>NC_136467.1:15064425-16264425 GCF_902686455.1 Sciurus vulgaris | reverse complement strand
AGGAAAGGGCAATCTTTTCACAACCTAAATTAGATCAGGTCTCAGCACTTAAACCCTCCAGCCCACTTAAAATGAAGCTCAAACTCTTTACCATGGCCTGCAAGCTCACTGATGGAAAGATCCTGTGTTAGTCAGCATTTTGTTGCTGTGACCAAAACATGTGACCATAACAACTTAGAGGAGAAGTTTATCTTGGCTCACGGCGCTAGAGGTCTCAGTCCATGGTCGGCCGACTCCATTGCTCTGGGGCCTGAGTGAGCCAGGACATCATGGTGGAAGGGTGTGGCCGAGGAAATCTGCTCAGCTTATGGAAACCAGGAAGCAGAGAGAGAAAGAGGATTAATCCACTGATTAAGTTACAGCTCTCAAAATCTTGTCATTTCACTTCTGAACATTCCTGCACTGCCTAATGTGATCTTTTGGGGGGACAGCTCATAACCAAACCATAACAGGCCCCCTTCTAACCACACTCAACTTGGCTTTCTCTCTTGCAGTGGGCAGCCTTTTCTGTTTTGCAAGGTCCTGCTCTCCTTGGCTTCGCCCTCTCTGATGATTTGTCATTCGGTGATCAACTCCAAGGTCTTCTCAGAGAGACCTTCCCTGACCACCCTATCACTTCCTGTCAGTGCTTAACAATTTACCCTATTTTATGTTCTCCCTAGTATAGTTGTCCCTCAACATCCCTGAAGGATTGGTTCCAAGATCTCCTTCCCAGATACCTGAATTCGAACCCCCAAGTCCCCCATGTGGAATGGTGTGCAATTTACACATAGCCCAAGCGCATCCTCCCATATACTTCAGTCATCCCTAGATTATTTATAATGCCTAATAGAATGCAAATGCTATGTAAATAGTTGCTCTGCTATATTGTTTGGGGGATAACAATAAGAAAAAAGTCTAGATCTATTCAGTACAGGTGGTTTTTATTCCCTGAACATTTTTGATCCATGGTTGGTTGGACCCAGGGATGCAGAACCCATGGAAACGGAGGGATGACCATACTTACTGTTTTGTTTCCCTCTGGCTCTCCACTAGGGTGTCAGCTCCATGGGAGGAGGACCGTCCTAGAGCACAGACCTTGACCGGGAAGAGCTCCTGGGGTCAGCAAGTGAAGGGAAGGGGCAGCAGGACTGGGCAGAGGAAGGTGTTGGGCCATGATCCCATCATGCAGATGCTCCAGCCTCCTTGTAGGGAGACCTGAATTTGGGTGACCCTGCGGAGCTGTCCAGAACTAGGTGGACATCATTTCTTTCGTGATCCATAGCTGGCTGCAGGCTGCCCCAGAAAGGGGGTAGGATGTGGGCAAAATCCCCCAGATCTTCAGTTAGTCAAGACCCAGTGGGGATGACAACTTGGCTGAGTGATGGTAGCACTTCCAGTACTTGGAGGGAGACCCTGTTACACCGTGACCTGGAGTTCCAAACAAATCCTGTCACCTCCCCTCCTGCCACTTCAGCTCCCTAGTTAGGTCTCCATGACCAGCCTCAGTATGCCCTTGCTCTCTCCAAGATGCCAGCATCTTCCCTTGAATGTGACCCTACTCCCCTGCTTGCCACCAGCTTTTAAGGTCAGGAAGAGACGCTTCCAACACCTACCTCAGGCCCGGTGCTAGGATTCCTGGGCCAGCACCTAAAGGTGAACCGTCCTCTCCGTTCTAACAGCCCTGCGGTCTTTGACTCTCCAATGCCTTGTGTTGCCAGCAGGGGTCGATGTTGCTTCAAGGGCAAAAGAACACCACGTTTCAGTGAGGAGTAAAGTGACTTTATTTGCGATTTATTAACTTCTCATTGGCCATGATATTTAATAATAATACTACCTTTTATGATGATGTTGGTGCTGACAATGCACATATTTTCACAGACTGACACGGCTGGGTAGGTCACATCTGACACTGGGAATACTCTAAAAGGAGTAAGGCCAATGGTCTCTTCCTTTACAAGCAAATAGCATCACTCTGAAGTATGGTGGAGCTGGGGTCTTGGTGGGGTGCAAGGATATGTGGGGAGGAGGTAGTAAAAATGTAAAAGAATGACAAGAAATAGACCTTGCTTGCAAGGAGTGTGCAATCTAGGGTGAACTTTTATCTTCCTGTTCTGTAGAACAAGAACTATCACTTTCATAGGACTTGCTCTGTGCACTTTACCAATATCAACCCAGTTACTATTTGCAATAAGCCTATGGGCTGGGTACTGCTATTACCCCTGTTTTACAGAAGAAGAAACTGAGGCATGACGAGGTCAAATCACGCAGGGTCATCCCTGCTGAGTGAATAATACAAGACAGGACCCCAGGCAGTATGGCCCCAAGTGTGTATGACATGATACTGTCTCTCTTCATAAACGGTTCCAGGCCCTACCATGCTACTGAAGGAATTTTTAAGAGAAATATATTTTTAAAACTGGGGATGTGGTTCAGTGGTAGAGGGCTTGCCTTGCATGTGTGAAGCCCTGGGTTTGATCCCTAACACCAAAAAAAAAAAAAAAAAAAAAGAAAAGAAAAGAAAAAGAAAAAAAAAGTCTTAATTTTTAAACTTTATAGAAATATTATGTATTGATTGTTGAAAATATGGAAGATATTAAAACACATAAAAAGGGACATTAAATATCAAGAACTGCTCCGAGCTCACCATTATTAATACTACACCTACTCTAGCTTTTTCCATGCATATTTCTAATGCTTACATAGCATTTGCTCTGAATTTTGATACTGTCCTAGAGGCTGAATGTCAAATGTTTCAATGTGATTTTTTTGCACCTAATGTTTTCAATTGCATGTTAATTTATTTATGTAATTTTCCATTCATTTTCCTATTATTAAATATTCCTCAAGACATCATTTTAATTTGTTTTTTAATAATCTATTGCAACTTATTCAATCTTTTTTAGGATTATCGTTTTCAATTTTCTGCTATTTCAAGTGGTATCACACACACACAAAAAAGAAAACCTCTTTTGTGTTTCAGATTCTTTCTTTAAGGTTTATTCCTAAAAGAGAAAATTTTGGTTTAAAATTACTCTTCAAAAATGCTTATGAATATTGGAAATGTTCTTTTCATCAAAGTTTTAGCAGCTTCCATGCCTCCCTTGTGGCTAAAATGAGAAAGGTCATTTGCGCTCTTGCCAGACTTGAGTCCAGCAGTAAATATGATTCACTGTCAGGGAGGGGATCTGGTTGGGAAATACTGAGCAGGGAAATCCAGTATGTATTCTGTGTTAATTCACATTTACTTCCTCACTGTGGAGATTAGGCCTGTTTAATATAATATAGGCCTATATTATATTTAGACTAATGTTATCTGTCACTATTCTTTTATCTGTTTTGCTGTTGGGCCATTGGTTTTCTTAGATGAATTTATATAAATTTTAAATACATAAAATATATTTTCTCTGTCCTATTTCACTGTGCTCTGATTTGTCTTCAAATTCCGTTTATGCCATTTTTCATATGCACATTTTGAATTTCTGTGCCACCAATTTTCTCACGTTCCCCTTTTCACTCTAGTGCTCTTGCATAAAGAGTGTGGGCGAGAGCCCCTCAGCGCACTGCATCCAGCCCTCCCAGCTCCTTCCCGCCCGGCCCTCAAGGACGCTCTTCGGGGCCCTTATTGCAGAGGGGGTCCCTACAGGGCAGGGTGCTGGCAAAAGGGTTCCAGCTCCGCCACCTTCTGACCCTTCTACTTGACCCACCGAAGCTCACCCATCCAGGCAAGGCTGCTTTGAGTGTCCCCCGTGAGGACAGCGTCTCAAGTTGACGAAGATGGGCATTCATTAACAGAAACTCCTGTGGACAAAAACTCAACCTCAGGCTTTCCTGAGCCCCCCACTCGAGTAGGTCTGCATTTTGGACTGTCCTTGGCCGGCTTAGTCCAGTTTTAGCAGGAATCCTGCTGAGTCAGTTCAGTGAATCTCCCCACTCTCAAAACCTGACAGAATCCGTCTTCCCCCACTCTTGGTATGTTATCGCCCTGGCCCACCTGCTGCATGAATCCTGTTAGGAAGGTCAAGCAAGAGCCCCCCAGCCCCACCCCAGCCACCCCCAGCCTTGATGTTTCCTCTTAGTAATTTTCCATCCTCTTGCCCCCAGTTTCCTCTTTGGGCTATTAATCCCCACTTGTCTTTTGAAGTTGAGGCCAATCTCTGTCCTCTATATCAAAACCCCCATTGGAGTAGAGTTTTGAATTCAGTCCTCCGTCCTATCTTAAGTATCAGAACTAATTTTTGTCTTTAAGGTTACATCAACTAGTAGGATTGCAAATAGATCTACACTCTGACATCCTGTTTGGCATAATTTAATAAAGCAGAGCATCTGCTTACCTGTGGCTCAGCAAGTCCCCTTCACTCTTTTCAGGGGCACTGGGGCCACTGCTGTCCCACTGTAGGACAGAAGGTTGTGCACCATGCACTGGGAAAGGTGCCTGTTCACATCACAGGTGTTGGTGTGAGCTCAGGGACCTGACATGGAGACATACCCAAGGAAGTATATGAATGCTGCTTATCTCTTGAATCTCACGATTCATGTACTACAGTGGGGCTTGCATGAGGCTGTTAACCACATCTCTCTCTGCTGCTCAAAGTTCAGACATAGGCCCAGGAGTTAGACAGGTCAAACCAAAACATTAGTTTTATTACGGATGAAGCTCACTGGAGAATGTGGCTGAATCAAATTCCTACTTATTCTTCCTCCAACATCCAAAATTCTGTTCCACCTCCTCTCATCACCACCAACCCCAGTTCTGCTGCATCCACTAGGCTTACCACTTGGAGGATCAATGAATGGACAAAGTGACAGGAAAACAGAGGTTCAGAGGCTTGTGAGCCACAGGAGCACACAGGAGGGCGGGCTCCTTTGCTAAGCCGTGAGGAATGGGAGGCCTGGGCACTGAAAATTCAGGGCACTGTTAGCAGCCAAATAAAATCGGACAGAAAGCGGCGGAAGCAAGCTTTATTGGAATTTGGCTTTTGGACGAAATTCCCAGGTCTCAACCCCCCACCCCCCACCCCCCCGGGGAACAGGAGCGGGAATAAATCGCTGGAGGCCGTGGCTGCCCAGGGTTTTTATAGGCCGGAATGGGAGTGGGTCCTGCTGAGTGACAGGTGGATGTTAAGGGTCAGTGGGATCTTCCAGCCCCCTTGATTGGTCACTGTTTTGTGCACTGTCCTCCGCTCTGCCCCCTACAGTCACCCAAATTCTGACCTAAGAGGCACCAAGAGGAAATGCCCTTCTATTCCTGCGCAAATGCGGGGGGGAGCAGGGGGATGCTTTGTGACATCTACCCTGAAGTGAGGATTAAATGCTACACAGAGATGACCACAGTGCCTGGCCAGGGGGAAGGCTCAGAGAGCATCGGCTACCATTTTGTGTCTATCCTCATAGCTGACTAAGTAAAGCCAGCTACTGTCCCCTTTGCAAGTCTCTGTTCAAACCCTCTCCGAGATGATTTAAAATTCTCCACACTTCTAAGTTCTTAGAGTACATTTCATTTTGCAAATGAATGTTCTGGATCATCACAGTTTAACTAGTATTTATTTAGCATGATTTAGCATTATTTAACTAGTAGGATTTTTAAAATGTATTTAAAAAATTGAAATGTGCCCCTTTTGGACTTCAGGCCTTCTCAGAGCCAAAGATAGATCTAGACCTTGAGAATGGGGAGTGACTTTCCTCGTCCAGTATCTGTATCAAGCAATCTCAAAGTTCCAGATGAATAGGCTGGTCACTGGTGCATCTTTGCCCTCAAAGGGAACAGATGACAGACAAGTTGGTCGAAAGAACATCTTCACAGAGATAAAAATGGCTGAAATTCTCCTGCTTCCTCTATTGGCATCAGATCTGCTATTTTGCTGCTGCCATTATTCTCCCTCCCCACACCACTTTACAGCCCAGATTGTTAGCCCTTGAACTCCCTAGTCAGTCATTGGTCCAGCTTGTTAGCCCGCAAACCTCCTGGCTAGTCATTGGTCCATTGTTATTAGCCCCTGAAATCCCACTACTTAAGAATCGCTCCTCCCTCATTCTTTCTCCTCTCTCTCTCTCCCCGCTCCGCCTTGCGGGCAAACACTCTGCCTGTCCACTTAATAAAATCTCTTGCGACAGTTCCCACATCCAGAGTGGTTTCTGGGTGCTTTCATCCCTACTTTACAATTAGTAAAAACTGGAGACTCTATATGATTGGATTAACATTTCAAAATTAACATATCTTCAGTAAAAAAGGGCTGAAGTATTTTACCTTTATCTTACCAGGTGTTATGGGTTGAACTGTGTCCCTGAAGAGATGTGTTCAAGTCCTAACCTCTTGCACCTGTTAGATTGACTTTTTTTGGAAGTTGGGTCTTAGCAGATACAATCAAGTTAAGATGAGGTCATTAGGGTGGGGCCCTGATTCAACATGACTGCTGCCCTGGTTATGGGATTCTTGCACTGAGAGACAGGGCACCGATGTATGCATTCCATCAGAAGCAGTGTTCATCAGTGCCAGCACTGATTTGTATCCAAAGGCTGAGCACCAAATGCAAGAATTGTCTTATAATCTTTGTGAGTTTCCTTTTTCACTTGCCAGATCTTTGTCTCCCATATAAGGTAATAGGCATTCTGATTGGGCATTCTTTTTCTATACTATAAAGTAGCAACAATGTTACAACTGAGTTATGAAAGGCTTACATTGATTCTGATGGCACCATGTTGTCTTTCCTCTGTTCTGAGAAAGTCTCTACCTTACAAGGAGAGAAGAGCCACAAAGGGATCATGTGTGAGGACATGCAAGGAGAACACCAGGCCACCACAGAGGCAGAGACTGTGGCCCTATGTCTAGAGGCCAAGGAATGGTAAGGATTTCCAGCAAACCCCAGGGGCTGAGAGAGAGGTGGAAGGGATTTTCCCTCAGAGCTTTCGGAAGGACCTAGACTGTGAACTTCTGGCCTCCAGAATTGGGTGAATAAATAACTGTTTTTTTAAGCCAGTTTGTGATATTTTACTACAGCAATCCTAGGAAACTAATATACCTTAGGTGCCAAGGCTACCAGTGCTTTGATAAAGAGTATTGTGTTTCATTAAAAATATGCCTCATAATTTATTACTTAAGGCGAAATGCCATGGAGAGATAATCACCAGTTCTGATGGTAATTAGTATTTTTTATTTGCAGAGAAGCAATAATAAATCTCTAAAGAGAGCAAATACAGTATTGATAAATGCTAAGTATCACTGCTTTGGAGCATGCCATTTTTCTATTTTGGAAAATGTGTGACTAATACCACCACAGGGTTTCTGCCCTCCAGTCTAGAATGCATGTCGACTCATTTATGGCTGAGCTCTTCCATATAAGGTATTGATTTCAAAGGATAACATAAAAAGAGTTTGGAGAATTAACATCATTTTCCCTGTGGACCACAGCCCATGCATGGAGCAGCACTGTTGGGTACTGCTGGAGTGACAAAGCACCTGGGAAGTCCTCCAGTCTCAGAATGAATGTTTTATTAGGAGCGAAGACAGTCTTGCTTGATGACTCGCACTCTTGCACAATCCCCAACTTTCTGAGCCCCACATGTTCTGCCAAGGTTTTTTCATGAGAGCTCTTTAGTGGAGAGCCTGCCCCTTGCAGAGCCTAAACGACTCCTCTTCAATGCTCACTGGCTTATCATGCAGTAAGCCTGTGAAATTCCAAATCCTTTCCCCAGAGAAAGTAAGGAGCAAGACCAAGTACAGATTGGAATATTTGTTTTGTTTCCTGGAGAAAGAGGGATGTAGCCGTATCTGGACATTATCACTCTCATCACCACCAAATTCTATGCAAACAATCCATCTACACAGCTGCACAGCTTTCTTCCCAGAAGACCCCTGCTAGCTCTCACCTGCACTGCCCAAGTGGCCTTGGACTCCTTTCCTAGTCACAGGCTTGTTGGCTCCTGATTTTATGGTCTAATAATAATTGTATTAAGATTAATCTTCATATAATTTTAAAAATATCATTTCCATTTTTAAAATCTTCAATTCATATTTACTGGGAATATATTATCTATAAAATTCTTTGTATAATTGAGACATCTCTTAAAAAATGTTTCAATATTCATTTGGTATTTAGAATGCTTTATTCCTCTGGATGGTGCAGGGGCTTGGATTTGGGGGATCAGAGTTTGGGGTAAAATGGGACATGTGAGGAAAGAGTCTTTCCTCTAGACTGGTGGTCCTCAAGCTTTAGCTACCATCAGAATCGCCTGGAAGACTTATTGAAGCAGACTACTTGTTACTGTCCCCAGGGTGTCTGACTCCATAGGCCAGGGGCTGTACCTGGGGACTGGCATATCTAGCAAACTCAGGACGCTACTGACGTCACTGTCCAGGCCCGCACTTTGAGTCCCTCTTTCTCCATCTCTTCACGAAGCGTTGGCCAACGTGTACAACTCTTCATTTCCTCTTTCCTTCAGGGGAGTGCAGTGTCCTCTAAAGTGCTTCATCCTGTGGACTCAAAAGGATAATGTAGAGAAAAGTCAGCCCAGTGCTGGGCAGAGTAACTCATGACAGACGTCAGCAGCATACAGCAGCCACAGTCAGGGAGGTCATGAAGACCCTCTGGTGGGATCGGTACTCGTGTTGGTTGGTCATAGGTGAAGCCGATGAGGTTTAGAAGCACTTGTGAATTCCTTGTGTTTTTCCAGCTTCACACCTGAACCAAGATAAGATTCTGGGGTGGAACCAGGCCTATTTTGCATCTTCAACTTGAACCCTTGACAGCACTTCACTCTCGATGTAAATGCATGATACCAGCGTGCTAGTGTGCACGTTAGAGCTGCGTTCGCTCGCTCAATGCCCCAAGCACCTTTCCTACAAAGTCCTCTATCAAACTTGTTTTACTCCTGCAAACACACATTTGAGATGTTGGGGAGCAGGCAGCAGGAAGCTCTGTCACAGAGCTCACTAGGTTTAACATCAGTGCTGAAAGTTAAAAAGTATGCATATGTGTTTGGGGAAATGTGTCTTTTGGGACAGTACTGCCTGCAATGTGGTTCACAGGCTGGTGGATGGTCCCCTAATGATTAAAAGGGACAATAAGTCTCAAGTGAGTAATGACAACTAACAATAACACTCAGTGTCAAATGTCTCACACCATCTTCCCTTCCTCAGCTCTCCTTCCCTTTCCTAGGAAAATAAACTGGGAAACCAGTAGCCCAGTGCTTTAGAACTACTCAGAATAGAGGCACATTTGGGCCTTCCAAATTAGCAATATGGCATCTCTTTGACCCCGGGCCACAAACTGTTTCTCAAGTACCCTGGCCTGAAACCATGGTAACAGCAGAAAGCTCTACTTCAAGGCTTGGTGATGGGAGAAGGTTGCTGTCTTGACATCATCATGAGTGGGCGGCGTGGCCATGGAGATGGTGTTGGATGTGGAGGACACGAAGACTCGCTGGGCCCAGCTCAGTTGCAGGAATTCACGGAGAAGGGGCATGGCCTCTGGGACACCCAGGAACAGGAGCTCTGGGGAGCAGCAGTGTGCTGACACCTGAGGGTGCTTTGGGACAAGAGGGTGGGTCCCAGAGCTCCAGAGCTCAGGCTTGCCGTCCCCAGAAGTCACCATTCACGGCCTCGGTTCTCCGCTCCGCTCCTGTCACCCTCTTGCTGGCAACAGCTGCCACGTTCTCCCCTGTGCTGTATGTACTTCTAAACCCCCTCTCTGTATGCCTCCTAGCTGTGCGTGAGCCTCTGGAAGCCAGTGCCCCCACTTTCCAGCCCCACCCAGGTTGGTTGGACACCAGCAGGCAAAGGGCCCTGCAGGAGTCAACAGCATGGGTCCTTTTAGGCACACACACTGGGGCTATTTCTGGCCTATTTGTAATACTGACCTTAGGCATGTTATTTAATGTGCCTGCACTTCATTTTCTTCATGTGAAGAATGGGGCTACTTACGGGATCAACTCTACCCGGTTGTTGTGTATGATGTATCTATAAGACAAGAACCAGCACCACATGGTAAGCGCTCCATGAGTGCCCTCTCTCTCTCTCTCTCTCTCTCTTTCTCTGCCTTGTGAGGAGATAGGGTGAAGGCTATCATTTATAAGCCAGGAGAACTGAATCTGCTGACAACTTAATATTAGATTTCCCAACCTCCAGAAAACATGAGAAACACATTTTTGTTATTTAAGGCACCCAGTCTATGGTATTTTTGTTATAGCAGTCCCAACTAAGACGTTTGCTAAAAACAAAACACACACACACACACACACACACACACACACACACCCCTGCTTAAAGTTATTATCTAATAAACCATTTAAATTTTTTGTATTACTTTTTATGAATTGAAGCTGTTCTATAATGCAAAAATGATACTTTTTCTTGACCCCATATTATAGATTTTAAATGAGCATCATTTAAAAAGTCATTTCAGGGCAGTGCCTCGACATACGTATGCCCCTCAAAATGCAGGTTACTAGGCTTCTTTACTGGAAAATTTCCTTTCGGCTGATCTGAGTTGCTACCTGGAAATCTGCTCTTTTATAAACAAGTTCACTAGGTAGTTCCTCGCTTCATGTGAGCTGAGGACACTCGTGGAGAAAAGTTACACAGCAGAAAGATTAAATGTCTTTACCACCACTGGCAAGATCTAGAGCTTTACCGTGTTTACGCAGTTCCTGGAAATTACATCTGGGAATATGTTGATCGAATACACAGTGTTAAAAAGTGAATGTGACAGCGGTGCATGACCAAACCCAAACCCACCCACACGTGTGACCGTGATCTTTGCTCCTTTGCAAAGTCCGCGGAGTTGGAGAGTTCTGCACTTTGTTCCTTCCCCTGCGCTCCTCCCTCTCCCGCGCCCCACACTCCTGCTCCTGGCTGTTTAAATACCAGTGTGGGAAGTGCTCGCTTTCAGGCTCCAGCCACCAAACATGCTTCCTCTGACTCCGGTCTTGGTCGCGGTCGTCTGCATTCTGATCGTGTGGATCTTTAAACCTGCTGACAGAAGCCTGCGGAGGAAGAAGCGGGAGCCTGGAGCTCCGCCCTGGGTGGATGAAGACTTAAACGACAGCACCGACCTCCACCAGGGGCAGGAAGGTAAAGACGGCAGCCGCCCCAGCTTCCCCTCTGGGCACATGTGATGGTGGTGGCAGGGCTTATTGACCAGGGAGGACAGGGAGGCATGAAAGCCAGGTTCGCCATTGACCTCTGATGTACAAACAAATCCGCATGTGACGGAGGTGTGACAGAGACCCGCTGTCTCTCAGGCAGTCAGCTTGTCACCTGCTGCCACCCAGCCCCTTTATTCCTACTCAGCTAGAAGCAGCTGAGGGCTGGAAGTTTCCCTGGTTCTGACCCTGTTCTGGCTGTCACCGTCTTTTCTGAAGGTTCTCATCAGTTTGGCAGTGAGCATGGGGTTCTGAGCAAGACTAAATCGACAAAGTGGCAGCTCTGCGGGATTTCTACATTTTATTGTGCCAGACCCTGTGGGTTAGCGTCAAGAGTGGCCTCTGTCCTCAACAAGCTGAGGGTCCCATTTAGAAGACAAGAGAGTTCAAAGTGGGTGGAGCTATTATAAGGTGTTGAAGGCAGGCCTGGGGGCACATGATGGGACAGCTGGGAAAGAATAAAGCTGGCCTGAGGATGAGCATCAAGGGGAGGGGCATGCCAGGGAGGAGGACCAGGGCACCAGCACCAGGACAGAACGCCCTGGGGAGATTCCTAGCAGCTGGGAGGCCAACTGACCAGGGAGGGGCAGTCAGGGCAAGACAAAAGTCACCCCAGGGACAATGGCATAACAATGAAGGAGGCAGGCAGGGAGAGAGGGAGGGATGGTGGGTACATAGGATGGATTCCATCTGGAAGAGGCTGTGAGATTCTAGGTGAGGCTCCCACCTCTGAACAGAGACTGCCTGGAAATGGAAAAGGAAATTGTGAGTGTGTGTGTGTGTGTGTGTGTGTGTGTGTGTGTGTGTGCGCGCGCGTGCGCATGTGTCTGTGTGTTGAGTTGGTCTGGGGCAGTGCAGGAAGTGGGGTGTCCCGCTGGCCCTCAGTGCTGGGAGCCAATAGAAATGCTGAACATCCCACCCAGGAGTCAAGCCCAGGCAGCCTCTTGTGGGGGGCTGCCCATTTTGCTCTTCTGCTCTGATGTTGAAGGACACCCCACCCAGAATGCCAACTGTACAGATGGTTCTCCACCTACGCTGGCTTCACATCTGGAAAAGTTCATGGTAACTTGAAAATATCAGAAGTTCAAAATGCATTTAATAACCTGATCTACCAAACACCTGATCTACCAGCCCACCTTACACGTGCACGGAACACTTAGCTCAGCCTGTAGTGGGCCAACCATCGAACACAGCCCATTTCATAGTAAAATGCCAAAGATCTCATGCAGTTTATGGAACACTATACTGAAAGTGAGAAAAAGTGTATATGCTTCTGCATCGTCATGGAGTAAAATGATTGCTAAGTCAGTCCATCTTCAGTACCCAGGTGGGGAGCGCTTCCCATCCGGGGATATCTGTTCCCGTGCCGTGGGATGATTTGTCTTGACAAGGATGGCTTGGATGTTGCTGATGGTGGAAATGCAGGGGCGTGAGTCGAAGTGAAGGTAAAGGAAGAACAACAGACTTTGGCAATAGAGTGGATATTGGGAGAAGAGGGAGAAAATGATTTGGAGGCTGGAAGAGTCATAATGATGCTATCAGACATGAGTGAGGGGGAGGGGGTCCAGTTTAGAGAGAAGGACAGTGAGTTTCCTTCGGGAGTGTTATAATTGAGATCAGAGTGACCTTAGGAGAGGGATCCCAGTCGCAGACTCTCGCAGGACAGTCACCAGCAGTGGGTGATATTTGGAACTTGGAGAACTAATGAATCCATGAAATGGGAACATGAAGAGAGAAGGCTGAGGACAAAGCCTGCAGATAAGAGGAAGATGGTGGGAAAATGTTCTACAGAAAGAAGACGAATGGGCGATGGGGCTCCAGGATAGGAACACGCCTTACGTGGCATTGACGATAGCTTCTCAGCGTTGTGCTTTACATAGAGTAAAAAGTCTTCATGACAATACAGTGAGGTAGGCATTATTATTATCCCTGTATTACAGGCAAAGAAACTGAGGCTCAAATAGGTAAGTCACCTGCCCAGAAAGGTAGTGTAGAGGCAGGATCCAGGCATCCAAGCGCTTGCTGAGCAGTCTCTCCCACAGGAGAGTTGCCTAGAACAGAGGAGGCAAGGGACGGCCAGCAGGTTCAATCTCTGAGAGATCAGAGGTGGTGTGCATGGAGGAAAGGCCACTGGATTTGAAGGATGGAGGATAGACCAGGGGTTGGTGAAGCTGGGAAGGAATGGGGCCTGGGGCTGGGCCTGAAGGTAGAAGACACAGCAGAGATTTATGGCCTTCCTCTGGTGTCCACCCAGTCACTCATTTTTGCAAAATCCTCTGCCTCTTCATTCTCTGTTCCCTTCCATCCACATCCTTCTCTTATCTTTACAGAGGAATGAAGATAACTGTCTTAGTGCTAAGTCTTCTGATAGAGAAGATCATTAGTCAGTGCACATCTAGCCCAGATGTAGCATTCACAGATCTCCCGATGAAATGTTTGTCGTTTACATAAATAATACATGTGAAGGTCATATGGGTGACCAGTGAGAATGAGCATTTAAACCTGGGCTCCCTGCTCTTAGCACAGGATGGGTGGACACGGCCACACTCCAGGTTGAGAAGGCATTGAGCAGGGGAGAGTGGGTGAAGAAAAATGATTCCATTACCAAAACCTGTGGAGATTGTTTTGATGACTATGGAGAACAAATTCAAATCATTTTAGAATATTAATATAAATATACAAAATGGTAAAATAAACATTCTATGCTGTTCTGGTGTCTGGTAAGGAAGATGTGGAACTGACCCAAATTCCTCCAGTCCCTATCCACAAAGCACTCCTGCCCCATGCTCCATAGATGGGAATCAGCTCGTGAAACGGGCGTGGGGAAGACAGAGGAGATCCTGGTGTGGCCAAGCTTGTAAGCTATATCTTCTTTGGTGAAGGTCAAGTATGATGTCCTATTAAGACTGTCAGTTCGGGGGGCTGGGGATACAGCTCAGTTGGTACAGTGCTTACCTCACATGCACAAGGCCCTGAGTTCAATCCCCAGCACCAAGACTGTCAGTTCCCTGTTTGCCTGGAACAGAGGTCTAAGAAGGAGAAGTTGCTGATCCAAAAGAAAACCTCAGATCAACCCTGTAAAAGGAACTGAAAATCCAACACACAAATTGTCTAGTTAGGCCCAGATTCATGGAAGTTCATAGAAATGGGTAAAAGAACAAAGGCATAGGAAACACACCTCATCAAGACATGTTTGTTTTCCTGTCATGGGGATGTTTTTGCACTTAGCTTCACTGGTCATCGCAACACTTTGATTCTAATTGAAATAGTGATACAATGTCTCATGTCTCCCACTTTGCTGAGAAAGGCCTGTATTGAAATTTTTTACCTACTGTTGGTAACACCTGAGAATCAAAACGTCTATACCAACTTGGAAAATGACATATCATAAAGTACCCTGATCATGACTAGCCATCAGAAATAGTTTCAAACCTGTTCAAAGGATCATTGACAACTAACTTAAATAGCAGTTAAACAAGCTCACCAATGGCAGCCTCTCACTGCTGTAAGTCAGCCAACCGGGGTGGATTCAGGGTCCCCAATCTTCAACGCTCTCTCGCTGTATCTACAGAGGATGTCAGTCACTTACACCCTTGAGAGCACTCCAAACCCTAAACACCATGCTTCTACGCCAAATGGTGGGTTAGAGCTAGCCTTTGGGGACTAGCAAGAGATAGTTCTTGAATATTCAGTATTGTGGGCCAGTTGTTAAGTCATCAGTAACTTGAAGTTTACTGAGATCCTTCTCTGTGACCCCTCCTCTTCAGAGATCAGGATATCTTTTCCTAAAGGGAAAAGGGATATCCTCTTCCCATGAGGGTCTAATGACCTGCTTCAGTAAAGAGTCACAAAATCCTTCCCAGGTTTTATGATCTGCTTCAGGGAAGAAGGGCTGGGGAAGGTCCAAGAGCTCTTCCTATTCCTGCTGCTTCCCATCATGCCAACATGGCATGTTTTGGGGTAGCATGCCTGAGCCCCACCAGCTTCAGGATAATGTGACTCTATCTGAGGTCTCTCTATCTGGGCATCCCAGGCTCCCCAGCTCCACCCACCTCAGTGCTGGGGTGAAATAATGGGTCAGTAGAGCAGTCATGGGGTCAAGTGACTGAGAGGTCAAGTTAGCAGCTGAGTCATGAAGGGCATCTGGGAAAAAGGCATTCTCATGGTAGGTGCTAAGCCCTGAGGTGGCTTCCCTGTACCTTAGGCATCTGTCTGTGGTGACAGATAGCTGCTTTGCCCCATCCTCAGTATCAGGGCACCTCCAGAAAATTGCAGGGAGAGAACCAGGTGATGTGACACAAGTTGTCCTTGCTTTCATTATTAGAAAAAATTTGACTCATTTGCAAAGATTTTGAAGCAGAACTGCAAAAACAAAGGTAATTTTTTTAGAGGTGCAGCCAGAAAAATACCTCCCTGTGAAGCAGGAGAGAAGTGACCTAGAATTTCTTGGCTGGCTAAACCTAATTAGGGAGATATTTAGCGATTCCTTGGTATAAAGCCATGATGCAGGTGAGTTGCTACTGGCATACGCAACACACCCCAGGTATGGCCACAAAGGACTCCCACTGAAAAGCAGGCCGTTCACTGGAGCAGGTGGGCCTTGGAGCCCGAAGGAGTCTCTGTGGCTCTAATGGCTCTAGTGTGGAGGCAAAAAACAGGAGTTTACAGAGGCTGCTCTCTTCTCTCTTCAGGGCCACATTCCTAGGGGGCAGTCAGGAGTTCAAGGGTGGAGAGGTGCTACCTTTCTTCTTGGCTCTCTGCCCCGTAGTTCCTCTAGTTTCCCCAGAGCTCTGTGGAGCTCCCTGGGCTCCAACCTGGCCTCCATGCCAATGGCCTTCTGTGCTGCCTCATTCCCCAGGCAGGATGGTGACCTTCTGCCCTGTGAGAGGCCATAGGAAGGGCAGCCCCACAGTGCAGGGTTCTTGGGACTTCCACAGGACAATCCTATCTGGAGGTGATAAGGACCATTTTTGTTTTCCTAGTCAAAGAAGACAGCTGGCACTAAGAAGGGTCAGGCAACCACTTACTTCATTGGACCAAATTAGAAGAGCCTGCTTGGACTTTAAGAGCTGCAGAAACTGCCGAGTCAGGCAAATAGGCTGCCTGTAGTTTATGCAAACACTGAATGACTTTTAAGAGTTGGAAACTTACCATTCAAATGCTCAGGGAGCACCCGATGCATTTGCTCCTATACCAAGGACAAGCTGCAAAGGGCCTCAGACTTCATTGCAAATGGTGGAAAGGTATCATTGGTGCAGCAAGTCTTTATCACAGCTTTGATAAAGTTCAGGGTTGTCATGACTTTGCTGTTGTCTGCATTTAGTTCAGAACGATTGCTAGAAAGCTGATAGCTACCCATTAGCACTCCCCCATCACACCCACTTCCTTTTAACTAAGTGTGTACAGTCTGGCCTCGCTCCTGCTAAGGTAAAAAGGAGTTTCCTCAACTAAAGCTCTGAGCAAACTGTGGTACCCACTGAGAACACTGTAGTCAGGGATTCCCAGTCTCTGAAGAAGGCCACGTGTGGGTGTGAGGGCAGGAGAAGGCTACTCCCCTGCTGGGTTCCACCTGGAGAATGGCCAGGTTCCTCTGGGCCAGGCCTTGGGCCCTCTGGCTCTCTTCCCTGTGTTCTAGTGTTCATGCACGCCTTCACGAATGGGCTCCCAGATTGGCATGTGGCCTTGTGGACTCACACATGGTTGGGACCCTGGACTCCTGATCACTCCCAAGTGCTTTCTTCTTCCACCTCGTGCCAATCATGTGGAGCTCTCCACCTCCCACATACTCAGAGGGTCAGCGTTTGACCAGGCCTTTCATCCTTCTAAAGGCCTCTCCAGTTGCTATCACGTACAAATGCTATATTTGATT
The DNA here is from genome assembly GCF_902686455.1 of Sciurus vulgaris. Taxonomy (NCBI): domain Eukaryota; kingdom Metazoa; phylum Chordata; class Mammalia; order Rodentia; family Sciuridae; genus Sciurus; species Sciurus vulgaris. The sequence continues at coordinate 16,247,438 of NC_136467.1, read as the reverse complement.
ATAAAAGGTGTGTTTCTTTTTTATACTGTTTAGCATTTTCTGGGCCTCATAAATCTATAGATGTGGTATATTCCATCAGTCCTGGAGAAATCACAGACACTATCTCTTCAAATATTTCCTCCACTATACTCTCTTTCTTATCTCCTTTTGTGACTATGGAAACTGTATTAGATATTCTCGCTCAGCTCCATTTTCTACTTAATTCTTCTATGTTTTTCATCTTTGGTCTCCACTTACCCCATTCTAGACATTTTTTTTCTGTCTTATCTCCCCATTCATTAATTCTTCCTTAGGTAGCTTCGCCTCCTAGCAGATCTATCCATTAAGTTCTCCATTCTATTATTTTTCTTACCTAGAGATTGTATTCTTTCATATTTCCTCTGTCACCTTTGGTTCTTTCCTGTACTTTATAGATTTATACGTTTGGTTGTTTTTCCCTCTAAACATACTAACCCTTAGTTGTTTCATCTTCTGGATCTGCTGATTCCAATATTTGGAGTTTTTAGGCATCCAACTTTATTTTTAAAAAATGATTCTGCTGTTTCTTGCTCAAGATGTTTTGTTTCTTTATGTGCCTGATTTTATTTAGTGGGTTGCTAGCAATTGTACGTGAAATTATTTACACATTGCTTTTGCTTCTGCTAGGTAATTGAGGTACTTTCATCCAGAACCAAAAACTTCTCACTTTCCTGTACTCTTGGGGTCCCAGAATTTAAAATTCCCACTGTGAGGAGCTGGGGTTGTAGCTCAGTGCTAGTGTGCTTGCCTAGCATGTTTGAGGCACTGGGTTCAATCCTCAGCACCATATAAAAATAAGTAAATAAAAAATAAAGGTGTAAAAAAATTTAAAAAATAAAATAAAATAACATTCCCACCGTGTATAAGCCTGGACTTATTCTGGTTGCTCTCGACCCCTGAGAATATAAAAATGGAAGTTCCAATGTGTAGGGATAGCGGATGTAACCTGGGAACTGTGACTTTTGTGCTTATTGACTATAGGGTCGTATTTTTCCTTTGATTTCGGTCTGGAGATTTCTTATTATGTCATTGGCTGAGTTATTTTTAAAAGGACTCTTAAAAACACCTGATTTAGTGATCTGAATATTTTCCAGTGGATGGAGATTGTTTCAAATTACCTAGTCCACCATGAGAGAAATTTGAAAGCCTCATCTTTGCGTAGGTAAAGATTTCTTTTTCTTGATTTACAACAAGTCTAGAGTTGGAAGAATAGTCATCAGTTGTCAGAGTTATGTAGAGCGATCTCTCCCTCTTTTTTCTTCCTTCCTTCCTTTCCCCTTCCCTCCCCATCCTCCTTGATATTTTTGTGCTTACATAACTTTATAGACAGTGAACCAAGAGAGACCACTGAATTTGCTACTCTGATTGTTCTTATGTGCAGATGCAGATGAACGGCCAGAATCAGAGGAAGATGTTGAACACATCCCATTCTCCCACACCCGGTATCCTGAGAAGGAAATGGCTAAGAGGTCGCAGGAATTTTATGAGCTTCTCAATAAGAGACGGTCGGTCAGGTTCATAAGTAATGAGCAAGTCCCAATGGAAGTCATTAATAATGTCATCAAAGCAGCAGGTTTGTAATTGCACATCGAGACCTTGAAAATGTCAGCTCTCTTACTGGTATAACAGTAGTGGAAAAGTGATTAAAGCCTAGAGTGATATATTTATAAAATCTATAATCTATATAAAATCTGTGCATGTGCAGAATTCTAATGACCTAGTATATATAGGAATGAACTTGTATGTACAGAGGTCTAACAGGCTAACAAAAGTTACCCATGTGAATTTACACAGTAAACCAAAGCAAGACAAACTTATTTCCAAAGTAAATCAATATCATCACAAAGGGGAAAAATGAAAGCTACAAAAAAGGGAGGAATTATAAGAGAAAACCTCCTGTTTGAGAGTCTTCTGTCATTCCTACCTCAATTGCATTTAGGTTCATTTTAAAAATTATTCCATAGCCATTTGAACCCATTGTCCAACTTACAGGGAAGCAAGAATCAAACACTTCATTTCAGTTAAAGATACAAGTGCACTAGATTGTTGAGTCCTTTAACTTACAGCAGTTACTAAATTTCCTTTTTATCTACATATCTGTATGCATATGTGTATATATAGTATGTTAAAATAAATGTGGTATAAATGAAAACAGTCGAGAAAATTAATTATGTTTAGAGCTGCAGATATTTAGTGAATGAATAAAATGGGTACAAAATTAACTGGAATCACTCTCCAGAAATGTACTCTTCCTCTTCAGTTTTTGACTGTTATTTCACAACCAGTCATGACTTGCAGTGCTGGAAGGGGTGTGTGGTAACCAAGAACCCCAGCAAGAGTCCACAGGCCCCACTCCCTCCAGAGGTAGAGCTTATTCCATTAGACTACTCACTAGGAAGGAAGAAATCATTGCTTCTGGAAGATTCCACCTGTGGGTCACTGTGGTTCACCCTTGAGAATATCCCTAGGAATGATGAGACACCCATGGAAGCTGGCCCTCAATCCCTCCCTGGAATCTCAAAGGAAACTCTGGCCCCTTGGACAAAGGCGGTGCTCCATGAAGTTTTGTCCCAGAACTCTGGAACTGATCCAGGTGAAGGCTGAGGGTTCCCCAAGCCCACGAGAGTAGAAAGGCGTACTACACACAGGGCCCGGAGTTACCAACTCTTGTGTGTCCCCAAGATCACAAACCTTCTGGGGCCCCACCCAGAGCTTTCGTAGAGGCAGTAGCCTTTTAAGGAGCGTCTTGAAAATCATTTTATCGTTGACATTTTGCCATTACCGATAACCCTCCTGACTTTACCCTTTTTGGAGAATGATATTTTGGAGAATTTGGCTGTCAGAGCTTCCCTGGGCTTCCTTAGGGCTCATGGTGCGGTTACTGAGGGCTGTTTTTTCCCTGGTGATTGGAGCAGCAAGGGATAAGTCCCCCGAGTCCTGGGGCTCCTGGTCCAGGTCTAAGCTGGCAGGTTGAGAGACACCTAAAGTGAAGCAGAGCAAAATGGAGGGGGCAGCTACAGGCCAGAGTCCGTGCCAGGTGCCTGTCTTCATTTTGAGCTTCTTCTTCACTAACAGTCCCGTGCTTTCCCGCAGCCTTAGTTTCTGATGTTACTTCATCCTGTGACAGGAACAGCCCCAAGCGGGGCCCACACAGAACCCTGGACCTTTGTGTTGGTGAAAGACCCAGACGTGAAACACAAGATCCGGGAGATCATTGAGAAGGAGGAGGAAATAAACTACATGAAGAGGATGGGACACCGATGGGTCACAGACCTGAAGAAACTGAGGTATGAAGTCAGTGGAATTAGGGGTGTTTGGTTTGACTTTTTAAAATGAAATAACCATCACTGCAGTTTCCTGGTTTTGTAATTTTAAACTACTTTATTTTGGATTAACATATAATGATTTTACCTATTGATGTGCTTCAGTGTGATGTTTCAACATCATATAACACAAACTAAGCAAATTTCTACACTGGTTTGGTTTTTAGTGTTATAATGTTCAACTCCGCTTCTGGAAGGAATGATGAAAATTAATTCAGGCTTGGTTCCCAGAGAGCCTCTGACTCAAATAATTGCTTCTGGGAAAAAAAAAAAAAAGTTGAGGAATGACTTCACTTTTCTTCCCTCTGGAACGTAAGATTACAAAATACTTTTCAAGATCTTGAGTGAAGCAAAGTGCATTTTACTAAAATGATCAGGTCTTCCACTTGGTTTTATCAAGCAATCTTTAGTTTGAGGACAATTTAGTACAAGTATAAGATCTGTCGGGTGACAGGAGCCTAGAAAGGACGGTGAGATGGCAGCCTTGGGGCAAGGTGGGACTTGCACAGGAGTTAGAGCTCGGGCAAGGACGGGTGGCCCCCTTGGCCCTGCTCCTGTTTTATTTATTGTCCCCAAAGAACAGTTTTCTTCTAAGATATTTAAACTCTGTCAGAACTGTGTCTTAAGAAGTTGTCTGGAACAAGTAGAGGACACTAATAATAAATTTATGAATCTTATTTCATATTTATGAGAAGAAGTGGGAAAGGTAAAAATTGTTATGGGGCGCAACTTAAGAACAGACCGATCACCACTGAGAAGTCCAAATTTGAGAGTCTTTATTAAGCTGGCTAGCTGACTGTCTCACACAATGCCCCAAAAAATGGCTATTGGGAGAACAGCCCCGACCACAGGGTTGTAGGGGTTTTTATACCAAAAATCACATCAATCATAAGTGTCTGTTGCTATGGTTTAAAATTACAAACTAACATCATGAGATCATCGACAGAGGGGAAAGTGGGTCAAACTGACCCTTACCTAGGTACAAACTAAAGAATGGTTGCTAACATCCATACAATTACCGTTTACATGGTACATTGGTTACTACCTAGGAGTTGCCATTGTATATTATTAAACATGTCACGCTAAGTAACTGATGATGGGTACAGAGGCAGGGTGGTCCCATGGGAGAAGCTTATCTCCTACATAACATGGAGTCTCAGAGCAAAATGGAGTCTGTTTAGTCATTTCCCTTAGAGTCTGGCCTATAACATTCTCATGGAGTCAGATTTGTCAGCCCATCACAAAAATGAAGTTGAGTTTCCTACTTAGATGTTGGACTTCTAAGATGGACACAGTACCTACAAAAGACTACATCCTCTCACTTGCCTCAACTGAGGCAGAGTTGATTGCTGTCATCTGTGTACCTAATGTACCTCATATACACCTTCCATATGCCTAAATGACCCTGACCACATAGCATTTTAATTATTGGTTTACTTTTCCTCTCATTTTATGGATCAATATTTCAAAATCCATGTTGTACACCAAGATACCCTTGAGAATCCAATTAAGTTACACTTTCTGAATCAATAATATGTACACACACACACAGAGAATTCTGGGAGTTCAGGGAACCCAGATTTAAAAACTCTCATATTGTACCATCCAACACCTTTCTGATGCATGGTAGGCAACTGGATAAATATTTGTTAAATTTAATAGCCAATAAACATACACTATGTCATCCTGTTTAAGTTAACTCTGAAATCAAGAACTGTAATTAATTCTCTATGTACAATGCAGATTCAACATACCTTCCAAATCTTGTCTTCCCTGGCTTGCTGGCAGGAGCCCTCCACCCTAGGCAGAAGGTGCCAATTGGCCTTCTTTTTTCAGTCCTTGTGCATTGCTGTCTTTTTGTTAGCTCTAATATGATGTCATAATAAATTTGTGTGAAATCGAATAAATCACAAATAAACTAAAATGATCTGATACCAACGCATGCTTACATACAAAAATATTTTTAAATGCTTACCCTGCCTCAGAATATAGGTAAACTGTTTAATCCTAATCTAATATTTTTAGAATTGACATTATTTATTCTCTCACATTTATATGCTTTGAAATTTACTTTTATTAATGTAAAGATCAGAATTTTAGATCATGAAACTATCAACACCACAATGCAAATTTATGTAATAGAACCCATGTGACCCAGAGATGGTTGTTGGGTGGTATGAGAGCTTTTATAAACCTGGGGTCCCTGAATCCCCAGAGCTCTGTGTGTGTGTGTGTGTGTGTGTGTGTGTGTGTGTGTGTGCACAAGCACATGTGTGTACATATTGTTGATTGAGAAAGTCTATAACTTAATGGTCCCACAAACGTCTCTGGGTCACATTCAATCACTGAGGGCAACAGGGCTGGACTGGCACCGTGGAGACCAGCATCCTGGATCCATCAGGATGGGAAGGCCACCTCAGTGTGTGTTACAGAGAGATTGGAGGGTGCTAGAAGTCAAATGAGTCAGGAATGTGGATTACAAGTGGTTTTCCTGTACTGACATTTCCACGATTTAAAAGTTCGTTGTTTGTATTAGTAAAGGCCACTTCATATATTTTTATTTATTTCACTCACCGTTATCTATAAGGTGGGCGTACAGTGGTTCATTTTATGTAGGAGAAAACTGAGCTGCGAGAGTTCCAGTCTGGCTCCAGAGATGATCTTCTAAACCTCGTCTCCATAAGGAGAAAAGAACCACTAAGTCCAGCATACTACGTTTGTTGAAGTATGAAAAAGTGACTTTGAAACTGTAACCTATAGTCATTATAATGCAAGAACCATCAAAAAATGCACAAATGAGTTTACTGTGTTTTAAAACAGTGGAGCATAACTAGGCTACAAGTGAAATGAATGGCAACCATCTCTTGATAATTAGTTTCATAAAGTATATTAAGGAAAAATTACAATATATTGGATTATATCTCTCCTTTGAATATCCATTCTAAAATAAGCTTCTGCCAAAATAGATGGGACAGGGTAATGGAATCAAGAAGGATATGTTCTGAGCTGGAAACAAAAATCTCAACTCCACATGTGTGGAGGATCTCTCGCTCCCACAAAAGGCCCCTTCCTTTTTCCTGTAACCAGACTAACGGCGTTTCCCTCTGCCCACCTATCATTTCAGTTGAGGCTCTCTGTCATGGTGGCCTCTCCCCTGCCTGTTCCTGACCTGGATTCCCTCAGCTCCAGCCCCTACACCTCCCCCAGTTCTCCTAAGCCTGGCCCTTTTGCCCGCTCTCCTGCCTGGACCATTGCCAAGGTCTCTAGCCCAGCTCCCTCCTGACTTTGTAGTTGGTACTTTAAAATATCACCCTTGGTGATGTCGCTCTCACCTCAATCCACCTCTTTCTGAAAACAGGTTTGATATGCTTCCGCTTTCAGCCTTGATAATGCTCGGTCACCTACTCCAAGAAGGCTAGGACCCGGCGGTATCTGTGTATAACCTGCCCGCCCACCTGTGCCCCAGCCTGTGCCCCGTCCTCCAGCCTGCCAGGCTTCTGGAGTTCCCTGGCCTGCCCTCGTTCTCCTCTGGACTCTGCCTTCGCTCTTTCTCTTTACTCTGCCTGGAGACACTGTCCCTATCCACCCTTTTCCACCTGGTCTTCAGTGCTCAGCTTGAGGTCATTTCTGGGGTTTTCTTCCAACCTTCTTACTCAAAATTAACTTTTCAGTTTTTGAAGGGTTCCCAATCCACTTGGTTTCAGCATTTATCAGGCTTCGTTTTGCTGAAATATTTGGCTTAGTGCCCTCTGGGATATAAGATGTACTTCTGCTGTCTTTCAGCATTTCATATACTTTGCCTTACTAACACTTGCTAATGCCTGATTATTGAGTGTGTTGACCTTGGTCACACACAAAAAAAGGGATGAGTAGCACATGCACGCACACACACACAGGCACACCACAAAACAGCAAAATGAAAAATTCTACTTTTCTAAAATTAAAAATAAAGAAACAAGTAAATGTGTTTTTATTTTATTTTATTTTTTTATCATTCATAAGTTAAGGTAATAAAAAGCGGAGGGGAAAGAGTAAGAGTAAACGTTCTCCTGACTCTCTTCCCCTACCAGAACCAACTGGGTTAAGGAATACCTGGACACCGCCCCTGTTTTGATTCTCATTTTCAAACAAGTACATGGTTTTACTCCAAGTGGCAGGAAAAAGGTGCACTACTACAATGAGATCAGCGTCTCCATCGCTTGCGGCATCCTGCTGGCTGCGCTGCAGGTATGTTGCTGCTCCCTCAGGCCCGAGGGACACAGTGAGAAGGGGGAGCCCAAGGGGAGACTTATCAGAAAAATTCAGCTGGGTTTCCAGCAGTGTCTTTTGGAAATGGCTTAGTAAAGCAACCCGCTGCCCACACCAGCCCTGGCAACCGCGGGGGGAGCACGGTGGCTCAGCAAGCTGGAATTCTGCCTGGAAATTCACTCGTAACATCATCTCAGGGCCAGAAGTCTGTCATTGCGTTTGCCTTCTACTGTGACAGCACATGGTAGTGTAAGGGTTTTGGCAGCTGCAGGAGAAGGTCGGAGCCTGAATGTGGCAGAGACTCACTCCCTAGGTGGCTGTCCGAGCTCTTGGGATGACTGAAGAGCCCTGGTGGGCTCTGCCCCAGCTTCTGTCCTGAGGGGCTGAGCTGCTTCAGGAAGAGGGCCCCTTCCCCGAGCCCCCACCCAGAGCAGCGAAGCCAGTGCCCACGGGAAATGGAGCAGAACGGAGCTGTGCCTCCAAACCCGCCACTCCTGCACTCCGCGAGTGTTTTCTGAGCCCCTTTCAGGGGGTATCCTGGGGGACACGGGGGAGATAGTTGTTCATGAACCACACAATGTGGGGGTCCAGGGTCCAGGTAGGGATGCTGTTTCTGTGAGCTTTTTTGCTGTTGTGACTAAAAGAATCTGACCAGCACAATTGCAGAGGAGGAAAGGTTTATTTGAGGGCTCATGGTTTCAGAGGTCCTCGTCCATAGAAGGCCAGCTCCATTCCTCAGGGCTCAAGGTGAGGCTGAGCATCATGGCGGAAGAGTGTGGCAGAGGGAAGCAGCTCACATCATGGTGATCAGGAAGCAGAGAGAGAGAGAGAGACTCCACTCTCCAGATACAAAATGTATACCCCAAAGCCATGCCCCAATTCCCACCTCCTCCAGCCACACCTACCACTTCAAGTAATCCCATCTGGGATTGATTCACTGATTGGGTGAAGAATCTTACAACCAATCATTTCTCCTCTGAACCTTGCTGCACTATCTCACATGTGAGCTTTTGGGGGACACCTCACATCCAAACTATAACAGAAGGGGAGAGATGGCAAACACATAAAATAAATAAAGCGCAAGATTGTAAGAGTGAGTGATCCTATTTTCAAGAAACGATTTAAAAATGTGAGGTTCACTATCTCAACAAACAATTTGGATGTTCAGTAGCACAACATAGTCACATTGCACCAGAGAGAAATGTGCTTTTAGGTTACTCAGACAATCGTCCTGAAGGAGCTGGCATTGGCCTTCCTTCCTGAATCTGCAGGCAGATTAATAAGGGAGTCTCTGTGCAGCGTCAGACCACAGGGCACCACCCTTTAGGGTCTTGGAGGCAGCAGCTCAGTTTGCCAACTACCCTGTGCCTCAGAAGGGGCAGCGTGGTCACTTTATGTTGAGTTTGCTGCCCTCTAGCTTTACATAGGGGTAATTGCGCAGGTAGGTCCTGATGGGCGAGAGGAGGCAGGAAAATCCTGGAGCCCCATGGCAAGCACAGTGTTGGGTGGAAAGAGTTCACCATGCCTGGAGCACAAAGACAGCTGCAGACCCTCTTCCTGGCCCAGGCTCAGAGGTCACAATCTGCTTGGAAAAGCATGGGAGGTGAGGGGACCACTGGGGAAGAGTCTGGAAAGTGCCCTTTGTTTTTACTTAGTTGTTTATTTTCTTGAGACTTGAGGAAGACACTGTCTGGGTATTTCTTCTACTTTCAATATCTCCTCTGGCCACCAGGTCCTCTATCATTGGACATGAGCATTTTCTTTCTTTTTTTTTTTTCTTCTTCTTCAGTACTGGGGATTGGACCCAGTGGTGCTTTACCACTGAGCTACATCCATAACCCTTTTTAATTTTGAGAGTGTCTCACTAAGTTGCTTAGGACCTCACTAATTATCTGAGGCTGGCCTTGAACTGCAAGGCCTCCAGCCTCAGCATCCTGAGTCGCTGGGCGTAAGCATTTTCATTAGGGATGAATCACTGCTTCCATTGTTGGTTCTGTAATCATGGGAAATTCCTGTACCTGTTGCTGAGAATGAAATGTGCAAAATCTTTATTAATATATTAAATACCAAGATCTATCAGTCAGTATGAAATTTTAAAGTAATGAATATAATGATGTTTTAAGGCATCTGTAACAATTGTAAAGTGGTATGAAATATCTGTGAATTTTATTGGTTGGTGACAAGTCCCAGATATTGTTAACAGCATGATGATTTATTGTTTATGTTTATAATTAAAGAAATTGCTAAATTTCCATCAGAGGTTAGGCAATATGAAGATGTATTTTCTTTTCCAAGTGCATGGACATGTTAAGTACTCAACATCAATAGAGATTGAGAGATAAAATATTAATAGAAATCGGTTTTCTATTTAAAAGCATTATTTACTATGTTCTTCATATTCACAAATTTCTACTGCTAAAAATGTACAAAACTCAGCATGAAGTAACAGTTGTGTCTTGAAACATGACCAAAATATAAAGTGACACCAGCTTAACATGCATTCTCAATGGAAAGTTCAAGATTTATATATTCTAAAGTAAAATACTAGGTTAAGTAAGGTATGATAGGAAGAGAAATACCATAAGAAAGTAGAGACAATCTAAGCTCATGATGAAGGAAGAAATCAACAGATTTTTCAATGCACGTGTCTGAGAACAGTCCCTCAGGCAGTAGAACTCTACATGAATCAAGGTTAATGCAGATGTGGTCCAAGTGATCTCCAGAGGAAGCCTTATTAAATCACTCCAGGTCCTTACACATCCATGGCATTAGATGCTAACATTATAGGAAGATATAACAAGCCATAGCCAGGTAACTGGAATTCAGGAAAGAATATTCAGTAGAAAAAGCATAGTCCCATTGTTTAGAGGGACTGCCGCTATCTTCAGGGTCACGCACCAGGACACAGACTGATCCCTTAGCTAGAAAGAACTCCTAGCTCTTTTTGTCACTCCTTTGGTGTAACTGGATTTCCCAAATTTCTTTATATAAAACAACCGTTCATATTGGTTGAACATGATTAAAAACTAAAATTAGCATTTTTTCTTCTTCCCACTGCTTGGTTAGAAGAACAAGCAATAAGCAGCAGGAGGAGAGGCGGGAGGACTGGAGGTGGGATCCACCATCCCTGCTCCCGGAGCTGGCAGCCTCTGCTGTCCAGCTTCAGGGAGGCGCTGGGACCAGCTGGGATGAGAACGTCCCCAAGCTGGAAGCAGAGCCGTGATTCTGCCTCTGACTTTGAAATGCACCCTTTCCTCTCCTGTTCTAGAATGCAGGGCTGGTGACCGTCACGACCACTCCGCTCAACTGTGGCCCTCATCTGAGGGTGCTCCTGGGCCGCCCCCCACACGAAAAGCTGCTGATGCTGCTTCCTGTGGGGTACCCCAGCAAAGAAGCCACAGTGCCTGATCTGAAACGGAAAGCGCTGGACCAGATCATGGTGACAGTGTAGGCCAGAGCCTGTCGGAGAGATGCTCAGACCTCTCCTCTCAGTTCTCCCGGCTGCCCTTTCTCTTGGGGTCAGGTCTCTGCGCGGCAGTTCACGGGGGTAACCTCTCTACGTGTCAAGACACCTGTCCACATGCTCCAGCACTCTAGGTCCAGTAAGTTGCTCCTGATGGGCTGTGCGATCTGGGGAACGTGTGGGGCAAGAGACCAGCAAGCATTTGCACTTCTGTTTCTTACCCTCTTTGGAAATGCACATGTATTTTACTAAGGAGACTCCCAGGATTTAGGTTTTTAAAACTACTCTAGTAAATCACTGGTGATTTTTTCTTTCACTTAAAATTTTTATATGGAGAAAAGAGTCATCAGAAAATATAATGTAGTCCCAAGAATTCAGCTATGTGTTGATTTTTGTATTTAGACTAATCAAATAGTTTTCTGCCCTCTGCTTGCTGGTGACTTAAAACGAAGTGCTTTGGAGATGCACTCTTTCACTGACTCCAATGGATGTTCTGCCAGTTTTGAATAAGTAACTGTTGAAGTAACTAAAATGTCACACTCACAGAATAGGACAGGGCATGACTGCCTGATGGGAATCTGACTGGCAGTCATTCAAGCAGATCAACAATGAGGAGCACTGTCCACTGGTGTGCTGGAGCTGGCTCACACCAGCTTATGGAAGCTGATGAATATCCAGGAATTGGCCAGCCAGTTATGAAAACATCTGTAGCTCCTGGCAGGAACATTTACACCACAGCCATTGGCAGATGCTCTGTTTGGGGCTTGCTTTCTTTTCTTGAAGACAACTCTTTACCACACACATGGCGCTACTTTCCCACTCGACCCCATGAAACACACTTCCCTTTTTCTCCAAATGACAGCAGGCTGTTTGGGGTTGATGGAGTCACAGACTTAGTTGGGGATGCCAAACCTCGTCCTTCTCTGGTCACCAGCCGCCTACCCTCCCAGGGACCTCGTGTACACCGGCTCGTCCTCACAGCTCAGGCAATTGCCCTTCAGCAACTCCATTGCCCCCTTTTCCTTTCCACTGTCCCTTTCCTCCTCTATTTTTAAAAACTCAGTTCCCTTGAGAAAAGTCTGTTTTTCCACTTTTCATTCCCATTTGTTAGTCACACAATGCAAGAAAAGCCCTCCATGTCATTGACAAGAACAAGAGTTGGTGACAAGCATTTATTTGCTTTTAAATACAATTAGACATTACAGAAATCTGTGCCTTTAACACTTAAAGTCTTCTGAAATACCCAGAAATTTCTTGTAGAACCTCCAAAATCTTTCATCTCAATCTTCCGTTTTCTGTAAAAATGCTTTCCCCCAAATCTACACATTTTAATAAATACAAACTTTCTTATATTTTATTTGTATTCTTTAAAAAATATATTGGTATTGCAATAAGTATTTGTCCACCTCCCCAACCTTATTGAAATGAGCATTGTTTGAACACATCGTGACTTTAGAAGACTTTTGTGGGCTGCCATATCAGCCTAACTGCTGCGTGGCATCTTGTTTTAAAGGAGAAGACCCTCTGGGTTCCAAATATCAGAATAATAAACATACTTTGGCATCATAACATTGGAAACTGAAGCATGATTGAAGTTGTATTTATACACCTTTATTTCTAATGTCCAACCCCTGAGCTCAGGGAATTCGTTGGTAGTATTTCAGTCCTCCAAGCTGAGGAGGGTTGAGGGACAAAAGAGAACCTTGTCCCCTTTATAGGGCCTGGCCCATCCTCAGAGGAGTGGGAGCATGGGTGTGGGGGGAGAGGGAATCTGGCTCCTGGGTGCAGACAGGAAGGGGAAAGTCAAGCCTGCCTTGTGAGTCAGGGGCCCTGGAGCAAAACCTCACAAAGGTCTGTCACCTTGAGTTCACTGCCCCAGAAACAGCCCTGGCTTTTTCCAGGTTCTGAGCGGAGGTGCCCAGACGCAGGCTTGGGAAGGCCAGCATCCGTGGGGGATGGAATGGGTAGTTGCTCTGCCTGGAGGAAGCACAGCACAGGCAGACCCAGATTCAGGGATCTCCCTGGCTCCCATCAACCGTGTAGCTATGGGAAACCTAACCTCCCTCAGCCTCGTTTCCTGCTTCTGTAGAATGAAGATGAACCTGGAACCAACCTCAGGCTTGTTGTGGCGTCTGAATTCAGTGGCCACAGTCTCTGGAGTAAGGTACTTTCTCAACCCACGCTTCACATCCATATGACAAAGGTGGTGTTGGACTTGTTGCATGGACTGGGTGGAGGTTCCTGTTCTGCTGGGCACCTAAAAGGAGAGATTCTTATTTCAGTGGTGAACTTGAGCTGGCTGCCACCCAAGTCCTTCCTGAGGAGTAAAATGCAGCGGATCAAACTCACCATCTTGGTCCATTCCAGGTACCACAGGTAGCCAGGTACCACAGGTAACCAGGTACCACAGGTTGACTGACTGATAAGTAGCAGAAGTTTACTCCTCAGTTCTGGAGGCCGAAAGCCTGAGAGCAGGGTGGCAACATGGTCAGGTTCTGGTGAAGGGGCCTCTTCTGAGTTGCAGATGGCTGGCTTCGTATTGTGTCCTTGACGGGTGAAAAGAGGGTCAGAGAGCTCTCTGAAGTTGCTTTTATTATAGTACCAATTCCACTCAAGAGGGCTCACCTCCCAAAGGTCCACTCCTTAATATGATCACTTTTGGGTTAGGGTTTCAACATGGATTTGGTCCACTCGTTTACCCTATAGGGTTTGTGACGCTGCTTGGTACACAATTCAACTCTCATAGATAGTAAGTGGCCTTATTGTGGTGGTGGTTGTTGACACGGTCATCATTGTATGGCAGCCCTGCTTTGGTATCCAGGCAAACGAAGGTAACAAAGAATGGGCAGGAGACTCTCCTCTTTGGAAAAGCTCTATCATGGCTCAGGTAACAGCTGCAAGGCCAGATGGAGTTGGCCCTACCATTCAGAAAGCTCATCAGCAGATGTCATCTCTGGAAACTCAAAATGCTAATTTTTTCCCTGTGTAGTTAATATTACTAATTTGATATGCAATTACAATATTTGTGTTTTCAGTCACGTTTAAGTGTCATTTTAAAAGATCCAGTCATCACCTTAATCAAGCGATAAGGACTTAGCCCACCTTTCCTAGTAGTAAGATAACTAATAGGATAAGATAGATAACTAATTCATTTGAAAGTCCTTAGCATGACTCAGGCAGTGTTCTTACTAAAAGCATCTCAACAGAAACCCACCAACCTCTACACCTAACATCCAGTTCATCATAAGATAAAGAGAGACGAGTTGTTGACCTGATGGGATAATTAGAATACAGGTCATTCTACGAGAAATGGGCCTGGACTCTTCAAGGAGTCAGTGTCCTGAGGGGCAGAAGCAGGAGGGGGACTACCTATTCCTGCGACTGGACGTGGGTCCTGGGTTGTCTGCAGCAGCCCATTCCTGGAGAACTTGTTAGACCTAGACTCTCTCAGTCCCCACCGAGACTGCTAGAGCCAGAATCCACATTTTAACAAGATCCTCAGGTGATCCACATGCACATTAGGGATTGAGAAATTTTGTTCCAGGTGACCGGAAACCTAACAATCAACAGCAAAGGGTCCACCTTGATTGGATTTTGGTTTAGGAAAAACAAACAAACAGACAAAAGAGATAACTGATGAATTTTGCATGTGGATTTGGTGTTGGATGATATTATGTCAGTGATTCATGGTGGAGAGTTTGGGGATGAAGTACCATCTCTACATCTTACTTCAAAGAACAAGCAGGTGTGTATGTGGTTGTTTGTGTGTTCAGACACAGTGAGAAAGAGAGAGTGCTAATACAGTGAAATGTTAGGTAGAACCATATTGTTTTCTTTATACTCTTTATATATATATATATATATATATATTTTATTTTATTTTTATAGACAGCATTTTGATTCATTGTACACAAATGGGGTAAAATGTTTCATTTCTATGGTTGTACACAATGTAGATTCACACCATTCATGCAATCATACATGTGCATATGGTAATAATGTCTGTCTCAGTCCACTATCTTTCCTTCCCCCACCCTCTCCAGCCCCATTTCCCTCTACACAATCCAAAGTTCTTCCATTCTTCTCTTACCCACTTCCCCATTATGAATCATCATCCACTTATCAGAGAAAACATTTGGCCTTTGGTATTTTGGTATTGGCTTATTTCACTTAGCATAATATTTTCTACTTTCATCCATTTACCTGCAAATGCCATAATTTTATTCTTCTTTATGGCTGAATAATATTCCATTGTGTATATATGCCACAGTTTCTTTATCCATTCATCTATTTTTAATAACTTTATTTATTCATTTATTTTTATGTGGTGCTGAAGAATGAATACAGTGCATCACACATGTAAGGCAAGTGCTGTACCACTGAACTACAGCCCCAGCCCTATACTCTTATTTTAACTGAAACTTCTATCTTATAAGTACTGGTAAATAGTCCCTATTTCTGTTTCTTATTTGCTCCTCCATATGAAAGAAAAAGTGATTTCTTTGACAGATAAAATTAGGGGAAAATGATTATTACCCATGTTCAACTCCCAACAAAGTGTACTCAATTTTAAGCCATATTTACAAATTGGGGGTGATTATTCACCTTAGAACAACAAATCAGCAGTTGATTTCTCTAAAGATGGGAGATTCTCAAGAGTATTCAGATTGATATATTTTACAATCTTATAAAAATATCCTTTAGGATTATAAGTAATTGGAAGATAAATGCATAGTTATCAGTGAATATTTTTCTGAGAAGCACAAGAAATGTAATTGTTATTTTGCCAGGTAGGAGCTAAGTGTTCCTTTATAATTTGTGTGAAGCGGCAGCAATAATGCTGTAATGTCTTCAATCCACACACAAGTGCAAGTGCTCACAGGTCAAGAACAAACATTGCTCCAGCTCTGCCTCAGTAATGCCCGCTTCTCTTTACCACCAAAATAGTGGAGCCGGTGGCCAGCTGCTTTTGAGCTTGAGATCAGACTGGCACCTGACTGGGTGCCCTTAGCTGACACAGAATGTCTGGGACAGGCTTGAGGGAGAACAGTGCCCAAAGCAGAGATCCTGCCATGGTTCTGATGGAATGTGAAATGATACCATCCCACTTTGGGGAATTCCTAAAAAGTGACAAGGAAGGGGAATGGTATGTAACATTATCATGACTTGAGAGTCACTGCTCAGAGCCAAATGTTCAGGATTCAATTCAATAGAATTAGAACATCTTCGAAGCATTATGTTAACAATGTTCTCAGAATGCCAGCCATATGCAGAACCTGATGAGGTCATACAGGAAGTTAGCTTACCCAGGGGAACCTGCCAGCACCTTCTACTCCAGTTGGCAGCTGGAAGGCAGGTTCCAAAATCACATCCCTCAGAAGGATGCAGCTGGGAGCACCATGTTGTCATAGCGACCACAGAGGAGATGCAGGGCCCCACACCCAGGGCCAGAATTCTGTTCTACCCCTGACTCAGCTCCTCTGATACATCCTCCACGTTGTGTTCATGAGCTGCTGACCTAGTAACTTTGAATTCATTGAGGTAGCAAATCTCTTCCTTTATTGAGCATGTGACTTTCCAAGACCACATTCTGGGGATATTTAAAATTAAAATGGAGATGATGAAATACATCAAATTCATAATCTTGATACTTTCATGTTAAATTCAGGAATAATCTTATCAGGGTTTTCAAGATGGCAGAATAGAGGAGTTCACATTCCTGGCTGCTCCGTGGTGTGAAACCAAGAAAGCAGACAGGTAGCTTCTCTGCAAGGTGGATGAATAACAAAAGCGGGGTAGACTTTACTGGGATTTAAAACTGTACATTCAAAGCAGACTGGGGACTCAGGAGTTTGGATATAATAAAATAAGGAAGAAATCTCCAGCAGCACAGCTACTGACATGGCCAGGCCAGAAGCACCAGTCAGAGCTGTCCCTCTGTGAGCATAGTAGAGGGACAAGGGAATTAAAGGAACCTGCAGTTTTAGGAGGCCCAAGGCATGTCTGGGTATGGAGCATTTATAAATCAAGGGCACACTACACAGTATCTGCACAATATCTTTGTGCAGAAAAGCCACCATCTCTCCCAGCAGCATGCAGAGGACAAAGGAAACATTTTGCAACCATGGTGCAGGGGCTGGCAGCTGAGGGAACAAATTCCCGGCAAACCCAAGTTTGACCCCAAATGAAGATCCAGTAAGCACGCGCTGCATGACATAGAGTATGCTTAAGTATCAAATCAAACTTGGAAAGAGGTTTACACAAGGGACAACTGGATGTGGAAACCCACTGTTTTAGTCAGCTTTTTTGCTGCTGTAGCTAAATGATCTGACCAGCACAACTGTAGAGAAGGAAAGGTTTATTTGAGGGCTCACATTTTCAGAGATCTTAGTTCATAGAAGGCAGGCTCCATTCCTCAGGGCTCCAGGTAAGGCAGAACATCATGGCGGAAGAGGGTGGCAGAGGGAAGTAGCTTGCATCATCAGGAAGCAGAGACAGAGAGTTTCCACTCTCCAGTTATGAAATATATACCTCAAAGCCTTGCCCCAATTCCCACCTCCTCCAACCCCACCCTACCACTTCAATTAATCCCATCAGGAATTAATTCACTGACTGGGTTAAGACTCTAACAACCCAATCATTTCTCCTCTGAACCTTCCTGCATTGTCTCACGTGTGAGCTTTTTGGGAACGCCTTACATCCAAGCATAACACCCATCCAGGTCTACCTCTCCCCTCCAGTCCAGCTGCTTGCAGAACTGGCAGGAAGTGACACATCTGACTGGAAACTCTGAAGGGAGAGATTGTTTAGAGACTGAAACTAAAACCAGGGAATATGGGGTATGCAGGGGACATGGGGGACTGATAATTGTCTCCCCCACCACATGAATAAACCCTGGGAGATCCTGGGTTATAGTCTTCCAGCTTGGACCAGCAAGTACTGGGCTTTGGAGGTGCATTGATTTAAGATCTCCAGACAAACTGGCATTCAGCCTAGGGCTTGGAGTCCACCTAAGCCAAAACCCTGCCTCCAGGAATTCTGCCTATGGGATTACCTGTCTCATGCCAGCAATCCAGAGGGTAGAACATCACACTCCAGACGACCCTGCCTAAAACTGCTAAGGAAAGAAGCTGAGAATCTTTTGAACTCCAATGGAAGAAAATTTCACTTTTCAAGATTATTTTTTCTTTTTTCTACCCACCCCCCCTTTTTTAAAAAATTCTCTTCTCTGTTTAATTGTGACCTTACTGCTGGTACATGGACAGTAATACATATTCTTTTTTTTCTTTTTTTTTTTTTTTTTTTTTCATTTCCAGACTTTGGTGGGTGGGGGGTACTGGGGATTGTACCCAGGAGCACTCAACCACTGAGCCACATCCCCAGCCCTATTTTGTATATTATTTAGAGACAAGGTTTCACTGAGTTGCTTAGGACCTTGTTTTTTGCTGAGGCTGGCTTTGAACTCATGATCCTCCTGCCTCAGTCTCCTGAGTCACTGGAATTACAGGTGTGTGCCACCACACCCAACTCATTTCTAGCATTTTTGAAGCCATTTATTTTTCATAGGATTAGTTTTTTAGGATTAGGATGTTTGATTAGCACATTTTCATTTTGTTTTCCCTTATTTTTATTTTTAACTTAAAAAAACTGTTTACTATATATTTTTTTATTCTTTTTTCCCTTGATTCTCTTTCTCTCTTTTATTCCACAAAGAGTCAATCTCTATTGTTCTCTTTCACTCTTCCTTTAATTTTTTACTTCTATCTTCTCTCCTCCTCCCTCATAGTCATCACATCCTATATCACTTCTGTCCTCTTCCTGTCCACCATTTGAAATTATAAACCCCTTTGCAATATTGCTGTTTTCATTATAAGCAGTAACTGATCATGTCTGTTTATTATGATAATTAACATTATAGACATCATCAATATTGGTTTAATGCTGTATATTGTTTGCATTGCTTGTTGTTATTAAGTGTCTCCCCCTAAGTGGTGAGATACTGGAAACCTTCAGGGACACTAAAAGTCCACAGGGTAGAAATTCTACTGCCTCAGATCCATACTGTTAGGTGGGTAGACATATAAACAACATGAAAAAGCAAGGGAACAAATCACCCCAAACAAACCAAGATACTGCAATAAGAGAATCCATTGCCATCAAAGTGGAAGAAATATCAGAGAAGGAGTTTAGAGTGTACATAGTTAAACTGATCTGTGAAATAAAGGACGGTATGAGAGGAATCAGAAAGAAAATACAGGAAGTGAAAGATTACCTCAATAAAGAGACAGAGATTCTGAAGAAAAAAAAAATCAGAAATCCTCGAAATGAAGGAATCAATAAACCAAATTAAAAATTCAATGGAAAGCACCACCAACAGACTAGTTCACTTGGAAAACAGAGTTACAGGTAATGAAGACAAAATATATAATCTTGAGAACAAAGTTGACCATGGAGAAAAAATGTTAAGGGACCATGAACAGAATGTGCAAGAAATATGGAATAAAATGAGAAAACCAAATTTAAGATCTATTTGGATAGATGAAGGATTGTAGATACAAACCAAAGGAATGCACAATCTTTTTAATGAAATAACATCAGAAATTTCCCAAACCTAAAGAATAAGATTGAAAGTCAAATATATGGGGCTTATACACAAAATTACAACAGACCCAAATTGAGACACATTATTATAAAAATGCCTAACATACCAAGGAGTAAGGATAGAATTTTAAAGACTGCCAGAGAAAAATGACAGGTAACATTTAGAGGGAAACTAATCCAGATCTCAGCTGATCTCTCAACCCAGACCCTCAAAGCTAGGAGGTCTTGGAATAATATATACTAAGCTCTGAAAGAAAAAAGATGCCAACCAAGAATCCTATATTAAGCAAAATTAAGCTTCAGAATTGATTATGAAACAAAAACCTTCCATGATCAACAAAAGTTAAAAGAATTCACAACTAGAAAGCCTGCACTACAAAGCATACTCAATAAGATATTTCAGAAAGAAGTAATGAAAAATAAGAAAAACAGCACAGGGAGGAACTACACTAAAAAAATAGTGAATCAATGGAGAAACTAATTCAAATTAAAAACCAGAAATAAATCAAAATGACAGGGAGTAAAATCATATCTCAATAATAGCATTGAATGTAAATGGCCTAAACTCATCAATCAAAAGACATAGACTGGCAGATTGGATTTAAAAACAAGACCCAACAGTATGCTGTCTCCAAGAGACTCACATCATAGGCAAAGACATTCACAGACTGAAGGTAAAAGTATGGGAAAAAACACATCATTCACATGGATCTTATAAACAAGCAGGGGTTTCTTATTCTCCTATCAGATAAAGTGGACTTCAAGCCAAAGTTAATCAGAAGGGACAAAGAACATTTCATACTGCTTAAGGGAATTATACACTGACAAGACCTAACAGTTGTAAATAGATCTTGATAGATCCACCAAACAAAATCCAAATAAAGAAACTATAGACCTGAAAATAGAATTAATAATTTAGACTTAACAGACATATATAAAATATTTCATCATCAATGACTAAATACACTTTCTTCTCAGCAGTACATGGATCCTTCTCTAAAATACACCATATCTTAGGCCACAAAGCAACTCTTATCAAATACAAAAAAAAAAAAAAAATAGAGATAATACCTTGCATCCCATCAGATCATAATGGAATGAAATTAGAAATCAATGATAAAATAAAAAATAGAAAGTACTTGGTCATTTTTCATGCTGGAGTTCACCCTTCACAACCAAGCACAATGCTGGAAACATAATAGACACTCAAAAATATTGAGAAATACTGAATGTATGCAGAAGTAGGTATGTATGTATGTATTTATGTATGTATGTATCAATCTATTTATTTAGTCATAAAACATTAGAATACAAAACTTGAGGATGTGGCAGTCTGTGTTTTAGCAGGAGATTTTGCCAACCAGGTGAGTAGGGCAAACATGTTAAGCATTCTTTAGTCAGCACATCAGTCCCAAGACTATTAGTATCTTCCACCTGCCGAGTCTATACCTCCAGCCTTGACATCACTCTCAGACTCTAAACTTACACCCAACTGCTTTCTACCCTTTTCTTGGCGATGTCCTTCAGGCAGCTCAACTTTCCATGCTCAAAATAGTACTTTTCAGTCCTTCTCACCCCTTGCCTGGGTCAATTCATACTCCTTTGCGAGAAGCCTCAATCTAAAACTCATCTTACATTTTTTTCATTTTCTCATCCCCACATTCAAAGTCATGAACAAGTTACTGACTGTACCTCCAAACTTTGACCATTGGAAGAGAGCATGAAGAAGCAGTGTGAACAGAAACTCACGCTGCCTGTGGCTGTGAATAATAAAACCTTCTGCTGTGGCTCGGGAGTCTTGTATCTTCTGCCAGCACTTATGGTACCTAGGCAGGTTACCGTAGTACCTGGCAAGCGTGGTGTACTATCTCTGACCCTGCATAGTTCACACGCTGCATTAAGTTGTTCTCTCTATCCAAGATGCTCCTCCCCTAGATAATGTCATGACTGGTTCCTTCATGTCAGTCACGTTTTCAGCTCAACTGTGACCTCTTCTGTGAAGTATCCTTTGCCACTCAATCAACAGGGCTCTTCGTGTCAATCAGATTTCCATTACTGTAATAAACACCTGAGGTAATAAACTTAATAAAACATTTATTTGATTCACAGTTTTGGAAGTTCTAGCTCACAATCAGGCAGTTTTTAGGTCCCTGGGGGACAGCCCATGGTGGCCTATGGTGGCATGAGTGCTTGGCATAGAAGAGCTCTCACCTCATGTCCAGGAAGCAAAAGAGAGGAAGAGGAAGGAGGCAGCTCCCGTTGCCTGCTTCAAGGTCATGCCGTCAATGACCAGCTGACCTTCTTCTAGGCTCCACCTCTTAAAGTTTCTCCCCGCTCCCAGGGGCACCACATGGGGGACCAAGTCTTTAGCACAGAGTTTTGGGGGGACACTTAAGATTCAAACTGTAGCAACGCATTAGTCAGCTTTTCATCGCTGTGACCAAAATCCCTGACAGTAACAAGGTAAAAGAGGAAAGATTTATTTTGGCTCATGGTTTCAGAAGTCTCACGCATGGTGAGCTGGCTCCCACAAAGAGACACCGCAGCAGAAGGGCGTGGTGGAGGACAGCTGCTCAGCTCCTGCCAGCCAGGAAGCAGAAAGAGGAGGGGCAGGCGGAAGACCTTTCCCAGGCATGGCCCCAGGGGACCCTCCTTCAGCTAGGTCTCTCCTCCCGTGTCCATTCAGCCATCCATGGATGAGGTCAGAACCCTCATGATCCAGTCTCTTCCCCAGAAGCTCCTCTGGACATTGCTGCATGTGGACCAAGCCTTCAATGCAGGAGTTTGGGAGCCCATTCCAGACCCAACCACAACCCGCTCCTCCCCCACAAAACACCAGTCACTCCTAGTTTCTTTAGACACTTATTCTTTTCTGAGCACTTATTGTTTAATAAATGTTTAAAATTAAGGCAACATTTAAAATATACACATAGGGCTGGAGATATAGCTCAGTGGTAGAGTGACCATCCAGCACACATGAGGTTCTGGTTTTTCAATCCCCAGTACCACACACAAAAATAAATTTTAAAAAATACACACCAAAAAGAATATTAGAATAAATAACTATGTAGCCACGACCTAGGTTAATGTGTAAACATCAATACCTTTGATGCCCCTCTTACGCTCCCCAATTTCATCCTCTTCCCTCTCTCCATAGAGGAAAACTAATGCTAATTTGGTGTTATTCATTCCCAGACATTTAAAAACTACTTTGCCTCTAAATACTATCTAATATTATTTTGCATATTTTAGCTTTACATAAATACATCGTCCTTCACCTGTTTTTCTGGAACACGCCTTTGTAAGTCACGTTTATGAGGCACGGGAAGTTCTAGTTCACTGTTTATACTGCTCTACACCACTGTGGGAATGTGCTGTGCGTTCTTCACTACCTTTTGACCTTCATCCATTCTTTCTCCTTGTGTAAGTGTTTAAGAATTTCTCTAGGGTACACAGCTTAGGGTAGCATTGCTGGGTCAAAAGACATTCGTATATCAACTTTTTCAGATATTGTCAAATTGTTTTGCAAATGGTTTTCTCCTTGAATTTTAAAACTTATTTCTAGAGTGTGTCCTGTGCAGGTTGCAAATTCTGCTATGCTTTGGGTATGGTTTGAGTGTTCTCCATGGGTGCATGTGTTAGAGCTTGGTCCTCAGGGCTGGATGGTAGTATTTGGAGGTAGCAGCACGCTGAGGAGTTGGGGCCCAGTGGAAACTCTCAGGTCATTGGGGTTTGCCCTCAAGAGGGGTTCTGGTCGCTCTCATGCCACCCCTTGGTAGTTCTCCTGAGAGGCTGCTATAAAAGAAGAATGCTTAGTCCCTCTCTGTTTCTGCTTTCTGCTTCAAGATATGACCACTTGCTCCTATATGTGACTTTGCTACCATCTGACACCATACACTACCCTCACCAGAGGTCAAATCAATGGGGCTTACTGATCTTGAAATTTGTACTTCCCGAACTGTGAGCTAAATAAACCTCCTTTGTTAATAAGTACCCAGCCTCAGATATTTAGTTATAGCAATGAAAAAATGGGACTAAAACAAATTCTATGGCATCTCATCAATCATGTCAATCTCTATATTCACAATGGCTGCTACAAGAATGTTTGTTGAATGACTAAACAAATGGAGGAGAAAGGGTGCTGTGACTTAGAGAGGGTCTCAAAACTATCTAGTGACCCGGTTGGATCTGAGTCAATGCTGCTCATTAAGTGTGACTGAAAGGAAGCAGTTGTTATTAAAACAGCTGTGGTTCCAAAGCTCAGAGTCCAGGAAGAAAGTCTTGGATGAGCTCACACTAATAACCAGGGGCCCTTCCCACAGTGTGTCTGGACTGGTGTGAGCCAGGTACATGCTTCTAGTGCAGACTGGAGTTGCAGTTCTGGAATATTCTCTAGTAGGTGAGAACTTGAACCCAAGAGTGTAGGTACAGAGCTCCTGGGGCCATGCCACTGCCATGGCTCAGGGATCCTGACAGGTAAAAGCAGAGGACACAGGTCACTCCACTAAGCCAGCAGTCTCCCTCTGTAAAGGGAGGTCACATTTGTCTTTAGTTTAAAGACAAAGAAGGAAACACAAAGTGACCTTCTCCCCAGCTCTCCACGCATCCTAGTGAGGCGGCCTGGAGATTGCTCTAAGCCAAGATGAGTGTCCAAGAGGAACAGCTCAGATGCATGCAAAGCTTGGAAGCAGTTAGTCTGAGGTCTTTCCGTGTGTTTATCCTGGCCTTTCCTTCCAGCCGTTTGCACTTGATTTTCATCCCACACTGTCTTGGATCCAGCCTGGAATGTATAAATCACTTAGCAAGCAAGCAAACGGCAGGGCCACCAAAGGGAGGAAACCCAAAACCCCCAAAGTGGGGTTGAAGAAGGGCAACCGGAGAGAGCGGAGCAGGGAAGAGATCGGGTGGGGGTGGCAGGAAGGAGCTGGGAACAGGAGCTCACAGGGGCTGGCAGAGGGTGTCCTCATCCCCTGAGGTCTAGTTCTGCCACATCAGACACCTGGAGACAGAGAAGAGACTGAGCACTTCTGGAGAAAGAATAGGAACGCGAACAAACCCAGAAACCCAGCTTCAGGGAGTTGGACCCTCACAGGGTCAGCTTCACTGCAAGGTCACAGGTAGTCAATTTAGGCCATCTGCTGTGCCCCTTCCTTCCTCGCTTGCCTCCCTGCCCAGACCCGGAACGCCCTTCCACATCCTCCTCCCAGTTTTATGGTTCTATTCTGTAAAGCCCAAATTGATGTTGTGTTGCTGAAGGAGTACCCCCAGATTTTTCCAATCAGACTTCAACAGGGCAAGACCAAGGCAGGCTCATCCTTCCCCTTGGAGATCTAGTGACTATTGTACACTATCTGCTGTGGGTCAAGCCTTCTGCCAGATCTCAGCTCCTGGAGAGCAGAGTCCATTCCACCCAGCTCTGGGTTCTCTGGGCACCCACCCAAGGTACTGGCACGTGCAGGTCCTTGGTAAGGTCTGTCTGGAGGAGAGGACCCAGCAGAGAGTCCCTGATATAACTAGACACGTGGAAGACTTCACGGAAATCCCTTCTGAAATTTGGGTGGGAAACTCTTGGGGGAAAGGTGCCTGAGACTTAGATTTAGTAGCTAGATAAACCCACTGGAACACAACCCACTGTGGGGTCGTGTGGGGGACTGTGGGGTAGTGTGGAGGGCGGGAAGGGATTGAACTAAGTGTAACCTTTACTCTTTCACTTTTACTCTGGGTTTATAATTTAATTTCTGGTCACAAACTGGAATCATTGGACTGACTAAGCATCTTGCTTTTGTAAATTTTTGGACTGAAAAAAGAATCAAAAAACTATTTCCAAGCCCATCAGCTACTCTTGCAGGGAAGAAATCTTCACCATGTTAAACTCTGAGAAAAGCAATATGGGGCATAACAGGACCCAGCCAGGGAGATAGACCCCATTCTATGTCTTTCCAGAAGAGGAATTTCAAGTAAGAAATCCACTGCACGGGTGTTGGGGCACTGGGAAGCTAAAGGGTCAGTGAGGCGGTGGGTGGTTAGCCCTCGACCACCCTCCCCAAGTGCTGCAGGGACAGGAGGGAGGTGCTGAGACCATCTGGAGGACACTGGAGCCACAGCTGACCTGTCATAGGGGCTGGTGCCAGAGGGGTGCGGCCACAGCCAGGAGAAACACCGTGTTTCTTCTTCCAACAGTACTTCCCGTCTGCTGAACCAGTCACCCTGCTTTACTTCCTTTCTCCTTACTTCTTTTCCTATTTTTGTTTAAGAAAAAAAAAATAAGAGAAGGGAAATGTATACGGCTTGCTAGTAATGCTAGAAAAGAAAACAGCACATGAACAAGTAAAAAACATAAAACCCTCAGTAACCATGACGATGGTAAGGGATGGATGGTCACCTTCTCCTGACTTCAGAGTGCCCGAGGGACTAGAAGAACGTCATCCCCAGCCTAACTGGCTTGTGGAGGGACAGTGGCAGGAGTGGGCCCTGGAGCCCCACCTGGCTCCACTCCTACCTGTGTGGCCTCCTTGGGTGAGGGTGTCCACGTCTGCATCTCTCTCCTTGCAGAAAGGGGGAAATGGCAGCGGCCCCCACCTCACAGGATTGTGTTAAGGATTATGGGGTTTATTTGAGAACCTGAGAACAGCACCTGTGGGAGATCCAGGCTTCCGAAGTGGGGTTGGGGTCCTGGCCTGTTCTCCACCTACAGGAGTAATCTTTCTCTGGTGACAACATTTGGACGTGGGGATCAAATACCATCAATTGTTAGCCTTTAATCACACATGCCGTTTCTACCAGTGGGAGTCCAGTCCCCTCGTGGCATCCTGCCAGATGCCATCCACCTAGGACCCAATTAAACTAGAAGCAGGAAGGAGGAAAGACGGAAAGGAGACCCTCCTTTGTCTCAAAATGACTTTTCAATGACTGCCAAGTTCAGCTGCTGCCCCAGTACAAATCAAGGTTTGTGGGCTGCACCTGCAGAGTCAGGGCCCTGCCATTGCATGCGATGTGTCCAGCCAGCACCAAGCCAGCACACCTGATGGAGGCAGAGGGGCCAGCCCAGTGACAGAGGCCCGTGTCTGCCTGTGCCACGCAGCGGGCAGCTTGCCCAAGGCCTCTGCAAACTGGTTTCTCAGTGAACACGTACCTTGGATCACCTTTCTCGTTTACATTCAAAGTCACAGTATTAATATGTTATATATTGATAATGTGACATAGATTACTATAGTATTAATTTCTAAAATAATAAAAATTGGGCTAGTGATTCCATAAGTGCCCATGGCCTTGGACTCAGCCCAGGAACCACTGGAACAAAACAGGACTTTATCAAATATATAAGACCCTACCCAGTATTCAGTTCATAAAATTGAAATGGTGCCTTTAAAATTCTTATCACAGACTCTGTGTACCAGAAGTTAGTGGACTTCTGTTTTTCAATTAGGTATTTAAATGTAATTAAATTAACACTTTTATGATTCCCTTAATTAAGGACTAAGGGAACAAAATGATTTAACTTCTGCCAATTTTCATCCACACATGACTTTTTTCCACGTTGAAAGCAGATTTCAGAGTTTCCTAGCTTAGAGGCAGAAACTCAACCAGAGCCAGCATGAACTCTGGCAGTGACCTCTAAGGAAAAATTGTGGGGGAGAAGCTGGAAAGAAAATACGGCTTAAAGAGGCAGGATGTCCACTAATTAAAAGGACTGTGGCACATGAAAATCAAAGGTGATCAACGGTAGCTTTAACTCTTTAAACTCTCACACCCAAAGGCACTTTTTGGTGGCCAAGTCTATTCTTGATGTAGCATGAGTATGTGTTAAATGCATGAAATGTTGCTCATTTATTTTTTTAATAAGTCTACTTTCAGCAAAGAGTTAAGGCAGTTGACACTATTGAAACAGATGGGAAAAACAAAAACCAGAATGAACAGGAAAGTTAAAGACAAAAAGGAAGACAGCTTCTGATGAGCGACTTCCCTTTTTCCAGCACTCTGGTGCAAATGTGCAGAAGGCAGTTCAAGAGGATCCCACTCCATTAAGTTATCTGAGAAGGATCTCTTGAAAATAGAGTGTGGATAAGCTTACCTGAAGGGTGCTTTGGTGCTTGCTCTTTATTGGGGAAAATTGCAACGTTGGTCACTTTGTACGCAACACATGGCGTTTCACCATTTCAGAAGTTGTAGTTCCCAGTCATGGAGACAAATGGCTCAGTTCAAAATGATAAATGGTATCGAGGTCCTCGAACAACTCCAAGCCTTCCTTAGAAACCGAGATGATTTAAAATGCCATTTTCCCTTCTATAGGCCATATTTCAAGATCCATCGCAGAAAGTAAACTGGAATAGGGGCAGGCGGTTACCAGAAGCGCCATCTTTTCCAGCATCAAGGTTAAGGAGAGATCCTGACAGCCTACTGACTTTTTCCTGGAGTAAGTTACCTGTGGTGTTCGATGTTCCTCATTTGGAATCATTAATGTATAAAGTGAAGACTTGTAGTGAAGATTCATTATCACACCTGAAAATTAGGGAGCAAATACAAGTAGAAACCATTAGTCCGACACAGACCAGGACCCTCTGATTTCAGGAAACCCAGCCATCTCAAGGACGGATGCTGACAGCCGCTCTGCCTGGTCAATGTCCCTGCTGCAGAAGTCAGAGGCAACCTTGGGGTTCTTCATTTTCTGGTAACATTGGCCATGCCTACTCTCACTGTTCATTCAAGAAGCCAATAAGATCATCTATATGGTGATGCTATAAATCTTCACTTAGATATTAGATGTGACAGTCCCAGTGAGGAGAGAAATATGGGACATTGAACCCAAGTCATTCTTGCTCCAAAAAAATAATACCAAAGGTGTCCCTATAAAATAGAGTCAGTGTCATTGCCCTCTGTTGTGAAGGACAAGTAAAATAAATAGTCACTTTAAAATGGAATAAAAATAATTCAGTAATCTCTGAAAAATCAAAACACAGCTTTTTGCAATGAATTGTAGTCTCACATCGTAGTCAATCTGATCACTGGCTTCTTCAGAGAAAATGTAAGCAATTACATGAAATACGTCTTAAGCACTCAACGACAATTAAGTTAATTGTACTCTGCAAAGCAGTGCTTTGCAAAAATCAGTCTATGAGTTCTACAAGATCTAGTCTAAATGACTTAACTATGGGACATAGGTTAAGTAAATTTGCTCCAAATGATGGATTTAAAAAAATCAGAAGGCTGAATTTTATTATCTAATAAGATATAGAAATAGACCAAAAAATGTAATGTCCTCACAATGGCTCATGTGTCCAGGCTTTGATTTCCAAGATGGTGGCCAGATGGTTTGTTCATGCTCTCTGTAAAGGTGGAAGTGAGATCTGTAAGGCCTTTCTATCCAATATAAGAATGACTCAGTTGATGGATGGTTGGATTTGTGGAAATCCTCTAGTTCATGTGTTTCAACCTCAGAGGTGATTTTTTTTAAAACCTGAGAGCCCTAAACAAAACCCATCCTAAAGACCTAGAACAATCCTCCACAAGAAATTCTTCCAACATTTTACATAGTCTGTCTACTTTGTTTTACAAAGGATTCTAAAAAGCATAGTTATTGAATTTCCCAGCATATAGTAAATTGAAATTGGAATTTAGAAGGAGAGGACAGGGGTCTGAAACAGGAGAAATGACATGAATTCAGATGTGAGTGTTGGGTGGTTACTAGGTGGGGAGAGGGGTGTGTGTGGGGAGAGAGAGAGACAGAGAGACAGAGAGAGAAGCAGAAATGCATTACCATGCAAGGCACTGAATTCTCTATATAGTATTTGAAAGTTTAATCATGTTTAAGGTTTTCACTGCATAAACTTCTAGGTGAATGTTGAAACATTGGAAGACAAAGGGATGCATTAAAGGAATTTTTTTTTCCCTGTGGAAAATTTGGAGCACATATGAAAAGTAAAAGGGAAAAAATACCTTTCTGATCCTGCAACTTAGAAATAATCCTTGTCAACTGAGTTTGGTTTCCTCCTAATTGCCGACACAGGCAGTCACTTTGCATATTCTACAATCTTATTCTTAGCTCATTTCCTGGTGGCCTGGCTTGGCTCTCTAAATGGAAGCTAATTGTTGGAGCTACTAGAGGAATCAGCAGACACTACTGGCTTCTGTACCTTCCTTTTCCCCTGTGTCCTGAGGTGAGCTGGCTTCTAGAAAAACTATGAAGAATATCGTAACCATTCTGAAGCAATTTTTCATTACATCCTTAATGATCTATGATAAATTTGTGGTGGTAAATTGCAAGAATCTTTGTTGGTCCCCCCTTTAGACTTGTCAAAAAGTGTGATTGCCTGGGAAGTTTGATCTGCATTAAAATCTGTGCGTTTGCTTTTGGAAATATCATTTTGATGACTTAAAAATTGCAGGCCAGTGTAAGAAACCCAGCTCTTGGAATGAAGTTTTTATTTGGAAATTTTGCATCCTTTTGTTTAGAATAAGGAAAGAAAAGCATTCCAAAGGAACCGACCTCACAAATTCCTTCTTGGTCTCAACTCTCTCCCTCCTCTCCCCAAGGCAATGACTCCTCTGCAAGTCACTTGAATGAAAGTTTTCAATCCCCAGTAGAAATCTATGAGCTGTGACAAATGACTAACTTTCGAGTGAATCATAGAGACTTTCTTGCATCAGTGAGCAGAATCTCTAAGACAGTTCAGGTCTAAGACTGTGATTCTATAAACTCCTGGTAGCAGAAAACATGTGAACAGTCACACAATTACTCTCTTCTGTGAAAGTAAGTAGAGGTATGTAGTTGGCTTTAATGTATAGAGGCATTTTCTATTCCAAAGATAAACCATTTATTTTCTAGTCTATGTTTGCATGAATACTTGCTTTTAAAAATAAAATCAATGACCACTTATCATATTAAGATAGGTGTTGTAGGTTTTTTTTGTTTTGTTTTTTGTTCGTTCGTTTGTTTTTTAACCAGAAGATAAAAAGCATTGGCAAGTGCATAGAGAACTTGGAGCCTTCGTCTATTGCTGGTAGGAATGAAAATTATACAGACACCATGGAAAACAACCTGGCAATTCTTCAGACTTAAACATAGAGTTACTGTTGATTCAGCAATTCTACTCCTAGCTATATACCCATGAGCATTGAAATCATGCTTATATAAAACTTGCATATGAATGTTCACAGCAAGATTATTCAAAATAGTCAGAAAGTAGAAACAACCAAAGTGCCTACTCATAGGTATACAATGGAATATCATTCAACCATATGAAACCACAAGGAACTGTAGTGCTACCAGACAGATGGGCTTTGAAAACATCATGCTCAGTGGAGAAGCCAGACACCAACGGCCACTTATCCTGTGATTCCACTTCCATGAGGTGTCCAGGATGGGCAAATCCATACACACGGAAAAGTGATTTGCAATCGCCAGGGTCTGGAGCAGGAAATAGGGACTCGGGAATCACTGCAATGGACACAGAACTTCTTTTTGGAGTAATAAAAATGTCGTAAAATTAGTTCAAAGTGATAGTTGCACAACTTTGTGAATATACTAAAAACCATTCAACTGTGTACATTAAGATGGTGGATTTTATGTTATGGGAGTTATATATCATAAAAATACCAATAAAAATAATGTCAATTATTTGGAATAGTCTGGCTTCAAAAATAGAATGTTCTAAAAATTACAACATATGTCGATCTTTCCAACACCACCCTACCCCCCAAACTTTGGCCTAGCCAAGGTTCATTCTCAGATCAGTTATTTTTACCATTCTCTATATTCATATGTTTCTACAGATCTACTTGAAATGTGCAGTTATTTCAAAGCAACTTGTAAGATAAACTATGACTTCATTCCCTGAATATTACTTTCTAATTTGTCTTCCCTGACTTTCTTCTGACTCTCTCAGCTTGTTGGCATTGATTCCCCCCTCTTTCAATTGAGAATGTAGGTGGCCAAGTAGGGGATTGTGCAGAACTGGGGACATTTGGGAGCTGGGGACAAGCTTAGGAAAGTATAGATGAGAACAGGTCAGAGAAAGAGAGAGGCCCCAAGCACAGTAAGGGGAGCCGAAAGCAAGTGGGGCTCAGCTCCAACTTCAAAGCAAAAATTATTGAAGATCAACAAAAATTCACAGGAAGAAATTTGGGAGACTAATATGACTGCCACGTGAAGTACATCAGCTTCTGCTTATCAGTGGTTTTGATGAGGTTGGTGGTTCTGCATACCATTACTTGCTCCTAGTACCTTATAAACAGAAGGAACAGAAGCCTACAACTTCAGATAAACTTCAGGGGGGCAGTGACTGAGCTCACCAAGGCTGCTGGTGTGCTTTGTGTACAGCCACAGCTCACTGGCTCACAGCTCATTCAGGGAACTAAGTGGAGGCTGGCAGACAATGAAATCTTCAGTTTGAAATTAGGCATTTGAGGCCTGGTGCGCATGCTTGTAACCCCATTGACTCAGGAGGCTAAGGCAGGAGGATGGCAAGTTCAAAGCCAGCCTCAGCAACTTAGTGAAGCCCTAAGCAACTCAGCAAGACCCTGTTTCTAAATAAAATACAAAACAAAACAAACAAACACAAAAAGGGCTGGAGGTGTGGTTCAGTGGTTAAGTGCCCCTAGGTTCAATTCCTGCTAACCCAAAAATAAAAATTAAAAAATTAAAGAAAACAAATAAATAAATTAGGCATTTTTTGTGTGTGATGTTCATGAGTGTTCACTCCGTGCTGTAACTTGGAAACAGCCGCGTGAGGACGCCACAAACATGCTCTTCCACTCTCCTTTTATCATGGTTCATGGGAAATTCAAAGCACCTTGGGAACCGAGGTGAGGCGTGAGACCGGTACTGTGACGCCGCTAGGTGGCGCAGTCGTGCCGGCGGTGGCGGACACCGGCAGGGGCAGCGAGCGTCTTGCTGGGTAACTTCATCACATCCTCAAGGAGCTTAGTTTACTGCGGTTCCAGAGTTTTCCTATGTGTTGGTGATTTATGCCTTCCAGATCGTGTAAATACAGATGTGTGTGTTACTCATCTAATTCAGCTCTTCAGCGGCTCGAGCCAGGCTGTAAAAAGGATCACTTTGTTTTCAGTTCAAGTATTTTGACTATTCCTTTGCAACAGTCTTTTGTTCTTCACACAGTTACATCAGTGGCCTGGGTCTCTTTTCTTTTGTACACATACTGATAAAGAGGAAAATTACTCATCTTTAACATACCAGAAATTCTTTTACAGTACATCAATTTCTCAGTCCTTGTAAAGGTAATTTTCTTTTGACCTGTATTAGGGAACTTTGGGGGAAGATGTTAGAGAAAAGAAATGTCCCAAGACACAACATACATGGTTACTTTGTCATCTTATTTTAAAATAAATGAGGGAACGGGTTTATTCTTGGTCAGGGCTAAGCCAGCAAGACTGAGTCTCCCCCTGACCAGCACCCACTGCAGCCAGACATGCTCGGCTTCAGGGAGGCCTGGCAGGGCTTCATCTGGGACAAGTTCAGAGACAGCAAAAGACAATAATGGAAGAGACTCATGGGCAGGAATAAGTCTATTCAGCCTGAGGTCATCATGTTTCGAACATGGCCAGGGGCTGAGGCATGAAGCCAGAACTCTGGAGCCCAGGGGACTCTGGGAACATCACACACGGGGACCCTGCTGCAGCCCAGGAGACGCCTGGGTTTGACATCTCATGAAACATGAGATCACCTGCTTAGGTGGTGAAACTCCCAGAGTGGACGGTGGAAGGAAAGGACCACACCCTGCGGTGGAGGGCAGACCCCTTGGTTAAGCTGTTCCCAATTTCCTCATGACGCTTAGTTTCTTCAGTGAAAGGACAAAATGAATAGAGTCAAAATTCCAAAATGAGGGTGTGATCTAGTTTTTTATAGGGACTGGAGAACAGCCCTTGATTGTGTTGACAGGATTTTAGGAGCTATTTATAAGTGTGTTACTGAGGTTTCCAGAGTTGACCTTTAATCCTGAAACTATATGGTTTGGGGTTTTGTTTTGTTTTAACTGCTCAGTCCCAGGGCTATAAAAAGGATCTTGTGGTACTTTGATACTTCAATATTTATTAGGAGGTAAAGTGCCTTTAACTTTGGAATCCGTCGGATCAATTTTTATATAGTATTACATTTTTATAACCCTTATTCACTTCTTATTTTTAAACCACACCTTCCTGTCCTTTGGTCCAGAAGTCACGTAATGAATTGTGACATTATACATGTGTACTTTACGACTACATTCTGGGGCTTTGGCACCCTTATTTTAAAAAATGGTATGTCCTATGAGAAAATACAAATATTAAAGGAAGTAGACATTGATTCAGTTTTGCAATAATTAAATTGAATCTCAGGATGGGAAAGATATGACTATACATGACATTAGTCATAGCAAGTTATGCTGGCTGCAGAGGCATAACCCCAATATGTCAACGTTTGACCCAATCAACGTTTATTTCTCACTCATCACAGCACAGTATGGATCCCTCAGGAGGCAGGGAGGCAGCTCTCCTGCACCTGTTTATTCAGGGATCCAGGCTCCTTCCAAACTGATTGCACGTTCCTTGGTTTCCTCTTCCAATGATTTGCAGCCCATTGACAGGTACCAAAAGCGAGGAGAATGGATAAATCACACTCTACTCACCTGCCTGGTCTGGAGGGGCATACATACCACTTACATCCCATTGGTGGTAACAGTCCCAAAGACCTATCTAGAAGGGAACCTGGATTCTGATGTGAACTCTTCTGGAATCTACTATACACACAAATACGGGGACTATAAAATTTAAGGAAACACCAAACTATTTGTTTCAGCTTCCCTGAGGTACCCCAGCTACAGAACCTGCCCACTCACACCATACACAGTAAGGGGTAAGCAAAGTCTGGCCCTAGAAGGTAGCTTCCTATTTCCAGCATGTGTTCAGACTCAAGAATTGTGGTGAGGTCTTAACCAAGGGACTTTTTCAATATAACAGTATATTTTTAAAATTGATTTAATCTAATCCTTAACAAAATAACTTTCATAATGCCCTTTCTTAATGGGGTGGTCACCTACAAGATGCCCCCGTGATTCCTGTCTCCTGATATTCGTGCCCTGTGTTGTCCCCTCGCATGGTGAGCAGGGCCGACTTGTATAACCAACAGGATATGGTGAAAATGAAGGGTGCAGAATCCGAGGCTGCATCCCAAAAGTCCCTGCAGCTTCCCTTGCTCTCCCCCAGATGACTGGCTCTTGAATGAAGCCAACTGCCATATTGTAAGGACCCTCGGTGGAGCCCCATGGAAAGTTCCACACAACAAGGAAATAAGGTGTCTTTTCAAAAGCCAGCACCTCCAGCTTGCTTCCTCGTGACTGTGCCATCTCAGAATTAAGTCCTCCAGTGCCTGTCAGACCTTCAGATGAGGGTGGTCCCAGATGACCTTGACTTCCTATCTCCTGAGAGACACCCAGCCAAAACCACTCATCAGGCTGCTCCAAATCCCTGCTCCACAGAAGTGGTGCGACAGAATAATAGTTATTGTTGGTTTAAGTCGTTGAGGAGTAATTTATTCTGTAGGAACAGCTAACTAATGCCGTATATCTGCGCAGTCTGTTCTGTTACAGGACGTGGAGTGGTAGGTTGACAGGAGACTGGAGGTAGAAGAGAGGACCCCTGAATCCTGTCCCATCAGAGTTGTATTTGATTTAACTAGATTCACTCTCTGCTTTTTTAGTGTTCATCAAAACATGGCCACCCCAACCAGGTCGAGTTCAGGAGTGTACAAATAACCTTAGCTGTATTTTTTTTTTTCCTGTTGAGAGAAAAAGATTTTACTTAAACAGAACAGCATTCACTGAAATCTAGAGGCTCAGGTCTTGGAGAGTTTAAACAGCTTGGCCCTATTCAAAATCGCAGTCAATATTTATAACCAAGCTGGGGCCATTCTAGAAGCTGGAAGTGTTTGATTTGTGCTGGCTGTCACGCCCACTGGAAATCAAGGACACGTCTCTGTGACGACTGGGGACCCCAAGAGGAGGGCACAGTCTGTTCCGGAGCGTGGTACATCTGGGTGGTGAGGGGCTCGGGTTGCATGCGACTGGATGCCAGGTCAGTGCATCTCCATTGCTGTTTTCTAAGCACTAACTTGTTAACATAAATGTCCCTGTAGGCCCTGCTGGCTTGTAGATTGATGGTCATAACAGTGATGAAAACGGTCGCCTGGTGGGAAGCATGTCAGATATGATCCTGATTCATTCAAATGTAGAACTCATTTCACCCGCACGACACTCCTGGTAAGGATTGTTATTATTAATATTTTATTAATGAAACGCCAAGGCAGAGAGATGGAATAACCTGCCCAAGGTCACCCAGCAGAGTAAGAGGTGAATCTGGGACTCAAAGCCAGAGGCGCCTCCTGCAGTCTGTACATCTGACCTTGTGCTATGTTCCTTCCTAGGCTCGTCTTGTGTCCTCCTTGCCTCACCTGCTCACGCCTGGCCCTCTGTTTGACCCTTGAGTCTTGCCATTGCTTGGGCCACTGCCCACAGTTGCTCAGCTCACCTGTGGATGCACTGGGGTCTACTCTGCTGCTGATGACCACATGTGTGTCATCTGGGACCCTGGGGAGCCCTTGGGCTATCTCTGCTCCCTGCTGGATCTATGTGGGTACTCAGCACAACTATTACTCTGTCTCCCCAACTTTGATGCTGACTGACTCAGTCTTCAGAGAGAGTCAAGCAGTCTGTGCTCAGTCAGGACAGTGTGATTCTCCAGCTGTGGTGTGTAGAACAACCCTCCCGGGGGTGGGGAGGTACCTATTTAGAATGCAGATTGCTAGGCCTGGTGGGAAATTCTGAGCCTGTAGGTTTGAGAAAGGACTGGCTGTCTGAGACTGGAGGACCACCTGGGCTCTCAGTGACCCCTGCAGCGGGGAAACTTGCCCTCGTCCTCACGTGGCCCCGTGGAGGGCCCTCTCTTTCCCGGGCTTCTCAAGTATCCTTTCATGCTGTCTTAGTCCATCTGGGCCGCTGTCTGGAATCCCACAGACTGCTGGCTCCTAAACAACAGAAACTTATTTCTTATTGTCTGCAGACCGGGAAGTCCAAGGTCAAGGTGCTGGCAGTCGAGGTCTGCTGGGAGTCTGTTTCCTGGTTCACAGATGGCACCTTCTGTGTGTCCTCACATGGTGACAGGGCGAAGCAGCGCTCTGGGCCTCTTTCAGAAGGCACCAACCCCATCCATGAGGACGCTGCCCTCCAGATCTGATCACCTCCCAGAGGCGTGCCTCCTGACGCCACCCACCAGCATGAGCTTCCAGTCTGGCGGTGGACACGCACGCTTTCCATGCATCTTCATCCTTCTCTCCAGGTCGGTTCCTGAGGCTGCCCGCAGTGTGACCCTCGGGTTCCTTTCTCACTTATGGTGATCTATTGTTCTCTAGGGCCCCAGGCAAATCCAGGAGAGGGCTCAGCCACCATATCAGAGTGACTGACTACCCAGGGGCCACTTAGGGCCTCCCCGGAGCTCACTGGGAGCAGCAGGCCAGGCCAGGAGCATCAAAGGAGGGAGGCACCTTCCCTGCACCCCCTACTCTCAGGGACTTGGGTGTTAGTAGACAGACACACGTACAGACTACTTCTCTCTCATATGGAAAGAGCTGATAAAGAAATCCACACTGGGGCCCCTGGGAGCCCCAAGGAAGGTCCTGTGCCCACCTTACCATCACTCAGGAGGTTTCCTATAGAAGGTGACACTTCACCAGCCTGGAAAAGACCACATTCACGGGCCCAGTGTAGTCTTGTTGCCTGTTTTATATGACCCCTGAGCTAAGAATAGTCTTTACATTTGTGTGTGTGTGTGTGGTTTTTTTTTTTTTAGTATTCACATATTTAAGTGATTGAAAAAAGGCAAGAGACAAAGTGACATTTTATAATCCATGACAGTGTGACATAAAATTCTGATTTTGATTTCCATAAATTGTGTTGTCTGAGAACACAGCCTGGTTGGCGTATGCCCTGTCATGGCTGCTTTTGGAGTTGAGTTGTGGTAACCGACTGTGTGTCCTGCAGAGCAGCAAATGCTTCGTCTCTGGCTCTCGAGTGCAGAGAAGGGTGCCGACCTTTGGTGCAGGTAGAGGGGCTCTCTGGGAAACAGCGTGGGGCCAGAGAAC
The DNA here is from genome assembly GCF_902686455.1 of Sciurus vulgaris. Taxonomy (NCBI): domain Eukaryota; kingdom Metazoa; phylum Chordata; class Mammalia; order Rodentia; family Sciuridae; genus Sciurus; species Sciurus vulgaris. The sequence continues at coordinate 16,209,661 of NC_136467.1, read as the reverse complement.
AGTGTACCCAGACCTGCCTGCTCCAAGCAGTGTCCTCCAGCGAGGAGGCTGAGGCTGAGAGGAGACTGAGGTGACTGAGGTGACATTGCAGGATGGCTTTGGGTCCTGCTTAGGTGTGGTACGGGAGCTTCAGAAGGCAGGGAGATGCAGCAAGAACTGAACGCTAAGGCCAAGTGGGAAGAAGTGGCAGGTCGGCCACCTAGTGGTTCAAGGGCATGGAGGCCCGAAGGTGGAAGAGCAGAAAGTAGGAAAGGGAGATTCTGCAGAGGAAGAGCCCAGCTGGGCCTCCCTCAGCGCCATCTTGCCCTTCCCAGCTCAGTTTCCATGAATAAAGTTCGTGTCCTTGTTACTTATTTTCCAAGTCCATGAGAAGTCACCCTTTATATTTTCTCACATCAGGGACCTGAAAATATTCTAATGTACCTCAAAGACCATTTATGATCAGCGGAAGACCATACAAACATGGCCGTTGTAGGTCTACTGCGCACAGGAGGGCAGGGTCACCGTGGACAGTTTAGGTGTTAAACATTGGCCTTTCTTCTTGCCCGCCGCACTCCTCATGTGACTTTCCGCATGGCCTTGTACCCGCGGATCTCGAGGCTGGCAAGCAGGTCGATTGCCCGCACCAGGCTCTCTGTTGGGGACAACTAGCCTCGGCGGGTGACCTCCAAGGACTGATACCAGTATCTCACGGGGTGGGAAGGGTGAAGACCCACGGCCCACCCTGTCCTGGGCGGCACTTCATCATTCATTCTTCCAGTAAAAGGCACGACCCGTGAAGGGCAGGCGCTGTGGGAGGGCGGGCGGAAGGATGAAGCCCTCGGGGTGTCTTGGTGGCCTCCAGTGCGCAGGGAGGAGCCGGGAGCCTGCTCACGAAGACCAGCGGAACATGAGGCAGGGGACGAAACGCTTGCTCGGCAGCCGTTTTGCCTTCATTTACGTTTGCGGGGAATGAAGTCAGACCTATTTTTAAATAAGAAAGATGATGAAAACCAAACTCTTAAAAGGCACAAATTAAATATTCACAAGCACAAGCCCACATCCTTCCCAGGCCTCTTCCCCAGGGGTGGGAAGGAGTCAGCCTCGGGGTCTCCAGTCCCAGCCTCCACATCCCAGCGACTTCAGATCAATGGTCCTTGGGCACGGCCTTCCACGTTCCTCTTTCCTTGCTTTTTGGATTTCCTTTTCATACCACTGACACAAATGCAGGCTTAAGTTGGCTAACCTCGTCACTGCCCCCAGAGGGGCTAACTCCCACCGTTTGTTTTATTTCTGGGAGGACAGAAGCAGCAAAGCTGGCTTGGAACGGTGAGCAGAAGCCTGGGGGGCGGGGTGCCCTCCTGAATTGACTGGGGGAGGGGCAGGAATATGATATTTCCACTAGGCATGAAAGCCTCTGAGATCAGACCAACTCCCACGACCCTTCCTGCCGCAATTAAAAGGGGTGAAAGATGGCTTTTAAAAGCTCAGTCTACCGTGGAAGAGGGTTTCAGTCGCCAAACTAGATCCTGAGCATGCGTGTGACAGCAAACAATCTGACAGTAAGAGGTACCAAAGTTTCACTTAGAGCCCCTTCTCTTCTCAATAATGACCTGAAAGCAGGAACCGCCACATCATTTTGAAGCCCAGTGTGAAATGAAAATCTGAACAGGAGTTCAAAAATTATTGAGTGCGGGTGACAGTGAGAGAAGACCAGTCCACCCGGAGCTTCGGGCCCTGTTGAGGTCAGGGCCCTGTGTCCCTGCACGGGTTGCATGCCCACCAAAGTTTAAAGCCACTTCCAAAATGTGCCTCATTTACTGCAGAGAGTTAATTCGTCCACTAAGAATTCATCTTGCATAAGCAGAGCAAGATTACACTGTCCTGAAATAATGGAAGGATTTTTAGCTTGCAAAAGTGAGTTTGCCTAGAACATACATAACTACTTGGTTCCAACCAATTCTTGCCAGTAAGATGCTCAGAGAAGAGTTGTCAAGGACTTGCAAATGTCCCCCTGTTGCAAGGATTTAAAGCTCTGGAAAGTTATTACCTTGGGTGGACAAACCAGTATGTGGGTTTTTGAAAATACACTCATGTATTTGGAAATACCATTTCCTTTGTTGCTTTTTCCCTTAAGAGAAATCTATTCATTCATTTCCATCTGCTATTATACTCAAAAATCTGGCCTATGTAGGTGACTCTTTGAAAGACTATTTCATTGACGTTATTTGACAAAAGAAAGAACAAATAATGTGATTTTAGCTACAAACAAGGTTTAGTAGGTGAGGCAAATTTCTCAAATTCTGAAAGTCAATACGCGTGTGGGATTGGACTGAAAGGAGGCAGCACCCTGGAGGTGGTGAAGGACGTGCAGAGGAGTCACCCACAGAAGAGGAAGTGCACCTGGAGGTGGGGGGACCTGGGGCAGGACTCAGGACAGCTGACGGGGGAGGAGCAGGGTACTGAGCAGGCGGCCAGCTGGGCAGCCCTTCTGCATTGCCACAGGGACATTCACCCCAGCCCAGGGAGTCACCATAGAGCAGCCGCTCAGGACACAGGGAAAGGGCGACAGGTGAGACCGCAAGATGACAGTCAAACCCACAAACACAGAGGCCCACCAGTTTTCTAGGTGTCTCTCATTCCAGTCAAGTTCACAACCAAGGCTGACTGTTGTCCTGCAAGCGTTCCACATCCCAAGCGTTTCACGTGGCTACGCTTCAGGTCACCTGTGGGCAAGCACACTCAGCCCACCTGGTGCACTGCACACTCACCTGGCAGGTGGCGGGAAGAATTAAGAACATCCCAGACTGACAGCCGTGCAGTCAGCTAGGCAGGGCCCGCCCTCCTCCAGGGAGGACCCCACCAAGGCACAGCTCCCCCAACTCTTTCTCACTGAGTGCGCATGAGCGTGGCTGATGTGGGCGGAGCACAGGAAGCACAGGAGGGTCTCAGGCACAGTGCCCATCTGGGGTGGACGCTGTGCCAGCTGCCTGTGGTGGTCTGGCAGGAGGGATTCTGGTGGGTTCTGATGCCCAGGCACACAGTCCCTTCAGCTGTAATTAGACCTTTGAACACCAAAAGGACCCGTTCCACTGCTCTGAACATAAAGGGTCTCATCTCTGGCACCGCCAGGGACATCAGACAGAGCAGCTGAACCAGGCTGGGGGCCAACCTTGAGCCTGGGGGGTGTCTGGGGCAACGAGGAGCTTCCCAGAATCTAGCGTGTGAAGCACGAATTGTCTGATTGTCCCCTCTGGCCAGTGAAGTCTGTTGACCTGGTTGCTGGAACTTGGAATGGAAATGGGTCTAAGCGACAGAAGGAGGTTTTGCAGGACCAAGGCTGAGGCAGCAGGGCCCCTACAGCAAAGTCTGGCAACAGAGAAGGGAAAGTAGATCTGAGAGGTGGGACCTGGAATCTTCTGGACTCCAAGAGCTCTGGGGGAAAATGGTCCTTCAGGAGCAATGAAGAGGAAGTGGGGTGGTCAGCCGCCCATGGACATGAGGACTCACGGGCTGCAGAATTGATGAAAGGGCAGTTTCTACGGGCCACAGTGGGGTCAGGATTATATAGTCCACTCTGTCCAATTATTTTAAAGATGACCGGTTAATCAACAATGATCCCATAGTCAATAACGTTGAGATAACAGAGCCTCTGCCATACAGATTGAGAGTCAGGAGCTAAGATTGTTAAATTATTCCCAATGAGCTGAATAATTAATTTATATGCACCTGGTGCCTTTAAATACATCGATCAAGCTGTGCAGTTAGCAGACTTCCTGCAGGACGTGACCCCACGGGAACTTCTAGCAGGAAGAGGCTGTAGTGACAATGACAGAAGGCCCTTGCTGCTCCAGCCTAGCCTGCCAGGGGCTCAGGGGCTGGAGCTGGCCGGCCCAGATCCGCTGGTGCTGCTGAGGGGAGTAGGCCAGCTGGGTGGGGCAGGTTTCCACACAGGTCCCCAGCGCAGGGTGCTCATGCCTGCGTGACCAGGGCCACCCCGTCTGCTTTCACCCCATCCCAGCCCTCGCCAGCCCAGAAGTACGAAAGGCTCATACTTGGCATCCTGACCTTTTTTTATCTTTCCACGGTAAAAATGTAGAAAAAGAAGCAAGAGGGAACTACACATATATATGTTCTTCAGGACATATGGTATTTTTCATCATCTAAAAAATGCTTTAAGAAAGAAAAATAAAATAAAAATCATGGATGTTTTGTTTACAGGACACCCTGGGGTAGGTTTCTGATTTTCCTCCCACTGGATGTTGCTTCCTGAGAGGGTGGAGCCTGAGGCAGGGTGGGCAGGGCTCAGGGTCTCAGTTGAATGATTTCTAACAGCACCCCTTTCCCAACTCTAATTATCAGTGATTCTATACCCCTGGCCTCTTTTCCAGCACGTTTAAATTTTTCTGACTGAGTGTTCATTTTATTCTTGAACAATATTCAGGTTTATGCTAACGGCACTAACTCCTCAAAAGTCAAAAGTTCACTCATTTATGTTTAAAGTCTTCAAATACATGTGTTGGTAAAAAAAAAAAAAAAAAAAGGCGTACAGGAGGTGACTGTGTTAGCTTCCCATTACTATAACAAAATACTTGAGATAATAAACTTATAAAGCAAAGAGGTTTATTTTGCCTTACAGTTTTGGAGATTCCAGTACATGATCAACTGGTCTGTTGCTTTGGGTCTGTGGTAAGGCAACACATCATGGCAGGAGAACAAGGTGGAACAAAACCACTCTCCTCATCATGAGCCAGGAAGCAAAAAAAAAAGAGAGGAAGAGGAAAGGGCAGTAGGGAGGCCAACATTCTCCTTTGAGGGCAAATCCTCAATGAAGTAAGTTCCACCCGCAAGGCCCCACTTTTCAAAGATTCTATCGCCTTCCAATAGTGCCACCCTAGAGACCAAGCCTTTAACACATGGGCCTTTGGGGACAATGAAGATTCAAACCCTCACTGTGGGGTGGGATCAGAGACAGTCCAGGGGACCTGTTTTCTGTGGTGGTTCCTGCCAGGTGCTAGGTGCCAGGTGCCAGGTGTCTTGTTTCTCCACACCTGATGGTTTCACCTGGATTGTTATCTCACCCACAGGAGAAGCAGCCCTTCAAAATCCCTAACTCCTGCAGAGGAGGACCACAGGAGATCACCAACTCTCCTTTCCTGACTTACAATGTAGTGCAGGGCCAGCGCTGGAAGATAAAATCCATAGAATAGCTTTACATGTGGGCATTATATTAAACTCAAATTTCTACCTCCGGACACAATGTGGAAAGAAAGTATTTAAATTTACATAAGACAAAATCTGGTTCATAACAACAGCGATTTTTAAAAATCCAACCCTGTTTTCCTCTTTGACCCTGGGACAGTAAGCACGATGTAGCCAAACCTTGCAACCAGGCAGCATGATAAATAAATAGCTATGTTGAGGGAGTGTCGCACTCTTCCGATTCTGCCTTGGGAGGGATTGATTCTTAAGCTTGAACACAATGAGGAAGATATCCATCAAAAAGAGAAGAGTTTAGGAGGGCCATATTCTATGCTGCAGCGCAGACCAAGCAGGGGATAGAGAAAAGGAGCGCTAGGGCTGAAGGGGAATATTAAAGAATGATTCCCTAGTAAGAGAAGCCATCTCCTGGACGTAGAATTGTCTCTACTCTCAAACTTGATATTTCCAGTGCATTTCTGATTCCCTTCTCAGCCTTTTCCAGTCAGGTTTTTATCTGCCTATCTCTACAGACACTGCCCATGACAACATCCTTCTCTTGATCTGTTACTGTAACAAAATACCTGATTCTGAGTAATTGATTAAGAATAAAAGTTCATTTAGCTCACGGATCTGGAAGTTGGGAAATCTGAGAGTACGGCACCAGCATCTGGTGAGGCCTTGTTGCATCATAACATGGCGGAGGGCAACACAAGACAGAACAAGTTTGCTAATTCCGTCTTTCTTCCTCTTCCTATAAAGTCACCAATACCATCATGGGCCCTCGCCTTAGGATCTAATCTAATCCTAGTTAACCTCCCAAAGGTCCTATTTTCAAATACTGATGACATATGGATCTGAGGATTTACTTTCCAATGTATCAATACTTGGAGACACATTTAAGCCACAGAAGTTCTGAACCACTTATCTAACCAAGGCCAGTGGACACTTCGTAATCCACATCCTGACCTCCCCGCAGCAGTTAACCGAGTGATTGCCACTTCTTCTTGAAACGCCTGACTTCCAGGCCACGGCTTATATTATTGTCCTTTTATCCTGCTGGCCTTTCCTCTCCAGTCTTCCTTAGTGTGTGCCGGGCTGTCTTCAGCCTTCCCAAGGCAAGTTCAGCCCATATGGGGGCAAATGTCATTCTTCCATTGATGGTTCCCAGACATGGAGCTCCAGGCCTGACCTCTCTCTTGATCCCAGGTAATGGCCAATTGAATGTCTCACGGACACTTCAAATAGGATGTGGCCACACAGACCCTCTGAAGCCTTGGCTCGACGCTGTCATCTCCCCTGTCTTCTGCAAATCATACAGTAATACCGGCATCACCCGTGAGAGGGATTAAAAGCAAAGTGAAAACTTTTCTTCAATCTTTGCACATGTCCTAAAATTTATCCCATTGCTATTGAAAAAATTTTAAAAAAGCAAACACAGCTAAGACAGAGAAGAAGTCATGCCTAATTTTAGGGAACCTCACTGCAGACACTCAAGTAGTACACAATGAGTGAGTAAGTGAATGAAAGAAAACGGAGCCTAAATTGCCACAACAGGTTTCAGGGCCCCATTTATCCGGGCAGACATTTCCAACATGTGGCTCTTCCAGGGATTTAAGAACCTCTCTGTCTAGCTGGCCAGAGTTCTCACCTGCCTGAACTCCTCTCCTAGGCATGCATCAAATATGGATCGTGAAACTCTGATACTGAAATAGCAACTGAAGTGAAAAAGTCTAGGTAGGATACCCTGGGCCTAGCAGCTGCTGGCCTCCACTGTACCAATTCAAGACGCTTCAACGGCTTGCTTGGTTCTGTGGGTTTTCAAGTGGTTCAAAAATAACCCAAGGCGCAAATACCGCCTCTGATGAAAGTTTGGGAAAGGTCAGGGATTACACGTTTCCAGCTTTCTGTTCCCGAAGCCATTGATGGAAAGAGGGGAGGTTGTGTGTTGGAAGATCTTGTCAGTCATCTCTGGAGCAGCTTGTGAAATAAAATGGGCAATATCAATGTCGGATGGATATTCTCTCTTTGCTTTTAGATTCGTCTTTGTTTGGTAGACAGTGCTGTTAAACAACCGCAGACAGATCTTAACATCAAAAATATCAGTGAGGAGGGCACAGGGCAGAGAGACCAAGGAGAGTGGGGCCGTGTGGAGTCACTGAGGTGTGACGTCACTAAGTGAAAGCTCATTACATGCTACCGGTTCCTTTCTGAGGTGTAAGAAGCGGGCAGCCCGGAGCCAGTCTCTATCAGCAAGTCCTGGCCAAGGACATCGGCTGCTCTCTCCGCTCCACCCACCTGTGACTCATCGGAGGAGAGAGTAGGACCAGATGTGGTGCAGAGGGAACCAGGACAAAGGATAACAGAGGTTCTCAGTGGCCTCCTGACACGGGCCACCATCTCCGCCATCACCATGCAGTCCAGCCTGGGTGCCTTCCACGTCTCTGGGACGGTCCCTTCCCTTCTCATAGGTGTGGCTCTTCCCTCCTCCCCTTCCCCAGTCTTCCTGTCCAGCCACTTTTGGAGCAGCTTCCATCCTTAGTGTCTCCTCAAAGTCTCACAGAGGGAGGAAGGGAGGAAGGGCCTCCTCCAGGGGTGCCTCTTCCCACCTCTGGGCCCTTCCATCTCCAGCCATCATCATGGGAATCCCCGAGGAGAGGAGGGAGGAGGTGGGGAGGGCAGAGTGGGCACCTGTTCTCCCGCTGTCCCTGGCACCCCTCACACCAGGGTCCACACCGCAATCGTGCCTCACTCCCCCTTCTGTTCCTTACAACAGTTCACTCTAGGGGGTTTGTCACAGCCACAGTGAGGCCTGGTGAGAAGGGAGCCCTCCCACCAACACCTGACGGGGAAGTGAGGTGAGGGGTGGGACCCAACTGTGGAGTCGCCGTTGAGGCTGCTGGTGGGTGGAGTGATGGGGGCTCCTGAGGGCCTGGGCTGGCCTTCATTCATCCATAGAGAAGCACTCAGAAATGGTGCCTAGCTTCTCCCATATGTTTATATTTATATGCAGAGTACAGGTATTGATATGTGTGTATACATACGTCCATGCTTATATAAATAGTATGTGTACAAACTCAGGTTCTTCAGAAACATGACAGACTCAAACAGGCTTTTGAGGATAGTCTAGGACCCAATCAACATGTTTCAAAAGTACCAAACATACGTGAGACAACTGAACCAGCTGTTAAATACTTGCCCTAAATATTTGTATTTATTTGTGAAGATAAGTACATTGCATATGATTCCTCAGCTCCTATTTTGCCTGGTTTTCCTGAACAACTGTTGTGAGCCCAGGGATCTGCATTTGTGTGTGTCAGAAGGTCTGTACATGGCATTGACACGGGGGTATGAACTGATCTGGAAGGTGCAGCTGAATTGCAAAGAGTTCACTTTTGATTAAAGCTTGTGGAGCTGTAGTACGTGATTCTATTTTAGTGATTAGCACAGCAGGATGTTCCGGCCACAGGACACTCAGCCTGGTCAATACTTCTGCCTCCTGCTCCCTTGGGTATGACCTCATTTCAGTCATGAGACATCAAGGCTGAGGCCATGTCCATCTTTCCTTTATGCTCCAGGTAGAAACTCTGTTATGGTTTGGATGTGAGGTGTTGCCCAAAAGCTCACATGTGAGACGGTGCAAGAAGGTTCAGAGAGGAAATGATTGGATTGTGAAAGTCTTAACCCAAGCAGTGATTTAATCCCCTGATAGGGATGAACTGAGTGGTAACCGAAGTGGTAGGTGTGGCTGGAGAAGGTGGGAATTGGGGCAGGTCTATAGGGTATGTATTTGTATCTGGCAATCAGAGATCTCTCTCTGTCTGCTTCCTGATCATCCTGTGAGCTGCTTCCCTCTGCCACACTCTTCAGCCATAATGTTCAGCCTCACCTGCTGTCTATGGACTGAGACCCCTGAAGCCGTGAGCCCCCAAATAAACTTTTCTTCCTTTATAAATTGTTCTGGTTGGGTCTTTTAGTCGCAGTGGCAAAAAAGCTGACAAAGACAAACTCTAAGGTTATACTGGTACCTTGCTCGTGATTTTTGGAATCATACCCAAGTTGCATCACAGGGGTAACTGGGAGAAAAAAGTGAAGCAAAACCGAAATCAAAACTAGGCTTCAGGCAGGGAAGGAAGGAAAGCTTCCCGAGTCATGCCAAAAGGACTTTTCTCCCCCGTTCTACCCTGAGTAGAGAAGGCTCAGGAGAGAAGAAAAAGTAAGATAGAGCATTTTCTGAGAAAGGGAAGACCGGTAATCCCTGCCCTAACACAGCATCCCTCAGCATGGTGTCAGGGGAAGAGCACACGGGCTTATTTTCACTGGTTGTGTGGCTTAAAATGTGTCATTTCACTTCTCTAGGCCTCAGTCTCCTCATGAGTGGACTGAAGGGGCAGCTGTGGCAGACATCATCCTTGGCCCCCCACATAACCACTCCTTCCCCAACCCCCTTGTCTATGGAAATCCGGGGCTGCTCTGGTGGCCGTGTGCTCACGGAAGCTGGGCCCGCCTGCAGCTCCAGTGGATGGATCTGATTGCTCTGGGTTAAACATAGCAATTCCCCTGCTGCAGTGATTGGTTTAGGAGTAGGTGTGTATGATGAGTTGAATCTTACCTGCACACACACACACACACACACACACACACACACACACAATATTGGAGTCTTAATATCCAGTACCTCTGGAATGTACTGGAAACAGGGTCTTTACAGAAACAAGAAGAAATCATTTAGGGTTGTGTGTGTGTGTGTGTGTATGTGTGTGTGTGTGTGTGAGAGAGAGAGAGAGAGAGATCCAGTGTGACTGGTGCCCTTATAAAAGGGAAAATCTGAACACAGACACTCAGAGGAGAACACTGTGAAGAGACCCCAAGAGCAGGTGGCCATCTACAAGGAGACGACCTGGAAAGTTCTTCCATCACACCCTTCAGAAGGTACCAGCCCTGTGGCCCTTGGTGTTGGCTCCAGCCACCAGTCTCTGACACCTCCTTAAGGCAGCCCTAGAAAATCAAGAGGTATGTTCTGTCCATGTGCTCAATGAGGAAAGTTGCTGTCTTATAAAACAAGAGGACTGTGGGAACGGAGTCACCTGTCCTTGCCGTCTTGCACAGGACAGGTGACTCTTTGGGCCTTAGCGTTCTGGCAGCCATTCTGTGACTGTGCCTGACACGTCCCAGGCCAAAAGCTTCTCCTGAGGATGGTGGAGCAGAGTGAGCCTGGGGCCTAAGGGCACCACCAACACTTAACCAAGGTGTCCATCCACCCCAGGCTTCATGTTCTCTGAGATGGTCACACATCTTTACCACACAAACCAATGCTAGATATTAGAAAACAAGCTACTTAGGCTCCAACACAATATGAACCCAATCGTTTATCCTTGTATGCCCCCAAGGCTGATTTTTATACTTCTCTTAGTGAGTAATGACTAAAAGGAAACCAAAGGAAAAAAAAAGCACTTGTTAGTTATAACAGAATGCTTTCTGCATATGGAGCTCATTTTTCTTTGGCTCTGCTATAGACACTACACATAAAAAGTTTAAAAGTCACACTGACATATAATTTATTTTTATAGGAATTTTTTTAAATGAATCATTTGCATAAGATACTAAAATGTAAGAAATTGAGATGCACACCTTCCAGTAGCATTTAAAATGCCCTTGACCCTAAAAATGAATCACCTAATGGGGCGGTTGGGTTTGGAGGTTGAATTCCTTAACTTTCATATTTGAATTTTGACAGAAGGCTCTTGTGCAAAGGGCTATGGAAGCTGCATGGAGGTCTGGATGCTGATACTGGCTGGCGAAGGCAGCACCTGCCACCCTCCGAGGGGCCTCTCCCAGGTAGGCCCAAGGCCAGGTGGGCTAGGAAGCTTGAGGAGCGTAGCTGAGGGAGAGGAGCCGAAGACACGCAGAGAGTAGCAGTACCCGGGTGAAGAGTGAAGAGCAGCTGCCGGAGGGAATGATTCTGTCATGGGAGGGATGTGACAGGGCAGGGGCAGTGCTGAATGGGCAGGCCAAGGCCACCAATGGAAAGGACCACAGGTCCCCATCTTACATGGTTCTGGCTACACAGAGCGGGCAAGTGGTGATGAATTAAAGGAAACCCCAGGACCGGCCTCGTTGCACCTGAGAGTTGCTGAGTGCTCTCCCTGAGACACCTCTGCTGGCACTGCTCCTAGTCCCACCCCAGCTCAAAAGCAGGTGCCCACCTCCATGATGATGTACAAGTAACCCTGGAATAACATTCCCTTCCCCAAACATGTCTCCACTCTGCCCACACCTGTCCTCCTCTGTGACTGCCACACACAAGCTCAATCACTCAACCCCCATTTCTAGAGATGTAATGGACTATGTTATTTGGACCAATTATGGTGCTGACAACTAAAAATTCCAGCTATATTTTTTAAAATACCTTCTTAAAAACATTGAAGCCCTGAGAAGATAGTAAGGAATGACGAGGCCAAAAATCTAAGTGAAAGTTAGACCCTTGAGAGTTAGGGAGAAGCAGCAAAGTCACTTTGCTCTGAGGGCATTTGCCAACCTTGGTGAACTTGGGCTTCTGACGTGTCACCGTCCTGAGGCACGGAGGACGGAAAAGATTCACCCACGTTGTTGCACGTGTCAGTACTGCATTACTGCTTACTACTGAGTAGCATTCCAGTGTAGGGATGCCCTGCAGGTAGGTCAGACATGCATCAGTTCATGGACATTTGGGTTCTTTCTGGTTTTGCGTGATGACAGATCAAGCCTCCCTAGATGATCGCTTATGTGACAAAAATTTTCATTTCACTTGGGTGAATACCTAAGAGCGGGATCACTGGACAATGTGGAAAGTATATAACTTGACAAAAAAGACTGAACCACTTTCCAAAGTGGCAGCGCCATCTTGCACCAACAGTGTGAGAGTTCCAGTTGCTCCATATATTCAACAGCATTTTGACAGCATCAGTTTTGTTTTGCTGCCATTTTAATAGTTATTTAGGAATAGCTTGTTAAATTTGCATTCAACTAAGGACTAATGATATTGAGCATATTTTCACACACTTATATCTTCTTTGAGGAAGTGTCTGTTCAAAGCTTTTGCTAAATTTTAGTCAGTGTGTTGACGACTACTGAGTATTGCAAGCTCTTTTACAAGGTTTTTTATTCTTTTATCAGATCTATGATTTTGCAAACATTTTGTTCACCTAGTGATTATCTACAGAGTCTTGATTTATAATCACAAAAAACTAGAAACAACACAAATGTCCATGAACTGGTGAATGTAGAGTCGATCTGCATCCTGTGCATGCACTGGATTGCTCCTCAGTAATAAAAAGGAAGGTACTGACAGCACATGGATGAATCTCTGTCTTTTCATTTTCTTAACAGCCTCTTAATGATCACAACACTTTAATGCTGATGAAGTTCAACTTATGAACATATGGAACATGATTTTCATGTTAGGTGGTGTCCCTTTTGAACCTGTTCTGTTTCAGTGACTGGCAGTTCCCAGGTTTTCACATGGCTTCCCTTTCCACTCATCGCACTTTCTTGAATAAATGAAAGATAGTCATGTAATGAGTCAGACCAAGCTTAAAGTCGAGTGTGTGTACAACATCTACATCTGTCAAAACCTTGACAGAGACTCGAGATGAGGGGACGAGGGGACGCAAAGCCACGAGGGATCTTTTCTAAGTACGGGTCACCTTTTCCTCTTTCACTTACTTCAGCACTCATTCTGATGTCACTAGTGTACAGTAATAAGAATGATGGCATGCACAAATAGAGGACAAAAGTGAACTCTGATCTAAAATAAGGAGAGTGAAGCGTGGCACTGGGTGGCTCATAACTTCTCGGGCAGAGAAAGTCACCTGCCATGTTGATCTGAGATGATGAGCTCTCTCACCCACCTCCCTAGGCTGCCAGGAGAGAGCCTGAGTTTAAAGACAAGAAAAGCAATGCAGAGGGAAACTACTAGTGCCGCCACCGACAGGGCTGTTAATTCAGGTTCCCAGACCAGGCGGTGAGGGGATGGAGAAAAGACAAAGGGACACACAAACAGAAAAAAAGCTGGGTCCTGGTGGTTGACTCCTCCTCGGTAGGGAGGTATTAACACACACAAGCTCAGCCATTTATTATATTGCTATAAACATCGAAAAGGACCTATCGTGAGAAAGTTTCTTCAAAGTAAGCGGAACACAGGACATGAGTATGAGCAGCCTGATTATGATTATCAGCTTAACTGTAATGTTCTACCCCCAGCAGCTGGCATCAGGACCTCAAGGTCAAGGACTCAATAGCTCCATGGCTGGAACTTCCTATTGAACAGGGCATCACCAAAGCAACTGGGCAGGCTCAAATCGATGTCTTGGCACCAAGAGTTCCCAACAGAGGCCACTGCCTCTGTCACGGGACAGTTCAAGACCCATAATTCAGTCACCACTCCCGACACACTAGTAGATTGCTTTTCTGAGTATCTGCTCATTTTGTTGGTCTTTTGATTTTTAAGGACAGCCATTATTTTTTGATGGGTAACATCTTAGTAATAAAGCATTTCACTTGTTCAGTGATTTTATCTTCTCTAAATTGGACCATTGCTCTTATTAACTCATGATTTTTAAATAATATAAATTCCTAGTAATTCACAGAGAGCTATTGATTTATTTTCTAATTAGATGTGATCATCAAAATTTGGGTTTGATTGTTTCGTATACATAAGTTAAGTGCTTTTTATCTTCCTAAAGGATCATCCAATATTTTATTATAAATTTTCAGGACTACCTTTTTTCTTCTTTAAGAAACTACTAATAATCTATTACATGCCAAAGTAGCACTGGATGGAGAACTTAGTAAAAATCAGTGATACATAAGTTAATACCTAAAAGGTATTATTAAAAAAAAAAAAAAAAAACAGTTTATTCCATTCTTTGGTTCATTTCAACAAATACAGCATAGGTCAAGTGCAGTTCTAGTTTCTGGGTTCATAATAATGGACAATCACAATTACGTGTTCCCTGCAATCATGGAGCTGGTGGTCTAGCACGGATAGAGACAGTGACCAATAAACTCACAGGCAAAGGTACAATCATAAAATGTTTTGGGCTCTATGAATGATTGATCATGACATGAGAGGTCTAAGATCCAAATAAGAATGCAGATGAATAGAAAAAAACATGGTGGGGCAAATGAACATCCCAGGCCAAAATAAGAGCACATACAAAGGTCCCATGGCATATGCAAATTGAAAGAAAGATTGAGAGACTGAGGCAAAGAAAGTGTAGGGGAGAGTAAAGATGAGGCCCCCCCCTGGGCCTTCTAAGTCGTGTTAGTACTTCTGCTTTCTGAGCAGTGGGAAGCCATGTCTGGGAAGATGAATGTGATCAGATTTTATACTTTGGCTGTTGTATGAAGAATGTTTCTGTATTAGATTAGGAGAATCTGTTATAAGGCCACAAAATAAATATGGTGGCTTGCATTGGAGTACTGATTATGGAGACAAAGAACTGTGGCAAGGTTTGTGAGATGCGTGGGAATTGGGGGTGGGGAAAGACGAGAGGCTGTAGGTTTCCAGTTTGTGTGGATGAAGAGGGACTCATTCAGGAAGGAAGGAAAGTCTGAGAGAGGAACCTGGCTCATGCAGAAGACCATGAGGTCCTCCTCAGTGCAGCTTTGTCCAGGTTGGATTGGAAGTCACCATATAGATGTGCTGAATAAGCAGTCAACAGACCCATAGGTCTGCAGTTAATAGATACAAATTTGGGAAACAGTGTTGTATGGTCATCGAAAACATAAGTGTGCATGGAATCATCTGGGGGCCTGTGCAAAGTCAGAAGAAAAGAGGACCTAGTGGTGCCCCAGAGGTCTCTCAGTGAAGGTTGGCGGGGACAGGAGAAACTGAAAGAGAAAAGCCACCATAGTAGTAGAGGGAAAGAACCAGGGACCATGGCAGTGTGCAGTGGATTTGCTCGTATGGAGCTCACACAGCTGGTTTTAATACAGCCATGAGGGCAACAGCCAGGTGGCTCAGTGGAGGCGAGCAAGGTTGAGTGAAGATGGCCCTTGCGAGGCTTGGCTCCCAGCAATAGGAAAGAGACAGGCTGGGCTGCAGGGATGCAAGTGCCGAGGTGAGCATGAACTATCAAACATACAAACAATGACAGGTGAAGACTCTGAAAAACTGTTGTATGGAACACGAAAACCTGAAACGTTATGTAAAGTAATTCGAGTACATGCATATAATGCACCTGACTGCTTCTATGCTAGATGGTGTCCAAAATCTCCTTTTAAGGAACTGAATCCTTTTATTAAAGGAAGTTCCCCTTATAGTCCCAAATCTGAAAAGCAGAAGAAAGTGAAAACGGTCTTTATTGTACTCACACAAAGCACCAGGCTCCACACAGTACAAACGATGTCCTTTGCGAAGGTCGCGGAGAGGTGGCACACGTGACATTAAATGGCTATTCAACAATGATTTCCTTTTAAAATGCCTGTATTTGAGGCAACTTGTGAAGACACATAAAATACAAAAGAATAAAAGAGATAAAGGAATTAGAACAAAGTTGGCCGTAAGAACGACATACCCAAATCTATACTAGCTGTTTTTATTTTTTTTAAAAGCTGGTTTGTATAACTGCTAGACAGGTAAAAATTTTGTCTTTCCAGCAGTAAATCAAAGAGATATGCACCATTATTCACAAGAATTGCAGTTTCTAAAGAAAAGGTGTCTAAGATGTTCCAGAAATTAGCTTGTCATGATCACGAGGCCTGGGCAAGATGTCTCCTGGGAATCCTCAGAGGGGGAACCAGGAGGAGCAGGCAACACGAGGACCTTCTTCAAAGATAGCGATACATTTCATGTCTGACTTTACTCAAGAGCCTAATGGAAAAGCATCCAAGTGCCGTTAATAAAAGCAACTTTTGTGAGATTAAGGAAGTATTGTGGGAGAGAAAAGCAACTCCCTTATACCCAGGTTTCCGACCTACTCAATGACATCCCAGCCCTTTAACGACATTGTCAATCTTCCCCTTTCACCCCCTAACATGTGTGCTCACTTTCTCTGGAAAAAATAGCAAAATCTTTTTATTATAATAAAAGTAATGCACATGCATTACAAAAATTCTAAGAATTCTGAAATTTATAAGCACAAAAAGCACATTTCTAGCAATCCTGTCCCTTAAAAGATAACCACTGATTTCTCTTTCAGCATATCCTCCCAGGATTTCTCAGTGCACGTGCAGTGCTGGTTCATGAAGCCCATCGAACGCACACAGCCTCGTCTTTTTAATGGCTGTGGATTAGCTCACCAGATGAACATAAAATGCTTAATCATCTCATTATGGATATTTGGGTGTTTCCATTTTTCCCACTATTAAAAATAAAGTTTCAATGACTTTCCTGCAAAACTTTAACCCCTTACCAAGTTCTTTGCAGGCTTCTCAGAATTCCCTACTGAACTCCTGTGGCAGACCTGCTGCCAGCTCATTGGTTTTCTAGCTTCCCCAGAGTTACCTTGTACTTCATTTCTTAGGGCCCTGACCTCTTTCAGATGACTCACAGCTTGGAAGAAAACAATTCCAGTGTCACAGAGCACTAATGGCCTTAGAGTTTGTGCTCCTAGTTAATAATACATTTCCATGGCAGGAGTGTCTTGCTAGGAGCAATGCTCACCCACAGACACGAACTCTGTGAATGTGAGTTGGGGGCTGGCTTGTGAGGTGTCTTGGGCCACAGAGTGGGTCAATTGGATAGAAACAGCGGCACCCCCAGGAGGCTGCATAGCACAGTAGTGATAGATAGAGTCTAGAGCCCAGTGGCTGGGATTTGAATCCTGGCTCCAGCACTGGTTTGTATGTGACCTTGGGCAACTTGGCTTCCTTCTGCCTCAGTTTCCCCAGCTCTAAAATAGATAAAGGTCATTAAGCCTACATGCACTAGTGAATCTAAGCACATAGGACAGTGCAGGTATGGCTATCTAATCACAGTGGCCCCCCATATCAGAGGATATTGGCTCCAGGACTCCCTGTAGATACCACAGTCCATGGATATCAATGCAATGGCACGGTCTGGACATAGATCCTATGCATAGCCTCCCATGTACTTTAAATCATTTCTAGATTATTTATAACCTAACACAATGTAAACACTATGTAACTTATTATTATACTGTATTGTGACAAGAAAAAAGTATGCCCACTTTCAGTACAGATGTGATTTTTTTTCTGAATATTTTTGATTTGAGGCTGGTTGAGCCCATAGATGCAGATGACAAGGCTACAGAGGTCACTGCAGCATTTGCATAACACCAACGACCTACTCTCAACCTGCCTTGCCCTGATGCAGAGCCTCAGGCCCCTCCTAACTTCATGCTGCTATTGAATGAGCCCAGCCTAGGGACTCAGCAGCCATCAAGACCCAATTTTTCCACAGAGTCTACTGGCAGCTTGCTAAATCAGCTCTTCATCCCTCTCCCTGCTCCTGCTGATCCAAGGTTACATTTTGGTAGAGTGCAGCATCCTTCGTGAAAGTACTTTCCTTCTATCATCATGAAAATTAGCATTTCTTTGGATGAAATTATGACAGATTAAAAATCAGTGAAAGAAATAGTTGCTACTAAGAAATTTGTGACAGATAAAATATTTTGGATACTTAGAGGACATGGACATCACTGAGTTACATGTTATTAATTTGTTATATGTATTTTTTTTTTTAACTCCAAATTTTGCCTGAAAACCCCAGGAAAGAAAACACTCCACCGGTGTGCCTCACAGGACAGAGAAACTTTTCAAAGCAAATCCTCACTCCGCAGTAGATTTTACTAGGCTCTTTTCCAAATCAGCCTACTAAATCAGTTTTATTATTTTTTGGTGAAGAGAGACTCAACAATAACCACCTTTATTCACCTACAAAAGCACATTCTAGAAACATCCTAGTGAGTGCATACAAACAATGACCTTTTCATGCTACATGTGGTGTTCCACAGAGCCCATTACCAGGTGCTCCAAAAAGACTAAAAACACCAAAAAATGTTCATAAATATACAACTTTAGCTCACCAATTTTTTCTGGGAACTTCTTCCAAGCTACAATGGCTGCCTATTTGGTAAGTTTAAATATGAGGCAGTTTTGCTCACATGAGTAGCTCTAGTTAAAGACTTCTTGCCCAGCAATTGCCATTATGGTTCTGAAATTATGATTTTTAGAAATCACACTCCAGTTTGGTGCAGTGGTACACACTGGTAATCCCAATTACTGGGGATGCTGAGGCAGAATGATCACAAGTTCAGGGTCAACTTAGTGAGGCCCTAAGCAATCTAGCAAAACCCTGTCAAAAAAGAAGAAGAAGAAAAAAAAAAAAAAAAAACAGAGCTGGGGATGTAGTTCAGTGGTAAAAAAAAACACACCCCTGAGATCAATCCAGCACCAAAAACAAAATCATACTCTAAACTTGTTACATAAAAAACCTTGGAACAAGTTTAGTTTTGCTTCTTTTTTGTGGTCTGAATACCTAACTATAATCTAAAGTTAATATGTTTGTTTTGAAACTGAATGCCACATCTTCATAGTGTGAGAAGAAAGGACCCTTCCATCTCCTTCAGGAGAAAACATCGAGCTTTCCATTAGTCAGAGGGTAAATGCTTCAACACACACAGAAAGCATAATGTGGGTGTTGTCATTTTGATAGCTAATCGGTTGGCTAAAAAAATAATGAAAAGAGTCAAGTGAACATCTCAAACTCAGTGAGGTTTTCTGGAAGTGTTCCCTTGAGAAAGTTGTTTTTTTTTTTTTTTTTTTCCTTAAGGAAGGGGCTGTAACTTTTTAGTTATATTCTCCCTAACAGAGCTGAGGTGTGGTAGGTGTTCAGGAATGGTTGAATAATTCTTAATCAACTGTTAAGAATGGGGGAAGAACTACAACCAAGGAAACGAAATCAGCTTCTTGAAGAGATATGTGCACCCCATGTTTCCTGGAGCACACTTCCCAACAGCCAAGACATGGAATTGACCAAGCCATCCATGAACAGAGGAATAGATAAAGAAACTGCAGTATACATGCACAATGGAGTATTAACAGCCATAAGAAGAATGGAGAAGAATGGGGAAACTTTAGAATATAGAAGGAAATGAAGGAAGGGGGGATATGAAAAATGGTGGAATGAGACAGACATCATCACCCTATGTACATGCATGCTTACAGGAATGGTATGAATCTACATTATGCACAACCATAGAATTGAAATGATGTACCCCATTTGTGTACAATGAATCAAAATGCAGTCTATAAAAAATTAAAAGCTAAATAAAAAAATAATTAAAAAAAAAAAAAAAGAATGGAATCCGGCCATTTTCAGCAGAGTGGATAGACCCAGAGGACATCATGTTAAATGCAATAAGCCAGGAGTGGAAAAGCAAATACCACATGTTCTCATTTATTTGCACAAGCTAAAAAAGTCAATCTGAAAGAACAGTAATTACTAGAGGCTAGAAGGGGCGGTGCAGAGGAAGGCTAGATAATTAGAAGTAAAGTTAGATGGGAGAGTCAGTTCTCAAGTTCCACAGCACAGAATTTCACAATGACCTACCATAGAGCTTAGGAAGAAATAGGCAAAAGAAACTCAGAGTCTCCCCCGACGAAGAAAGGATAAGGAGATAGAAATGCTAAGTGCCCTGATTGGATCAGTGCACATTATATTTGTGTATTGCAATACAATGTACCTTACAAATATGTATGATTGTTACCTGTTAATTTTAAAGAAAAAATCAAAAATTTTGAAAAAATGGTGAAAATCTTATTTTGGAAGCTTGGCCTAAAAGTGAGAACCTGGTCTCTGGAGTCAAGCCTGCCTAAATTCAAAATCTCTCTTCTGCCCACTTGCTGTAAGACCAGGTGGCTTTGTCATAAGAAGATCCCAGTGACCTCGTAAATAAGAAGACCTGGTCCCTGGGCTTCTACAGTGATAATGGAGACTGCGGGCCCAGTGCAATGAATAGAAGGTGATGATTACAGGGATTATACAATAAAATCCTGACCATCTTTATCAGAAAGCGAGTTTTTCCCTAAGTATGCCAATCAGTTTCTCTCTCTCTCTTTTTTTTTCTGTTAGTTAATATTTGTTTCTGAAAATTCAGTTCAACTTCCTGTTTTAAAGTAAACTATGGGACCTAACAGTCTGATGTTTGATGAGGAGCCCTCAGTAACTGTTCATTCTAAAATCAGATAGAATTCTTGGGTGTATGTTAATATATGAATTGTAAAAATCTGGGTATTCTGTGTGTTAAATCCAGCATGTTCTGGGAGATACTTTTTTGTTGGTTTATTTTTTCAGAAATCATGCTACCAATTTGTTTCCTTAAGGCTCCTTAACTTCTTTCCCTAAAACAAAGTACAGAAAACTTTTAAATAGGTGACCTTATTGATCAGTTCCAGTGAGCACGGTCAATGTACCCACCTGACATGGCATTCAGGAATGTGAGCACTGGAAAAAGTCTTTCACTGCTCAGGTGTCCAAGAAGCAGACTCTCAGGTCAGGGAGGGCCATGCAGACAGGTGCCCCCTCACAAATCCCAGGATAAGGCTTACGGACATGCAGGGTGGAAAGGACCACTCACCGTGCACTGGCCTCATCAGTGGTAGCATCTGTGGAGGCACACAGGGCTCTTTACGGGCCACCTTGGAGTGAACTTGGAAAACCAAGGACAGGAAGTTAGCAGAGGGAGTCAGCAAGCAACTTCAGCAACCAAGAGCTGGGTTGGGAGGACCAGAGGCTCAGAGGCAGCTGAGGCAAACAGATGTCCAGCTGGAAAGGGTTGAGGAAGGCTGTCACTTTGGGAAGGCCTTGTCAAACATGAAGGAGGGACATCTGCTCACATACCCGAGTCCCTCATGGCTTGACGTAAAGTTGTTGACCTTCCTGTCATCAGACAGCTAGTAACTGCCCAGCCTATCTTCCTGCTGCAGCTTAGCATTGGCAGGAGCAGCAGACACACTGGGAGGCCCGGGAGCCTGTTTTTCCACTCGAGGCATCTGAAATGTGTCTGGAACATTAGCGATGCTTTAAACTCAGAGAAAGGGGATATCTCTGCAGTTCAGGATCCAACAGTGCAGTTAAGAATGATTCATGTGACCCCCAAGGACATGCATGCTGACTTTTAGGACTTTTCCTCCTGGTTCCATTACCATCCCCTGGAAATGAACTTGCTCTCAGGACCTGGCTGTCTTTGTCACCAAGCATAATCTCAGGCAGCTCAACACTGGAAAGCATGGTTTCAAGATATGGAGCAAGATGTGGAGAGCCCCAAAAATGCAGAACATCCTTTTTTTTAATTGGTGCATTATAATTATATACAATAGGGGGGCTCAGTGTGCTACATCTGTACATGCACACAACACAATGTGATCAATCTGATTGCCTTCACCTTCCCTTTCCTTCTCCTCCACCCTCCACCTGATCTACTTACTGTGCTTTACTGATATCCCTTCTATTATTATTATTATTATTATTTTAATTAGTGCATTATATAAAAGCAAGATTCACTGTGGTATATTCATACAGGGACATAGAATAATTTAGTAGATTTTGTTCCCCAGTATTTCTCCTTGCCCTCCCTTCCCCAACTCCTTGATCCCCCCTTCTCTTCTATTTGGTCTCCCTACTACTTTGGTGAGATTCTTTTTTATTCCTTTTATTTCACTTTATTTCTCTCTAGCCTCTACCTATGACAGAAAACATTTGACCCTTGATTTTCTGAACCTGGCTTATTTCACTTAGCATGATGTTCTCCAGTTTCATCCATTTACCAGTAAATGACATAATTTCATTCTTCTTGATGGCTGACTGTGTAAAACCTCAGTGTGTATTTATCACATTTTCTTTATCCATTCATCTGTTGATGGCCACCTGGGCTGGCTCCATACTTAGGCTATTGTGAATTATGATGCTATAAACATGGGTATGCCAGTATTATTGTAGTAAGACGATTTTGATTCCTCAGGATAAATACTAAGAAGAGTTATAGCTGGGTCATATGGTGGTTCCATGCCTAATTTTTGAGGAACCCCCATACTGATTTCCATAGTGGTTGTACCCATTTGCAATGTGTAAGTGTTGGTGGACTTCAAATTTGTACCAAAGTGGAATATTTCTGTCCCCTCCGAGACAGACCCTGAAGAAAGGGCACCCTGGGCCCCAGCCTGGCTTGGTGCTGGGTCACAGAATGCTGCTCTTGCTGGGCCTACGTTCCTTCCTCGGCACCAGGCTGTTTCCACACCTATGACCTGATGCTAAGGCCAGGCCTGAGCGTTGCCATACAGGCCGTGGAAACTCAAGTAGCCACCCAGTTTTTTGGATTGTTTCCTAATGTTCATGACTCCTGCAACTGAAGAGTGCTTCCAGGGACAGGACTTATGGTGGGGCGGAAGAGGGAGGAGAGGAAAGCGATGTAAATACTGCTGACGGGGTGGAAAAGGCTGCCGGCAGGGCCCCTGAATCAGCGGGAGTTCACCTTCCTTCCCGTCCGCTCTCCTGGCCCCAGTGCCGGGGTCAGCAGTTCATGCATAAGAAATCAGAATTCTTTGGAGCAAGTCATGCTGCCAAATCCACACTGACAGCCCAGGCCAAACCCCCTCCGTATTTGAAGGTCACTTGCTCTGCGTCAAGCACACTTGACAATTGCTCAAAGGGAAATGAGGGAATTGTTTTGTGTAAATGAGTCAACTTGCCTTGAATTAACACCACTTGGAATGGATCGTTCAATGATATTCAGAGAAGTCTACATCACTTTGTCAGAGCATTAGCGTAAAACATGACATGTACTGTGTACCTTTCAGCTCGGGTCCTGTGTCAGGTTTGGGAATGGAAATAATTTGGACCTAATGTGTCGTCTGGGTAATTCCAGCAAGACTGGAGACAGCATGTCCAGGGTATTTGCTCCCAGCCCAGTCATCCACAGTGAGGAAGGGGAGAAATAATGGAAGTGTCCAAGGTGGTCAGTAACTGGCCCCAGCCTCTTCCATCCCCTTAGGTCACCTTCTGTGTAGGGTGGATGGCCCTGGGGTCAGGGGGAGGTGAGACATCCAGTCCTCAGCACTGGGATGCCTGGAAGGAGACTTCAGGCAGGTTGAGGGGTGGACGGGTACCCGGCAGAGCACAGTTACCCTGCACTGTGGACAACCAACAGTTGTCTGCACAGATACCTGGATATATATTTGAAAACACATTCAATTGACACAATAGGTATACCAGGTCTGGGGAGAGGACAAGTCCATGCTGTGAGTGATGAGTAAGGGAGGACGTGCCGCCTGTTTACACCAGATGGGAAAGGAGAAGTCGTCGGAGTTTGAGAGACATGTGGGAGTTCCCCGTCATTCCCACCTTCTGTGACCCATAGTGGTGTTTCTGGGAGAAAAACTGAGCTAGCGCTGTCCACCGCTCTGTTTGAGGCATGAGGCAAAGTTAGTCTCAGGGACTCTTTCAACACTTTTATGATCATCTTAAACCACTCCGTGGGTGAAAAAGGTGCTTTGTCAGGGAGATTTGCCGTACTCACTAGGTTCTCCAAAACTTTGGCCACTTGAGGGTAAATTTTGGGTTAAAGTCAGATTAGACATCTGTGGGAGCAAAGGGAGAATAAGATCTTCTCAGCTCAGCAGCCCCCTGATCCGGGCCCATGCTCACTAGGAGGGCACGATGCAGAAACAAAACACAGAAGGGCAAAGCTCTACCAGGGAGCCCTTGAGGTCACTGTTGCAGTCACCTGGTGGCCCTACCACCTGGCTCTGCCAAAACTTGTGTCTTCAGACCTGTAGACAACTCTGCAGAGAAGAACTCCCTGCCTGCGCCTCCCTCTCCTCCCCCTCCTACCTGGGAAGCACAAGATTTGGGAAGAAAATAAAAATTCTGTGTTCCTCCCTCACAGTAGTAGAGGAGTCACATTATAAGTGACATCTCACTTTGAAAACCAGGAGGCATGAGGCGCAGCTGGCCTCAGGAACTCTCAACAGAATGGGTCAGGGTGACTGTGCACTTCTCTGGGCTTCTAAATCTGTTCCGCCTTCTCGTCCTGCTTTGTTTCTGCACTGGAAATTGACTCCCTGGATTGTGGTGGGCACTGTGTGTGTAAATGTGTGTGTGTTTACGTAGACACATACATGAAAGTGTGTGCATGCACATGTGTGTGCCCATGTGTATTTGTGAGTGTATGCATGTGTTTGTGTGTGTGCATGCATGTCCTTGTGCATATATGCCCATATGCTGGGAAGCAAATTGAAGACTCTCAGGGGAGAGGGCTCGAGTTATCCCTGGTGTTACATTGCTGGGAGGAACTAGGCAGAACCCCGGGGGGCCAAGACAGTCCCACTGAGTATCCCAAGGGAGTCCTGGCAATGCCAGGTTGCTCGTAGGAGGAGGAAAGCGGTGTTTCCTTCTAGAAGATTGTACCATGGAGGAAACAAGGGGAGCACATAGGCACATGCCCTCATGCTCAGCGGTTGATAGAGCCGCTGAATGGAGTCTGTTTGGTTTGAGAACAAGGCACATGCTAGCGGTTCCTTCCCCTGTGAGAAAGCTATGGAAATGAGCGACCATGGGTGTGAGGAGCTAGCCCAGAAATGGAGAGGAATCCTTGGGCAAGCTGGAGATGGCTGTGACCACGCCTGAGTGCACAGGGTTAAGGGGCACTGGCTGCCACCAGAGCACAGTAGCCCAAAGGCAGGGTCTGCAGAATTTATAGGAATGGGTCTTTGGATACAAGAGCAGCAAAAGGACACTGAGACATGTAATAAGGATATGATGGGATGTGCTTGACCATGATGAGATATGGGGAGAGGAAACGCGGAGTAGGAGACAGGAGGCGTGGCACTGGGGAGAGAAGAGGCTCAGTGTCCACAAGGGCGGTCAGGACAGGCCCGAGTGAGAGGTGGGATCCAGGTGAAGAGGGGTCTAGGGAAGGGCAGCCCCGCCAGCGGTAGCATGCCGGTGATGGGTGGCTGCGGCAGCCTGCTGGAACTTTCCTGGTTGGAACACTGGCGGATTCCAGGAGCAGCATCCTGGCCAGCAGAGCTGCGGATGTGAGAGGAGCAGGAGATGGGGCAGACCTTACCAGGAGGGTGGCCGGATCCTGTGGGGCCTCGGGGAACATTTCGAGTATTTGCCCTGAGGACAGGTGCGGCGGAAGGAGAGGATCTGACACCTTTACCTTCATAGGCCCTCTCACCTCCCGAGTGCTCCACGCTCGTCCCCTGCCCGCCTGGCTAGACGCAGGCTCCTGAGGGCCGCGGCTCGCTCTCCGTGCTCATTCCTGGCTCTCCACGTTAGAAGGGCAGCTGGCGCACGTTGGCTTCATGAATGCTGCCCAAGATGAAGGGGCAGGAGAACCCGGGATGAGACCCGGGCACTGTCTGAAGTGCGCCTGCGTCCCCTCCCCCAGGGGAAGCAGCACCAGTGGGCCGGGGGCTCTTTCCTGCAGCCACCTGGAGATGATGGGACCCCGTGGCCCCCCGCACACTCGTGTGCTTTCCTCAAGCTCCTGCCTGGGAGTTTGCTTCCCCGAGAGCAGAGTGTTAGAGGGACAATCCGCTCTGTCTAGCCCTGTGCCCTGGGAAGCCACAGATCCATCCCCAAAGAAACAAATGTCACAAATATTGTCAGAAATATTGTGTGTGTTCCTACCTTAAGCTCCTAGCAGGGTACACCTTCTTCCAAAATGTCTGTGGGAAAACATGAGAATTTAAAAAGCACACAGAAGTCAACTGTTGAGATATGTTTTATCAGTTGGTCTAAACCCCTAAAGAACATTTCTTTTTCCAGAATGAACAGAAAATACATTTCTAGCCACGGTTCTTTAGGGTTTTTGTTTTGTTTTGTTTTGTTTTGTTTTGTTTTGTTTTGTTTTGTTTTGTTGTACTAGGAATTTAACCCAGGGTGCTTAACTTCAGAGCTACAGCCTCAGCCCTTCTTGGTTTTATTTTGAGACAGGGTCTCACCAAGTGGCTTAGGGCCTTGCTGAATTGCTGAGGCTGGCCTTGAACTTGCGATCATCCTGTTTCAGCCTCTGGAGCCACGGGGATTGTAGGCGTGTGCCACCAGAGCTGGCTTCACTTCTTCTTTTATTAAAAAATATTTTTAGTTGTAGATGGACACAGCACCTTATTTTATTTATTTATTTTTACATGGTGCTGAGTATAAGGTGTGGACCAAGCGCTCCACCACTGAGCTCCAGCCCAGCCCTGGCTTCACTTCATAAATAATGAAAGCCCCAAACATTTGTCAAAGACACCTCTGCTTCAGCAGTCATAATGGTGGCAGCTCACAGGGCTTCTTCTCCACCAAGGGGACCATGGTAGAGATTTATTAACCCCACCTGGCTCCATGGGAAAAACATACCAGGAAAACAGGGTGATTATGTTAGTTGGTCTTATGCCTAACTGGATCTTCATTCCTGCAGTAACCTTTATTCACATTTTACCTTTATCATCCGAATATTAATTCTAGTCTAATTGTCTGATTACACTAACATTTTTTGAATTTTTCATAATATTATTATTTCACACGCCTACAATCCCCGTGGCTCCAGAGGCTGAAACAGGATGATTGCAAGTTCAAGGCCAGCCTCAGCAATTCAGCAAGGCCCTAAGCCACTTGGTGAGACCCTGTCTCAAAATAAAACCAAGAAGGGCTGAGGCTGTAGCTCTGAAGTTAAGCACCCTGGGTTAAATTCCTAGTACAACAAAACAAAACAAAACAAAACAAAACAAATAATTTTTCAATAATATTATTATTGTTTTCATAATATTGTTTTATGATTTTTGAATTAGTGCATACACACAGTAAATAATTTTTATTCACTTTCCTAACCTAGTTCCCTTCTCCTAGACACAGTCACAAGATGGAAAATTTTTTATTTATTTTTGTGATCTATTGCATGGTGATGCAATTTGGATGTTAAACAGTCCTCAGAGGCCCACGGGTTAAAGGCTGGGAATCCAGAGAGGTGTTATGGGGAGGTGCTGTGGGCCTCCAAGGGGTGGGTCCTAATGGGAGGTCCTGGGATCTCTGGGATGTGCCCTCGAAGGGGACTGTGGAACCCAGTTTCCAAGCTGCTCTCTGCTTCCTGGCTCATCATGTAAGGGGCCTGTTCTACCATGTGCTCCTGCAATGATGTGCCCAGATCAATGGGGCCACTCCGTCTTGGACTGGAACCTCCAGAACTGTGAGCCACAACAAGCCTTTTCTCATTGTAAGTTACTAGCCTCAGGAATTTTGTTATAGCAACATGAAGCTAACTGATACAGCATGGTGAATATATCTAATAACTAACTGAGTGTCATACATTTCCATATTGCTGAGACTAAACTTCAAATGTTCTCATCATAAAAAAATGTTAAATATTTGAGGTGGTGCGTATGTTAATTAGCTGGATTTGATAAGCACATTATATCAAAAATTATAACATTGCTTTGTGTTGCATCATTATAACTATAATTTGTTAATATATAATAAAAATTTTAAAAATAAAGGTAAAAAATACAGATTAAGAAAGGAAGCACCTCTCCATTGATATTGATTATGTTATCTGTAGAAATTCTGTGTGCTTTGGGCATGTGGCATTTGCATAGATTTAATATCCAGGATCTTTATAAGTGGGAGTTATTTGGGGGTTCTGAGGGTGAAGGCATGGTGGACATCAGCAGAAAGTACATGAGAAATGTTGACCCCAGCATTTCAACTGGAACCCAGGATAAATCCTATGTCATGGACACCAAACAGGAACTATAAATGCTAGCTTTTAAACTAGTTAAACCCTATATATACATAGAATTAAAACAGCAAACACTGACTTGTGACTTAGGAAACGCCTGACACTGTCCTAAGGGCTTTATATTAATTCATTTAACCTTACAATGAACTGAGCAGGTAAAACCTCCGCCTCCGTTTGGTAGATGGTAAAACTGGCACAGAGAGGGTAATTCGCTCTTGGTCACACAGCTCGCAGGTGGCAGAGCTGGGCTCCAACCTGGAGATAGATCTGCCCACTCACTATGAGTCTGGTGGTCAGGTGCAATGTTTTCCCTGCTGCCTGGGGCGGCTGCTACTGACGCTGTTTTCTCCTGTCCTTGGTTACCGGTGCCACCTGGAAGTCAGTGTCGGATATGCCCTTTCTTTGGCCTGGGGAAGAGCACATGGCAGCCAAGTTCTCTTGACAATTCAGGAAGCAGTAGAGGCCAAGGGTGCCGCGTGCTCCTGGCCCAGCCGGGTTCCCGGGCCTTCTGGGAGGGCGTGTGGTTGGTCCCCTTCTCTCTGGTCTCTGCTGGTTGGTGCAGATGCACCCCAGGTTTCCCTCTATTTAAAAACCTCTGGACATTGAAGTGAGCAAACAGCTTAGGTGAGCGACCATCTGTCAAGGAAGTGGAAACAGCTGGCCAGGCTGAGGGGCGGAGGCGGGGCTGTGTTTACATGGGGAAGTCTTTGGAAAGCCCCCAACCAGGCCTGGAGTGGGACCCGCTGCCTCCCGGCCTCTGCCCTCCACTGCCCCCTCCCCTTCCCCCTCCCACCCTCTGCCTCTCCACCCCTCCTTCCGATCCTCCCTGCTCCTGCTCAGTGTGGAAAAGCACAGGACTTGCTTCCCAACCCCCTCCCCCTGCCTCCCCATCCTGTTTCCAGGGGAGGGGGAGGTGGGGACTCTGACTTTTTTTTTTTTTTTAACCTCAAAACCTCTGAATACACAAGCAGCAAGAAGGAGCTGGGCACTATCCCCACAGAGTCTGTGGGCTGGACCACAGCTGCCTGGAAAGCCACAGGTGGACACCAGGGATGCTGGGCTGGAGACAGGCAGGGCAGGCCCAGCACATGAGGAAGGGGGCAGACAGCAGTACAAAACCCCTGCAGGACAGCACACTTGCTTATGATGACAGGGTGGAACCAAGTTAAATGAATTGCCTTTTTGTTAATGACGCTGAGGACTATAACACACCATAGTAGCGCTTATATTGCTCTTACTACATTCCAGGTACTCGCCCGAGTTCTTTATGTAGACTTCTTATGCCTCCTAACACTTTGAAGTAGGTATGTATGAACATATTTTTGTTGTTGTTATCTTTGTTATACAAATAAGGAAACTGAGACACAGAGAGGTTAGGTAGCTTGCCCAAGGCTACATAGCCAATAAATGACAGAAATGGTCCTGAGTAGAAAAAGTGAAACAGGAGGTATCACAATAACAGACATTAAACTATACTACAGAGCAATAGTAACAAAAACAGCATGGTATTGGCACCAAAATAGACAGGTAGACCAATGGTACAGAATAGAAGACACAGAGACAAAACCACATAAATATAGTCACCTCATACTAGACAAAGGAGCCAAAAACATACAATGGAGAAAAGAGAGCCTCTTCAACAAATGGTGCTGGGAAAACTGGAAATCCATATGCAGTAAAATGAAATTAAACCCCTATCTCTCACCCTGCACAAAACTCAACTCAA
This sequence comes from Sciurus vulgaris, assembly GCF_902686455.1. Taxonomy (NCBI): domain Eukaryota; kingdom Metazoa; phylum Chordata; class Mammalia; order Rodentia; family Sciuridae; genus Sciurus; species Sciurus vulgaris. The sequence goes on along the minus strand of NC_136467.1, from coordinate 16,180,027 downwards.
AATGGATCAAGGACATAGGAATTAGACCAGAGACCCTGCACCTAATAGAAGAAAAAGTAGGCCCGAATCTTCATCATGTAGACTTAGGACCAGACTTCCTCAACAAGACTACCAAAGCACAAAAATCAAAGCAAGAATCAATAAATGGGATGGACTCAAACTAAAAAACTTTTTGTCAGCAAAGGATACAATCAATAATGTGAAAAGAGAGCCTACAGAGCAGGAGAAAATCTTTTCCACATGCACTTCAGATAGAGCACTTATCTCCAAAATTTATAAAGAAATTTATAAAACTTTACAAAATATACAAAATTTACAAAACTTTACACATACACACACACAAAAAGAACCCAATCAATAAATGGGCCAAGGAACTGGACAGATACTTTACAGAAGAATACATACAGGCAACTAATAAATATATGAAAAAGTGTTCAACATCTCTAGTAATTCGAGAAATGCAAATTAAAACAACTCTAAGATTTCATCTTACTCCAATTAGAATGGCTATTATCAAGAACACCAACAATAATAGATGTTGGTGTGGATGTGGGGAAAAAGGCACTTTTACATTGCTAGTGGAGTTGCAAATTGGTGCAGCCACTCTGGAAAGCAGTGTGGAGAATCCTCAGAAAATTTGGAATGGACCCACCTTTTGACCCAGTTATCCCACTCCTTGGTATCCCAAAGGACTTAAAATCAGAAAACTACAATAACACAGCCACATCAATGTTTATATCAGCTCAGTTCACAATAGCTAGATTGTGGAACCAATCTAGATGCCCTTCAACAGATGAATGGATAAAGAAACTGTGGTGTGTATATATATATATATATATATATATATATATATATATATACATATATATACACAATGGAATATTATTCAGTCATAAAAAAGAATAATATTATGGCATTTGCCAATAAATGGATGAAATTGGAGAATGCATGCTACGTGAAATAAGCCAATCCCTCAAAATCAAAGGCCACTGTTTTCCCTGATAAGTGGAGAATGATATATAATGGAGGTGGAGGGTGGGGAGGGAGAGAAGAATGGGGGAACTTTAGATTATGTAGAAGGAGATGAGAGGGAGTGGGGTATAAAAAATGGTGGAATGAGACAGACATCATTACCCTATGTACATGTACGAGTTCATGAATGGTATGAATCTACATCGTGCACAACCATAGAAACGAAATGATGTATCCCATTTGTGTACAATGAATCAAAATGCTGTCTGTAAAAAATTAAAAGATAAAAAATTTGCAAAAAAATAAAATGATAGAAATGGGTCTCACACTGAGGCAATATGGCCAGAGTTTGCGCTATCACTTTGAGTTCATTCTTATACCTCACGTAAGGATCATGGAAACAAACCATCTGACACATTGGCATGTGTGAGTGCTTGTGTGACACACGCTGGGGTAATGGCGCTTAGTGGGATTTCGATGTTCCTGATTCTCCCAACAACTCCGCACGTGATTCTGTGGCTGGGCGTGGACCTCTGTTAGTGAGCACATGTCCTGGTGCCTCCTGGCTTGCTCTCTGTACCGTGGATGAATGACACCATCGCTCTTCTCTTGTCTGACATGAACACCCCCACCCCACCCCCAGTAGGGTCAACGTCGAGGCAGCACCCCGTATGCTTTCCAATATTGGCTACTGCAGAAATCTTATGCCTGGTAGGGCATTGACGTCCTGACCCCAGAACCTCAGAATGGGACTGTATTTGGAGATAGCTCTTTAAAGAGGTCATGAAGTTAAAACATGGGGTTGGGCCCTGATCCAGTGTGACTGGTGTCGTGTAAGAAGGGGAGATTAGAACACAGACCCCCCCCCGCCAGGGAAGACCACGTGAAGCCACCAGGCACAATGGCCATCTGCAAGCCGGGGAGAGAGGCCTCAGGATGACACCAACACGGCCACAGCTCCTTCTTGGACTTGCAGCCTCCCCACGGTGAGGACGTGCCTTCTGAGGTTCAGATCAGCCACCTGGGGTCTGGAGATGGCAGCCTTTGGAGACTTGGGGACTGCCTGCCCCTGCTCGTCAGGGCTAAGAATGTGTCCTTTGTTGGTCAGTATCTGTAGAAGCTCCTGGCGAAAGGACCATGGCCGGCAAGTGAGGGAGTCAGAGAAATCGAGCCTCCCTAGTTTCTTGTTTAAAGGAGCTCTGCGACTGATGCCGCACACAAAGGGCTCTCTCCAGCCTACAGAGTGGGAGAAAATCTTTGCCACTCATACTTCAGATAGAGCACTAATCTCCAGAATCTATAAAGAACTCAAAAAACTCTACACCAAGAATACAAATAACCCAATCAACAAATGGGCTAAGGAAATGAACAGACACTTCACAGAAGAAAATGTACAAGCAATCAACAGATATATGAAAAAATGTTCACCATCTCTAGTAATAAGAGAAATGCAAATCAAAACTACACTAAGATTCCATCTCACCCCAATTGAAATGGCGAGTATCAAGAATACAAGCAACAACAGGTGTTGGAGAGGATGTGGGGAAAAAGGTACACTCATACATTGCTGGTGGGGCTGCAAATTAGTGCAGCCACTCTGGAAAGCAGTGTGGAGATTCCTTAGAAAACTTGGAATGGACCCACCATTTGACCCAGCTATCCCACTCCTCGGCCTATACCCAAAGGACTTAAAATCAGCATACTACAGAGACACAGCCACATCAATGTTCATAGCTGCTCAATTCACAATAGCCAGACTGTGGAACCAACCTAGATGCCCTTCAATTGATGAATGGATAAAGAAATTGTGGCATATATATACAATGGAATATTACTCTGCCATGGAGAATGATAAAATTATGGCATTTGCAGGCAAATGGATGAAATTGGAGAATATCATATTAAGTGAGATAAGCCAATCTCAAAAAACCAAAGGACGAATGATCTCCCTGATAAGCGGATGATGACACATAATGGGGGGTAGGAGGGGGGCAAGAATGGAGGAAGGAGGGACTGTATAGAGGGAAAAGAGAGGTGGGAGGGGTGGGGGGAAGGGAAGAATAACAGAATAAAGCAAACATCATTACTCTCTGTAAATGTATGAATATGCAAATGGTATGCTGCTACTCCATGTACAAACTGAAACAACGTGTATCCCATTTGTTTACAATAAAAATAAATTAAAAAAAAAAAAAAAGGGGCTCTCTGCCAGCCAAGCGGGACCTTGGGCGCCATGTGACACCTGGAGTGCTGTAAGCCCGGCCTTCTGCTTTGCCCATTGGTGGCCAAAAGTTATAACAAGAGATTTCAAAAAACCACACACGCCCAGTACACGTGTCCTGTCAACTGGGGTTTCGGGTGTGGGAGGATTTAAACTCTTCGCTGTGCACACCAGTGAAATGCGGTTGGTGAAGTTCTGTGCCACATCCCACCCAAATATTTTCTTCCAAAATGAGGCCGCAATTTACTTATGGAAAGCAGATGAATGAATGGACACTTGGACTCTTGAAATGTTTTCAAAGCAGTGTTTTTGAGATAATCCTTGAGCAAATCCAGCAAGTAAATTGACGGAGTTAATTTTTTTCTCAAAACAGGAAAAAAGAAAAATGTGCCAATTTTTCCGAATTGAACATAATTTAATAGTTGATTATAAGCCATTTCCCCCCAAACACTCCCCAGTTATTCCTAGCAATAAAAATAAGCAGATGGAACAAGACAGCTTATTAGCTAGAAATTCCTTGTAATTACAGTGATAATTCATCTTTCAAACAAGGACATTTTTTTGGAGTTAAAGAGGCACTATTAAGAATTATGCCAGGACAAAGTCAGAGTCCAACGCTGTTCTGAGTGAACACGCAATCATCGCACTAGACAGACAAATGTTTTTGTCCTACTTAAGTTGTCACTGAGGACTCTTCCCGTGCATTGTCTTATTGTTTGTAAAATCTTAAAAATCACAAGTACATTTTTTTATTTAGACCAAGTATTTGGATAAGCGCAGGATATCATGCATTTTTGGTGTGTCCCAAAGCTTTGTCATGTGAAGAACTGCAAGTTTGGGTAGCCACATCTGGATGCTTCCACTGGGCAGCAATTTTGCTGGTTAATGAATCAATGGAATGTAGTAGAAAGAGTCAGACACCGGGAGTTAGGAGTTCGGAATTCTAGTCCCAGCTCTGGGACCCCCAGCTGTGTGAAAATCGATGGTTTTCTTTCCTGTAAAATGTGGGGGTGCGCCGACTTGATTTCAGAGATCAGTCATGACTTTAGGAAATCCACATAGAGGTGACTTAGGGGCAGGAGCCAGGTTGCGAGGAGGCTGGGCCAGCCTCAAACAACATTTGACAACTCTTTTCCTAAGACAGAGGAAACATCAGTGGTCCACACCTGAAAAATGGGTACTACATCCAGGTTTCAGCTCTAAGGTATGTGAATGTAGAATTTGGTAGAAATAAGGATAGGGACAAAAAATGACAGACAAACACTGACCCCAAAGTTGGAACAAACCTGCAATGCTGAAATTCGTTCTGAAAAGATGAAACGTTAGGATCTGGATTTAGAAAGGAAGCTTGAAGGAGCAAAAATGATCTTTATTAGCCATAGATTCATTGGCAGTGACTTTCAGGGTATAGCTCTGAAATTTGGTCTTCTTTCATAGTCACTTATCACAGAATCAACAAGATAATCTCAAAAGTTGGAAATTAAACATCATTCCCACTAGAGTGGCAAAAAATTAAAAATGCAATAATAACTAGTGATATGGGGGTAACCAGGAAACGGACACTTACATGTCATGTAGGCATATGAACTGCTTTTATCATTTTAAAAAATTTCTTATTGAGGTACAGATTCCTAATAACAAAATATACCCATTTTAAAGTGTACGTTTTGATGAATTTTGGCTAATCCACCCACGATCATGCAGATTATTCCCATCACCTCCAAAATGCTCCTGGTCTTCCATTCCAGTTAAATTTTCCTGAATTAACTCCTACCCCATTTTCTGTCACCATAGGTTAAACTATCTTTTGTAGAATTACATATATACATGTTTATATACATATATATGAATCACGTGTGTGTGTATGTCTGTGTGTGTGCATGCGCACACCCATGTGTGTATTCTTTTGTTCCTGACTTCTTTTGCTCTCTATATTGCTATCATGTTTTTCGGATTTATTCCTGTTGCTGCATGTATCAGTGCCTTTTTATCAATGAGCAGTAGTTAGAGGCATAAATACACCAGTGTTTACTCACTCACCTGCTGGTGGACGTTTGGGTTGTGCCCCAGTGCTTGGATATTACGAGCAAAGCTGCTGTGAATACTCACGTACAAGTCTTTCTGTGGATGCAGGTTTTCCTTTCTCTTAGGTGAACATCTAGTGGAGATGGCCAGTCACATGGTAAGGGTAAGTTCATAAGAAATTGTCACACTGCTTTCCAATGCAATTGTTGCATTCTACGTTCCCACCAGCAGGGCTAATGATGTGTAGTAGATCTCATTGTGGTTTTAATATGCATTTCTCTGCTATAACCCTTTCTTATGTCTTGGGAAATACCAGTTTGATAAGAGTTCTTTATTTAGAAAATATTCTGAATATTTTCTCTCAATCCACAACTTATATTTCTTTTTTTTAAATTTATTTAATTTAAAAAAATCATAAATTTACATAGGGCAATGTTGTTTGATTCATTCTGTTATTTTTTTCCCTTCCCCCCTACCCCTCCTACCCCTCTTTTCCCTCTATACAGTCCTTCCTTCCTCCATTCTTACCACCCTCCTTATCCTAACCCTAAACCTAACCCTAACCCTAACGCTAAACCCTCCTCCCCCCGCCCCTTGTATGTCCTCATCCGCTTATCAGCGAGATCATTGGTCCTTTAGTTTTTTGAGATTGGCTTATCTCACTTAGCATGATATCCTCCAATTTCATCCATTTGCCTGCAAATGCCATAATTTTATCATTCTTCATGGCGGAGTAATATTCCATTGTATATATACACCACAGTTTCTTTATCCATTCATCAACTGAAGGGCATCTAGGCTGGTTCCACAATCTGGCTATGGCGAATTGAGCAGCTATGAACATTGATGTGGCTGTATCTCTGTAGTATGCTGATTTTAAGTCCTTTGGATATAGGCTGAGGAGTGGGATAGCTGGGTCAAATGGTGGTTCCATTCCAAGATTCCAGTATGGAGGAATCTCCATACTGTTTTCCAGAGTGGCTGCACTAATTTGCAACCCCACCAGCAATGTATGAGTGTACCTTTTTCCCCACATCCTCGCCAACACCTATTGTTGCTTGTATTCTTGATAATCGCCATTCTAATTGGGGTGAGATGGAATCTTAGGGTGGTTTTGATTTGCGTTTCTCTTATTACTAAAGATGTTGAACATTTTTTCATATATCTGTTGATTGCTTGTAGATCTTCTTCTGTGAAGTGTCTGTTCATTTCCTTAGCCCATTTGTTGATTGGATTATTTGTATTCTTGGTGTAGAGTTTTTTGAGTTCTTTATAGATTCTGGAGATTAGTGCTCTATCTGAAGTATGAGTGGCAAAGATATTATCCCACTCTGTAGGCTCTCTCTTCACATTACTGATAGTTTCCTTTGCTGAGAGAAAGCTTTTTAGTTTGAATCTATCCCAGTGGTTGATTCTAGCTTTTATTTCTTGTGCTATGGGGGTCCTGTTAAGGAAGTCTGATCCTAAGCCAACAAGTTGAAGGTTTGGACCTACTTTTTCTTCTATAAGAAGCAGGGTCTCTGGTCTGATTAATTTTTAAAGAAATTTTCATGTTTTTAAAAAAATTTTTTGATTAAAATATTAAAAATATGCATATATGAAAATGGAGATATATATAGATCTATAGATCTATACATATCTGTTTTTATATTTTTTTAAAAGCTTTACTGTTTTACAGTCCCTGGAATTGGTTTTTGTGTACAGTGCGAATTAGGGGTCAAAGTTCTTTTTTATTTCCTCAAGAATATCTAACCAACATAGAATAGGGCAATATTGTTTGATTCATTCTGTTATTTCTTTTTCCTTCCCCCCCACCCCTCCCACCCCTCCCACCCCTCTATACAGTCCTTCCTTCCTCCATTCTTACCACCCTCCTTATCCCTAACCCTAAACCTAACCCTAACCCTAACGCTAACCCCTCCTACCCCCCAATATATGTCCTCATCCACTTATCAGCGAGATCATTCGTCCTAAAAGGTCATTCTTTTCTCTCACTTCATTACAGTGTTTCTTGAGTTGAGAGTTCTTATGTGTATCAGGAGCATTGTCTCAGTCTGACAACTTATCTTTTCATTTTCTCAACAGTCTTTTAAAAGAAGAAGATTTCGGCTTTTCTAACGTCTGATTGATCCACATTTGACTCCTTTGTCTTCTCCTGGCTGCAATAGTTACCTGGGAGATAAAATGCCATTTTAATCACGTCACAGTCGGGTATATGTTACCAATATGATTTACGTCTATTGACATTGATCCTGATCAGGGGGCTGAAATAGTATTTGTCAAATCTATCCCCTGTAAAGTCATTCTTTTCCCCTTCTTTCCAGGCTACATTCCTTGAAAGGAAGTCACTTGTGCTTCCCTCCTTCAGGACTGAGGACCGTGCCTGCTGTCTTCAGGTGGGGCATCTGCGTAACATATTGGAGTTCTCATACGACACTGATCTCTTCTCTTCCCTGTTTACCTATGTATCTATTCCATCACTTGTCCATAACAGCGTGGATTCATGAACATTTAGTTTATACTTTGGATTATAATCCAGTACTACCCGATTTCTTCTGTGGCCCCAATTGTTCAACACTGGTCCCTAGGAGCTCTTTCACTTGCCCTCGGTCCCCTTAGGCGTGCCCCATCCATGTGGGGTTATAATTTTCACACTTTCTCCCTAAGAATTTCCAGCTGTGTCCACACTGCTTTTGAAAAGACTAGCATTCCCTCCATTGGTACCTCCATTTTTCCCTCCAAAAAGCAGTCAATCACATCTGTGGTCACTGTGTCCTTCTTAGACCATAGATGCTGCTTTCATCCTTTTACTCTCAAAATTGGGAAGAGAAGCAATCAGAGACAAGCCAGATTATACCTGAGGCCACGTGTTTCTTCCCTGCCCCCTTGTGCAGCCACAGCCCTACCCTACCTGCTCCTGGGGATTAGAAGTAATTATCTCAATGCCTCTGCTACGGTGCTGATCCTTATAGTCTGTTCTCTTGGAACAAGGAAACAGAAACAGCAGGCTGATCATCCAGGATAACATTTAAAGGGATTCTTACTGCTCTCCTGATGGAGATGCTCTTCTCCGTCTAAAACCCAGAGCCCCAGAACCACAGGGCCTAAGGTTTTTGAGATAGAAAGTACAGATTCCCAATAGATTCCAGAAAATCATGCAAAATGAACCATTCCTATTTCTACAAGTTGGTTTCTGTATCTTTTATCCAACCTTTAGGAAACCACCATATCCTGGTTGTTGATTTAGGGTATATATATACGAATCCTAGAGAATGTACCTCGTTCTTTCTGAGTGTCGTCTGCAAATTGGAAGTAATCACGCTATAAGACTCCGTCTTCTCAGGGTGGCGTGTTATATACTAGGACCAATGGATCCTCTGGTCTTGCCCCCACCACCCCCACTTTCACATTATGTCCTACCAAATAGTCTTTTGGACCTAAGAGATATCATGCAAGATCCCACAGACTCTGAGCCCTCTAGGTAGTGATACTGTCAAAATACGGTAGATAGATGGGCAAACTTGCACATGGAATATGTGTCATTCCCCATCACAGTGAACTGTAGTCCCTTCCAGTGTAATTAATGTGTCACCAAGTGAGAAATAGTATCAGGTTAGAGACTCACTGAGGGTCGCTTGCTGACAGGTTGGACACTGAGTAGCACATTAGCTAGATGGTCTTGGTGAGTGTCATCAGCTACTGATGACAGCTACTGTTCATGGGCCCACATGCCAGCACCAGAGTGGGCAATCTAGAGCCTGCCTGTTATTACTGCCTATCTGTTTTGGTTAGTGACTTGTCCTTGGGGAGGGTCACTCCACATGCCTCTGCAGCTCCCAGGATACCCTATCCTCAGTCTTCCAATATTTCTCTTTCTAGAGAATACCAACCAGCAAAGGTATTTGTCACTACCCAAGAGCCTGTTTATCTTATTTTAGGTCACTTATCTCTGCACACAAAATTGTAGACAAGGTACCTGCCCACCAGGGAGCTTCCCCCCACCAGGGGTGCACATTTGAACATGCCCCCACATTCCAAGCCAACCCAGATTTGATTAGAGTTTTTCTCCTCCATCTCCTGGTTATCAGATTCCCTCCCCTTACAAGCCCATGTAGCTACAGACATTCCCTGAGAGAGGCACAGGTGTAACTGCAGAGGATGTTTGGGGGTCTGGGTCACCTCTAGTGCAGCTTCAGTACACCCCCTAGCCCTACTCACTCCCAGTCCTGAATGTGCTACTCTATCCTACGATGGATTGCTATTGAGTCTACCCAGCCTTTGACTGAAAGTACCTTGCTTATGGTGGAGAGTGCTTAACACATGGTCACTGATGCCTCCTGGTCAAATGTTTTGTCTTTACCAGTGGCAAGTAGTACACAAGAGACAGTTCTCAAGTTCTGTAGAATTCTTTCCACAAAAAGGCCTGGTCTGGCTCCAGAACTCTGGGGTCTACATTGAGACTCTCCTATTGGAACTTCCTATAAACTCCACAGACACCTCCAGTTCCATGATTGTCTGCTGTATCGAATGGCCTGGGCATCAGGAATGTTTGTACTTCTGTCTGGACTTTTACAGAAACCTTCCCTGCCCCAGGCCTGATCCCAGTCTTACACCTTCCAGAGCACTTGATGAGTCACATGGCATTCCCAGTGTGAAATATGCTGGCTCCAAAGAAAGAATGGTGCTACATTCTTAGTGCTACAATAAGTTGTCTTTTAATTTGGTGGAATGTTCTGGCATACTCCTAAGCACTTTACTGATGTGGCAGGTCCCTAAATCTTCAGATTTTTCCTCCCAATTTTATGGAGCATATGAAGTTCTCCAAATGTACCAGCCCCTTCTTGCTACATAGTTAGCATAATGATTAACATAATGTCATCATTTGATAATGTCCTTGTATATGGACTAGTGTGATATGTCCAGGTAGTTCATAATATAGCCTCATAAATAAATTATGGAAGCCATCAAGAGAATTCATACAGCTGTGGAGCAACACTATAAGTATATGCTCTTGTCTGTTCCATGTGAATAAGATCTGTTGCTGTGTCTTCTGTTGAAAAGAAAGCCCTCACCAAATCCATGGCTGCCTACCTCTGCCCTGAGGCTCTGTGACTCTGCTCTAGCAAGACACCACATCTGGTCCTGCAGCTGCAAATGGAGCCTGGAGAGAGGGAGCGTGGCAGAAGATGAGCCCCGGAACACAGATTGGTGTCAGATTGGGAATGGACCCCAAGGGCCCTCTGGGGGATTGGACTTTATCCAAAACACAGTGAGGAGCCTTTGGAGGCTTGTAAGCAAAATATTCTGGGCATTCACGAGTTTCAAATGGAAAACCGTTTTCATTTCAAGAGCTTCCAAATGAACTGTCTCCCCAGGGAGAGTGGGTGGCGTGTGCTGTCCACATCCTGCTTCAGGACTGAAGCCTGTATTCTCCTTGCTGCCAAAAGTGCTGGCTGCTGAAGTCTCAGGGCTGTGTCCCAACTGTGTGCACGCCAGGCTACTCCTTCGCACCCGCTCTTCCTTGGCTGGACCCTCTCCTCCACTCGCCATGCCTTGAGACGTTCATCCTGCAGGTCTTCACAGACGTCTCTGCTCACCCTAGGTAGCAAGAGCTAGTTCCTTCTGGGTGTCCAGAACATTTGCTTCACAATGTGAGCTGATGACTTAGACTGCTTCTATATGTCATTTCACAGTTGCTCATTCTCTTGGATCCTCTACTGCTCTGAGCCTTTCTTGATGTCCAGGCCACGTCTCAGTGATCTTCATGTCATGGAGTTTTGCGTACAACCAACGTGGGTAGGCATTTAAGGAATGGTTATTGAATTACATTTTTTAATTGAATTGAATCTGATTTGGGCTTAAGGGGGAGAAAAACCCAGGCTGACATGCATACATTCATTCTTTTATGAAACAGGTGCTTGCTGTCATGTTTCAGTGGGCTCAAAGTCTTGTGCTGGTATCGTTTATCATTCTGAATCTGTAAAGCAAAGCTGCAATAACCTGAAACCTTTTCTTTTTCCTTCCATCTGTATTAGAATTACATAAGCAGAAACTCACACGACTCTAATATTTTAGCAAACTCACGCATGATGTGTTTTGGGGGAAACTCCCTCTCTTTGATTCATTAATCTTTGGTTCTCAAAGCATTAATTTCATAATAATTAAAGCAACCAAATAGTGCTGAGAGCAGAGATACTTGTGTTTGAATAGCTTCAAAATTACAACCTGGTATTCAGTTTAACACAAACTCTACTTCTTTTAAAATTTTGATTGGGGCTTAAACTGTATACTGCCATAAATGACTTTGAGATTGACCCGTGTTTACTCCCTTCTTGAAACAAAAATTTGGTGGAAGGATTCCCAACACAAAACTCCTAGCACTTGACCACTTTTTAAAAATGTGAACCACAGGTTGAGAGGCATACATACATCATTTGCCCGTGTCTGCATTATGAATCAAGTGTGTGCATTTTAGGCAATAAACATAACATTGAACCAGGGTAGAAGCTTACTCAGTCTAGCAGACCAGATTTACCATTGATTTTAATAAAATTGCAAGTCATGGTGGCTTGCACATGATAGGAGGGCACAGAGTGCACGTGTCTCTCATGAACCCTCTGGGTGCAGAGTAGCTCAGGACTTTCAGAGCAGCTCTAGCATCATCTGGACCCAGGTGCCTGTAGCTTCTGTTCCACCAACCCAAGGATCTGGTCCTCATTCTCATGGTCCAAGTTGGAGTGGCAACCATCATGCCTACCTTATGCACTGAATGGATAAAGGAGAGGAGGGCTCTGCCTCTACCTTCTTCCCTAGAGACCAGTTGGGAACATGTGGACATCACTTTCTCTCATATCCCATGGGCCAGAATGTACTTCTTTGGCTACAAACAGTTGCATGAGAGACTGGGAAATACAGTCTATATTTAGTATCGCTTGTGCCCAGCTAAGTACTGATGGTTCCATTTCTGAAAAAAAGGGGGAAAATATACATTGAGAATCACTAAGATCTCTGCCACATGTACACACACCAAAAAGAAAACACAATGCTCAGATGACATTTTGCAAAGTAAATATTTGGGAGATTCTGGTTTGGGGAAGCTGTCTTTGTGTGTCTTCATGGCTTCCAGTTGCCCCAGTGTAAGTCTCTCACTTCCACTTCCTGTTTTCGTGTCTCAGCCCATGTGTTCCTCAGAACCTCTGGCTTGGCAAGGGCCTCACGCTGGCTTTGCTTATTCAGGAATGTATCTGATTTGCCCTACATGAGCTCAGCTCTGAGCCATTGGACTCATTTGGCAACACTAATCTATTTATAAATAATCATTAACCTTTTCTTACATGTTTTGTTCTGCATTTTGTTTGCTGAAATTAAAATTCTGGCTTTCTGAGGGCTTAGAAAAATAACACAAGCAAGTTGAACAAGAGTTAGGGACAGAAGGTGGGCGTAGGAAATTGAAGTTAAAATTTACTTACATGGTATCTTGGAGTTGCTTCAACTGCCCAGGGTAATGGGGTTTTCCATCGCTTTCTCTTTCAACTGAATTTTCATCACTTTCATAAACCACATGTATACTAAAAGACTTAAGTGGGTGGAAACTTCTATGAGCTTAACATTATCCTTGGTGCTACAAAAATGCCAAGGAAACTAATGAACTGGAATTCAGAGGTAGCCCACTGTCATAGGAAATAGATAAGGAAATGGATTTAGTCAGGATGAGCTAGGCCTTGCTGCAATAACAAATACATTGAGATCTCTATGACTTAACACAATTAACATTCATTTCTTCTCTTTTAGTCTGAGGCAGGTCCGGTAGCTGTTCTGTCTTATAGGACTGCTATTTGGAGCTTGTGTCCTTCAGATTTGTCACAAAAAGGATGAAGAAGGACAGAGGAACTGAGCAGGAAGGTTTTAAAGACCAGATCCAGAAGTTTCTTCTACACAGGATAGAGTTCAGTATTGTGCCTGGAACTGAATTGCAAGGTCAACTGAGCCTAGAAGTCTCGTCTTTCTGTGTGCCCAAGAATAGGCCACGGTGTGGTGAACACAAGGCAGCATCTCTGTCACATTTTAACTTCAGTTGCTCTGCCTTTTATCTTTATGAAATTTTTGCAATGTTCAGCTATATGCAATTTTTCAGTTATATGTGTATAAATATCAAGGTAGGTAAAAGTTTAGCATTTATCAGTGTATTTATTAAATGTAGTTCCATTTTTTTCACTTAGAGGCATCTATGGCCTTAGAAACAACACTTAACATAGTGCAAAAATTTCCTGAAGACAACCTGCAGCACCTGAGATTGACAATTAAACAAAACCACAAAGTTTAATCATTGAAGAACCAAAGTAAGGTAGAGAGAAAAAAAATGCAGAGATACAGAAAAACAGAACAAGGTAGGAAAGCAAAAAAAGAAAACATTAAAAACACAAAATAAAAGTGATAAATTATTGTCCACTGAGTACAGTTCTGGGCACATGTGCATTTAGAATGGGAACAACTTTTCAGGGGGAATTATTCACTAAGCACTGGTCACAAATGTTTCTCAAAATTAACCATCATTAGGAAATATTTTGAAAGTTAATAAGCAAGCAGAATGCATGATGTTATGAGACTAGACACGGCAGCCGGTTGACATGACCACAGCTCCCAGGGTCACACACCCAGTGTATTGAGTCACTGACCCACGTCGGCTCCCATGGAGCTCCTGATGTTGGTTGGCTCCACAAAATCAGTGCTTTTGGCATCTCATTCATTAGTGAGCACTTGTGAAGGAGCAGCGTGGGAGCAACACGGTGACCTTCAGAGCTAACCAACACCTCCCAGCTACCATGGCGATGCTGCCATTTGGGCCAATGATAGGAATCCAAGAGAACCGTGGATTCATTTATGAACCAAATCAAACCCTTAAAAAATGGTAGAAATAAAATACTCAGAGGTCTGCAAGCCTTCTCTTAAAAAGCCCAAGAGGAAGAGCCACAGGCCACAGAGTACAGCTGAGCAATGGCTAGGGACCATCCTCAGGTGGAGTGGCCCAAAGCCAAACACCTTACCTGAGCTTGAAGGGAACCCTTGATAGAAGAAAACAGCACTACTTTCTTGATTTTCCCAGTCAGGATTATCTTTGTGTTATAAATGAGAAGTATATGAGTTTGGGATCTGGGATGCTAGTTTCGTGTGCCAGGTCAGCTAGTCTACGATAGCAAATTATTCAGTCACTTACTAAGCGAGGTGCTGCTATGGAGGCATCTTGTAGATGTGGTTGACATCTACAATCCACTGGCTTTAAGTAAGGGAGATTACCCTTGAAAACATGGGTGGGCCTTGTCCAAATAGTTGAAAGACCTTAAAACTAAAATTCTCCAAAAAACTAAGATTACCAAGAAAGAAGAAATTCTACCTGTGGACTGCACCATCAGTCCATGTAAACCAATTTGTTGAAATACATCCACCCATCTATCCAGCCACCATGTCTACCTATCTTCCCATTCATCCATTCATCTATCCATTTCTCTCCTATTAATTCTGTATCTCTGATGTAACCCTGATTGACACAGAGGACTTATTTAAAATTTTTAAACTCCTTAGGAGAAAAATGTTTGGGAAAAAAAAAACACACATAAAAACAATGGCCTCCTCACTGTTACCTATTGACCAAAGATGAAGACTAACAGTTCCAAAGCACAAAACCAAGTGTTCAGGAGAAGATTCTCAGAAAGTTCTCCTCTGGATACTCCAATTATATAACCTGCTCTGACAGAGATTGCATGACCTGGAGCAAATTTCTAAAACACGCTGAGTCTTAGCTTCCTTATCTGTTCTAGTTTTCAAAAACTTACAGTGCCAGGCACAGTGGCATACACCTGGATTCCCAGTGGCTTAGGAGGATGAGGCAGGAGAATTGCCAGTTCAAAGCCAGCCTCAGCAATAGGGAGGCTAAGCAACTCAGTGAGACCCTGTCTCTAAATAAAATACAAAAAAGGGCTGGGGCTGGGGCTCAGTGGTTGAGTGCCCCTGGGTTTAATGCCCAGTACCCCCGCTCCCCACAAGAAAAAACACCTTAGAGTGACCATTAGATGAAATAATTCACTTAAATACGTGGTAAAGAGAGTAGCATTTGATAGGTATAATAATTATGAGTTCCTTTCCCTTCCCCTTCAAAACTGCTGTTCCCAAAGAAAGGGCTTCAACCATTTTGCTTTCAAATGACCTCATCTAGAAATTGAGTCATTAAAATAGGTACCTTGGATGTCCATAATACCTTTTCTTTTTGTTTGTTCATTCGTTTTGAAGTTGTCTTTTAGAATTTGACAGGGAAATTCAAAAGATTGGCTCATACTTATGCATTTTTTCCCATTAATAATAAAATCGGGCCTTCAGTTGTTTACCACATATGTAAATATTCATTTGTCCTGCCTTGCTGGTCTAAACACACTGCCATTGGAATGAGAAAGATGTTGGCTCTCATCTTGGTATCTACATCCCAGATGGAAAGCCAAGGGCTTGAGGTCCCCTGTTTTGTGTGACCTTTGTTTCAAGCCCACACAGAAACTGAAACTGGAAGAAACTGAGTGGGAAGCAATGGCGCAGCCTGTTCTGCTTCCTGTCTGACCTGGAACTGCTCCTCCCCACAGGCTTTTGAGTTTGTGACTTTTGCTTTCTACCTTATTCAGCTTGTTCCACCTGCTTGGTCTACCCTTCCCCAAATTTTAAGTGTCTTTCAAAATACTGTCGTGCTCACCTGCTTTCTTCATCACCCCTCTGGGTCTCAGATACCATTACATCTCATTTTTACTGGGAATGGTCCTGGTGGCTGGGTTCTGGGTTGGTTTTTCCCATTTTCCTGGTCACAGATTTTCTTAGCCTATAGCAATACTAGCTCCCTGTTGGAGACAATCTTTACAGATTTTGACATAAATGACCATGCAAATATAAGAAGCGCCCTTAAATTCCTTGAACTCACAAGCCAAATACAAATAGAATTGAAACCTAAGATCATTATTGTTTTTCTGATGGTAATTTCTAAAAACAACAGACTCCTGAGTGAGTTAACCTGTGCATTTGACTTTGTAATTTCAAATTGTACTTGAGAAACGACCAAGAAATGGAGTCCCTCTTTCTGACTACTCAGGGACTCAGCCAGAGGGAAAGGACACGTTCAAAATCCCCTGCCTGATTCAGTCATATCCTTAAAGACGCTCTCTTTTGTTAGTGTCAGGAATTTGCTTCACTTTCTGAAATGGTTGCATACCTACTTGACGGAATGCAGAATGGTTCCTGTTTCCCTGTCATCTTCCTGAAGGATAAACATTGACCTGAAATCCCCTTTGTCAATAAGTCTGGAAGGAACCCGTCTTCACATGAGCACTTTTTTTTCCGGGCCTGCTACAGTTCTTTGTAACCTCAAAGGCTGTGGCAGGATGTTTCTCCCCTAAGCCCCTTTGGGCTCTCATCCCTCAGATGTCCTTGAACAACTAAATAGAAATGACGTAATGTTCTAAAGAGCTCCTAATCTACATTCAAGGAGAATAAAATAGCTCATAATGCCCGACCATGTAGCTCTGTCTAATAAATGGGGAACACGTGTGCGTATAGATATTATGTCTATACATGTGTGTATATGCATGTATTTGTACACGTATAAACGTGTGTGTTTACATGGAGCTTAAACTACCAATATAGCTCCACACAAACACTGTAACAAAATTATTCAGTTCACTGCTGAGGGCAACTTAACATTTTTGAGTGTCTACTGTGTACCAAATTAACATGACTGGGTCATAATCCTGCATGATAAGTGCTATTTTACAGATGAGCAAAATAAGGCTTAGATTGCACAAGTAATAATTATCTGGAGTTGAGAACTGGATGCAGCTCTATGTAGTTTCTGGACCTTTCTCTCCATTTCCTTTTCTGCTCCTTACTCAGACTGCTTCCTGTTGAAGCCTCTTCCCCTTCCTCCTGATCTTGCTCATCTATCAAAACTTGCTGAGTTAGTTTCTTCCTCCATTCTTCATATCCCTGGAGCTTAGAGCCCTCGCCTTCAGTGAAGCTGGATCCTACCCCCTGTACTGACTCCCAAGAGCCAACCATCAGCATCTCTTCCTATCCATGTTCAGCGACATAACAGTGAGAACTTGGAATTGGTCATGGTGGGAATATTTGCACCACAGAAATTGTTGAAAATACAACCAGGTCAGTCGTTAACCTTGACCAACAGAACACCTCCAAAAGTCCAAACTTACATCCACTTGCCATGCATTTATTCCTTGCAAGCTTAGTTATTTCTCACATATGCAGACCCAAGTCTCAATTATATTACACAAACTTCTTGAGAAGTTGACTTTATTCCTACCCCCGTATCACCTGGAGCAACCCAGGGCAGTGGAACTAGAAGGCTTCAATAAGCACTTGGTTGGTATATGGAGGTATAAAATTCCTCTCCTGACATCATGAGTTTGCACTCACACATTCAATCAGTTCTGACCCATCTCCCCTGCTATGCCATTTATGCCTAAAATTTGGTGAGTTAAAGTTGAGCTTCCCGCCTTTTCCAAACCATCCCCCAAGGGTTCCCCATCTTTAGGGTGCCCAGGCACATTTCTCCAGCCTTTCAGCCCTGCGAGTAGTTTTGTCTTTACTTCTTTCTCTCACCATCTGTAATTAGTTTTCTGTAGCTGCCACAAGTCACCATTACCTGAGGTGCTTTGAACAACAGAAATGTATTCTTCTCTGATAGTTCTGGAATCTAGAAGTCCAAAATCCAGTTGTCAGGAGAGTCGTGCTCCCTCTGCAGGCTCCAAGGAAGAGTCCTTCCCCATCCCTTCTGAGCTCCTCCTGAAGCTGGCAATCCTTGGCATCTTCACCTTGTAGCTCCAATAGCTGCTTTGTGGTCACATGAACTTCTTTCCTGTGTGTCCATGTCTGGGTGCCCAGATTTCCCCCCTCTTAGACAACAGGCAATCGGGACAGAAGGACGAGCCTAAACCAGTGTGAACTTACCTCAACAGGATTGCATCTGCAAAGATCCTGTTCTTAAACGAGGTCAATTTTGTAGGTACTTGATGTATCTTTTGAGGAGGACACAATTCAGACCACAACATCATTTCTTCTGTCCACACCTCATGTTTCACTAATTTGTTTCACATCTGCTAGCTCCATAGCATGGAGATTGCAGACACTTCTGAAGAACCTTCTCAGACTTTTTATGTACAGATGGGAACACAAGGTTTCCCAGCGGTGACAACCTAGCCATGTGACCACCTTCTAGACAAGTTTCTGGCTTGACGGGCATGCTGTTGCAGGTACCCACTGATGTCTTTAGGGTCCTCCAATCAGCTCTAGCTTGTCCCCTCCCTAGGCCTTTCCTCTAACATTTTTGCACCATAAAATATTAATTCAGCCTAACAGAATGGTCAGATGAAAATGCCGAAAAAATAATATATGAGAAAGAGCACTTGGAGTGTCTAAGTGTGTGTTCCTTGGTTCATCTGCTTCCAAACTTCTATCAAAATATAGACTTCTGGACCCCACCTTGCATCAGCAAATTAGAATTTGGAGAAGGGAGCTGGATATAGAGGGCCACATGACTACAATCCAGGCACCTGGGAGGCTGAAGCAGGAGGTTCACAAGTTCAAAAGAATTTTATATATATATACACATGCATGTACCTATATATAACTTTATATATATATTATATATATAAACTTATATATATATATTATATATATTAACTTTATATATATATTATATTTCCTTCTTTCTTACAAAAATATGATTGCATATATTATATGCAAAAATATATGTTTGCATATATTTTTATATATAAAATTTGTTATTTAATTTTTCATCTAATACTATATCCTAAAGATATCCTTTATTTTAGAAGTATACAGATATTTCCACTAATCTTGTTTATGCTTTATAATATCTCATAGCATAGTTCTACTATAGTAATAACCAATATTTTATAGCTTTAGACAAAGCTATATTCCAACAAAAAAGAATATTTTGTTTTAATTGTTCACTTGAAATAATATGGGTTATTTCAAATTTTTCTTGCTATTACAAACAATGAGACAATCATGATTTTATATTATAGAGCATGCATAAGTCATTTATTATGCATGTGGGTGTATCTGTGGAGTGAATTAGCAAAAGTGGGATTCTAGATCAAAGGGCAGATGCACTGTACTTGTGTTGGTATTGCCAGATGCTTCTCCAGGGGACTGTGCCAACAACGCATGAGAGGGTGTGAGTTAGTGCCAGAGTGCCAGATGTTTGCTGACTTGACAGGTCAGAAATAGTGTCTTTAGTTTTAATTTGTGCTGATCTTGTTATAAATGAAGCTAATCATTGTTCCATGTTTATAAGCAGATAAGCTACACTTTTAACAGAATCCTTGAATAATTCTCATATACACAGTTTTCTTAAAGTTTTTGACATAAAGTCAAAGGACTTGAAGGGGAAGATGGTGCAGCGAGCGCTCACGGTAAGGAGCAGACACCTGTCCAGCTTTCCTCTTGATGATTACTGGCAGTCCGCCAGAGGGACAATCTCCCATGAGGCACATGGCTCCGACTGGGACTTCGTGCCCAGAGAGCTCACCTCGCTCCACCCTAAGCAGGCAGACTACCACATTGTAAAACAGGTTTCACAAGCAGTAGTCCATTAGCCACTTCCAGGATAAGCAGGAAGATGTCAGGGGAGAGTGAAGATTCTGGTAGAAGGCAGGCTTTTTAGAGCATCGGCAGTCATGTTCTGTTCATTCCATTTCAAAAGGGACACAGCGTGTGCTCCCCTACTGCTCAAGCCTAGAGCTTCACAGCCTACCGGATGGCTTGGCAGGAGCCCCTGGACATGAGGACTGGGGACGTGGCTCACGCCTTTAGGTGTGAGGCTATAGCTGAAGCATAGAGTTGCAGCTGCTTTGTGTCCATGTGTTCTAGGGTGACCAACCATCCCTGTTTGCCCAGGACTGAAAGGTGTCCTGGGTTATAAGACTTTCTGTGCTGAAACCAGGACAGGACTGGGCAAACTGGAATAGCTGGCCACCAGGAGTGAGGCAAAGGCATCTTTTTCTGAGGAACAGGTTATGGATTCTAGAAACAGGAGCCTGTGGAAGGGCAAGGGAACCCACAAAGGAGTGAACTCCCAAATCTCAGGCCTGGGCAGGGACCACACGCAGACATCCTGGCAGCATTGCCAGTGCAACAAATAGTATCCAGAAGTCCTCGGTGGGGGTCAAGGAAACCCCCGACACCTCACTGAAAATGAGCTTGTGCTTGCACACGTGCCAGAAGAGCTAATGTCAGGTCATACCTCCCACAGCGGGGTAGGATTATGCCCTTTCTCTTCAGTCTTCTGTGGTGGACCTGGGAGGCCCTGTCACAGGACCGAGGACTTGGTCCTCCTGGTGCTGAGAGTGCTGCCTGCAGAGTCCACGCCATCAATGGCCAAGAAGCCGCTCCACCTTCCCTAGGAGGCCAACGACCCATGGCTCACAGAATGAGAGAAGAAGGGCTCAAACCCCTCACCGCCAGTGGGGACAACTCTGAAGGATCATCCCAGCTTCAGAACTCTGGGTCAGCTGAGGCCCCGTGGAGACTGCACTAGAGCCCCACGTTACTTCCTCCCTTCCCCTCTCGTCCCATCCCCAGGTGGTGACGGCCAGATATCATCCTGGTTTGGAGTGGGTAACTCAGGATGAGAGGGTTTAGTTCCCACCCTGCTGAATTCAGCCCATTCTACATACCATTATAATAGCTTCTACTGACTCACTCTCCCCTGAATGAGTAATACTGTTGCACTCGCTCCTTATTTCACAAAGACCCTCAACAAGAAACAAAAGATGCTTCAAACTCTGAGACCAAGAGTCAAAGGCCTAAAGGTTCCACTGAAGATCAAACAATCCTCAGAAAGGCACCACTAAGTTGACCACAAGTCAGGATGTAGGTTTTATCTGAGTCACCTAACGTAGTTAGTCATTAACCCAGCTTGCCAAGTGACCTTAAACTATCTCCTTAGTAGAAATGATAGAAACCATGTGTTAGCCCTGAGCAAATGTGGCTGTTTGAACTCTAATCTAGAGTTTTCCTGAAACTTTGAAGACCCCTAATCATGTTTGGTCAGGAGGGCACACAAGACTTTTATTTTTAGAAATAAAGCACTTCACCTGAGGTCATGTCACCAATAGGTCAAGACTAGAAACATTGGCCATTTTTTTCAGGGGCATGTAAGGTTGTAGCCCCCCATCCCACTCCAAGCAGGAGTCCTGGGCACTGGAGTATTTAAGGTGTTTAGAAAGTAAGACATGATCACACATTCAGCACTGCTTTCACGTCCAGAGTGAGTCTGTCTGTCTGTCTGTATCTCTCTAACTCACACATATCAAAAGGAACCAGGAAAAGGAAAAAAATACACTTTATTTATAAAATGTATTTTTAAACACTGTTTTTTCCTGTTGTCTGGCCCAATTCTTCCAATGAAGAGCAAAAGCTTAAAAAAATGTATAATAATTTGAAATACATTGTTTACAAACCTATCTCAGGACCAGGATATGTCAAGATTGGAAAGGTTCTTAGGGTGCATTAAATCAAACATTGCAGGGAAGTGAAGAAATGGCACCAGAAAGGTGACATGCTGGTTAGCAATGTGACTCACCTCTGCTGATACAAGCAGACTGCTTTGTGCACATTCTGCCTCTAATAATCTCACTGAAGAAGTCCCAGGTTCTTCATTAGGTGGAAAAGATGTCTCTTTCAGGTAATACTGAAAATATTTGGTGCCTAGTTTCAAATTTTACAGCTAATAAATTCACATCCATGTTTAAATTCTTCAAGGTTCTGCACACATCTAAAGTGCTTCCGGGCCCCACCCTCTCACTGGTCCCACCTTCCCTGAGGCCCCACCCTCTCACAGGCCCCACCTTCTCTGAGGCCCCACCCTCTCACTGGTCCCACCTTCTCCGAGGCCCCACCCCTCACTGGCCCCACCTTCTCCAAGGCCCCACCCCTCACTGGCCCCACCCCCTCACAGACCCCACCTTCCCTGAGGCCCCACCCTCTCACAGGCCCCACCTTCTCATTAGTCCCCTCCCTTTAAGGTCCCACCTTCTCACTGACTCCACCCTCTTGCAGGCTCCACCCTCCCACCAGCACCACCCTCTCAAGGTCCCACATTCTCACTACCCCTATCTTCTCACAGCCCCTCCCTCTTGCTGCCTTCTCAAGGTCCTTCCAGTCTCTCTTCAAGCCCTCGCAGTTTCCAACATGCCTTGGCTTTGGTAGCAGGCCCACTGCAGAGGAAGCTTGGAGGCAGGGCTGAAGGCTCAGCCACCGTCACTACATGTGTGGGGTGAAATCTTGATGCCCCTGAGATTTGGTTTCCTCCCTTGTGAAATGTGCAGCCCATGCCTGCATTGCCTGCTGCAAGTTTGGCAGTTGACTGAAGAGAGGAGGGAACAGTGCAGGTTTTGTTGAACTTGCACCCCAGCACCTAGGCCCTATAACCTTCTGGGATCACCTCTGTGACTCTTTTACCCACTTTTTCTAAAAAAAAATTTAGTTGAAATTAAAAACTTTCCTGGGACAAATCATCTCCTGATTATCCATCCCTTTCCAGAAAGCACCAAGTGAGAGGGTTAGCACTGTTTGAAACTTAAGGATATTTCCTAGAGAAATACCCCTTTTCAATGTAGAAACATTATTTGCTTTCATGGAGATTGTGAATGAATGAATGAATGAATGAATGAATGAATGAATGAAAGAAAATGCACATATTCCCTTTAGAACTCAGTTGAAATGTCATTTTCTCAGGGATGTGTTCCCTGATATCCTTAAGTCCCCCGTTATTTGCTTACATAACTGTCTGGTAATTTTTCTTATCATGGCTATAATAAAGTAGTTATTTTGCAACTCTTTGTTTAACATCCACCAATCCCACCAGAGTCTGCGTCCCATTTCTCTTTTCCTTGTTGTATCCCTGCACCTGCAAGTGGCAGAGTAGAAACCCACTCAGTGTGCATCCAGTGAATAGCTACCCTCTTTGTCGGTCAGCAGGTGGTCCACAGAACTTCAGCAGACAGCCTCATCTGGGAACTTGTTAGGACTGTGAATTTCAGGGCCTGACCCCAGCCCTAGGGGGTGGAACCCAGGAATCTGTTTTAATAAACCCCCTAGTCATTCTGATGCACACTCAAGGGCTCTGGTGAAGTTGAGGGCTGAGTATAGGACTCTGCCCCATAAGGGATCTGGAATGACAGGGATTGACAGCAAGGATCCCAGCCCTGAAGCTTCAGAGCACAACCAGGGACAGGTAATGTAAGGGGTGGGGCTGCAGCTGTCTGGGCAATAAGGACCCAGACAAACTAGATTTGCTCTGAGGCAGCAGGACCGATTCCAGCCACCCATGGCCACTGGTGTTGAGACCTGCCCCTGGGCACACAGAAGGAACAGGTTTATTGGTCTCTTCCAATCTGATTTTTGGAGTAGCCAAGTATGGCAGAATCCAGATTTGTGGCTCCTTGGAGGGTGGATTGCTGATCTCTAAGATCCTGGAAATTCCTTCTTTCTGCCAGGAGAGATAAGCCACCCACTTTTGAGAATGGATTGGCTCCAAGAATGACTGTTAATAATTTAAAAATCTGTTGCTTCGTCCTTCATCATATCTGGAGGCTCTGGATCACATGTCCATGTCCATGACTGAAAGACAGCTCCCTGGCCGCTCTGCCTGGAGGCTGGGGGTGTTGCTCAGACTTGTCCAGTTAGGCTCTGCATTTCCTTTTGCCAGAATTACTTTATAAATTTTTACTTAAAAATTGTACATCACTTAATATTGAAAATTCTTTAAGAGCCACATGAACCCTGAAGAGCAATTAGAGTGATTGGAACGCATGTGGAGGACGGTCACCACTATGAACCACATGGATGATGCTCCCAAAATGCATTGGAGCTGAGTTCACTGTCTCCCCCTGGACCCAACCTGCACCGTAACTCCTCCCGGAGGGCACCTGCCTTTCTGATTCCGGTAGGGTTCCCTGTCCCCCTGTTTTCTTAGCCCACCCCCACCCCAGTCCCTGCTCTCTGGGACTCTGAGCACCACCTCCATTCTCTGCTTGGAACTTCCCATCTGCCGCACTGGGGCTCATCCCAGGCCATGACTAGCTCACAGCTCAATAAACTACTTCCTTGACTCCCACCTGACAAAGACATTTGGCTTACTCTGCCTGGCCAGGTGTGTGTGTGTGTGTGTGTGTGTGTGTGAGAGAGAGAGAGAGAGAGAGAGAGAGAGAGAGATTCTTTTCCAAAGAGATTAATGACTATATTTAAATTGCATGATAGATTTAAATTTCAGTGGGAAAGGAAAGAATCCTAATAAAAAGGAGTCCCTGACCATGACTGAGCTGGTTATTACCAAGTCCACTGATTCAATTCATAAGGTCCCATGGAAGCAGTAGCAATACCCCATATTCAAGGTCAGGTTCTGGAAGGTGTGTGTGTGGGAGCGGGTGTGTGTCCTCAAGTAACTTAAGTGAGCAAGTAGCTCACAGCCCCTATCCCTGACCTCTGAAGCACTTATCTTCCTCTGCTCATACCTGTGACCTCATGGATGGTCCCTAAAACCCACGAGAGGAAGAGATTCAGTGGGGTGGAGAAGTGAAATGCTAAACATAAAGGTTTATTTTTTAAAAAATTTTACCAGGGGCCCGGTTGTGGCTCAGTGGTAGAGTGCTTGCCTAGTCCGTGTGGGGCACTGGGTTTGATCCTCAGCACCACATAAAAATAAATAAAGTTATTGTGTCCATCTACAACTAAAAATTTTTTTTAAAAAGTTACCAGCTGATTAAAACATATATATGAAGTATCCACAATGCCTTTGTAACGAATCTGCTGTATTCGTTCTTCCAGATTAACTCAGATAATGAAAACGTTCTTTTAAAAAATTCTTAAGTCTATTTCCAATGAGTAAAAATAAGCTAGAAAAAAATCAGCCTGTATCAGACTGTGGGCCCTTGGTGCTTAGGAATTTGTTGGTAATCATTTTCTCATAACTGTGTTTTTATTCCCTGTGGGTGTGTCCTGGATTCCACTGCCAACCTCCTTTGGTGACCACAGCAGTGTCTTGCCATGAAGACCCAGTGCTGTATCCTAAACACTCCAGCAGATTCAGCCCAGCCAACAGGAGGGATCATGACCAAAACCTATGCTCTTTCTCTTCCTGGCCAGGCAAGGATTTGAGTCCCTCCCTGTAGATGAGATGCTCCTTCCCTTTGACAGCAGAAATATCTTCCTGATTTCATCAGACAAGATGAGATATTCATCTGGAACATGACCCCTATATCTGCCTTATGCAAACAAATATAATGTGTAAATTAAGAGAGCACATGAACCTGACGTGTAAAACGTACAGTTAAGAAAACAATCAGATTGAAAATACAATCTGTGAAAATACAATGGTGAGCATGCAACCTTCCAAGATGACTTGGTAAAATGAAAAATAAAAGATCTCCGTAAGAAATTTTCATGTTTTAGAGAAGAAAACCAAATTGGAGACTTGCAGATGCTGTACAGTATTTCTCAATAGACACTCTAAAGCACGAAGCCTTAAAGTAAGACTTTAGTAAGACTCTTACTAAAACATATGATCTACACATTTCTTCTGGTGGGACTCAACCAATCTTTCCCAAAACTTAACATGCCCACAAATCACCTGGGGATTTTGTTTTCCAACTGCAGGTTGAGAAATAACATAGCAGAATGGAGGTTTCTCACACGGGGGTCTCACTCTCTACTAGCCTGGTAACACTGATCAAGTCAGGCTAAGTGTGAGGAGAATGTGCTGCAGGAAATCTGGACACCAGCTAAAGTACTGGGAAGAAAATGGAGATTTCCATGATCCCCCTATTTAGAGAAAATCACCCCTAACATTTAGGGGTATTTTCTTTCAGTGATGTGCGTGTGCGTGCGTGCGTGCGTGTGTGTGTGTGTGTGTGTGTGTGTGTGTGTGTGTGTGTTCACCTACTTTTGGAATTTTGACTCTTTCACTTACAATGTAACTTTTACCTTTTCTTGACTCTCACCTTCTATTCTGAGAAAGGGATGCAAAACCTCATAGATTTGTTATGAAAGTCAAATAAGGTAAACTAACAGACCAACACTCAGCAAGTGTTAACTTTCTCCTCCCCTTCTTCTATTCTTTCTCCTCTTTCTCCTTCATCATATGATGATACATCCTTTCTCAGGTTGCTTACCTTGTCCTTGACCAAGTTATTGTGAGGATAACTAAAGATACTGAATACAAATGTCATCCTTGTATGCCACAAGGTTCCCAAATTTATTTCTAGTACAGTGAATTCCACAGCCTCCACGATACTAGGAGACCAAACATTTTCTCTTTCAAAAAACATTTTCAGTAATCACTACCACGTCCACAAAAGTTAGCTGGGTTCAATAAGAAATACAAGAGCATTTAAGACAGTATCCCTCCACTTGACTTCTAATAATTGGCTTGCTACATTATTCCCTAGGAAGACTCCAGATATCAAGTCATACTCTAATATTAAGTAATTAAAGATTGTGTTTTTGGTATAGAAATAAGAAAATAAACCAGTGGAACATATTAGAGGGTCCAAAAGCCACCCCTAGTATACATGGGAATTGAACTAAGGAAACCAAGACATTTCAAAACAGTGGCAAAAGAAACTTTGATAAATAGTCTTGAGAAAATTAGTTATGCATTTACAAAAAATAAATAAATAAATAAAGACCCCCCACACACACACACCTCACACCATGCACAAAAAAAATTCACATGGGTTAAAGAGTTAAAACAAAACAAAACAAAAATCCCAAATAAAACCTAGTGTTTGTTAAAAGAAAACATAAATGAATCAGTTATTTCCTGCCTCATGGCAAACTGTCCAAAAGCTTAGGGCTTTAAAGCTGCCATCCTGTTTTGTAGCTCACAAACCTATAATGAGCCATCTGGGACGTTCTGCTGATCTGAGCCAAGAGAGGCGGAACCTGAGTGGGCTGCAGTCAGCTGGTGGGTGGGCTGGGAGCTGAGTATCCAGGACGAATTTATCTGTCATGTCTTCCATATCCACCTGTGCTGGACAGTAGTATCAGTGAGGGAGACTGGGCCTCATGTCTCTTGTCTTCAGCCAGCCAGTCTGGGTTTTTCACATGGAAGAGGTAAGGTTTCAAGAGAGAGCAATGATACACATTGTTAATTCTGCCACAGCTCCTTGGTCAGTTGCAGGTCACAAGCAAGGAAATAGTTGCTATCTCTTGATGGGAGAAGCAGCAAAGTTGGATTTCAAAAGACATAGATCCTAGGAGAAAAAAGATAATCATTTTTTCAATCTTTCATAATAGAAAGTCATTTCTTTTATCTGTGCTTTCAGGATTGATTTCATATTAAAACTTAGGCACAGTGAAAGAGTCTATAAACAAAGTTAAAAGATGACTATCATATTGAGAAAAATATCAGCAGTGTACCTGGCAGACAAAATGTTCCCATTAAAAAATAAAAAGATAGCATTCTAATTTTAAAATAGGCAAAGGTCCAAAATGGCTAATTCTGTAAAAGAAGAACACAAACATCCAATCAATATAGGGAAAGATACTTAATCTCTAGTAATTTAGAAAAACACATTTAAAGAAAAGCACAGTAACAATAATCACTGAAATGACTGGCAAAAATAAAATTGATTCACATACTCAGAGTGGCAGACATACAAAGAAATGGACTTCATCTACTATGGGGGAAGTGGAGATTTGTAAATCTTCCCAGAGGCCAATCTGCAACAGATTTAGCATGTGGGTACTCTGCCCCAGCACTGTCCCCTCCATGGATATTTCTTAAGGAAACAATTGGGCAATTGTTTAAAACTCTCAAAAACAACCTAAGTATCTAGCAATAGGGAACTGGATAGTCAAATTATGGCATATCACACAATGTCATTATGTGCTATTAAAAAGAATGAAAGATCTCTGTGAACTCTCAGGAAAGACAGCATGTCATACTGCTGAGCGAAATAAAATGGCAGTTGTCATCCAATGATCCTATCTTGGTGAAGGCCACTGCTATGGTATGTTCCCCAGGATTCATGTGTTAGAAACTTAATCCCCAAAGTCACACATTAATGGTATTTGGAGGTGAGGCCTTTGGGATTGGGTTCTCCTCTCATGGATGGATTAATCCATTCACAGATTAATAGACCAGTAGGTTAGTGGGCTAACATGAAAGTGGGTCTGTTATGAGAACCAGTTTGGCCATCTCTCATGTGCTTCTCTTGCCATGAGAGGTTGGTATAGCCTGAGGTCTCTGAAGCGAGTCCCCATCAGCAAGAATATTTTCTTTTCTTTTTTTAAAAGTAGTAGATGGACACAATATTTTATTTTATTTATGTTTATGTGGTGCTGGGGATTGAACCCAGTGCCTCACATGTGCCAGGCAAGCATTCTACTACTGAGCCACAACCCCAGCCCAGCAAGAATATTTTCTATGGATGCTGCCCCTCAACAGTGGATCTCCAGAACTATGAGCAGACTAAACCTTTATTCTTTGTAAATTACAGTGTTTGTGATATTCAGTCATAGCAATAGAAAACAGACCATGACAGCTACCTTGTTTCAACCTCTGTGTCTACCCTTGTTAATCCTTCTAACTGGAAATAATCTCAACTACCCATTTTTCCAAACACAACATGACAGTCTGTCCTAAACAGACCCCAGATGACACTCCTTTCCCTGCCAGAAGACTTGACCGCTCCTCCTTCACAGTCCCCAGGCCTCTGTGCAATTCTACAAGGGCAGCTATGAGCTTATTTCTTCTACTACCTAATCCATTTTTAATTATCTCTGGTCCCACACATTCCAACTGTAGTTGGCTTAATGAAAGAGGAAGATATAAATAGAATTTTTTGTACAACGGAGAAATATGCTTCCCAGTTCAAGGCTCTTGTTACAGTTTATATGTGAAGTGTCCCCCAAAAGTGCAGGTATGAGACAATGCAAGAAGGTTTAGAGGTGAAATGTTGGGTTATATGAACCTTAACCCAATCAGTTAATCAATCCCCTGATAGGAATTAACTGGGTAGTAGATAGAGACAGCGAAGCAAGAATACACTGGAAAGACAACCTGAGCTGGAAGAAGGAGATCATCACTGTGCAATGAGATCACTTTGTGTGACAAAGGGCAGGAAGGAAGAACGGACATAAGGCAGGCAGGCAATTACTTTACCTCTAAGGAAAAAAGAAAACTGCATATCTCTCACTATATGTCAAAGTACAGAATCCTTGGTACATTGCAATGTACATGCCTGCCTGGATTTTGAGTCCTAAAGTGTGTGTATTTACATTTTGTTAAAGTATAACCATCTAGTAGTATTCTTTCCAAATTGCCCCACCTTGAAATACATATGTGTAATGGTTAAATTTTAAAACATGTCTCTCTCCCTTCCCTCACTAGTGCAAACCCAAGAAAATAAAGGTAGGCGACTTTCTTCTGGAATCATATTCATGTAAGAATGTATCTTTTTTTTTTTTTTTAAAGCTACTTCAGGTAGAATACTGATCAAATATGGCCCTGGATTGGATTACAGTTAGAATAACGATAACATATAGTTAACTGTTCAAAACTAGTTTGTTTCCTTCATGGTTTGTCGCCTCAGTCATTGCCTACAAGACTCTGAGAAGTCGTAGGAATTTGCAGGTACAGACACAAAGCCCAGCTTCACCTCCAGTGCTGTGGAAGGGGACTGTACATCACAGGGCAGAGCCCGGCACTTCTCTCCTACACCATGCGGACAAGAGCCTGGGGAGAGTAACCTCCCAAGAGTATCCAATTGGACAGACATAACTTTTATAGCCTTTATTTGACATAAAAATTAGAAAGTCTATCAGCTAAAACATGGCAATATTCTTGAAGTTTTCTGAAAGCAGGAGGTTTTATCTTAACACAGGAATGAACTCTAGCCAGTCGAAAGCACCTATGATTTCTCCCAAGTTTATACACAGACTAAAATACATCAGATCACTTACAAAATAGGCTCTTTTCACACTATTATAGATTAGTTGTTGGCCTATCACTTTTAATCACTTCCAAAACATGGTGCTGGGCTGCCATTTCTTTGTCAAATCCGTATTTTCTAGGTTTTTCTTCTGAGTGTTCTAGGGGTGGACTCTGCTGGGGAAGGACAAAAGCTGAAGTTTTCAGAAGTCATGGAACCAAAGCAATCACCACCTGCCGACCCACAATCAGAGAGAAGTGTACTCTTTATTCTTCAGGAGTTGAGAAATACCATCCAGAGACTGAAGACTGAAGGCATGGCACAGGTATCCAACTGAGCAAAGCCCTCAAACCGTTCTGCCCAAGTCTTTTTTGAGAAGATATCTGCCCAAAGCATCTTCAGCCCTGACCATGCCCATGAACTCAGCTGCTTGAGAAGTTTTAAAGACTCAAAACTCAGTCCTTCCAGAAATTTCTTATAGATTAGGATTTTGAAAACTTCCTTGGCCATTAACTTCCCATACATGTCCAGAGCATTTCAAAGTGTACGCTGCCATGATGTAGATTCCCCTCTTCACTCTGTTAAAATCGTCCACATTCCGCACATACCACAGGGCAGAGCTCACGTGTGCTGCACCTTCTGTGGCATTTGTCCATTTCCATTCACAAAGGGCCATCACAACATCTCCTGAGAGCCCCTCTCCCTGGGGAAAAGGGGAAATCTGGTGGTGCATGTGGTTTTCTCCTGTTTCTGGCCAAATTTTAACAGTACACCAGATAAACCCAAAAAGGTAACATCCTGCCCTTGGCTTTGGGCATACTTACTGGATAAGCTCATTCCAGGAGAAACCTTGGCATAGATGAGTCTTCAGTTCTTCTCTAATGTTTCCTCTGGGGACAGTTTCCCTTTGCCCAGAGCCCCTGTCGGGAAAGGGCGGATCAGTAAGTCAATATAAGGACATTTTTCTCGAGAATGGCGGCACCTTGGGGAGTTTTAAGGTTTGAAGCCAGTGACTGCTGACCTTGATTCTCAAACTTGTCCTCTTGGTCCCAATCCACGTGCCCCAGCTGGGCTCCAGCTAGAATCATCCCCCTGTTGGAAGAAGGGACTTTCCCAGGCAAGTCCAGGGTCACAACTGCTCAAAGCCACGTTACCTTTGCAACCAGAGAGCTGGGAATAGCTGGGATGTGCCTAAAGCTTTATTTTTCAATCTGAGCTCAGGACTTTCTTAGTTACCAAAAAAAGAACAAGCCCCTCCTATGGAAGAGTCAATGAATAACTTTTAAAATGTCCTTGGTTTGTGGGCTGTCTTCCAGCTTCTACAGCTTTTATGGTCTACTCCTTTCAACTTTTAACTATGATAAGCATTGTAAAGGCAACTATTCCCCTCCTAATGTCCTTCCTCCAAATCATTCTCAAGCATTAAAATGCAGTCACCTATGTGGACCTTTTCCAGGATCATAACAATTCCCTACTCCTCAAGGCTGAGTGTAAAAATGAATCAGATGGGGACTCTCCTGTCCTTGGCTGAAAGCAACCACTGCTTCCTGTGCAGGAGGAGGGGTGGCCTTCTGGAAATGAGGTTAGTGCCTTCTAATAAATATGACAATAAGAGAGAAACCCTGGCACAAAATTTCTTCTCCGGCCAATGTCCTAAACTTGTGATGGTAACATTTTGAAAATATTCAAATGTTCTTCAATTTTGAGGGATAGGCCACGAAAACTTTGCTGCTGTTTAGGATATGGTAAGCCAGATTCCTTTCTGCTGAATGCAAAGTTGCAATCTTTCTGAAGAACAATTTTGGTTGCAATTCAGTTATTATTAACGTTCCAATACTGTGTGTGTTGAGATGGCAGAAGTGACTCCAGAGTACAGTCCACTCCACCAGTCTGAAGGAGACTGCTGCAGCAGAGCCTATGAAGGGTCAGAGAGGGGACATGTCATCTCCCAGGCCCTGCAGGGAATGTGCTGGGTGGTGGTGATGACCAGTGTTTTTCCAGCTTTTGCATCACTGTGACCAAAACACACAACCAGAACAAGTTGGAGGAGGAAAAGTTTATCTGGGGCTCAGGGTTTCAAAGGTCTCAGTCCATAGACCACCAACTCCATTGCCCTGGACCCAAGGTGAGGCAGCCACGGAGGAAGAGGCCAGCGGAGGAAAGCTACTCAGCTCATCGTGAAGTCAGGAAACAGAGAGAGAGAGGTAGTGGGAAGGGTTGCAGGGAACATACATCCTTCCAGGGTAACCCCCAGTGGCCCACTCCTTCATCCACGCCCCACCTGCCTATGGTTACCACCCCATCAGGCGATTCAAACTAGCCTGGAGGGATTGGGTTTCAGTTATCATAATCTAATCATTTACCCCTGAATATTCCTTCATAGACAGGAACTTTTGGGAAACACTTCACATCCGAACCATAGCAGCCAACATGAGGCTTTGCCAGACCTGGGCAGTCCTAGATGCTAATGTGCCCACAAATCTCCCTGAGCCCCCAGCATCCTTACCTCATATGCCCACAAAATGATCTGCCTCTGGGCAAGCCAGTTTGTCGTTGTTTGGAAACGAGATTTTTTTGCATGACCACAGTTTATGGAAGAACAATTTGACTTTACCCACTTGTGCCCAGTCCCCTGGCAGCAATTGCCTGGTGGCTCATTTGTGGCATGTACAATCCATTCAAGGCAAAGGAGGGAATAAACTTGGGCAGTCTGGCCAGAACCTGCCAGATGGTCCTCCCATTGTTTGTTCAGAAATGATGTCAACCTGTTAAGGATCTTTCTGAAGGGTGAGGAACCATGAAAACAGTTCCTCCAAAATACAATATAAATGTCATCATTTTATTCTCTTTCTTAATGACCAGTTTTAAGATTTGAGGTCATATCTTAAATTTTTTTCATATCCCTCAGTAACACACAAAAGTTATACTAATAACAACACAAACAACATTTTATAAGGCTGTCCAAAAACCACCTATAATAACAAAATACTGAAAACCACTTAAGTCCCATTAAGAAGAAATTAGTTAAAATATATAAATATATATAATAGAATACTATGCAGCTATAAAAATGAATAAAGATATCTACATATTGCAATGAAGTGATCCCACAAACATAATGTTAAAAAGCCAGGTGCAGAATAATCTGTTAGTATGTCACCATTTATCTAAGAATAGGAAGGAATGCATAACTATAAGTGTTTTCTTGTATATTTTTAAAAAGTAATGACAGGATAAAGCAAAAGCTAAAGAACTTACTGGAATAATTTTTATATCGATTGTATGTTGAACTACTAGCATTTTGATATACTATATTTAGTAAAATGTACTATTAAAATTAATTTCATCCATTTCTTTTTACTTTTTGAGTATAGCTCCTAGATAATTTAGATTCTGTACATGGCTCTTACATTTCCAAGATGGCGTTACTTTGGAGACTGAGCCCCATGTCACCATATACACCACCAGGCCAACAAAAAGGACCTCAAATCTCAGAAAGAAAATGCTGGTTGTGTGAATTAATAAGACTATTTGAAACAAAAATCTGACATTCAAACAAGTTATTCATGCTCCTAGACCTACTTAGATCCCAAGTTAGGCACATAGGGTCACAACGCTTCAAGAGTAGGAATCAGGAAGTCGGGAAAGTGAAAAACAGAAACGGTTGAAGAGAGAGCTGCCTCTTCTCCAGAGTTTAGGATGAATGTGTCATGGGCTAGATGTAACAGTGGAACTTTCACCCTGCCGAGCAGTGTGTGTCTGTGAAAAATGAAGCACCCGCTGAGACCCCCTGAGGCCCACGTCCTGGTGTATAGGTGCAAACCTAGGTTCTGCCATTGCCCACACTCGGATTATCTTCTGAGGGACCTCCTTTCTCCATGTAATGTTGAAAAGTTTAATTATGAAAGACATTGGGAAGTTTCATCATTGCTAATATCAAAGATTGGAGAGTTTTGTCAAACCACTAGAACTTTCCCTAAGAAATGATCATTCTTGTATGTATATTTTTAAGTTTTTTTTTCAGCTAATTGGATTTTTTTCTTTTGAATATGTTTTTTTCTGGTTACAAAATTAATATAGACCTACTCGAAATTGTTAGAAAATACTTAAAAGTATATGTACATAAATATCTTCCAAAATCCCACTACCCAGATGGAAATTCTGTTAAAATTTAGGAATATGTTCTTTTTTTTGGGGAGGTGGGGGCATGGTATCAGGGATTGAACTCAGGGGCACTCAACCACTGAGCCACATCCCCAGCCCTATTTGTATTTTGCTAGAGACAAGGTCTCACTGAGTTGCTTAGCACCTCATCATCGCTGAGGCTGGCTTTGAACTTGCCATCTTCCTGTCTCAGCCTACTGGGCAACTGGGATTTCAGGCATGCACCATTGCCCTTGGCTAGAAATATCTTCTTACTGGTAATTTTCTTCTGCATTTTGTAATAATTAGATATAGAATATTATAATTTCTTAATAAGATGGAATTGTCTTACAATACTATTTTATATCTTGCCCTTTGCCTATGAATATGTTGTAGATATTTTTTCATGCATTAAATTTAATTCTCTATCATCAGTTTTATGCTCGTTTACTATCTCATGGAACCAATTACCCCTATTTACTTAAATTCTCTTTCAGATGAACATTTGGTCTAATTCCTTTTTTCCTATTATAAACAACACCACAATGAATTTCCTTTGACAATGATATTTTCTTATTCTCTGAAGTCAAATTATTCTCTGAAATTTTATTGTTTTAAGACTTTGGATACAATTCCTTCCAGAAAGTTTTTGGTGATTTGTACTTATTTATGCCAGCAGGGTATGATGGCATAACAGTGTTTCCAACATTTTTATTAAACTAGGCATTTTTATACTTTTCATAGACAGAGATGCCTATCTATTGTGCCATAAGATATTAAGCAAATCATAAAATGGCCATGATTCAATCCTTGTTGAACTCTAAGTGAGCATTCCATATGGATAAAGCTGTATAATAAGTGCATTTCTTTATCTCATTCTTACATATTATATTGTTAACGTAAACAATGTCATCCAGTCAGTCAGAAAGCTTTACAGATTAATCTTCTTAATGGCCACCAATCCACTCCTCTCCTTTCAGCAGTAGATAACCGGACCCTGGATTGTTGCCAGGATGATCTACCTGGAAATAAATAACTCTGGTCGTCTCAGTCACTGATAAAAACCTTCTGTGTCTCCTCGGTGTATGGGGGTGCCAGTGCTGATATTAGAAAACCCAAGAAGGATCGTGTTAACGGAGAATGGAGACTGAATCCGAAATCCCATTTGGAACACGTTACATTTGAGACAGTGTGAAATAGCCAAGCTTGAATATCAAAGAGCCAGTTTGATTATGATTCCAGAGTTTGGAGCCGAAGTCTTAGCTGAAGATAAACATTTGGGTCTTCTCAGTCAAGAGATGGCCTGGAAGCCTGCGACTGTCAATCCTGCCTCTCTCCAGTGTGCTGTGTGAACTGCCTTGGTGGCTTTATCCTAAGCAAACCGTGCAGGATGATGAAAGGTTCCTCTCAGACGATCAGCAAGGATAATTTATTGAGGAACACTGACGTGCACAGAGGACAGGGAACATCCATTCTCCCATCCCAAAGGAGATACAACAAAAGCAAATGCACAGATTGATTAAGAAACTGGTCAAATTTGCTAGAAAAATCATCCCAGGAATGTATTTCTTCTTTGCCACTAACTTCTACACCTTGAGACTCCATTTGTTCAGGTGGGGCTAGAAATGGTTCCCTTCTGACTAAGAAACATCTCTGATGATTTTTTTCTGCATACTGAGGCAATGTTACACAGCAGAGACATTCATATGAAGGCTTGTTCAGGCCTCTACCATCTCTGTGGCTTTGGCTATTCTTAACTTCTCTGCAGATATTCACCTATAAATCAAGGACAATAATGCCTCCCATTATGAGATTGAGAGATTAAACTTATTCCCAGCCTGGCACATTCTGGCCCACAACAGACCCTGGGTGAGTGTAGAATGTTGTTTACATTGCAAAGTGCATTAAACTCTTGTTAGCTCAGAGTTTTCCCCTGGAATATGGCAGTGGCACATCTGCCTGGCATCAGTGTCCGGGGTGGGATTGGCCGTTGAGGACACAGACCAAAGGTATCATCTGCAAACCGCAGGGAGAGTCCACAGGAGAAACCAAACCTACAGCCCCTGATCTTGGACTTCCAGCCTCCAGAACCGTAAGAAAGAAATCTGTGTTGTTGAAGCCACTGAATGTGTGGAATTCCTTGGTGGTAGCTGAGCAGAAGAAGACTTCACTTCAGAGAGACATATTTTAGAGATGGTTTCCAAATTCCTATGGGTCCCATCTTTCCCTTTAGCTTTTAGAACTAGATTTCAGGATACCTGATAGAAATCCTCAGTTGGTCACTCAGCTCACCCCTAAAATTCATCCAAAAACACATCCCTTACCCCCACTTTTGACCACTGCCCATGGCAACCACCAGTCTGCTTTCTAGTCATAGGTAAGTCTGTTCCTCCTTCCGGTACCTTCTTCCCTCTATCACCAAGTGTTCTCTTTCCTTTCTGTGTATTGAAGTCACACCATTTCTCTTCCCACTGCCAAACTCATTCTATCTCATTACCTCCTCACCTAGAATAATTCTCAGTGTGACTTTTACATCCTGAATCACTCTACTCTTAATCCACAGGACAACTCCATGACTAAGGATCTCAGTGCACCTGGTAGTGTGGGGTGAGCCTCTAGAGAAGGCAGTGAGTCTCCACCCACTGAACCACTAGGAAGTGGCCCCTGCTGCCCACAGAGGAACCACTAGGAAGTGGCCCTGCTGCCCACAGAGGAACTCCAGGCCAATAGGCAGAGCATCGTCTTCTAGTCCCCAGGCCCAGAAGATTGCTGGCACACTGTCAGTGTTCAATCAGTTTTACAGAATGTAAGAATGAGTTTCAATTCCTGACCACCTCCCCTCCGTCATTTCCTCTTTTATGATAAATGGTTATGTCCATCTGTAAGGTGAGTCAAGAGAGAAAGATACCTATGCAAACAGCAATTGAGAGACAAAAATGAAACAGCACCACAAACTACTCTGGATTCCAGGTGGAATCCATTCCCACAGGGAGGAGGCACATTAGGAGGCCACCCTCCTGGAGCATGGTCAGTGATCTAGAGTTCCTCCACGTATGAGGCCTAGAGAGAGCATGGACTTCTTATTTCCAGTTCAAAATTGGCCAGAGAAGTAGATAGTCATCCCCATTTTTAGAGATGATGACTGAGAATCAGCAAGGTGTCAGATGGCAAAGACCCCTGATTTTCTTTCCCAGTTGTTAAATTAGAAAAATAATCTGGTCCCTCTCCATCTCCTAGGATTGGACATTCATGGCTTGGGTTCCCTGGGGTAGGACAGTCATGGAGCCCATATTATCCATAATTGTGTGAGGGGGTCTGTATAATTTTGGATTGGAATAAGGAAGTCCATCCATTTGTACATACAAACATACACACTCTATCCACTTGCTTCATATTACCTTTTTTAGAAATGAAGTTGGTATTCTTGAGTTCCATCTTCCTGACTCTAGCACCTATTTACAAATTGACTCTAAATAGGAAACGGGATGCACATAGTAAGCTCCACCAATATCACTCAGGGTCTAAACACAGGTCTGACTACAATTTCCAGTCTCTTTCTACTATATTCCTCTCTAGAACCTACTGGAAGTGGGAGTATATCTGGTTCAGGGGGTGGAAACTGGGTAGCCCATGATCCCTCACTCCTAGGATCATGTCCAAAGATCACCTAGACAGAGCCCCAGATGAAGACTCTTCTTGCTTCTGGAATTCAGCTGTAGCTTCCTTTTCAGGTGTTAGCCTGTGCCTTGAGTACAGGGTCACTGGGGGCCAGTGAGCCTGCATGCGGTCAGACCGCCCTGCCAGCCATGTTAGTGGTAGAGTGACCAAGAACTTAGCCAACTGCATGTCTTAGGGACTACTCAGGTCAGGTCAGCAACTGCCCCATGCTGGGTGCAGGGGTGCAGTGACAAAAGAAAACAGAGACCTTACTCTTATGGACAGAGCTGATGAGAGAAGCTGATCCTTCAATATGACATGGGCATTGGTAAGGGGGATAGGTGCATCACCGACAGAGGAAAGTGCTTGAAGGTCAAACCTGCCACCAGGAAAGCCCCCAAGAGAGGACACACGAGCTGAATCATAAAGAATTGATAGGGACTTGCTGTTTGTAGAAAGGTAAGATGAGCATTGGAGGCAGAGTGGACACCTGAGCAAAGCCCCTGGCCTTGAACATTGTAAACCTTGAACCACACCATAGAGAGCTGATGCTCTGTGGCAGTGATGGGTCCCTCTAGGAGGGTCAGTCTGACTTTTTCATGTACTGACAAGGAAGGGGCAGGATAGGAGTCAGGAGATTCCTGCCAAAGCCTGGATGAGCAGCCAGGGGCTGTCAGACTGGAGAGAGAGAATAGGTGGAGAATCATTTCATGGGCAGGATTCTTCAGAGCTGGTGGTGAAAGTTCTGGAAGAGAACTCTGGTCAGGAAATGCCATTGTGATGGAGCCTTTACCTGATATTGGAGCTCAGGGTGAGCTGAGGAGCTTGGGACCCAAAGGAGGCACTATAGGAGGGAGGCAGGAGAGAGACCAAGACAAAGCACAGAACCAATCTTGTCACAGGACTCAGAAGAACAGAGTCCATAGTAGTCCTCAAGATCAAATGTGACCAAGAAACCAGGATACCAGAAAACGAGAAATACCCATTGGATTGGGAAATCAGTGGTGCCTCTTGTCAAAGAAATATCAGGGAAGTGATGGGGTGGAAGTCAGATTTCAGAGAGGTTAGGAAAAAAGAGATAAGGAAACACAGAGGGTGCATGTGGAATATTATCTTTCCGAAACTTGACTGAGAAGAAAATGGGAAAAATGGGGCTATAGCTACAGGCAGACAGAATGCCAACAAGTTTCTAGGATAGAAGCACTTGTGCATTGTTAGAGGCTTAAAATAAAGAGTGAAGAAGTAAAGATACAAGAGAGAACGGGGTCATTATAAGACCCTCCACTTAGAAAGCTAATTTAAAGTGTGGGTGATGGAGTGGCCCTTGGGCCAGAGGTGGAAGGCATCGCCTGGCCTGCCTGAGGGATGGAGGGAAGGAGGTAGACAGGCGATCAGTCTGTTGATGTAGTTTTCAGAAATCTGATGTGATTCTCATCTCATAACCTTAACTTCTTTGACAAAATAGGACAAGGCTTTGGCCAAGGGCTATGACTACAGAGTTTGGGAAGGGAATGTGAAAAGAGAAAATTTTGGAAGAGTTGCTCAGTGGTAAGGGGTAAGAGGCTAAGACACGATAAACAAAAGGACTTGGAAATTGGAAAGTGTTGAGTGTCCATTGAGATAGGAGAGCAGGAAATTGGAGTAAATCCAATATATCCGTTGTGTGGTTTGCTCCAGAGACACCACAGCATGGTGACAGGGCAGTGGCAGGAGAAAGACAAGGCTTATAAGAAACAATGTGCAGATCCGGGGACTCCTGCTGGGTCAAGGAATTAGACAAGGAAAGGGCTGCTAGGTGGAGAAGGGAAGGGACTAAAGCACTAGCAGATGTGGTTCAGACCATGCTTAGGAGGCCTATACTGAGAGAATGGGAGCTAGTGACCAGAATGGGAATGTTAGTGCTTGAGATTTCTGAAGGGAAATCATGCTGTGTATAGACAAGGTCTTGGGTGTGGAGGTGCAACTGAGTAGCAGAAATGCAGATGAAACCACAGGAGAGAAGACCATCAAGACTCTGAGCATGTGGCTCTGTGTGTGCTGACCATAAAGACACCACAGGAACCCAAGAATTGGTGGCAGGACATGGAACAGACAAGGATGGCTCTGGTCATTGTGCTAAAGTCCTCTGGGAAGGTGGGCATGACTGGGATGTGAACAGTGGACTATGACAAGCCACCAAAGAGCTATGGGAAATGGGAGAGTCTAGCAGGACCACCTTCTAGCTAGGGGCATGGATTTTGGAGCTTACCACACAAGAACTCAAATCCCAGTTCTGCTACTTAGAAGTTGTGAGACCCAAGATTCACAAAGATAAAGCTACAAAGCTCGTGGTCCTAAGTTTTCTTGTCTGCTAGTTCGGGACAATAATGCGTACTCTTAGAGTTATAATAATGAGTCTTAGAGAATAATAATAACTCTTAGAGTTCTGATGAGGATAGGATCCCATGTGCAGTGCGGGAGGCACAGTCCTGACCTATGGTGTCCTCAGTTCTTCGTCTATTCAAAGTCCTACCCTTCTTCTGTCAGATGGAAAACCAACTCCTCCCTCCAGGAAACTCCCAAGGAAGTTTCTTGGATTGATTCCTGAAACTGCTATTCCTTGAATTATTGTGCCTTTCAGACATGTCTTTTAGCCCTGCTGTATTGATAAGTTTATGGGGAGAGAAAATAATAGCTAACATGTCTATTTCAAATAAATGACCAGTAAATATTTGTTCCTGTTCTTTCTCAACAGTATCCTAATAAATAAATTTTAAATTACATTAGGAAGCCTTATGATTCATCAGAAAAACAGAAGAAATCTTAAAATTGCTAACAAAATTCTTGGGGCAGATATTCTAAATAAAAGCTAAGGACCTGAGATCACACATAACAAATTCTAGGATTTGGTAGTTCTTCCAGTATCAAAAGATTTCATGTGAAAAAAAGTCATGTTATAGATAGTCTTAAAAAATATGTTCTAAGATCAGTCAGCACATTACAATTGAACTCATATGACTTGATCTAAGTCAATACTTTAATTTGTTTTTCATTGTTACCTAAGCCATGTAGAAATCTCAGTTGGTTTCAGTCAAAAAAAGTTGTTGTAGAGTTTTATTCTTTTAAAAGAATATGCAAGAGTGCACTGAAAAGCAAGTCAGATCAAAATATCTATCATAGTAAGTACATGACTGTATATATGGGCAGCTGAATATATGGGCAGCTCTCCTGCCCATATATTCATAAAAGTCCACAAAAGAGGAATGAGCTATTCTTGCATAGAACATGGCTGAATCTCAAACACAGCATATTGAAAAAAGCAACCAGACACAGCAGAGTAAATACTGCATGATTATATTGATCTGAAAATTCCAGAAAAGGCAAAACTAATCCATAGTGACAGAAAGCACTGGTTGTCTGGGGGCTGTGGAATGTTCACAAAGGTGCCAATGGATCACGTTTCAATGGTGGAAATGAGCTATGTTTCCATAGAAATGTGGGTGACCTGGGTACATACTCTAGTCAAATCTCATCACACCATGCATTTTAAGTGGGTGCATTTGAGGTAATTTATACATCAATCAAAGTGATTTTAAAATAAAAATTTTAAACCCCTAATATCATCCCAGTTGATCTGACCAATCCATGTGCCAGGACCCACTGAGAACCAGGGTTCAGCACATGAGCACTGTTTCAAGAGTGGATGGGATGGAAGAGGCTACAATGGGCAAAGAGATAATGTGTTTTAAGCAGAAAGAAGTGGTTTTTTCCCAAGACTGGAACCTTCTAGAACCCACTAAACAGTCTTAAGAGTAGCTGTATTGAGCAGTAATAAAGAATAGCAGAAAATCAAAAAATTAAATCATAATTTACCTACTATGGATGTTCCTTAAATATTTTCTGTACATGAATCATCTAACCTTCCCAAAGTTGGTACTTAGTTGTGTTAACAAAGTTGTGTTCTAAATTCAAAAAATTATATCTCGTGGGTGCAGGAATTTTCCAGATCTGTGTCTGGAAGTTCCATCTATTGGACAAGGAGACTTTGCCCAGGCACTGCCAGAGTGGAGAAACTTCTGTGTACCTCAGGGG
Organism: Sciurus vulgaris; assembly: GCF_902686455.1. NCBI lineage: Eukaryota > Metazoa > Chordata > Mammalia > Rodentia > Sciuridae > Sciurus > Sciurus vulgaris. The sequence goes on along the minus strand of NC_136467.1, from coordinate 16,137,931 downwards.
AGTCGGGCTTTGGAAAGCTACCTGGCCTGCCTTTGTTAAGAAAACAGTCATCAGGCACGCACTCTGATGCTGAAGAAGATCCACGTTTTGTACTCCTGATGTGCTTCTGATTCCCCTCGTTGGAGAGCAAGGATTCCAGCCTTCGTCTCCTGCACTCTGTACGGCACACGAATACCATCCCTGGTACTAGAGAATCCTTTTCTAAATGATTCCTGAGGCATGATCTGAACTCAAGCTAAGTTCTGAAGTTTGTCCCCACTTCCCTGATCTGATCTTTGCTATGCTGGCATCCAGCATCCTGGGCACATTCTTGACCAGCCCTGGGACTCCGTGATTCTTCACTGTCCCCAAAGGCCACACACCATCCTCTCCTTCTGAAAGAGGGCCTGAAGCCCTATGCCTTTGCCTGGAGGCTGCTGGCACCTCCTGCTCTACAGATTTCATTTCCAAAGAGATCTCACATTTTTAGCGAACGTAACCATGAAAGGTTGGTTATCTGTGGCCCAGTGCAGGAACTCCTAGATAGCTCCAAATACCAGAAGGGATCCTGGAATTCAAATGCAGGTTTAAAAGAAAAAGCAACACCACTCAAGTGCCAGCAAGTACCTGTGATCCCTGCATACCTGCCGTTCAGACTCAAGCAGATTTCGTAAGTGCTTCTACCTTAAGAATTCCCACTGTGGACTAAAACACCTAGGGCATTACCTTTCTGCTCTCCATAGATCGCAGGAGATTTGGGATTGGAACAACCAGCAAGTCCCCAGCACAAGGCAGACATGCTGTACCTGGATTTTTTTTTTTTTTTTCACCTCAGAAAAGCAACTTTCTCATTCCTGATGGAATTTGTTCAGAAAATTAATTCTGACTCCCAGTTCCCAACTGTTGGTCTTACTCTACAAAGTACATGTAATTATTTTCTTTCCCCTAGATTCTTATTTCCGTTAATGCTGATGTTCAGAATGAAAAGATAGTACAAAGCAGCTATGTGTGCTCTCAGGTGTGATAGCCCTCAGATTTGAGAAACAGATCTGCATTCTGAAAAGTCATCTCCCCCCTTAGGAAAAAAATATGAAGATGCTTTCTTTCCATAAAAATAGGGGACCATCAAATATTCTTCCTATTCTGTCAAGAGTTACACATAAAATGTAATCCTGAAATACATGCCATTCCAAAACCAGAGACATTAGAGTTCCCTGACTCCCAGGTACAATTGGGAGACAGGAATATAATTGGAAAAACTTAAAAAAACAGAACTGTTTCTTGATAATGTCTGATGCAGGCAAATGTTTACAAAAGAGTATGTAGTCAATCACAAGGGCAGAGAACTTTGGCAAATAATTTAAAGTCATAATATTAGGTAGTTATTCCATAAGAAAAACTACCAAATATTAAATGTTAAATGAAACGTCACATTATTTTATGATTGTCTTGGTAGGAATAAATAAAGTAAGAATGAGAAGTCTTCAGGCAGCTATTATAACCTGGCCGTTCCTCCAGTCTGGGGAATTTTGTGTGGGAGTTCAGAGGCCAACTTGGCCATTTTCATTAGTTCGCTTAGCATGCAATCCACAGCACAGCCCAACAGATGGAAAAACTGCACAGCTCTCTAGAGTAGGAAGAGAAAATGTTGCTGTCTTCATGTGAGATGGCAAAAGCATGTGATGGTTCTGAAGGAAAAGAGACTTTCAGTCTTCTCTGTTTTCTTCCTAGGAAGGAGGCATTTCTTTAAGGAATCTAAACAAACATAGCACCAGCATCTACAATGAAGTTTTCTGTATCTGTTCAAATAAGTGTATGTCTCAGGTCCCAGGAATTCACATTTGGGTCAACATAATAATTGCCATATTTGTACAGATCCTTGTTTCGTCCTGTCCTGGATTAGGTGTCTGAGAAGTCTAAAAGTTACACTTTGTAGAAAGGCAAAATCTCTCGAAAGTTAAGATTATAAATTGAAAGTATCTATTTTTCTTAATAATCCAACATGACTCTGACCTTCTCAATACACCTGTCCTTTCGGTCACCACATCTGTATCATACAAGAGGACTGGAGTGCACGGTTTAGTTCTGACCCGTTCTTCTAGATTCAAACCATCCCAACATCTTCATCCTCCAGCCTTAGCTTTCTGTTTCCATTCTGACTTCACCCTTCCTAGCCCAGGTCTTGTTTCCTTTCAGCAGATGCTGGTTCTCCATCTTGGCTGTCCTCCCTTGAGGTACCCTTCCAAGTTCTTCACTCCAGGCTTCCCTCTCCTGGATGTATTATGGCCTTTTCTACAGAAATTAGTCCACAAAATTTTTTAAAATGTGTTTATATTCTCATTCTGACCATTTCTGGAGGTAAAGAATAAAACTTATTCATTATAGAATTTCATTTGTGTAAGAAATGATGTAGAGTAGAACAATCTTTCTGATTTTCCAACATCCTTCCTAGTAATGTTTACTACTTGGGTATTTTTTCTGATTCCAGCAGGTCAAGAGATTGTACATTTTATTGGTAATTCCTAAACACTTTCCTACACTGTGACAATTATTTCAACCCTGGTCATTTATGGCACAGTTAAGTCCTTTTCTCCTGCATGAATTCATATGCACTGAACCACATGCAAACTCAATACTTTTGGCCACTCTGTGAGTCCCTGATAAACTTCTGGTTTATTAACATCCGATCAACATTTGAGTTTATAAATAAGATTGGTACCATCTGCACACTTTTTAAATTCACAGAGCATTTTCTCTTTTATATGAAAGTTTCTCGGGTTGTTTCAATCTCGTTTTGATTTTTTAAGAGCCATTCTGGGAAAGATTCCAGTCATTTGGTCAACCAGTCAATCAACTAGAATTTATTGAGAATGTGCATTAACGTGCAGGGAACTGTGGAAATCAGGAGAATGTGTATGTCTGACCAGATTGTGGAGGCTGGAAGCGTGAGTCACAGTTTTTGGCTCGCAGGGTGCCCCTGAGTGCCTGCGAAGGGATATAAATAACACTGACGGGTCAGCAATTCTCCAGGAAGCACAGTGTTCCTATAAAACACAAGTTGCATAATTTGGTCAATAGGTTCACAGTCTCATTCTACTCCTTTCTCATGGCTTAGCCTCACCTCTTCTGTTCGTAGGTCTGTACATCTTGTGAATCCACCATTAACCACTTTAAAAGACAGTTCGGGTGCCAGAATCTCCCTCTAGCTTTTCTCCAAGGGTAAGTCTAAAAAGGAGCACATTCTTTCCTTTAAAGAAAATCAGAAAATGAACAATTAGCAACATAATTATGCAGAGGCAGCTCTGAGTAACTCTGTTGTTCAAACTGTCTGGTTTCTGGCTGTTTCTGACCTGGAACACTTTCAGTCCTTCTCACTTGGGTCAACAATGCCTGGTCTCCAGCCTCCCTGGGCTCTGGTCTCACCTCCAAAGTCTTTCTTATTTTCTTAAAGGGTATTTTCACTTATCCTCCACGAGTTAATCCTCTCCTTGATAAAGAGTGAGGACAACTCGGGTGAGGAGTAGGCTCTGGGATCTCCGGGTGTGACTCTTAGCTTTATGTGAACTTGAGAAAATGAACTTATTTCCTTGCTTCCTTTCTTAAGCTTTCAAATAGAGAATAAAATGAGTCAATATAGATAAAATGCTTGAAATGGTGTAGTACATAACAAGTTAATGGGAGCATTTAGAAATAATACTGTTATGTTACTAACAAGAACAGATCAATCACTACTGAGAAGTCCAGATTTGAGAGTCTTTATTAAGCCAGCCAGCTTACTGTCTCACACAATGCCCCAAAAAAATGGCTACTGGGAGAACAGCCCTGACCATAGGGTTGTAGGGGTTCTTATACCAAAAATCACATCAATCATAAGTGTCTGTTGCTATGATTTGAAATTACAGACTAACATCATGAGATCATCGACAGAGAGGGAAGTGGGTCAAAATGACCCTTACCTCGGTACAAACTAAAGAATGGTTACTAACATCCACACAATCACTGTTCACATGGTACATTGTTTAGGAGCAATAGGAAACAAAGGAGAGCAATTTTTCTTCTCATAAGAATTGTCATTTTGTATTGCTAAGCATGTCATACTAAGTAACTGATGATGGGCAGAGAGGCGGGGTGTTCCCATGGGAGAAGCTTATTTCCTACATAACATGGAGTCTCAGAGCAAAATGGAGTCTGTCTGGCCTATAACATTCTCATGGAACCAGATCTGTCAGCCCATCACAATACAATCTATGTACTAGAAAAACCACTCAACTCCTGAAACCTACCAACTCACACACCTTCCATTATATCCTTCTACTATCCACAGAGGCACTGTTATGGTTTGGCTGTGAGGTGTCCCCCAAAGCTCACTTGTGAGACCATGCAAGAAGGTTTAGAGAAGTGATTGGGTTGTGAGATTCTTAACCCAATTGGTGGATTAATCCCCTGATGGGATTAACTGAGTGGTAACTGAAAGCAGGTGGGGTGTGGCTGGAGGCAGTGGGGCATTGGGGCATGACTTTGGGGTGTATAGTTGTATCTGGCAAGTAAAACTCTGTCTGTCTGTCTCTCTCTGTCTCTGTCTCTCTCTCTCTCTCTGTCTCTCTCTCTCTCTCTCTCTCTCTCTCTCTCTGTCTCTCTCTCTCTCTCTCTGTCTGTCTCTCTGTCTGTCTCTCTCTCTCTCTCTCTGTCTCTCTCTCTCTCTCTCTCTCTCTCTCTCTCTCTCTCTCTCTCTCTCTCTCTCTCTCTGTCTGTCTCTCTGTCTGTCTGTCTCTCTCTCTCTCTCTCTCTGTCTCTCTCTCTCTCTGTCTGTCTCTCTGTCTCTCTCTCTCTCTCTCTCTGTCTCTCTCTCTCTCTCTCTGTCTCTCTCTCTCTCTGTCTCTCTCTCTCTCTCTCTCTCTCTGTCTGTCTCTCTGTCTCTCTCTCTCTCTGTCTCTCTCTGTCTCTCTCTCTCTCTGTCTCTCTCTCTCTCTGTCTCTCTCTCTCTCTGTCTCTCTCTCTCTCTGTCTCTGTCTCTCTCTCTCTCTCTGTCTCTCTCTGTCTCTCTCTCTCTCTGTCTCTCTCTCTCTCTCTGTCTCTGTCTCTCTCTCTCTCTCTCTCTCTGTCTCTCTCTCTCTCTCTGTCTCTCTCTCTCTCTCTCTGTCTCTCTCTCTCTCTCTCTCTCTCTCTCTCTCTCTCTCTCTCTCTCTCTCTCCCTCTCTCTGCTTCCTGGTCTTCATGTGAGCTGCTCCCTCTTCCACACTCTTGTGCCATGAAGTTCAGACTCTCCTGGAGCACCTGGGGAATGGAGCCGGCTGTGTATGAACTGGTACCTCTGAAACCATGAGCCCTTAAATAAGTTTTTCCTCCTCTACAGTTGTTTTGGTCAGGTCTTTAAGTCACAGCAGGGAGAAAGCTGAGTAAAACTGGCACTCACGGGCTGATGGAGGTGAATTCCCCACACTGTGTTTTGGATGTACCTCCCGTGACCCCCTCCTTTCCCAGGGACCGCCTGCCGTTACGCCTCACCCTCTTTCTCACATCTTAAGCCCCAATCCCTTCTTTACCATCATTTCTCTCATCTGCATTAAGCATATTTTTCTTATTAAAAATAACAATCATCTCTCTTGACTCCTTCCCACTTCGATGGTCCCTCTCCACCCTGCCCGGACAAGGTGCCTGAAGCATCCTCTCCACTTTGCCTCTTCCTCATCTCTCACCACCCTCACCCCTGCAGTCTACCCCTCCACACCAACTGCCCTCACCACTGTCCCTTCCTTCTCATGGAACCCAGTGACACTCTGCAGTCCACATATCACTGGAGTTCTTGGCCACACTTACCCCTTCCTACAGCCTCCCCCTCAGCCTTCCCCTCAGCCTCCCCCCTCAGCCTCTCCCCACTCCACACTTCTTTAATTTTCTCCAGGTCCTCCCTCATCATTTTCCCCAGTGAATACTGCTAGAATCTTTCCTCCACCTCTAATTGCTCTTCATTGAGCCTCTGTTTTGGTTTCTCTTCCCTTTCCTTCAATATTTTCTTTGTAGTTTGATTTCTGGTGTTCTGTTTAAGAAATTTTCTTTTACCTCGACATCAAAAAGATATTCTATATTATCTGATAAAACTTTGTTTTAAGTTTCACGTTTAAATCTCAATCTAAATAGAACTTCTGGTTTCAGTATAGCGAGAAAAGGGTAAATTTTATTTTTCTCTATATGGATATCTAATTGACACATCACCATTTAATGAAAGATCACCTTTTACCCTCTTCTGTGTTGCGTCTTGTTGCCATAAATACATGTGTGTGTCTGTTCCTGGGCTCCATAAATACATGCATGGTCTGTTTGACTATACTTTTGACTACACTTTTGCCAATACCACACTTTATAACAGGTCTTGATAGATAAGAAAGCAAGTCCTCCCACATTTTTTCTTCTTCATAAATTTTGTTGCAATTTTTAAAAATTGAGGTTGGGATTGTATTGAACATATATGCAAAATTGGGCAGTACTAACATCTTTACCATTTTGATAATTCATGAATATGGTATATCCCTTATTTTTATATTTATCTTACCTCATTTTTTTGTATAAAGAAGTCTTGTACATCTTTGTGAAATTTACCCCAAGACTTTTATAGTTTTGATATAATTTAAATGGAATCTTTTAAATTACATTTTCTGGGTTTTGCTGGTATACAGAAATGAAATTTATTTTTGTAGTTTGTCACAAGGCCCAGCAGATAATAAACTCACTTTATCAATTTTAATATTTGTTGAATGTTTTAGAACTTTACATATCTCTACATATAATCAGGTCATTATTTTTATTTCTTCTTTTCCAATACTTGAACATTTCACTTTCCCTTCATGTTTTGGCTTGAACCTGCAGTATAATGTTGAATAGAAATGGTGACGATGAGTATACTTTCTTACTATAGTAATATTTCCATAATATCATTTGCCTTAACGTTATTTCCCTAGTAAAATCCCATAATCTAATAATAAAATATACCACATCAGAGCTGAAAAAAACCCTGAAAGGTCATTGGTTGAGACACCAGGAGGTGGATTGAATGTCTTATGCCACACCACAAGACTGAAAACAGGGATCAGAACACAGAAATTATAACTATTAGTTTTTAGTGGGTTTTTTTCTCCTCTATAGCAAAAAGTCCAAAGAAGGAATACAATTAAGACAATTTGTTTTCATCTCATGGAGGTAGAGCCTTAAATTTCAAAAGTTTTGGGGTTGGAGAACTTGCTGGCTATGCCATACACAAAGTCAACTCGGCCAGGCCAGAAACAAGGATACCTCACTGGGCAAATCCAACTCAATCCATCAGGAGACCCCGGCCCATTGCACCTCCCGAGGCTCCCAGAGGGGCGCTGGTTCTATTGAGTTTGGGAATCTATGGTAATTTCACTGGTCTTTCTCCATGATCCCACATCAGATTATCCTAGCACAGCTGGCTGTGGATACAACTGTTCTTAGACACCTCTCTCTTTTTTTTTTTTTTTTTTTTTTTTTTTTTTTTTGCGGAGCTGGGGATTGAACCCAGGGCCATATGCTTGCAAGGCAAACACTCTACCAACTGAGCTATATCCCCAGCCCAACACCTCTCTCTTAATCTCATTTCCTATATGATCAAAGGAAATGATCCATCCTTTTCTCCTTTCTCTTGGAATTAAACTACTGGCAGAACAGATCCAGGGGCAACTTCTGTGTGCCCTCTTGCCTTTGCCAGTGACTCCAATTCCTCTGCTTCCTCTGTGTGCCCTCTCACTGACTCTGCCTGGTAAATCTCAACCCAACCTTACTCTCTGACTTCACTGCTCCTTGTATCTGAGCTGCTTGGTACTTCAGGGACCTGGTAGGCATAGACAAGTGTATTCAATGGATTTTCCAGAGGTCCCTGAAGAGACAGGAGAGATATCATACATAGTGTAAGACTTGAAAGATTGTATAATCTAGTTGAAGAAACAAGATCAAAATATAGGAAAAAGAGGTAAATAATGTTTTAATAGTGTCAGCAAAGGATCAACCTATAATCAACATCAAGAGAACAGGTTCAAGAGCACTGGATTCTGATGCCCACAATCCCAACTTCTGCTTCCTGTTTGTTCCTGCTTTCCCACAAGTTGATAACTCCCCCGTCATCTCAGCCCTGTGTGCTAATGTACTCTTCTCCCTCCCTCATCGAAGTCATTTGTTTGTTTTGGGTATTCTGAAACTTGGCATGCATTTTCCTCTAAGACACACTGCTTAGGAATGATGTAAATACTTCAGTCACATTACAGGTTAAATGGGCTTCTGTGAAATGACTATTTATAACTATTTCTTTGGGATAGCTGTTCTGAATACAAAATGACCTGCTTTCAAATGAAATTTCAGAGCACAGACCCTTCTTTTTGCTCCAAGTGCTCAAGACTAAGCACTCAGGAAATAAGTCCTGCCAACATCATTATGTCCTCCTTCATTGGCACTGTTGATTGTCTTCTTATTGTACACATGCAAGAGTAAGTATGGAAATATGAGTAATAAGGCTTGGTGGGTCACATGCTCTTTGTTTTCATAGACACTATTGCCTTCTTCTCGTGATCTTCTACACAAGGGCAAGAGAACTAAGAACATTTCAGGAGAGCTGGCTGTGGACTGAACATGCTTTGTGTTCAACCGCAGCACTCAAGTCTGTAAAATGAATAACAACATCTTGGTTTGCACTATTGGCCTAACCTGAGGGAGACAGCTTTTAGAATACATATTATTCATAATTCAGAGGCTGCTAAATAATAAAAGTGGAGCCAGATGTAAGGAGGACAAATTCTCAGTGCATTTTATACCAGTGCTATTCAAAGTGTGGTCCATGGACCTGTAGCATCAGCCTCACTAGGAGGTTCTTGGACTCATCCAGAATCAGAAGCTCTGGAATGAGGTCCAAGTGCCTGAGCTTTAACCAGTGTTCCAAGTGATTTTTACAAATGCCACAGTGAACCAGAACTAGGCTTGTCTGTCTTCCCCCAGCTCAGCAGAATCAATGCTGGAGGTAGTCTTCTGAGAGGCTGCAGAGCCCACAGAGTTACCCTGCCTGGCTGTGGTGAAGGAGAGGGTTGGCCGAGCTTACGGTGGAGCACAGAGCAGGCGCTCAGCAACTATGGCATGAATGAATCTGGCGTGGCCCGTGTTCCCTGTGCTTCTCCTTCACCCTATGTGTGCTATTACCTGCTGTGGGCTGACTTGTGTCCCCCACAAAATTCACAATTGAAGTCCTAAGCTTTAGTATCTCAGAGTGGAATGGTGTTTTGAAGATAGGGTCTTTAAAGAGGTGATTCAATGGAAATGTGGTGATTAGTGTGGGCCCTAATCCAATAATGACTAGGTCCTCAAGAGGAGGGGATAGTAGGACACAGGCACACACAGAGGAAAGGCCTTATGAGGAGAGGGGACAGCTGTCCCCTGCCCAAGGGAGAGGCCTCAGGAGAAACCAACATGCCTACACCTTGATCTGAGACTCAGTCTCCAGAAATGAGGGAATAAGTTGCAGTGGTTTAAGCCCCCGGGCTGTGGTACTGTGTTATGGCAGCCTCAGCAAGCTAATGCACTCCCCCATCTTGACCTCACACACCTGAGGGCTTAACACAGAGATCGTCCCAGAGAGATCGATAGTTCCTATAGCAACACATCACTGGCCTGTGGAGTGGGGATGGCTCAGGAGATTTTCTGCAATTCGACATTTGTGCAGAGCACCTGAGCCCAGTCCTGCCTCTCATGAGAATGTAATCATCTCTTTGTTGACCCATTAGGGAGGGAAGCCAGCAAGCCAGGAGCAGCCCCAGTCTAACACTCAGGAGCTCAAGTCTCCCGTGTTACCACTAACTGTGTGTGTGTACGCTGGAAAATGCCCCAGCATCTTTATGTGCAACGTGGAGATAACAATGACCTCCATATTGACAATTCGCTGTCGCCCCTATTGAAAGGTCAAATGAGGTGGCATATGTCAGAGCATTCACAGGCATGGTGCCTGGAAAGTGGGGATGTGGACCACTGTTTTCCCTTTGCTGTTGGGACTCTTATCAGCAAACCTTCTCTAGTGACACAGCTTGGGGGAACAACAGCTGGAGCCATAATGGAGAATCTGCTTTACTCAGCTCAATCACTGTGTAGAACTTAAGGACACCCAGATTCAACCCAGCAGCCACCTGTTTGGAAAGATGTCAAAGGGTCATGTAAACACATTTGTACTTTTATAATCTATTTGTCGCTCTACAGTTTTAAATGAACTTCAGGATGTACGTGAAAGAGTAGAAGCTAGGAAGGGTCTGCCCTTGGGCGGATGAGGTGGCTTTTGGAGGAAGAGGCTAGGTCTGAACAGCATTATCAGGACAAGCGGGGAGAGCGATCTTGTTGGCAGCTGGACAGAGGATGTTGTTCAATTCGTGGTGGGTTCAGGTGAATTGACCATAGGACACACAGGCTAGACACTAGAGACGATGGTTTAGATGGAGCTGATAATTGGGGGTCTTGTGATGAAGATGGAGAAAAGGAAGAGGTCAGAAGATAGACTCTTGAAGGCACCCACCAATGCAGGGCGTGGGGGCAGAAGAGGAATGCAAAGGTGACAGGAATAGACGGAGAGAAGGGTCAAAGATTTTAAAAAATTTTAAAGTCATAATTTTTAAAAAGCATATGAGCATACAGTGGTCCAAAAAAGTATTCAAGAGCAATAAAGAGATGGAAGGAATAAGATGACAACCCACTGAATTTGAATTTGAAAGTAGCGGTGGCAGGGTGCATAGGAAGAAAGAGAGAGAGGGATGTGTGTGTGTGTTCCAACTCTAACCAGACCAAGTTGTCATCTATAATTCGGGCTCCATCTTGCCTGTCTTCTTAATTTAAACCACAACATTTCCTCCTACTCTTGATGCAGAATGCCTGTATCTTAGATCAATACGGGTACAATTAGACTGAAGATAAAGACCCCCTTATTTCTGAGTTTAAGCATCAGAACAAAGAAATCATATCAAGAGCCCCGTTAAGCCAGGAAATGCGGCAGATTGAGTGCTAAATGACACCAGACAAAACAAGAGAATGTTTCGAGAGTTGGCTGGTGGAGTTTAGACTCAAAGACTTCCATTTAATTCAAACCACATAACAAATGATGGTGATATCATTAAAATAAATATCCCACATGGGCCATCTCTTTCCCTCCCATATCACAGCACTGACATCATCTTTGCATATTATATCAATGGCATTTTCCATATTCTGATGAAAGGTCACAGTTCTGTCAGTAATGAGATTCAGCCCCCAGTCAAGCTGTTCCAAGACACCACCGCCCATTTCCAAAACAATTTTGAGGGCGGCTTCCCAGCAGAATGAATTCCAGAGAGCAGATGTCTCCTTGGGTGTGAGCCACTAGTGAGTAGGGGGAGTCTGCTCCAGATTACCGTGGCCACTGGTACTGTGGCCAGGCCACCTAGAAGGACACATGGTAGGTAGCACACAATATCCAAGAGGCTAGGGCTTTCCTATAGAGCTGATGGAGGCCAGCCAGAAGGGGCCCCGGCACATGCTCTCTTGGGGCTGATTTTAGAATCCCCATAATTGCAGATATGATTGTCAAACAATAAATCCTTAAAATGAGATTAGGAGGCACATTTGTCTAACTATGAGAAACTTTAGAGTTGAGCAGAACTGAGACAGCTCCAGTTCTGTTCTGCAGAGCTGGGTTGCTTTAAGCAAATTGCCTAGTAGCCTCTCCAAACATTAGTTTCCCCAATCATAAGACAGGGATGATAATGGTCCTGCCCTCTCAGGGTCACTGTGAACACTGAGAGAATGCAAATGAAGTGCTTAGCACAGCAACCAGCGTATCATAAGTCCTCCATAAAGGTCAGTTGCTTTTTCACTGTTCATGTTCATTATTGGGCTGAACTCGAGCATCTATCACGTTAAGGACCTAGCATCTCTTCTGTTGCTGCTGGGGCTAGGGGAGAGGGATGCACAGCATATTTGACATCGGTCGAGTTTGGGAAAGAAAAGCAAGTGCACTGGAATTCTCCAAGACTGTGTGATCACTTGCCCATCTCTGTCTCAATGTAAAGTGTGCCTCTGTGAATGGGTCCAGCCTGGAGCTCATTTCCTAACTCTGTAAGATTCGTTTTCATTGCCCACTCTGCCACGGCTGCACACTCTTTCTGCTTACATTGACCATCCTCCCCTCACTGCTCCCCGGACCCAGCAACTCTCCCGCTCCTACCTGAGCCACATCGAAAGGGGTCTTGAGACCACAGACATTTTAGTGCAGATTATTGCAGCACCCTTACCCTCCCAGGCGGGTTTCTCTTCCAAAGGAGAGTGTGTGGAGAGAAACAGAGTATCTTTTGATTTCTGGATCAAAGATATGACACAAACGGACTGGATTTTAGCAGGGCAATTGACAAAAGCTCTTGAAATATCCATCCGGAAGAGATGAAGATATACGGACCAGAAAAGAGAACAGTTCTATTTATAACAGTTCAATATCCCTGACCAAAATATGCTTATTAACAGAACGAGGACACAAGAGGGTAGTGTCCTTGGAGCAGGTCACAGGACTCTTTACTAGGCCACATCCTGGTCAACATTTTTATCACTAACTTGAATGAAGACACAGATGGCATGATGATCAAGCGTAGATAGCGTAGATGGCTGGATTTGTTGCTGACATGTTTTAATGATCCTGACTGTCCAATGTCTTGTCTGACCTATCAGTACAGCAGAGTGGGGCAAAGGGTTCAAGGATTGAATTTTTGCTCAGCCCAAGTGACATGACGGGCAAATTGCACACATTATCTCTCCACAAGAGACAGATTATTGCCTCCTTTATGAATAAGGAAATTGTTGCTTATCATGATTAAGAAGACTGAAAGGATCTCACAGCTAAAACGGAGAACATAAAAACTCCAGAGTCTATGCTCTTTCATGACCTCATGCCATCAATATGTAAATTCTGCACTTCCCTTTAAAATACAAGCGTTCAAGCTGTGTAATAGAGGGAAAGGGTGTCTAGCGCAGTTTCTGGCACATAGATGTAGAAATACTTGTAGGAAGAAAAAGAAAAGGAGTGAGTGGGAGAGAGGAAGAGGGGGGTGATCATAGAGGCTTTAATCTGTGCTGGTAATCATGACCAATGAGAAACATCTGAAGATATTGGCAAATAGAGACACACTAGTTCTCTCCAAATAGTTAAAGGACTTAAGTGGAAGAAGTATTAAATGTAGCCCAGAGAGGTACATTTGAATTCAATGTGAGCTGGAACTTTCTGAAATAATGAGCGTTATTTGTACATGCATCAGAATGTCTCCTGAGGTCACTTCTTACCCTGGAGTCTTCAGGCCATACCAGATCATGACTCAAAGGCGCTGAGGAGGAGCACTAATGGAATAAATGTGTCTGCTTTATAAAAATGTCCTGGTAGGATTTCAGATACTGTAGCCTGGGGTTGTGGATGCATTTTGGAGCTGAAGGGTGCTCTCTGTCCTCAAGGTACATCATGCTGGTTTTGCCTTTGTCCACCGGCTGTGCAAAATCACAGGTATCAAATGGATATGGCCTCTCCTGACACCAAATGCCAGCCACACTGTGTCCATTTCATTCTATGTTTAAAGAAAAGGGCTAAAGATCCCTAAAGCAGGCTTCTGGGGTAAAGAAAACCCTCGAAAGTGCAGCTGGGGTGCTTCGGGAAGCACAAGATAGGCTTTGTCTGCTGTTGAAGCCTGTGCCAGAAAAGCAGCCAGCGCATGGAAAACACCCAGCAGCTACGTTTATCACCCATGTCAACTCGCATTGTTTGTATGCAGATCTTCTTGCTGGGACGCGCAGGCTGATGAACTTGAGCTATATGAAATGCGGTGGGGTGGGGGGTCACTTTTAATTTCCAAGGCAGTAAACCAGGAAGAGCTGTAGACATCCTCCCAGTAACTGGAATACTAACAATGAAACACACCAAAGTCCGCAGCCTGCTTGATTATTTCCTAATATTCTCTTTCTGCTGGTTCCAGCCCAGAGACCCTGCCAGATGCAGAAAGCTTCCTTCACGGAGGCACAAATAGTTTCCATTTCCCATCTGAGAGCCAGCGTCCAAGAGGACCTTCTCATCTGAAGCTGAATGAAACAAAAGATGGCCCAGAATCCAACTGCAGCCAGGAAATAGACGCTCACAAGCCAGAAAACCTCTGCAATGTCCCAGAAATCCCCAGCGGGCAGAGGGAGGGCATGTTGACGCCTCTATGCAAGTAAGCATGCGCATGGGTCAGCCGCCCAGCTGTTTTTCTATCAAAGATTTCTTGAAGTTCCTGATGAACTTTTGTATAACTGCATTCCACATTATACTCCCAATAGCCTTACTCTCTTTTCATTAATGTCTCTAGGACTTCATGAACTCACTCATTTTTTTAAAATTTAATTTAATTCATTATACATGACAGTAGAATGCACCATGATGTATCACATATAAATGGAGTATAATTTCTCATTTTTCTGGTTGTACATGATGTAGAATCCCACTGGTCATGTAGTCATATATGTACATAGATAATAACATCTGATTCATCATACCATCCTTCCTACCCCCTTCCCCCCTTCCCTCCCTTCACTCCTTTCTACCTAAAGTAACTCTATGCTTCCCTAGCACCCCACCCCACCCTTATTGTGAGTTAGCATCTGCAAATCAGAGAAAACATTCAGCCTTTGGTTTCTTGGGATTGACTCATTTCACTTAGTATGATATTTTCCAGTTCCATCCATTTACCAGCGAATGCCATAATTTCATTCTTCTTTAAGGCTGAGTAATATTCCATTGTATACATATAACACATTTTCTTTATCCATTCATCTGTTGAAGGACACCTAGGTTGGTTCCATTGTTTTGTGAGTTGAGGAGCTATAAACATTGAATTTCATTCTTTCAATGTTATTCAGCAACATATTTTGAGTGTCTTAATTCATTTTGTGTTGCTAGATCAAAATGCTTGAGGCTGGTTAACTTGTAAAGAAGTTTATTTTGCTCAAGATTCTGGTGGCTGTAGGGACCAAAAGCATGGCACTGGCATCCTGGCTGTCACAGCATGGTGGAGAAGTGAAAAGGGAAATGAGGGCATGCAGAAGGGTCGTGCGTGGCCGGGAACCTTGCTTTGGAACAGCCACTCTCATGAGAACTCATCCACTCCTGAGAACTGACCGGCTCCCGAGACAGCCCTCACTTATCCATCCAGGAGGGTGGAGCCCTCAAGACCCACTGACCTTATCCAGGCTCCACCTCTTCAATCCTGGCATGGTGGGGACCAAGTCCCAGAACCTGAACCTCTGTAGGACAAAATGCATCCAGCCCACGGCACTGAGCGCCTCATAATCCATTCATTACTTCAATAGTTTTGAGCACCCACCCCAAGCCATGATAGAGTCCAGTTAGAGACGTTAATGGGACATGGTTTCTGCCAGCCTCCTTGGCCTCCCTCCCCGGGTGCTGTTCTTTCTAAGAGTTTTCACCTACATGCAAAATGCTGTCGCTATTTATCTCCGACTCTGCTTTCCAGAGACACAGTCAGCTTTCACCGTGCCTGCTGGACTCATTGTCTTCAAGAACTCCCCGCTGACACCTGACTTCAACATGTGCAGAACTGAACTCCTGTCCTACCTGCACGTCTCTTCCTCATGACTTCCCATTTCTGTTAAAGACACCATTTCCTCATTACCCAAGCTTGTGTGCAGATACACTATCTCCTTTACCCAAGATAACAGTGATTGTCACCTCCCAATGTCTTCCCCTGCTTGTTCTGCTCCGTTTCTATTGTGACCATTCAAAGGCAGGAGAAGGGCCTAGCAATTCTTAGCTGGGTCAGTGCCGTAGCCTCTCAACTGGTCTTCCTACCCTCCTATCACCACATCTGACCCATCCTGAGCTAAGGGGTAAGATCAAGGCAAAGTGTGCAGCTAGATGTGGGCCAGAGGAGAAACATCCCCTTGTTCTGACTTCTCAGGGAAGGGGGACCCTGCAGGCAGTGAGAAGGGAGGGAACCCAAAGCAAAGCAGTGCTTCCACCTTGATGAGCAGGGCATGGCAGGCGGGCAAATGGCTGGCCTGGAACTTGGGCAAGTCATACACGGAGCCTGTTTCCTTGTTCCCATAACTGGGGCAAGTACCTGTCCTGCATTTATTGTTAGGAGCAGTGTCTGGCCCCTGTCACATTAGCTGATGTGGGTGCCAAGGAATGAAGCTGAAGTCTGGAATCTGCAAGTGTTAAGAAGTGTCAAAAGAGGTGAGAAGCTGTTGGAGCAGATGTTAAAGCTGAGAAGAGATAAGATCACAGTAGGAGGTCTTAGGAGCAAAGGAGGCAATTAAGAGCTGATCTTTACCTTTATCAAGGCTGTTAAAGATCAGGATTGGCCCCCTTAACCCTTACCTAGGACACTCTGGATGATAAGGTCAGGTTGTCATGTGGGCTGCAAAGAGTCTGTGCAGAGTGGTGCTAATAATGTGAGAAGTTGCTTCTCTCCTGAACCAGGTGCCCTTGCTGCATCATGGTAAAACTTACTTCTTACCTCTCCATCCTTTCCTTCCTAGGACCCATCTCTCTCCTCCTCAGACTCAGGTCCTAGGAGCTTTGTTGTGAGTGAGGGATAGATTTCAATGGCCAGAGCTTCCCAGCCACCTTAGCCACTTCTCTGTCTCACATAGGGGTTCTTACCTCCATAGCATGATGATTTGGGGCGGCGGGGAAGGAAATTAAAGCAATTTCCCACCCAAGGGAAGAAATTCAACTGTTAATTAAAATAAGAATTATAGAGAGAGAATTACTCAGGCTGCCCCTGGAAGAAACTTCTGTTAGTCTTCATGGCCCTGATCTCCTTGTAGGGAAGGTTTTCAGTGTCTTTGGGCACTAGGAGCCAAGCAGGTGTTTCTCCAGTCTATCTCAGGCAACTCGGATTGCAGACAAGTCCTCGAAACCTGGGACTACCCCAGGGACCTAGGCAGTTGCTCCAGCAGGCCTGCTGCCTGGGCGGTGACTGGGCAAGCCGCACACCAGGGTGACATTCTTCACCTTGGTAGGTGATTGAGTTCAGAATTCATGTTCTGGTTCTGGCTCTCATATCAGGAATAGGAAAATAACTCTAGGCAATCGCTTTTCCACATGCATTTTGGTTAACTGGCATCTAAGGGTAGATAGATGCCAGATTTAACTTGATGATGTCAAAGCAGCACCTTTGTAACTAAAGCAGGAGACTAAATGAGGACTGCAGGTTGCCCAACAGAAGGCTCATTATTTGGAATTTCTACTTCCTGGATAAGGGAAGAATAGTAAATTTCCATGCACTTTGACCCGGAACATTGGGAGTTGTTGAAAATAGCATATTCTTTTTCTCTTGGTTTTATTTTCTCTCAATAAGTACCTCATTCTTTTGTTAAAAGAGAAAGGTAAAATTCAGTAACTAGGACCTGGTACAATTTTTCTTTCAAATTCTCTTGTCTATTTTCAAAAACATACACCTCAGTCTTCTTGGACTCTCATAACAGCATACCATAGACTGGATAGCTTAAGGACTAAACGTTTATTTTCTTAAAAGACTGACTGTTTCTGACAGTCCCAGATCAGGGCACCAGCAAGGTCAGGTTCTAGTGAGCTGCCTTCTCACTGTGTCCTCACAGGGTGAAGACAGAGAAAGGTCTCTGATATTCCCTATAAGGACACTAATTCTATTAAACCAGGGCCCCACCCTCATGACCTTATTTAACCTTAATTCTGTAGAGACTCTGTCATCAAATACAGCTACATTAGGGGTTAGGGCTTCGAAACATTAATTTGTTGGGGATGGGAACACAAACATTCAGTCCATGATTGTGTGTGTGTGTGTGTGTGCGTGCATGCATGTGTGTGTAAATCATGAGTTAGAAATACTCCCAAAGCATCTGGGTGAAAAGTAAGTCCATTGCTTGCTATTTTTATCTCTAGCCCCCAGATGAAGATAATAATGAGTGTGTTCGATAAACACAGATCCTACCCTAACAATTTTTTTCTTCCTTGGTTTTTGTGTCATTCGTTATTCTTTTGATCATAGTAGATCTTATTTTATTCAATAATATCTGCCCAAGAACAATATAAATGGTTTATTCCTACCTCACCTCATTCCAAACAAAAGTATTTGAGGTGGTTTACAGAAAAGTACACAGGACAATAGCATTTTTAAATAAAATGTGGAGGAAAGTAAGCAACTTTGGGAAAAGAAGATCAAGCCAAGAGTAAGATTAGAACATTAAATATTGCCACAAATGCTTGGGCAATTACCTTTCATGGACCTCAACTTGAGATTGAGCTCCCTAGTAGCTAAAGCAAAAAAAGAATGAGGAAGATAGTGTTTCTATCAATGGTTAATAGCAAGTCCATGTTCCTTTAAGGTTAACCAAGTGGGAGTAAAGGAATATAGCTGGCATATTTTTAAGGACATTAAGAAACCTAATTAAAAACAGAATAACCACAGGTATGCTGAAATCAGACCTGAGTAAGTCCAATATTTTTATGTCTTCTCTTCCATTTTTAAATTTTTTTTAGTTGTCAATGAACATTTATTTATTTATTTATTTATTTATTTATTTATTTATTTATATGCGGTGCTGAGAATTGAACCCAGTGCCTCACACATGCTAGCCAAGCGCTCTACCACTGAACTACAACCCCAACCCTTTCTTTTTGATATGGAATAGGGGTTCTAGAATTTTAGCATGCAAAAAAATCACCCAGGGTAGTTTGTTGAAATAAAGCAGAGTCTGGAGTCCATCCCCAGAGATCCTGGTTTAGGAAATCTCAGGTAGGAGGTAGAAATCTGTATGTTTACCAAGTATACCTGGTGATGCTAGTTCTGATGGTCCAAACACTACACTTAAAATACTACAGAAAGCATGCTGTGATAACTGCCAAGAAAAATGTCCAAAGCAAAAGGTAATAATTGCTTAATGTGCATAGAACACACACGCAGAGTACACAGAAATCAAATTTTAAGCAATGCTACTTCCTGGTTAACCCTCCAACATAAACTGGTTGTAAAATGTATCCGTAGGAAGCTAAATAAGTTGATTTGCTGTACGTGGATGTTGGATTGAAGCCAAATAAAACTCCTAGGTCTTCTTTACATAAACTGTACTTGAGTTATTGATTTTTTTTTTTTAAAGCTCAAACACAGACTTTACATTTATTCTTGTTTCCGCCTGGGTTCTGTTTGATTGGCTGGCAGGAGCCCATGAAGTTGACCTCCTCTGCCCTCTATATCATAAAGAACAGCCTTACATTGAAGCTTGTGGAACATTCATCAGTCAGTCAGTTTTCTTGAGTTGACAATGAATAATATATTCTATTTAAAGTTTTCCAAATTTTTTTGGGAAACTTAATTTCTTATTTGAAGAGCTAAGAACTAAAAAAAAAAAAAAAAAAACTTCTTGAAGTCTCTCAGTTAACATGAAGAAGGGCTAGATTCATGTATTAATTAGTTGAGAAACTGATGAAACAAGATTATATCTTATGATTAAATGACTACACCAGTGTCAAACCCAATTAACCAATTAATTAATACAGATCAGCTATTCCCAAATGTGGTTAATCCCTCCTACCCCCTCCTCACCCCCTGCAGAAAGGCATAACCTGTCCACTCGTTAGGTATGGAAATCATGGAGTCCCATCCCAGGTCAACTGACTCAGAAACTCTAGATGTACCACACCCTCCAAATGATTCAGGTACACTAAAGTTTGAGAACCATTAATAGGTAGTGTTGGGCCTTCAGGGACTGCGCACATTACTACTGCAATGTAATTTGTGGTTCAAAAGAATTTTCACTGAACACTTACTATTTTCTAGGAATCAGCTCAGGATAGAAATGACAATTTACCATATTACATTTTCCCTCTACATCAATATAATAATACATATTCATGGTAAAAAAAAAATTTAAGGTATGAAAAAGTGTATAAAGTTGGGGTGTCCCATGTAATCCCACCCCTCAGAGGCAACCCCTGTTATTCCAGCGCAATCTAAGTAGGAGCTTCAACGGTGACCCTGAGTTCTGGACCTGAGGTCAGGACACGTTCCAGAACCTGGCAGCCTCTGCCAACAGCAGCGTAGATAGGCCCTGGAGACGCCAGGGGTTGAAGCGGCTAACTGGCATGTTCTACTAGGCTTTAAGCCAGCACGTAGGGTACCCAGTCATCCTGGTCTGCCCAGTACTGACCCAGTGCAGCACCATGAGTCCTCATCCTGGGGAACCCCTCAGTCCAGCAACTGGCACAGTTGGCGACCCTAGCAGATGTCTCTGTATCAGATGGGCATTCCTCTGGGCTTCTTCCTGTTAGGAGGAAAAGGGGTGCGAGGACTTTGGATGGGGGAAACGTGATGGAAGCATGCCAGAGGTCAGGCTTTCCCACCTACTGCCTGAGCCTGGCGACTTACGGAACTCTCTAGATGCTGGTAACATTAAAATAACCTCAGCTGACTTCTTATGTAGTTCAGAATCAAAGCCCAGGTATTTTCAGTGGCTTCCAGGGGCCTGTATACCCTGCCCTTTGACCTCACCTACTGCTCCCCCCAGAGAGCAGAGTGCACAAACCACTCTGCCTGCGGGCTGTTCCCCAAACACACTGGTACTTCCGCCTGCCCGGCCTTTGCACTGCCCCTTCTCTCCCTGGAGCACCCTTCACCCCCAGATCCACAGGCTTGGCTCCACATCCTCGGGCCACCCAACCACCACTTCATCAGTGTTATGGTTTGGATGTGAGGTGACCCCCAAAAGTTCACATGCGAGACATGCAGGAAGGTTCAGAGGAGAAATGATTGGGCTGTGAAAGTCTTAACCCAATCAGTGAATCAATCCCTGGTGGGATTAATTGAAGTGGTAGGGTGGGGCTGGAGGAGGTGGGAATTGGGGCCTGGCTTTGGGGTATATATTTTATATCTGGAGAGTGAGTAGAGTCTCTCTCTCTCTCTGCTTTCTGATGACGTGAGCTGCTTCCCTCTGCCACACTTTTCTGCCATGATGTTCAGCCTCACCTCGAGCCCCAAATAATGGAACCAGCCTTCTATGGACAAGGGCCTCTGAAACTATCAGCCCTCAAATAAACTTTCCTCCTCTACAATTGTTCTGGTCAGATCCTTTCAGTCACAGCAATGAAACAGCTGACTAAAACAATCAGTAAGTCTCCCCCCACCCCCCAATATAAAACAGCAATGCCACTCCCGCCCCTCACCCAGCCCCCACACCCTGCAGCCCCAATGGCTACCCTCGCTTCATTTTCCTGCAGACTGCTTAGCGCCAGCTGGCTGCACTTTTTTGTTGTTGTTTCTGGAGTATTTTCTGCCATTTCCTTCTAGAGCAAAGGCCCATCTCAGCAGAAATGCTCATGACCTTGGCACCTCAAATAGTGTCCAGCACTGGGAGCAATAAACATTTGATGAATGAATGAATGAATGGTTGAAATAGCACGTGGAAGTGCTTTGCAAAAGGTAAAGGTGTCGCCATAAACAAGCCGTATGCCTAAGTGGCAGACGAGGAAAAGCAATGCTACACATATGGTGGACCATACAAAAGAATGTCATCTACCCTACAACTTCTAAAAATCCAAGATATCAATAAGAAAAAGTTGAGCCACACAGGAGACACAAGGAGTACATGAGGTGAATGTGAAATTTACAACAGAAGAAATTGAATGTCACTGGCTTATGGCCAGGAAACCTGACTTCTGTGTCCAGGTCTCCTCATCCCTTAAAATAGTTCCCTGTGCCCTCCAGTGGGAAGAATCAAGCAAGTTCATTCAAGTCAACTGCTGGCAACAGTGGGTGATTTCTAGAAAGCGCCCTTCAAGTGCTAGCAAGAATCGTCAGTGATAATCAGAGAACAACCTGAAACAAAAATACCACTTTTCACCCATTGTATTGGTTAAAAAAAAATCTTGAAGTCTGAAGATGGCAAATATTAAGGCTGTGGAGAAAAACACATGGATTCTACAAAGCTGGTGTGCCGACTCCATGGAACAGTCCTTTCAGAGAGCAAGGAGGTGAGGTTGAGAATGTGCCAAACAATCCCCCTTCTGAGTACAGACTCAGGCAGCACTTCCCTAAGCTCCTCCCTGCCAATACCCCGGAAGGGTAGCTAAGCACACAAATGCGCATAACTCACCTGCCGTGGTTTGGATGCAGTTTGTCCCCCAGAAGGTTCAGTTGCTGGAGGCCTGCTCCCCAATCCAACAGCTGAGAGAGGTGGTGGAATTGTCAAGAGATGGAGCCAGTGGGAGGCGATCAGGTCACTGGAGACACCAACCTCAGAAGGCATTGATCCCTGTCTGCTGGGGATAGGCTAGTCTCCAGGGCTACTGGGAGGGCAGGTTGTTATAAAGTGAGTTTCACTCTTGGCTTGTTCTTGTTCCCTCCTGCCATGTGATCCTGTCTGTCATAAGGCCCTCACCAGAGGCAAGGCCAGCAACATGCTCTTGGACCTCCAGAACTGTGAGCTAAATAAGCTTCTTTTTTTAAATTAAGTATTCAGTCTCAGGTATTTTGTTACAGCAACACAAAACAGATGAAGACAACATCCCTGACCCAGAATCACCCAGGTGCAGATGATTCTAATTATCAAACACACAGGAGACCCCGAAGGAGAGAACAGCTTTTTATTTAAGATTTTATAAAGAGGCTCAATGCCACAATGATGGAAACAACCTAATGTGTAGCAACAGGTGAATTAATTAATAAAATGGGTGTGTAGAAGTAATGGGATGGTCATAATAGTTTAGAATTATAGCTCTATGTCAATATGCATTGTTTATTTTTAAAATGGGTGAAAAAGACAAGATGCAGAACAATATATGATACTGGCTGGTAATATAACTACTATCTCATACTATTCCAATAAATTCTAAACACAACACAGAAATGTAAGTTGTCATAGTATTTTGTAAAATGGTGTACTAGTGTTTACTAAAGTCTTTATGGTCCCATCAGATAACCCAACGATTTCCACTCCTTGTTATACACCGGGTGGAAACGTACACATGTACACCTCCAAGTGTACACAAGAATGCTTGGAGCATCACTGCTCCTAATAACGTGAATCTGGAACAACCCACAGGCCCATCTATGGTAGAATAGATGAATCGTAGTACATTAAAGGGTTCAAATACTATACAGCAATGAAAATGAATGAATGCTTCAAGGTATCTACAAAAGCAAGAATTAACTTCATTTGTACTGAGTAGAAGAAACCAGCACAAATATTTCATTAGATAAAATTCAAAAACAAAGAAAATTAATACTATGATGTTACAACATGAGGTGGGGTGCTGGTAATTTTTTTTTAATCTGAGTGATAGGTGTATCAATATGCTTACTATGTAGAAATTTATTGAGCTGTAACTTTCGATGTGTATAACTTAGGCACACACATTTTACTTCATTAAAAAGTAAAATACACATAAGATGTACTCAACAGTACATGTGAAATATGAAAATTCACTTGAAGAATACTCCCTAAATTCATCAGAATCATGATATAAATTGCAGTCAGGTGGTGGGTGTTACAAAGACTGGAGGAACAAACGATGTTGGTTGAAGTGACATAAACTGTATCTCTGAGGCTTTAACTATTTTAAAAGTGAAAATAGTGGGGGAGAGAAAAACCTAGAAGCCAATATGTTTAAAAATAGGTTGATAATTCTGGTAATGAATATGTTTATAGTACAGTATTGCTTGTTCTTTATTTTTAGAACTCAAAAAATTTTTAAATACATACAAGGACAAAACATTCTGAAGGGACACTTTTTTAAAGTAAAAAGCTGCTGAATTTGAGGGGAAATATCCATGTCTCAGAGATGAACCACAAAGAGGTGAAGTAACTTTGAGTTATTTTAATAAGAGTAACTTTGCTTTAAAACTATGTAACAACTGAATCCGGAGAAAGAAATGTTAGTTATACCCGTCACCCCATCCGCCCACTGTCACTAAATGCCACAAAGATTCCCTGGACACTCACAATGTCCTTTGTTCTATTGTTAGTAACAAAACTGAGAAAATCTTGTTTGCTCTCAGGACAAAAATGTTAGAGTTCAGCCACTTCTAGCTCAGACAGCCTCAGAATAGAGACAGATTCCAAGGATGTGGAATAAGATCAAGCTTAACCTTAAACGAAGAAGACAAATATTGATAAGAAAAGGGGAAACTGGGACTTCCCGGGAGTACCATATGTGGACTTTTGGGAAAGTCTCTGCTGGCCTTGGACGAACTGTCCAAAAAGTGTGGGGCTCCACTGGGCCGTCTGCAGCCCTGCCCAAGCCTGAGCCCTGAGGACGCTCCAGGCGACACAATCGACTTCCTGGTCTCTGCACTGAGATAAAGCCATCCTCACGGAAGGATGCCAAAAATAGGAAGTCTTAAAATACAAAGGAAACAAACTCTGTTTTTTCCTGGCATTGATCCTCTTGACATGAGCCACCAGAAGATAAGGCACCCTCTTAAGAGGACATTCTGCCCCTCAAAAGGGGCAGAGATCATGCAACGACACCTGCAAGTGACCCGATTTCATGAGACATTTCTGGGGCTCAGGCAGCTCTGTGACCAGGTCCAAAGCCACCAAACAGCTGGACTTCAAACATCAGTGTTTTCTGTGTCTCCCAACACCGTGGCAGCTTTACATGACAATAATTAAGCTTTGAATTGCTCTTCTTTCCCTGTGTCTGTGGTTAGAAGTGAAACAAGGCTGCCAGTTGTTTACCTCCCTGGCCGGCTCAGTCCCGATGGACAAGGGGACGGAAGTGGACAGGCTGACTCAGCGTGGGCGGGAGAGGGGGCAGTGTGTGGGGCCAGGTGCACAGAAAGCCCATTCTGAAGACAAGCCCCTGCAGCCTCGTGGGACGGGTTGTGTTGACTGGTGTTTGCTGCCTTGCTTCGTCCAGGATGTTCTTCTTTCCTTTTAATCTGCAAATTGCTTTTGTATGTCATCTTAGGAGCAGAGAGGATGGTCTTCCAGTGGCTCCCTCTTGATTCTGCAAGGATTTTATTTCTTGCTCTCAGACAGACATTCTCCCGAACATGTCGGGGGATTTGAAAACCCATGTTCCTGTCTGCATCACCTGGGAGGCGAGAGAGAGAGAGAAGGGCCAAAAGAGAAGCCCGAGGGCGATCCCTGGGGAAAGTCTAGCAAACTGAACTCCAGAGTGGTGTTTTGGTATGGTTGGGATCGCAGGACCTCAGAGGAATGCGTTGCACTTGATCCTTATGCACCCTTGACAAGCAGGCAAGGCAGAGCCCTGGCAAAGTTGCCAAAGTGTTCAGGCAGGAGCCGCACCAGGAAGGAATAGACGTGATGTCACACCTTGGAGCTCCAACTCCACACCACGGGCTTCCTTTGACTTTAACTGCAACCGGAGTCAAAGTTTGAAGCTCTTTGACGATGAGACATCTCGATTGCAGGCGAGATCAGAAGATGGACTCTGGCGATTTTAACAAGAGGAAATAACCTGAATGACCAGTGGCCATGACAGGGAGACCGCAGACACTCTACCTCCTCCCTGGGGCACACTCACATTGCAACTGTGTGAATGCTTCAAAGGTGCTCTTCAAAACCAATGCCAATCGGCCTTCCTGGAGTCCCTGAGTCAGTTCTGTGGGGAATCAGCATTGACTGATTCCCATTTAAAAGTGCCATTTTAAAGTTATATTCTTTTTAGAAATCTCCTTGGAGATGGAGAAAGTGGACCTGGAGGGGCCATCACCAGCCCTCAGTCTCCTCCCGCTCCTACCAATGCCACCCATTGACCAAGCCGTAGGGCTATCAGCCAGCAAGGGCTCCCACGAACATGGTCCCTAAGGTCAGTCCCTGAGGCAGAGCAGGTGGACAGAGTGAGAAACACACCTGAAAGATCGAATGAAAACCATCTGACACACGGCCCAGCTCTCAGTCCTGGAGAGCTCCCGCTAATGGCCTTGGAGCCGTGCAGGTGGCATTTGGGCTCATCTCAGCCTGGATGGAAGACAGAATAAGCCCATCCCACCTTACAGCACCACCTCCAGCCTGTGCTCATGTCTGCAGGCACCAGTGTCTCCAACGTTATCAGAGGAGAGGGGGAGTCCCTCTGTGGGCGTCTGAGGGGTCCACAGCTCTGCCAGGTCCATCCTGCCTTGCTACATCCCCAGGCCTGGAGTCCTGGGCAGAATTGGGTCAGTCACGCACAGGAAAACATCCATGCATCATTATAGTGCCTCTGAAAGTCCTGACTCAGAAATTCCAACAAAAAGACCACCAGAAGTTTATAAAATTCTTGCCACAGGCTCCAAATCTACCCAGACCCAGTCTTCTCACATTTAAATCCAACAGTCCTCTAGAACTTTGCTTCTAGACCAATGTGCCTCTTGAGTTGATAACACATGTGTGTTTTTAGTAACCTTCATGGTCTTGACCAAACAAGATTTTTGGCTGCTTCTCTGGACCCTTCGGAGCACTAGGGTTACTATAAAATAAAAGGCTCAGTCCTGGAGGACTCTGCCCATAGGGACCTCTGCTCTCAACCAGGTTTTCCCCTTATGAAATGCTGGAAATCAGAGCTGGAAGGGCCTCCTCTCATTGACATCTGCTTCTCCTGGAGAAGCGAGACCACAGATTTACGCAGACCCATGCAGCCATTCAATCTAGGCCAGTGCTACCCCCGTGGACCCCACGCTCAGCCCAGAGGGCTCTCTACCAGGCTGTTCTCCACAGTTTTTCCAAGGAAAATATCCCCTCATAAAAGTGGGAGCTATGGCCTAATTTTCTACTTTCCTGGTTTGGAGGCTGTGACTGCAACATCTCATGCTTCCTCCTCTCCTCTGTCTCTGGGCCCCTTTCTCTAGCGGTTCTCCTCCCCAATTCTTCCCCTGATGTTCCCTGCTGTCTCTCTAACTCAGACTCTCCCCTTCCAATTGCTTACAAGAAACTTGGAAAGGGTGGGGAGCAAGAGCCAAGCAGAGGAATAGGCAGGATTGGGGTGTGAGGAGAGGTAGGAAATACCTGGAGCTCTGCTAAGCAGTCATTCTGTTCTTGTCCTTTGAATAAGGGACCTTGTGTGCCAGGGAGTCTGTGTGGGCTTTTCATGGCACTCTCTAATGAAGTTCTTCACATTCCACCAACCAGAAAGACTGTCTGGGTCCTCTCTTCAGTGAAGTACCCCACTCTTGATCCACCCTCTGCCTTGGGAAGTTCTTCTAGGATCACTCTATCTCTTGGTTGAACAGTTTGGAAGTGCGGGTGGGAAGGAGGATTGAAGGAAAGGAAAGGCCAAGCCACATCCCCTTCGATGACCTCCCAGGTTCTCCAGTGACATCACACACGACTGGGCACATCGCCTGGAACTGTGGCCCAGCCCTGGTTTCCTCTGGAACTCGGTTTCTCCAGTCCCTTTCCTTCACTGAATATGACTTGTTCCCTGAAAGATGACCTTTGACCTCTAACCTATCCAGAAATTGATTTTGTAAACTCCCAAATTCCTTTTAGCTCTAACATTCCTGAATCAAAAGCAAATTAGACGAAGATGCTATTGGCAGGTGCCCGTGCACTTAGACATACCCCCACGGCCTCCTCTATCGAAAGGGCAGGTGCCATCGCTTCTGTCACATGGCATTTTGTTTAACCAGAGAGGTGCTTTCAACAGTGTCTCCTTCAAGCCAGATGAGCAGAAACTCAGACGAGCTGAGAAGAAAAAGTTCATTTGGACAGGTGAAATCATTTGGCGGGACGTCCCCTGGAGTACACCTTGTAGCTACCACACCCCTGAGGGCCACGGTGGGCTCTGCACGCTTTTCTCCCTATTGGTCAGAATAAGCAATTCAGCCAAAGGCCCAGCCAATGGCCTCAACGCAAGAAATTGCTCTGGTTTGCCCACCTAAGGACATAGGGTGTCCTATGGAGAACAATTCTTAAGATTGTTCTGAAGCTAGAACAAAATTGCTCCCTCAGACTTTGCAAGAAGATTTTGCTTTTAATATGAAGACTCTATTTTACATCGGTGCAGAATTGTCCCCTTCATGGAAAAAGCTAGTTGACTGGAACAGTTTAGTTCATTCATCCAATTATTCAACAATTACTGCCCACAGACCAAGTGTCCAAACTATCCTCGTTTCTAGGTTTATAGTGGACAAAGCAGAGTCCCTGTCATCTGAAACTTGTGGTGTAGAAGCACCATCAACAAGTAACCAAACAAATATTTAATTGATCTGAAGGAAACAAATTGGGTCAGAGGTGATAACCATGGAGGACGGTGGATTCAAATAGGGTTGCTCAATGTTCATGAAAAGTGACAACTGAAGAATGACCCAGCCTTCCAGGGGAGAGAGGAATGTCCCAAGCAAAGGAAACCGCATTTGCAACTGTCTGAAGGGTCGGGGGGAGGCTTAACTTGTTCTGGGAAATGAAGGACATGTGTAACAGCTGCTGGGAGCCTGGGCTCAGCTGAGGCCTGCTCCTGGTGGCTGGTACCCAGCTCGGCATGCTGATGGAGGACTCCACAGGAGAGGGGCTGGGGTGGAAAGGAATGCAAGAGAGCCGCTGGGCACCTCTGCAATCTCCATGTCCAGGCCCCCACCCCCCGGGGTGATTCAGTGCCTTGTACCAGATGTCAAATCTGACATTTGTGAAATAGACTGTAGGCCCCGACTACCTCATTGGTGGTTAGTTTTAAGTCATTTTTCCATGCTATGTTTCCCTCTCATCATTTTCAAGACTTCCAGAAAGTCTTAAGTTTCCAGTCAGATCAAAGCTGTTCAGAGGGGAACAGGTCAGGCCTCTCTGTGGAAGGAATGGCAGGATGGTATGTCAGCCCTGAAGTCAGAGCGGCGGAGTGGATGGTGGTCACTCACTGAGGACAAGAAGCCCAAGGGCCACAGGGCAGCATGGTGTGTTGACAAGGCCAGGGAAGAAGTAGCCCCAGAAGGACTCAGAGAAATCAGGGGTCTGCGTCACCGTCCTATGTGGCGGGTGACCCAACTGTCTACGTCTTGAATAGCTGCACTGCCCTAAAATTCCCCCGCGCTCCTCCAGATCTTCCTCCCCACAAACCCCTGGCAACCACCGAGCCTTGTACTGACTCACAGTTCTGCCTTTTCCGGAATGTCGTGTGTAGCATTTCAGACTGCCTTCTTTCACTTCATACCACTTCATACCAGGCACTCACGGTTCTTCCATGTCTTTTCACAGCTTGGTGGTACCTTTCTTTTTAGCACTGAATAATAGTCATTTGTCTGGATATACCACTGTTTATCCATTCCCCTTCTGAAGGGCATCTCTGTTGCTTCCACATTTGGGCAATTATGAATAAAGCTGCTGTAAATATATGTATGCAGGTTTTTGTATAAAGTTAAGCTATTAGTTTCTTTGGGTAAATACCAAGGACTGTGATGGCTATATCATATGGCAAGATGATGTTTGATTTTATAAGAAGTGGCCAAACTGTCTCCCTAGTTTCTGTACTATTTTTCATTTCCCCAGAAATGAATGAGAATTTCTTTTGCTCCACATCCTTGCCAATATTTGGTGTTGTCAGTGTTGTGGACTTTGGCCATTCTAATACATGTGGAGTGGTATCTCATTGTTGTTTTAATTTGCAATTCCCTACTGATGTGAAATATGGTACATCCTTTTATATGTTTATGGCCATATGTATGTCTTCTTTGATGAGGTGTTTTGCCCATCTTTAAAATAGATGGTTAATTTTGTAACAATTTTGTAAATTTTATTGTTTAAATGTTCTTAGAATATTTTGGGTAACAGTCATTTATCACCGATGTCTTTTGTGAATATTATCTCTGAGTCTGTTGCTTTAGACCTAATTTTGAGCATTACTTTAGCAAATGTTTTACTTGTAGAAGAAAAAAAGGGAAATTTCTCCTTTGATTTTTCACATAAAGAGGCTTAGGAAGGACTAGTAATTAATTTGCCTCAATGGATCAAGCTAATGTGCAGCAAAAGTTAAGAAAATTATGTGTGCCCTATCCTAAAAAACTCCAGGAAATATTATTTTTTAACATAAACACGGTATCATTATCAGTCTTTCCCAAACCCTATAGTTCCCCCAATATCATCAATTTTTCCTGTTTATCTTAAAACCAGGAAATTTTAAATGTCTATACCTGTTCCACCAAGATTTCATTTTTTATCATAACTATTAATTTCCATTTAATATTTAAGCTGCCTCTTCTTATGTTTCATTAATTAAGATATATCAAAAGTGCTTTTTGGAAGTATGTTTGGGGTTTGGGAGAAAGGCCAGAATATAGGTAATAGTTCTCTCTCAATCTAAACATTCACCTGATGCCTGAACCACAGGGTAGTCATCAGTTCAGCTCTTGGAACACCTGCTAGGCAACTGAAGTGTACAGGTGACTTTGGAGCAGGTGCTGCTGTCCCAACAGTGACACATATGTGAACCTACATATAGATAGCTAGTTTATTTGAAAGCAACATGAGCATCTCTAGGTGTTTTTAAAATAGAATCTTTCCTAAATAACTACTTTGTATAAAGTCAGCAAACTTTCATCGTTTCAGCAAAATTAGGGAAAATACCACATTGAATTAACAAAAAGTTAAAAATATAAAATCTTTATAAAAACTTTACTCTTCTGCAATCTGTAACTCTAAGCAAATATTTCTTTTTGCTATCTACAATTCTAAGCAAACATTTCACACAGAAACCCTGGATAAATAAACACTGCATGCAAGGAAACAACAAAAAAACTCATCACTAAGAAGGCAAACCGAACACAGCAGTACCTCCTCTTTATAGTGTCGAAGGAGAACAAGAGGCCTATCTTACAACCATATAGCAAAAGAAAATATCTTTCAAAAATAACCAATAAGGCTTTTTCAAAAAATAAATAAGGTTAACTGAAGTTGTTTCTAGCATAAGCTCACAACAAAAATGCCACAGGAAGCTCTTCTAGGTAAAGGGAAATGATAAGAGACGGCATCTCATAGCTACATTGAGAAATAAAGGATATTAACCCAGTAACTTGCAATATTATTTTTTTCTTTTTCCAACTTCTTCAAGAGACCACTAAGCTACTTAAAGCAAAAATAACAAATTGTGAACTTTGCTAAGAAAGAAAAGGCAAGATAACAATAGAATAGAGGGTGGAGGCAGATAAAAATGATGCTTAAAACTTCTTATATGGGAAGCAGACAAATATTAATTTGAAGTAGTATGTAATAAGTTATATAAGGGATGCATATAAAATCATCAGATTAGCAACTAAAAAGAGAACAAAACTAAGAGGTATAACTAATGTGCCAATAGCTGAGGTGATACTACAGAACATACAATTAATCCAAAAGAAGGGAGGAGCCCAAACAACAAAAAAGGTGATGTGGTAAACAGAAAACAAATAACTATGATGGTTTTAAATATGGAATATTTCATGATGCTACAATAAAGAATTCATTGAGATGATATAAAATCATTAGAATATATATGTGTAAGTATATATATACATACATATGTTTATATACCTAATAACAGAACTTTAAAATACAGAAGAAAATGTGACAGGAGCAAAAGAAAAAAATGATAAATTCAAATCTGTAATTTGAGGTTTTCAACATTCCTCCCTTAATAATTGATAAAACAAGTAGACAATACTATCAATCAGCTTAATATAATTGACATTTATAGAACACTCTAGATAAAGAATATTCACATTTTTATAATTCACATTTTGCATGTGGAACATTGTAAGATTGATCATATTCATATTTTTGAATTCTATAAATTTAAAATAATTATGCAAAGTATCTTCCATGTTATGGGTAATATGATTTGTCAACTTGATTGGATTAAGAGATGCCTATGATTAAGGAGGCTTCCGTGTGTGTCCGTGAGGGCTTCTCTAGGAATGATTTGAATGTGGGATAGTGAACTGGAGACCCTCCCTAAGCATGGGCAGCACCACCCAATAGGATGAAATAAAAGTTGGAAGAACAAGGAAGCAGATGTAGATGCAGGTTCGACTCTTCTTGACTGGGTTCTTGATTGCTGCTTCAATCATCTGAGGATATGGGACTCTTGCTTCTTCACTCTTCCAGGGTAGACTCTGCCAGTGGTTCTCCAGATAGTTTCCAGAAGCCTTGGTCTCAGACTAGGGTAGCACTGTTGATCCTTCTTGTTCTGAGGTTTCTGCCTCTTATACCGTGCAGCTACTGGTTCTTCCAGCTCTCTAGCCTGCAGACAGCCATTGTGGACTATCCGACTTCTGGTCTTGTAAACCAATCTAATAAATCCCCTTTTAATAATCATACTTCCTGTTGATTCTGTTCCCCTAGAGAATCCTGACTAATTCAGTGAAAGTAAATTATAAATCAATAACAAAAAGAGATCTAGAAAATCTCCAAGTGTTTGGAAATCAAATTGTGGGACAGCTAGAGCAGTGAAATAGAAAATACAGAAGCAATAGAAAAATTTAATGAAACAAAAATTGGTTTTTTTTTTTTAAAGGTCAACAAAACTGATGTACTCAAGCTATACTGATCAAGGAAAAAAAGAGCTGGGCATGGTGGAGAAGGATCACAGTTCAAGGCTAGCCTCAGCAACCTAGCAAGAGCCTCAGTAACTTCGTAACACCATGTCTCAAAGAAAAAGATAAATAAAAGGACTGGGGGTGTATCTCAGTTGTAAATGCCCCTAGGTTCCGTCCCAAGAAAGAAGAAAGAGAGAAAGAAAGAACATGATGTGTAAATGAGACACCATTACAGATTCCACAAATGTTAAAAGGAAATAAAGTCAAACTGTGAATACATTTAGTACAATAAATTCAATGGCCTAGATAAAATGGATAAATTCCTTGAAATATGCATATTAATGATATTGACTCACAAAGAAATAAATATCTGACTCTACATTAGTAAAAGACACTGCTTTTAACTTTCCCACACACAAAAAAACCTCCAGATCTAGAAACTTTCAAATATGAAAGGAAGGAAACACATGTCTCCCACAACTCTCTTTCAGAATATAGAAAAGTATTGTACATTTCTGTCTTTGGTGCTGCGACAGGAGAAATCCTGAGATATATTTATACCTGGTTATTTATTTATTTATCCATTCATTTGGTACCAGGGATTGAACTCAGGGGCACTCAGCCACTAAGCCACATCCCACCCCTATTTTGCATTTTATTTAGAGACAGGATCTCACTGAGTTGCTTAGTGCCTCGCCATTGCTGAGACTGGCTTTGAACTCTTGATCCTCCTGCCTCAATCTCCCGAGCCCCTGGGATTTTAGATGTGCACCACGGCACCCAGTCCTTGTAATTTATAAGGAACAGAAGCTTTTTTTCTGGAAGCCAAGAAGTTCAAGACCAAGAGACCAGTAGGTTTGATTGTCTGATGAGGGCCTGGTCTCTGCTTCCAAAATGACACCCTGACTGCTGCCTCCTCTGGAGGAAAGGAAGGCTGTGTCCTCACATGGCAGAAAGCAGAAGGGTGAAGAGGGTAAACGCCCCTGACCAAGCCTGTATATAAGAGCGCCCAATGACTCAGTCACTTCTCAAAGGCCACCCCTTCCGATACTGTTGCCTTGGGGGTACCTTTGAACATGAGTTTTGGAACGCACAAAAACATTTAAAATATAGCAAATTTCAAACTCATTTTGAGGCCACCATCATCACAATATGAAAACTAGGCAAAAATTTAATGGTAAAAGAAAGTAATTCCAATAATTTTATGTTGCTTCAGCATCCACTCTGAATATAGGTTTGACTTTCTCATCCCAGGAGCAGGGCTTAGTCACCCTTGACACAGTGCCCATTTCTCCACTTTCTCTGAGTTCCTCAGTGTGGCCAATCCAGGTATCTACCTTAACCAATCACCTCTTGATGACCACCTCCCTCTGGTGACCACCACATGCAGATTCAACTGACACCCACACACCGCGTGGGCTATGAAGATATGCCACAGAGACTTCTTCTGTCCCAGCATGGAGTGTGCACCTCCTTGTTCTACATCACCTACTAGAACTCCTTGTTGGAAGCCTGCTGGGTCACTGAAGAAGGCTGTCACTCATGCTGCACTCACTGGCTTCCATGATCTCTTTCTTTGAGGCTACCTGTTCCTGTCAAACTCTTGGATTTGCAACCTTCCTTCAGCATAGCCTGGGCCCCACTGAGTGTCAGTTCTTCTCATTTCAGAAGCTACATGCTGTTGGAAGCAGAGTCCACCTCTCTCCCAGCTCCATTCATTGGGGTCCAATGCCCAGAAGCAGCTGCTTGTCCGGGAGTCAAGCCCAACCCCACCCTGTGAACTCAGCAACACACTGATATTCCTCTCCTTCCTGCTCAATCATGAGAAATGATGGATCATTTTTAAATGCTGGGAATAAGTACTAAGAAATAATAATAATAAAAAAAAAAGACTGGAGAAATCCTATCCTTGTAATGAATAAGTGGTCCCCTTAAATATTTGTTCCATCGCCCACCATGCTGTGTAGTTCTGATCTCAACACAAAAGTATTTTACTAACATTTTATCCTGTTCTGTCGCACTTGTTCTTGTTTGCAAAATAGACTGCTCTTTTCCCCCCTTGCTTTTCTTAAGGATATCATCATTTGAAGAAAGAAATGTTTAAAGAATTGAGTTCCCTGCCCCAGGAACTTTGGATCCCCTTTCTGTGTTATCCCTATTTTGCCCCTAAAACATCTGTCAGCTTGTTTTGTTTTGTTTTGTTTTTGTTTTTAACATGTGATGGCACCTTTTCTATGCTATTTGAGACCCTCAACATTCCAATATGGAGATCATCCTTACCAGTTTGAATGTGTACCACATAACCAATGTCTTCTACAAAGATCTGTGCTAATGTTCTGCAAAACAAAATCCTGCAGGCCTTTTAAAGTCAAGTTTTACAGGTATTGCTCTGTCATTTAATGCACTTCTTTCCTCCCTCAAGACAGAGCATAAAGGCTTGTCATGGATAGCATGCAATCTCGACTTTCCCATGCTCAGTGTGGAAGCCCTCTCATAAAACCAGTACATTATCCTTAAAATGAATTTCTCTCTGACTTCAGTGACACTTAAATGGGCTGAAAACAATGGTGCTGGCCAAGGTCCAGTGTTTCTGGACACTGCTTCTTAACATAAAATGAGTTCACAAAGGCTGGGGTGCATGCGGGGGGATATCAGATACTTTAAATACTGTATACTTTGCGTCTACACGTACAAAGTAAAGCAGTGAATTGGGCAATTATCCCTGTAATCCAAGTGTGCTCTTTCCTCCCCAAGTACATATTTTGGCTCCACTTATCTGAATATTTCAAAAAAAAGTATCTCCCGGTCCCTTGGGTAATGGCTTCACATCTCTATTTTGTGTATGTAAATTCAAAACATCCCCTGGTCTGTATTTATAAGTGAGAGACATTTCTGCAAATAAATCATTTTGGAGCCAACATCCTTCTTTTTCCCTAATGGTGAGCCATCTAGCACCTCATAAATGGTTCAACAAGCAAAATGTAGTTTTCCTGTGAGGTCAGAATTTTACCCAAGCAGGGACATCCTGTCTTTCCAGCCCCAGCCTGAGGAGCAGGGGGATGGGAGAGTCCAGGCCACCCGGGGATCCGACAGAAGCTGTCATCCGGCAGGCAGGAAGGCAGTTCACCTGTGGCCTGCTCATTATCGTGGGACGTGTTGACAGGCATGGGGACTGGGAAGGAGGTGAGGCAGTCTTCTGTGCCAGCTGCTGAAAGATGCAAAGCTCCCTCTTTTTCTCGCTCATCCAGCAACATGACATAGATACTGCTATGAGCCCCCTGGGCGAATATGAGCCCTGTAAGTTCAAGACACAAAACCCCTTGACACTTTGTGGAGTCCTTGAAAGGACTTCAGTGTTAGAGAGCACATGCCGTGTGATTAGCCGGAGACCGAGGGCCCAGAGGAGTTGCCCATTTTAGTATGTTCACATCAGTTAGGGAAAGGGTGCCGTGGCAGGAGAGCCCACCCGGCCATCTTTGTCATCTGTCCTTTCCATTTGACTATGAATGGAATGTGTTGCTTTCTTTTAATATCACACATGCCTATGGACTCATCTCAGGAAAATGTGACCAACTACAACTCAGCAAAAGGAATGTATGCTTAAAATATGTGAAGTGTGCAGGGCTCAGTGGGGCTCACGTGCAATTCCAGTGATCGCGGAGGCTGATGCAGGAGGATGGCAAGCTCCAGAGCAGCCTCAGCAACATAGTGAGGCCCTGTCTCAAGATATAAAAAGGATGGGGGGCAGCTGGGTTTGCAGCTCAGTGGTAGAGCCCTTGCCTGGCATGCGTGGGGCGCTGGGTTTGATCCTTGGCACCATATACAAATAAATAAAATTAAGGTATTGTGTCCATCTACAACTAAATTTTTTTTTTTTAAAAAAGGGCTGAGGATGTGGCTCAGCAATAAAGCACTCCTAGATTCAATCCTAGTGCCAAAAAAAGAAAGAAAAGATAAAGTAAAAAGTGCAAGTCCATTCTCAGAATGCTTATTGATATGTCAGATTCTCTGAAAATGACTGGGAAACAGGTCAGGGGCGGGTATCCCTGAAAGACCTCACATAACTGAAAGGGAATTTTTATTGTTCAATGGCTGCCATTCAAAAAATTCAAACACAAGAGACCCTAAAACATTCTTACTTCCCTTGGTCCTGAGCAGAAGCTCCTGTAGACTCCAAATCAATGCAGCGTGAGTGTGCACAGTGTTTGCTGCCAGAAGGGGGTGGCTAATCGCTGTGATGGACAGGGAGGGGCGGAGCGCTCACCTAGCGTGTATGAGGACCTGAGTTCCATCCCCAGCACCACCCAAAAGCCAGTTCCTTCCTCAGCCAGTTGACAATGTAAACAAGACACCTCGCCTGTGGAAAGGGGGAATGGACCCAGTCAAAGATGCCAGGAGGCCCAGTTCACTGAGGCTGTGAAGAATGAGTGCCAGGCTGGGCCATCTGAGAAATCTGGACAGAAGGTCCATTCTGAAGTCCTGGGAATTGTCAGCAACTGATGTGGCCACGAGGATGAAAGATTTTTTTCATGAAGCTAAGGTTTTCCTTCCCTCATCATAAATCAATATCTGTTGAATCAGTTTACCCTAAAAGGAACTTGGAGTCACAAGAGGTGTTTTAACATAATTTATTAGTGCTTCAGGTCAAAAACAGCAGCAGCAGGCCAGAGGTATAAAACCCTGCAGGGAATGAATCCTTGCTTTGCCTCCCCACACCCTCTTCAATAGCAGGTCCATTATCTGCTGCCAAGTAGCCTCCAGCTGTTCCTTTGCTCCCTCAAGTCCTATGTCTTCAGATCCCAGGAAACTTCCTTGCTGAAACTTGCCTCCCTAGCCACCTACCTGCTGTCTGGCCTCTTCTGTTTTCCTGCTGAAGTCATTGAGCCTGTATCTGAGGTCACTACTTTTACACCCATTCTGTCCTTACTTCAGCTCCTAAAATTCCCACCCCTGGATGGGACCTGGGCTTTCAAAGTCATCCCTCTCCTCCTGCTCTTTCTTCCTCCTTCCTCCTCCTCCTCCTCCTCCTCCTCCTCTCTCCTGCTCTCTCTCTGAAATTCAGATTCTGTGGGTTGATTGGCATCTCGTTGTTCTCAGCGCTTCCTGGCTCTTGGGCACTGTTTTGTTCACTGTGTCCTCTTTAAAATCATGCCTTCATCTTCTCTCTTCTCTGTCCTTCTCTCTGATCCTGTCACTTTGACATCTCCCTCCTGCCCCCTCCCCTTGTCTATGGGACCTTCAAGTTCCTTCTCTAGCCCTCTTCTCTCTCCCCGCTTTCTTCCCAAGATCTTCATTTACTCGAAACTCCATCTAAATTGTCGCCACGAGTGTGAATCCCTCACCTGCTGATGGTCAAATCAACTAAGCACAGATTGGGTGCCATCCCCCATGTCCCGCGACCTAGTGGCAGTTGTCACTGTGTGTTTTGATGGTGCTATAGGCTGAAAATGTCCCCATTGAGCATCTTCCTCCTAATACTACCTCCCTTGCCCTTTCCTGCCCAGATATCACTCTTCCAGCTCCCTGTCTTTGACATAGGATCCTAACATTTGATTGCTTCCTGTCATCAATGCTGATATCCAGGCTGTCCAATTTCTTAGTTCAACAGGGCTCCTCAGGTAGGCTTTGTCCCCTCTCTCCAGCTTCATTTTCATTCCGTATCTTTCCTCTCTGACAAAGGTTTCTGTCTTCTGTACGAGTGTCTTTTCTGCCACTTCTTCCTGCACTACAGGGGCAGCTATGACCTCTGCCTGACCGCTCACCTGTCTCCACATCCAGGTGCAGATTCTGTGGAGTATGT
Source organism: Sciurus vulgaris (assembly GCF_902686455.1). NCBI lineage: Eukaryota > Metazoa > Chordata > Mammalia > Rodentia > Sciuridae > Sciurus > Sciurus vulgaris. Next base: position 16,099,636 of record NC_136467.1, on the reverse strand, counting down.
GACCGGCCCACATTTTAGCCCTGCCTCTAGGTTACAGCTGACTGAAGACGTGTTTGGTTTTTTAAAATATATATTCCTATCACATCATCCTCATAATAATTCTGTGAAGTACAAACAACAAAGGAACAGATGGAAAAACTCTAGACGACAAAACTAAAATCTAAGGCAGCTCGTTGGCTCACTGATTGCCCAAGATGGCGACCAGGTCAGGTCCCTGGGTCTGGGTCCTGGGTTCCCTTGTAGCTTTCTTCCAATGGCTCCTCGCTATGCACAAAAAAGAGTCTAATTCCATTCACCGGGCTCTCAAGGTGGAGCCCCCAGGGTTTGGTTCTAAGTTACTTCTCCAGGTATATTTCCTGGAAAAATAAACTAATTCTCTCATGCACCATACCTGTCCACCCTACTCTGGGAAAGGTGGCCTACGCAACTTCAGCTGATCTTCCGGCTTTAGGTGCTTATTTTATGATCTGTTCTTGCAGCAGCCAGCGTAGTCTTAGAAATGCAGATGAGTGTCTCTAATCCCAAAATCCGAAGTTATCTGAGCATCAAGAGAACACCACAAATGGAAATTGTTTCATGTGCAAAATTATTACAAATATTGCTTCAGGGTATGTATAAAAGGTGTATGTGGGACATAAATGAATTTCACGCTTAAACTTGGGTCCCATTCCTAAGATATCCCAATATGCATATGCAAATATTCAAAAATCTGAGAAAACCTGAAATCTGAAACACTTCCCGTTTCAAACATTACAGATAAGGGATATTCAAACTGGGTTTATAAATAAATGATGAGAGTATGATTGTATATTTAATTAAATATATAAACAGAAAAGCAAAGATAAATGAACAAGGGTCGCAGAGGTACCAGACCATAAGTGGTGCGGGGAGGGGCCAAGAGCACAAAGGATTATTGTTCTCCCCAAACACACACCCTTCCTTAGGCTAAACTCTTTCCTTGAGAAAACAGCTTGGAGAATATGATTGGCCAGCTCCAGATGACCTTAAGCTCCACATGGCTCTGTGGGAACTTGGAAGGACATGATAAGGACAGAGGGCCATCCGTGTCCCCGTGTGAGGGGACTGCCTCTGCAGGCACCCCACGCTGGCCCTGATGACATTGTTCTGACAACCTGCACACCACCAGAGAGTTCCTGACCCTTAACAAGCAGGGGTCGCAGGCCTGTTTCCCAGCATCCTTCAGGATCCCTCCGAGCTGTGCACTGACCCAGCTCAGGGCCCAGTGGTCAGCAGTGTCTCGGGGCAAGAGCCAGGCAGGGGCAGCAATTCCAGAACAAACCAAAACCTTGACTGCAAAGTCCTGTGTGGTGGCCTGTGGGGTGAGCTGCAGAGGAGGGGCCCTCTCAGCTCCAGGTGGTTTGGTGATGGCAGACGGGTTTTCCTGGTGGCCCGGCCACTTCAGCTCACACAGAATGGAGTAGGAGCAGTCTGAAGAGCACAGGCAGCCGCCACTCAGCCTGGTGGGGGGGGGGGGGGGGGTGCTGCTGGCCGCCACAGCTGTTCTGGCAGCTGTTCAACAGGTGTTCCTGCTTCTCCCCTAGGAGCCCATTGCCAGCTGTCTTTGCATTCACCTCGAGTTCGCCTGCACCCCTCTTTCCTGCCTCCTCCTCTCACTACCTCTGAAGAAAGGCAGTATGGCTAGGCATTCAGGGTGGCATCTACAAAAACTAGAGGTCCAAGAGGAGCCAGATGCCTTCCTGCACCCCAACTTTCCCATCTATAAAATGGGTAAGAGAAGACTTATCGGCTCCATGCCTCAGACAAAACCCATAGGAAAATTGCTGCCAAACGAACAAGGTGCTGCAGATGCTGATGTTGGCGTTCTCCAACTCCTTGTGTCTTCATCCTCGTCTTCCTCATCTTTCTCATCTGCCCCTTAATGACTCCACCCCAATAAGAGCAAATCATATTTGCAGAAATGCTTTAAGCCAAATACAAAGATACCAAACCACTGGAAGATTTGTGCTTATGGGTATAAACCCAAACAAAAGTTTTATTTTCGTTCAAAATTTCAGGATAATATAGATATTATGCTTTAGCATACAGCAGTAGTTACCTAAAAATGGTTGCAATAGGTGACACTAATAGTATTTGAAATCACCTTTGAAGGGCACAGGAAGTCAACTTTGCTCTGTGACTCTCAATGCCAGGCCTGGATTTTACTAACGTCAAGTCCCAGGTTGCTTTGTGGAGCAAGTCTAGGTGCTAGAAGAATTGGTTCTGGACCTTTCTCATGCCTCCAACCCCAAACTTCTCTCTCTGGCCAACTTTTGATACCATACCCAGAGTGTCATTTAAATAAGGCTCCAGAGTTCCTGGCTAAAATGAGAAGCTCTGTTAACTCACAAGCATAATTTAGCTCAAAGTCATTTCCAACAAAAAGCAACTTTCTGGAGAATGCTACAGGAGATGAATGACTGCTTACGCATCTGACACACCAGAGGGAGTTGTTTAAAAAAAATAATTGAAAAAAGAAAGAAAGAGAAAAAGAAAAAGGAGAGGAAGCAGAAAGAAAGGAAGAGAGGAAGGGAGGAAGAAGGCAGTTGGACGCTGCTTTTGAACCAGTCAGCATCTGTGATGCAGGCCTCCTTGGAGAGCACCCATGCAGGCCTTGAAGGACGAGTAGGGGCTCAGCAGGCAGAAGGACAGACATCCCAAGGCATGTCCTGGGAAAGCTCAGGAGTGCTCAAGAAGCAGGCGGCTGGTGCTCCTTCTGCCGAGAGGGAGGTGACGTAAAGGAGCAATGGAGCCCAGAGCAGGGACTGGCAGAGTGTAGAAGCAGGAAGGCCAGTGCAGAGGGCTGGCTGACTTTTGTGTCCCCTCTGTTCTTCCTCTGATTCCGAGAATCAGCTCCTCTGTGCAGAGTGGATGGAGGGACTTTCCTAGCCTCATGTCTGGGCTGGCAGCTAGACTGCATGGAGCCTGTGACAATGGCTTTCCATTTAGAGCCAGAAATGAGGGTTAGGGACAGCATTCTCCATAGGGGAGGAAGAGCGAGCATTGTTATCTATTTGTGGAAAGACTATGGAGAGTGTAATGATTCTAATTATATCCAACTCCAATAAGGCGCTTTCTTTTGTTACTGACATAATGCTTTGTTCAGAAAACATACACTCGATCCCCCAAAATCTGAAGTACTCAACTAGATTTCTCAGTGGGGAACGCAAAATTGTGAGACTAATTGGCAAGCCTGCAGAGGTTTCTAGAAACAAGGCACAATGAGTTCACATGTAGAATGTGAACATGTTGTAATAAGGCTGAAGTCCCCTGGACCAACTCCTGCCACAGCCTTGTTCCTCTACCCACCCTCCTCTCTCCTCCATATCATCAGTCTGCTGCATACACTTCCAGAGTTTTTTTCTATGTATTTACATATTTGGAAAACTGGGGCTGGGGTGTGGCTCAGTGGTAGACTGCTTGCCTAGCATGTGTGAGACCCTGGGTTCAATCCCCAGCAACTTAAAATGAAAGTTATGGAATTACCATATTTTATGTTCATACACCTAAAGGATTATGTATGTGGTTTTGAATTAAAAGTCTGAGGGTAGAAAGTGATCAGAAGGTGGAATACACGCTGAAATGGAAATATGATGCTCTTTATAGCACTAAACAAAATTAAGTGTCCACTTAAAGGTAGATTTCTACTTCAAATTCAAAAGATACAGAAGGACAAAGTTGTTCCTATATTTTCCTGCTTGGGTTTCTTAGTCCCTTCTAGATACCTCTGCTAGATTCCCTATCCACCACAACCATCAGCACATCGAACAGAAACACCCAGAAGGAGGAAGACAAGGACTGGCAGCTGTCATTCATTCTGTTCACAACTAGCTATCATTCATTCTCCACTCCACCAACTGATAGGAAGACACTGGAAGCTGGTGACACTTGCCCCCACCATCTTAATGAAGGAAAACTGTCTCCCTCAGCCCAAAATGTGAGAGTTCATTCCCATGGCCTACTTAGGGCTCCAGTTTGATAGATCCTGTGCAGTTCTCTTGTCTTTATATCTCAAAATTCCCTTATTACACTAGAAAAGCAGTCTAAAAATTCATTTGGAAGAATAAGACCCCAGAATAGCCAAAGCAATCCTGAGCAAGAAGGGTGATGCAGGGGCTTCACAAAACCAGATCTGAACTCATGCTACAGAGCTGTCGTAGCAAAACAGAATGGTATTGGCATCAAAAGAGACACGAAGATCACTGGAATAGAACAGAAGACAGACAAACCCACATAGTTACAGACATCTGATACTTGGCAAAGGTACCAAAATATATGTTGGAGAAAAGACAGGCTTTTTAACATATGATGCTGGGAAAACTGGATATCCATTATGTGACGAAATGAAATTGGGTCTCTATCTTTCACCCCGTACAAAAGTCAAATTGAAATGAACTTAGAAATTAGAACAGAAACCTTGCACTGCGGGAAGAAAACATAGGGCCAATGCTCTATCAAAGAGGTGCAGGAACCAACTTCCTCAACAAGACCCCTAACACTTAAGAAATAAGAGCAAGAATCAGTAAGTGAGATGCCATCAAACTAAGAAGCTTCTGCACAGCAAAGAAAATGATTAAGAGGGTGAAGAGGGAGCTTATAGGATGGGAAATATCTTTGCCAGTGGCTCCTCTGAGTGGGGATTAATATTCAGAATGTATAAAGAACACAAAAAGCTTACCACCAAAAAACCAAATAACCAAACCAATAAATGGGCAAAAGAACTAAAAAGAAATTTCTCAAAAGAAACACAAACAGCCAATAAATTCATGAAAAAATGTTAAATACAAATCAAAACTACACTAAGATTCCATCTCACCCAGTCAGAAGGACAAATATCAAAAGTACAAGTAACAATAAATGTTGGTGAGGATGTGGTGAAAGGTACATTCATACATTGATGGTGGGGCTGCAAATTAGTACAACCACTCTGGAAAGCAGTTTGATGATTCCTCAGAAAACTAGGAATGGACCTTCCATATGACCCAGCGATCCCACTCCTTGGTATTTATGAAGAAGGATTAAAATCAGCATACTATAGTGATACAATCAATTCAATGTTTATAACAACCCAATTCACAATAACCAAATTATGGAATTAACCCAGATGCCTGTCAATCAATGAATAGATTAAGAAAATGTGGTATATAAACACAATGGAGTTTTAGTCAGGAGTAAACAAGAATGAAATTATGGCATTTACTGGTAAGTGTATAGAAATGAAGAACACCATGTGAAGTGAAATAAGCCAGACTCAGAAAATCCAGAGTTGGATGTTTTCTCTCCTATGTGGAAGCTAGAGAAACATAAGGGAAAGGAGGTGACAGGGGGAGGGGATGGGATATCATAAAGATATAGGGAAGATCAGTGAATGGAAGGGAAACAAGAAACAGGGAGGAGCAACGGGAAAGGATAGAAATGTGGAATGAATTTAACAAAATCACATTAGGCACATGTTATAAATATACCCCAGGGAATTTCACCTTTATGTATATGTAGAAAACATCCATCAAAAATAAATAATAATAATAATAATCTTGAAGATAGAGGCATTCCATCAAGAAGCACAAGCTGGCAGCTTAAAGGACTCATAGACTGGAAAAGTTGAGGTGACTGACTGATAATTCAACAATGGCCTCTTCACATAGGTGAAGCTATGCACGTCCCATGGCTACTAAAAGTGTCAGCTCCCGAAGTGCAAAACATAGAGTTAGACTGCATTTCCCTGTCACCTGTTCCCATGCACTGGCCCTCGCCAGTTGAATTAACTGCTGGTTCTCATTCTGCTTCCTAAAGTGGCACAGCTAATTGAACCTGCCATAATTTCATTAGAAGGAAACCTATGGACTTGCCATTCTCCCTCCCAATTTGTCTTCTGTGCCCATGTGGCACTCAGAGTCCATATTTGGCAGTTGTCAAATATCACAAAATTTCTCCTGCCTTGGTTGTAAAGACCAGAGATAAATTGCTTTGGGGTCAGGTTTTATGGGGATGATAAAATCCTCTAATGGGTTTCAGATGCTTCTGTGCCCTGCCCATGAGGCCACCTTCAGGTCACTGTACGGATATTAACATAATTCTGGACTATGGATAGAACAGGCGTGCCTGATGTTTCCCTTCTACTCTCTTTTAAAGGATTTCATTGAAATCTGAAGGTCTCAGATGCTGAGATTTTCTAGATGAAGGAAAAACGATTTTCCTTCCAAGCTTCCTCAAAGATTTTATTTCTGATGTAACTTTAGAATCCTCAACACAGTTTCCTCCACTGTCTGCTAGTACAATGAAGTGACGCATCTCTGCCTGTCACAAGCACAGCTTCTCATCAATGCATGGGGGCATGTCAGCTCTGGATGTCAGATGGTTCCTGGCCTCCCAGGGTTGCCCTCTTGCACAGGAGTGAATGGGGAAGCGACCCTTCAGATTTGGGATTCTGGGGTGGGATCTGACATGGCAGCATCAAGGAAATACATGTTAAAGGAGAGAGCATAGTGCTGTGCTACAAGAGCACTTTCTGTCATTCCAGTCTTGCCAGCAACCATGTACCAATTACACTCAATTGTGGCTTTTGCTTAATTTTGAAAGTTTTTTATTAAAGTGTCAAAGACATATATAAAAGTGGTGACCTCCAGGGGACTGAGCCACAGGACTGTGGGAATGGGCTCACAGATATCTTCATCCTGCTTGAGAGTGACATGCACACATGGTGGGGCCCCTTGAGCACTTCAGAAGGCACAAGGGTGGACCTCTGTGCTCCTCCTGGCCGCAATTCTTTGATCACCAAGAAGAGGCAGAGTCGCAGTGCCTCCTGGGACAACGTCCTCTCTCGGGCTGGGCAGTTCTAGGCAGAGTGGCCAGCTTTGCCCTCCACCCCAGTTCCCATCCACCAGCCTCATGCCTGGCCAAAGGGAAGAATGTGGGTCCTGTTCCCAGAAGTTTACCCTGAGTGGCTCCAGCCCCTCTGCAGTGTCTACAGCCTGTGGTGACAGGGATGGGGAGTCACACCCTGTCAGAACTGGGACCTGACCAAGCCCAGCCAAAGGTGTCTCTGTGCACCCCTTGTTTGTGTGGCGCAGTTTTCCTCTTCTGAAGAAAAGGCCTTTCAGTCAGTTGGACCTGCCTTCAAGGCCCAGCATCCCTCCCCAGGGAGGCTGTCGCCTGCCATCATCCTACAAGCCTTCTCAGAGCACCTACATTGTGCGTATTATGACCTCAGTGTTGAGGAGACCTCCATTCACTTGGTCCCCCGAGCCCTCAGCTGGGTGGTCCCAGGGAAATTACCGAACCCCCCTGACCCCCATGTCTTTGTCACTAAAATGGAGATGATGATGAGGATGATTACATCATTTCCATAGGGTTCTTTGTTGTGCTAAATGATATGAGCAGACCACTTAGTAATATCAACAATTCCAGAACTCTCTCAATAAACAGTAGTTGCTATTTAATTTCCCTCTCCATTGTCCTGTGGTCTTTTACATATCCTACAGTATACAGTATGTATTTTCAAATTATAGAAATATGCTAGACAGCAGCAAGTTAGGCTGCCTGTCGGTCACCCAGATACTAAACAGAATAGTTAAGCATATGTGTTCTAGTAACAGAGGAAGCAGTAAACTAAAAGAAACTAACCTGTCAGAGAAGGGCAGCCCACATGGAGGGCTGAACGTCAGTTCCGCCTGCTCTCAACGTGGTCACCCTCAGCATTGTAATAAGAAACAATATTCAGAAAGATAAGCCTGGCCTGGGCGGCTGCAGGGTCTGCTTTGGTGAGAAAAGACCCAACCATTTTAAGAAGCTATTTTAAGGCACGGATATGTCTAATGATTTCCTACATAATGTACTGCAAAGGAAAGAGAATTCTGGTTACTCAACACTTGGCAATCAATAACACCCCATTACCCAGGGCTTTATTTCCTCCAGAGCCTACTGAAGTGTGTGAGTGAAGCATGCCTGTGGATCAGGAGGTTCTGGCTGTGTGTGGTTGAACCAGCGTACACCACAGTTCTATTTTCTATGTCCTCCTCCCAGACCGTGTCATTAGTCATTATCTATGGTGGAGCCCAGAGTAGAGCATGTAAGACATATAATCACCAGATAATACGCTCCGCTCAAAGCATTTTTTCATGCCTTTATATTAACCCTGAAAACACTCCCACGAGGCAAACAGGAAGATGCAGAAATGGCTCCTTTCTATGGCTGGAGAAATGAAAGACTGAGTGGCAAGGCCACTGGAACTCATGACAGGCGCTCTTCTTCTCTACCAGCGTTCAGGTCTGTGGATGCCCCATCTCCTCTCCCTACCTCATTGCCTTTGATTCGCAAAGAGCTGCAGCACTGACTTCAGCTGGACAGGACTGATCTGGGGAAGAGTGACCACTTCAGGGAGGGTGTGCTCGGTCTCCGCGGGAAGCACAGTAGCCCATTCACCGATCTGATCCCCAAGTGACTCATATGCAGCTGCTTAGATTTATGACCAGTTGATGGATTTAAGGGCTGCTGGCTCTTTTGTTGAAATTCATATTAATAAAGAAGGGGGCTCTATAAAAACTTACTGTTGCATAGAAAGAATCCATGGAGCATCACAATGTGATTATTATTATGTCCTTACAACTAAAGAAGTAGGTAGAACTATGGTTTCTTTCATCAGGATCTGCAGTCTTAAAAGCAAGTGGGCTTTGATGGAATTTAACCATAAAATTTGCAGAACAAACCAAACCCCAGCAATTACATTTTAAGCCCCTGGTCTCCTCTTACCCACCACCATCACCAAGAAGTTGCCAACACATTGTGTGTGTGTGTGTGTGTGTGTGTGTGTGTTTTAAAAGATCAGACAAGAACACTCCAAGGCTGAATTCTGGCAAGTTCTCCTTTTGCTCAAATCCTTAATATATGCCTACACACAGCATACATCCTCCGCTAAAAAGAAATCAAATCCTCGGGATACCACACAGTAGCACAAAACTCAGAAAGAACATTTGAACTTATAAGGGATAGGATTCATTCCTCTTTTCCCAGGAAGATCTCCTGTGGCATTAGGAGCCAGCTGGGCTCCCAATATATGGAATTCAATATGAAACGCCAGGAAAAAGTCTTCACGTTTGTCATTATATTTGCTGTATTTTAAGTTCAAACTCTGAGTTTACTTACGACACATTGATGCTTCCAGGTATAACTGATGACAAAACTAAGGCCCACAGAGTTGATGTGACAACCTCATCGGGGTCAGCATGAGCAAGTGCAAGAGGCAGCACTCTGCAGACGGCTCTGTGGATTCCATGGCCCAGTCTCTGGGACTTGAGCTTAATGGGCCACTACTCCCATGAACAGGTATATTATATGGCTCAGTTGACCTTAAAATAAGGACATTATCCCTGGGCCTAATTCACTTACAGAAAGTCTTAAAAGCAGAGGGTTTTTCTGTGCCTGCTACTGGTAGAAGCAGGAGAGCACGAAAAGGTCACTGCTGGCTTGAAGATGGAAGGTCCACATGCAAGGGGAAGGGACCGGCCTCTAGGAGCGGAGAGTGACCGCAAGGACACAAGGACCTCAGTCCTACCACTGCGAGAATCTGAATTCCGCCAACCCTCTGAATGTGCTTGGAAGCAGATCCTTTCCCAAAGTCAGATAAGAACGCAGCTTAGCCACAGCCTGAGCGTGAGGTTCCCACAAAGACCCCAGCTGAGCCACGTGGGACTGCAGGCCTAGGAAACAGCGAGACAGTAAATGACTGGGCTTGCTGTTTGTTTCTTATTTAATTTACAAAGAACAGAGATTCATTTCTTAGCATTCTGGCATCCAGTGGCCTTCTAGCTGTGTCATGACAGGCACAGCAGAGGCCATCCCACGGTGAGGGAGCAGGAGCATGCTCTGGGTGTTGTTTCAAGCCACTCAATTTGAGAGAACTTTTTATGCAGTGATAGAGAACCAGGCAATTAAACAGAGAAGGTGAGATTCAAACTCAGCTCTATTTGGTGTCAATCAAGTGGATGTGGAAATCTATCACTTAATCACAAAATGGACTTAAACAGGATGATGTAGATTAAGGAATGAGCTCATTTCCAAAACAGATTAGAAAAAATAGCCCTTGGCTTAGTACCTGCCGCCACCCCGGTCCCTGACTTCATCCCTGGGAACATCCACCTCTCCGCACGGACCCTGTTGTATCCCTGCTGTCATTATTACCCTGGTTTTATCACACTTGTCCACTTCATTTTCACATTGTTTAGCCTTTTCTCTCCACACCTATGCTGCCAAGGAGACTAAACAGGCACAGTAATACCCACTCTCTAGATGAAAAATTTGAAGAAGCAAAGCCGCTAATTCATTTTTTTAAATAGTCACCCAGTTAGTAAATAGTACAACCAGAACCACCCTGGGCTTTTCTCCAAATGCTACCATTTCCTAGAGATTAAGAAACCAAAACTCGGAGAAATGGAGCAACAATCACTGACCTGAAATTCCTTTTAATTGAGCCACCTGACCCCAACTGCTCTGCTTTCTACAACCAATTATTCCCATCGAGAACTGTGGCCTCCCCCGAGCAGCAGTCTTCTGAACCACATCTCTTCTCACTCAAGGCTCCCAGCCCCAAGGACATTTTACCTAGTGGTTACTCCCTCCTGCCCCAGGGCCTTTGTACTGGCTGCAATTGACTGTCTTCTTTTCCCCTTTGCCATATCAATTCCTACTTGTTCTTGAGATGCCAGCTCAAATGACAGTTTTAGGGACTGGGCCTCTGAATTCCCACAGTAGGTTAATTCCCTGATGTACATTCTCATAGTGTCCTTTGCTTTCCATGGTTGGCAATTTATACTGATTTGAGCATGTCACTGGGGTCTAGTTTCCCCGCTGTATGGCAATTCCATGAGGACTGGAACAGCAGCGTTTCTCTCATAGTATGTCACCAGTGCATAGCGTGGTTCTGGCACATGGGACTTAACAAATATTAGATGACCTAATGAATGCATTTGTGTACTGACAGATGAATGAAATACGTAGCTATTCTTCAGGTAGGCAGGACATGACATCAAGGACCACCTCTCCCTGTGGCAGCCTGGGAAGGTTCTTTTGGCAAGAACTGAGCATAGGGTCTTTCCAGTCAAAAATGTTTCATCTCATCCTCTAAAAAATCCCTTCCCAACCCTGCCGGAAAGCACCCCATTCCCCCATAGCGCTTTCTCTACTTTGTGGGCTGCTGTGGACAATTTCCCACCTCCTCACACTAGCAGCTCTGTTGACAGATCCTCTGAGAAAGAGTCCCTACTCCCACACCCCAGGTAGTACCCGTGACCCAGAAACCCATGCGAAGCTGCTCTGCAGAACACTACTCCTGTGATTGGTCCTATCCCCTTCCCACAGCAGAATTCAGTCATAAAAAATGCTCCACTTATTATCCATCTGTGAATAAATTAGCATTCTTATTTTGTATTCTCAACAAGAGTTATTTGGGAAAATTGTTTGGAAGGTTTCATTAGACAGCCTCTACATTCCTGTGCAGTTCTGAAAAATTCTGTCAGTCTTGGAGTCACTGACTTTGCACTTCGGACACAGTAGCTGTCGATGTACTGCATCATCTTGTTCATGGAACTAAGCTGACCCACATCAGTTTCTAGCAAGTAATACTCCATGCGGGGCACCCTCTTCTATGAGAGAGGAACATCATAGTGCACCAAGGATCCTCTTAATCTAGCTTACATTCTCTTACCCGCTAAACTGCTGCAGTGTATCAAAAATAACTTCATTCAGAGGCTGAGACCTTAACACACCCACCAAGGAATCACTTTGTTATATGAGTAACTTCCTTGAGGACGACAAGTTTGTTTGCTGAGCCTTTTTAAATACAAAAAGTCATGTAAACACAAGTCTGACCATCATGAAGTTAAACGTCCCGCCCATCTTTTTCGGTCATCGCCGATGTCCACACTCGCACACCCTGCGGAGTGTTTTGGTCCTTACTGCAGTCTGGGGAGACAAGGACCTATCGATGATGTTTGGTTTGAACATTCTGAGCCAGGTTTGGAGAAAATCTCAAGCAACCCGTGGAACTGGAACTTCTCCTTGGAGAAGGGGTTCATCTCCTCAAAGACCCCAGGAAGGCACATTCCAGCCACAAATGAATTCACATGACATATCTGGGCAATGCTGGTTGGTAGGTTAGGTTTGGTTAACTACAAAATCGGGGTAGATGAAAATGATGATGGTGATAATGATGAAGATGAAGATGATGATGGATGCCAAGGTGATCACACGGGGGCTAGATTAGTAGATCTGGAATGCTGGGCTAAGGAGTTGAACTCCATTTGACACTGGGAACCCACTGGCGTGTGTGTAAGGGATGGATGACGTGAGGATTCATAAAGTGCTTTCAGGCACTCTCCTGCATAAGCTCAGGTGCCTTTTCTGCACCCTCTGGGTATCAGCTTGAGGGTGAAGTGCCCTGGTCTAAGTCTCTTTCTTTTGCAATCTTGAGAGGTTCTTTGAATGCATAACATTGTGAAATCATCAAACAAAAAATACATCAAGCTGAGCGTGGTGGCGTATGCCTGTAATCCCAGTGGCTCAGGAGGCTGAGGCAGGAGGATCGAGAATTCAAAGTCAGCCTCAGCAACTTAGCGAGGCCCTAAGCAACTCAGCAAGTCCCTGTCTCTAAATAAAAAACAAAAAAGGGCTGGGGATGTGGCTCAGTTGTTAGGTACCCTGGGTTCGATCCCTGGTACCAAAAAAAAAAGAAAGAAAGAAATTAATCAAAAATTAATGCTACATTATAAGTTGATCTACATTAGTCTACATTATGAGATGACCCACATATAGTTTTTTAAAGCAATGAAGTAAGCTAAATGTGTAAATAATGTGCTGAAAATAGTAAACAGACCTGCCAGTAAGAGCTTGAAGCTTTCTTACTAAGAAATTTGTGAAACACATAAGACAAACTGATGTAACTAGGATTCACATCCATGACTCCTTTTAAGAAAAAGTCTTTGTTCCAAGAGTACCAAATTCTTCTTTCATCTTTCTAAATTAGTTGATTTGGGGGGATGTTTATGGACATCTAACTGGCCTATATTCCACACTTATCCACAATGAGTTCCTTATTTTCTTGCATTAGAAATTAGATATAATTCAGATAATCAATCCCCAGTTGAGCTTGTCTTTTCTCCAAGTTGGGTAAACAGAGAGTCCTCCCCAAAGACAGTGCTAAACCCCAGCCCCGGAGCAAATCTGTACAAACTGACATTTAACTAGATATGTTCTTTTCCAATGAGCACCTGCAGCACCAGCTGCCCAGCTCCATGTGACTGCCTAGTGAACAACTTCCTTTCTGGGAAGAACTGCAGTGGCGGGAACGGTTGTGTATTCATGACTTTGAAGGACACAACTAAGGGTTCACATGGAGAGGGGATGCACAGGTTGAAGGTCACTAGGTCAATCTGCACAACTCAAAAATCCTTGCTTCTTTGCCTACTTTCTGGGTCACATGCTCAAATTCCTCCCTGACCATGCAGCTTGATTTGCTTTTGGCCTTCTGGGGACCCTTCCTGTGTTACCAGCTTGCAAGCAGTATCAGGAGATCAGGCTCCAGCAGCACTATGCGGAGTGCACGGGAGCTTGCAAATGGGCACTTTCTAGCCAGGAATGAAGCAATTTGGACTTGAACTATAAAGCTGGAGTGGGAGGAATACAAGGAAAGGAATAGACAGTAGTCCTCCAGGAGGTATATGGTTATTTTATCCTCGTGTATTGTTTTTAATTGTACAATTACAGAAGGTGTGGGTTAATTGCATTAGCCCATATCAAGGTTGTCTTCTTTATTTCTTCCCCCTTTTCTGACTTGATGAATGGTTTTAAAAGACCCCTCTGTTCTTGAAAGTTAAAGGATATGTTTCCTAAAGGAAATAGGAGCTCAAAACTTTTTGCTAGAGATGTAGGGGTCCACTCTCAGGAAGGTATTGGGTTGCTGGAAAGTGGTCACGAAATTGGGTTCTTCGTAATCGAAGTCCTTCTGTAATTACAGAAAAAGTGACTTTGAAAGCCAGCTACTGAGTGTGTCTTAGGTTAACCACGTTCCAAGGGACTCCAACTTACACAGAAAGTTGAGGCTGCGTGGTTGGTGGGGCTTCCATCTTCTCTGGTGTTTCCATCTGGATATTTAGCTGGCAGTTTCTGTATGTAAGTCAGTTGTTCAACTGTTATGAATAAGTCAAAAGGAAGTAGAGAAATTAAAAAAATAATTTTTAAAAGAATGATTTTCTCAGTGAAACAATTTTAGAAAAAAAAACCATTATATTTCTTTGGCTTTCCATTTTATTGGTTCTATTATAAAATTCCAAAGGAAAGTACAGTATCTCAGAGTCCTTAGGCAATGGATGTATCTACGTTACAGAATCAGTTTTACTGAATTAGGATGAGAAGAAAATGCTAATGAGAACAAGGATTTTGATAATGTGAATGAAGCTGAGTTTGGAAGTGGGAGGTTAGTAGGAGGACTCAGAAATTAAAAAGAAAAGAAGAAGGCAGCTATTCAAAGGATAAACCTATAGAAGAACAAATTTACTCAAAGAGAGAAATATATATATGCAAATATGATTGTGATGGGAATGAGTTTTATTTCTGTTCTGAAAAGAATGATATGAACCAGTGAGCAGCATTGCCAGTCTTTAATGAAGGCAAAATGTGATTCTAGAAACTTAGGATGCCCTCACTGGACATACACCGGAGAATTGATACATACTAAAACTATTTTGTTTATTCTTAATAATTCCTAAATAATCTATATTAATTTCCCTGGGTTTAGTAACAAAAAGAATTTGGACAAAAAAAATGAGTTTCAAGATGCTTTTAAGTTGGCATATATGACAAAAATTCAGTCCACCATAACATTTTAGCAAATCACCCAGTTTGATCGTGCTGACTTATAAAAAGCACATTGGAGTTGGAGTGGCGTCAGCTCCGATCTCACTTCAAGGACCTCCAAAGACAAAGCAAAATTTTAATCCTCCTTGTCCACCCGGTTCACGTCTGTTCCTCAGTTGTATTACTGTTCTTCCAAGATTGACGTGTAAAAGCCTGCTGATAAGCACTTCCTTCACTATTAAGCTCTTTAAATTTCAAGTCTTTGACTTTTCAAATGCCAACATTTCTACATCCAAAATGAATTTTCCATTCTTTTCTTGGAGAATTTCATGAGATTTCATTTTTAAAAAACTTTGTGTTTGTCTTACAGGATTGAATTGTATTAAACTACATTTAAAAGTTCATGCTTTAAGGTGCTAAACATGTAATGTGAAAACCCAGTTCTACATCATTTCATTCCTTCTTGCAAACATTGTAAGCAACACTTTGCCGTTGGTGCCAGAACAGCCCTTAAAGCCCGCTTTTATTGGTTTTCATTGCTTTTGCTTGGAATAAGGCATTATACTTTTCATGAAATATAGCCGCCCCCATTTAAAATAGAAATGCAAAACAGGAGTGGCTTTCTACAGAACAAATCAAATCTCCAAATCTGTAGCTTCTAGTTAGAGTTATCACAGAGACCTTACTGATGGCCCTAGATAATTACTTCTAAGATGATGTCCTGCCTGAAAGAACACTGGCAATTTACAGTTGCAAAGACCATTTTTCAGTGTTAGTGAATAAGAGTGATTTCGAGTCTTTTCTCCCTTCAGCTGATAGTTTTGTTCCCCACCGTAATTCAATCCCTTTTCATTCCTTTCTACAATATACACAATCAGACCTCGAATTTAAAACTTCCCCCAGCACAGTTTGAAGAGCTAAGTTTGAAGATGCAGAAAAGAACGCCAAACTAGGTAACTCAGAAGTCCATTTAAAGGCAGCAGTATACAAGGGTGAGGATTTCTAGGGGCTAAAAACCCGATTCCCTCCAAATATGTTTTAATTCATGTACAAGTGAGCTCCCCATGCACTCTCCCTTCAAGCCCTGCCAAACATCTAACAAATAAGGCCCAAACATCCTGCTTGGATTGAGTGAGGAGGGAGGGAGTCCAGGAACCCCTTTGGCTGGACCACTGTAGGGTCACCAGTCACTGGTCCTTTGCAAAGCCTCAGCATCTAGAGAACACGGTTCCAGTAGCCTTTGGTGATCCACCTTTGTATAGTAAAACCTTAATTTTCCTATTTTCAGGTCTTCCTTAGAGAAAGAGAGAGAAGAAAGAGGAAGAGGAAGGAAACTCACATCTCAGTCTTCATCAGGACCCCCATAAAACTGGTATCACAGACATCATAGCAAAAAATTTTTGCACCTTCCCCTCCCCAGGAGCAGACTCAAGTGGTCATCTACAGCAATGCCACAGGAACTACTTTTTTGGATGCATCAATAACATGTATCTCAAATTAATAGCTTCTTGTTCTTTATTCCTCCAAAGGCTTGTGCTGCTCCTTATTGATAATGAAATTTGGGCCACAGGATTGAGCTAACTCTAGAAACTTCATTTCCTGATAAGTTGAGATGCACCAAGCAATCTTTTTCTAACTCTCACACTTATTCTCAGGGCAAAAAGATTAAAATCATCTATGAAGAGTGAAACCAGGTGAACCATTTTCTTTCTCTTTTCTAGATCTTCTCTTAGAACCGCTGAGCTGAAGGCCTGGACTTCCCAGCTGCTGGGAAGGGTGGAATGGGAGGAGCTCACTGCACGTGATATTTTTTCTTAGCTCCTACCTCTTCCAATGGTGTGCTGGTGAACTTTGAACAACCAGCTGTAGGGAGGCCGGGAGGGAGGAGAGCCTGATGAGTAGCTCATGCCAACTTCTGTGGTGTAAATATTCTCATCACTGCTGATCTCCAGCTACCAATTGGACATCAAATGGCTCAGAAAATTCCTGAAATTTTAATAAATAGTTCTCAAAAATTGGTACAAACCAGCTTGAACCTACCACTGCTTCTAACCATTCATGAAACATAGTTTTAATAGTATCTATTCAATATAATGTGTGTTCTTTCAAATTTCAGATTCCCAATTCCTAATTCAAGGTCTTTTCTGAAGGGGATTTTATAAAAAGATAAACAGTACATCTATCATACATAATGTAACAGTCCTGCAGGAGCCTGAGGTAGCACCCCCTAAAGTCAAATATCTTAATATCCCTGCAGTTAAATGACTGAAAATTCACACTAAATAGGATTCTTAAAAGAAACTACAAAATGGCCTGTGTTAATTCGAGCTCTGCCACGATAATAAATATCTGAGACAATCAACATATAGAGAAGAGGTTTATTTTGGCTTCCGGTTCTAGGGCTTTCGGTCCGATTGGCTGGCCCTGTTGCTTTGGGTCAGTGGTGAGGCAACACCTTATGTCAGGAAGGTGAAGCAGTGCAGAACTGCTCACCAGACAGCTGGGAGTCAAAAGAGAGGAAGAGGAAAGCTCTGGGATCCTGCAACCACCCGACCCGCCCCGCCCCTGAGGAGGCCCACCCCCATAATCTGAAGACCTCTCACTATGCCCCACTCTTAAAGTTTCCACCAAGTCCTAATAGTACCATGGACTGGGGACAAGTCTTTTATACCTGGGTCTTTGGGGGACACTAATCTAAACCATAGCTGTTTCCAAACACTGCATACTAGGCTTTATTGACAAATGAATTGACACCAGGGCTTTGTCACAAATGATTTAAGAAAAATCTTTCCCATTTGTAGGATCACTGGATTCTAGATAAAGAATCCAAGGATAAAGATTTAGAGTATCTTCTTATCAGAGCACATGTGTGCATTTTTCCAAGGTTCAAAAGAAGGCAGGTGGCCCTGCAACCATAAAAGAAGGTAACCAAAAGGGAAAGATTAGGATGTATGATTCACATAGAACACACTGACACTGGCACTTGGTACTTACGGGGTCAGTCTTGGGGTTACAGATTTGATTCCAAATTTCTGCACTGCTCCTTCGCCATAGGAAACAAAATGGGGGTTACCAGATATAAAAGGGTATAGGGAGACAAGGATGGTTAACAGGTTCAGGGGTACAGTTGGACCAGAGGAATAACTTCCAACGTCCTATAGCACAATAGGATAATCATGGTTGACAACAATTAACTCAATATTTCAAAATAACTAATAGAATGCCAAATGTTCCCGATACAAAGAAATGATAAATGTCTGAGGTGATAGATATGCCAGTTGCCCTGAACCGATCATTATATGTTGTTGTATACATGTACTGAAATGCCACATGGTATCCCATTAATATGTACAATAACTGTATCAATTAAAATTAAAATATTAATTAAAATTAAAAAGACTTGGTGATACCTTTAAAATGTAGTTCCAGCAGCTTGGGTGAACGACGCAGGAGGATTGCAAGTTCAAGGTTAGCTTAAGCAATTAAGCAAGTCCCTAAGCAACTTAGCAAGACCCTGGTCATAAAATAAAAAATAAAAATGGTTGGGGATGTGGCTTAGGGGTCGAGCACCCCTGGGTTTAATTTCTGATACCAATGTGTGTGTGTGTGTGTGTGTGTGTGTGTGTGTGGATAGATAGATAGATAGATAGATAGATAGACAGACAGATAATTTTAAAAACACCCAAGGTCACATTACCTAAATTCTATAAGCTTTCATTCATAAAATGGAGAAAGTAGTCCTAGTTGTGAGGATTAAATAAGGCACTACATACAGAATGCTTAATGTAGAGATGGGACCTGGTAAATGTAGACAGCCAGTAGCAATCAGTACCAACCAATATGAGTGTTTTACAGCATCGACAGTGGGAGAGGGAAGAGATATGGAAGGACAAGGGAACATGCTTGGGGCCTCTGCCACCAGTTTACTGGTTACAAATGCCTTCACAGTTGATTTAATTGTTACAGCTGAACATGGTCTTCTTTTCCCCTACATATTTAATTTAGTATCCCTGGACTTGAATTCTTAAGGAAAAGCAAAGTATTTTCTCTCAGTATTTTCCAAGACAGCGGACTGTATGTTTTTAAGGAGTAAGGAAGAAGAAGAAGAAAAAGAGGAAGAAGAGGGAGCAATGATTCCTTCCATTTTGGTTTCAGAAGTTACCGAAAGCAATTGGGAATAAAAGAAGCAACCTGGAGATCCACAAGGATCTGGCTTAAGAGGATGTTTTTGTTTGGCCAAAAAGGTGTTCAAAGACCTTTGAATTCACTTGCCTCCAGGTGTGCACTGCACCCTGACAGCTCTGAACTGCTGAACAAATATTTTTACAGGCCTAGCCTCCGAAAGCATTTAAATTTGAGATGCCAATGTGAGTGTAGGGAGACGTTACTGATGTCTAGGGTGGCCCTCTCCTCCTGCAGGACTATCTCAGTAGTGTAGAAAGTTCAGCACGCCTGGCACCCCACCACCGCATCCCAGCACTCCCCCTTCCATAGTGACAACCGAAAGCACCCCCGACACATGTCCAAGCAACTCTAGAGGGTGTTGAATTATTCCCACAGAAAACTTCCAAACACAATTATTTTTTGAGGAATAAAGTTGAAAGTAACTTTTCCCCTCAACACATCCAATAAAGAAAACAGCTTAAAAAAACAAAACAAAAACCACTAACTATCAAAACCTTCGAGGGGTTTTCAAGATGGCGGCCTAGAGGGTGGCTGCATTTCATGTTGCTCCAGGACTCAGGATTCAAAAGAGGAGAAATTGAGAGACTTGGGACCAAATCAAAGCAGCCATGTGAGTCTCTCCCATTGGGGAGGCGTCCCGGATGGGACGGTGGTCCCGGGACGCAGGGAACTTTGTGAAGTAGAGCTGCCGGCGAGACGCCCCTCCCCCCACTGGAGCAGTGAACTCAGACAACTGGGAGCATCGGAGAGGAGGGCGCTCAGCACAGCTCTGGGACTCGGAGCCACCACTGGGGCTCTGGCGGCTGCCCAGGGGAGGAGCGGCAAGGAGAGCTGTGTGGACTCAGGACACTGGGGCCTGCCCTGAGGAGGAGGAGGAGGAACGTGGCCGCTTGGATTCGGAGTGACTACATCAGAGCTACAGGTGGTTGCCAGAGGAGGGGCTGCGTGGCGAGCTGTTTGGACTCAGACCACTTCTGAACACCGGGGCCTGCCTGGAGGAGGAGGAGGAGGAGGAGGAGGAGGAGGAGGAGCGCGGCGGGTCGTTTGGACTCGCAGTGACTGCATTAGCGCTCCAGGCGGCTGCTCAGAGGAGAAGGCGAGTGGTGAGTTGTTTAGACTGAAAGCGACCGCTCCTGAACACAGGGGGGCTGCCTGGAGGAGAAGTGCGGTGGGTCGCTTGGTCTCCAGTGGCCGCACCAGAGCTCTGGGCGGCTGCCCAGAGGACTCATGCAGCGGGTCACGTGGATTCAGAGCCACTCAGAGCGACCGCTCCTGAACACCCAGGGGATTACCTGGAGGAGGAGGAGGAACAGGGAGGGTCTTTTTGACTCGGAGTGATTGATTGCCCCGGGCTAAGGTGGTTGGTGGGAGGAGGCACGCAGTGAGTTGCCTGGACTCCTAGTGACGCACCGGAATACTGGGCGGCTGTCTGGAGGAAGAGGTGTGTGGCGGGTCTCTGGGACTCAGAGCGATTGTACGGGGCCACAGGTGGCTGCTCAGAGGAGGGGCTGCATAGCCAGGCGATTAGGTGCAGAGCAGGGTCCCAGGATCTAGGAGGCTTCTTGGTGGAAGAGCCACACAGAGACAGGCTTAGGGCGGAGCGAAGGGTCCAGGACTGCGGGCAGATTCTCTGAGGAGGGGCAGCCTAAGGAGATTCATCTGCGAAGGGTGAGGCTCCCAGGCCCAGGAGGTAGGGCCGGGCCCCTGGGAACTTTGCAGAGGAAGGCAGCCCAGCCCAGGCGGTAGTTGTAAATTGAAGGGAACCTCTAGGAGGGAACTAACCAGTGAGAACTCCCCACCGGGTGAGTCTTCCCTGCCAGGTGAGGTTTCCCCACAAGGACGGTAAAACCAGAGACATAGGCCCAAACAGGCCTTGCCTCAGCCCACAGCCTAATTCCCCTTTGGATGACCATTGGTCAACAAGTGGAGGCACCTCTGCCCACTAGCAGGGAATATACCCCACCTGAAGGCCACCACTCCTAGAGAGGCAGCTTCCTTGTGGAGCACTGCATTAACTTCCTCCAAGACTTCAGCCTACGGAAGGCTAAGAGGGGATATATATAGAAATCTTCAGGGACATTGTAAGTCAATAAAGGAAATCTGCAATATCTCAGCGGTCCACTGATACCTGAACAATATGAGAAAACAAGGAAAGAAAATGCTGCAAACAAATCTAGATGTTACATCAATAAAACCCAATGACAGCATGGGAGAAGAAATGACAGAAAAGGAGTTGAGATTGTACATAATTAAAATGATCAGAGAAGCAAACGAAGAGATGAAGAGCAAATGCAGGTATTGAATGATCGCACCAATCGACAGTTAAAAGAGCAAATACAGGAAGCAAAAGATCATTTCAATAAAGAGTAAGAGATATTGAAAAAAAACCAAACAGAAATCCTTGACATGAAGGAAACAATAAAACAAATTAAGAACTCCATAGAAAGCATATCCAGTAGGATAGAACACCTGGAAGACAGAACCTCAGACATTGAAGACAAAATATTTAACCTTGAAAATAAAGTTGAACAAACAGAGAAGATGGTAAGAAATCATGAACAGAATCTACAAGAACTATGGGATATCATGAAAAGGCCAAATTTAAGAATTATTGGGATTGAGGAAGGCTTAGAGAAACAAACCAAAGGAATGAACAATCTATTCAATGAAATAATATCAGAAAATTTCCCAAATCTGAAGAATGAAATGGAAAATCAAGTTCAAGAGGCTTATAGGACTCCAAATACACAAAATTACAACAGACCCACACCAAGGCACATTATAATGAAAATGCCTAACATACAAAATAAAGACAGAATTTTAAAGGCTGTGAGAGAAAAGAACCAAATTACATTCAGGGGGAAACCAATACGGATATCAGCAGACTTTTCAATCCAGACCCTAAAAGCTAGAAGGGCCTGGAACAACATTTTTCAAGCCCTGAAAGAAAATGGATGCCAACCAAGAATCTTATACCCAGCAAAACTTACCTTCAAATTTGACGATGAAATAAAATCCTTCCATGATAAACAAAAGCTAAAAGAATTTACAAAAAGAAAGCCAGCATTACAGAACATTCTCAGCAAAATATTCCATG
This sequence comes from Sciurus vulgaris, assembly GCF_902686455.1. Taxonomy (NCBI): domain Eukaryota; kingdom Metazoa; phylum Chordata; class Mammalia; order Rodentia; family Sciuridae; genus Sciurus; species Sciurus vulgaris. Next base: position 16,077,492 of record NC_136467.1, on the reverse strand, counting down.
AGGAAGAGATGAAAAACAAAGAAGCAAATCAGCAAAGGGAGGAATTATCCTAAAGGAATTGTCAAATAAAGGAGGAGCCAAGTTGTGTCAAACAAATAAATAAATAAAATTTTAAAAATGAACCAAATGTCCGGGAAACCAAATCATATCTCAATAATAACCCTGAATGTTAATGGCCTGAATTCATCAATCAAAAGACATAGACTGGCAGATTGGATTAAAAACAAAGATCCAACAATATGTTGCCTACAAGAGACTCACCTCATAGAAAAAGATACCCATAGACTAAAGGTGAAAGGATGGGGAAAAACATACCATGCACATGAACTCAGCAAAAAAGCTGGAGTATCCATCCTTATTTCAGATAATGTGGACTTCAAGCCAAAGTTAGTCAGAAGTGATAAAGAAGGTCATTTCATACTGCTTAAGGGAAGCATAAATCAGCATGATATAACAATCATAAACATCTATGCCCCAAACAGTGGCTCATCCATGTATGTCAAACAAATCCTTCTCAATTTCAGAAACCAAATAGACCATAACACAATAATACTAGGTGATTTTAACACGCCTCTCTCACCACTGGACAGATCTTCCAGACAAAAATTGAACAAAGAAACCATAGATCTCAATAACACAATCAATAATTTAGACTTAATGGACATTTATAGAATATACCATCCAACCAAGAGTGAATACACTTTCTTCTCAGCAGCACATGGATCCTTCTCTAAAATAGACCATATATTATGCCACAAAGCTAATGTTAGCAAATACAAGAATATAGAGACACTACCATGTATTCTATCAGATCATAATGGATTGAAGTTAGAAATAAATGAAAGAGTAAAACACAGAAACTATTCCAACATCTGGAGATTAAACAATATGCTATTATATGATGAATGGATAACAGAAGATATTAGGAAGGAAATTAAAAAATTCTTAGAGGTAAATGAGAACAAAGAAACATCATATCAAAATCTCTGGGACACCATGAAAGCAGTACTTAGAGGAAAATTTATTTCATGGAGCGCATTTAATAAAAGAAGTAAAACTCAAAAAATAAACGACCTAACACTACAGCTCAAAGCCCTAGAAAAAGAAGAACAGAACAGCACCAAAAGTAGTAGAAGACAGGAAATAGTTAAACTCAGAGCTGAAATCAATGAAATTGAAACAAAAGAAACAATACAAAAAATTGACAAAATAAATAGCTGGTTCTTTGAAAAAATAAACAAAATTGATAAACCTTTAGCCACACTAACAAAGAGAAGACGAGAGAAAACCCAAATCACTAAAATTCGGGATGAACAAGGAAATATCACAACAGACAGGATTGAAATACAAAACATAATTAGAAGCTATTTTGAAAATCTATACTCCAACAAAACAGAAAACCTCGAAGACATCAACAGGTTTCTAGAGACATATGAATTGCCTAAACTGAACGAGGAGGACATACACAATTTAAATAGACCAATTTCAAGTACTGAAATAGAAGAAGTCATCAAAAGCCTACCAACAAAGAAAAGTCAGGGACTAGATGGGTTCTCAGCCGAGTTCTACAAAACCTTTAAAGAAGAGCTCATTCCAATACTCCTCAAAGTATTCCATGAAATAGAAGAGGGGGGAACCCTCCCAAACTCATCCTATGAAGCCAATATCACACTGATACCTAAACCAGACAGAGACTCATCAAGGAAAGAAAATTTCAGACCAATATCCTTAATGAACATCGACGCAAAAATTCTCAACAAAATTTTAGCAAATCGCATACAAAAACATATTAAAAAGATAGTGCACCATGATCAAGTGGGTTACATCCCAGGGATGCAAGGTTGGTTCAACATCAGGAAATCAATAAATGTCATTCACCATATCAATAGACTTAAAGCCAAGAATCACATGATTATTTCAATAGATGCAGAAAAAGCATTTGATAAAATACAGCACCCCTTCATGCTCAAAACACTAGAAAAAATAGGGATAGTGGGAACATTCCTTAACATTGTAAAGGCCATTTATGCTAAGCCCATGGCTAATATCATTCTAAATCATGAAAAACTGAAAGCATTCCCCCTAAAAACTGGAACAAGGCAGGATGCCCTCTTTCACCACTTCTATTCAACATCATTCTTGAGACTCTAGCCAGAGCAATTAGACAAACCAAAGAAATTAAAGGGATACGAATTGGAAAAGAAGAACTCAAACTATCCCTGTTTGCTGATGACATGATTATATATTTAGAGGAACCTGGAAATTCCACCAGAAAACTCTTAGTGAATTCAGTAAAGTAGCAGGTTACAAGATCAATGCTCATAAATCCAATGCATTTTTATACATAAGTGATGAATCTTCATAAAGAGAAATTAGGAAAACTACCCCATTCACAATAGCCTTGAAAAAAATAAAATACTTGGGAATCAATCTCACAAAAGAGGTGAAAGACCTCTACAATGAGAACTATACAACACTAAAGAAAGAAATTAAAGAACACCTTAGAAGATGGAAAGATCTTCCATGTTCTTGGATAGGAAGAATTAATATTGTCAAAATGGCCATACTACCCAAAGTGCTATACAAATTCAATGCAATTCCAATTAAAATCCCAATGACGTACCTTACAGAAATAGAGCAAGCAATTATGAAATTCATCTGGAAGAATAAGAAACCCAGAATAGCTAAAGCAATCCTTAGCAGGAAGAGTGAAACAGGGGGTATTGCAATACCAGATCTTCAACTCTACTACAAAGCAATAGTAACAAAAACGGCATGGTATTGGTACCAAAATAGAAAGGTAGATCAATGGTACAGAATAGAGGACACGGACACAAACCCAAATAAATACAATTTTCTCATACTTGACAAAGGGGCCAAAAATATGCAGTGGAGAAAAGATAGCCTCTTCAACAAATGGTGCTGGGAGAATTGGAAATCCATATGCAACAGAATGAAACTAAACCCATATCTCTCACCATGCACGAAACTAAACTCAAAATGGATTAAGGACCTCGGAATCAGACCAGAGACCCTGCAGAGTATACAAGAAAAAGTAGGTCCAGATCTTCAACATGTCAGCTTAGGACCAGACTTCCTTAACAGGATTCCCATAGCACAAGAAGTAAAAGCAAGAATCAATAACTGGGATAGATTCAAACTAAAAAGCTTTCTCTCAGCAAAGGAAACTATCAGCAATGTGAAGAAAGAGCCTACAGAGTGGGAGAATATCTTTGCCAATCATACTTCAGATAGAGCGCTAATCTCCAGAATCTATAGAGAACTCAAAAAACTCTACTCCAAGAATTCAAATAATCCAGTCGACAAATGGGCTAAGGAAATGAATAGACACTTCACAGAAGAAGATCTACAAGCAATCAACAAACATATGGAAAAATGCTCAACATCTCTAGTATTAAGAGAAATGCAAATCAAAACCACCCTAAGATTACATCTCACCCCAATTAGAATGGCGATTATCAAGAATATGAGCAACAACAGGTGTTGGCAAGGATGTGGGGAGAAAGGTACACTCATACATTGCTGGTGGGGCTGCAAATTAGTGCAGCCACTCTGGAAAGCAGTGTGGAGATTCCTTAGAAAACTTGGAATGGACCCTCCATTTAACCCAGCTATCCCACTCCTTGGCCTATACCCGAAGGACTTAAAATCAGCATACTACAGAGATACAGCCACATCAATGTTCATAGCTGCTCAATTCACAATAGACAGACTGTGGAACCAACCTAGATGCCCTTCAATTGATGAGTGGATAAAGAAGCTGTGGTATATATATACAATGGAATATTACTCAGCCATAAAGAATGATAAAATTATGGCATTTGCAGGCAAATGGATGAAATTGGAGAATATCATGCTAAGTGAGATAAGCCAATCTCAAAAAGCCAAAGGAAGAATGATATCACTAATATGTGGATGATAACACATAATGGGGGGAGGGAAGGGTTAGTGTTAGGGTTAGAGTTAGGGTTAGGGAGGGGGGCAAGTATGGAGGAAGGAAGCTCTGTATAGAGGGAAATGAGGGGTGGGAGGGATGGGGGGAAGGGAAAAAATAACAGAATGAATCAAACAACATTCCTCTATGTAAATTTATGATTACACAAATGGTATGCCTTTACGCCATGTACAAACAGAGAAACAACATGTATCCCATTTGTTTACAATAAAATAAAAAAAAAAGAAAAGAAAATAAAGCTTCCTATCCTCAAAAAAAAAAATAAAAAACCTTCTAAATGTGTATCCTATTATCAACTTCATAAAAAGCTAATTGTGAAGCAAAGGTATAAACTTGTCCACAATGCTTTATTTTAATAGAATACATGTTCTCTATTACAAAGATGTTCAGGCTATCTGCCTAGTCTTGAATTTTGTTTATGTCCCCAACATGTATTACCCCTCAGTTTAAAGTTCTAGGATTTTTTTCCTCAAATGTCAATATTTGAAAGCATATTACACACATATCTCACTTTAGCAAGGGGTTAGTATGGAGGTGGGCAGTTAGAGGAATGGCGGAAAGACGTCATTGGCCGTTAGCTTTGAAGCTTCTCATTCTCGCATGTTTCTAATCATTGCCTTTTTTGGCATATGGGTGTCTCTTTCCTTTTTCTTATCCTGGCTGACATCTGGTGCCCTCATCCTATGCCATGGCCTGTTTTGCCACTCTGAGAATGCACAGGATAATCCTCCACCACATCATCCCTGATGGATGAAGAATTTGCACTTGCCTCTGAACCAGGCCTTCACCCAGCAGGTGACTCACAATGGAGAGTTCAGGTGCTCTTGCTGCAGGTCAGCAGCAGATCATTTCGATATCTCAGGATTTTCAGATGGTCTCAAATTCCTCTAGCCACTTTTTGGTCCAACTCAGCTAGATACTAATAAATAGGAACCTTTCTCATGTTATCCTCACTCTTTGAGGTTGATACAGCTTCCTAATTTTTAAAATCTTCTGGTAAAATCAGAGGCTTTGGAAAGACGCATCAGCTCCAAAACAGACTTCAATACACATGGTCACTTCTGGCTGCAGAGAATTAGAAGAGACACATCAACCCATCTGCCTGCATTCCTGGTCCTCTGTCTCCATGACACTGTCATAAACCACGCCCCTCACCCTAAGCTTGCTCACATGGCCAGGATAGTCTACAGTTTTTTGTTTGTTTTGCTTTTTGTTTTTTATAAAGCCTCACAAATCCAAATTTGAAATTAAAATAGTTTTTGTTTGTTTGTTTTTGTAAGAGGAAACAAAAAAAGGGCTAAGCACCACCTGGGTTTTTCCTGAGGGGCTCCTATAATCCAATAGGCATGATTTTTCTGATCTTGTATAATCATAAATTCAGTGCAGTCACCATCAACATCATTAAAGTTATCAACATAAGTTGTAAAATTAAAGCAGAGTGTGATGGAGCCGTCCAACTCTGTAAGCTTTGCAAACATTGGGGTCCCATGTGTGCATGGACTGGTGACCCTGGGGTGAGTCGTCCTTCCAGCCCACGTCACTGCACTGCCTTTCATTAGAAACAGAGCCATGTCAGTGGGCGGCCTTGAGAACTGAGTGCAAAGCTCTGTGCTTGTGTCCTATGCTGTCCCCTAGAACTGTGAGCCAAGTCACTGAACTTGCCTGACTCTGTGACCTTAGGCGTTCTAGTGTCTGCCTGACAGGATCTGTCTGAGGAAACAGAATCATGCTTTAGGAGATGTTCAATAATCTCAAAAAAGTTTCTCTCACAGACGTCTATTTGATAGACCCCATCATTTTTGAGAGGGAGAAGTTTGAGGGATGGGCCAGGCCTGGGCCTGTTGCCCTCAGACCCTTCTTGCCTTCTCCTGCTCAGTCTCCCAGGATTGCAGGGCTGGGCGGGGGGCTACAGGCCTTCTTCCAGGTCTCCGTCAGCAGAGTTCCATCAACGATGGCACCAGGACTGGAAGCTAAAGGGAGGGAGAAAATGGTATTTTTCCTCCTCTCTGTCAGGGTCCATGGCAAAGGCTATTTCTCAAGCTCCAACAGCTTCCTCTGTAACACCTCTCTCCCTGCCCCCCTGCCCCCGGTCTAGAGGTGGTGGTGGCTTTCTGCTGCCTTTAATCTCTTGGCTGCTTCACCCACTGTCTCTTTTTAGTTCTTGGTTCTTCCAACATGTTTATAGGCAGCTCACTGCATTAAAGTCCTTCTTTTATAAAGACTTTAAGTGGTTTCTGTCTTCTTTTTTTGACCTTAGACAGATACAAGAGTATAGATAAACTTCTCTTCAAAAGAATCTCCCTGATATTAGACATGACCTTAGAAAGCTATGCAGCTGAGTTCTTTTCCTTAAAGGGGAAGCGTAGCTTGTTACCTACATGCAGGGCTACATAATAGCATTTTCACAACTCTGAACCTGTCCTTCATCCATTCATCCCCCCATCTGCACGTCTATCATTGAAAGTCTACCATGTTCCATGCTGAGCTAAGTGCAAAGCACACACAGCTTAACTAGATCCTCAGTGGGTCAGGCCAAGGGATTCCAAGCAGACCACACTCCGTCAGGCATCTGAAGGGCAGTGTGCACCCACTGGGAAACCAGGAGGGACAGGGTGAGTTAGGTGCCAGTCATGCTATATGCACAGAATCAACCAAAGAGCTTCTTGTCCTTTCCACTTCCTACCCCCATCCCATTACTAAACTAAGGTGACAAAAAGGGGGCGGGCTGGGCAGGAAATAGAACCACTCCATAGTTAGAGCTCCATGGCTCGCAATTGTCCTCTGCCCAAGGGGAACAACTGGCAAGTGACAAACTCTGCAGGGACTAGTCTTTTCATGGTATCCCCCACCCCTCCAGTGGCTTCACTCTTAAGTCACAGTATCTTGGAGAAAACGAAACCCCAGTTTTCTTTCCTTCCACTTCGAGATGCCCCCAACCCTTGACCCTCCGTCAGGAATACATTCACCAAGTAGCTCCTCTGAACTGTCAAATAAGGGGTAGCTAGTCACAGGATTGATAAGAGACCAGAAATGTAGTGCAGTCACCCATATTGTCCTCAAAGAATGCATTCCCAAACCCCCAGTGGATGCCTCAAACTGTGGAGGGTACTGAGTCCTATATATACTGTGATATTTTTCCTCTACAAACAAATCTCTGAAAATGTTAATATATAAAGTAGGCACAGTAAGAGAACAATAAAAACTAATAAGATAGAAAAATTATAGCAGTACACCATAATAAAATGGCTAGTATCACTATTCTTGCCCTTTGGAACCATTATTAAATAAAGTAAGGGTTAATTGGAGACAAACGTATGATACTGCAATAAATGTTCTGAGAGATGAAACAGCTAGTAGGGGGTAGTGTATACAGCGAGGATACACTGGACGAGGGGTGATTCGCATCACAAGTGGAATAAAGAAGAGTAATGAGAAATTTCACTGTGCTCCTCAGAATGGTGCACAGTTTATAAATTATTAATTATTTCTGGGATTTTCCATTTAATATTTTCAGATTGTTGATCTCTGGTAACAGAAACGCTGGAAAGCAAAACTGTGGATAGGGAGACTACTGCACTATTTCAAAAACATGCTGTACCAAGTGGGGTGCGGCTGCCCATGTCTGTAACAAATAACAGCATAGAGAAAAGGAGCTGCACAAATGTCTTGTGGGAGGAGTTCCAGATTCTGGGGAGAGTCTTAGGCAACACTCTTCAGCCTCAGTTTCCTATGAAAGGCAATTAGAGCCCAACCCAAGACCCTGCAAAGGTCTTTGGAAAATGGCAAATATCCGTTTCCGTCCCATCACAAACATGCCATAGTAAATGTCTTCCAAGCATAACCCACTCCCAAGTCAGTTTGGGAGACAAAAATAAATTATAAAACAGACCTTAAGTTTCACTTCTTGTACATAAAACTTTGCACAAAAATTATGATTTTTTAAAACCATATACATGAATAAAGGCAAATAAAAGGGGAAATTCAACAACAATAGCTACCATTTACCTCGGCTTTATTAGGTGCTAGGCAGTCTCCTAAGTCTTTCAAGAACACTGACTTATTTAAATCACACAGCAACTCTGAGGTAGGCGCTATCGTCATCATGCCCATTTCACAGGTGAGGATCTGAGGCACAGAGAGGCTAAATCACTCCCTGGGCCACAAGCTAGCGACTGGTAAACTGAAGGTGGACCTGGGGCACAGTGCAATGTCACCAAACCTCCTGGAGACCATGGGCAAACCCGATAGGTCTGCGTGATGGGAGGTGTCAAGAAATGACTTCACCTTTGATTGAAGTCACAATTTTACTGCAGAGCCGGTGCCTTTAGACCGGCTATCTCAAAGGTAGTTCTTTGCCTCCTTTTTTCACTTTTACTTTCTCTGAGCAAAGGTCGTTTGGTACATCAACTGAGGCGATTAGGGTAATGATGCCTGCAAAACAGCGAGCTTCCCCCGCTTTTTGACATTGCTCTTACCCCAGAGCTTCTGCGTAAAACTAGCGTGTTGACTTAAAGAGATTATTTTGATATTCTTTTAAAGAACTCCTGTAGGAAATGATCACGTCCCAGGGAGGCTAAACCTGAAGATCGCGGCAACTGCAGAAAAGTAATGTGTCTGCGAAACAGTAGCAGGGATTTCAAAAACTCTCTTTCCCCCGAGGCTGTAATTTGACTGCTCTCCCTGGCACCGCTCCAGAGACAGGGCCAAGCGCTTAATCGCCCTTTCTCTTTCGCGTCCCCCTCTTCGCCCCACCTTGCCGGCCCGCAGCGCGCAGGGGAGGCGGGACGACCCGCGGCTCGCAGCCGGCGGAGGAGCGGCGTCCGGGCGCGGGAGGGGCGGGCGGGCCGGCCGAGGAAGAGGAAGTCGGGGCCGCGCGGCGCTGCAGGGCGCTCGGCCGCCCGAGCCGGGGCAGCGCAGCGCAGTGCCGCCCAGCCCGCGCCTCCCCGCCGACCTGCGAGCGCCGCGCCAGCGCCCAGGAGCCGCCCTCTCGGTAAGCGCCGGCTGGGACTCCTCCGGGGATGGAGCGGGGGACCCAGGGGCGTCGGCCGCGCCCCAGATCTGCAGGTGGGGGCGGGCGGGGCGTGGTGGCCGCTCCGCGGGCCCCTGCGCGCCCCCGGGCAGGGACACAGGGTGTTGGGGAGCGCCGCGCCGCCGGGAGGTCAGGGTCTGGCCGGGGTGCTGGCCGCCGCCCCGGGAACCCCGAACCCCGTTTCTCCGCCGCGACGCAGCCTGGATCTGCGCGGCCGGGCGCTGGCGTGCCTCGCCGCAGCCACCGCGCGGCGACCTTTGCTGCTGCGAAGAGTTTGCGTGCACTCAGGGAGTCGCCTGCGCCCCCGTTCCGACGGAACAGAGCGCAAACGGGACCCCACGGCTAGCCACCCTCGCCCCACTCCTCAGCGGCTGTCCTGGCGCCCCGCAGGAGCGGGTGACCCACGGTGGGAGTTGGCGGCCGGGGAACTGCGGCGCGGTGGCCAGGAGGAGCCGCGCCTCTGCAGAAACTCGCACTGGCTCCGCAAATAAGCATTTTTAGGCTGGGGTAGGGGAATTGAGAGCCTGCGGCTCGTCCGCCACGGGGATCAACGGTAACATCTGGTGGGCTGTGACTTTGCCGACCGTCCTGGCCCCGGACGACAGCCGGACCTGCGGGCGATGCCCGAGCCCGCCCCCTCTTTGTGTCCGCCCCGGTCTTTTGCTTAAGCCAGAAGTTTTAGGACGCTCGAATGGAGAAAAAGGTCGTTAAGCCGTTCAGTTTCACTCCGTTCATGGGAAACAATGAGGTAGACAATTTCTTTTCATGTGTTGGTAGAGTCTGTTTGGAAAGCCGGTGTTTCATTAAGTTCTGGTCCTTAGCGCTCCCTTTGTACCGCCCTCAGGTGGCCGAGGCTACTGCGCATATTTCTGAAGTCCTGGAATGTGGGTCCCGTGGAAGGCTGTTTGGTCAGGCATTGCTCTCAGAAGACGAGGGCGATCTCCCAGGGAGAGTTGGTTTGGGGATTTTGGACAGATTGGATACAGAAATTGTGCTTTGCAGTTAAACCAGGAGACGACCAGAATGTTAACTCTGGGTTAAAATTGTCATTTACCAAAATTCCAGGCTAGATAGATCGCATAATACAGCAAAAATAGTTATCCGGTGTTAAAATCAGCTCGTTCTGGTTCGTAGTTTCTGCAGTTGACATACGTGTAAGAAATTTATAGATTTTGGATTTTTTATTAAAGTGCTGTAAAATGTTTCCAAGTCTATCATGTCAAGGAATCAAAAACTCCATTCTAACTTTGGCCTCCTCTTTGAGTATAAACCAGATAGTTTCTAAAGTTTCATGCACATTTCCCACCTCCCCCTGTAGTATTTATTTGTTCTACAGTATTTAAGATATCTATACAAAAGTAATGAGTTGATGTTTGACCCTTTAACATTTTTGAGTAGGGCCCAATTCCTGGCCCAAATTTTTGTCCCCAGTTCAAGCCACTAGACCACCTGAAGAAATTTTCTTCCCCAGAGTTCTCCTACCTCCCTGCTTGGTCCTCAAATGGGTTAACGGGATCTACCTCATGACCTTCCCACTGTCCCTTTCTCTTGTGTACCAGTTCCCCAAATCTCTTGGCTAAAGAGCAGAGCAAAGTGAGAACTGAACTGCTGTCTCACAGTCAAATCCATGCCCAGATGCTGCTTTTCCCTGGTAGAATTTTCTTATCTCCATCTTCCTCATGGGCAATCAGTTCCTTTAGGTGCCTGTAATATAGATGATTGATACTGAATCCAGGTTTAAACATTTCCGTGAGTGATTTAAGCAGTAATTCAAAGAGGCTAGATGATCGCACTTTAATTAATAGAAAATGGCAACATAATTTTTTCAAAACCAAGCATCAGCAGTACTGTTGTGTTTTCCTGCTCGAGGGTATCATTTGTTTTAATGATTGAATTCAGCTTTCGCGGTTTACAGTCTGACATGTACATATGGGAAATGCTGAGTAGCCCTAAATCTTTGGAACCCTTAGTAAACTAAAAGCAATTCCTGAATCGATACTCTGATTCTTTATGCCACAATCCACTTTTTGTGGGTCACCCCACACACACACACACTTTTCATTGCAGGTAGTTGGACTTTCAAACTATTGTCATCTTTTAAGCCCCTCGCAGGGATAATTAGATCCCTGGACTATAAAAGCGAGAGGGCTTTGGATGATGTAGCCTAGGTTCTTACGTCTTAAAGATTCAGCAAGCATGGGTGGTTGAGAACAAGTGTTCTGAGATTAGCCCACCTGCATGTGAAGCTTGCCTTGGCATCTCATTAGCTCTGGCACCTTGACTCCCCTAAGGGAACTAGTTAGACACGGATTATTTTATAATTAAGGAAAGTAACAATCAAAGTCAGTGGCTCTCTGGATATTCTCACCTGTCCTTATTTCTTCTTCTGTAAATTTTACAAAGAATGGCCTTTACCTCTAGCCTTATGCTGAAGATTAAATGAAATAATCCATATTAAAGTATTTGGCACATGTAGTGTGCTTTGAAGATGATTGTTTTTGATAAAGCAAAGCCCAGGAGGGAGAGATTTTGCTGAAGGTTACACATACTCTGGGTTGGCAGAGCCAGGATTGAACTCAGGTTCACGTCTCTTTCCCCTAAAGTGCACTCCCTCAAAGTTGCAGTTGCACGAAGACATATTTTTAATGAAACGCAATGGCTCACTCTTTCAGAAACAAACAAAAAAACAAATCACATGTCTCTTTTGAGTTAGGGAAAATGTGGCTTCTAATACAAAATGTTCACATAGCCAGGCAAGGACAGGAATGGAAACACTTTCTAGACAAAGATTCTAAATAACCTCACGCTTGTGTGGCAGACAGCTCAGATATTAATATTTCATCCCAGGCTTGCATCAGTCTTGCTTGGTGAAATGAAAAGCTGACCCCAATCCATCCAGCCATTCAGAGCCAGGGGCATCTGTGCCAAGTAGAACTCACTGGTTGAGGAGCCAGCTCCAAGTGATTAAGAGCTGACTGCATATTATTCAGCTTTGTACTGCCCATGCTGATGAACAGATGTTTCAGCAAGAAAGAGAAAATATATATAATATAGAAAATATAATCTATGGTCCCAGCAGAGTGCCCAGGTTGGTTACAGTATAACTGGGCCTCAGGGCACCTGGATGCTAGTGGCTTGTGAAGTATTCCTGGGTGATCCAATACCAGTGATTAGGAGCCAACTGGGTATCTAGAAGTTTCCATGTTTGAGTCTGAGTATCTTTTCAATCTATATACATAAGGTTACCAGAAGATTTTTTTCCAATGAGATGTGGGTCAAGTTAAAATTTCTAAATCTATACATCTTCCTTTGGTAAGTATAGGCAGCCCTTTATATCTGTGGGTTCTGCATCCCCATACACAACCAACTGTGGATTGACAATATTTGAAAAAGGAAATTGTACCTGTACTCAACCTGTAGAGACTTTTTCTTGTCATTATTTCCTAGATGATACAGTATAACTAATTACCAAGCATCTACATCACATTAGGTATTATAAGTAATCTAGATATGGTTTAAAGTATATGGGAAGATGCACATAAGTTGTATACCATTTCATATAAGGGACTTGACATCCGTAGATCGTGGTATGCTCAGGAGTCTTGGAATCAGGCCCCCCCACAGATACTGAGTGACAACTACATTGAATTAGTCTTTGATGGAAAGCTAAAGCCTGCTCAATTCATACATCCATAGCCCCTTTTCCCTCCCTCCCCACATAATCCTAGAAGAAAGACAACTCGAAGAGTGTTAATGTCAGGCTAAATTTAAAAAAAAAAAATTCCAACTACGCCCACTTGTAATAACCTGATGGGAGTAGAGTCAGGGTTTTCACTGGGCCTTTAATTAAGAAAGTTGTTTTGGTATGCTTTAATAACCAGGGTGCTGCGGAGTCTACCCAAGCCTTTTATCACCAGCACCAAGGTCAAACCATTCCCGCATTTGGCCAAAAGCAAGGGAGCCCTTTGGTGTGTAAGAAGGACAGCTTTTTAAAATGTCAAAGAAAAGCAAGGTTTCAATGAGTGTGGGTCCTTTTGAGACCTCAAGCTTTAGAATCCTCAAAAGAGAAATCATTGAATCCACCAATCATCATACTATCAAATTAGCCATAAGTATTTGAATTCATAAGTAGCTCTCATTCTCCATGTGTCACTCTGGGTACAACTTAAGTAGCTGGTGACAGAGCAGACATGGAAGAGGACCAGAGGGGGAAGTCCTGGATCCAGAGGAGGCAAACCTTTTCCTGTGAAAATTCAGATTATGAGTATTTTAGTTTTTGTGCCACATAGAGGTCTCTGCAGCATACTCTGATTTGGGAGAGTTTTGTATGTAACCCTTTAAAAATATAAAACACAGCCTTTGTCATTGGCCATTTAAAAACAGATTGCAACTGTTCTAGGTGACCATCCTTCAGAGAGACCTAAAATGAGAAAATCTGAGTTGGCTGTACACACACTGACATAATCAAGATCTCCTTTGTCTTTTCTCAGTCACGCTGTGACTCTACACTGGGGTTGAAGTCTCTGTCGGACACAGCAATCGGCTCACATAGGAACGGCTGTGCCGCCTTTCAGCGTTCTACCTGCGGCTGAACAGGGGGAAACTGTTGGGTAGGAATGAGAGTCACTTTGAAACTTATCACTGGTGACTACATATGGAATGAGGACCAAGCCCTGAGTATGACACCCCAGGTCCTTGAACCTGCTCTTCTCCTAGCATCCTCTGCATCCCTCCTAGTCAACAGGCCTCTCAGAGCTACAGGTGGCTGTGCTGTCTCTCATCTATGCTGGGTCTTTCCCTGCAAAGCTTGAAAACCTGTCTCCTCCGTGAAGCCCTTGCTCATTTTATTGGAGAGATTTGCAGGCCCTTCCATCCTTATGCTTGCACAGGAGCATCTAAATGAAGCACTCTCAAGTCCAGAGGACTGTGATTTTCTGCTGACAGATATTCACTTTCAAGGGTATAATAACCTGGATTCTCTACCCGTCTGCTACAAGTTTCCCCATCTTAAAGTAGATAATAAGAATGACTTCTTAATTCTTATGTTCCTCTGTGAAGCATTTCATTCAGGGTCTGGCATATAGTAATTGCTCAATGAATGATAAATTTTATTCATTCCAGAACTATTTATTGAGAACCTACTATGCCTTGAACAGTGCTTGACCAATAAAAGAAAGATGGTCTCCATAGAGATGTGACCAATGAGATGGGAGAATCAGAGTGACAGATGGTTTGCCTTCAACTGGTGGTCCAGAGTTCCTCGGGAGAAGGCAACATTTGCACTGAGACCTTAAAGATACACATGAGATCCTGTTGTTTCACCAGCTCTAAGATAACCCAGGGCCTGTGTCTGCCAGGCAAATGCTCTACCACTGAGCTACACCTCCACCCCAAATACATCATTTTAAAATTACCACTGAAGAAAAGAAATGCTGTCAATAATATTGATATGGTATACTATAGGATGAATTCATAAGTTGTAGAAAATGTGCATCTTAGCATCAATGAAGTGTATTCTTATTTGTGCTCAAAAAATATTCACTGAATATCCATGGAGCGTTACTCTGTGCTTACAAGATCTGCTACACTGCTTTTGCATTGTAACTGAGCTTCTTTCCTGTTTCTTAGCTTGGATGTTGTCTTGGACCTGGCAAAGAGTGAAATATTAATATAGTAAATAAAAGTATTTGCAAGACACTTCTGACGTACTTTAAAAACAGTTTAAAACTTTCACTTTGGTCTGACCAAAGGTTATCAGTGAATGCTGTTTGAGTGAACTTGACCTCACACATAACTTGTGTAGGGTGATGTGGAGCAGCTGTTGCAGTTGGTAATTCCTTTTGGCAGCTGTCTGCAGAGATGTGTGAATCCTTCATGCACATAAATGCCTTTAGAGAGCAGGGAAGGCGTCAGCTCCAGGCTTACTTCCTTCTGGTTTCTAGATTTAATTTAGCATAACGACTCCTTCGCTCCTCCCTATCCCAGGGGGCTAAACATCCCTCTAACTGAGTAGGTCCCTTCTGACAATGAAATGGAAGAGGCTCCGTTTCCACCCAGCCGCCTCCCCTGCTCTGGCAAGGCTCGGGGTTTTCACACTCTAGGATGACTTCCCTTCCGGTTGTGCCCCCACCCGCCTCCCTGGCAAGCATTCGCTCTCTGACCACCCTCTAAACCCTCAGTCCTCCTCCAGACCTTTTTCTGCCCTGGGTTTGGAGCCTCTTGCCTCTTTGTCAGCCTTGCCTTTTCTGTCCTTTAACCCCTCGTTTTCTAGGTGACTCCATGAGCGTTTCGACAGTGCTGGGCTATTTCTAGCTGGAATCAAGTGGACCCTTGTGCTGTTTTGATTTTCACTTCAACATGTCACTCAAGTCCCTAGCCCTTGGTGGCACTCTGGCTCTCTACACCTGGTGATCCCTTCTGTCCTTCCTTCTGCCCTCCTGGAATCTGTCCTTTTGGGGCACTCATCGGTTTCTCCCACCCTCTCCCAACTCTGATACTAAAGCCAGAGCAAAATCTGGTCAGCCAAGGAGGAAGCCGAGTGCAGACCTCTTCCCTTCCCAAGCCACCTCCTTCATCCTCTGTGTGTTACTGAAGGTCCTTATGTCTTAAGAGGACTGCAGATCAGACACCAAATCCAGCTGAAATAGCAGTCTCCGGTAGAAGTCATTTGTAGGCATTCCAGGGAAGCATGTTAACCATGGTCCAGCCGTAGTCGCCATGACTTAAGGCTGTCTCTGACCTGAGAGCTGGCTGCACTGGAGGACCAGGTGGTGAAGAGGCGAGGCTGCCAAGAGGAGGGAAGGGGCTGATCTGCGGCCATCAGGGCTCAGCTCCCCTGGCCGGGTGATTACAGACAGTCCTCAAAGCCCGACATCTGCGCTTCTCTGATGTGCTTCGAGAGAGGAAAACTGTAATCTGAAGCATAAATATACGATCCTGTGTTTGTTCCCTTGAACCAGGTAAACCTGTTATTAGTTTAAGTATCTGTGTTGTGCTGGTCTGAAATAGCTTATGGTTTAAATATTCAGGTGGCTCCCACCTTTTAAAATTTGAAACTACTAAGCACCTAAGTGTTGAAGTGTAAGAATCAGAATCAAGACTTCAGGATTACTGAGTAGATGGCAGAGGAGGAAATTAGAGGAGGCGTTGGCTTTAGAAGTTCATTTTGAAAAAGAGAAGCCTTCTCTTGCACTACATTATGCCTTTCCCTGCATCTAGGAGAGTGTTTAGGGAGTTGTTTGATAAGAAATAATGAGGGTGGGGCTGGGAGGGAAATGAGCCAGTCTGGGAACAGATGGAGGTTGGGTAATGGGCGCATGGAGGGGCTGATTGCTATTGGCCATATCAAGGAAATTGCTTTGGGAAATGTTTGGAAACTTTTTGGAACATAGTTATGGAGGAAAGTCTTGGTGGTCTGGGCTTTTTTCCACTTTTCTTCACTGTCTATATAAGATAAATGCTACTGCCCCCTCCCCTTTTTTTTCCCTTTAGTAATTGTTAGATTCAACTCTGTAGATATCTGACCTCAAAATAAATACAGCAGAGAAAATAACAAGAAAATAATGATTCTGTGGCACACAGAGTCCTCAAGGTCCACAGGCTGCCCCATCACCATGAAGCATTACCCTTAGCAGCTTCCAATCCAGGTGACATCTGACAAGAGTCGTTAATATGATACACTCTTACTTTTGGTTTCTTTTTAGAACTTATCTGAAATGCAAGCAAATATTATGAAGTTCTAAGAATTGAGTTACAATGTGTTCCCTAATAGCTGTGACTTTCCAAATCCAGAATGCCCCTGAGGAACAAAAGGAGACATATTTTGCTTTGTGGTCTGTCATGTGTTGAGATGCAGGGCCATCCAATCCAGTAGTATAGGTTAAGAAATTTCTAAATAGGAAGATAATCAATATTTGTTTCTAGTGCCTTCTAGAAATAAAGAAGAAAGTGTAATTCTATGCTAGCTAAAGTATAACTAGCAATATTCTAAAACTCTCCTTGGTTTTAGGGTACTAACATATGCAGAAAACAGTTGGCAAATGTTCAGAAACTATAGACCATACTCATTAATGAGAAAACTTCTGATACTCCATTATGCATACTATATATGTAACAATCAAATCTAACATTTTCTTGCTTTCTTTGCTTATTTATGGTATCAAATGTTGTTCTTGAGACATTAATTATGAAAAAAATGGTGTGCCTGGGAAAGATGTTTGTTTTTCTAAGGTCTAAAGACTCAGAGTTGAAATATGGAAATCATTTGGAATTATACTGTCTGTATATGTCATTTGGGAACTACTTAAAACTGCCTTCTAAATGAGGATAAAACTATAATAAAGATGTTATGAGGTATAAATTCATAATATATGGATAGCCCATAGTACTAATTAACCCTTCATAAATAGTGTCTCTCTTATTGTATTTACTGAGAGTCCCACTGAAGTTTTATTCTGATAGATGTCCTTCCTCCTATCCTAGCTGGTTGGAACTATATGGCAACAGTAAAGTAACAGGGATAAAACATCTAGTATTGAAAGGAGGGCCGTCAGACTCCTAAGGCAAAAGTCACTGGGGGGAGTACATTTTTTATTTTTGTTTCACTCTAGTAGAGACCTAGTGTTCATCACACTCAGAAATTCAGATCAGAATTAGTTTATTCAACCAATGTACGTACATTCTTTAGGTTCTGAAGATAGTGATGATCAGGACAGACCAAATCTGGTGTGAAGGGGAAATTTGTAACAAGTGCTTTAAAGAAAATTGATCTGGGAAGTAGGTGGAGAGCACTGTATTTTCTTGGGTGTTTAGAAAGGCCTGCAGGAGTAGGTGTGTTAGTCAGCTTTCCATCACTGTAACAAATACCTGAGATAATCAACTTATAAAGAGGTTTATTTTGCTCACAGTTCTAGAGGTTCTAGTCTACCGCTGGTTGATCCTGTGGCTTTTGGGCTGTGGTAAAGCAGCACATCATGGCAGGCACCTGTGACAGAGCATTCGCCTAACCATAAGGCAGGGAGCAAAGAAAGTGAGGGTGGTAGTGGGGTTCCCTTTGAGGGCAGGCCCCCAGGGACCTACAGACCTTTCCGAGGCCCTACCTCTGGAAGTTTCTACTACCTTCCAGTAGTGCCATGCTGAGGGCTGAGCCTTTCACACATAGGCCTTTGGGGGACTTTCCAGATCCAAAGTATAACAGGAGGTAACCTATGGAAAGTTTAAAAAAAGATCCGAGGGAAGAACATTCTAGATAGTGGACAAAGTAAATATGGAAGACCCTGGAAAGAAATGAGCTCCGTGAGTTCCGGGAGAAAGGCAGGAGCGAGGAGGGCAGGGGCTAGGCTGCATAGGTCTTCTTGAAGTCAGGGGTCGTTGCCTTGGCTCCACATGGGATGCCGAGCAAGGGAGTGGCAGCGCCGTCTAATTAATACCCAATCGTCACTCTGGCTGCTGCGCAAGGAAATGCAGTGGAACCTTCTGGAAACAGCTTTGCACTGAGGGAGGGTGGGAGCAAAGGATGTGGTGAACAGTGGGTTGATGCAGAACTGAATGTCAGTGAAGCTGGAGAAGGAATTTGGTGGGAGGAGCAGGGTGGCCACTGTGATTTCGCCCTGCCTGCTTACCTGTCTCCATCTTTCACTTCTGTGGCCCTCTGTCCTTTGGCTCCCCTGAGCAAAGTGACTGAAGTAGCAAGTGGCTTGCGAGGTGCTGTCTGTGGACCCATGAGGCGTGAGCTCATCCCGCTCCCAGTCATGTGTCCTTTCAGGTCCGGGGCACATCACCTCTAGGCCAGCACTTACAATGTGACAGATTAATTTATTTATTTTTGGTTGTGTAAGGTATTGAACCCAGGGCCTCACTTGGTCTAGACAAGTGCCACTGAGCGACCTCCCTAGCCCACAATGTGATGTTTTTGATGGCCATTTACTTATCTGTCTTCCCCCACTAAGACTGTGACCTCCCGGAGAGCAAGTCTGAGCAAAGTAACTTCTTCCTACTGGTCGAAATTAGCTTTAAGAAACCTAAGCGAAAAAAAAAAAAAGAAAAGAAAGAAAATCTCAAATGAGTCAGGGAATAGAAATGTTGAGTACACAGGTAAATATTTAAATACAAAAGAGGAAGACAGGAAGAGGGGAAGGAGGAAAAAGAGGAGATGGAAAGAAAGCCACTCGGGAAATCCCAAAGAGCTCTGAGTTAGCACTTCATAAAACTTTCTTATGGAAAGTGGTTTTGCTCAAATGATTTTCTGCCCTGGGACCCGTAGCTCTCTTGGTTTACAAGTTTTATGGGTTCGTAGTAAATGCTCTATAAATATGCATGCTCGTTGCCTGTCTTTCTCTCATTGTAAACTTTCACACTCAACAGGGATTGAGTTTCTTCTCAAATAGAAGCAACTGTCAGAGAAAGTAAGAGGTCTTTCTAACATTCCAGATCATTCCACTACCTCCCATGCATTTCCAGGCAGGGTACCAACTATCCTGAATCTGTAAACATGCCTTTTCATGTGTGGGGAAGCATCTTAGTCCTTTGGCTGACTTGTGACTCCCTGGAACGTGTAGATCATGCCCAATTCCTCCTTCCATTCCCACTGGAGAGCCTGGTTACACCATTGACCTTAATTTCTGACTTGAATTTTGGTCCAGTTCTGTTTGCACTATCAAGTGGAATTCAGAGGTTTTGGGGTTTGATGCTAGTCTGAGTTTTGGATGAAAACCTTAGTCCTAAGTTACCAGCCTAGAAATGTGAATCTAGTGTTCTTATTGGAGAGAAAAAGAATATAGCTAAACCTCATGGTACAGTGTGACTTGTTAATTCAGTTGATTAGCACAGATCTCTGAAGGACCCCTTCATATAAAAAGGAAATGGCTTCTGGCAGCTTAGTTTTAGTTACTGTGCAGATTAGAAAATAATCCAATGACATTTCTGACTTTAATATTCTGGCTTAAATGTTCTGGCTCGAAAACTGAGACCCTATTGTGTTTCAAAATAAGTCCAGGGAAAAATGATGATGCAGGTTGGTCTAGCCTCCCACTCCTATTCAGGTTCCTCCTGGGCTTTATCTCTTTGGCTTTTGCACAATTGACTCAAAGTCACCCACCCAGAACTGGACTCATAATCTCTATTTCCAGACCTACCTCTAACTTCCTGGGGTTGTTTCCCTTCCTCCTTTTCCAATTCTTAGTTACTAGTGCCACAATTCAATGGTCACAGCAAGCCATTTTCCTTCCCTTTCCTGCCGGGTCCTTAGTTAGCAATAACTTCTTAAATAGCCCTCCCACCATGCTCACTTATCATGCCCCCTCCCATCCTTTCAGACTCTTATCTCTTGCCTAGACTGTTAGCGCAATTGCTGAGCCAGCACTGATGGTCTATCAAGAGCCCAAATCTGATTGCTGAATGCATTTGAACAGAAGCCTCTTCTGCTGGCTTAATCCAAAGGAAAGTTTGACAGTGGAATTTAAGGCCCAGTTTAGAAGGTTTTCAGGGCTTCTCTGAGCACACCCCTTTCAGGCCTCAGGTCCAGCCCATAGGCAAGCCTTAGGCTCTATCTCCAAGACATCTAGAAGCTCCAGCTTCTCTCTGTCTTCACTGGTCTGGACTGGTCCAGTCTGCCGTCTTCTCTCCCTGGGTTTTTGAGTCCGTTCTTAACTGGTCCCTCTGGTTTTATCTTGCCCTCTCCTGTCCTAGGCACGGTAGCAAAGTGGCCTTGTTGGTTTGTTAGTTACAGCCATGTCCTCTGTGGTTTCCCATCTCCTTCAGAGTCAGAAGCGAAGTCTGTGGAACAGCCTGGAGACCCTCCCCAGGCCAGCTGCTGCTCTGCTGTCACCTGGGCTGGTCTCCTGTCCAGATACTTTTACAGGCCCCTTTCCATCAGCTCCCTGGCCTCCCTGCGGCCCCCAGGTGCTCCAAGCTCCAGCCTCACGCTGCTTCCAGGCCCTGTGCGCGACATGCTTACCCAGGTATCAGCCTTGCACCTTCTCTTCTTTCAGTTCCCTCTCCTGTTTGCCCTCATCAAGGAAGTCTGCCTGCCCCTGCTGTGTAAAACAGGGCCCCTCCACCTGGCAAGCCACATCCTTCATACCCTCCTTCACTTTCATGGGCAGTGCTTATCAATACCCAAGGTAGGATGTTTATGGTGTGTCCTTCCACTTTTGAGCATTTGGGGTATTCCCAGTGCAGAGAGAAGCTTAGACATTTGTTGACTAAATCTGTGTCAGCGGTGCCTCCTCTTGTCTCTACGTAAGATGGATTCTGGTGTCTGAATCTGTTATGCCATGTTCTAGAACAGAGAGCTGCAGCCTAAGGTATGGGTGGGTAGGCGGGTAGGTGGGTAGGTGGGTAATGGTGCCAGTGGTGGTGGCAGTGGCTGTGGAGATGGCGGGTAGGAGCAGAAGTGACAAAGAACCTCCCCTACAGTTCCATTCTTGCCCTCACAGTTCCTGGGGAGGGCCACCTGGGCCTCTTGCCTATAGAGTCTGCTATCTGGTGCCATGGACCTTCCTCTTGGCTAAGCTTCCAAATCTGCCCTCCACTCCCCTCCACTGAGGTTGCCCTTCCACCCTCTGCCTAGGTCTTCTCTTACCTTTCACTGTCCCAAACGCTCCTCTTCCACCAAAAGAGGCACTGTGGGAGACAGTTGGATATTTCAGCTCCAGAGCCAGATTGCCTGTATTCGACCAAGGTCCTACCACTGAAGAGCCTTGGTCATGACCTTGGTCAAGCCGTTCAGACCCATCTGCCCAGGAGTAGCATCTTACAGATGATGGAAAGGATACCAACTTCCTAGGGTTATCACGAGGATTAAATCCAGCCCTTCATTTTTTGGGGTGCTGGGGATTGAACCCAGAACTTTGCACTTGCAAGGTTACCAACTGAGCTACATGCCCAGCCCCAGCCCTTCTTTAACAGCTTGCAGAGCCTAGTCCTAATCTATAGAACAAGGCAGGTAAACGTTAGCCATTGTTTTTATCAAAATTTCTTTAAAACACATCTTTCAAAAAACTGAAATTGTCCTCTTTCTTAGAAAACCATGTGTGCTTTAGTTATTATTTTATTCCATTACATATATACTAATTCCTTTTCCTAAAGTATGTTATCCATTTATCCACATCTTATATTTATATATGAAATAAATTGCACACATGTACAAAGATTATATTTATCTACCCACATCTCATCTCCCTTCCCTGGTCTGATTGACACACCAGAAATTACTGTTTATTATCTTCCTAAGCTCCTCGAAGGGAGGAATTCATCTCTAATTAAGGAAATTTCCGAACAGAAATAAGTGTGGAAAATAATACGATGAGCTCCCACATACCATCTTCCAGATTCAGCAATTTTAAGTATTGTGCAGTTTTGTTTCATCCGTTTATCTATTTACACCTCTCCTCCAATTTGGAGTTTTAAAAGCAAATCTAGGATATGCTATTTCGCTCACAAATACTTCACTATGTCTTTCTACCTGACAAAGGCACTTTTACTATAACTGCCGCACGATCAACACACCCAGTGAACACTACAGTAGTTCTTCATATCCGCTCTGAGCCTGTCCAGGTCAAGTGAAACCCAGTTCGAGCTGGAAATGTTTTATTTGCTTATTTTGTTCCCTGCCACATCCCAAGTACATAATAGGCACTGCGATATTTAAATGAATGAATGAGTGGGTTGTATTCTAAAAGTTTGTTCTCAGGCTGATTAAAGCCCACTTGACTCATAAGGTAGCTGAGGTGCAGCACTGTTTCATGTTTATAAGGACCAAAGAACAAACCCCAGTGTCTCTCTGATACTCGCCATCAGAGTTCCAGCAACTGACTCTCTTTAAATAGGAGGGGTCTGAAATCCATCTCTTCTCCCCTTCTGAACAGGAAATGCAGGTCCCGTGGGTCTTATAGACTGCCTTTTGACTGTGGACCCTGCTACTTACTAAGTATTCATTCTTCATCCTTAAAGTGGGAGATCATTACAACTACCGTGGATTGTTGTGAACAGGTGATAGTAGGAGGAGAATTGTCACCCAGGGCTTCACCTTGAGCATCTGTTCAAAGGGCAAGCCAAGCCAGGTGCAGAGGTGCACACTATAATCCCAGTGACTTGGGAGGCTGAGGCAGGAGAATCTCAAGTTCAAAGCCAGCCTCAGCAACTTAGTGAGGTCCTAAACAACTCAGCAAGACCCTGTTTCTAAACAACACAAAAATGGACTGGGGATGTGGCCCAGTGGTTAATCCCCAGTATGGAAAAAAAAAAAAAAGGCAAACCGTTGTCACTGGCAGAATCCAAGGCAGGAGGAAAGGCCCCCAAGGGTTGGCTGGGGACAAGGCCCACCACGTGGCCTACAGGCTGCCTAGTCCCTGTATCCAGGCTCTCTCTTCCTCTCTGAGGTGGCCATAGAAGTTTTCCCACTTTTTTTTTTATGGTCTACTATGGACTGGAAAAAGCAGTATTGTAGTTTTCCTTAGTTCAGGTCTATGCTGCCCTTCAGAGGATTGGCTTGAAGAGTTTTTACTACTGTTAAAGAGATTTTAAAAGGGCTTTTTGTGTGTGTGTGTGTGTGTGTGTGTACTAGGGATTGAACCCAGGGGTGCTTAGCCACTGAGCCACATCCTCAATCCTTCTATTTTTATTTTGAAATAGGGTCTCCGTCAGTTGGTTAGGGCCTCATTAAATTGCTGAGGCTGCCTTTGAACTTGTGATCCTCCTGCCTCAGCCTCCCAAGTGCTGGGATTACAGGTGTGCACCATTGTGGCCAGCTAATACGTTCTCTTTTGAGTATACAGTGATCAGTTTTTGAGTAATCAATTTTCACATGAAAATCACATTTTGTGCTGTCCTATAAACGTTTATCACCTTCAAACAGAGCTCCATGCCTAAAAACACCTGAGGGAACAACCGGATACACTTTGGATTCATATTTAAGTCAGATTGTTGTCAGCTAAGGTGGGCTCCTGCCTGCCTTTGAAGTCCCGGCTAGTCTTGTCAGTAACACATTATATTCAAGCTTTGCTTTTCTTCTCCATCATTCACCTAATACAAGGTGAATTTTATGATTTAAAGTAGTTACCCTGTATTTCCAGAACCATACCTTGGTCTGAGATGAATAAAACTTTGGGTGACCTATAACCTCAGCAAAGCTCAAGCCCCTCCCCCAACAGCAGGTTTCAGAGCATCGGTCCTAACTCTGGTGACTTTGTCACAGCATGTGCCCTTGAGCTGTTTCCCACACTATCTGTCTGCCCCTCAAGCCCCATAAGGTCAACCCCGACCTCTGTCTTCTCAGTTGGACTCCCTCTGAGAGCTGGCATCTGCTGTTCTCCTCTGTGACAATCCCTTCATCTTTTGAAATCTCTGCAGTAGAAATCTTGTGATATGCATTTGCTTAAATTTTCATAACAGAAAAATAACATGCAAATTCACATAGGCTTGGATTTCTCCTGGGAAGAATCAAATCAAGGAGGGATTATAGCACAGAGCCAACTGTGAAGCAGAGAATTGAAATTGTAAACCAAGGCTAAGGAGAAGCCGAGCACCAGGAGAAGGAGGGCCTGGCAAGGGAGGGTTGGCCATGAGGCTCTGCCCCTGACTCCCTGTGCCCTGAGGTTCTGTCTTGTACCAAGGTGTGGCAAAGGGGGCTGGCTGGTGTGGTGACAGCTAAGGCTGACTGTTTGCTGGTCGTGGAGGTTCGAAGCTTTGCATGTGGTTACTAATTTCATGCTCATGAGCACTTTAAATCTGGGAGCCTTTCCCACTTCAGAGATGAGGAAACTAAAACATGAAAAGTAGAAAACTTGTCCAAAGACACAGCGATGGGGACAGCGCCCAACACACTGGCCAGAGCTCATGATCTAGTACACGTGGTGTTATGAGTTAGGACTGCAGGAGAGGGAAAACAAACGGTGGCTTGAATAAAGAAATTAGCTTTTCTCGCACGGGTCCGAATTGGTTCAGGGCTAATAGGTGGCTACCTTGTCCTCAGGTTTGACATCTTAATTATGGGCAGCCATGTGCCTAGTTAAAATTGGGGCATTATTATAGAAGGAAAGAGTGGCTAGTTGGGGGACAACTTACTTGGTAAGAGAAGAGGAAGGTGCCATTGCTAGGTGTGGCATTTTGGAGGCCAGGAGAGCCCATGGCCAGAGTCACTGACCTGGGTTGCTCCAGTGCCTTGCAAAGCCGGGTGTGCACCTGGCTCCTAAAGTACTTAATGGACTACAGGGATCTTCTCTCTAGAGGGAGAGGGTGTATCTAAAATGTTTAACATCTGGTGGGATGTCCCACCTAAGGACAAACACTACATGCTAGTGTTTAATTAACAGCTGGGCATTTCCAACAAACCTTTCGTTTTGGCCAGGGTTGTTTATTGACAGATCAGAAGCATTCTCTTCTGAAGAGGAAATGTCTCCATCTTAGACTGTCAGGCTTTCATGACATCAGGAAACACCTGAAAACTAATGTGGGCTGCGTGCCTCATTCAGCTTAACGTCTTGCAAGGGCTTGCTCATCTGACGAGGAGGCGCAATAACCAGACACTTGCCTGAAGGACTCCACATTTAGTCTGAACTGATCAATCAAAGAAATGACTAAGGTGTAATATTCTGTCACTATGTAAAAAAAAAAGTCCACTGGTAAATGCTGAAGTTCTAGAATCAAGGCTTAAATTGGGGGAGGTGTGATTTATGTTATTGAAAAAATGAGGGGAAAAAAATGGAAAACTTGAAAAATAAGGATTTTTACCCAGATGAAGAATTGGGAGTATAATCAAGTTAAAGTGTATATTTTCTGAAATTTAGATTCTATTTTCTCCTATTGCATATTCCCAGAGAATTACAGGAAATCCTTTCTAACAGGGTATCCTGAGTTTGGAGGGTTCGTTAAGTTAAAAAAACACCCATTTGGTGGTGTGCTCCTGGTGAAGATTATAGAATGCATTATGCTTCGCTGAGCCTGAAGAATGACAATCACTTGATCCCGCCTAGTTTTCATGGTGGCCCAGAGGAGAATGAAGAGACTTCCTTTTAAAAAAAGTTTTTGCTAAGACAGCGCTTTTAGCCTTCAGTTAAGTCAATGGAATTGTTGTTCCTCCTGGAATTTCAAAATCAAACTTGATGTCTTGGTCAAGTAAATTGATGGGGAGTAATTAGCCAGTGAAAGTAGGGCAAAACATTTCAAATGTTTTTTAACTACTGCAAATGACTAGGGGCTTATAGAAGAAGGTGATTTGTTAATATTGTGAAATCTTTGCAAGTATTGGGCACTGAGTCTCTTTGGCAATATTTCCCATAGAATTCAGTGAGGTTCTGGTCTCGTTTAAAGGTGTTTCTCTCTGGGATGCCCAAGTAAGTTAAGAATGATAATGCAGCTGCCAGCCTGATCTAAGTCCGCTTGTGAAGCCAGGCAGGACAGCCTTCCTCAGGGCCTATAGACGCAGAGGATTTCCTCTCATTCTCTGAGCACTTTGACAGACAAACCTATTGCAGCTTATTGATGGACATATCAGCAAGCATTGTTTTGTGGAAGGCCTGGGGTGTGGGAACAGGCCTTAAGAGGAGAGAGAATACATTCAAACTCCGAAGCAGTGGAAGGCACATAGGATGTGTGCTAGTTAATGTTTAACAACCCCTTGGGGTGGGAGTGGGGGCTGTGTGCATCTTTGTATACATATGACATGCATATGTTTATTATATATTATACTAATGGGTGACATAATCTGCAAATATAAAAATGCAAACTGATTTTCGTGGAAGCTTCTGTTGATGTTTGCCAAACGTATATTTGTGGCCAACCTATGCAAGGGAATATAACTTCAACATGATTGCTATTTCATATTTTATTTTCCCTTAACAAATAAGACAAATGTGAAACAATGAAGATGTATGTTAAAGGTCACTCATTCTTCGGTGACTCTTCTGCTGAAATTAGGTAACTTTTTTGAGTGCTGGATGATATTTTGCCATTTTGGGAGGGTTGTTTGTACAGTGTAGCAGCTGTAGACACAATGTTCTTATGCATTTAATCTGTATTAACATTTTCTCCCTTCTTTTCTGAGACATGGGGAAAATAAGTCAAGCCCTGATTTGTAGCTTTTGTCACTATCCATAGTATAAATAATATAAAGATACCAAGCTGCCAGTGTGACATTGCTGAATGCAAAGTGGGGAAGAGATAGGCAGCGTCACACCATCTACTTAGCATTTTTGCTATGTAGATAAAATAGATATAAAATAATCACAAGCGCATAGACAACAGTAAAATAATTAAAAAGTGATGTGTTTTGAGCATTGATACCTTTGTTTTTAATACAGTTGATTTCATTTTTACTTTGTAGTATTTACCTTAACAGTTAGCTCTCAAAATTCCTGAGCTTTAGCAACTGATCTTGTTAGTTAGTAAGTGAAAGAGGTTTGGATATGAGAATCTGGACTCTCACTGTACAGAGAAGTATGAGGGGGGACATTTCTGAGAGTGGCCATCGTGGGAGTTTTTGATCTAATGAAACATACCTTTGAAAGCAGTGGCCGTTTCCCCCAAATGTGGGGCAACTGCATTGAGGTCATTAAATGAAGATAGTCTTCCAGTTTCTACAGGCCGTGAAAATCTAGAGGAAGGTGGGGCTTGTGCCCTCCTATTGATGGAGAAGTCTGGATGCTTTTCACTTACTACAGTGTCTTGAGTTGCCATGATGGAGACAGGCATGGTGGAGGAAGGCAACTGGGGGCTAACCAGTGTTTAACTTGTTAAAAATCTGAGTGAGTGGAAATAGATGGGAAGAAACTATGAAAAGGGACAAAAGTTAGGATTTGCTTTGGGGGCAGATCCTAGACAGTTCGACTCCAGCGATGCTCTGTCTCAGTGCAACCAGTCGTGAAGTCTACCGTTTGAGGACACCTGGGGGTGGGCCAGAGTTCAAAGGTCGTCTGTGTTCTTCCCATAGTCCCTCCTCCTAGCTACCTCCTCTGCTTTTTCTACAGCATGCTTACCCCCTCTCCACCTCAACACCCCCTTGCCCACAGCCCCATAAATGCTTTCACCTTTCCTTCTCCTTTCTCCATAGAAGTTTTTTGTTTGTTTGTTTGGTTTCGTTTTGTTTTTTGACTTTCTGCACCCTTGCCTCGCACTCCTACCCATCACCCAGCCTAGCAAACAGATGTCACTCAGAATTCATATTTCCTTAGAGGGCAGTTGTGGAGCTTAGTATGCTTTCAGACACTGTCATTTGAATTGGCATCAATGGCTCTGTCACAATACTCACTGAGCTCCTCCATTCTAGGGAACAATGATTAAGGGAAGGAAGGCAGTTTTGGAGCAGGGAGCTTTTGCAGATGTAAGAATGGCTTTAATGGAGCAGGGGCGAGAAGGGGTTAAGGAGCAAGGAAAATAAAGTGCCTGCTTCCAGATACTTTTTTTTAGTCAATCACAAAAGAAGAAAACTCTTTTTTTTTTTCTCCCACTTTATGATGTCCACAGCCCCAGTGAGCTGGGCTCAGGCTAGTGCTGCCCTGCTTCTCTGAGGAACACACTGTAAAACCAACTTTGGGCTCTCAGGGGATAGTGAGACTTGAAGCAGACAGCACATTTGCTGCTTGGACCGCTTTATTTTGGTGCATAAATTGATTTCTGTTTCCCAAAAGATGTGTGTTTGAGTCGAAGGGAATGTTCTTATAGGGTTTTTTCTCTCTCACTGTTTTAGTCAACTTTTGCTTTGCTGTGACAAAACACCTGACAAGAGCAATGTAGAAGAAGAAAAGTTTATTTGGGGCTCATGGTTTTAGAGGTCTCAGTCCTTGGTTGGCTGACTCCATAGCTCTGGGCCTAAGGTGAGGCAGAAGATCAAGGCAGACAGGCATGGTGGAGGAAGGCAACTCAAGACATTGCAGTCAAGAAGCAGAGAGAGCTCTGTTCATCAGGGGCAAAATATCACCCCCAAAGGCATGGCCCAGGGGCCCACCTCCTCCAGCCAAACGCTGCCTGCCCACAGTTACCACCAGTTAATCCAAGTTGCAGCTCTCATAATCTGATCATTTCACCTTTGAAAATTCTTTCATTGTCTCATGCATGAGCTTCTGGAGAACATCTCATGTCTAAACCATAACACTCACTCACTTTAATCTATAAGTTACTATCATTTGTATACATTTATCATGTTCAATTTGATCACAATAATAGTCATTATGCTTTTTGTTTTTAATTGTTTGTTTTTGTCATGTGTGTTTATTTTGTTGTATGTTTTTATAATTGATTAATTGTTTTTAATTGGTAAGGGCACTTTTGTGTGGTGAAAGGAAAGAGAAACATGGAGTCAGATGTGGTCACTAAACATAATTCGAAATCTGTGTTCATCAAAGTCCTTAATGAGCCTCAGTCAAGAAGCCCTAGATGCTGGACATTTAGCAGCTTTCCTACCCAGGGAGATGTGGAGACTCAGGAGCAACTCAGCTCTGTGACTTTTGGCCACACCCAGACCAACTCTGGGAGGTCCTGATTGGGCAGGAGGTTGCTGCAACAACCTGACCTGTCCTTTGTCCCCCCAAGCCCCTCCAGTATTTGTGCAAGAGGGGAAGGGCTCTGTCAACACTGTCGCTCCCTGTGCGACCATCCAGAACTCCACACTTATTTAATCCAAGTGGAGGGTGTACACAGCCAATGGTGTGTCCTGTTTTCATCTTTTAAATGCCAGATCTTCTTTCACTTGACTTACTTTGTTTTGAAATTGTCTAGTCTTCTGCTCTAATGAGGGTTATGTGTGTGCCTGCATTTGTTGAGCAAAGGTCTCTGTACGAGTCTTATGTCAGTTGTCATTCATTCATTATGCCAGGCTGAACAAAACCGAGGTTCAGCCCTCCTTGGCGTTGGTATTCTTTGAGGAAGACAGATATAGATAAGGGAATGTCAGGTGTGATCAGAATGATCAGCTCCGTGAAAAATGGGAGAGAAGATGAATTGGGATTGGAGAGGGAGGGCTCTCTTTCTTATTAATACCCAAATGAAACTCATTTGCTGATGTTAAAAATGGTAAACAGAAGTAAATGAAACTGTGATTTATCCTGCCTCTGCAAAGAAGGAGAGAGACTTCTCTGGCCTCATGAACTGGATCTCCAGGGTTCCTTACTTCAGTCTCTCTGTGCCTCAGTTTTCTAACTTTTAAATTTAATAATTTTGAAGTCTGAAATCTGAAATGCTCTGTGTTCCAAAAGATTTAAAGTGCCAACAACATTCAAAAAGTTTCATATTTGGTAGCATTTTGGATTTTGGATTTCAGATTTTCAGGGCTCTTCTTCAGCCTATAAGTTCCCTACCAACATTCCAAAACCAAAAAACTTCAAAGTTTGAAACGCTTCTGTCCCAGCACTTCACATAAGGGATACTTAACTCCAATAATAGGGACTCAAAATGAGCTATCTGAAGAGTCTAATTATGAATGCTGTCCAGATAGCCATCTGTACCACATGGTGTCCAGTACCGTCATGTTAGTGTGTGGACCCTGTGCTGTAGGAAAGAGGGGGGACCTTTGAATCCAGCTCACATTTGAGGCTCCGCTTTTCTTATTGGCCCCCAACATGAGCCCCTCCTCTGAGAGTTCTGTCCTTGTCTGGGTTCTGCTTGGTTGTGCCAACCAACTTCACACCATGCTAGGTGGAAGGAAGCAAAGAGCAGAAGGAGAACATTGTATTGTCAGAATCATACTTTTGTTAAATGAATGAACCTTGACAAAAGCAGAAATGTTAAGTGAGCATTTGTTATGTCTAAGGCTATTCTAGATGTCAGAGTATGTGGTCACATGGGCCCAAAAGTAAAGCATAACCAACCCATATGTTATGCTAACTGTAGTCACCAAGGGGAAGCATTCTGAGTGACAGTTTTTTTTGTTTTTGTTTTTTTTTAATTTGCAAAAATCAAAATGAATGGAGACATCGGGCTGTATTCCAGTGTGGGCAGCTCAGAAGTCCACCCATCCTGTGTCCTGATCCCAGCTCACCCACCGCCCCTGGCAGCCTGTGGTGCCAGAGCTCCTCAGGCAGCAGGCTGACATCTTGAGAATTCTTGCCACTGCACCACTGTTCTGAGAAGAGACTGGGCTGAACCCAGTAACCCATCCATCAGGCAGGCCAGTGTACATCCCCGAGAGGGGTTTCCAGTCCCTCCCTGGCATAGCGTGAGCAGGAACTGCTCCCATCCATCCCCACTCACCTTCATGGAGTTTCCTTAAAGCGAGATGCATACCTCCAGGGTGTGCTGATTCATGGCGGCATCCTTTGCCGCAGACTGTCCATGGAATGTGCTGGTGGTGTTTTTTCCCTTTAGTTTGGAAGAAGAAATCAGCAAATGTTTGTTTCAAGATCTCCCTCAGTGCCTAAAACTGTGTTAAAGCCTTTTGGGGATTGGAAAAACAAATGGGGATTTTTTAGGAGCATCCTGACCCTCTTCTAAGGAGGAAAAACCTGGTCCCCATGCATTGTTTAAGCCTGTCTTGTCCAGAAAGACCCTTCCTTTTGTGTCCAAAAGAGATGGATTCTTAATTAGCATCTTTATTTTCTCAGTAGGAAATGGAGAGCAGGCTTGCTGAGGCCACTTCTGCTGTTTGTGTTAAGTATCCTGTGTGTCAACGACACATTCTTGCAATTTCACTTCTCTCTAGCCCAATTCGTCAAATGACACTGAGATCACATTTGATGTTATCATGCCTGCTTTCAGCCGCACAGGTGCAGCCAGAAAGAGGAAAACAGATGGCGAGGTTGTTGGGTTTTTTCCATTTTGCAAGTTAAATAACCTTGGGGGAGTAGGGAACTTGACGTGGTTTTACGAGTGCCTGTGCTGTCAGGCCTACGATAGTGTCATTCCTTAGTAGCACTTTGTGAGGATGGAGATCTGCCCTCCACCAGCATCCGCTTTAACCGGAAGGAGCAAGTGCATCATACCCTTGATGAATATTGCATGCCATGAGCTCCCAGGCCCATCGATCTCATGTCCCTATGATGATTGGTGATGGGATGAGGAGCCAGTTGAACTAGAATTCTCTCTCGTTTTCCAGTGGGACACTCCATGTCTCAAATTCAAGTATCTAGGAAAATAGTGGAAGGAGGAACAGAAACTAGTTATCTTCACTACTGACCCAGAGTTCGGCCCTAGCCCAGGTTGTGAAGGCTCTGTGCCTCAGGCAGGGGCCCCAGGCCTTCCCCGCCCGCCCAGCTCCGTGCTCTTTTCAGCCTGTTCACTGGGGTGTGTTCTCTGATCACACCCCACTCCTCTCTCTGGCCTAGTCAGACCTGTGTATTTGTCACCTGCCCATCTGTGTATCTGAGGCTGCAGCAAGCTATTTTCCACACCGCCCCAGTATTATTAAGTTTTTGGAGTTTAAGGATGTGTGTGCATGAGAGAGAAAGAGGATGAGAGAGAGAGAGAGAGAGAAAGTTTAATATCAACTTGAAAACATCTACTCATGAAGGAAAATAGAATCTTCAACTTTTATCTCGAATCTCCAATTAAGTTGAACACGGCCATTGCAAACTGTCATAGCTGAATGGAATAATTAACACCTTAGGGGATGAATTTATGAGATTATAGGTTTCTTTAACTTCTGGAACCAGGGGAATGTATCATTGAAGTGGATGACTTATGCTAGACACAATCTGCATGTCAAATCCTGCAGTGACCACCACCTACTGACTGTAGAATGTAGTACAGATCTCTCACTTGGAACCTCATCCTTCTAGTAAGACCCCACCTCTTCTTCCAGCACTTTCTTCTAGGACTGCCCTGCCTAGGATCAGGCAGTCTGGCATCTTCTCTCAGATGCCCTGACTCCATTTATCTCTGCTCCTTGTCCCTGGGATTCTATCCTCACACCACCCCCAACTGAGGGACTCGCACCACAGAAGAACCTGCCCCTCCCCACACACTCAACACCCGAGCCTCAGTTTCCCTGGTTGCTATGTTCTCATACGGTTGTTGTGGAGAAAAAAATGAGTTAATTTCCAAAGAGCATAGGACCTAACACAAAGATAATCGTGACTTTCATGATTCCTCTGATACAGGCATAGTGATCAATTCCTTGTCCTTGCTTCAAACAGATTTTTGATTTTTTCTTTGGATGAAGGAATGAGAGAGACAAGTACTAAGAACTTTCTATGCACTGACGCTTTCATGTGGCTTTTATTATTTTTCTCTCTCAAGTGTCACCAGCACTGGCCTCACTTCAGCAGTGGCAAGCAGTGAGAACTGTGGCCTCTGATGAAGACACTGAAGCCCAGAAATGAGGAACTCACTTCAAAGTCACCTTGCACCAAAGAACTCCTTATTTGATATCACTATCAAAACTCGTGAGACTGAAGGCTCTCTGAAATAAAAGTGTTTATTGAGCCATTATAGATGCTAGCCGGAAAAAGAACCCGGTCCTGGGACAAGTTCCAGCAGCAGCAGGGCTGCATGGCAGCTGGAAGATGTCCTCTAGACTTAGAATGAAAAAATTTTTGTGATGGAAATTGGGGAAGAGAAGCCCAAGTTGTCTGCAGTGAACCCACATTGACTGTAGATGGGAGGGCAGGATAATGTGCAGCAGGGCACGCTTGCGGGCCAGGAGGGCAGCCCACAAGGAGAAGCCTTGTAGCTTCTGGGTGTGTTGGGAGTCTACAAAGTCTGTGCACAGGTGGCCCTGGTGGTCAATCACACTGGGATTAAGTCACGGCTTCAACATATTTTTAGGGATGTGGGACAGTAGTCTGTTAGTTTCACCTGCAGAAATAACTAATTAACTTTCCATATCTTTTCCGCCCTCTATCCTCTGGCTTATAATTCAATTTAGGTCAACTTAGATTTTTTTTTTATTTTATCAAAGTCCAATTTCTCTGAAAAGCCTGTGATTAGACATAACAACTGAATGTAATGGGTGAACTTCAACTGAATCATAGATTTTTTTTTTTTTAAATCCTCTAAGATCTTGTTGGAAAATGTACGCGTTTGCTAGAACTACTATAACAAACTACCAGAGAGCAGGTGGCTTAAATAATTGAAGTTCATTCTCATACAGTTGCAGAGGCTGGAAGTCCAAGATCAAGGTGTTGGCAGAGCCACTTTCTTCTGAGGCCTCTGTCCTTGGCTTGAAGCCTGTTGTTTCCTCCATCTTCACATGGCCTGCCCTCTCTGTGTGCCTGTGGCTTAAAGTCCTCCTCTTACTGAGACGTCAGTCATCCTGGATCAGGGCCCACCATGATGACCTCGACTTACTTTGAGCCTCCTTAAGACCCTGCCTCCACGTATGCAGCCACGTTTTGAGATTCTGGGGCTTAGGACCTCAACATGAATTTTGGAGAGGCCCAGTTCAGCCCCTGACAGGCGAATAACTGGTAAACTTTGAGGGATGGTCTAGACATTAGATGAAGTTACAGAATTCTTGTTGATTTTCCTAGGTTGTAAAAATGGATTTTGGTTCTGTAGGAAAATGTCATTTGGGAGATGTATGATAAATATGTCAGGGTGAAAAGTGATTGAAAAGGCATCAGAGGTCCCCTAACAGCAGAAGAGTCTCTAAGGACAACAAGAAAGCCCTCAGCCACCATAACCTGGAGAAAGAGAATAAAACAGTGGCAGTAGTTGGATTTACTACCTGAAATCTCTAAGCAGTGCTGCTGATCATTCAGAAATCAAAGAAAGGTTCCAGAGAGGGAGCTTGTAGCTGTTTCCAGGAAGGAACAGTATAGAGAGATTATCTTCAGAGGCCTCCAGGCCATGGGTCAGAGTTGCTGGGCCTGGCTGAATTTCAGTGTGGCCTTTCCTGAAGGAGGGTGACCACACCATGAAAGCTCTGTTGATGCCTCGTATCCATCTGCATGTCCCTCTGTGAAGGGAGATGCTGGGGACTGTGCCAAGTGCACGCTGTCTCTGCTTGCTGCCTGGAGCTCCCAAGTGAGGGGCACGGCTCCCAGGACTGCAGCAACCATGTGGGAAGACTCACTTCTGACCCCACAGGGCTGCAGATGTGCCCAGTTGCCCAGTATTTTCGGTTCAGCCATGACACTAGCTAAGCATTATAGGACAGGACGAGGATAAGTAGGGCTCTGTGAATAGGAGCTTGCCTATTCCATTTCAGAGGGCGCAGAGGCACACAGAGAATTCAAGCCCTTTGTTTAGGATCCTTGAAGGACAGATCCTAACAAGTGTTTGGGTCATCGTATTTGCACCCTGATATTGTGTGTGTGTTTTATATATTTACCCCAATGTAGGCCAAAGCTGTAGAGAATTATTGGAAGTTAAATATCTTTGCACGCAACCATCAGCAAACTGAGGAAAGCTTATGAGAGAAAAGTAGCAAAGAAGCTGTTCTTTCTGCAGAAGACATGTTTGGGTAGCCCTAGGATGGCGGCTGGTGTTGAGTCAAGAGTTAACATAGTGAGTGTTAACACGGCGTGATCTACTTTTGCCTGATTAGTTAATGTCTCCTCTGCGCTAGTGGTCAACAGATATTCCTCATTCTTTCTTGATTGGTACCGAGGGGCGTGCTTCAATTGTGCTAATCCTAAGCTGATTGGCTGCCTTAGGTATATAAGACACACACCTATAGGCAGCACCTCGGATAAGCAGCACCTCTGATAGATCGCTGGGCAGAGGCCTAAGCAGACACCTCTAGGTTGCGGGTTGATGATGGCAGATTGCAGAATGCAGGTTGCAGCTTGCAGAATAAAGATCGCAGGATGCAGGACGCACCTCTAAGAAGAAGCAGCAGACCTTTAAGAAATAGCTCCTCTGATAATAGTAGCCTCTCTGAAAGTGTAGCAAGTCTCTTTTCCTGATAAGCAAAGTCTCTCTTCCTCTAAGCTCTAAGCAAAGCTTGTCTTCCTCTAAAACTTCCTCTAAAAGCAAGTAAGCCTCTCTGCCCCTATAAACTAATGAACAAGCAAGAAAGCAGTGCACTAAAGAGAAAGATAATAGAAGTAGCTCAGTTTCCAGTCTACCTCCGATAAATACCTGTGCAATTGTTGCTGCAGGTGGTAAGAAATATCCTTGGGATTGTTGCCGCAGGCGGCAACATCTTTCCAGTGAATAGGCTCTTGGAGAAGAAAGGAAGATGGAGAAGCCACTGTCCAGACTGTGATGTGGTGAGTTCTCTTGTAGCAGGTCAAGGGATGCTCGCTTACGACCCCTGCTTCCAGAACTGCGATGTAACAAGTCAGCAAGTCCCTAACAGACATGCTTGTTTATACCACATTAAATTTTGGACAAAATATTTATTTGAAAAATGAAAAATATTTAGGTCTTGAAAGATGTTTTTGTGGCAGTCAGGATTGGAAAATGTTTAATCACTTTTCTTCCTAAACTGAATTTATAAGCTACAAAATCTGATCTTAAATAACTCATTTCTGACAGACTCAAAAGCATCACTTATGTCTACTTAGGAATTTCATTCATGTTGCAGCAATCTCTGCTCTGATTGAAATTTTTTCTTTGTTCAGAAATAAGTTTATCAGGCATTCTTCCATTAAGAAAACTGAACCTTTCCACAGACTGCTGTGGTGCACATCTCAAGGGTGAAGAGAAAATTTACAAATAACAGTAGTCTTTTTTTTTTTTTTTTTCCTTAACATCAACATCAATTTTGAGAAGAAAACTTAAATATTTGGTTTCCTTCTGGGAAAACTGCACTTTATTTTTTAATCTTAATTTTTAAAAAAATTCTTTTATTGCTGGTAGGAAGTCAAAACCCTCACTACACACCTGGAAAAGCTGACATCGACTCACAGATTTTGTTTATTAGGATTACAGGGTTAGCAGAATTAGATATGCGTGTGTCCTGCCTGGCGGAAGTGCTTATAGCTGTGTGTCAGCAGATGCCTGTGCTGTTCAGAAGGGGCCCATCGCCCGCCTGTCTCGAGCACTGTGGCAGTTTATTGCCATCTGCGATCATTAGAAAGTTAAGTCCCCCCGATTACATCGATATAATAAACAACTGCTGGTGTGTCAACCTCCAAACATGTGGCTGGGTGACATGCAAGGAGTTTTGGGCGTGCAGCCTTCATTCTGTAGGAACTGATAGAGAATGAGATCTTTGTCACCACATGGTAATGGGACTTTTAAGTAGAACCTGTTCTTGTACAGCATAAATATTACAAATGTTACTTCCCTCGTGTCTGACATATGGGCAGCAGATTGAAGGCACGGTGAATGTTTGGAAGGTTTGGTAACACTGCAGCGGCTGTCAGGGAGAAGGCTGCAGCAGAACCCAGCGACGGAGCGATGGCTTAGGCATTCTGGCCCTACTCACAGAGGTTTGAAATGTAATATGGCTCTGGTCATATTCTTCCCTGAGTGGGATTTTCTGTTTTCCTGTAAATCGCCCCTGCTGTTGAATACATGTATATTTTTCTTGGTATAAATTTCAAAAAAGATGTTGACCCAATAGAAAGCCCCTTGGCTGTAAGAAGAGCATAAAATAGCAGCTTTTGCACATAAGACTTTAATCCTGGTTTCTCTTTAGATTCCTTTGAGATCAGTTTTCAAAGTGCCTTCAGCAAATGGACGTTTGTTTTGGGATGGTATGTCGATAGGAAAACACACAAACATGCACACACACACACACACACCTCCTTGCTCTGCTGTGTTACACCCTCTAAATCTGAATTGTGTATTAATTTGACTCAACTGGAGGGACTGAGACTTGAGTTCATTTAGTTCCATGGAGTTGGTTATTACCCTGTGCCCACCATGGATGATGTTGTCATTTGGCAGGAAGGATGAAGCACTTGTATGGACAGATCTTCACATTATCCCAAAGAATCAGAATCTGCATGGCAACAATGTCCCTTGGTGATTCACAGGCACACTCGTGTTAGAGAAGCTGTGCTCCAGGTGTCGAATAAGGATGTAGTACTGACACCTCCATTCAGAGGTGATGAGATCTTGAGGACAGGAAAGCAGTGGAAATGGAGAAAATAATCTAAGAATAAGAGAGGCAGAAAGCGTGCATACACTAACATGCGCACATGTGCACAGAGTGAGCCTGTGTGCACATGCATGAAGGGGACCTGTTGAGAGACTGACAGAAGAAACTGAGGAGACTAATCTGAGAGCCTAAACTGCCCTTGGCCACATTGGAAGAACTGGCCATGGAGCCAGTTTGGATTTAAAGGTAGGACTCACCAAAACTGGTACAGAACTTGGGATGCCTTCAGTATATCAGGTGGTGTGCATTCTGGCCATTCCAAAGTAAAGGATTGGGCATGGGATCACCTTGCTGCTTGAAGTGTTTGCTTCTGAAAGCCACTTGACATTATATGTGAAGGCCTCCAGTGTTCATACCCTTGATGGTAATGCCAGCTGGGAGATATACTGGAAACTAATAAACCTTTTTATACACCTGATCCTATGCACAATTTTAAAACAACTTACAATGCAATATTAAAACAACCTAAGAGAACAGAATAAATTGTTACATTCATACATGAGACTAATGAGCAATTAAGATCTCCCAAGAACTATCAATGATAAAAGTAAAACCTTCAGGCTTCATGAGAAAGGAACGCTAAAGCTACTGTCTGAGCAACCTGTTCCAAGCACGAGTGGTTGAGGCCATGAGAGGTGGCATTGGTGGTACCATCTTTGTGGTATTTGAGCAACGTGATGGGGGCTGTGCCATGTTGACAGCGCCTGAACGGCGCCTGATCACATCGGCAACGAGAAGGTTAATTGACATAAGCACACTCAGGTATGCGCATGTGTTCTCAAGCACTCCTAATTGTGCCTGCTCAGACATCTAGTGTCTTGCTAATCTTTGCATAAGAGGCGTGGCCCTGCTCTCCGCCTCCTAGAGGTGATATAAGCGTAGGCGGATCGAGACAGGGAAAAACACAGCAGCTAGTAGAAAGAAGAGTGGCAGCAGCTAGCAGAAAGAAGCGCAGAGAAACCATTAGCAGAAAGGAAGCAACACAGCAGCTAGCAGGAATAGGGCAAGAAGAAAGAAAAGACAGCAGAAGCAACATCTAGTAGAAAGAAGCGGCACAGCAGCTAGCAGAAGCAGGAGATAGAAAGACAGCAGGATAGCAGCTAGCAGAAGAAGCAGCAAGCAGAACAGCAGCTAGCAGAAAGTGGCGGAAGGCAGATCGCAGAGCGGAGAACTGAGACACATCACTAAAGCACCTTAGGTAGACGCACCCTTAGTTCACAGGATGCAGGACGCACCAGTAAGAAGCAGTAGACCTTAAGTAAGGCGTAGCAAGTCTCTTTCTCTAAGCAAAGCCTGTCCTTCTCTCAAAGTCTCTCTCTTAAGCAAAGTCTCTCTTTCTCTCTCTTAAGCAAAGTCTCTCTCTCCTCTCAAAGCAAGTAAGCCTCATTTCCTCTATCCTCTATAAACAAGCAAGCATGGAAGCAGCCCAGAGATAGAGTGGCTCAGTTTCCACTCCACCACCCATAAGACCCGTGCAAATTGTTGCTGCAGGCGGTGACAAATATCCGCGGATTTGGTACTGCAAAGAGCCAGCGACACAACATTATTCAAAGTACTTTTTTCAAAGCAGTTTCCACCTTGTTCAGCAGGGAGACCCAGGGAAAAGTGGTGCCTGGGGAGTAGGTCCTAGTTAGGACCTTGACTTTGCTGTGAGTGTGACCTGAAGTCCCTGGAGGACTTTGAACCCAGGAGTACAATGATCTTGCATGTGAGAGGAATTGCACAGGTTTGTGTAGAGACTCCATCCTGGGGAGGCGAGGGGAGGCAGGGTACTCAGGGGGTGGGAGGCAACTGCAGCTGTGAGATGAGAGATGATAGGGGCTTGGACCAGGGTGTGAGCTGCAGAAGTGGTGAACCATGGTTGAGTATCTACTAAGAGCGGGGTCAGCAGAATTGGTGGAGGGCTTGGTTATGTCATATTGGAAAGAAAAGAACAAGGGATGATATTAGCTTGAATATTTGAGTGCACTTGGTGCTGCTTGCTGAGGCTGGGAACACAGGGAAAAGGCAGGTTAGCAAGGATGAAGAATGAGGGGTCTGATTTAGGTCGTGCTGAATCTTGGACAGGCATCTCAACTTGCAGTGGTAATGCCAAGTAGGTCTTAACACGTGTGAACCCAGTATTCAGGAGAGAAAGTGCTCACCTGGAAACTATTAGGAAGTCAATGGGCAACCGTGGGCTAGATAAGATCTCTGAGAGAGACAGCATGGGGAAGAGGCCAGGAGGCTGATCCCAGGGAGGGAAGAGGAAGACCCAGCCCCAGAGATAGGGAAGGAGTAGCAGCAAGGGAGA
This sequence comes from Sciurus vulgaris, assembly GCF_902686455.1. Lineage (NCBI taxonomy): Eukaryota > Metazoa > Chordata > Mammalia > Rodentia > Sciuridae > Sciurus > Sciurus vulgaris. The sequence continues at coordinate 16,037,273 of NC_136467.1, read as the reverse complement.
AAGCCTGGAGTGTGTGTTCTCCCAGAAGCCCTGTGGAGAAAGCACATCATCACAGCTGAAAAGGGAAATGAGATGAGGCGAGTCACTCACGACATTTTGCATTGAGGTCATCAGTGACCTTGATAAGCAGTTCCAATGGAGGGGAGGTGGAATAAAGCCTGATCATTCCTCTTGGTCAGAAGAGAATTTTGAAATTTTCAAGGATTTGCTTAATACTGTGGAAGGGTGTGAGAGGCCAAGAATATCTCATATGCCCAGGAAGTACAAAAGCTCACAGTGTCCAGTTCCTAGGTCTTCTGTGGCCATGTCCTCTCCATGGTTCTAAGGCCCAGGTCATTGTCCAGTCTGTTTGAGATGATTGTACATGAGCTCTAAGCTTGTGTACAAGCAGTTCTAAGCTTGTATTTCTAAATACCTCTTTCTCTGCCACAACGGACTCCAGGGTCCTTCATCTCTTGCCCATACTAACTGCCCACCTACAGATACTTCAGGGCATGACTGGAGGCTCCTGAGGAGGAGTGGATGAGTCAGGTTTCTATTACTGTGACAAAAGCCTGAGATAATTAACTTACATAGAGAAAAGGTTTATCTTGGCTCACAGTTGTAAAAGTTTCAGTCCATGATCGGTTGACTCCATTGCTTTGGTAAGGTAGCACATCATCACTGGGAACCAAGCCTTTACCACATGGGCCTTTGGGGGATATTCCAGATCCAAACTATAGCAAACAGGGTGGAGGGTAGAATAGGGCTGGAGAGAAGAGGAGGGTGCGGCTGGCTCAAGGTTCACACAGGGAGCAGGGAATGGGCCTCTAGAGGCCAGCCTTTGGATCATGCTTTCCCACCTCAGGGGCTCCAGGGTCTGGCTGCCTGCTTTCTCTTCTACTGCCACCATCCTGTCTACCTGGGTTGCTCTGCTCTCTGGCCTCCTGAGAACCAGAATTGTCCCACAACTTTCAAGATTCTGGCTCTTAAAACAAGCATGCGGCATTGCTGACATTTTCTGAAAAATTCTTGCTGCAAGTAGCAAGAGGTCAACAGTTTGAAATTCTCTTATAAAAATGTCTGTGTTATAATGTTCAGTAAAAAAAAAAAAAAAAGGTCAGAGTACACCACACTGTTTAATCCCCATTCTCCATTGTAAACAAACAGACATGCAAAACTGGAAGGAAATTACCAAAGGATTAGCCATGCGTGTCTGTGGGTCATAAGGGATGGTTTTTCCTGGATTTTTCTTTAACTTCTAGACTTTTTACAGTATGCTTCTATTATTTTTATAACTACATTTAAAGGTTTCTTCCAGAATTTGGTTCCATTTTTGGCTCTTTTACCATCTGCCTTGGCAGGCTGAATGCACAGCAGGCGTCTTCTGCCGGGGTCTCCGGTGCTGTGGTGGGCAGTCAGACAGGCTCAGCTCACAGGCTGGGCAGGGAAGGGAAGAGTTGAGAGCTGGAGCTGCTGCCCCCCTCCCAGCCCAGGGCCACAGCAGGTGCTTTCCAGGACAGCCACTCCTCTCTCCTTGGCTTTTCTTCCATCTTCCTCCTCACCTTGTCCCCAACAGGATGGCAGGAGCCTGTGCTAGCTGGTAGAGAAGGGAGTCCTGGCATCTGACACAGTAGGGACATAGCAGTCAGACTTGGGTATGGCTTCTTGTTTGATCTTCCAGTAGACCTGTGAGGTAGACCAGAAGGCCTCTCTTGCTCTTGGATTAGTTATGAGAAGGCCAATGTCAGAGGGGTTACACTGCTAGTAAATTTCAAAACAGAGACTTAAATTATGACCCCTTGTTTCCTTCCGCCTGTCAATGATGGGTTTCAAATCTTTTAAAGTTCTCAACCCTATGTCGAAACAAAATTTTATATGGAAAGTTTACATGGATGTGAAAAACTCCAAATTGAATCTCTTAGAGCAGGACTGAGAATTAAGAATTCCCCTTTCCCATAAAGAGGAATTGGGAGGTACATTGATTGCCAATGCTTCAAGGATCAGAGAATCTTGGCTGAAACCATACTGAGCCATAAGAAACTGGAAGAATAAATCAAAGCCAGTAAAGAAGTTGGAGAAGACAAGCACCCTGGGAGGTGCCTCAGACTAGTTCAATGTCAGATGACTCTGGAGGAAACCTTAGCCAAGTCCATCCTTGTTAAACGTTGTAGAGAGGTGAAAGAAGGTGGAACCCAAGTAAGATATGAACCTGCAGCAAGAGGAGGAGGCCCACGTCAGTTCTACTGGAGTCTCTGGAGTGGGAAGCAGATGACTCTGCTCTTGGGACCTGATTCATAAGCAGTGTGTGGATGGAGAAGTCTCTACTTGGTCGGTGTTTTTCTTTGAAAATGAACAGAAACAGAACTAGCCAGAAGAGTTCATAATGCCTGGTTTATTAGTCACTGCCAACCATTAAAAGAGTAGGGCCAAGCCTGATCTGAGAAATGATAAGAAACTCCGGGAGAGGTGCAGGCTGAGGGATTAGTGGGAATGAAAGGGGTAGCAAGGGGTGTGAATTTCTACAACATGGCATGCTTTCAGATCCACTTTATTGAAGAGAAGAGGAGAGGAAAACTGGAGGATTTGTTGAGGCAGAGCCCAGGGTGCTCAGCAGATGGTCACCATCGTGAGTCAGAGGTGAGCGCGTTCATGGAAAGTCAGTGTTGAAGGGATGACAGAGAGGTATTGAGGGCTAAGTTTCTTCCATTAGGACATTGTCTTCATCTGCGTGAGTTGCCGTAACAAATACTGTAGACCTGGTGGCTTAAACAAGAGAAATTTATTTTCCATAATTCTAGAAGCTAGCGGTCTGAGATCAGTGTGGGCATGTTCTGGTGAGGGCTCTCTTCCTGGCTATAGATGGCTGCTTTCTCACTCTCCCCTCACGTGTTAGAAAGAGAGTACATTCTCTGGTGTCTATTCCTTTCTTATAAGGCTGCTAATTCCATCATGGGGGCCCTACTTCATGACTTTATCTAAATCCAATTACCTCCCAAAGGCCCTATTCCAAATACACCACATTGGAGTCTAGGACATCAATGTATGGAACACATACATTCAACTGGTAGTAGGCATCTGACAGCTTTATTCTGCCAGCTCAACATGAAGAATTTATCTGCAACTTCCAAGCTTGACACTGGTCACAGGCACTGCTGTCGCCTCCATTGTGTGTCTGGAATCTCATGTGGGAGCATGTGTGTTGGTGAGTGTGTACCTCAAGAGCTGGTCCCAAAGGTTTTGCTCCCTTGGACTAACTTGGTTGAACCAGTGTTTATTGACTCCCCAGATGTGTGCAGAGGCCCTTGGCCATCCAGATTTCAAAAAGTATGAGTCTTGAAACTCTCCACTCAATCTTGCCTTCCTGACCTGTTTTCTTCTTATCCCCAACTTCCTTCAGACACCCTGGTTTATCACTCACTGCCAGTCCACTGGCCATAGGTCACGTTGGCCACCACAATTTTCAGTCATGATTGTGACCTAGCCTCTGCTTGCAGAGCTCAATCCTGTTGTCACATGGGTTCCAGGAGGAGAGACAGCCCAGCAAGCTTGCCTGAGGCCATCTCCCAGGGAAGGTGCCCAGGGTGTGGGCTGCTGCTGCAGGTTTAGCACAGCTGAGGGAGGAGAGCAAGTGGTCAAGGGCAGCTCTCTAGAAAGGGGAAGGAAGGAGGTCTGTGAGTGCCAGCATGCAGGGCGGCTACTCCTGAGTGTGCATGCAGACGTGGGGTGTGTGTGGTGGTGGGATGGGGGTGAAGGTCTGCGAGGTAGTTGTGGTTCCAGAACCTTCCTCAAATCTAGAGGCCACAAATCAGGCCGACCTTGGTGTGGTGAAGGCTGATGTGGGCTTCTCCACTCTGCTCTGCATGGAATCACCTGGGGAACAGGCAGAAATGCAGATTCGATTCAGTGCCTCTGGGGCAGGGACTGAACTCTCTGCTCCCAACAAGGTTCCAGGTGGTACCAGGGGTATTTGTCTCTGGGTGGCACTGCCAGCAGCCAGGCTCTGGGGGGCACTCTGAGGCGTGGCTGATGGGACCTGGGCTGAGGGACAGGATGAGTCTGTAGGTCAAGACATAATATAAGGCATCCTCCAGGTGAAAGCTGCAGCCACCAGGAGGGCTGGGCTCGGAGTGAAGACTAGGGAGATACAGAAGGTGAGCGAGGTCGATAGGAGCTGGAAACAGACACTCAGATCTGGCTTGAGAGTCGAGGAGCTTTTAGCCTCTGTATCTTCGCTCCAGGCGTGACTCTTTTTGTTGTTGACAAAACGTCTCACAGTGAAGCTCATTGGCTTTAGTTGACTTCTGTGTTGACTCTCCATTATTTGGTGAATAGTAACACTTTTGTGGTGGCAGAGTCAATTTATGAATAATAAAGAGCTTGTTATTTGCTGGGGAGTGACTTACACATACTGGAAAAATACTGGCTGCAGATATCCTGAAATTTAGACCACTTGGCTGTTTGTGTCCCTACATCAGGCTGTGAGTTTCAAAGCAGTGAGATTGTGTGTGTGTGTGTGTGTGTGTGTAAAAAAATCAAAGAATCATGGAGCTAAACGGTAATTTAAAACTAGTCTGATGCTTTTATTTTCACATGCAGCCTTCCCACAACATTCCTGGGCTACCTCCATCTAAGTAAAAGGCTCCAGGCGTTTTTAGAGGGTTTGTTGGTCATTCCGCCCTCAGGGCTTCTGGGAAGGCAGTGAGTGTTCTCACCTGTTGTGGAAGGGCAGGGAGCTCACCTCTCGGGGTTGAGCAGAGCTCACTCTCCCTGGTGAATGCTTGTTGAGCGTCTGTCACCAGCGCCAGGCACGTTCTGGGGCCCCAGATGAGGAGCAAAGAGGAAGGCAGTTAGCCTCCTGGAGCCGAGAGTCAAGCTGGGAGTACAGGAGGTTTACTCTACCAGCGCGTGGATATCAGGATGGCACGGCAAGCAGAGCTGGAGAGCCGGCAGGATTCTGGAGGAGGTCACCATAGGAACTGAGAGGAGTGTAGACGAAATATTCATTAAACCTACCAAGTGCATTTATAAATTCTTGTTATTCACGAATATACAAATGTTCCAAATCTCAGTTCCTTTTCTATATTATTACAGCAAGTCTCCAAGTCCTCAGAAACATAGTCACTGTCCTCTCACTGATCAGTGTCTCCAAGGCCGATCTCAGGGCTAGGATGACACAGGGGCTCCTTTTGAACAGTAGGAGGGAACCAGAGGTTTTGAGGTCTGCAGTGAGATGCAGCTTATTTTATTTATTATTCAGATTTTTTTAAGTATACAAGGGATACGTGATGATGATTGGGTTTGTGAGTGAACCCAGAAACTACGTGAAGCAGAGAGAAGTCACATCAGCTAAACCCTCCCAGCCAGAGGCAATACTTGTGACATTTTGCTTTTATATTTTTCCAGATGTTTTTCTACAAGTATATCTTCTTCCCACCTCCAAAACGAGATCCTACTATGCTCTACATATTGGTCTACAGCCTGCCTTTTGCGGTCAATGTACTGTGACCACATGGAACATTTCTTAGAGCACAAAATCTGTAGTGAGTTAACTCCAAGTGTTTCATCACTCATGAAACCCGAGGTGCTTTGTGATTCCAACTTCAAGAAACTGTAAAAAGAAAGATCAGAGAATCATTTTTCAAACTTTTTATTGATGATAGGAATCCAAATAGATAAAAAACAAGGAGGGGATAATTAAGGAAAAACTTACCTTCAAGTTATGATTTAAACAATATAACACCTTCGAGGAATTACTCATATCACTAATCACTGACTTTATTTAACAAAAAGTCTCTGGGGAAACTATCTGGTGATAGTAAGGGCATATCAAAGCCTAAATTTTGCAAATATTTGTAACACAGGTTTACTTGAATTTCTCTTTTTAAACAGCTGGCATTTTCCTTATGACATTTAGGCTTTTAAGCTATTCTATGAAAATACCTCCACAATGCTCTTTTAAAAGCTCTGTTTATTTTTACTAAGTAAAAAAAACATACTTTATACCTGGGAGCAGCCAAATACCTAATTTTCTCTCCTTTCGAGGCTCATAATTCAGGTGAGCACCTTTGACTGTGACCCTGGGTCTGGGGTCTCTGTGATGAGACATGGCTTCTGCCTCTGAGGAGGTCTCAGCTAGTGGAAGAGATCACAGTGTGGTCTGTAAGTGCTCAGGAATGCCGTCTTGAAGAAAGCCATTGATGCCAGGCAAGAGCCAGCCAGGTGACAAAGGCCAGGAAAATGTGGGAAGGACAAGCTAGGCAAAGCTCGCCAGGCAGAAATGGGAGCAGGGCATAGTCCAGAGGGGCAGGAAGGGGCCCAGGAGACAGGTCCATGAGGCTTGCTGGAGTCGCAGCTGATGCTGACAACGATCAAGTAGATGCAGGCCAAGAAACTGCCCTGGAGCTGCTCTCTAGGTACCCGGAGACCAAGTCCGAAGACTGGTTCAAACTGTAAGTTGAGGGCAGGAGCCTGGGAAGACTTGGGCCTCAGGCATTCAACGGTGGCTCAGGAGGGGGAGGCCTGACTGTAGCCAGTGGCAGATGAGGAAGTAGAAGACCCTAAGCCAAGGTGGTTGCCTATGGAAGATATTTGCAGTGGAAGGAGAGAAGGAGTACAGGCCCTGAAGGGGCTTTTTAGAATCATCCAGATGCCACCATATGCATAGCCCAGAGAAAGAGGCCGATGGAGTGGGAGAGTTGGGTGTATGGGAAAGATGAAGTGGTCCTGTTTCAGTCCTGATCCACCTCTCCCCTGAGCCTGTGGTCCCATCTCAGTCCTGATCCACCTCTCCCCTGAGCCTGGGGGAAGATAACAAGAAAGGGGAAGCTGGGCATAGTGGTACCTGTCATCCCAGCTACCTGGGAGGCTGAGGTGGGAGGATCACTTAAGCCAGTCTCCTTTTTAGAAGGGGACGGGGAAGGGAAAGAAAAAAAGAAGAGGACAGCCAGAGGTGGATATAGAAGTGGAAGGCTCAGGAAGTTGAGTTTGCTCCTGAGGGCCTTATTTTCTTCAGTATGGAAGGGTGGGCCATTTTCTGAGAATGTAGGAACTGAAAGGTTTGAAAGATGAAGTGGAAGATAGACCTGTTGCACAAACTATGGAAGTTGTTGACCAAGGACAGGGGGCCATGGCTCTTCAGTCAACAGTCAACAACAGCAGAAATGATGGTCAAGGACTGAAGAGCTTTGAGGGCCATCTGGGGTTGGTGACCTGGATTTACTGTGGTTTCATTCAGCATATGTTGTTATTCTCAGTTTTCAGCTGCTAAGATATGTAAGTTAAAATAGAAAACCAGAAAGTCACCCAAGGTTGGGTTCATCTGAACAACTGCAGAGTATAAGTATGGGAGGGAGATGAGGACATGGAGAGAGTGGTTAAGGGGTGAGCCCTGCAGGAGCTGATCCTGTCGGAGAGGAGGAGGCCAGAGTGAGAGGGCGGAGGTGAGAGGGCTGGGAAAGTGGCACGGTCAGTTTTATGGTACTTAAAGTTTTTCATGTTTAAATGATATTCATATATTGTTAATTTTAAAGTTTCATATGCTAAAACAGGAAGCTAAGAAAGTAAGTGCAGATTCAGAGTCAAGATGATGTTAATGAAAGCAGGCTCTGCAGGATGTTGCTGAAGTTTGTGATTATATCACATCTGACTCAGGTAGCTGTGACTGGGAGAAGCACCAGTATCCAGCAAAATCAAGTCTTATTGTTTCTCTCTTTGACTCTGCTGAATGCCCATGAATTGGTACACGTGGACTCACCCATTCATGGGCATATGAAGACCTACTGTGTGCAAGCCACGGTGTGAGACACCAGTTGTCTGCTGAGTAGTAGTAGCTAGGAGGCATGTGAGAGACTGCCTGACTCTCAGACTGATTCCTGGATTGGCTTACGAGAGCAAGTCATCTGACGTCCATGCCTTTTATGAAAAATGAAAGTGTGTGATCAAGTGGCCACGTGGGTGGTACCAAATAATAAATGTGAGAAAGGTTTTGTAGCACAGATCAGGTATCCCCTATCCAAAATGCTAGGGACCAAAAATGTTTTGGATTGGGATTTTTTTTTTTAATGTTTGCGTACACATAATGGGATATCTTGGTGATGGGATCCAAGTCTAAACACAAAATCCATTTATATTTCATATACACCTTATGCACACAGCCTGAATGTAATTTAATACAGTATTTTTAGTATGCCTGTGTTTTTACTGACCTATCACATGAGGTCAGGTGTGGAATTTTCCACTGTGACATAAGGTCAGCACCCAAAGTGTTTGGGATTTTGGATTTTTGAATTGGGGATGTTCAATCTGATTGGTAAAATGTGTGACTTAGAGTGGCCTCGGAAAGCTTGATAGAGTTGTTCAAATTTAAAACAATAATTGGAGAAAAAAAGTGAGGAAGTTCAAAAGTTACACAGTATGACCTCAATAAGTTATTGACTTAAGTGTGTTGACTTTTATAAATTGAACCAAGGCTCATTTGAAAAATGCATAAAGACAGAATGACATTGGTCAAATTATATTGTGAGCATGTGTGAAGAGGTCACAACAAACCCCACCAGTAAGTACGACTATCAGGCACCAATAACAAAATGTAGAAATAAGAAAGGAAATGCATAAAGGTAAAAACTTAGCATCGGGATAAAATTTTTCTTAAGCAATAAAGCAAATAAAAATAAACATTTTTAGAATATTGTAGCTGAAAAAATAAATCAATTTCCCCATCATTAGAGCAAATGGTTTAAATTCAAACATATGGAAAAATTTAACTTTCGATCCCAGACTCTAAGCCTATTTCTGGGAGAAAACCCATTAAAACAATGAAGTAATGAAACCATTGAACAATAAATCTTGATTTGTAGCGAATGCAGTGAATACTTGGAGGTACATCATCATTTCCGTGCATTGGGATTATTACAAACACCAGGGTTTCGCCTGAGCGCTGCAAGGCTCTGGTTTGTAACTGATTTCAGAGGAGGGTGGGTAAGAATTCACAGGATGTCGTCCTTCCAATGAGAGTCGACAGCATTTTGCAGGAAGATGCAGAAAGTCCAAGCAATCCAGGTTTTAAAGCAGTCGAAGGACTCTTCCCCTAGAAAAATAATTAGTTCTCCAGCCGGTTGGATGTGAATATTCAATAGAGCTGTCATTGGGAACCAGAGGCAGTGAAAATGAGGGCTGCTACCTTTAAAGGGCTTAAAAGAGAATGCTTTGAATTTCACACAAATGTTTTGCATTATTTCATTAAGTTTACTCCAGTACATTCCAATTAGTTTCCTGGAGAGCAAGTAAAGTGCAGCTCTCACTGCTTTCTTTTTTAATTTTCTTTTTTTGGAGTTGTGCGCTGCAGATTTTGTTCTTAAGGCATGCCAATGAAGTGCTTTAATGCCCCAAAATAACTGAATGAGAATTGAGTAGTCCTGTAATTAAAAAACATAAAAACCCCAGATGGACATTTTAGAGGAGTCATAGTTCTATTCTTTCTTGTTTGGGAATTTGTAGATCAACTTGTGTACCATGTGTACAGTTAGGAAACAAGTGTCTCCTTTGATCTCATTTTGTCCTTTTTAGTGTTTCTAATTTCATCTCTCCACGTGTAGGACCCACATCTCAGTTTACCTGGAGCTATGTTGCTTTTTTTTTTTTTCTAATTTGCTAGTTTTTCTTTTTTCTTTTTCTTTTTTTTTTTTAGCATGCTAGGCTTCACCATATGCATTTCCAAAGAGCTGTGTGTGTGATTTTTTTTTTTCTTATTTCCTCAGTTGTTAGATGCTAGATTTTTAAGGTACACAATTGATTTAATAGCTTTACAGGGAGCATAAGTACACTCATCCATGTTAAATGTTCATGTTAATTATAAGCTACATCCTGGTTTCAGGTATGCTTTTAAAACGTTAAGTGTACCTTAAAACAAGGAACCCCGATCCATGTGCTATGATTTTGCAGGGATGCCATATGTCACTAAATGTTTCACGTCCCCAGTTTCATGCACCGCATTAGTATTCATAATGGATCTTGATTATATACTCTGTAGTTAGTAACTTACAAAAGGCAAGGACGTAGGCTTTTTCTATTTTGGAGTTAAAATAAATGCCATTTATCTTTTGGGTATTAACAGAGGGCATTCTTAAGTTGAAGAGCATGAAACAATTATCTTTATGGTTGAGTTATCATGTGTAGATAAGTTAATGACTTCCTGTGCAAATAATTGTGGGGTCAGCATACCCAAGATTTCAGTTCTCTTTAAAGACAGGCAGGAGAGTTATCTGTACATATGAATCCCTCTTCAGGGCCATTGGACAAACTTCAAAGTGTGAATGCTCATGAAAAGACCCCTTATGTTGAATTTTGTATATAAGTAACAATTTCAGCATTAAATAGCCTGATGTGATCTGTGTATGTGATCTCTGGGTTTTTGTTGTTTGTTTTTTTAAAGCTGGTGTAATACATACCTAACACTCACAAGCAGTCACACTTTCAGGGAGAGAGGGAGCCTCATGCCTTCGAGTAACTTCCACATGGATGAACTCCGGTATCTCCAGCAATAGCTGTGGTGACAGTGCACAATGTCGGCAGCCTGTTTCGTGATTGATGTGGCTCAGCTGGGGCACTGTTTTGGTTCAGCAGCGTCGTCTTCCTCTTGTCCTCTCCTGTGATCATCCATTCCTCACCAGAGTACAAACACTGCCCCTGCACCGGGGAACAGATCTTCCTGTACTTGGTTTTATTTATAAACTTGCTTTCAAATCAGGGTTTTGATTTTTTTTTTTTTTAAATCCCTGGTTTAATCATTTTTAGTTCACTGCACATGTTTGGAGTTCTAGGTTGTTTTGATTCTGAAATATTCTCTTTGGTGGAAGTTAGATGCCTGGTGAATAAGAGTTGACTGACTACTTTCAATGGATATATTGTTTTAAAAATTGAAAGACTTTGGAAGGGGGTGAGATCAAGTACAAAAACATCATTCTTCACGTACAATCATTACTAACAATGGCTGCATTAGCGTTGGTTGTCACCAACTTAATTCTTTGCTAAAGCATTTGGTCTGAAAAATGAAGATATTAACATTCTCCTTCATCTCTTCTGCCCTGTGACCAAGGTGATAAACTAGTCCTGGTTTACACAGGACTTTCCCAGAGTTAGCACTAAAAGTTCCACGTCTGGAAACCCCCTGGTCCTAGGATGGTTACCCTACCTGTGACCTCCTGATTTGCTAGACTGTGATTTTTGCAGTGTCATAGTTTAACATACTTTTGATTTTTATCTTTATGCCATAACTATGTTTTGTCTGTGGGTTGTTTCTAAAAAAATGAAAAGCCAGTATGCAAATATTATTCACTGTGGAGCCAAGTGATGTCATGAGATCCTTAGAACAGGAAGGCCCCACCTGACCACTGAGTTCTATTACTTGGAGATTTTCCCAACAGGTGTCTTTAGACACACTCTCTCCTTTTGCTTTTGTTGTATTTGGCTCCTGCTGTCTTTGTTTCGTTTTGTATTCCATGTTTTCTCTTATTTACATTTTTTTTCCATTGGGCAAGCTATTCCCTTTGAGTAACTTTTGACCTAAGATGTGCATGAATGGTAAGCTCTTTTACCACATGTTTGAAATGTCTGATTTTACCCTTGTCCTTGATTGATAATTTCAGCCTAGATTCAATATTATCATTCCTCAATTTTGAAGGCATTTCGCCTCTGCTACCTACAATGTAGTGTAGTCTTTAAGTCTGATGTTAGGCCAGTTCTTACAACTTAGTGTTGTGTGTGTGTGTGTGTGTGTGTGTGTGTGTGTCTACCTCTTTGCAGTTAGGAATTTTAGCTCTATCCTTATTCTGAAATTTCACCATGATCTTTTTTTCACTAATCCTTTTTATTTGGGATCTTACAATCTACAGTCTGCGTTAGCTCATGATATTTTCTCCCCACTAATATAAACATACCTTCCCCTAGAATCTTAGGAGATGGATTTTGGACCTCCTAGAGTCTCTTCTCTTTGTCTTACCTATTTTCCTTCTCTTGGGTTTTTGCCATCTGTTCTGGAGAATTTTGGGGGCTAAAATTTTGGATGAGTCTTTAGCCAGGTAAATTCTTCTAAGTTCATTGAGTTTTCTGTTGAGATACTTACTTGTTTAATAATCTGAGAACTTCCTCATTTTTGTTCTTTCCATGAAAGGAATGTGAACATATATGGATATTTTTCTGGCTTTTTAAGAGGTAGTTTTTCATCGACAATCTTCTTGGTTTGCTTAGAAATTTTCTTTTCCAGCATCAAAAACATTTATTTAATTTGTTGATTTTTAGAATGTATTTGTTTTCCACCAAAACTCAGCCCTTCTTGGTTAACTGTCTCATGGTTCCTTGCAACAGCGTAGGTCTTCTGCCGTCTTATGTTCACCTCACTGTTTCTTTCCATCTCTCAAGTCTTCCCCAATGCTGTTTTGATTGCCCTCCTTCCACCTTACTTCTACAGAAGGTTCTGGAACACCCTCCTGGGCCAGGAGCTCTCTGCCCTTCTCTTAACACTCATTGACCCTACCTTGAACCTTTCTTGCCACTGCCCCTCCTTCTCTCTTGCTAGAGAATGAAGGCAAATAGAGGTACCAGAGGACAAGAACACGCCCAGGCACAGGAGAGAGAGGACAGGAGCTTGGTTGACCAGGTAGCGGCTCCCTTGTGCAGGAAGGGCTGGTCAGTGACTGGGAACTCACACTTCTGCCTTTTACCTGGAAATTTATTGGATTAAAACTTAATTTCTGAAATTAATTTATGTTCTAAAATTCTTCTAAATAAGAACTGGTTAGTAGATAACCAAAATAGAAGCTATTAAAATTCTCTTTATATAGCAGGAAATAGAATTGTATAACCTGGATGCATTCCTAAAATTTCTTTGTGGTTTGGCCTTAGTAAACTACTACTTTACTTACAGCTTTTAAAATATATTTAGACTTAAGTTTAAAGAGTGAGAACCACATGTGTAAACATCATTGAATACCATTCTTTTAATGAATGGGGAATGTTATTTATATGCCTTCTTTGCTTCCGTGGAAAGCCTGTTTCTTTTGAAAAGGCTTTAACTTATATTGTACTCACCTTAAAAGGCATTCATTTAAGTACATTTTAACTCAGCCACAAAATCCTCACTATTACTGCTGAGAACTTGGTCTGAATTTCTGAGGATGATGTTTCCAAATTGGACTATCTGTTTTAAAATAGCAAATGACAATACAGATGTCACTAGAGTAGAGAAAGGGTATGTTTGGGGGATTCGACTAACCCTTATTTAATTGATGCCTTAATAGAGAAAATATTGTCCTTCTCTATTTTTTTAAAAAAGTTACTTTTACAAATAGTGTATCAGGGAGGGCGCAGGAACCAGTGACAGGGCTTGGGGGCTGAGCTGGGGAGTCTGGGTTCATCAGCAGGGTCCGGGGACTCTTTGAAAGGTGGAAGCAAAGAAGTCGTCAGATCATGCTTGCCATGTAGATGGCAGGATGAGAGCAGAGGGAGGTCATCATGTGATGCCCGACAGAAAGTGATGGGGCTGTGGGCCCAGGCAGTGAAGGAGGCTCCTGCCCAGTTCTGAATTTTTCTTCTGTATCAGTTGTGCTGCCGTTAGACTAGCTTACTGATTATTTTATAAAGCATTAGCCATTTTAGAGCCAGAAGGGACCTTGGATGTTCTTGGGCAGCTCCATCTTTTGTAAATGATGAAACCTCAGCCTGAGGAAGTGAGGTGACCCTTCCAAGTCAGGCAGCTCATCTACAGCAGGGCTGGGGTCAGGCCCAGCTTCAGCTTCCAGAGCCAAAGCTCTTCCTGTGAGGCTGCCCATCTGGTCCTACCTGCTATCTGCTGACCACTCCCCGGCCAGTGTCCCACCTGTAGATCTGGCACCTGCTGGGTAATGACACAGAAGGTGATATTGACAAGACTTATTCTTTATTTTTTTCTGTTCAGTTCATGGCTGACTCCTCAAAATGACTTCATTATGATCTTTCCTACTCTTTCCAAGTCCACATTCTTGCCCATCACATTCAGAAGATGATCTTGTTTCTGACTTCACAGAGAAAATAGAAATCTCTTGAGAACTCACTGGGCCATGGCCCACCATTGAATCTATTAATAACCACAGTCTTCTTATAATAGCTGGTGTCCCCACTGGTCCTGGGTCCTAATCCCTGATGTCATTTCAGGAATACCTTTGATTATTTCTCCTTTGCCAGTATTTCCAATCCTTTGTCTTAAAAAAAAAAAATCAATACTTCCATATCATCAAAAATCAATACTCCCAATTAAATCTCCTTATAATACCCATTCCTCTATAGCTCTTCCTAGCTTCCTTCTTTCAGGCATTGTCTGTGACGTATGGTACTTCACTTCTTACTCCTAAACATCTCTACTTCAGCCCTCAGAATTTCACAAACTGCTTTCACAGGAGTTAGCAATGACCTCATGCCACTAATCCTAGTGAGCACATTTCACTCAGTTATTCATTGTTTTAATTAGCTTCCTTGCTCCTGTGACCAAAAGACTTGACAAAAACAATTTTTGAGGAGGAAAAAGTTTATTTAGGGGCTCAGAGGGTTTCAGAGGGCTCAGTTCATAGAAGGCCGCTCCATTCTTTGGGGCTGGAGTGAGGTAGAACATCGTGGCGGAAGAGTGTGGTGAAGGGAAGCAGCTCACATGAAGATCAGAGAGCAGAGAGACTCCACTCACCAGATACAAAATATATACCCCAAAGGCAGGCCTCCAGTGACCCACCTCCTCCAGCCATACCCTACCTACCTTCAGTTACCACTCAGTTAATCCCTATCAGGGGTTGAATTCACTTATTGTGTTAAGGCTCTTATAACCCAGTCATTTCACCTCTAAACCTTCCTGCGTTGTCTCACCCAGGAGCTTTTGAGGAACACCACATATCTACCTATAACATTCACTTAATGATTACTCATTAGCAGCTGCCATGTGCCGGACCTTGGGCATGCTGTGGTACACAAAGAAATGGGCTAATGTGGACTGAGGAGGAAATTGATGCTAATCACATACCTGGAGCTGCTGAAGATTTAGATTACAGAAAGCACAATTCTAACTAATTTGATGGTGGTAGATACTATTCTTCCATTTCATAATGAAATGTGAGGCAATGTGTTCTCTGGGCCCAAGGAGAGTCCTGCCTATATGTTTGAGCTTAACTCTAGTATCACATGACCAAGTGCCTATGCTTTAATATATCCTCAAGTATCTGGGCTAACCATGCTCAAAAACTTTCAGAATCTGAAAAACTTACTCTGAGTATGGAGTTAGAAATCACATAGAGGCTTATAAATAAAATTGACTCTGAAGTCAGTCAACCACATTTAACATAGCCTAACCCAGCAAGACGGAAGAAAATTCCAGTGGTTTGCTGTGGAAGAAACTGAAAACATTCTGTAGGAAGGATGATCTGCAAAGTTCAGGCTCTCGGAGACATTTTTGAGATGGTAATCACATTAAGTTCTGAACCTTTTTAAGATCAAAATAACTGTGTAAGCACACATGAGACATGCTCATGGAAAGTTTCATGAAAGTAAAAATAGTGGGCTCAAGTTGGATTGAAAATGACAGGGTTTCTTTGCCTCTATCAGTTCTCACCCTCTTTTCCTCATGGGCTACATTATTCAGTTTTAACATTTCCCCTTTGGAGAAGTAAAAACAGCCTCCAATCACAAAACCAGAGATTTCCAGGAAGTGCTGGTTGTTGAAATGCCCAGAAACACGTAGATGAATAAATCTCTGTTTGGTAGTCACTGTAAAATGTTTCACGGGAAGCCAACCCTCTGTATTCAGGTTTCCTATTTCCCCCCTGAACCTGAAAGCTTATTGATACCCTCAGGAGGAATGTTAAATAAAAGCTTTGTGATATATTTGGTAGCACACTTTATGTACTTAAAAAAAAAAAAAAAAACTGAGATGTCAAAGCCTATTTTCTTGACTGATGTGGAAAGGTTTTTTTTTTTTTTAAAAAAAGGCCTCATTGGAAGGAAATTACCTTTCTAAATATAACTTTTGCAAATGATGGAATAGGTTTTTCCATATGTTGCCTGAATAAAAATAGTGTTTTTACAGAAGCCTTGTTTTAAAAAATTCTGTTCTTCACCATTGAATAAGTAGGCGAATACAAATTCAGATATTTAAAGCTATTTCCCAAAACATTAGTTTATTGAGTAACCAGCATAAGAAACCTGATCTCCTCTCCTTCTCTTTCCAAATCTATTTAACTTATGAGATAGCCCAGCTTTTAAAACCATAGCCAGCTGAATTCATTTTAAGGAAATTTCCCTATGTTTATCAGCATTGTTCTTTTTCACTGCTTGGTCAATATAGTCTAAATTGCTTGAAATTATTGATCTGTATTGAAAGAAGCTCTTTAATTTATAAGAAGTATCACTTAGGAAATCTTTCTAAGACAACTTCAGTGGTTTCTGTGACTTCCTCCATTTTATTATGTATAAAATATAGGTACAGATTCCTTCTCCTTATTTAGGTTTGTACTTAATTTCAGAAAGTCTTTTGCCCATAATATTCCTCCATTACTGTGCTACCTTGTCCCCAATTTTAATATTGGACTTGCGTTATCTTTATGCTTTCCAAAGCACACCATATGACTGCAGTTGCCCCTGGCACTGTCTCCACTGGCTGACCCTGACCAGAGGTTCCACCTGGGTAAAGACTGTGTGCGTCTTTATCCTGGCTGGATCTTTAGCACCTACAAGAGTAAACCACTGGCGCTCAAGTGTTGGGTGTGTTTTATGAACCACACAGGCTGCCTGAGTGATAATAAAGTGAAGCTGGAAAAGTGCTGATAACTGCATTAAGCCACCTGTAATTTAATGCCTGTCTAGTCTGTTCACTGACACGTATTCCTTCCAGAACCTGATGTCTTAGTCTGAGGCTCACTGTTTTTCTTTGTAACACTAGTGCTACAGAAGCACCTATAAGTGAAAGTCATTCACAGGAAGCATTCTCTACTTCACATTGTGCCCCTTGTCACCTCCAGCACTGAAGAATAAAGGAAGATGGTGTTGGACTCTCCAATTCTATTTGGCCAGCTTTTTTTATTAAGTGGGCTTCTATACCAGAAGTATGAAAAAGAGAGGCACATACAGGGAATTTGAGGAAGGGGTCACCTATTGAAACTTCCAATCTTATTAGACTTAATAATCCTTTGTCAAATAATTATGCCACCTGTTAGTTTCTTTAAATAACAAAATAGGAAAGTCAGGTATGGTGGTGCATGCCTATAATCCCATACTCAGGAGGCTAAGGCAGGAGGTTTACAAGTTTGAGGCTAGCCTCTGTAACTTAGTGAGATCTTGTCTCAAACAATAAAAAGGACTGGGGATGTAACTGAGGGTAGGACACTCCAGGTTCAGTCCGTAGTACCAAAAAAATAAATAAATAGGAAATGGCAAAGCCTAAGACTCAAACCATCAAAATATAGTGAACAGGGTTTCCATCTGTCTGCTTTTGGTCTCTTTTATAAAAGCTCACATCCAACTTGCCTTAAAATCTAGCCCAGGTTTGGGAATCATCCAGGATTAGTATAACCCATCCTTGGAGAACTTTAATTAGTCTTACCTGGTATGGTATGTGATCCTGTGGAAGCCAGAAATTGATACAAACTAGACAGTGAACTTGTCTTAAAATCTCGACTTATTCATAAACATTATTTATATGTAGGATACAGAGGTTTGATGGGACATGCAAACTTGCTATATAACATCTGGATTGAGTGGGTAGAACCTTTATTTTGACAAATTGTTCCTAACATAGCGTCAAAGTGCCACTGAAAACAATTGAGCATATTACAAACTGCTGGATGCAGGTAGTTTTCTCAGGAACACATGAATGGTATGATGTGAGATGTATTCCTTAGAAGCACCAGGCCTTGTTCACTTGGTAATCTGTACCTGGCAGAGTGCCAGACACAGATAAGGTATTCAGTACATAATTGAATCAAATTATAGATAAAACTGATAGATGCACTGGTTAGGGAACTCAGAAATATTATTTATTGAAAGATTGCCCTTTTCCATAGTCTCCTCTTTTAAATTCTAGGGGTGTGTGTGTGTGTGTGTGTGTGTGTGTGTGTGTGTGTGTGTAAGTAGTTGAGACCCACTAGGTTTCATTTAAAAGAAGAGATAGCCAATTAAAGATATTGAAGTAGAAACTGAAATTGACTTGAGTTTGCAAGAAAAACTCTAGAGCATGTCTTTGGAGGTCTCTATGGGAATAGAACTGTGTGTTTCAACATAATAGATCCTAAATATTTGTTGAATGGATAAATAACCAATTCTAAGGTATTTAAATAGTTACCTATGTGAACAAATTTCAAGTGATGGTCTGATGTTCTTCTTATAGTGATTTTATTTCTCCACTCCCTTCCCACCTTCCTTGACCAGTTGCTATTTTGAGTTCTGTACCTGATGGTTTTCCTACTTATATCTAAGCAATTACATGTTCATATGGTCTCCCAGAACCAGGTCTTGGTTCTAAGAAGGAACCAGTAAAAATTAACAAACTTTTTTATAAGAAAGAGAAGAGAATAGTCTTTGTACTCTTCTTCATTCTGTAACTTTTCTGTTTATTTCCTTTTTTTTTTTTTTTTAGGTTAACAACAGTCTCCATAGAAAAAGCAAGATACCATTTTACAAAATGCCTTCTCCAGTAACAATAAAAATAAGGTCTTGGGCTGGGGATATAGCTCAGTTGGTAGAGTGCTTGCCTTACAAACACAAGGCCCTGGGTTCAAATCCCCGGCACCACAAAATAAATAAATAAATAAATAATAAGGTCTCTAGGTGTGTATCTTGTGAGAGATCTGTGAGTCCTTAATGTAGACAATGAAATAACTTTAATTTTATTGAGAGATATTTTTAAAGGTCTAAAAGATGGGGAGGGGGGAAATAATCTGTTCATAGATAATTTCATTGTTATAAAGATGTCAATTCTTCTAAATATAGGTCCAGTGAAATCTCAACAATCTAACATGATTTGGCGGAACTTAGGATGATTCTAAAATTTATCCAGAAGAGCAAAGATCTACAAATAACAACAACAATAACAAAAATCCTAAAGAAGAAACAATAATTTAGCAATGTTTATTTATCTATAAAGCTATAGTAATTTGGGCAGCATAATTTTAGCAATAGGAATAAGTGATTTGGCAGAAGTCTTGAAATAGGTCCAAATTTATATAGAAATCTAATATGTGACAGCTGAATTGCAAATCAATGGAAAGGATAAATTGACAAATGATGCTGGGGTAATTAGTTATCCTTCTGGAAAAAGAACAAAAATGTGTCCCTGTTTCACACCATATACAGTAATCAATTTCAAATGGATTAAGGACCTAAATGTGAAACGATTACAAAGCTTATAAAAGAAACATAGATGAGTATCTTTGTGTCCTTAGGATAGGGAAGAAATTCTTAAAGTAGACACAAAAGTCATTGAACCATGAAGAGACATTGCATCATATTTAAGAGCTCCCATTTGTCAAATCAGGCTGAAGATGAATCATAACCCATGACAGATGTATGGATTTATATATTGAGGAACACGTAAATAACTCCAACAATTCTAAAGAGAGACTCAATAGCAAAATGGATGTTAGTCAGCTTTTTGTCTCTGTGACCAAAATACCTGACAAGCACAACTCAGAGGAGGCAAAGTTTATTTAGGGCTCACAGTTTCAGAGGTTCAGTGCATGGTTGGCCTACTCCATTTCTTTGGGCCCGAGGTGAGACAGAACATCATCACAAAGGTGTGGTACAGGAAAGCTGCTCAGCTCCTGGAAGCCCAGAAACATGGGGAGGCGGGAGAACATGAAGAGCCAGGGTCGGATAAATTCTGAGGGCACGTCCCTGGTGACCTACTTCCTCCAGCCATGCCCCACCTGCATAGTTACCACCCAGTAGTCCATTCAGATTATTAATCCATCAAATAGATTAGCCTACTGATTAGGGTACAGCTCTCATAATTAATCATTTCAACTCTGAGCATTCCTGCATTGCCTGTATGAGCTTCTGGGGGAGACCATGGACCCAAACCATAACAATGGAAAAAATACATGAACAAGTTTTTCACAGGAAAGGAAACATGAGTGGCCTGTAACACCCAATAACATATAAAAATATGCCCAACCTCATTAGCAACTAGGAAAATGCAAATTTAAGCCACAGTAATACCATCCACACCTCTAAGCATAGCTATAATTAAAATTTCATAGTATCAAGTGTTGACCATAATACAGTAAGGGAAGAGATGTCATATATTCTGGGTGGAGTATAAATTGGCTTAATTACTCTTGAAAAAAACTTGATGTTACCAGTGAAGTTCAATTGTGTATGATGAATAACCCCAAAGTTACTTCAGGTAAATACAATGTAGAATCTCCCACATATGAATATAGAGGATATATGTGACATTGATGATAATAGGAAAAAAACTGAAAACAATGTAAAGGTCCAAATAGTATATCATATTCAGCCATGTGTCATGTAGCGATGGGGATCCTGTCTGAGACCTAGGCAATTTTATCACTGAGCAAACATCAGTATTTATTTACACAAAAAAGGTGGTCACAATGTTACTAGGCAATATAATTTCATGGGACCACCCTTATATATGTAGCTCATCTTGACCAAAGTGCTATACACAGTAACTATAAATATACTACAAATTATCCAATAAAAGTACTATCCATCAGTGCAAACCTGTGAACTACAGAGTTAGCAAAATGATGTGGAGGAATTTCACAAATATAATATTGAGTGGGAGAAAGCAAGTCACATTGGTGTCTTATGAGCCTATTTTATCAGTTCAGAAGCTCACAAATTGGATCTGATGAGGTTCCTCCATAGTGGCTCATTCTCAGGCCTCACGTGTCAGTAGCAATTCTACCCTTTAAATCCTGTCTTGTTCACATGTAAGAGGAACAGGAAAAGGTCTGTTTCCTTGCTAATAAAATAACCCAAATTAGGTCTCACTGGGCCTAATTGGCCTGGTTTGGACCGTGTGCCTACCCATGAACCAATCAGGGTAATTACAGGGGTAAAACATAATGAATGACTTAGCCTAGTTAATGTGCTTCCAGGATCTTCGGCTGGGAGCAGGGCAAGGGAGAGGAAAATGCTGGTCTGGGAGCCAGAAGGAGGGAAGATGGATGTTGGACTTCTAAGGCAGCAGAGAATATTGTCCTAATGTTATTAGTAGAAGCCAATTTGTATTATGCTGACCAGCATGAGTTACTTATGGTCCATGAGTGAAATGATGCAGCTCAAAGTTGGGCAAGTAGAAGAAAGAAAGGGATTTTTATATTGTATAAAACACAGAGTCACAAGTTACCTACCTGCAATTCCCAAAGCAGAAGGGACGGATAATGGAAGGAAGCGAGAATCCAAATGCAGATTCTGTGGGAATTTATGTGATCAAACTTTGTATCCTCAAAAATACTCATTTTGTTTTTGTCTATTTGACCATTTATAACTATCTGTATTACTATTACTGACTTAAACAATACTTTCTAGAAACTTATGGAAGGAATATTGATAGATATCCTTTTTTGGGGGGGTGGGGTATTATTACCCCTATATACTGATCTAAAGGTCTGTCCTGTCATTTCTGAGAGACTCGTGGATTTCTGCCCTCAGGTCATTTCTTTTATGAAGCTTGGGTATTTTACTCAGGAAAATCAAGATAAATTTTGTGCTTATGAACAAATCTTTGGGCTCCTACATATCAGCTAATTGATACTTTATGGAAAATGTTTTATGCTTTGGGTGTTTGCACAGGCATTATTGGGAGTAGAGGTGTTATATTATGGCTTGTTTAAACCTTGCCTAACCCAATTCATTAAAAACTGGTTCTACCTAGTCACATAATATTTTGCCCTACACCTCAAAAGCAAAGTTGGTCCCTTCTGTGAGTAATTTGGTTAGCATTCGTTCTTGGTCTTGTAGTTATTGTCATGCAGCTTTTAGTCTCTCTCCTCACTCTGTTGTCTAAAATTAAAGAAGAGCTTATTTTAGACACTGTAACTAAAAGGACCTGGTGCTATATTGGACTCCTGTCTTCTTTTTGCAAAACCAATCCTGACATTTTACTTATTTTCCTACTCCAACGCACACTAGTTGCACTTCACTTGTATAACTTACTCTAAACATTACCTTGCTTGTACACCAGACTATAAGCGCAGCATTGTTCTTTAGCCAAAAGCAATAAAATGTGACTTGTTTCACTGTGATTCAGAAAAGTGCAATCAGCATTTTCTTTGCACAAACAGAACATTGATAGCTATTTTGTAACATTTTCCTAACCTTCAGAAGTGGAGTGAAGTTTTGTTTTGTTTTTACATCAAATTCTATTTGTAATGCCTGAGCGCACTGCATTAGTGAATTTTACACTTAATGCCAGATAAATATTCTTAATGTGCTTTTTTTTCCCCTCAAAATCCTATATTGGATTTAGAGAACAGCCCCTGAGGTTCTCAAGTGTTCACCTATAAATAAGCATTGCTGATTGTAGAAGCCGTCTTGCTATTCTTATATTTCTATTATGACCCCAAATACCAGTTCACCCATTTACCTCATATTGAATTTCCTGACTATAAAGTGCTTTTCCTCTCTTTTAAAAAGTACATTTGTCGTCTTCATCATTTCTCATGAGGAAGTAATAGCCCTAGCCTAAATATTTTCTTAAGTGTCTCCTATATAGATTCTTTACTGTGAGCATAATTTGCCTCCATTTGTTTGCTTGTGAGTAGGCCTTGCTGCCCCAGACAGAAAGTATTGCTTTTTACTCACTGTGCTTCGAATCATCTTATAGCAACTTTACCATTTCCAATAAGTTTTAAACTTTTTTTTTTTTTTTTTTTTTTTTTCAGTGCTGGGGATTGAACCCAGGGCCTTGTGCTTTTGCAAGGCAAGCACTCTACCAACTGAGCCATATCCCCAGCCCTAAATATATTTTTAAAAATTATTTTAAGGAATTCCACCTTGTTATGATAATTTGCTCTGTTTGCCTTGGGACACTTTACAGTGAGCATCTACCTTTTTAAGCTTTATTATTCTATGCTTTAAAGCATTTCAAAATTTTAACTGATATGCAACATTATACATAGTTATACAATGTGATATTCAAGGTGTGTGCACACTGTGCAGTGATCAGACCAGGGTAGTGAGCACTTCCATCACTGCAGACGTTGATCATTTCTTCGTGTTGGGGACTTTCAAAATTCTCTCTACTAGCTATTTTGAAATGTGCAATTAATTGGTGCCACCCATACTTACCCCACTATGCTGTGGAACATAGAAGTTATTTTTCCTACTCAACTGCACCCCACTGCCCTGCATCTGGTAACCACTACCCTACCCTCTACCTCACCGAGACCAACTCTTCAGCTTCCACATATTACTGAGA
Organism: Sciurus vulgaris; assembly: GCF_902686455.1. NCBI lineage: Eukaryota > Metazoa > Chordata > Mammalia > Rodentia > Sciuridae > Sciurus > Sciurus vulgaris. The sequence continues at coordinate 16,013,839 of NC_136467.1, read as the reverse complement.
ACATGAGCTGTTTCTTTCTGTGCCTGTATCTTTTATTTTATTTCTGATTTTTATTAAAAACGATGCAGTGGGTGCATGCCTGTAATTCCAGCAACTCTAGAGGCTGAGGCAGGAGGATCACAGGTTCAAAGCCAGCCTCAGCAATTTAGTGAGGCCCTAAGCAATTCAGCAAGACCCTGTCTCTAAATAAAATATAAACAAAGGGCTAGGGATGCGGCTTAGTGGTTAAGGCCCCTTGAGTTCAATCTCTGGTACAAAAAAATATATATGTTAAATTTAGATCTTTTTAAAATCATGATAGATCATTCTTCTATTTTGTATGCCATTGTAGCATCTTTGATGATATAAGAGGGCTGGGGACTCAGTGGCAGAGTGCTTGCTTAGCATGTGTGAGGCCCTAGGTCCAATCCCCAGCACCATTAAAAAAAAAAAAAAGACATGAATGTGTGTAAATTTCCTGTTATCTATTAATAGTACATAATATTTCTATTTACATATTTATAGAATACTATAGAATAAACCCTGTTTACAATGTGTCATATACTAGAAATTGCGTTTTCCAAATACTTATTTAGGATTCTTACATCTTATCTAAATCAAACAGGACCTTGCTTATCTTTGTGCCTTATCAGGTTTGGTTATCAGTCTTCTGTTAACTTCATCAAACAAACTAGACAGCCTCATTTTTTTCTGTATCCTAACTGCTTTTTATATAGTTTGGGAATTATCTAATTCTTGAAGTAAACCATATGTATGTTTTCAGCTTTTGTATTTGTAGTTCAGTTTGGATAATTAAATGTCAACTTAGAAACTTTCCAATGAGAAGTTAAAATTTATTTGCAAGAATATTTTATAAAATACTCTTGATTTTTCAATCTGTTTAATTTCTGTGACATATTCCTTGAATAATTCTAGTTTCATATTAGATTTTAGACTAGATTTTTCCAGAAACCTGTTTGAGACATTTCAAATTGCAGTGAACCAGTTTTTGTTGTTTAAATATCTAAGTTGTGTGTTCCTGATTTTATGTTTATTCTGCCTTTTTAATATATTTATTGTTGTTTTCTAACCTAACTGAATTTAAATATTTAATTCATTTCTTCATTCTCTCCAATTAAGAAAAAAAAAAATTACTGATGTCACAAATAAAACAGCATTGTTTTTAGTCCTGATATACAAAATAAAATTAGTTCACTTTATTGATCCTCCTTCATTCTTTTATCTTTAATAACATGAGCTAGGATTTCAGACTTCAGTGGAGCTAGATAATATAATAAGATATTATTAGATATTTATTTGATATTTTTTCAAAAACGTTGAAAGTTCCACTCTCTGTACTGCTTTTACCCTTTGTCTCCTGCTTTCAGTGCTATTCTGTAACTACTTTTCTTAAATCTTGTTTTAGTCATAGGTGAACACAATACCTTTATTTTATTTTTATGTGGTGCTAAGTGTTGAACCCAGGGCCTCTTGCATGCCAGGTGAGCGCTATACCGCTGAGCCACAGCCTCAGCCCCTGTAACTACTTTTTCACTCTGAAGTTTTTATTTTGATTCATCCTTCAGTCAACTGGAATATTTTGAGCAACTTCATAAAGAGACCCAACGGATAAGTTTCTAAGCACATTCGTTTTTATTTTAAAACTCTGCAGCCATTGAAGTATCTGTGGTTCCTTCTTTTGGAAGGAACAAAAAACTGGGACCCCAAGGCTTACCAGATGGGTGTGTCACCCATGGACTCCACCCTCGGACCCCCTTGCAAAGATGGAGCCCAGGAGGGATTATGGGATGCAGGCATCATGGGGAAGAGCTTGGGGGAGAGGGCCCTGCCTTAGGAAGCTGTTCCCTTGCCCTGGAGGACTTGTGTTTGGGAGGTAGGGATGCTGCAGGGGAGGCGGATTGAAATGGTCCCTCCAATACCACAGTCCTTTTGGTTTTCACTTAATTTCTTATGATTATTGCTAAAATTCTATTATAGAATAGGCGTGGTCTTTTCCTGGGAAAATTCAGCCCTTTTGCAGTTGATCTTCCTTTTTCCACTTAAAGTTAACCCTAATGTCTCACCTGCCTTCTGTTAAAATGATTCTGAAAAGTAACATTTAAGTAAAAAAGAATGTATTGTTTGTGTTTCTGCTACAGGTGAAGAGTACCTGCGAAGCGCTTGGAGTGAAGACATTGAAAAGGTGAGCTTCAAGTACAAAAGTGAGCCTTTTGCGCTCTGTTGCTGCTTGACAGTGAAACATGTTAAAAGGTTAATATGTTTATAATTTAGGTTTGTTTGATGTTTTTGTGGAAGTATACCTCTACACCAACATTTTCTGTTTGCAGGGCTTTCCCCCCACCTCATAGGAAAAAAGCATTTTTAAATAGGTTTTAACTATTTTGCAAAACAGAATAACACATTGTTACCAAAAGATGGAAAGTCAAAGAAAACGCATAGGTGGAAATCACACACACAGATTCAACATGGCAGGGGAGAGGCCCCATAGCATGGCTGTGTTGGCCAGCCAAGAGGTAATGTCATCTTGCAGATGATATTTAAGTGCTTTTCTTTGGCCAGAAAAGTTGTTCTCTTTGTCCTTTTTAACTTCTTTTTCTTCATGATTTACAATCTCATTCCGGTTTTGTGGTGGTAGCACTTGAAAAACCACAGCGAGTGATAAAAGGCAACGGAAGGAAGGGGATCTATCTTTCTGTTTGGTCCAGGCCATTATCTTACTCCATTTCTTTCCTAAGTACACTAATGCGTCATATGCAGACCCCATTATGAGCTGTTTGTCCAGACCCCAAATGGCCAAGCAACCTTGCTCCATCAATCGCATATCAAATACCGTGGTAAGAATACAGGAGGAAGCTCAGTCTGGTAAGCACAGTATTATGACTTCTTACTGAAAAAAGAAGCTTACGTTTCAATTTCTTTTCCTCCTCTCAGTACTGGGGGTTGAACCCAGGGGCACTTTACCGTTGAGCTACATCTTCAGTCCTTTTATATTTTTTGTTTTGAGATAGGGTCTCCCTAATTGGTCCAGGCTGACCTTCAACTTGCCATCTTCTTGCCTCAGCCTCCCAAGCTGCTGGAATTGCAGGCATATGCCACCGTGCGCCACTTTTGATTCTTTAAAACAGGCAGTAAAATAAAAAACAAAGTGAAAAAATTAACTGCTACAATAGGTTAGAGTCTTTTGCCTTAATTAGTAAAATAATAGTGTTCCATTGGAGTCATGACTATTGGATACGCTGAATTAATCTTGAAGCACTTAAAGTTATTACGACAAATCAGATTTTAATGGGGTTATGATTGCTCGGCTTATGTCAGAGTTCATCAGTGTTTGGTTAACTGGTAGAACAATGGTTTTCCTCCTGCAGTTCTTAATTACCAGCAGGAAAGTCCCGTTAAGTTCTTTGGCTTGCTTTAGGTCTAGAATGCTGAGTACCTTAAGAAGCAAGAGTTTGTGATCAAGAGCTGACTTATCGATTAGGCACAGTGCTCAGGCCTCATGATACTTGAAGTGACCTATGAAAATGTTTTAATTTTAATTACTTTTAAAAGTGAAAGATAAATGAATATAATAATGAAAATAATCAAACCTAGCCTGAGTTACATTTGTCTTGCTGTGTCGTTGTAAAATGTAATTTTTAATCATTCTTTTTAATGGAGGAAGGAGGCCACAAGGTCAGAGCCCATAGAAGTTGTCATGTGCCCCCCACCTCAGACACACCCCCACATGCAAGCCAGTACTCTGCATGCCTTGGTTTGAGTAAAGAAAAGTAGGCTTTTTTAAAGAAATGACTATATTCTTTGCAGATGAGCCCAGAGACATGTCTGCTCCTCAAAGAGACATGTGGTTTTATCTATGAGGAAAAAAAGAAATGACACATTATTAGATTTAGATAGTTGTGGTTATTTATTTGGTTTCCTAAAATCAGTTTTCCTGTAGACACCCATTGATATTCTGCTTGCTTTACAATATGATGCAGAAAATCAGGGAGAGAAAGCAAAACTTGACTCAGGTTCCTTGGTTCCATCTGGCCACATGTTGCGCAGGGGGCGGGCATTCCGTGGGAGCCGTGGCTGCCGAGCACAATGCTGAGGGTGTCGTCCAGGACTGTGGGTCTTCCGAAGTTGCTGATCTCTATTGCTGAGTGTAAACATTTTCGATGACTGACGCATCTGGTTTGTTTGTTTTCAAAGCCCTGATCTAGTTTTGCAGAAAATATTTTTGTTAGTCTTCAATGTCAATGACTCTATCTAATTTGTTCAGAAAATATCTTCTGCAAGTCACTTTTTGGTTTAAAGCAAGCATGTTGCCTGTCTGAGGAACTTCTTTTTTCAAATATTAACTCCCTGAGGCCCAGGACCTTTGTCTCTTTTGTTTACTGCTATAGACTTTAGGCCGGAAATATAGGAGAAGCTCAAGAGTTTACTGGAAGGATGATCTAATTTTCTCCTTTAGAATAGTCAGATGTTTTTCTGAATGCCCCAGTATTGTCTCTGGTGTGTAAGAGGACTGACTGCTGAGTGTTTTGTCCTCAGGTGCCAAGTGTCTTGACATGCAAAAATGCTTATGGTACCCCAGTAGAACAAGAGTCTAGCTGCCAGTCACCCGAAACTGTGGGTCAGAGCTGTCCTCTCTAGGGTAGCACACTCTGTCACAAAGCCAATAGCGCCACTTAACTGAATTAAACTAGGAAAGCAAGAAAATTCTAGAGAGAATTGCATCTTGAGCTAGCAATTGAGAGTCAAATGCTAAGGATGTCCACAGGAGAAATCAACAGACCTTAATTAGTACTATCAGGTTAGATGTCCTTAGGTACAGAAACTTCTGAAAAACTCAGGGAGTGTAGTTCTATTTTACACAGACTGTTCACCTGAAGGAATTGAAAATGTGGTTTTTTCCTATTGGTATGGGGAGTGTGTGTGTGTGTGTGTGTGTGTGTGCGCGCGCGCGCATGTGTGCGTGCGCACACACAATTTCAAGACTATATACCATGGTAGTAAATTTTTCAGTACCATACACACAAAAAAGACAAGAGAGATACACATTATCTTTCTGAAGAAGATCATGCCTGCGTTTTACTCTGTGTCTTCCCCTCATCCTGGTCCTTTAATGAAAGGGGCTAGGAAGAGCTGCTGGTTACAGGGCATGGTGAATGGCTGCTTTAGGAACAGAGATGCCAACTATGAGCCAAAACACCTACGGGCACTGAGGTGCCCAGTTGTCCTGGCTGCTACTCTTCTTGCTAGCATTTGGTGAGTCCCTTAACACTCTGGAGATGAGTAACAAGATAGTGGGTGCTTTTTAGTAAAGATGCCAGAGATGAGAGCGGTGTTTCCTACCCTGGGTTTCGCCATCACGGAACACACATGCTCCATGATCCACGGTGCCTGTGGTCCTGCCATTTGGTCAGTCTCTCCTCCCAAGGGTGAGCAAACTCTCTTCTGTCCCTGTCTGAGGCACTCTTACTGTCCTTTGTGAGCAGGGGGACCACTCATTGAGCCCACCCCAGGTCAGTAGATGCCCTAGTAGTCCCTCAGAAATGTATTAACTGGAAGCTGAAGGCTTCATGCGATGGAAAGAGAGGGGCTTCCCCCCCCACCCCCGACTTAGTAATCGATATGGTTAAGACATGCTTGGGAAGGAGTTGACACTGTGCATCTCTTCATGGATTTTACAGGTGACCTTGCTGCTGTGTCCCCAGGCTTGAAAGTGTCTTACTCAAGGCTGATAAATTTGCCGGAAGGCAGCTAATAGAGGACTCATCAGTGGCTACAGCATTAATGACTCACATTGTGGATAAGTAACATGTATTGAACTAGACATTGCTAATAATACAACCATCAGCAGAATTCTTGGCAGAGTGCTAGAGGACAGAAACTTAAGTACAGTGTATGATCTTTACAGAATCACCAAAGTGATTATGCAGTATCTCCTGATTATTTCATGATGGGGGCATCATGGAAATGACTTTTCAAAAGATATAAAGACTCAAACATGTCACTCAAAAGTGTTAACTAAATATAGCAGTCAGGACAATACAGCAGAGAATTACATCATTCAGAAAGATGAGTGGATTTGACTCCACCTAACTACTGGGCCTCTCTTTTCTATTAAAAAAAATTCCAGAAAATGTGCATACTTTATACTGAGTTAGAGACTAGACACACTTTTTGGTGGTAGGGGAAGAGATTTCCTTTTTATAGACCCTTCAGTTAGAGTAAAGGTTTGAGGGGGGCGTCCCTAAATATTCATGAGTAAAAAAGGACATAAGTTCAAAAAGAAAACTTAAATTTAGCATTTTTGTGTTTTGACTTTCCTGGACAAATTACACATTTTTTTCTAGGCCCTGGATTCCTTACCTACAACAGCTGAGAGCAGATCTGGCACCACTGAATGTATCTGGTTCTTTTGGCATTTTGGTGAGGCATTTCCATGCCTATGAGAGTGGTTACTAAGCCCCTGGTAGGTCTATATGAGTCTTTCCATTTCCATTTTGGAATGGGGCTATCTATTCTATATCTGTTCCACCATTGAATTTTGGAAGTAGCTATTATAAATATTAAAAAAAAAATACCTGTTTTCTCATGAAGGGACATCCTTTGGAATGAGAGACTAGCTTCTGGTCTTTCCTTGCCATTGAAAATTAAGAGTTATGGTTATAGATATCTGTTGAAGATAAGGAGGGGCAAAGGGGCTTTGAGGTCAAATAATTCTGAAATGAAGGCCAAGCGAATCCCAGTCTCTACAGTCCTTACTGAGCTGCCCTGCTGCACGTGTTTAACAGGGAGGTGTCACCGGCCCACGTTTGGAAGCTTGTTAAGCTCAGAGTGCCCTCCATCGGCACCCCTCCCCACCCCACGCTGCCCTCCAGATTTTACCCTGACCCTGTGTTCTTGAAAGCTATTTTGTTAAATGCAGATTTAAGGTCAAGCACAGAAGACAGACACAGAAAAGGGCTATAGAAAGAAATGAGGATGACTTGAAGCAGAGATTAAGACTTGACCCTGTTGGAGGAGCCAGGAGAAAGGACACTTGGAGGAAGAAACTCACCGCAGTAGCTCCATGAACTCTCTCTGGATAACCATCCCCAGAGCTGAGCTTATGGTTGCTGGTTAGGAAGTCTGTCCCCTTGTGCTCTTCCCTCAGGCTGACCTCAGTGTACCAGGTGTGAAACACGTGGGACATCTTGAAGCATTCGGCTAAGTCACTGGTTCCAGGATCAGGGAAGGATGACTTCCCTTCATCTCAGTTCTAACGTGGAGAGTTTTCCTTAAACCATTTCTGATGTAATAACAGTTGATAGGTCCTGATGGATTCTTGTGCCTTACATATGTTAAAGAAATGTAAAAGTTCTTTAGTCTAAGCCATTGTTGATAGCATGTTAAAAGTGACCTGTTTGGGGATGGCTGGTCATGAATCCCTTCTCTGTATGAAGCACTGAGCTAAGGGTGGTGGTGGGCACAAAGTAAGAAGGCAAAGCTTCTGCCTTGGTGAGACTCTGAGAAGGAAGCACACATTTACAAACAGGCTTTCTGTGAAGCAAGAGTGTGTGTGTGTGTGTGTGTGTGTGTACATACAAGATGGAATATTATTCAGCTTTAAGAAGAATGAAATTATGGCATTTGCTGATAAATGGATGGAGTTGGAGAATATCATGCTAAGCAAAATAAGCCAAACCTAAAAAGCCAAAGGCCGAATATTTTCTTTGATATGCAGATGCTAATTCACTGTGAGAAGGGGACAGTGCTAGACTTTAGGTTAGGTAGAGGGGACTGAAGGGAGGGGAAGGGGTATGGGGGTAGAAAGGATAGTAGAGTGAAACAGACATTATTACCTCATGTACATATATGACTGCATGAACAATGTGATCCTACAATATGTACAATCAGAAAAATGAGAAATTACACTCCATTTATTTATGATTTATCAAAATGCATTAACACATTCTACTGTCATGTATACCTAATTAGAACAAATAAAAATTTTTAAAACTGCAAATAAAAAATTTTTAAAAATAAAATACTATTAATAATTTTTCAAATAAAAAAGAAATTAGAAATGAATTGGAAATTTAGAGTAAATCAGAAATTAATATCAAAGTGGTTAGAAAAGTAATTATAAGAAACAGACCTCATATCTCAGTTGTTCACTGGTGAATGTGCTGACTTAAGATCTGTTGGTTGAGTACAAAGTTATCAATTAAACAAAATTGTTCAGTTGTTGTTCCAGCCCTCAGTAGCCTTATTAATTTCTTCTTGACCTGTCTTTTGAGAGAGCTGTTTCAGAGTTCTCATTGCATTAGAGAATTGTCAATTTTTTAATATTGGTTCTGTCATTTTTCCCTTAATACATTTCAAAACTGTTTTGGATAAAGATTAACAAAATTATCCATTTATTGCAGCGAGATGCCAGGTCATTATATTTTAGAAACCAGGTAGACTGTCATAGCCCCATGCAGCATGGGTCATGGGGATTACTGAAGGCTTCATGTTTTTAACATCTGTGGCTGATGATAGACTCATAGACCTACCAGGGGCTTAGTGACCATCTCACCAAAATGCCAAAAGAACCAGATGCATTCAGTGGTGCCAGATCTGCTCTCAGCAGCTGTAGATAAGGAATCCAGGGCCTGGATTCCTTGCAGAAGTCCTGGACCAGATTCCCTAAGCTTAGGAAGTAAAACCCAATCGCCCACCATGGCTTTGGGTAATCGAGGACTGCATTCACATCCCCTGAACTGAAGGCATCATCACCTCCTCTGCCTGTTCCCTTTCTTCTGACTCATTCCAGAGCTCAGCTGTGCCCATTTCAGTAGGGCCTCCAGGGTGCTCATGCTTTTAGAAATCTCTGCTTCCCTGCTCACACCACCCTACCTCTTCTGTGCCACAAGGAGAGGCTGCTCTGGAGGAAGAGCCCATTGGTGATAATGCCTTCTTAGAGCGAAGCCGGGCACGAACACAACCACGGTGCTTTAAAGTCAAAAGACAAGGTATTGCAGTTCATCTTAAGTCCTGTGTTCCATTGAGAACGTTCCTTGAATATTCTTTGTCTTAAAAATGTTGAGTCTTGTTTCTTATAGTGTTGTGACTTCATACAAATTCCTTTGATTTCTGACCTACTGTCATTCCAAGAGAAATGGAGTTGAGCAATTTCCAAGTTCTCATCGACTTAAATCACAGAACTAGGTTTTTGGTTTTTTGCAGTGCCATGGATGGAACCAGGGCCTCATGCATACTATGCCAGCACTGTACCAGTGAGCAACACCTCCAGCAAGTAATTTTTGAAGGAATTTGAGGTATAAATGCCCAAGTTCAGCTCTTAAGTCCAGCATCCTCTTTGCCACTGTGAAAGGTACTCACAGCCCAGCCAGGCGGTGATGCTGCGTGCATCTGTGTTAGGACTGGATTCTCTTCCTCTCTGGTTCTCTGAACCTATAAACCTCCTGGTTATTCTCTCCACCATCCTGGTCCACCCCTAATGCAGCATTAATTATGTCAGGTGTCCATTCTGAAATACACAAGGACACATTGCCTGCTCCAACCTGTTTTTTTAAATGTTTATGTAAACTGTTCTAAAAACCCTTGATTTGGGGGTTCAGCATGACACCGGGGACTCGGGTCAGCTAGACCTGGGTATGGATCACTGTTTTCCTTCCACAGGAAGGCCTTTGGCAGGGTTGTCACCACCACCCCCCTCCCCACCCAAAGCCTGCCTGATTACAGCTCACCTGGATTTGGTCTTAGGTCTTCAAAGTCATGTCCCCAACACCTGCTGTGGCGGTGCCCACCCCTGGCAGCCTTCAGGTGGCGCTGTAAAGCAGCAGCAGGGGAAGAATGTTACCTAGATGTTATCTATCCCTTTAAACTCAATTCAAATTCCTTGACCTTTTTAAATTACTCCGACCTGATTTCATCTCCCGCTTCCTCTAAGCTGTATCAGCTAGCCTCTGAACAAGTCCTTTAGCAATTTTAATTCTTTATCACCCCTTGATACTGCTTTGGGATCTTGGAAATCCTTCTTGAAATGCCTACTTGGTTGCCTTTCCCAAGGGCTGTTCATTCCTGCCCTAATGGACTCAAGTAATTCAAAGGCTGGGTGAGGACTTGTGTGCGGCAGGCAGCACAGTGTCTCATGCGTAACTGTTCCAGGCACATAAAATGTATTTTAAAATAACAGGTTTTCCCAAGGTTGTTATGATTCGAAATGTTTAATGACTTTATGTAGATTTCAGAGATGTGTATTATATAAAGCTCAGATTATCAATTGATAATTGCAATAAATATGAAAGGCATTCTTCTCTACGTTATTCTATATTTCAGGAACTCTAAAATAAATAAAAATCAAATGTACATATAAAATTTTTTTTTAATTTCACGTGAATTCATAAGAAATCAATAATCCACAGTTGGTTTTAAGGAGAACAGGTTCTCAGATATCTGCAGAGAGCATGATTAGCCCAGACTTTTTTGTTCATAATTCTAAATGTGAAGAATGTTGCAGAGTGCAATTTGAACTCCAAGCTTTACTGTCCACTATTTCTGGGAAATCGGGTAATCTTAAAACATGGCTATGTACAAATATTCTATTTTCTTGATATGATTCTGAATTAGGATATATTCTATTTATAACTATTATTTTCTGCATTTAAATTTTGTCTTGGGAGGATTTTCATTTCTCTTCTTTTCATTCCCTCCTCCCTACCACGTTTTTCCTTGGGAGAGTCTACAATAAACTTCCGTGGTGCATTTGAGAAATTGTACCCATATGAAGCATCATTTCTGTTGGAAGTCTGAGGCCTTTCTGGAGTGCTGAACTGCTCTTTCATCTGCTCATAGAAAAATACTCCTGAGGAAGCATCATAGAAAAAGGCATTTTATTGATAAAAATGTACTGGTGCTGTAAGGCTGAGAGAGTAGCCTCATTCATTATGGCCTTCTTCACTGTATTAGCACCCTGTATTCACAGCCATTTCTAAAACTCCATGCCTTTTTATAATTCTAACTCAAGGTTTGAGGGTCTCTGAAATGATGTAGGAACGGTGAAAGAAAAATCATTGCAGGTAAATCATAGACCAGCGTCTTCTGCCAAGGTATGTGTTCCGTCCTGAAGTCGCCTTTCTGTGCATTTGCCCAAAGCCAGCTTCTGAACAAAATGCATTTTATTAATTCTAACACTATTTTACTTATCTAGAAAAAGTTATTTGTTGAAATATTTACCTAAGGAAAAAAGGTGTCCCTTTTTGGGTCTGCCAGGCTTAATGTTATAAGAGTAGGGTCTTCGGGAGATGCCTACCTGGGGAGTGGTGTTCTTTCTTGTTGGGTCGGGGAAGGGCATGAACAGCTGGAAGCCAGGTGTGGCAGGTGTTCTCCTGTGCAACGTGCTCCCTATGTGCTCTCTTTGTGTTGGACCTCCAGTCTCCTCTGCCTTGCCTGTGGGACACAACGTCAGGGAGTGCAGAGCCTATGCTGACTTGGCATGCAATGCCATGAGACTCTAGTGCATGTTTAAATAGTCAGCACTAAGATTCTGTAGGGAAATACTGGAAACTGGTAAGGATTCAGTCAGTAAAATCATGTACTTACTCTGTACTTACTCAGCATGTATTAGGTGCAGGAAATCATGAATTCAAGCCAGAGTATTTTCCAGTTGTTTACTTGAGATACTTTTCTGAGTGTATTCTTTCCTGTTAGACATAAAGCTATATATGGAAAGTCCTCAGGTAAACAGAGCATACTTAATGCCTTGTTCCTCCTCCTCCTCCTCCTCCTCCTGTGTTCACTGAGCTGAGTGAGCATGAAAAGAGAATGGTCAAATGCTGGATTTTCCTGGGCAACTGGGGGCTTTTTTTCTCTTTGGAACTTGATGAGCTATTTCTTCTACCACTTAGTGCATCCAGAGACCACTCTCAATTGTGCATTTATCAGACTAAAAAATAAAACCTTCCAGGTGTTTTGCCTTTTTTTTAAAATGAACAGAGCTTTCCTATCTAAGAAACTTTAAGAACTTGTAAAAACGGTTGTGATGCTTACAGGTCCCTTCAGAGTACAAAAAACAGATGGTGAGAGGTCTGCTGATATGACCTGCTGACCATGTGAGGCAGTGAACATGTGAATTTCATTTTTCCTCCTCCAGGGTCATTCTTCTTAAAAGATGGCCAAGAAAACTTCTCACTGTTTCTGACAACTTCTCAAAAGTTCAGTCAAACCTACCTTTTAAAAGATTCATCCAGGCTTTGGGATCAGAGATTTTAAACAAACATTGAGTGTTTATATTTACAGAGAGAGAACTAATTCCCACCCACCCCCAATACACACTAGTTAGTATTCTTAAAGGCAAGTGATTTAGTTTTGCTCATTCTTATATGGAGTTGACCATCCAGATCCAGATCCCATATTCATGGATTCAAGCAGATGCAAATTAAAACTTTTTTTTTAAAAAAACTTGCAAGTGAACTAAGTACAAACTATTTTTCCTTGTCATTATCCCCTATCAATACAGTATAACAACTATTTACATAGCATTTATATCATAACAGATGTAAGTAATTTATAGATGATTTAGGGTATCCAGGAAGATTGCATCAGTTATATGCAAATACCCATTTTATGTAAGATTCGAGCATCCTCAGAGGTTCTCAAGCCAATCCCTCATGAAGACCACAAACCTTTGTGGTTCATGAATTCAGTGACTCCAAAGCATCACCGAGGAATTGGTTTCTTCCTAACTTTCTGCTCTGCCATCCGTGAAGTTGTCTCTGTCTGAGGAAACCTCTTCTAAATGGTCACAGATGGCCACTGAACACAAATGGGGTGATAGATTCCATTGTCCACGTGCACCAGGAGAAGGAGACACCTCTCCCCAGCCTTTCAGAAAAGTCCCTTCTTCAGACTACTGAGATCTCTTATGACCAGGAGGCAGTCGCAGAACAAGAGCACCATGCACTGATTGACTTGGGTCGCTCACAGTCCACCTGTAGAGCTCGGGATGGGGACAGCTCCACCTCTACCATATGACTGTGTGTAGAAGGAGGTGGATACCTCAACAGAACAAGCTGTTGGGAAGAAGAGAAGTGGAACATCAATGCCAGGTAACTAACAGTACCCATTAAAGTTAATTGTCATGGTACCCATTGTCCTTAATTGTCACATTCTTTTTATTTCTCAATAAAACACGGTTCTGGATATAATCGGTCAATCCCTAGATCTCATCCCTTCCTGCCATTACAGACTCTCCATCATTCCACCAAGTTTCTCAAGTTATTTCCCAGCACTTTGGTGGGGACCGTATCTCATGTTGAGCTGTGGTGCTGCCTTCGTCTTCTGATTTAAGTTGCTGAGGTCTCTTTGGCTGAAAGGTGCCCCAAATCCAGCTGACCTTGTACCCAGAATCACTCACATAGCAGAGCCCAGCCTGGACCAGTTGGTATGGTTCTTTGGAATATGTGCCAGGGTCATACTATGATCTGGGCAGAATTAGAGGAGATGCTTCTCTCCTAAGGAGTTTTAAGTGAAAATCATTGTTTTTAAAATGCTTTTGCTCTCCCTTCCTCTGAGATCCTTAAGATTAAGGCACAGGCTATGGGGACAGGGACAGAGGACAGTAGACCAATAGCAAAACTGCCAAGAATGGGTCCTGGCTTCTAGCTAGGAACCATATGGAACTAGGTTGTAACCAGGAAGTGGTGTTTGGCGCCCAAGTTAAATGGACCAATGTCCCAATGTTGGCAATTTGGGAAACCTCTTTCTCCTTCTAGCGATCTGCCTAAGGGAAGATATGTCCCAGATTCAAGACTCTGAGTCTGCACTCAGATAGATTTGGATCACTCTCTGATTGCTGGTTGCAAATTACTTAAATGAGTTACAGCCCTTTATGCCACTGTCACAACAAAAGTCGTTGCTGTTCTCTCCCCAGCAATATGTCATCAGAAGTGAACTCTTTGGGGGAAAAAATAGAACTTTTCTTCTAGTCTGTCAAAGCTTTAATGTTTTGATTTAGCAATCAGGTCAAGGCTGGGCAGAGGGCTTTCTTCCTGCTGGATGATTTTTCTCAGCTCTTTGAATGCACCAGCACAGGACACTGGGGAAACTATTATTGCTCTTAGCTATGAAATAGGTGCTGAAACTCCCAGCCGCTTCTGGCATTTGTTCCTTTATTCCTCAAGGCTTGGCAAACCAGGGAGGTTGACTGAGCTAGCATGGGCAGCCCTGTTCTGTCCCCAGAGAGTAGGAAGAAAGCACAGTATGGCTAAAGGACTGTGTAGAGATAAACTTGGCTTCAGTGGACCTGTCTGTGCATGATGGGCCTTTGCTTCCACCTCCCATGCAGATAAAAAGAAGCAAGTTATATAAATATAGTGCAGCTTCCTGGACAAAAAGGGTCAGATAATCCACTTTCTGCAGATCAGTGGAATTGTGGTTGTCTGAAATCAGCTAATAAATTGAGACTGGAAAGGTACCCAATGAAGAAAGTTTAGGAACAAGGGCAAACTGTGTCTTCCTCCTGTCACGCTGAGGCCATCACAAGATAACACTGGCTTCCAGCTTCCAGAGCTAGAGTCTAGCTCTGATTGGCTGTATCTCCTGTCTGTTCCCCATCCTAAACCCCTCTGCATCAGCCATGTTGGTTCTTTCACCATAACTTGCATCTGTTTGTATCTTGCCCTGTCTTCTCTGCTAGGGGCAGTGGCTTACCTTCCAGATAAACAGTGAGCCTAGTGTCTGTGCTCATCTCAGCCATACCTAGGTGTTACCTTTAGACACAGAAAAGACCCAGTCCTCAACATCTCATTTTACCGACGAGAAAAATGGGTAGAGAGAGGTACAGAGAGAATTACCAATGCCACCAAATTTGCAGAGCAGGTTCATGTCAGAAACTAAACTGAAATCTATCAAGATCTCTCTTCTTCTAGTCTAAGATAATAGTCACCATAAATCTGCAACTATAAGATACTTTGTTTTCTCCACAAAGGACCTAGACACACACACTCTCCTTGTAATATTTAATGATGAGAAATCAAACTGATTTGCTAAATTATCTGTTTTGAGCTTGGGATGCCAAGCATTTAAATCATGCCCTGAAAATTGGGTCTGTTTAAACATATTAGGGCTGGTTACCTAACTACTTTGGTTACCTAACTACTGAGATTTCTGGGTTTTAGCATCCCCAAGATTTTTGATCATCAATGCTTAATTTTAAATCTAGTATTTCTGGAAAAAATAAGTCAAAAACCAAGTAACCCCTCATGAATATCAGCTCAAGGTTTTAAAACTCCCTAACTTGTCTTATGGACCTCAATATCAAGAATTACTAGTTGCAAATTCATTAGGTCATTTTGTATCAGAAAGTCAATTATGAAATGCCTGAAGTTCTTCAATTATAAGACTGTGTTCTCTGGGTTCTGTTATGGCTCAGCGTTGATTATTTTTTTCTGTTGTGTGACTTGATTTTTTTCTTGCAGAAGTTGATTTTATTTGCATCCAAGTCTTAAGTTCCTCAATAAAGAAAAAAAATTCCATTAAAAAGTCTCATATTTCTGCAGACATGATTTTTGTTAAAAAAAATCTCTATGTGACATTGTAGATACTCTGATTAAGGTCAATACTAAGAAGACTGTTTCTAGTATCTGTTCAAGTCTTGCATTGTCAATCAATGGGCGACAGCCCTATGCTGTCTTAATACAACATTGAAATGGAGTTTGAGGCTGAATAGACTTCTGTTTGTTACACACAATATAATATTATAAAATGTCTTGAAAGAAGTAACCTCAAGCACAAAATCCAGTGACAGTCTCCCATGGTCTATTAATTTTTCTTGTTTATAGCTGTCTGTTTTTTTGGTTTTTTGGTTTTTTTTTTTTTTTTTTTTTTTTTCCTATTTGAAACAGACATATCTAAGCAATATGTTTTATTAATTCAAGTAGAATTAATAAATCCTGCATTGAATTCACTTTAAAATTACCTAAAAAAATATAACCTGGTTTCCCCTTACAGCATCTATGCTGCTACACCCAGAATCAACTGTCTTGTCTTTTAGAACAGCAGAGGCAGGGGTAATAGTAAAACTGTTGTCTTACTGTAGAGTGCTTGTCGTTCCTGTAAAACTGCGCTAGTCAGCCAGCAGGTATGAGTGTTGGAGGCCTCTCGTCTCTTTGTGGGACTTCAGGAGACAGGTGTGAGTGGAAGTATGGCAAGACGGACTTGTCTGTGAGAGCTCCTGAAGTGCCTACCCACAGACTGGTCCTTCAGGATGTCATAGTGAAGACTGGCCCTGCAGGTCTTGTGTCTGCTGTTGAAGCTGGTTGCTGTTGGATGTGGAGCTTCCTGTGAATGGAGGAGGCTCCCTATGCCCAGGTGTTGCTGTTTCCTGGTGCCCACACATGGCCTAAAGAAGAACTTGTTATTTGTATCCGCCAAGAAAAGATATAAAGCATCAGCTGCCCTACCTGTAACTTTAGGAAAACAAAACAAAATACCCACCAATTACCTTGAGAGCCTTCAACAACCAGAATAACCTCTAAACAAAGTACACCACCATGTGGTTCTTTATGGTTCTGTCAAATACTTTTCAGTACCCTTTAGCCCATTTTCTAAAAAAAAAAAAAAAAAAAAAATTATGATTTACTTGGAGAGCTGTTAGTTCTCTTTGTCAGTTTTTGTTGTGTCGTGTGTGTATGTGTGTGAGGGGGAGATTATATTTTGAGCTCTTCTACAGTAAACTTCAATGGGTCATTTGAAAAATCGTACCCAGGTTAAGCATAGTTTCTGTTGAAAGTCCAAGGCCATTCCAGAGCGCTGAACTGCTCTTTCATCTGTTGGGATGTAGTGGTTTCCATGGAGCCCTGCTGGCGGGTGACCAGGCAAGAGTTCAGCATTCCATTCAGCTGGGTTCAGTGTTCCAAGCCAGGCCTGACCTGACTCCTAGCACAAAGGACTTTAAAATCAGAATGCTTTATATGCCATTACTGAAAATAAGTTGATTACCTGAGGGAAAGAGTGTCTTAACCATTTAAAAAAAAAAAAATTGTGTTTCGTTAACTTAAATGTTAATTTCTGTCTAGAAAAAAAAGTATTTTAATCTTCTGGTGGTATAGAATACAAATCTCCCCCAGTCCCCCTACTTTGTACTAAGTAATATGAAACAGTTTGTCTTATTTGACCTTCAATGTAAATAAAATGGGATCCAATTTATTGAGACCGATGTATTTCCTACATCTGGCAATCATCTTTTCTCAAAGCAGTTGTTAATCTGAATTTATTTTTGAACGTTTTAACTTGAGCCTGTTCTCAGGGCTTCTTCATGTCTCCCCCACCTAGTTCTGTGGGAGAGCCTAATGCAGATGGCTCTGCAAAGCCTGATGTCCCTCTTTTCAGCCCCTGGTTTGCACAACTGCTCTGTGTCTTCAGGGAGGACTGGAGGACCTGACTTGGAACTGCCCTTATGCAGGGGCAAGAAAGCCTTCAACTCATATGGTCATAGATAGCTGGGCTGTGCTTTTTTTTTTTTTTTTTTCCTTCCTATAGAATGAGTAGGAAAGAAGAGAAAAGATGACTTTTGCCTGGATGGATGGAGGCCATGGAGGCTCCAGTAATAGGCTTTGATTTCTGCAGAGGTCATTCTTTGACCCAGCTCAATGCCTGACTCCCGAGGACATGTCTCTACATCTGCTAGAACTCAGAGGCTTCCATCTAAGGGGCGAATGACCCTTTAGCTACCATGTAAAATTACGAGGTACTCTGCAGGTTTAAATTTTTCCCTAAATTAACTTTCAATACCTTACTTGATATTCAAATTACTCGAACTATTTATTTAGTTTGGTATTATTTCATAAAGCAATATAAAGTGTGGTTCTTAGACTTTAATCAGGTTCTTACCAATATGGTCTTCATGTTGACATCGCTCTAACCAGAGTTTGATCCTAAAATGTATTTCTCATTTCCTTTTGAAACCATTCCTGGGATAACTGAGGGATTTTTGCATTTAAGGAAAACAGTGGCTTTATTAATTTTTACCTCTGTTCCTCAATGGGGTAGTTATTTATTTTCTTCTGCAAGCCCCATGGATTTTGAGAGAATGAAAATATTGATGTTCACATGTATTTGTTTTCAAAGTAAATAAAGAGTGAGAAATCAATTTTTAAAAATCAGTAATATGGGAGATTTGGCTCCTAATTTAAAAATTGACTTATGTAGTTTTTCTCCTCATAGCCGCTCACTTTTCTTTCATTGACTTTATAAGGAATATGATCCATTTAATCATATATACGTGACCGTATTGAACCCGAAGCTGCTCTACCACTGAGCTGCATCTCGAGTCCTTTTTATTTTATATTTATTTATTTTTACATATTTTAGTTGTAGATGGACACAGTACCTTTATTTTATTTACTTATTTTTATGTGGTGCTGAGGCTGAGACCCAGTGCCTCACAGGTGGGAGGCAAGCACTCCACCACTGAATCACACCCCAGCCCTCCTTTTTATTTTTTGAGAGAGTCTTGCAGAGGCTGACCTTGAACTTTCCTTCCTCCTGCCTCAGCCCACCAAGTTGCTAGGACTTCAGGTGTGCTCCATTGCGCATGACTCAATCATATGCTTTTAAGATGTGCAAGATAAATGGTGGGTTGGTAATAAAGAATAAACCTACACTCAGAGCAGAGAGCTGGGAGAATAGTCTAGAAGAACAGCACTGAAGCACCTAGTGAGGCCGTTACCTGCAGTTACATCACATGTGCAGTCCTGCATGCTCCACCTGATGCTGGCCACAAATCTGTGAACAGCTCCCCGTAACTGTGCCAACACAGCAACCCTAGAACCTGGGGTCGGGGGAGAGGAGAATTGCTTTTGCATTATTATGTGCATTCAGCAAAACTTTGAGGTTTGCTGTTGATCCTAGGAAGAGTCCAAAGCTGATGGACCTATTCATCGTTGACCCCTGATTAGTAGTAGTTCATTTGGCCAAGGGAAATGCATGATGTAAGATAAATGCGTGACTCTTGTTGCTGCTTCTTCCTCCACCCTAAATAATGCTCCTTTAAAGAGGAAAGGGCAGAGCCATGATGGGTAAGAAGGAACCAAAGTCCAGGGCTGTTGAAGAATTGGTCACGTCAGGAATCAGCACCTCCTTCACTCAGTCTGTCATGCAGCCAGCACAGTGATGGGCTCCACGCGCCAGGCCCAGCAGTGCGTGCTGAGCATGAGCATGCAGGGGCTCTAGCCAAAGTGTCACCTACAGAGATCTTAGAGTCTAGTGGAGCTGAAAGTGTAAGTGTGTAGCCACATTGTGGTGAGTGCTATGAATAAAGAGAAGCAGTGTGCCTTAAAGTGGATGTGAGTTGGCAGGAAGAGATCGGGTGAGGCCTGTGGAACACGAGAGGAAGTGCATCATGAAAACCTGAGCGGCCAGAGTCTCCCAAGCCACGATGGCGGTGGGGTTGAAGAGAGAGGAGGGCCTGCCTCAGGGCATGTGGCCTCCCGGGCTGGGCTCAGGAGTTTGGCTTTTATTCTAAGCAATGAGAACACTTGTGTAGGGGATGGAGTGAGAGAGGAATGGAATCCACTGTGGCGCTGTGAAGATTCATGGCAGCCATTGGGTGTAGAATGAGCTGCAGGCAGGGAAGCAGAAAAGGAGGACAGGTTAGGAGCCTTGTGCTGGGAGCCAGTCAAGAACAGATGGTCCCTTTGACCAGCAGGCCCCTGATATCAAGGGAGCGATGCTGCAGGACACAGATGAGCTATTCAGACGTTATCGAGGAACCACTATTTGGGTGATGGAAAAAGCAAGGGACACGAGAAGATTTAATCCCAGTGCATTTCCCTCACCTTGCTCACTTTTTAAAGCTGTGCGAGGTCCCCCTCAGCTCCGGTGACCCTTATCGTGTGGAGGACATCGGAGCCTGATGTCTACTTGGCTGTGTGGCTGCCTCAGTGTCACTAGGTGCTTTGAAGTAGTTGCTCTTCCCTTCTCTGCCTTTTCCTTTGGTCCTTTAAGTTCCTGGGGCCACGTTTGTCATTTCATTGTGAAGACAGTGAACATCGACCCTGAGGATCATTTCACTGTTGTCTCAGAAGCTGAATCCTTTGAAAAGACCTGAGTAGTTGCTCCTTGTAATTACAGGCCTGTATTACATTGAGGTTCTATTTTACCAACAGTAGCATTTAGGTGAAACAAGAGGATATAAAAAGTTAGTTGTAAGTGAAGAAATGAAAAAAAAAAAAAAAAAGATGGATGTGTGTTTTTTCTTTGTAGATATTTAATCTCATTTTCACACAGGTTGGTTGTACAATGAGAGGAAAGTGAGGTGTCCTCAGTTTTCAAGTTTGGTGGGAAGAGAGAGCACCATTTACAGATAAAAAGGAAAATGTATTAAATAAATAACCAGCCTCTTTGGATGCTCTTATTTTCTTTGAATGTTTCTGCAGGTAGACCCTTGGCTGAATTAAATAATTCAAGTTTTTCTGTTGCATATCAACTTTCTGCTTCTTTAACCCCTCAAATTACATATTCTGGCAAGATTTCTCCTTGTTAGAGCATTTAATTATTGTGTTTGGCAGTCACAGTTGGTTGCGTTATATATACAAATGCCGACTTCAAACATTGAAACTGATTTTTTTTTCATAGTCTGCCAGAAAGCAAGACTATTTGATATGCATTTCAGATGCTCTACTTTTGATTACATAATTTAGGTCTGGGAATAGGAATTTGGCATTTATCTGCAGTCCTGATGCCATAGAAAATTAGCCTTTAGCACCCTTGCTAAAAGTACAAATCGTCATGACTACAAGTTCCAAAAAAATGTTTACGGCAACCCCCATTCTATTAAAAGATTTTTGTTATCTTCAACCATATGCAGAGCCTTCTAGGACTGCATCATTTTAAAACATTCTGTGTGATTTGTGACCTCTGTGGAGCAATAGCAAACTCAGGCCCACCTCAGTTATGGGAGGACCCCCTAAGGGCTTAGATAATGATCCTGGTAGACAGAGATCCTGATAGACAGAGATCATTTCCCTCTGACTGTCAATGCATGCCATCCCATACCTAAATATATCCAAGAACACCAACAGCTCACTCAATTCCAAGATGTTACATACGCCTATCATGGAGTAAAACTTTAAGTAAGCCAAAGTCCTTAAAGTATTATTTTTTTCTTTACTCCATTTATAAAAGAACATCTAACTCTCCTCCCTATCACCCATACACAGTACCAAACATGAGGAATTTCTTTAAGGAAAGAAGAGAAACTTTTCTGATATAAGTCATCTTATCAGTCTTCATTAAACTGGGCTCCCCCACCTGTCTTCCTGGAATCCAGAGTCAGGCTCATTGTTCATGGAGTTGACCCTGAGGCAGAACAAATAGTTTGGATACTGCACTTACTTATTGAGGTGGGAACTTGTTTGACCCAGTTTAGTAGGAAAAAAAAAAAAAAGAATTAACAAGAATTGAAAGATTTTCTATGGTTAACCCCAAAGTTACCAGAAAGTTCACTTGGGCACTCCTATACCTCAGCTATTTTCTAGAAGAGGTGTCCAGAAGTTGGGCATGGATTTCTGCTTGAAAATGTAGTGGTGAACTCAAAACGTTCATGTGAATTGATGTAGTGTGCTAGGTGAGAAATACTGAATAACTTCAGGCAACAATTTGGGAGCTCAGTGTTAGGGAAGTTCTTTGCATGAACTTAACCATTTCTCCTCAACCAGCCTATGTCATCAACTCCTGAATGAGGTCTTCTGGTCCTCCTTCTTGTCCCCTTCCATTGCCCACTCTCCATTTACACCATTTGGTGGTCCACAGTGGGCAGATTTACAGGCTTCAGAAACTTACCTAAAGCCATCCATGGTAGAACCAAGATTCGGACAGGTCTGTCACACACCAAACGTGTGCCTCTAACCACGTGCATTGTCTCCAGTGCAGGGTGGAGGGTCAGCAGCAGAAGGAGACCTTGTCTTTCTCTGATCTGTCAGCCCTTTCCTAAGATAGCTTGTTTTTGACCTCTTTAATAATAAAACTTCTTTTTCTTAGTGAGAGAATAAGCACTAAGGATTTTTAAATCTAAGAAGATGAAGCTAAATGGCAAAAATAAAACTACATAAACACTTCTTAAAGATCTCATGATTAAATACATAGAAAATATAAATGTGTTGGAAAGTAAAAAAATAGTAAAAAATAAAGTTGTTACAACACAAAGTTTGATCCAAAAGAAAATATACAAGATCAGACTATATGCCATGGGATAGGAGACCCACTTGTAGCTCTTCCCAACACCTGGCTTGGGGCCCTTACGTAGAACGCTGTCTGTGCTGGGACAGAAATTCTAAATTCTGAATTCTGATGCCTGAGGTCTGTTTCCCATTTAACTTGAAACATAACTGATCAATGTGCTTAATCCCTAGGTGGTGTATTGTAATACTGTCTTTTACACAATTTTGTTAATAGTAATAGCTACAACCATTTAAAATGATGTGTAATAGTGTCTGTGCTTACCTATGCCAGCTTCCGGGTTGGGGATGACACGTGGGAGCTGTTAGCCCTAGTAGGAGAAGAAGGAAGGGAGAGAGTCCTCCAGGGGCATCGAAGTTAGGGTCAGAACATTGGGAGGCCAACAGGAGGTCCTGTCAAGAAGGAGTTCACTGAATAAAAAGGGACTCCTATTTGGGATTGCCCAAATTCATTCGTAGCCAATTATGCATTCATTAAAATGGGTAGTGGCAAATACTTTAAGCAAGAATAAAGTAGGAAGCCATATAAGAGCTTTTCAGTTCACTTCTTTGTCTTTAATACAACTAGCATTCATATTGAATGTTAGTATGAGTATTATCTGATACATAAAGGACAAAATGTGGTCCAAAAAAACCAAAAAGTAAATATAAGGGCCAGGGATGCTCAGCATACACAAGACCCTGAGTTCCATCCCCAGCACCACACACACACACAAGATAAGTATGATTTTTCGCTTTTTGTAAGCCAACTGTTCCCAATGACTAGCTAATTCTCCAGTGCCTGAATAAGCTTCAGTGGTTCTGTAAAGTCAAGAGAAAGTCGGACTCCTGAGACATCAACAGCTCTCCATACACAAACAGGAATTCCGAACAGATCCACGTTAACTCCGGATGCCCTAGTAAACAGAAGTCTATATGTTAGGTTCAGCCCGAATTGCCCATCTGAACCCCATCTAATTGATGTAAGTGATAGGAATTAATTTTGTGCAGGCAGGGATGAAGGCTAATCCCAGTCAATCAGCACCTTGTAATTAATCCACAAACTCTATTTAAAAGAGAGAAAGAGAGATGTTGGCACATTCTGTGGCTTAAGGTTCTGTACAATCTGATGTAGAGTTCTGAAATTTTATAGGGTTCAGATTTCGGGGTAGAATTGCCCATAACAAAGGTTTTGCTAAAGCAGATGGTTCTTTCCAACTGCCAAATGTTGAGGTCTCGTTTGAAATCTTGTTCTAACCATGCATGAGCCAATGAGTGAGCATAGAAATTAAAGGCAAAACCTTTCCAGGTGCCTTTTCAATATGATGAGCCTGGTTTCATCATATTAGTTTAGTGTTGATATTGGAGATTTTAAAACATGAACTCTCTGAATACCAATTAACTGTAAACTGGCCATCAGTCTAAACGCCTCACCATTTATTTCTGAAAAAGTAAGCAAAAAATCCATGAAAAAATAAATGAAAAGACAAAAATATCATTGAATAATTTTCTACAACAGCAATATTAAATACTTTTAAGTTGCATTATAAGGAAAGGTACCATAGTAACATAACATAGGTTTGTCTTCCTTTGATGTAGAGAAGAAATAGGTGCAAGTCATTTTCATAGTATTTTAAGCAAAATGTTAGGCCTTTTGCTGTAAGTTGCTGTGTTCTTAATAAGGTGCAAGTTTAACTGTTTTTTAAATGTATTTGAATCTGTGTTTTAATTTTATAATGACTATTTAGCTGCCATGAGTTATTTGGTCATTAATTCCTCGAGCTTCATGGCTGTGTTCAGCAGTACAGCATTTTTAGGAGCAGAGGTCTGTGCATTCGGTCCAAGTAGGACAGAAACAGGCATCTCACTTTTCACTAAAGTGCTGTCTTTGAAGAACCCATAAAATAAAGTAGTATCATAAAACAGATCATGTTTTCCCATGGGAATGATTTGATAATTATGGGCTGCTTTCTTTACTGGGACTTAATGTCTAATTAGAAACAATAGCATAATTTTAAAAAATTACAACAGTGGTGATAGAAATATCTTATACACTAATTATACCAAAATCCCCAGTGCATGGTAGTTTTTCATTCATTCCTTCAATGAGTGTTCCTTGAGTCTGTACTGTGTGTGCCAGGCACCTATCTAGGCTCTAGGAATTTGATATGGGCAAAAGACACACACACCCCTTGTCATCACTACTATAGTCTAGACTACAGGGGAACTAGCTAGAGGGCAATAGTCATTGGAAATTATAAATGCTAGAAAGGAAAAAATACAGCTCACATCTGGAGGGGCGAGGCCAGAGCTGAGGTATGAAGATTAGCAGACGCTATGGTGGACAGAAGAGCAACGTGGAGAGGTGATGAGCCCTGGAGTAACTTAAAAGAGGGTAACAGGTCTGGAGGGGCTGGGGGAGGAGGCCTGCAAGGTTAACAGGGAGGCAGGGACTGGGACTTAGGGGGTGTCAGAGGCCAACTTCAAGGTGTGGACTCTCACCCTGGAAGAAATGAACAGGCATGCAAGAGTCTTTAGGGGCTGGGGTAAGGGTGGGGCAACATCACATATGCAATTTGGAGGATCATGATGTGATAGTTCTGCCCCCTCCAGAAGCACATTTACAGGCCATTAAACCAGCACAGATGAACGATGCTCAGGGTGGAGATGGAGAAGCGTAAGTGCCTCGTGAGAGACTAAGAAGTAAGAAAGTTGGGTGGAGTTGGTGAGGATGCGATTATCTGGAGTGAAGGAGAAAAAAACGGAAAGCCCGGCTCCAAAATTCCTGACTGGCACAACCCCACGAGGGATAGTGGCGGTCACTAGAAGAGGCCCAGTCTGGGAGGAAGATCGTATTCCACTCGGGGTGTATTTCATTTCGGTTTCCTCTAAGATCTCAAAGGTGAGATTGGAGCGGTCACTTGGGCATACCAGTGTGGCGCTCAGATGTTTGGGCTGACTGTACCAATGAGTCATGGCCAAGTTCACTGGATGATGCTGCAAGGGAGACTGACAAAGAACGTCAGCAGAGGAGGAGGAGGACCAGGATTGGAGGTGTCCACAGTCCCCAAGGGAAGCTAGTGCTTCAGACAGAAAGCAGTGTCCCAAAGCTTCAGATGCTGCCAAGAGTCATGTGAGCAAAAGACTGATAAACAGCAGTTGGCCTCGGGAGAGTCATCTTCCAGAGCTGGGAGGGCCGGGGAGTGGAAGGGGACAACCTAGACTGGAGTGAGCTGGGCAAGAGGTGAAGATGGTCTGTACGGATAGCCAATCGGTGGTCTTCACCCTCAAAGACGACCGAAGGGAAGGGCTACAGCTGGAGGAGATGCGGTGACCGTCAAGAAGTCATTTTAGATGGGCAGGCGTGATGGGCGATTTTCCCAACATCAAGGCAGAGGACGAGGAGACGCCCCAGGAGCTAACCAACGTCTCTGGACAGTTATGCTTGTGTGTGTGAGCATCCGAATTCTGCATGAATTTACAAATGAATTTTTCATGGATTAATTTGTCTGAGTGGAAACCATACACACGTTGGTATTGACCTCCGTCTTCTGTGTGTGACGACTCCAATGCTAAGGACCAGAAACATGGTCCGTTGTGCACCATTGATTCCACGTCCTCCAAATTTAGAAAACAAGCTCTATTTTCCATCCCCTGAAATAGTGAGCCCTGCAAAGCTTTGGATCCTTTGATCCAAAGACCATGGCCAAGTCCATAGCTGAGTCTCTGGTATCAGAGTAAGAGACCCCAGAGAGCTAGAGTCAGTGTGCGGCCCCGTGGGATGGGGAGACTACAACCTGTGGAGGAGCCCTCTGGATCTGAATTTTGCCCCTCCTCAATGTCGTCTTGGCCTTGAGTGCAGAAGGAAGTGTACAGAGCTAATCCAGCCTTATGGCTAGGCCTGGCCGTAATCATTTAAAGCTAGGCCCTCACTCTGTGATGTGCACAGAACTCACTATCTTGCCTTATTGTTCCTTCCCCAGTGTGCATAAGGCCTGTAAACAAGAATTCCTTTTCCTGTAGTTGACTCTGCCTTAGTACACCCACTTCAGAAGCCCTGCCCCTGTGAGGTCAAGGGTAAGCCATGGTCACCTGCCTTGTAAAGCCACCCCCACACCACCACCAGACTAAGCTGCCCTTGCCAAAGCCACCCACCATCTGCTTATGGTGTGAGACCTAGTCCTGCTTGTTCTGCCTCATGTCTGCATGCCTGACACAAGAAAGAGCCACTCTTTGGTGGCAAGATAGTGCTGGAAGAATCAGCTGCCAGAGCAACAGTTCCACCAAAAGCTGTTCACCAGGCCACAGCAAAAACCAGCATTGAGACTATAAATCTGAATGTGGCACCAGTTTGAGATAAATCACCAAGGTAAACAAATGGCTCACATGTACTGTACAGCCTGTGCCAGAAGCATCCGTTTTCAGGAGTTGTATTTTGTTCCTTGAATGTCATGACTGGGAGCCAGTCTGCCAGATGTTAGGACTTGGGCTAAGAGTGATAGAGGCCTTTTCCTCCTACCTAGGGTCTTAACCACCTGGAGAGCTGGAAATACAGAAGGAAGGCAAGTGTTGACCAAACTTCACTTGGAGGCTGTGTCCGTGGGCAGGTGGCGTCCACTTACTGAACTCTGAATCAGGGGCCTTCCCACCAGTAGGCTGAACTGGGGCAGCTCTCCCCACACAGGCTCAGAGCTTGCCTGTGTCAACTGAAGGCATGAGGACGTAAAACGAAACACAGGCCACCTGTGGGCAGGATCAGCAGAGAGCGTGGTCACATGATGCTGTGTTTCCCTCCAACACTTTCCAACCTGACACCTGATCCCGGCCTGCAGGAACAGTGCTTGACAGGGGCTCAGTAGCCACCAGAGCTCTTGGGGCTCCAGACAGACAGATGAAACCATCAGGACTGACGAGGAAATACTCCCCTCGGGCCCCGCCGTGGCCCAACAACCCCTTCCTGAAGAAATGGCAGGAGGTCGAGCATTTGTTACAGAGATGGAAGTTCTGCTTAATGCCAGTGGCTCAGTGCATGTCGTCACGGCCAACCACCATATAACTGCAGCCAGACATGTGTCCCTTCAGTTAGCACTTGCCTAGTGTTCTCATGGGCCCAGAGCCATATTAGGTCCTGAGAGATGACAAAGAAGCAAATGGCCACATTCGACCCACCTCCTCCATGGAGTGTGGGTGGGAACAGTATTCCTGTTCCTGAGGTTCAGAGAATCATTGGTAACTCACAGTCGCTATGAGAAATTGGAGGTAGAGTGAAAGGATTCAAGAACTTTCTAGAATTACTTGCACAGTTTGTTGTGAGCCATCCTGGTCTTTAGGCAGCCTTAAGGATGACTGGTTTTCTAGATATCCTGTCTAAAGGAAAAGTGTGTTTCCTTTCTCAGTGTGTCCCAGTGCACTAGAGGAGGCGGGTTCTCATAAGACAGAGCTGTGGGGAGAGGGACATCATGAGCTCACTGCTCAGCGGCCTCCCTCGCCTCTCCGGGGAAGAACACAGTTTGCCTGTGCTGGCCTCTGTTGGAGGCAGGACGTTCCTGTGCGCTGGGAAGGGTGGGGCTGACCTCACAGGCAGGACGTTACTCTTCTTCCTCTTCCTGACCGTGTTTCTCACAGCGTCGCAGGCCCTGCTCAGCTTCCTGTGGGGGGGAAACCTGGGACGCGGAGGGTCCACCTGTTTCCACCAGCCAGCTCAGGACAGCAGAGTGCTGGGTGCTGAACCCAGGTGCCTTTTGAGTAGCTTGCAGGGCCTGAGAAATCTGAAGGAACACGGAGCCGTTCTCTGTGGGGTAGGAGGGGCAGGACGCTACTGCCGTCACAGATTGTGTTCTGGGCCAAAACATGACCAGCAGGTGAACCGTGGGAACACCGAGGGGCCGGGGTGGGGCAGAGGCAAGGCAATGCTGGGGGGTGGCATCTGCAGCCAGGGTGCTGTTGGGAGAAGCGGCGAGCAAGCAGGTGTCCCGGAGGGATGAGTATCAGCAACCTGGTGGGTGTGGAGATCAGGGGCGGGCGTCACAGGACTCCTGGCCACTGCACTGATGCTGGCTGCATATGCTCTGCTGGACACAGCAGTGATAAAGGCCATGGTTTCAAGGAGCCCCATCTAGTAAGTTGGTGTGTGCACACCATCCTCGCTGGCCGTGTAAGAACACGTGGAAGCTTTAGAACGGTAGACTCCTGCACCACCTTGGCCTCTGTGGAGAAGCCCTAGCCCTAGAAGCTGTGTTCTGTAAGGTGTTCCTGATGCCCGGTGAGGCTGAGGGAGCGCATAACAGGTATCAGTGACGCAGCAGTGAGAAGTGCCGTGTGTGAGGGGCACCCAGGAACACCCAGAGCAGGTGGTTGGTGGGAAACCCAGGTGAGGGCTGGGAACTGTACTTGAAGCATCAGCTGGCTCCATTTGCCTCCTTCCTCACAAGCTTTCCTAAGCCCGTGGTGACCATTAACAGTGGCCCTGCAGGGGTCTCAGTGTCTAAATCTGGGCAGTTGACAGGGCTTCCAAAATGACTCTGTCTAGAGCCCCATGCCCCTGTCCACCTTGGATTTCTGATTCGCACCTTGGAGGTAGGCTCTCAGATACGTGGCAGCAGAAATGATCGAGACCTCCAAGAAGGGCCCCGTGGGCAGAGTTAGTAGTTCTTCATGGCCCTGATACCTGGTCCCTCCCCTCCAGCCTCACTGGGTTTTCTCTGCAACCTTACCCTGGGGAGGGGCTGAAGGTGGCTCCCCACAATCTTGAGGGAACCTCCCCTAGAACCCGACAGCTCCCATTCCTGGCCCATTTCATCTACAATTGGACACAAAGTTCACAGAGATTCCAGGTGGATGCACAGCTGAGTTCCTGCCTCCTGATCCTGTCCCCTGAAGTGACGTTGGGTTGTGCCTCAGGATTTCTGCTACTCCCCATCCTGTCTCCACTGCCCTCCTTCCCTGGAGGCCGCCGACTCCTGCAGGGAGGGGCCCAGCAGAAGGCAGGTTCAGCCTGTCTTTGCGTCTCTGGGTGTGACAGGAACAGATTGTTGGAGGCGTCTTTGCCCTTTCCCCTAAAAGGTAGGTAGCCTTGCCCCAGAGCAGCGTTTCCCTGACCCCATCAGAGCTCGGCTCCTTCCTCTGTGACAGAAGGAGCTGTCCAGGAAAGAGGAAGGAGATGAGTCCCACAAAGAGGAACAGGACTTGTACCTCCCCCCAAATGCTGTCCCCCCTGGATCGTGCACTGCCCGAATCCCATCCTGAGATTGGGATATGGAGAAATGGAACTGACGCCTTCCTACTCTTGCGCCATTTTAAATTTCCATCTTATTTTAACTTCCCCCTGTATCTGCAATGATCCCAAAATTTAGAAAAATTATTATCAAAATAATAAAGGAAATGTCAACCAAATAAATAGGTAAAGTGCCTATGTAAAGTGTGCATCCTCAAAACCATGTTTTTAAGTATACTGTAGCATTTTTTAAAATGTGATCAAGTTCAGGGGATTTGGAGAATTTGCCTGCCTCTTGCAGAAGCAATCCTGATTTTATTAAATAAGGTGTAACTTGAGAAGGAAGAAAAAAGAGTGAAATCAGATAAGGACCATTCCATCAGCCACTTATCATAAAAGTCATAATGACAGTAAGTGCGGAAACCTCTCAGGTTGCCTGTAGTTAATTCATTCTTAGTCTTCATCACCTAGACGGAATGCATCAAGGGATTCAAGAACTTTCTAGAACTACTTGCATTCCCACAGCTTGGATGCATTTCTTGGTCTCTCACCAGCGTGTACCTGGCTTCTCCACCAGTAGGGGGCATCTGTGAGCAGTGTGCTGCAGGGGTATCCCTCAGGAGTCACCCTCTCAGTGTGCAGCCACTCTGGCAGGAGGGATCATTAGACCTGTGCAAGCAATTCATTTTTTAAAAAGCTTTGGGAGTTTACATGGCTATGGATTTTTATTAAATGTATTAACCAACTTTCCTCATCCTTAAAAGCCATTGTAACTCTTGCAGTGAACACTCAGAACATCAGAAATATATGGTACACAAATTGTGTGTGTAGAAGAATGGTTCCCTTTAGAAAAACAATTACCTGAAGATGTTTCTAGTGTCAGAGAGGATAGTCCTGAGCAAAGACAAAGAGGTTGGTGGATACAGGCCCAGCCCACCCTTCACTCACACAGTCGTTTCTGAATATTGAGAAGTTAGACTTCTTCAAGTAAAAGCAAAGAATCAAAAACAGTCCCTCATCTACAGTAAGATGGACCTTTCTTTTCTACTGATTGCCTCTTGTTTTTATTTTTGCTCTTGTCTGTTTTTTCTGGTCTCATCTCCCAGACTTTCCCTGGGCCTCCTGGGGAGGTCTCACAGCACCAAAGGGTGAGATGTGGGTGGAGGCTGGAGGCGGGAGGAACCGTCCGGGCCTGTCTGCCTAGGGTGGAGCACCTTCAAGGACAGGATCCGCCCACTGGTGGCAGCCTGAGTTGGCTGCCACCTCTCCCAGCAGGACCTCGGCCCCCCGGAGCATGCTGTCGACCGCCATGGTGGGAGCTCTGGTCAGAGGGTGGAGGAACCGCAGCTCCCCTAGAAGAGCTGAATCAAAACTCCAGACCCCACAAAGACAAGGTGGAATTCGGATTCAGGGTATGTAGTGACACTGCTGTGACTGGTTGATGTATTTTAAAGGATTCAGGAAGGTGATAGTAAGCTTACAAGCTACCTCCCCGCCACACACACACCACCCCAAATAGAACTCATGAATCTAGAGTGTTTTTTTGTTTTTTTTTTTTTTCTCTCTCTCTCTTCTGGAGTTATTATAAAATAAGCTAACTCACTTGTGGGAGGTTTATGTTCCTTGTCTCATCAAAGATGCAGGTATCTTCAGTAGTCACACAGTAAAAGATAATTATTTTGTCTTTTTTTCCTTCAAAAGCCTGTTTTTGAATGGAATCCTTGCTCAGTGGTGTATGCATTTGACTGTTAAGCTAGAAAAGGTGTGCTGGCTTTGGCAACTTTTAGTCTAAATCACCTCATTTTATTTCCTCTGGTATGGGAACTGGTAAAAGTAGTTCTGGGTTTCCTCACTGATGAGTTTATTTTCTGTTTTGTCACCATTGTTTTGGGGCAACAATAGAACTATGACAGATGTGTTGCTCTCCTGTGAACTTGACTCAAAATGTTTTTGTATCCTTCCTGAAATTACTTTTTATTAGGATGAAATACTTTTTGGAGTACCTGACCTCATTCTCTCTGTCTGGACCTTGAACTTCTTAACAATGCTTGCGTAGAAGGGGACTCTTTGGTCTTGCTGACTAACCTGTGGGAGAAGCAGAGTCGAACGATCAAGCAAGATTGGGCCCAGAAGGAAAAAAACCCCAGGGGCTCTGGGTACTGACTGGCTGCCCCTTGAGATGAGCCCCGTGAGTTTCTTCTTTCAGCCCACCCGATGTGGACTGAAAGCCGATATTTTCCAGCCGGTTTTTTCTGGGTACTGAATGCTCTGATCTACTTTTAAGAGGTGTAAAAACTAAATGCTGCCATTTGTTTTGCTGTGATGGTGGCTTACCCACATGCTTTCTGGTCTAATTGTGCTCAGGAAGAATTAAGCCAGGAAATCACCACAAGAGAATAAATTAATCATTTAACCAGGTATTCCAAAGATAGGAGGCCGTTCAGTGTTCTCAAATGCTGAAGGGTTAGTGATGATTTGTAAAACCTCAGATTCAGTAAGCAGTGTGAGTCAGTGTTTCAAACAGTGAACACCTGACTCTGCTCCTTTGTTTTGTGAATGAGGAAACAAGCCCAGGGAAGTGGATTAGTACAGAATCTTCAGGAACCCTGGCCAGTGCAGTGGCAAAGCAGGGCCCCACTCAGTTCCCAAACTCTGAATCCCACGTTCCTTCCTATCCTATATTCTCCTGGCAAATTTGCTACGTTTCTATAACAAGATTCATAGTCTTACAGGGTAACAAAGTAATATGCTAATATGTAGAGCATGGATTTTTTTCCCTTAATACATAAAAATCTTGAAATGTTTTTGACACATAATCGTACATATGTATGGGGTGTAAGATTTCAGTGTGTAATGGTCAGGTCAGGGTGGTTGGCATATCCATCACCACCAACATTTGTTATTTCCTTGTATAAGGAAGACTCAAAATCCACTCTCGTAGCTATTTTGAAATATGCAGTTAATTGTTGTCAACCATAGTTACCCCATGGTGCTCCAGGACATTAGAAGCTATTCCCTTTATCCAGTTGCACCCCTGAACCTATTAGTGTTTCCTTAAAAAACTCACATGCCACACAGTTTTCTCATTTAAAGTATGCAATTTGATGGTTTCTAATGTATGACATTATTCATTTTTAAGTTGTGATAAAATATAAAGCCTAGAATTTGCTGTCTTAATCGTTTTAAGTGTGCAGTTCACCTTTTATTGTGTTCACAATGTTGTACAACCATCACCACTATTTTTAAAATTTTTCATTGTCCCAAACAGAAATTCTATAGCCATTAAGCAATCGTATCCTATTTTCCCCTGGCCCTGCCTTTGCTGACTTCAAATCTGCTTTCTGTTGCTCAATTTGCCTATTCTGGATATTTCCTGTCTGGCATCCACAGCATCGGCAGAAGTTCATTATTTTTTAGGGCTAATGGGATGGCCTGTTTTAATTCTCTTTTGTTTAATTGTCTCCCCTTTAAGGATACTTTGATTTTCAACCTGGTCAGAAACTGCTTCGGGTATTTTTCAATCCACTGGTGGTTTTACATTTAAGTTCTTTAAAGTGTGAAGAGGCTCTTAGGAAGTTACTTATTTTCAGTTAGTTCTGTAAAGCAGAAGCTATAAATGACTCTTCCTTTTAAAGAATCATTTTATCACTGATGCCTGCTCCAGGACCTGGCATTAGTGTAAATGTGCAACAGATTTTCCTGAGATGGACATTTTTAAGGTTTTACTTTTAGGAGTCAGGAAAGAGATTTTGAATTGAAAAAGAATATGGTCTATCTTCTTTCTTTCTTTCTTTTCTTTCCTTTTCTTTTTTAATGATGCTGGGGATTGAACCCAGGGCCTTGTGCACGTGAGGCAAACACTCTACCAACTGAGCTATAACCCCAGTCCCATACTTTCATTCTTTATTCTCTGAAGGAATGATGTTATCTTCTTACAAAAATACATAATGGCGATGGTTTTACTCTCCCTCAAATCAGTAAATATGAGGAGGCCCCGTAGTTATGGAATATCAGCATTTCACTGCACCTGTCAGAAGGTAAATCAGGAAGTCTGGTAGCGGCTGACTCACACCTTTTGTGACTGGGGTGGGGAGAATGCTGACCCTTGGGTTGGGGTCTCCCAGCCACTATGTAGTGCAGTGTGACTTGAGAGCAGCCCTTTACACTCACACCTGCTTTGGGCCCTGTGTGCTAGCTGTATTTGCTCAGCGCTAGGCTCAGGCACTGGGAGTACCGGGGGACAGAATCTGCTGCAATTTCAAGGATGCTTTTACATCTGACCAGTGAAGAACTGAACACAAAGGCAAGTTCATCTTTAAATACTGAATGGAAGTGTTTCTGCTGCTTCTGTCCACACGCAGTAAAGATGCACATATTTATAGTCATCCATCAGTGGCCTCAGGGGACTGGTTCCAGGGCCCCCAGGGACACCCAAACCCACAATGCTCAAGTCCCTTATATAAAACGGCACAGTGTTTGCACATAAACTCTGCACATCCTCCTGTATACTTTAAATCATCTCTATTGCTTATAATGCCAGATGCAATGTACTAGTTGTTATACTGTGTTGTTTAGGAAATGATGACAAGGGACTGTCTATACATGTTCAGTACAATATTTTTTCCTGAATAATTCCAATCAACAGTTGGTTGAATCTGTGGATTCAGAACCTGCAGATAGAGAAGGCGGCTGTAAGTGTGAGTAATCTACCATTCTGCACACCAAAACTTGCTCTGTCTGGGCTTCAGTTGTTTCAAAAGGTATGGGCAGCAGATGTGAGAGGAAGGATGAGGTATGCAAAAAGAATCCCTTGATTAGAAAAGGCATCATGGTGGGATCTACACAGATGATTTTCCTGCCCTGTGTCTCAAATATACAAAAAAAAAAAAAAAAAAAATTGCAAGTTTTAAATGGCAGCCAAGGTCTTTGTACTTTTGTGTGTTCCTTATTTCAGAAATTCCATTCTCCTTCCTCTGGGAAGCCTCTTGCAGCTCCAGGTGGCTTGGTTGTGTCACTCATTTGCAGCTAAGCTGTCCCCACGGTCCCCCCTGCATTGTCTAGCTGAAGGCCCAGGTAAAGCTCCATGGCTTGAGACTCTCAATCCACCATGCCCAGGGCCCCACCCACAGGGTCGCTCCCTGAAGATTTGACCACAGTGACTTGAGAAACATGAAATACAAGATGTTATAAAATCAGGAGCCTGGTTTTCCTATGTGGCCTGTGTAATCTCTCTTGATGCTTTGCTAGTCATAGCAGGTACTTAAGTTATTACAGCTTTTTACCTTTCAAAGGCTTATAGGCTACCGTTGGCCCAAATATAAAATAATAATTTCTACCTGTACAGCTGTACACTCTGTAGTCAAAAAAAAAATTTTTTTCTTCCTTCCTCATTTTTTAGTGACAGTCTGTAATCATGCTTGAGCAATTTTTGAGATTCTTTTTTCTAAACACCATTTGCTGCTTTCTGTCAGTTGGGGAGGAGCTTTTCCTGTTGGTGGAGTGGTTCTGGTTCTTTCCCAAGCCCAACCACCCACCTCGTGAGAAGAGGTGGTTGTAAATCTCAGCCAACAATTGTGCTGGAGGAAAGTCAGAGGATAAAGTTACTTGATATACCAGATATTTTTTGAGGTGCTGGGGGAAGTTTGGGGTGGCCATTAAAGAGAGCGTGACTGAGTCATTGTAAGTTCCACCTGAACCCGGTTTTAGCTCAGTTTGAGCTTCAGCTTGGAGGATGCAGGGGCCAGGAATGGATCCTGGTTCCCCTCCAGCCAGCATCTGACCTTTTCTTCCATGAGGCCTAGCAGCAGTTTGAGGGAACATGGTAGGCCCTGTGAATCTCAACTGGAATTCTTAACCTTACCCCATATGTGGTTCAGCAACTTCAAGCATGGGTAAAAGGAATTAACCAGTCCCCAAAGTCCAAAGGCCAGATGTTCTCTCTGATATGTGGCTACTAACACACAATAAGAGGGTGGGGAGGAAGAAGAGAAGTTCACTGGATTAGACAAAGGGGAATGAAGGGAAGGGAGGGAGGATGGGAAGAGAAAAGACAGTAAAATGAATTGGACGTAACACTCCTATGTTCATTTATGAGTACACAAACCAGTGTAACTCCACATCCTGTACAGCTGCAAGAATGGGAAGCTATCCTCCATGTATGCATAATACACCAAAATACACTCTGCTGTCAGGTGTATCTAAAAGAGATTTTTTAAAAGTGAGACCAAAAAAATAAATAATAAAAGCATGGGTAAAATGAAGATAGAAATCACAACTCTGTGTTCAGTTTGTTTATGTACTGCAAGGAATTCATCTCTGAAACCAAAATTAAAATTAACCTCATTTTATAATTAATGATAATGATTGAATACGACAATAATGCTTTAAAATAATTTACTATATGTGTCACTGTTTTCTGATGGAATTTAATGGACTCATACTCTGACCTATACTTACCTTAATTAGTTTAAGTTCAGCTATATAACTCTTTTCCTATATTTCCTCATAATTAACTATGTAATTGCCATTTATTAAGAGCCCCTTATTTTAATTAGAATCATCCTGGGGCTTAGATTCAATAAATAGAGCAACTTCTGGGTGTAAAATTAATGCATATGCAGCAAGGAAAAGAATTTGTGGCTTAGACTTGGCCTCAGAGAGAGTGCTGTGATCCAGAAAAAGCAAATATAAAGCAAGGCAACAAATATAATACAAACAGGCAGAATTAATAAGTGCCCAATGGAAATCTGAAGAAGAAATGATCCACTTTGAGAAATAGGGTGGAGTTTCCCAGGCAAGTAGAACGAATTGGGCTTTCCAAGCATTAAAGATACTTTCAATCTGAAATTAAGACCAAGAGAAAGCAAGTACTTGCTCTTGTTATATTCCAGTATTTTGGGGGTGCGTGCGGGTGGGTTACCAGGGATTAAGCCTCAGTGTCTTAGCCACTGAGCCACATTCCCAGTCCTTTTTAAAAAATGTTTTATTTAGAGACGGGTCTCACTGAGTTGCTTAGGGCCTTGCTAAGGTGCTGAGGCTGGCCTTGAACTTGCCATCCTCCTACCTCGGCCTCCCAAGCTGCTGGGATTACAGGCATGTACCCCTGCACCCCACGCACTTTCAGACTTTTGACTTCTGGGGACTCTAAGTCAAACTGAAGATTGAATGTTAATTTATCTACACTATCAGGGCAATTATGGTATATGAAAATTTCAAAGGCCCCAAGTGATCCAGTAATTTCCTTATTTAGAATCCAGAAGGGCAACCTGAGGGCAGGCACTGGCTCACAAAGGCAGGGAGGTATGCAGAGCAGAGGGCACTCTGGGGAATGTTGAGGGGTCCAACATGGCTGCAGATCCAGGTGGGGACCTTGAAGGCCCGAATGCTGGACTTGGTCTGTGACCTGGGGAACGCCATTAAGCTTCTCTGGCAGAGTAACCTGCAGCCAGGGTATTAAAAGATAGCTCGGTGAAGAGATGGCTTGAAGGACCTAGAGCCTGGCGTCAGCAGCATGTAAGGGAGCTTACTGCAGTGATTCAGGCAAAGCTAATGAAAGTGGGGACAGAGAAAGGGTGGATTGAACAGACACACGCAAAGTTAACTGGTTCCGTTTTACAGCCTAAGTCAATGTTATCGTGGCTACTGTTTATTATCCATGGGATTTTAATATGTGGGGGTGACTAACACCATGGAGATACTAATGCCATTGAAAGGAGGTTTTTATTACTTACATTTTGCAAGAGGAGGGGCCACACCACGCCACACAGGGCCACGTGGAAGCATTTGTTAGGACGCTGAAAGAAGCCATTATTCAGCAAGGCAGGGCAGGGCGAACAGCTTAGGGCTGGGGAGGTTGAACAACTCCAGTGGGCCTCGGGTCACAGGGACGTCCCTATTTGTCTGGCATCTGGCCCCTGGTTGGTTTAGGGCAGAGGAAATACTGGTGTGTGGAGCCAGTAAGAAGGTGCTTCAGAGCCTGAGCTCCATTTGCTGGGAATTCGGAAGTAATTTTGCTGCTAGTAATTTTGCTAGACAAATACAGAATTTAAGAAATACAAGTTAGAACATCGAAATATGTACTAGGACACTGGGTAAATTCATATGATTATCTTAATCTTAGCAATCTGTGATAAGTGCTAAAAAGTTCCCAGCTGGGACTCACCTGGTTTAACAGTCTGTCTGTTCAAGATCACCCAAGTCGTAGTGATTTTTGGAGCCAGGATTCCACCCTAGACATCATCTACTGGTCACTGTGTCCACAGGCGTGGCCTTCTCCACCTGATTGTTCCTCCTCACTCGGTACTTGGGATGTCAGACTGTTCAGAAGTCCTGGTGGAAACTTCTAGAAGCCTCCGCAGAGCTCAGTGGGCTAAGCAGCAGAGGTAGATGTACCAGTGCACTGTCTCTCTGTAAGCCTTCCGTCTCTCCCTGCTTCATCAGAATAGTATTAAGATGTATGTGTTTCCCTACTGGCCGTCTGTCATTCTCACATAAGAACAAAAAACAGTAAAATGTGACTTCTTTACTGTCCCTTCTATTTCCTGGAAATTGCTTCCCCACTTTTGGCTTCTTTCTCTGATCATTCTAAGACTTGGATGTCGCATGTCAGCAAACAGATCCCCCCACGCCCTCCCATATTATCAGCCATTGGTCCAAATTATTGCTGGTAGAATCACCATTGAATTTCCTAGGAGAGACTCTGAGGTCCTGCATTGGTAGTTACCCTCTCTTTGGTTACTCCTGTACAGTTTCTTGATTCAGGCCAAGCCCTCCCCACATGTTCTGTCACTCCAGTCTGGCTTTGTCCTCCACACTTGGCTGCCTACTCACATCCTCACCCATGGCTTCCTCCAAGAGCCAGCTCCATGCTCAGCCCCTCAGACCCGGCATCCATGTAACACATAAATCATGCAACAGCATCTGTGGAGCAACTGCTTTGCACAAAATTGTGAGGCGTTTACAAAACCATGAGGGGCCCATATCAGGGTCTCAGGACCTTGTGACCAGCAGGGTAAGATGGCGAAAGATGCAAGCAGCACTTTAAGAAAATGGAAGCTCTGGCACATGAGAGTTTGGAAGTCATTCTCTGCCAGTTGATCCAGACTTTGTATGTAGTTATGGCTTCATCCATCCTCCTCCTTCTCTCTGTTCCTGAACGTTGACTGGGGGCTTTGGATATTTTTCTCAACTGGTAATCATTCAGATGGGCATCACAGATCTAGTTTAGAAGAGTCTTTGCTAAATGAACATGAGATTTCTGCCTTGTGTCCACCATTAATGCAGTTACGTGGGGACAGTGCCTGTCCTTACATGCAGGGTTCTGCTAGAGAGTTCTTATAGCATACAGGGTAGACCTTTCAGCTCCAGAGTTAGACTCTCGGGCTTCAAGTACTAGTTACTCCACTTACTAATTGTGAATTGAAAGTTACCTCCTCTTCAGTGCCTCATTTTTCTCAAGTACAAAATAGGACAGATAGTAATACCTGCCTTTTAGGGTTATTGTGGGAATTAGATGTGGCTTCACCTAAAAAGAAAAGACTTAAAATGGTACCTGGCTCTTAATAAGTACTCACTTAAGTATCTGCTCTGATTATTAGTTATCATTTTGAAGTCCTCCTGAATGATTTCTGGTTTTTAGATGCTTTCTAGTCAATTCCTAGTGACTGGAACTTTCTTACCCTTATAAGTTCTATCTGCCTGCTAGTAAATTTTTATAAAATCAGGGTTGAAAATCCTCAGCATAAGCACTTCCCCTGGAATACTAGGATCAACTGTATTTCATTATTCCTACATTGACATTTTAATAGTCAACAATGGCATTTAAAAGAATTGGGAAGACATGCAGCATCTGTCAGTCAACATACTGGACTTCCTGTTATGTTTCTGTTTCCATGTGAACCCTGTTTTT
Organism: Sciurus vulgaris; assembly: GCF_902686455.1. Taxonomy (NCBI): domain Eukaryota; kingdom Metazoa; phylum Chordata; class Mammalia; order Rodentia; family Sciuridae; genus Sciurus; species Sciurus vulgaris. The sequence goes on along the minus strand of NC_136467.1, from coordinate 15,974,526 downwards.
TCAAAGGTTTATAAGTCTTTTGCTCCATGGTGAGAATCATCAACAAGTTTCTGTTCCAAAGAACAATATTTGTCCTACTTGAAAATTGACCCTGGTTTCCATTTTTTTTATAAAAGATTGCTCGATGGCTTATGCTTCTGGAACTTGAATTTAACTGGATATTATTACAAATGTAATTTTTCGTAGTTGACAATTTTGAAAAACTTTCAGAGATCCAAGTATAGCACATTGTCCTTTGGTTTTTAAATGCTGAGTTGTCATTAGTTGGTTTTAGTTTCAGATAAGGGTGTAGAAGACATTGGAAATTAACCAGAAGCATATCTCTGTTCTTCAGATGAGGAGTCTAGACTGTAGAAAGTATTTCTTCCATATAGAGGAGGGCTGGTTCCCCTTTCCTGGGAATTTTAAAGTACAGGGCAGTAGTTGAGGACACAAACAATAAATCTAGGTAGATTGCTGGGTTTTCTGCCTTCCATTTGTGAAAACTTGGACTTGTTACATAGCTTCCCTAAGCCTTAGATTGCTCATCTGCACAGTGGGAATAATAAAGTTCTCATGAGCACTGAATAAGACCTGCATTTCAACTGCTCATGGTAGCATCTAACAGATATGAGCTCCACTATTATTCTTTTCTAAAGGTCTGACTCTGATGTTTCTATCATGAACTATATATCTGGTCACTGGAATGTTTTTGAAGCAAAATATGCCTTCCTTGAATGGAGGGGGATCTTGTGTGAAAACACCTTGAAAGTGACTAAGTACATTTATTTAAGTCACACTTGTCAGGAAGAAAGCAGGGGGACCACAAAAATAATAAAAATTTTAAATTCAAATGTAGAATCTTTACTTGAAATATGTGCATTTAACATTGCCTTGACTGTTTTCGAAACAAGTCAAGGGAACCTGAGGCCATCTCTGATGTTAGTTATGCAGGGAATACAGAATGCAAGTATTGGCCTAAAATAGTGTCCAGAGCCCTGGTCATAATTTGCAATGAAGACCTCAGATCCCAGAGAGTATTCTAGCCTGTCTTCCTTCTATAAATATGTTTTCAAGTCCATACATCCTTTAAATTATTTCTTTGACAGCTTTAAATGGAAAGTCCCAGGAAGCCTAGCAGGAATTTGTAGGAGAAGCAAGACACTGGCAGTAATGCTGCAGACAGGGAGGAGTGGACCACCCTTGGCCTGGTGTCTTTCCCCTCTCCTTGAAGGCCTGAGCTAGTTGAAGGTCAGTAGTCAGGGCAGACGGCCAGCTCCAGAATGAACTCTGCAGTTTTAATTTGAAGTCATAGGATGATATTTAGACACATTAATCTTGCTTTAAAACACTTTGAATATCTGCTTGCACACACACACACACACACACACACACACACACACACTCCACAAAGACACACACACACCTTCTGCCTTCTTTGAAGATGCTTTAACACTGGAATTGACTTGACTTTGGGTATGTTTCTAGGACAACAGCATTTCTATGCAAATTGTCCTAAAGGAATTTTAAGCCAACCAGAAGTTAAAAAATGAATGACTAATTTATGAGCATAATTTGACATGGGATTTTAAGTTCAGAGATACAAGAAACCATCTATGAAGAGAAAAAGATGTCTTAAGGTGAATATTCTTTAAAAGTATTCTTGCTGGGTGTGGTGGTACTTTCCTGTAATCCCAGCAACTCAGGAGGCTGAGGCAGGAGAATTGCAAGTTTGAGGCCAGCCTCAGCAATGTAGTGAAACCCTGTCTCAAAAAATCAAAAGAACTGAGGATGTGGCTCAGTGCCTAAGCACCTCTGGACTCAATCCTGGGTACCCCTCCCCCTAAAAAACTATTCTCTTGTGCATAAGACTGAGTCATCTCGTGGTACGTTAGTGGTCTTAGAAATCATACTTTAAAGCTGTTACAGAGAGGGTTGTCTCTTTACATCATATGTATTAAATAGAAGACTCCATCATATATCAAAGAATAAAATTACTTATGAATTAACAAGAAGGTGTGAAAAGTTATGTGATGCCCAATCTCCTTGGTTTTACTATTTTGGTGGTCTTAAACATATGTATCTATTCACATTATAATATATGCTTGTACATACAGAGATATATTTTGGAAGATTGTTTGGACACCAGGTTTCTATGAGACCACTTTTAAATATAAGAATACTTTCAAGCACTTTAAACATTTCTCCAGGTGCTGAAATAGAATATATTTGATGACTGGATTCTAGTAACATAAGGACCATCACAGACAATTTATGAATTCTTGAGTTTAAGAAAATGGATAAATTGTTCAATTTTAATTACTGAGTGCTACAAACCTGCCTACGCTGTTGTGGGCAATGGAGAAAGCCCTGAACTTGGGCCCAGGCTTGCCAAATTCTGACTCTAGCCTCGGGCAGGTTGTTTTGGTTGTCCCAGGTCCTGGGAATCTTTGTGGGGTGGTGCAGCTCAGGGCACCGGCCCTGGAAGGAGGGAGCCCTGAGTGGAGACAGAGGGCCAGATAGACCAAGGATGCTGCACTGACACCTGAGTGCCTGGGGTGTTGGAGCAGGAGCTGTGGAGTTCCAGGTGGAGCTTCTCTTTCAGAGTCCTGCCTAGCGAGCCCTGGAGCCCTGCGAAGGGGAGTCTTTGCTGAGGTTCTGCTGGGTCACTGGGAATTCAGATGACCCCAGCGGGAGGTGACAGCTCTCTGTGTACAGCTGGAGGGGAGTTTGGCTTCCCCACCTATTGAAACATCTGTTTACTCTGGCCAGCCTCACTGGAGGGAGAGAGGATGCAGACAGTTTCCTACAGTGCAAGGGAAAGGCTGTGTTTTGTTTCCTAACACCAGAGCAACTTCTTATGGGGAAGAATAAAAAATGGCCTCACTTTGGTACCTGCTTATGAAAGTCCTTTCCATCTTCTTTGATAGACCTGAGAATCTGCTTCTCATGAGCTTCTCAAGGCAGTTGGGCCGTCTGATGGTTTGTTTTGTGAGTTTGTTTGATTTTCTGTTTAAAATCACGTTAGGGGTAAAGACCAAATGTTGGCTAACACATCAAACAGGAAGCTCAGTTGTGAGCTACCTCACCACATGCTCTATCAATTTTGAAGGATATTAGTTTTGGTCATTAGATTAATTGTTGGTTAAGGAAGTTGGTTAGCTCATTAAGAGTTTGACTCCTTAAGCTGACAATGTGTTATGAAAATAAGATCCAGTAAAACCTTACCTGCTGGTGCTGGAGTTGAGGCTCAATGGTAATGCGCTTGCCTGGCATATGTGAGGCCCTGGGTTCAATACCCAGCACCACATGTAAATTAAACAAACAAATAAAAAGGATCCATTGACAACTAAACACACATACACACACACACACACACACACACACCTTACCTATTCCAGTTCATCGAAATACCCAGTCTTATTATTTGCACTCATGAGCACTAAGTATGCTCAAGGAGAAATGTTTTCAATATTTTACTAAATTGATTAAACTCATATATAACAAATACAGTAATGGAAGCTAAAGATTATTTGAGGAAATGCAACAAGATACAGACACCTCCATATAAGCTCTTTGTTGATTCTTTTCCAACAATTGTGCAGATGTGGGGGCCTGGGTGGGTTAGGATCTGTGTATGTTGAATCTTGGGTTCTCTTACTTTGAAAGGGTCTTTGACTTCACTGATCAGCATGTGTGTCTACAGATGATTCGAAAATAGGTTGATGTATCATTATTAATCTCGATCTCTGAAAAACATTTTTTAGGGAGTCTTATTTTTACAATGTGTTTCTTTAATATTTACCTTTTCCATCACTACTGATACAAAGGCAAATTTCAAAGTTAACATCAGACAAAATGAAATTGGTGACTGTTCTTTTCTGTTATAGTTCCTTTTTATTTCTTCACACCCAAAAATGTAACCACCCTTGAGACTGGTGGAGGCTGAGTGTGCCCTGCGGACTGGACCAGCGTCAAATCTGCCACTGTGCCACAGCTGTGTGAGCCGTTCCCTTTAGGGACCTCAGTGCAGGGCTTAGGAGATTCCCCGGTGCATCTTCTGGGTTTTTGTTGTAGGGTTGCTGATATTTTTGTTGTTGCAGTTTCCTATGGATGTATACTTATTTCAGATTTTTTATTTTTTTGGTACTAGGGATTGAACCCAGGGGTGTTTAACCACTGAGCCATATCCCTGGCCCTTTTTCATATTTTATTTAGAGACAGGGTCTCACTGAGTTGTTTAAGGGCCTAAGTTGCTGAGGCTGGGTTTGAACTTACAATCCTCCTGCCTCAGGGTCCTGAGCCACTGGGATCACAGGTGTGAACCACTGCACCCAGATCAGAATAAAATTTGACCAAAAAACGGTGACAGCTCTCTAGAGCCCTAACCTGAGGTCTCTGGTGCCTGCCAGGTGTTGAGGAGAAAATGCCTTCACTCAGTGTGAAATGACCACCCGTGTTCAGACCTGGGAGCTTTCCACTATGTAACAAAGGATTGCCTTGTAGATGTCGGTGCTCCATGGATGCTTCTGGAGTGCCTTTTCTCTGAATCCCCGGGCTAAAGGGAAGAGAGACTTTGGATTATGAGGCCTGTCTACTCGGCTCAGGCTATGCCATTTAGCCCCTACCTTCCTGCCCTTGCAAGCAACCATACCTGGCTTGCCTACCTAACTGGAGCGCTAGCATGTGTGCCTGCTGATGTGTGAGCCCTCAGTGTGTGCAGAGCTCAGTGGTGCCACCCACTCATTAAATCGCTGAAGCCCAGAACCCCCATGAGGTGACATGAGCAAGTAATTTTAAATATGGCAAGTTTAAACAATAATTAAGCAATGTCCCTCTTTTTGAAATAGTTATTAGGGATTTTAATGAAGGCAATGGACCCTTTTAACTAAACAAATAAACAAAAAATTTCCTTTTGAGTTATAATGTAAATAAATGAAAACTTTGAAATGATCTGGTTGTCCTCCCCTTCTGAGGATAAATGCTGGCAGCCATTCACGGCCCCCGCTATTCTTGCTAATTCCTGCTATGTTTAGCATTGATAGAGCCAAATTTTAGATCACAAGTTTTGGTAAATAACTCACAGTGAGAATAATATTTGTCCTCGGCAGTAAGTGGGTTCCTGTGGTTTCACATTGGCTGTGTGCAGGGGAGGGTACAGAGGGTCTTCGTGGTGTCCCATATCAGAGGGAGTGCCAGAAGGGAGCTTGCCACGTGTCTCAGCTTCATGGAGGGAGGGAGGCCATCCCTGGCTGGCTCAGGCTTGCTCTGGCAGCTGAGGGGTCTCCTCGGCCACAGAGCAGCTGGATCTGCCATCCTTCGGAAAGATGCCACTGACTGAGTAGGTGTTGATTCTCAGAGTGTGCCTTTAGGACCACAGCTCAACTGTGCACACTTGTCAGCAATTCTCAGGCCCCACCCCAATCCCAGAGTGTTAGAGCCCTGGGGGTGGAATCAGCATGCCAGCCGGCCAGCCAAGGGCTTTGGATGCCGGCTATTTTGGGAACCAGAGGCCAGAGCACCCAGGATGATCCTTGTTCCAGGCTTCTACTTCTTCCATAAAACAAAAATTCATACTACTGGTCTATTCTAAGGCCTCAGCCCCCCGAGACATATGTCCCAAGCTCTCTAATTCTGCAAGTCTGAGTTTAAATCCACTTGTCTGGCAGTATTGATAAGTGAATAGGGACTGAGAGGACAGTCCCTGAAATCTGCCTGGGCTGGGATCCTGGCGCCTCCATTTCACAGCATTGCTCACCAAGCTGCTCCACTTGCTGTGTGCTGAGTTCCTCATGACACGGTTACAAGGGCCCTGGGTCCTGAGAGGGCTGTGAAGAGTTGGTCCGGTGCATGTAGAACGTCACCTGGTCCTTCGCAAGTCCTTCACGCTGGCTAGGAACATAGCCGTCTCTCCCTAAGACCTCCTGAAACGTTCAGGCTGGAACTGTGGATTGGACAGCTGTGTTTCTCATTCTTGGGCTACATATTTAAAATGTTCTTAAATACTTGCTAAAGAAATAATAAATTAAGGGTGTTAAAAATTTGGTCATTGTAAGGCTCCACAATGTGGTGTATCTATAGATGACAGGAAAGCAGAATTGTTAAGAAATAAGCAACAGTTCTTTAGGAAGGCATGAATTATTTAGCAGTGGGGATGCGTGTGAGGCTTGTGATTGCTTCCATGTGGTAATCAGAAAAAAGAAATGAATGTAATTAGTTTAGATTTACCTGTATTTGGAGTTCTTTTAAACTTTTAGGCAGTTGTCCATCTTTAATAGGGCGATAGCTAATGTAATCGGGTGCCTGCTAGGTTGGGTCTCTTCATTTTGGCTGATGGAGAAGCACCTTTGGTCTGGTGAGGAGTGGTGTCCATGCATGTACCATGATGGGTGCTTTTAAAGCATTATATCAAAATGAAAAGGTAACCCCAAGAAACAAGGCTGTTCTGTGAACATAGACTAAGGTTGCCTGAAATGGAAGTTCATGATCATAAGTCCTAGGTGTAAAATTTGAAACAAGGTATATCTCACTCCATCCTCCATCTTAATATCACCAAATATGTAAAACTAAATTTTCATCAAATGAGACACAGACCATCTTTTGCTATTTTAAAACCACAACTAGATAGCTGTGGACTATGGAACATGGAACAGAGGGCACTGGGAAGTTCACCGTAGGTAATATTGTTCACATTATTATTGGCACCTATAGAAGTCGAAGACCCTCACCCAAACCCGTGTTCTGATCTTCATCCTTCCTCTGTCTGCACCAGCTTTCAGATGTGACAATGGCCAAGGTACATGGAGAGACATCAGCTGCAGAGAAGGGCCGCAGGGTGATCTCTGGTGAGGTCTCTCTTCCTGCTTGCAGATGGCTGCCTCCTCACTGGGTTTTCACATGGCCTTTTGCATGAAGAGAGATAAGATCTCTGGTGTCTCTTCTTATGAGGACAGCAGGCCTGCCGGACTAGGGCCCCACCCTCATGACTTCATTAAGTTTAATTACTTCCTTGGGGATTAGAGGTGGGATGTACAGGGCAGGGCAGGGTGGGGGGCACCATTGCACAGTGACTTGGGTGGTGTTGGCTCACACCTGGAAAGTGCTGTTTGGAGTGTGTGTGACCCATTGCCAGCTCTATTCACCGCCTTTGGTTTCCAGCACCATTATAATAGCTGATGTAATAGAATGTCCAAATAGATTAAGATCTCAATGCCTACAATAGAATGGAATGCAAAGTGTATTTTGAAGATGTACCATCAGACACTCATTCTCATAAGCAAAAAATGGTTTAGCTCATCTTCAGAGGAACTCTTAAAAAGTAAATTCATGAAGTCACATTTATCCATGCGTAAGAGGAGAAGCACCCCCTGCCCTCTGACGCTTTCTTGGTCATAGGGTTTCCAGAGAAAAGGGGGGAAGGCGCATGCCTGCAGAAGTTCACAGAGAACAGCCTGCCCAGCGCTGAGCGGACTCCAGGCCTTGCCCCTGGCTTCCACAAGCAAATGCCCCTGCTCAGTACAGGAAGTGCCTTTAAGGGAACCTCAAGACTTGGAAGGAAATGCGAGCAGGTGAAGTGGTCTGACTTTGCTAGACTTGCTGGGTCCATTGCAGTCTGGAGTCGTATTTTCCCTCAGGGAAGCTTTTAGCTTTCTGCTTCTTCTTCCACTTCAGGATTAGGGAAAGTGGTCGGTTTTGTTTTTCTATCCCCCTCACCAGCCCACTCCTCCTCCTGCTCCACTCCTGAGGGGAGAGATCACATATCAGAGAAGGTCCTTCTGCAGAAAGACAGGCTGTGTCTGCAAATCCTCTCGGAGGCCTCTGCATATTAAAATTTTTATCTCCAGGGTTCAGAAAGAAATAAACACCAGCATGGCAGACAGGATAGGGCTTTTTCCCCTTTCTAGGAAAAATGCTGGTGATTAACCAAGTCCTCCAGCTGTCTTCATAAGTGATCAGTGTCAAAATCCACAAATGTTCTTCCAAGTTAGGGGACTACTTGTTCCTCCTTTCTACGTCATTGTTCATTTTGATGGGACTAGGGTATTCAATTCAAGTCCCCACCCCCAACCCCAATGCTGGGGATCAGACCCAGGACCTCACTGGCCTTGGGTGTGCTAGGCGAGTGCTCTGCCCCTGAGCCACACACCCAGCCCCTCTAAGTCTTAACTTCTGCCCTGTTTTTTTTTTTAAAAGTCGCAACAAAACTAGAGTTTCATCAGATTAGAATATGATGTGTGAATTTTGGCACTTATAGTAAGTGGATCTTGACTGTTGGCCACAGTGGCGCAGGCCTGTCATCCCAGCCACTCAGGAGCCTGAGTCAGGAGAATTACAAGATCAAGACCAGCCTCAGCAATGCACCTTAGTGAGACCCTGTGTCAAAATAAAGAATGTAAAGGGGGGTGGGGTGGAGGTGTAGCAGAATGCTAGAGCACCCCTGGGTTCCATCCCAGTACCACAAAGAAAATAAATGAATCCCCACTTCAGGACTTCTGTAAGGGTGTATGGATGGCAGGATCCCTGAGTGTCACCAGCAAATTCAGTGTGGCATTCTTTGGGGGATTCGGTTTTGTCAGGCTGTTTGGAGATATTTTTCAGTATCAAAACTATAACACCAGTTACCTGGGTGTTTGGTTTGGCAGAATAACCAGTTAAACTGCTGCTTCTACCTTAATTCCTTCATGGAAACCCTGAGCAAATTCTAACATTTATTGAAATGTAGGTTTATAAACAAACTAGTAGGATAAGAGAGAGATTCATACAAATAATGGAAAATATGAAGACGGACTAGCTTTTCCTGACCTGCAGTTAACAGCCTGCCAGCCTTTCCTGGGGGCCGCTTTGCCTTTTCCTCCCCTCCCCCTCCCCCTCCAGATCTCCCCATGGTGGGAAGATGAGTCTTATGGCACTTTTTCTATGCCCTAATCTTGTCTAAAGTAACCAGGTGATTTTTTTAGGGTGTTGTTGTTGTTGTTGTTGCTGTTTTACATTTCATTTTGGTATGGTTTACACACTGAAGAGGAATAAATTGGTTTTACTGGAATATATAACTGGGTAGTTTCCAGGACTACTCGCCTAGTGTAAGGTACAGTATCCAGCTGCGTCCATGTGTGCCTTCCAGAGTCAGATGCCTCAAGGGCCGGGAAGATCACAGAAAGGAGGGAGTAGGAGGGTGTGGTACTAACAGGGTGGCAGGGACTATGGCGTACTGACATCGCCCAGCCAGGGGGAAGCATCGCTGCTGAGCGGGAATGTTAGACAAGTGTGAACCGATGTTCGAATTTCATTTTTTTGGCACCTCTTCTCCATGCCAAAAAATAATAATCATCTGAATTTTTATGTGAGGCATTCTGGTTTTTAATCTGGGGTTATGGGTTTAAAAATATTTAAACTGTATTGACCAGATAACAGGCCTGCAGGTCACTTTGACTACCCAGCCTCGACTCAACTGCTGGAGAAATCTTTGGTTCCTACAAGGCCTCACCAGCCCCATGGGTACAGGTGAAGTCACGTAAGACAGCTTCACCAGGGCAGGTGTCTCTGCCACTGCCCTAAGGACGGCCTCAGCGTCCCCCTCCGTCTCAGGCAACATCTCTTGGGGCCCCTGCCCAGAGGTACTGAGTTCCCCGCTCCCTGGAGGAATTGCACTGGTGGGCCACCAGACCCTACCCCCAGGATGCTGAAACTCCTCGCTCTTTTCTGTGTGGGAAAGGGACCCTCCTTCCTCTTGTGTTGACTGAGATATTACTATTGTAATATTACTATTGTAATATTTCCTGCCTTAAAAAAACAAACAAACACCCAGTCTCTTCTTTCTTCTGTGGGGCAGACAGAGGCTCTGGGGTTGCTAGGAGGGCAGCTAGCTGAGTATGCTTCATATTCAAAATCCGACACCAGTACTTCTCTGAGCCTCACGGCCTTTTCTCATTCTGTCCATCATGCTGGATTTCCTTCCCCACGTCTCTCTCAGGCACCGAGTCTTTAATATCCCCACCCCTATCCTCAGCTCCCCAAATAGAATCTATGATATATGTCTGAAAAAAAAAAAAAAAATAGATCTGAATGCCAGAATACTGTCAGAATCCTTTTGCCAGAATCCATTCCTAGCCCCTTATAAATCAATCAACCCTATCAGTCAAAGGAAGTAAACTGGGCTGGGAAAGCCACCAAGAATCTTCTGGTCTTAGTCTCCATGAAGGCTTACCCAAGATATACCATTCAGCAAATTTGTTTTAATCTTCACAATTTGTTATGGTTTAAATATGAAATATCCCCCCAAAATTTGTGTGTGAGACAATGCAAGAATTTAGGGAGTAAAATGAATAGATTATGAGAGGAATAGCCTGATTAGTGGATTAATCCACTGATATGGATTAACTGGGTGGTAACTATAGGCAGGTAGGATATGACTGGAGGAGATGGGTCACCGGGGTTTATATTTTTCTGGTAAACAGAGCTCCCTCTGCTTCCTATTACCACATCCTGATCTGCTTTCCTTTACCATACCCCTCCATCATGATGTTCTGTCTCACCTGGGACCCAGAGGTATGGAGTGGGCCAACCCAGACTAAACCTCTGAAACAATGAGCCAAAATAAATTTCTCCTCTTCTACATAGTTCTTGTCAGGTTTTTTGGTTATGGTGATGAAAAAGCTGACTAAACCATAATTGAGTGTAAACTTAAGGAATAAGAGCTCCTTCAATGATTTAGAGCCAACCATACTTACATTGTCTGTGTATTATAGAAGTATAATTTTTACAGTTGTGTATTTAGCCCAACTTCTGTATTACTGCTATCCCAAGGTAAATTAGGGCAGGTACATGGTTGGGACGCTGCCACAAATTATGATAAGACCCCTGTGGTAGCCTGAGCTATTTCATTATATACTTTATAACTGGTTTCCAGAATGCAATTTTGCAGAAAGTGGAGATGATGTCACTGGATATATAAAAAGCTAAACCGAAGGCTAGACACTGATCTATTGTCAGATGATGTTGAACTTTTTTGTAGGGAACTTCCCTTTTGACAATAATTCATCATTTCATGAGTGGTAAGTAACAGCATTGATTGCACAAAGTAAGTTCACCTTTGGGGATAGTTTTTATTACTAAATCACTGGGAAGATAACCAGTAGTCATAGTGAAAATATCTCCTCGGTACTATTAGAGCAGTTTAATTCATCAGGGTTTGCCATTTTGTTATGCTCTGATTTGTACAAACTCCTGAGCAGATGTCTAGTGTCTGGAATCATATTGATGACTGGACTGTTGTCCCTGGCTTTAAGTCCCTTGAGGCAGGTGACCAGCTGGTCCTAGGAAGTACTCAAGGCTCAGATATAACCCATCAGTTCACAAAGCCCCTAGAAACATGAAGACAAACTGAGTCGAGTGACCAGCTTCTCTCCCCTGCATGTCCTTTCTTGATCCCTTCTTTAAGGGCTTCTTTGGTGAACATCTTAATCTGATTACACTGGGCAGGGAAGTTTACATTGTGATTTACTGTAACTACGATTTAATAGGACCCTGTCTGTCCAAGTAATAGGGCAAGATCAGAGTCATGGTTGCTACCCAAGCAGCTCTGCCCAGTGTCTGGAGGAAGAAAAAATGCTGAGAAGAGAGAAGATTGATATATATACAAATTAAAGGATAGAATCATGCCCGTGTGTAGAAGGAGAGTAGATGATCATTTCTAGGAAGGGGACTGTTACAGTAAATGTAGTTGGTAATTGTGCTACGCAGCAGGATATTTGCAAATAAGAACAAAAGATCTAGGTTGAGTGGTGTTTTGGTTTAGATATGAGCTGTCTCCCAGATCTACTGTTAATGGAAGAATATATAGAGGTAAAATGATTAGATTATGAGACGTGTAACCTAATCAGTCCATCCTAGTTTGAATGGACTAACTGGGTGGTAACTGGAGGAAATGGGTCACAGGGTGTGCCCTGGAAGGGTGCAGTTTCCCTGTGGCCCCTTCCCTCCTTTCTCTCTACTTCCTGACCCCTCGTGAGCTGAGCTTCTTCCCTTTGCTGGGCCCTTCCCCCAGGATCTACTGCCTCACCTTGGACCCAGAGCAATGGAGTCTGCTGTCTACGAACTGAGACCTCTGAAACCATGAGTTCCAAATAAACTTTCCCTCTTTTCAGGTGTTATCAACCCATATTTTGGTCATAGCAAAGCAAAAGCTAACTAGTACAGCTGGTCACTATGGGCACAGTGCCAGGGGTACCTGGAGTCTGTACCTTCAGGAAGCAAAGCAGCATGAACCATCTTTGGTTCCCAAGATGCTCCCCTCGTTCCCTCTTCTCCAACCTTCCAGTGTCAGTTCACACATAGTTCCTCCCAGGAAGCCTTCCCAGACCACCCCAAACCAGACCTGGTTTCCTTTTCCATGTTTCCCAACACCTGTGCCACCCCTACCTGGTGCACATCTCTTAAGTCATCAGTCAGCTGCTTAGGTGATGGTCTGGTGTCTGTCCCCTTGGCCAAACTCAATGCTCTTGGAGGACAGAGTGTCATTGCTGTTTCTGAGGGTCTGACTTGGAAGAGCAAAGAGCACACTTGTTCTCTAAAAATCGTGTCTTTTCAATGTATGTCACAGTAGAGAGTTGGTGTGAGGATTCTAACATTCCAAAACACTTGGGTGGAAGCAGTAGGAAAGCAAAGTCTTGGACGCCCACAGAAGGTGAGCCAGGGTTGGTGCCATTTGTAAGCACTTTTGCACATTGCGCAGTGCCCTGGACTCCCACGCAAACCCTGCCTCCGGGGCAGTACTCCATGAATATCTGAGTAAAGAGGCAAAACAGAGAAAAGTTGACAGTCCACCTCAAATAACTAAGGAACCACAGGACAGAGGTGTAATTTCTCCTGTGTTTTCCTGTATCAGTCCTTAAAAACCTTCAGCTGTGTGTGAGAAAGCTCTTTAAAGACTAGGACTGCCTCAGAGTCAGGTGGGTTGTCTGAGCAGGAATGGAGTGCCCAGTCACAGAATCCAGAGTGGGAGGCACTTGATGAGATGTTATAAGTGGCCAGTCAAGCAACAGATAAAGAGTTAGAACCCCTAAGTATCTTTCTGGTATTGACGAGCTGTGATGGTAGGATTTTAGTCTGTCTAGCTCCTGCTAGAAAATAAGCTCCAGAAAGGTGGGATTTTCACTGTTTTATTCACTGCTGTGTCTTCAGTGCAGACGACAGTGCCTGGCACAAGGTAGCAACCCCCAAAACACTGAATAAACAAATAGACTGGTACATAGCAAAAGTGAAATGTTTCTAGCATGGAATAGGCTCCAATCAAATGTGTATTTCATTGGCCTGAATCAAATAAGCCATACATCCAAGGAACTGAACAGGCACTTTGAGAAGAAGAAATACGAATGGTCAACAGATATACGAAAAAATGGTGAACATCTCTAGAAGTTGGAGAGATGCAAATTAAAACGACACTGAGAGTCCACCTCACTCCAGTCAGAATGATCATCATCAAGAGTACAAGTGTTTTCATCCGTTTTTTCACTGCTGTGACTAAATGACCTGACCAGCACAGCTGTCGAGGAGGAAGAGTTTATTTGAGGGCTCACAGTTTCAAAGGTCTCAGTCCATTGACAGCCCGCTCCATTCCTCAGGGCTTCAGGTGAGACAGGAACAACATGGCAGAAGAGTGTGGCAGAGGGAAGCAGATTAGGTGGTGATCAGGAAGCAGAGAGAGACTCCACTCTCCAGATACAAAATATATACCCCATAGCCACATCCCAATTCCCACCTCCTCCAGCCACTCCCCACCACTTCAGTTATCGCTCAGTTAATCCCTATCAGGGGATCAATTCACTGATTGGGTTACGACTCTTACAACCCAATCATTTCTCCTCTGAACCTTCTTGCATTGTCTCACATGTGAGCATCTGGGGGACACCTCACATCCAAACCATAAAAACAAGTAATCATAAATGTTGGTGGGGACACGGGGGAAAAGGCACACTCGTACATTGCTAGTGTGACTGAAAATTGGTACGACCACTCTGGAAAACAGTATGGAGAGTCCTTAGAAAACTTGGAATGGATCCACCATTTGACCCAATTATCTCACTCCTCAGTTTATACCCAGAGAATTTAAAATCAGCATACTACAGTGATGCAGCCATATCAATGTTTATAGCAGCTCAATTCATAATAGCTAGCTATGGAACCAACCTAGGTGCCCTTCAACAGATGGATGGATAAAGAAAATGTGGTATATATACACAATGGAATATTGGTCATACAGAAGCATGAAATTATGGCATTTACTGGCAAATGGATGGAACTGGAGACTCTCATGCTAAGTGAAATAAGCCAATCCCCCAAAAATCAAAGAGCTGAATGTTCTCTCTGATAGGTGAATGCAAACAGAGTAAGGGAAGGGGAGGAAAGAGTAGAAGTTCATTGGATTAGATAACGTGGAATAAAGGGAAAGGAAGAGGGACGGGAATAGGAGAAATAGAATGAATTGGACATAACTTTCCTATATTCACATATGAATACACAACTCGTGAAACTTCACATCATGTACAACCACAAGAATGGGATCCTAATTAGAATTAGTTACACTCCATGTATGTGTAATATGTCAAAATACACTCTACTGTCCTGTACATCTAAAAAGAACAAATTTTTAAAAAATTTTAAAGCCATAAATTAAAAATGGCTGAAATTTGACATCATGCCATGGAGTAAAACGCAAGGGTCAACATTTCAAATAAGCACGTGAAGCCAAACTGCTCTCTGCTTTATAGACCAAATGTTCAGGAGTTCATATGAAATTATATTGGCCTGGGATCTGCAGGGTCCAGAGCCAGCTCAGCTGCTTCACACAAAGGGTTTAATGAAGGAATTCTTAAATTGTTAAAGGGTCAGGGTGGCTTAAGGAGCCAGTAACTGCAGCAAACCTTAGCCTCTGACCTCTGGAACAACACGCAGGAGGGACCAGGGGACAAGATGGGACTTAGGGAACTCAGGGAAGGGCCTGAATCACGAAGACGTGATCTCAATGCAGCCACTGCTGAGCACCAGACCCCTACTGAACAAAGCTGCAGAAGAAATGTCCATTTCCCTCATAGCATTGGTGCCCCCATTTGTCAAACCTACCTGGATGCTAGCCAGCATGGGAGTGGGCCGTACACCCTTGGGACCACACAGGGCCCGAGAAGGTGGGATGGAGGCCAGAGTAGGGGCAGCACACAGGGACTACCCATCACCCATCACATACATTTATTTTGTCCTTTTTATATTTAATTATATACAGAATACATATTTAATAAAGCGTAGGGACAGGGATCCAAGGGGTAGTGAAGAAATCTCTGACCCCACCCTTCCAACAGCTAGTATTCCTAGTTTGTTTTTCCCTCTTCTTTCATATATTATAAAGGATTTGATAATTTTTATTCAGAATAAACCAGAATAAATTTGGTTGCACTTGTTCTGTGACCTAATTAAGATGACCTGCAGGGGAGCAGAGAGCTCTTTGCCTTTCCTTTGTTCTGCTAACATAAACAAGTTACTTCATGTACCTCTGTGGGAACCGGGAATTAGGCAAGTGCTTAGACTCACAAAAACTTTCAGCAAGTTTGACTCTCAGCTTGGATACCGAGTAATTAAATATGAGATGAAAGATGAGTCCAACTCGTCTCTCAGATTGGAACGAGGACTCTAAGGGAAGGCAACCTAATGGAACTTGATTTTACTGTCAATAGGAAATTACTCTTCACTTTCAGGATTGTTTGACAGACAGTTTGAGAGTGGGGGAGAGGCAGTCTAGACAAACACAGCAGATGTTTATGTGCACAGACCTCGGTAGTTTTTAACTGCGGTGCCCCACATGGCTGCCTCACACTGGATACGCTTGTCACTCTTTGAGACTTGTCCAATCCTGCATGACAGGCATTCCAGGAAGACAGCCCAGGTCCATTCACTGTGCCCAGCACGGAACCTGGGGCTCAGTGGGTCCCAGTAAGTGAAGGCGAATAATGGTCCATGCTGTTAAGAGAAGGGACAAAGGCCGGGTGGGTACACACACCTGTGATCCTGGCTACTGGGGACGCTGAGGCAGGAGGATGGCAAGTTTGAGGCCAGCCTGGGCAATTTAGTTAGACCCTACCTCCAAAGAAAAATCAAAAGGGGCTCAGTGCTTGCCTAGCATGTGTGAGGCCCCGAGTTCGGTCCCTGGTACTGCAAAAAATAGAGGAGCCATGGAGGGAATGGTCGTGGGGTTGCTGCTCTGTGTACCACCAGCATCCCCAAAGGCCAAGATCAGTGCCCACAGCAGCAGGTGGGCATTTCAGACTGTTGTCATTGCTTAATCCAGGTCTGCAGCCCTTGTTGCTGTTGCCTTCTTTAGTTACAAAGGGAAAAAATCCTGGAAAGAAATGTTATCACACTTAAGAGCGAGTTCTGCTTTGCTGGAGCAGAGCCTGTATCTGGCCTTGTAGAGATTCCTGCCGGAATGGGATTGTCCCCTTGCCCTAGTGCAGGAGGCCAAAGGAATATGAGCTCCCATCACCCACTTCAGTCCTGAAAACTAGAGAGTCCCCTGAGATGAACTCATTTGCTCACAGATTGCCCATCTCAGAGGCTAGGCCGTCAGCCATCCTGACCTTGCCCTTAGCTTTGGCAGTGGGAAGCTTGACTTGGAGGATCCTGAAGGATGGTAATTGCCCAGGGTGAAGAGTGGCAAGGGGTTGGGAAGGGGGTCTTGAACCAGTTCAGAGACTGATCTAAATTTGCTCCAAGCAGCTCATCTGTGTCTGCCTTGCCAGTTTTAGTCCTCACCCCTCCTGCTGGGGAGAACTGCCTCTGAGCCCACTGTCGCTTCGTCTGTGGAAGGGGTGGGGGCAACTGGCAATGTGGAACTGAGCTTCCCCCTCACCCCTCACATCCAAGGAGCTGCATCACAGAGAGGGAAAGGCTGGCAAAGAGGGGCTGGCTCCTCGACCAGGATGTGCAAATATCGTTACTCTCAAACTGTAATTCTCCTTTTAATTGGTGTTTTGGAAAATACTACTGCAGGATTTCAACCCAAGTACCCAAGTCCCTTTTGCAAATTCAAGTACATTTTTCGAGAGTGTCTCCAAAAGTATAGATTGTGTGGAATGCCTTTAGTTCTGAATGGATTAGATGTGTGTTATCTCCTGGGGAAGAATGTGTCTGGGAGCAGTCTGCATTCTTCCAGGGATAATTCCTTCATTGTGTTCAGCTCAGCGACTCCTCCAGTGGTGTCCTTAAAGATGGGACCCACAGATTACTGAAAGCAAGAAGCTCTTGGTCACATAGTTACTTGCTTAGTATCTAAAAATTGTTCAGTTCAGAAATAACTAAGACTCGATGTCACCATCTCTGGAAAATAAAGACCGAATATCCTAGTGAAAGAACAGAAGGGAAAATAAAGCTAATGATTGTCCCAGAAGCAGAGACATGAGCCCAGGGAGGGATGCCTGAACCAGCGAGGGTGCCAGACTGAGCGCCCTTCAAGGTCACCCAGTTCACCGGGTGGCTGCCTGGTGGTAGGTCTGAGGGAGAAGTTCAAGGGCAAGGGAAGGGCGGGCTGTGAAAACCTGCTGGGAATCCAGGCTTTGCCTGTTTTCTGAAATTCTTAGGACCCCGCTCAGTGCTGACAGTGCCCTGTGGGGCGAGAGACTAGGTTTTCAGTCCAGTGACGCCAGTGACTGGCATTGATAGCTTCGTTTCTATTGCCACATTGGCTACTGCAGGACAAGCGTTTTCATGTAATTTCTCCGACACTGACTCCAGCTTTTCTTGGGTGCCTTCGTCTGTCTTACTTAGATCCCTGTCTTTTGCAGAGTAAAGACTTTTTAAATTTGTAAAAACAAACTCACCTGTCGTTAAAACTATTTTACTTTGAAAATAACCCTTTCAAAAGGAGAAAGACAATTTAACCATTTTGTTTACTTGGCCAAGTGCAGATCTTGCCTTGCAGAACAACAACCAGGCAGAATTTGTAGTTGGTGATGTTTTCTGGGCTTAAAGCAGGCAGAGGTGTGTATAGATTTTCAATAAATAACTGTGATGCAGATGGATGTTAATACATTACCACTCCCTTGCAGAAGGAAGGTCAGTGTGTCCTTCTAAGGGACTTTGATGGGGTTGTGTGGCACTTTCAGGAATGCATGAGACTTCAATGTTTCTGACACTTATTCTCTGGTTTACTCTTAGAAAATGCAATTTCATGCCTTTTCTATTTCAAAGAAAAGTTCTGATAGACTTAAAATAGACTAAGAATGTTTTACCAGTAGCCTATGTGTCAGGAAATAACTGGTTTTATCACTTATCCTGAAAAAATGTATCACAATGGCATCATCTTAAGTCACAACATAAGCAGGGTTCCCCGTACACATACAACTCCCCCAGCATTTGAAATTGTTATACCCTGTGTGTAAAACATGTTTTGAAGCACCCCTTGTAACTGCCAGCACCTTTGTATCTGAAAATGGCAGGGTATTTTATAAATCTGGTTCATCTAGTATTGATGATATGAAGCAAAATCTTTTCTTGAGCCCCCAAACTTGTGCATGAGTCTGCCCTTCTTCTTTTCTGTGGACCATTCTTTCATCCTTGGTTTCCCAGCTTCTTGGAACTGTTGCCTGGCTCCAAGTTCAGAAAGGTGACTCTATTAACCAGGACTTGCTAAGTCCCTGCAACTGAGCACTACCCTGTACCTCCCCCTCTCCCTCTGCCCAGTCCTGCTAGACAAACCCAGTGTGGTCTCATTCCTAAAATCCCTGGCTACCTGGAAGGATGGGCAGGTCTTTCATAGAATTTGATAACGACTGCATAACCCTTCCCAGGGACTATTAGAGTTTTGACTGATGACTTTTACCCTAAACCAAAAGGAGTTGGTTTCAGGTTGAACACCCTGGTCTCTAAAATGTTCAGGAATCTGGGGCTGGCCTTGTGGCTCAGTGGCAGAGTACTCACCTAGCACACGTGAGGATAGATCCTCAGCACTGCATAAAAATAAAAAAATAAAATAAAGGTATTGTGTCCATCTACAACTAAAAATTTTTTTTCAAATAAAATGTTCAGAAATCTCAAATGCCCCCAAATCCAAAACATTCTGAGTGCTGTTATAAAGGCATGCATGGAAAATACCAGACCATGAAACTTTGTCTCATGCACAAAATTATTAAAGTTATAAAATTAACTTGTGGCTGTGTGTGTAGGTAAATGTGGAACACAAAAGAATCTCATGTTTAGACTTGGGTCCCATGCCCAGGATCTATCTCTTTATGTATATGCAGATATTCCAAAATCCAAAACAATGCAAAATCTTCTGGTCACAAGCATTTTGAATAAGGGATACTCAACCCATAGTGGGATTCCAGGCATTAGGGCAGACTTCCGGAAAGGGATTTTTAAAAAATTGGACTTTCTGACCCTTTTCCAGTCAGGCCACATGCCATCCTTGCTTGTGGGCTTATATTTTGGTGGCTATAGACATGTTCAGAGGGATACTACCTTTCTGTGCCTGGATTCCCCATTTCAGGTGGGGACACTGGAAAGAACCTCTTTCCCTCCTGATTGGTAACCAGCACTAGCACCAGATTTAAAATGGTATCTTTATCCCCTAACAAGGCATACATTTGCATGTACCTGTGGCTACTATCATTTAGAAAGAAATTTATTTTGCGCAAAAGCACTCTCTTTGCCCAGGATTAACATTGCCAAATAAAGTATGCAGAGAGAGGTGGCTCGGATACCAGTGCTTATACCTTTTGGTGAATTCATGCAAACAAGTGGTGGATAAATAGGCAGAAAGCATGGGTGTGGATGCAGATGCATGTGTGTGTTGTGTCCTCTGGTCTGACAAATCTTACAATTTAAAAACCTACATTTGAAATACTATAATGCCTTGCTGTTCGTGGATGCAGTGTGGCTGGTTTCAGTTACTTGTAGATGATTTGAGATGTCTTTACTCATGCAAGTTAGTGATCTTGCTAACCAGGAACTGTGGATGAACCACAGAATGACTGCCCCGTAGGACTAACTATGGCCTGGACTTCACTTCAGACCTGTCCTTCAGGACTCTCGCTGGTCTGGTGGGTGAGCCAACTGCCCCCCAGTCTCACACAGAGCAGCTTTATAGATTTTTGTTTCCTTGTAACATACGTAGATCTCTTAAAAAAAAAAAAAAAAAAAAAAAACCACCCAGGGGCACTCAACCATTGAGCTACATCCCCAGCCCTTTTAAAAATACTGTATTTAGCAACAGTTTCGCTAAGTTGCTGAGACTGGCTTCGAGATCGCAATCCTCCTGCCTCAGCCTCCCAAGCCACTGGGATTATAGACACACGCCCCAACGCCCAGCCAAAAATGGCTTTTTAAAACATGGTTTTAGGCAAAGGAAGAAAAAACAAGTCAAGGACTTTCATTGGAAAATTAAAGTAGCTAATTTGATATCTAAATATATGAAAATATATGAGCCAAGAAGCCAGGAACCTCTGTATGTTCCATTCCATCTGAAAGTTTAGATATTTGTTTCTTACATATGGATTTAAAATCTGTAGTATAGGAAGGTTCCCTGGTCCCCACAGATGACAATCCAGGTAGGAAGAGACCATTAGTAAGTAGGTGAACAGGAGACCATTGATCAAGAGCTGCCTACCTAACAGGGAGAACAGGGGCGGAAGCGGCTAGGAAGGCTGGATGGAAGCTTCTGTAAGATCAGGGCCGACTCAGCCAAGCAGGAAGGAAGGCACTGTCGGGTGGGGTGTGGGGCACACAGACCTCAGTGAGGAGGTCAGAGAGGTCTGCGGACGTCCAAATGGAGGAGAAAGACCAGCTCCCCAGCCCAGGGGCACTCAGACTGCCTTCCAGCATCCTTAGGTAGTGAATTCCAAACAAACATGTGGAGGAGAAATCCTTCCAACACATTTTTTCTGAACCGACTGATAGAGTTCTATCCAGAGGACTGAATTCAGTTGTTTGCTCAGCCTTATTTGAAAGGAAATAGGCATTAAAACAAATTATCCTATTATATCATTAGTTTAAAATCATTTAATAGGCATGATAGAAATAGCTTTATTAAAGATGGATCTAATGTTATTTTCTACAACCACAAATGAATGCTATAAATGGAACTTCTACTTAAAGGATTTTAATCCTTTGAAATAGTTTGGTTCTAGGTGTATAGATGGACAGAGTCCATATTTTGAATTTTAGGTCCATGGTGCAGTGGTATCAGTGTTCAACAGTATTTTGGTACTGTTGAGTCAGTCCCCTAAAGAGCCCAATGCCTTTTTCAAATGTAAATCTTCTGAATCTTTATATGAGAATAGATAAGGAATTTTTTAAAAGTCAGGCAGTCTTAGGGAAATAAAAAACCTCACATAATTTGAAGTCTGGCTTACCTAGAGTGTGGGAACTGGATCCTTCTGCCGGTACCACTTAGTATTTATAAATGTAAAATCATGGAACCTAACTGTTTTTTGAAGAAATGCCTATCAGTGTCAGTTTTAGACATTTGCCCTCAGATCTTTAAACCCGTTTTTTTAAAAGTCAAACTTACTTATTCTTACATAACTTTATTTCCTTGAAAACTGTGTTCTTGTCAATAGCAACTGTCTTGTCAATATTCAGACTACCTCCAGTGCCTCCCCTCCCCAAGTCCCTTTAATCTTATGTTACAGATGTGGCCCTTTGCTTTGAAACAAGCTCATAATTCAGGAGGTGAACTTGAACACATCTGAGCTCCAGAGACCTTGCTGATTTAACGTGAAGCTCAGCGAGAACCCGAGCCAGAGCCAGGAAGGTAAAGCCCCAGCAGCTTTAGGCAAGCGTGGGTTGTATTTGATGTTCACAAAAGAATGGCAGTCGCAGGGTGTTGCTTAGTGAAGCTGCATTTCCAAGTTACCCACAGTGGTGTCTATTGTCCTGTTTCTCAATTGCATGATGTCATGTTTCATTTAAGGCTCACAGTGATGCTGAAGTCTGTGGTCTGCACACTAGGGGGAAAAGGCAGCGAGAAAGTTGCAAATCAGGTTTTTGTAAAGCCTTTGTGTGTTGGGTTTGAGAGATAAAAGCTGACTCATGCAATATTTCCATGGAAGGCGCTGCAGGGACTAGTAAAAGCTTCTCGTTTTACCTGACTGAGCACCCAGTGAGGTCACTGCACCAGGCAGACGATGTGCTTCAGCCGAAATGGAGCACAGGTAGGTGCTGCGTGAATGCTCCGGAGAGAGGATGCAGGACCTGCTCCTTCCCTCCCAGAGCAGCTGGAGACGGGGAAGGTGCACAGTTCCTGGACTTGCAGGGGGTTTCTTCACAGGGTAGCAGAGGGACAGAAGCTCGGCTGGATGCAACACAGATGTTCCGCTGCAAATTCCACGCACTGAAATCGGACAATAGAGTTAGTTTAGAAGATGACTTTTTTCCCCCTCCATTGGAACTACAGTCTGTCTTAAACGGTTCTTGTCTTGGTTTGGTTTGGATCTTTCCTTAAAGTTAGGTTGAAACAACTAGAGAGCTGACATGCACGACTCTGGGGAGAAGTCTGAAATCTTCGGTTGTCCCGCGTTGAATGATCAATGTTTTAGACTGCTTTTTTTCTGAGGTTGGTGCAGGCTAACCTAGAGGAACAAAAGAAATGTTTGCAAATTGCATGCTTAGCAACTGCTGTGATGAAATGTAGTCTGAGTCTAGTGGCAGCCAAAGTTGACGAAGTAAATGCAGTTCGCATTTTGAGTGTTTGGGGCAGGAAATACTTTTGTTACTAGCAATGACTGGGGGAAAGGAGGCATGGATTATATTTGATGGTGTTGTCTACTGGAATCTGATTTTATTATCTGAATTTAGTGGTACTAACATTTTTGAAAGATATATGTGGCATTTCTTTGATCACATAGTGAATATAAAAATTATTTTCCTTTTAAATATTTGATACACAAAGAGGTTGTGATTTTAATTTCCTGAAGTACTTTTGCAGACTATAAAAACAACATACTTACTGAAGAAAAGACATGTTTGCAGATAAATAGCAAAGGAAGAAAATTACCCTTGGTAAAACAAATGTTAATATTGTGTTATATATCCCTCAGTCTTTTTCTAATGTGTATAATTAAGTATTAAAATTCAAAATTAGGAGCATATCCTACATCTGTTTATTAAACCACCTCGTTTACTTAATTGTATAGTTCAACCATTTCCTATGCCTTTAAGGATTTAAGAGAACATGACATATAATCGTTTTACATTGTACCTTCGAGAAGGATTTATTTACTCCAATCTCCATTGTTAGACACTACAATTTCTCTTCCTCCTTTTCCTTAAAGAAAATGTTTAATGTACTTTGTGGACAGATTTATTTTCTCAGTGTGTTATTGTTAGTCACTTGGAATTCTCTTCCTCCTCCTCCTCCTCCTCCTTTTTCTTTAAGAAAATGTTATTTTGCTTAATGCCTCCCTCCCAACTGTGCAGAGATGTTTTTGGAACAGAGTGTGTTCAATATAGATGGAGCTTGTGTATGTGGCTGTCATTGTTTTGTTTCTGCTTTGAGACTGATGTTTTCAGGCTAGCAGGAAGGTGCTGTTCAAAGTGAAGCTGGAACACAGATTCGTCTTTAATCTAAATTAAAAATAGAGGTTTTTTTAAGCCTTGGCAAAGTCAGTGACATATTTCGACATCCAAAAGCTGGCATTAGCAGGATATAGAAGAGAATTGCTCCCAAGGAGTTACTGCTTGTGCCAGGAGCCCAGCTAGGAATGGGCCATGTGGTGTGTCAGCCAGAGACAGGCAGATTGTTTCAGGGTTGGAGTCACATCCTGAAGTTTGGATGGGACCTGGGGAAGCCATAAAGTCCAGGTGTCTTGCTTATGGGCAGGAAGCTAAAGTTCAAGCTCAACATGGATGAGGCAGAGCCAGGGCAGATATGTACATCCTCTGACCAGAAGAAAGTATCATGTCATTTAATTTCTGACCTGTCCTCTGAGTTGTCTGTACACAGTTAGAGATATATTCTTGTGCGCAAGCATGCGCATACACACATACACACACACACACAGTGTAGGCCCTTTGGACACCTGGTGCCATTTTGCTTTAGACAGGTTGCTTATACTGAATTTTTCATTTCCTGTTTTTTAAAATTCCTTTTCTGCTCAACTATTTTATAAATCTATATCCATGTACAAGAAACAGTGGACTAGAAATTAGAAACCATAGTCTCTGATTCACACTCTAACTGAGCACTCAGAATCTACCCTCTCAGGGTTGTGCTTTTTTTTTTCCCATCTGCAAATATTTTAAAACATACTGAAACACATGAAAGAACTTTGAAGTTGTTTGGCAGGGGGGAATAAGGATGATTTTAATGTAGAGTTTTAGCAATCGTATTAGGGTAAGGCTAGTTTGTTAATATGGAGACTCAGGTTATCTCTTTCTGTGTAATAAATCAGCCCCAATCTCAGTGGCTGGAAGCAGTGACCATCATTAGTCATATGCGAGTCAGGAATTCAGGAGATGCTCCCCCGGGTGGTTGTGCTTGAGGTTGTTATGCAGGTACAGTCCACCATGGCGAGGCTGGGCATTTGGAAAGCTGCTCACTCACGTGTCTGGTACCAGGGCTGGAAACATTGAACAGCATGGCCAGAAGAACTGGTGTCCATTGAGTGTCCCTCTGCATGTCAGTTCATCTTACCACCTGTTTCCTTCTGCTTGGCAGCTCCAGAAAACCAGACTGTTCTTGTGATGCAGAGGACAGCTAGCCCAGTCACATAGGCTCCTCTCACTTCCTGGTCTGCTAGCCTTTGAGCATTGGCGTCCTTCTCACTGTGGTGGTAGGGTCCCTGCCACGTCTGGATTCCAGTGTTAAAGGGAAAGAATGTGGAAGAAAGATGTCAAATGTCTGGGGAAATGGACTCTTGAGGAGCATATAGCATTTCCATCAGTGGGAACTTGACCACATGGCCATATCTAATGGCAAAAGCAGCTGGAAGTATGCTCAGCTGAAACTCTGTTCACTAAGAAAAAAGAGACTGGATTTTGGTGGACAACTAACAGTTTCCTCTCTAAGTGTAACACAACAGTTTAGAGTACCCCCATGATCTCCTTCCTTTCCCATGCTGAGTCACCACACAAAAGCATCCACTGAAGTAAAAGCAACTACATTTGTTTAAAAGGCTTAAAGGAATTCCCTTCAGTCTCCTTTTAAGCAGACTGACTGGAGTCACTACTTAGCTAAGGCAATTCGTCTAATACATTAGCTGCATTAACCATTTACTTCATCCCTACCCCACTGAGGTAGCCATTTGCCTCTTAGTTTCCATCAACTAGCATCTTAGTCCATTTGGGCTACTATAACAAAATACCTTAAACTGGATAACTTATAAACAACAGAAACGGACTGCTCATAGTTCCAGGAGCTGGGAAGTCCAAGAGGAAGTCTCCTGCAGGTTAGGTGTCTCGTGCAGGCCTGTTCCTCCTTGATGGCAACTTCTGTGTGTCCTCACCTGACAGAAGTGGGTAAAAGGCTCCCTGGCCTCCTTACAAGGGCACTAATCCCATTCCAGAGGGTAGGGCCCTCATGACTCAATCACCTCCCAGAGGCCTCAAGTCCTATTATCACCACCTGGGTGATTAAGTTCCAACATGGAACCTTTATATTTAGTATTAGACTTCATAGCTTAAAAGAATCTTTGTTCTTCTTCCATACCTTGCCTCTTGTTTAACAAAGCAATTTTGCAAAATATCTTTTCCAATTCTTGATCTTCCTGTATACCTATTTTCTTTACTAACTTTTTGTCGGCCATGAGTTTGTTGTTGTTTAAGTTTAGTGAAGTTCATATATTCATTTCTATGCCACATGATACCACTGTATAAGGAATCTACTAGAAAGGTAGTTGTCAAGGCCTGGGGAGAGGAATACACAGGTTGGTGTTAGTCAAAGAAACAGATTTCAACTGTGCAAGATAAGAGCACAGTGCTGTTGCTAACAATACTGTGTTATATACTTAGAACTTTGCTAAGAAGGTAGGTTTTATGCTGTGTTCTTATTACAAAATAATAATGAAGGCATGAGGAAACTTCTGGAGGTGATGGATATGTGTTCATGGCATAGGTTGTGGTACTGGTTTCCTAAGTGTGTACTTACCTCCAAACTCATTAAGTCATATTTATCAAATATGTATAACTTTTTGTATGTCAATTGTATCAGTAAAAACAAAATATTGTTTTTAAACACTTTTGCGATGGTGTCTTGCTGTGGGCTCTAGGCCAGGCTCAACCTCACAATCCTCCTGTCTTAGTCTCCCAAGTAGCTGGGATTACAGGCATGAGCCACTGCACCTGGCTAAAATATTTTTTTAACTATTTAGTTTGGAAAAAAAAAATTATAGAAAAGACAAAAAGATATATAGAGTTCCCATATACCCTTTACCCAGTTTTCCCTAATGTTAATATCTTGTCTCACTATCGTACCTTGGTCAAAATTAAGAAATAACAATGGTAACAGACATTTTCACCTCATCACCAAACAGCAACAGAATAAGTATGAAAATCATGTTCCCTGAATTGAACACACTAAACATTAAAGAACATGTAGAATTCTAGTGCTAGTCCTGCCTTTTAGAAGAAAAATCAAGTTATTATTTAAAAAGTCAAGAAGTTAAGCAGGGCATGGTGGTGCATGCCTATAATCCCAACTAGGCAGGAGACTGAGGCAGGAGAATCATGAATTCAAGACCAGCCTGGGCAACTTAGCAAGATAGCAAGACCCTGTCTCTAAACAAAATAAGCAAACAAACAACAACAACAACAAAAAAAAAGTGAAAACCCATGTGTTTCATTCAGCTTTTGTGTCTTTATGACCAAAATACTTAAAGAGAAAAACTTGGAAGAAGGAAAATTTATTTGGGGCTCACAGTTACAGAGGTCTCAGTTCATAGATGGTCAACTACATTGCTTTGGTCCCTGGGTGAGGCAGCACATTATGGAGTAAAGACCCAGCCGAGGAAAGCTGCTCAGCTCCTGGAAGGGTCAGAAAGCAGAGAGAGGAAAGGGGAAGAAGTACCTTTCATGCCCCAGTGACCTACCACCCAGTTAGTTCTTTCACACTAGGATGAACCGATCAGGCTGTAATTCTCATAATCTAATCATTTTTCCTCTGAATATTCCGGCATTAACAGGAGCTTTGGTGGGGACATCTCTCAGTCAAATCATTATCTGATGGCTTTTAACTATGGAGTTATCCACCATATCAGAGGTACAACTCTAGGGGGGAAGGACACTTCTCAAATACTTGGGGTTGTCTTTGAAACATATGAATGTGTATTTCTTAACTTTGACTCTTAATTTTTTTTTAAATGTGAATTTGGTTGTTTACAACTTTGAGACTCTGCCAGAGGCTACTCTATATTAAATGACCTTTGCTGGCTGATTGAATAGCTTCTCGTTTATCCCGTAGTCTTTCTGTTGCTTTCCCTCTTTGGCTAGCTCACAGGTCATGTAATAAGAAAGGCATAATTTTAGTTATTTACTGGTATTGAGGACAGTACATTCTCTAGATCTCCCTGGTTATTCTGCCAAGGAACTCAGACTAGGAATTTGATGTCTGGAATAGCAATGAGCAGAATTTGGAAATCCTGATCCCTCCTCCACTCCTGCAGTGAGTTTCTGCTTTTCCTTATAGGTCACTG
This sequence comes from Sciurus vulgaris, assembly GCF_902686455.1. Taxonomy (NCBI): domain Eukaryota; kingdom Metazoa; phylum Chordata; class Mammalia; order Rodentia; family Sciuridae; genus Sciurus; species Sciurus vulgaris. Next base: position 15,946,879 of record NC_136467.1, on the reverse strand, counting down.
CTTGGGAGTATGACATGGACTCAGGTCATGGAACCCATTGAGTCCCCGTTTCATGCATGAATGCAGTCCTTGGAAGCCATGGGAAGTCACATGTCAAACCTAAATCAGCCCAAGAAGCAAGTTAGAGCCAACAAGTATCGCTTTTGATTCTAATGCACTAACATTCCAAAGGAGAGCAATTAAAATGATGGAAGTTTGCAAAGAAAAGCCACGGAATTAGAGCTACTTTGCCTAGAAAAAATTAGAGATACAACATGAAGTAAAAAATAGGGTAGCCTACCTACTGGGGAGCTGTCCAGATTTTTTTCTTTTTGCTGAAAAAATGGCACAAAAAGGAAATGTTGGTGACTTGGCTATCTGGCACTTAGGTTTGTAAGAATCAGTAAGCCACCATGTACCTTGTACAGGTGCATCCTCTCCACCTCCAGGTCTGCCAAGGATCAGATTGACCTCGACCTCAGGTGGGTGGATCTAGCTTATGTTTGGGTATTCATAGTCAAAGTTCTACCTGAGATGGATGATAGGCAATGTCCATTTCATCTCTCCTTGTTTGGCAAGAAGTTTTCAGAAGTTGCTATATTATTAGCCTGTTGCTTGGGATTTAGGAAGAGAGAGAATGTTTAAGAACCACCAAATTACACAAATGTTAATTTCTCACTCCAGGCAGAGAAACACTCTGGGTGTTTCAGTTTATCATAGAAAATCAATTACATCATTATCTATGACACAACAGCCATCTCCAGCTTCACGTTTCCTAATTCATAACAATATTTTTCATTAATGAGTGAAGTTTGCAAAAAAAGGAGAAACTGAGCTGTATACATCTCTCCATTCACAAAAATAGTAAATCGTTACTAGTGAACAGAGATTGATATGGTCAACTTAAATCTTACGGAATAATGTAATAACCCAGATCTCTGTATCACCTGGTCCAACTAAACTACCTATGAACCACATGTATATTCATTTTCTAGTAGTCACATTTTTAAAAAAGATAAAATGAAATGGTGACAATCATTTTAATAAGATTATTTAATAAATAAATTTAAATAAGATTATTTTAATAGGTAGTTTATGCAACTCCAAATTCCAAATATTATTTCAACATATAATTAATATAAAAATGATAAATGTTGCATTTTGTGATTTTTGTTCCATACTAAGTCCTTGAAATCCAGTTTGTATTTTACACCTAGAGCAAATCACAATTTGGACTGGCCACATTTTGAGTGCTCAATAGCCACATGCAGCCAGTGACCACTGCATCAAGCAGCATAACTCTAGAGATAAATATTAATAATTAGCAAGTTGTATTAGAAAGAACAGTCCAGACAGGGTGGAAATCTTAAATTATTTTGAGGGAGGTGAGAACAAGACTAGACAGTTTTTATGAGATACATTTCCTTCTATGAGAAACTATAATTATCTTCTGAGCAATGAGTCAACATAAAAAATGTTATCCATTAACAAAGGCAGTCTCGTATTATGTGATATTATATGACCTGACTATAAATGTCTCACTTCTGTCATTGACAATTTTGGAAAGTATTTAGTTTTGAGCAGTAAACTTGGCTAATGCTACACATGGCAATATTTGATTTTATAAGGTGCCTAATGGGTGACCTGGAGAATAGATGGGTCCCAGTGGCCTCAAGGACATGACCTGGTTTAGGAAGACATGAAGGCTTCCCTGGAATAGCACCCAGTTCATGTTGCCCTTTGATTTATCCACAAAGGCATCCTGTTGTCCTGACTTTCATATCCCTCTTTTTCTCAACTTCAAAAGTCATTTTTAAAGCAATACCATCTCCAGCAGGCCAACAGGGACTCCTCTGAAAACAATTTTTATTCCTCTTTAATCCCTGGACAGCCTATATTGGCTACTTGGGGTGAGAGTGAGTAGAGAAAAGAAATGATAAAGAAATCAGTCTCTCTGTTGGGTTTATTTTCAGTTGTCCTGATAATGAGTACAGTGCCAAGTGTTTTGTAACTGTGTTAAAGAGTTTCCTAGACTAGAGAAGGCTAATTCCTGCACAGTTAGGAAACTAGAACTTGCCCTGGGGAGAAGTCTATCCAGATCTGTGAGGATAGGTTGTTTGATCTGAAACTTTCCAGCCGTCCTGACCTTTTATATTGAGTACATTCAACTTATATTTTGTCTTAAATCATATCCTCATTTGACCTTTGGGACTTGAAAGAGCCCTACATTCTTCCCATTCCCTATAGTGAGCTCAACCTCAGGGTTAAGGTTATGTTTATGGTGGATCCCCTGGGAAGAAACCCTGCTTGCATCTGCTCCTACTTGGGCTGCCCAGGACTTTCCTAACACTAGTCCCACACATGGGCAAGTGCCCTCTGCTACAAGCATGCCCAAATGCCTGGCTGCTTCTCAGATGGTTGCCACACTCAAGTTGGATCAAGCTTTTTAGGTCAAGTGCATTTTAACTACTAACCAATCCTTATTTTATAGGCCATAAAGTTGTTTCAGAGCAAACAAAAAGAATATTGCAAAAGCTTTAAAAATCGCAGCAAACTCATTCCATGTGTTAGCGGTTGTGCTGATAAATTGCTCATTTCCCACAATTTCTTACCATTCCTGACCCAGAGTTCCTTTATTTTGTATTCACATTTTAATATGTTCTTTATATATTTGCCACTAATATAATCTAGAAAAAGTCACTATGTTGAAGGATACAGATTTGAATTCATTTTTTTTTTTTTCTTGGTGCCAGGGATTGAACCCAGAGGTGCTTAACCCCTAAGCCACATCCCCAGCCCTTTTTTATTTTTTATTTTGAGACAGGGCCTCACTGAGTTGCTTAGGTCTGTCTCAATTGCTGAGGCTGGTTTTGAACTTGCAATCCTCAAAGTCGCTGGGAGTATAGGCATACACCACCATGCTCAGTGGATTCTTTATGTTCTAAAAATAATGGTGCCAGTGGTTTGCTCTCTATTAGAGTCAAAACAAACTCATATTCCTATTGAAAACTGATCATTAATGTATATTAATGTATTTGTCATAACCTTCCAAATATAAGTTTCACTCCTTTCTAATAAAAACCCACAACCATGGATTTGGATAGTAAGGTAGGTAACCTGCCAAAATGAAGCAAGTTTCATCATCAATCACATTCTTTATCACAGGATATATTGCTCCTGTCAATCTGGAACCTCATCCTTTTAGGGGAAAAAATGTTGATCCTGATTTACGAAATGAAGAAGATTGAAACTGAGTATTCCATCAAAACAACTTCTGAAAGTTTAATTTTCATGAGAGCCTTTGGGACCCATTTTTAAGTGCTGTGGGTATTGAGTGACCTTCCGACCTGGTGAATGGTACTACTTATGCTTTCTTATAAATGATAGCAGCCCGATTCTCCTAAGTGCTCTTGTGATTTCCTCCCTGTATTTATTTGTATACTTACTAATGGGGTGCGGGTCTTAATATTTGTTTTCTTGCCTAGTATTAGAAAATAATCATCCATGAGTCGTTCCTCTAGTGCTGTGTACAAGTGAAGTGTACAGTTGTCAGTACTGCCAGGAACCTTGCTTTAAATACTGTGGCGCTGTAGTGGAAGACTTAACATCTCCAATAGTGACTCTCAAAATTCTGTAAGAATCAAAGAGTTTGCTGTTTTTTCTATTTTTTGTACCAAAAATTGAACCCAGAGGCACTAACCACTGAGCAACATCCCCACCCTATTTTATCTTCTCTTTTGAGACAAGGTCTCACCAAGTTGTTGAGGCTGATTCTGAACTTATGATCCTCCTGCTTCAGCCTCCTGAACCACAAGAATTACAGGCATGGGCCTCTACATTGGACCGGAGGGTCTTTTTAAGTACATAAGAATCACTTGTGTGCCTGTTAAAGTTATAGATTGCTTGGTCCCGACCTCTAAACCTTTAACTTAGTAAATCTGGGCTGATCTGCACGCGAGTCCTTCCAGGTGGTCACCCTGGAGACACTGGATGGGTTTCCTGGACATTCCTGTGTACGCATCCCAGTGTGCTCTGGTGAAATGCAGGTTCAAGGTCAGGAGGTCTAGGGCAGCGCCCGATGCTGCATTCCTGTCAGGCTCCCAGGCAATGCTTCTGAAGCTCTCCTTTTGCATCTCAGATCCTCTTTCTTTCTATGACCAACTTGGCACCACTTGGTTATTGACTGTATTGTGGGAGGAGGGTGCTAGGTTTTGACTTCCTTTCAACTGTCTCACTTACCTTGCTTAATCCTGTCCTTTTTTATTTTCTGCCACGCATGTAGATGGGCACCGGCTGCATCCTGAAGTGCCATCAGCTGTAACAGAAGTTCCCCATCCTGAAACAACAGCTGAAGGTTCCCTGTCCCCTGAACCAAAGACCATGGAGCTCTCTGACAGTGACAGACCCATCAGCTTCGGCTCCACCTCATCCTCAGCCTCTTCCCGCGACAGCCATGGCTCCTTTGGCAGCAGAATGACCTTGGTTTCAAATAGCCACTTGGGCTTGTTTCACCAGGATAAGGAAGCAGGGGCCATAAAACTGGAGCTGGTTCCAACCCGGCCATTTTCCAGCAGCGAGCTGCAGAAGGACACCCCTGCTGGGCCACAGAACATGGATGAGGGCAGTGAGAAGCAGCTCAGGACCCCGTGGAAAGTGGACGCAAATGGGGCGCCCCCACCAACTGCAGACTCGGCCACCAGCCCCAAGCTCCTCTACGTGGATAGAGTTGTGCAGGAGATTCTGGAGACAGAAAGGACTTATGTGCAAGATTTGAAAAGCATCGTGGAGGTAAGGCAAACTTCATTTTTCCAAGTTGGTCAAACAGGATAAATAGGCTTGCAAAATAAAAGGCAAATCTAAGCCCTTCCTTGTTGGGGAAGTGTGTGTTGTCGCCTAAGATGCAGAAAAGGTGTCAACGTTTAAACAGATGGTAACGTAGCCAGCGCTGGGCTCGCAGGGTTGATTCCTCTTAATAGTTGCACTAACAAGTCAGGTGTGTGTCAGGAGCAAGAACGATACTGCGCATGTCCCAGTTTGTCGTGTTAATAAATCCCACATCAGCGTGCCAGGGTGCCTTGCAGCTTGGAGCAGGCGAGGATGGGGTGGGCCTTCTATCCCAGCAATAGGTGTCAGGTGCATCTGACTGAACCCATCAGCTGTTCTTACCCTAAGCACACTTCTTCACTCGCCTTGGAGTTTCTGATTACATTGGCCAAGGGTGTAGGCTGGGGCCTGGAAGATTCTCAGGTAACTCTAATAAGCCACTGTTCTAGGCTGGGCCTGTATTGGTTGTGTTTGGGTGAAATGAGTGAAGTGTAGAAGAAAAACCACAGACTTTTCTTGAATATTTCCTTTCTGTTCACTTTAATAGTAAACAATATAACATAATTTGCACAAATTATAATGATTATAGATTATTTGCAGTAATTACTCCATGTGAATTGAGCTCAGCTCTACGTGCCAGATCACATCCTCTGGAAATCCATTTATTGACTTTGATTTATAAGCAGGTTTCTGAGGATAATGAATGACCAGGGGTGCCAGGTATAGTGGAGCACACCTGTAATCCCAGGGGCTCAGGAGGCTGAGGCAGGAGGATCAGAAGTTCAAGGCCAGCCTCAGCAACTTAGTGAGGCCCTCAGCAGTTTAGCGAGATCCTGTCTCAAAATAAAAAAAAAATAATAAAAAAGAAAAAGGTCTAGGGATGTAGCTCACTGGTAAAGTGCCCCTGGGTTCAATCCCCAGTACCAAAAAAATAAATAAATAAAAAAGAATAACCAGTGGAGCTCAGATGTTAATTCATTCTTAATTTATGATTAAGAACATTAATATTCAATAGCAAATTTGTATATTACACTCACCTTGCTGCCTAGTAGGATGTTAAATTCTTTCATTAATACCTATTGCCTGTTTTAGACTTTTAATTTAAAATGTGCTGTAGAATATAGAGGACAATTTGCTAATGAACAATTCTCCACTAAGTACAAATATTCTTATAGCATTAGCCCTTCCAAAAATAAATAAATATATAAAATAATTTAAAGAATGATGTGTTGATTTCCACAAGTGGTAGAATAGACACTGTCTCCCAAAATAGTTATGACATAACTTTCCAGTAAAAATAGAAAAGTCAATTGATGCGCAAGCAAAGCAACATGTGGTACCAAATGCAGGGCAAAGTTGGCCAACTTTTAAAAAATTTGACAATGATGTCATTTGCACTTGAGAAGAAATACCTATGAATCAGCCAATAGTTTTACAACCTCTCAGGAAACTTAAATTATTAAAGCTTTCTTTGGTTTATGTTTTTGTTTTTGTTTTTCGCTTACTTTCTTAGAAACGTCTCCATTTAATCAGAACTCACTAAGGGGGAAGCCTTTAGTTCCTCAACTGTACTCCATGAAGTCTCTTTTACCTGAGGCTGGTTGATTAATTGTGGGGGGAAAAATAAGATTTGAATTAAAGGAAACAGATAAAGTAGAAATTTTTTCTAAGAAAGTTTTAGTGTCAGTTGTATTTGAAACAGTCCAGTGTTCTTGCCTTTTTTCTATATCCATGAGTTAACCGTATTTTGCACGTAGGGTTGGGGAACTTTTTCATATAGTGCTAGACAGTAAAGAGTTTAGGCCTCTGAGCCCTGAGGTCACAGTGTCACCAGTGTGCAGATCTGTGGTGGCTCAAAAACAGCGATGGTCACTGTAAATGAATAGTCCTAGAAATCTGAGCAAATCTTTAGGACCCTACTTAACCCAAGGGCCATAGTCTCCTGTTTCAGGCTATAAATCTCTGCTGCACCTCAACTGTAAGATGTACTGGTAGATGGTACCTGCACAGGGTTCTTTGAATTCTAATAAATATTACATGAAGTCACATACAACACATGTGCCTAGCACATGGTGGGCAATTAATAAGCAGAAAATATAATCAACACCAGCCCTGTTTGATCTGCTGGTTAAGGGTGATCAACATTTATACTATGTTTAACATAAAGTATTTGCCAAAAATAATCGGGTAAACCAGTTCACAACAGAAATTTAACTAGGAAAAAAGTTTTAATGGGTAGTTCTGATTTTATTATTCTGAATAAAATTGGATTTTTCTAATGAACCCACGGAAAGTCAGAGGTGGGACATATAATTAGGCAGAGGGGCAGAAGGGGGTCTTGCAGGGGAGGGTGATTGGTGTTGACATGTACAGAGGCACCCAGATCAGAATAAGTCAGTGTGTCTTTGTTCTGGAAGTCACCAGAGCGCTGTGGGTCACTTGCCCACTCACCTAGAAAACTTCCAAATCTAACTAGGTGATGATGTGCTGCATAGCTCAGGAAACTGAAGAGAGGATTTGGGATATTTTCCCTTAAAGGACAACCTGCTAACAACTGCTATGATAAGTTCTTACCATACCTAAAAGATAGATTTTTCTTTAGTTGGCTCTTCCTAAGCAAAAATTGTTTCTGGCAGGAAAAAAAAAAAAAAATAGTATGATAATTTATAGTGATAACCAATGATTCACCTTCCTGTATCCAGTAACACATTTTCTGACTTTGCATATTCTGCTTTATTGAATCTGATTTAACTAATATCAATCAATAGTCTTTCCAAATTTTATCAATTTTCCCCATAGACAGTATATTTTATTTATATGCCATACAGACACATCATCTCCATGACTTGGGTTTACATTTCATTTTCAGGGATTTGTGAACAGTAACATTTTTGTGAAAGAGTACTTATACATGCACTGATTCAAAACAAACTAACATAAGACAGTGACTTGACACGTTCCACATGGTCCCAAATAGCAGAGTAGCTTATTTCCAGAAATTGTCCTTCTAACCTTAGTTGGGCAGTAGGATTCCTGGATGTTATTCACACGTGCAAAGAAAGCTGCATGCTTCTTTCCCATATGCGGAGATATCATATTATAATAACCAAAATAGCCGGGCACGGTGGCACATGCCTGTAATCCCAGCAGCTCAGGTGGCTGAGACAGGAGGATGGAGAGTTCAAAGCCAACCTCAGCAAAAGTGAGACGCTAAGCAACTCACTGAGACCCTGTCTCTAAATAAAATACAAAATAGGGCTGGGGATATGGCTCAGTGGTTGAGTGCCCCTGAGTTCAATCCCCAATACCTCCCCCGCAAAAAATCCAAAATATATAGATTTTTTTTCCTTCCCTTGCCAGTTACAAATTCAGAAATGATCCCCTAAATGCTTTCTGAAAAGTTAAATAAAACTATCTTGTTGTTCTTACTCCTTATTCTTCATTTCTTGCCTTCCTTCCCAGACCCTTATCTCTGGACCCCCACCCCCACTGCATGGCTATTCTATTCCATTCTCTGCTCCTTTACCCAACATCCTGGTTATTTATTTTTGTACACTTGACATTTGGGGGAGGTAAGATCTTGACTATTATCCATGTCCAAAGCAACAATGGGGCTCTTATTTCCATCTTTATATATGGCTCTTAGGAACATTCACAGATAAAATGAGATGATAAATATGAAAGCAACTTAAAAGTAAAATAACCAGTGATACAGTTTGTGGAGAGATGGAAAATCCATAGTTGGTGAACAGAGAATAAGGGTCTCTTTCATGTTTAATGGGACCTTCGATTGACTGAGCAAGGGCTCTCCTGGGCAGAGTGGGTTTCTTTAATCTTTCTAAATGATCTGTAAAAGAGCCTTTGAGAGCCTCATAAGATCAGGCCTCAGATAGAGTTCATGGCCTGTTTTACCCTTTTAGTAAAGTTTTAAAATAGTTCATAATGTTGCATAATGCTGTATAATTGGAAGCTAAATTCCCACTACAAATGGCATGTTTGAACTCTCAGATACTAAATTAGGCCATCTCTTGGGATGTCAAAGATGTGTAGTTAGGGAAAAAAGTGAGTAAAATAAGTATAGCATTACTTTTACTTTTATTTCTCATACACCAGAGACCTGAAATCCTTCAAGTACCTTTACCCAGAAAGTATATTTAAAAACAAAGAAGTGAATATTACAGCTTTGATGTTCAAAATTTAAACAGCCAGGGCTTAAGTGTGTCTTTGCTGGAAGCATGCAGTGTTACTCCAAAGCTGTAGCTATGCAGGAATCCAAAAGACAACACCACCCCAGCTCTTGTGTTTCTGAGTCTATGTGGATCCTTCGTTAATTAAGTGATTGTGTAGACAGACAGGTAGAAGAGAGAGGGGCACTTTCTGCACACTTAGTGACTTGAAATACATGGACAGCTCTTCTGCGTGTGGTCATAGTTTAGAGAGCAAGCTGTGTTGAGTCCTGGTGGTATCAGATGACTTGGAGGGATACCTAGGTCAGGTCGGGGAGCAAGCCTTTCACCCAAATGTGTGCAGAATGAAAGAAGGCAACCTGTACCCAGGCTGGGGGTTGGTGCAACGAGAGAGCCCACATTCTCTGCCCAGACACTCAGCTGGGGGCCTTGCAAGATATCTGTGATGGGATAAAGGGGTCTCTGCGCTGGCTCTTGTCCTGAGGTCCCCTTCCCTTGCAGAGACACCTTTGATTTTGGAGATGGTTTCTAATAAGGCTCTGCTTCCCAGGGGTCCTGTGGGAGACAGAGTTGCCTGGTGTGAAGAGGGCCGGGTGTGTCTTTGTGCTTTTCCTGTGTTGAATGGTTGTGTGTAGCGTTCCCCAGACCAGCCCCAGCTGCCCTGCATTCTCCTGAAGGAAGAAAGCTTACGTGCTCAGGAGAAGGCTGTTGAGAGAGCAGTTGTTTCGGGTTTTATTGTCTTTTTGCAGATATCCTGCTTGATACCCTCCCTCCGGTTTAAATAGCTCCTATTATGCTGACCCTTTTTATGAGGTTCATTTAGACTGAAGTTTCTTGAGTACTGAGGGGAAAAAGTCTTCCACACTGGAGTGTAAGACTTGGCAGGGATTGTTTTTAATGAAGGCTCGTAAGGTGGGCGGATTTAATAGGGAATGTACACTGTAGTACTTGGCGTAATTTAACGTACGTTTTCCTTTTTCCTGGCATTGGAGCACTTTTATGTGAATGTGTCCCTTTATTTTGTCCTTCAAGAGCTTTCAGCATAACGGGTGAATGAGCCCGTCCCTAAGACCATTGGAGATCTCTGATGATTTAGAGGCGGGCCTGTGGGTGTTCTGCTTACATAGAAGCTGTTCCTTAAATAATGCTTTAATCACTGTGCACGTAACCTCACTTCGATTATTCATTGTATATCTCTTTTTATTATTGTTGTTAACCATTATTATCTTTATGAATCCTTCCTCTTCACCCTACCTGGCTCCCCTCTCTCATCACCTCAATAGCAGCCGCACAGACTTAGAAGGTGGCAGCGCTGAGTGATTTGGGGTGACCCTCTCTACTACTTGCTGCCATCGAATTTGGAAGGGTGGGCGGGAACTGGCTTTCCACCTCTTTCCATTCCTAATGGGTTTGCACATTTTGGATGTTCTGTAAATATCTTCTGATTGATTGCTAATGACCAAGGAAAACAGTTCCAGGTGGGCAGCATTTGGAAAAAGCAAAGCCAGTTGAGGTTTGCAGGGTTGCTAAGGTAGCCTTTGGCTGTGGGCAAAGCTCATGTGTACCAGTGACTGATTTTTCCCCAAACCTTGGAGCCAGATCTTGAGTCAAACTTAGGAAAGTAATTTCAAACATCTGCATTGGTCAGATTCTCCAGGGAACTTGGTAGGCAGTGAGTGTACGTGACGACTTAAGTTTTGTAACTGGTTCAACATCACCTTAGTAAAACCCAACAGCTGTAAAAATGCTGTGGACACCACTTCTAAATTTTCTAGATCTATGTCTCAACAACAACAAAACCATTAAAGAATAACATTAGCAGCAGCTAATATTTGAGTGCTTGTCATCTGTCAGGCACAGAATTGAGCATTTACATCCTTCCAGCCCCTATCATGTGGATACTTTTACAGTTCCTACTTCGGCTAGAGAATATTGAATGTACAGAGGATAAAGTGGCTTGTTCAAGGTCATGTAGATAGTTAGTGCCCAGGTCTCACTCCAAAGCCAGCTCCTTTCACAGCCAGTCTCCGCCGTTCTCCCAGACCTCCTCTTAGACCCTAATAGGGGTCACTGTTCGCAGCCTCCCTCTTAAGCTCTCTGCCTGGGGACCCAGCAGCAATGTAGACATTTTGGACCACCGAGTTCTTGGCATGGGTGATAGTCGTGTGCATTGTAGGACATCTAGTAGCAAACCTGGCCTCTGTCCACTCATTGCTGATACAACCACCACTGTCCCTACTTGTGACAACTAAAACTATCTCTAGACATTACCAAATAAAACCCCTGGGCAGGGACAAAATTGCCCCTGGTTGAAAACAACTGAAGATTTGGAACACATCGTGTATTAGTAAGAGTTGGAGATGCCACAGGGACGGACAAAGCCCATGGCCTGCTCCAGAGGAGTTCCTTTCCTCCTCCAGTGCACTGTGCGTGGAGGTGGAACTCCCCCAGACGCTCACTCAGGGACCCAAGCTGCCTTTGCCAGCACGCAGCCTCCAAGGTTCCCGTGATCTGCTGCAACTCAATCTCAAAGGGTACAAAGTCATGGGGACCCACAGGGGAAGTTTCTGACAGACAGTGACACACATGCCTTCTTCAAACCACTGATGAGAACCTTGTCACATGACCACTGAACTCTAAGGGAGCCTGGGGGATGTGGCCTAGCTCTGTGACTAAAAAAGGTTGGAAACTTCTTTGTGAACCCCTGGCAGACTCCACAGTGCATTATGGGTAATTGAGACATTCTCATTCTAAAACCTATAGCACTATATCTGCCACCGCAGTCCCCCAAACAAAATAAGAAATAGGACAATAAAGATTTTGATGGTGCTTACCTGCTGAGGTTCTAGTTACTCTCTACTTAAAAATCTCATGGGATATTTTAGGTGAGCTCCTCATAGGACTTGGAGCAGACTCAAGCTAATGTCTGTTCTTACTGCTCCCCACCCTCCTTAGGTGTCTCCAATGCCCACTTTCTTACCCTTTCTCCCCTCACTTCAACCCCCGCTTTGTCATCTTATTCCTATCTATTGGACCTGCCGATAGCACCCTTCGGAATTCAACACCCTAGTTAACACGTCAGGCTAGAAAGAGGGCTGCGGGTGCAGCCTAGTTCATGGGCAGGGACTGCGCTTATCTTGGTGGTATTCTGGAAGTCTTGCAAGTGCAAGGGAATCCAGGAGGGGAAAGGATTAAACACCATCAGCCATCAAAAGTTTAATAGAACCGTGATCAGAAGCTGCAAGTTTCTTGACCATATTGATAAAATTATTCCCGTAGCCACTCTGGGAAGCCAAAGTGAGAAGTGTGGCCAAAGAAGAAGCACCGTTGATGTCGTTCTAGCGCCATAGGAGGCCTTCCAGTCCCTTAACCCACCAACACGGTTTGGATGCTTCTGGTGTGGAAGTTGAAGTCCAGTGGTATATTTTCAGAAGTGATCTTCTAGAAAATAAACCTACCACCGACAGAATAGTCTGCTTACACTGTTAACCTGGGGTACATTTTCAACTTAAGAACTTTTGGACACTGGTATAGTGATCACCAACGGGTATCATAAGTAGGATGTAATGACATTCCTTGGTGTTGCCCAGCTAATAGCAAGGTTGCCTTGAGTTCTTGACAATCCTGACTTGTTTCTTGAAACTTGGGGCTGGGGGTTATTGAGAGCCGTGTAAGGAGGCCCAGGTATTAGAGGATGAGTCGATCTTCGTGGGCCATTCTTCCCTGGTCACAACAGTGCGTGAGCTGAGAAGAGATTATAGACAGGGAGTGTCTTTATTCCTGTATCAAATTGGCTAAGACTCTAGAAAGAGTGCAGGTGACAGAGGGACAGAACTAGCCAAGTTCCAAAGTGCCTCCAATCAGTTCCACTGTGGCCTATGTTTTTCTCAAAATCACTCACTGTGCAGAATCACTTGGGGGAAATTGGGCTTAGGGAAAAGTGGGGGTACTGAGCACAGCACACAAAGCCTCATTTAAAAAAAGGTAGGAATCTAACAAAAATAGAGGCACAATTTTATACGTTACATGTTTGTTAAATGGTTGAAAACTACCTATATAGCATAGTTATTATGAGACTGCATAAACAAAGGCTTAACTTAGAAATCTGAATTAAATTCAGATTGTTCCCTAACATATTAATTTGGACAGGAACATGTTCATATTTTCTAAACAAACCTTCCATCAGAGTTGACTGTACGTATTTCTTTGGAGTACTGTAACGTGTTTCCCCTGCCTCTTTGCTCAGACCAAAAGATGAGAGAATACTGGTGCCAGAGAGCATGACCTGCATTTTTTTATTTCCTCCTTGTAAGAAAAACTGGCTTAAAAGAATTTCAAGTTGTCTTAGTAATGTGTTGACTCCTTTCTGAAAATGAACATGGTTGCTTGTAAATACAAACACTGTAAGAAATTTTCCTTTCAGTGAAAGAATTTGCCTACTGTGGTCAAATAGGATTGTGCTAACTATAGCATTTGCTGCCTATGAAACTCATAATACAGAGAGGAGACTTGATCTATCTGTGCTACTGATGTTAAAATTAGAGTAATATTTTTCATCTTGCAGAGTGAGCATATAAAGGACAGGAAGCATAATAAAGGAAAGTAAAACATTGATAGAAGCCGTAATTTTCACAGACATAACTGGGTTTATATATTTTATTTGCATATTCAAGTACTTTTAAAATACCCATAACTTGGGTCAGGAGATACAGCTCAGTGGTGGAGCAATTTCCCAGCATGCAAAAGGCACTAGGTTCAATCCCAAGCACAGCAAGGAAAAAAAACAAAAAGAAACGCCTCAACTAAAAGTCCCTTCCCATTCTTAGGCTTTGCTTTTAGGGCAAAATTTTTACTTTAAATGAAAGGGCATTTCAAAAAAAAACTTCAGTTAACCCAGGTGATTGAGTAGCTGTTATTACTGGTCTGCTAAAGAGCAGCTAATATATTTCAAAGACTGCCTGTGGGCAAAATTCTATTGAAGATTTGCTAAAACAGGTCCTCTGGGCTGAGCTAGAATCATGCTGCTTTTTGGGTATGTGCCATCTTGAATATTCAGTTATACCGAGTAGGTAGAAAATTATAGAATTCAAGAAATTATGTCCTAAACAAACCAACCTGCAGTTGGGAAATTTTCCCATAGCCGGAAATGTCTTCCAAAGACAAGGTGTTCCTTACACAGAGGACCATTTACCCAGGTCCCCCGCTAAACCTCTGCTAAACCTCAGGTGAGTGTCCAAACACCCCTGTTCCATGACACCCAGAGGAAAGGGGCAGCTTCTGCTGATTCATGACTTGTCAGCTCCGTAATTTAGTAGTTCACTTTCTCTGATCATTTATGTTTTCGGTCTCTCCTCTTTCCACCAAGATTGTTTTACCATTTAAAAGGAATGACTTTTTTCTACTTGTGATATTGCATGGAATTTCTAAAACCCTTTTTAATGGTAAAATAGACATACATAAAAATAACCATTTGGACCAATTTTAAGTGTGCCATTGCACAGGAATGAAGCACATTCACATTCTTGTGCAGCATGGCCACATCTATCTCCAGAACTCTCTGCATCAGGCAAACCAAAACTCTGCCAATTCAACCATAATCCCCTACCCCTTCCCTCCACCCCAAGTGTCCACCATTCTACTCTCTGTCACTGAATTTAAGCACTCTTGGTGCCCTCTTTAAGTGGAATCATGCATTATCTGTCCTGTTGTGACTGGCTTTCACTCAGCAGAGTGTCTTCAGGATCATCCTTGGCATTGAATTTCCTTCATGTTAAAGGCTGCATAATATTCTATTGTGTGTGTATACCACATTTTGTTTATCCATTTCGTTTAACCTGTCCATGCACACCTAGGTTGCTTCTAATTGCATGAGATTTTTGATATCAGAATCACACCCAATTTTAGAACAGAAAAAAGCTTAGTTAAGTCCAACTACAGATTCTGAACGAGCAAGAAGGGTTTTATTACGTATGTTTTGTAAAAGTTTACAGATGAGTTTTATAGCCCTCGCAGGCAACATTGTCTCCAATGCTTAATTGGACATCAGAAAATATTTGCTGATTAAATACTCAGCTGTAAAGATTTGCAGTAAATATTGCATGAGGAACTGGAGATCAAAGATCACAGTGACTTCTCCAACTGCAGGCAAATCCTAGCTCTGTCACTCCTTACCTTTGATCTTTAACAATTGCTTAACTTCTGTAACCTGTGTTTTTGTCTGAAAATGGGGGAGATATTGAGAACCTGGGAGGCCAGGAGGATTGGATGAGTGAATTCCGGTAAAGCACTTAGTGGAGGCCTCCCCCTGCATAACCCTTGGTGCCTGGCAGCTGCCAAAGTCCCAAACCCACAGCAAAATATTGTCAGTGCCCAGATGTATCCTACTCCTGCCTCCCATTCACTTCACCTGGAAACAGCTGGAGAAAATGAGAAGCATTTCACTGAGTGCCTCTTATGTATCAGTTAAATACTTGTGAATGAAATTTTCTAGAAACAGACCACTTCCCTTGCCCACTGACCTCCATCTCAACCATGGCTGGGGATAAACTTGGGCCTGGGTGTGTGTGAAGGGACGTGCCTGTCACTTTATCTATGTCTAGTGACCATGTACTCCAGATGAAACTGGAGCATGAGACAGACAGAGACCCAACAATTCAGGTCATTTGTGAGTTCTTGGGACAAGTCTAAAGCCATCCAGAAATTGCCTCTTCTCCCCTACTTCTAGTATACATAGCTTTTTGAGAGTGAAAAATCTTCCACAATTACTGATTTAGTGGCTCAGTGGTAGAGCACTTGCCTGGCACGTATGAGGCAGTGGGTTCGATCCTCAGTACCACATAAATGAATGAATAAAACAAAGGTCCATCCACATCTAAAAATAAATATGTTTTTAAAAAAATGATTGATTTAGCAGAATGACACCAAATTTTGGACCAGACCTTTCTGGGTTTGTCCACATGTGGTTATTAACAGACTAGTTGATGCTTTGGGAACCTATTTTGCAAACCTGTTTTGTTCTGAACTAGGAGCTCCCCACAAAGTTTCAGGGCCTGTTGGAAACAATTAGCACAAGAGAAAGGGTTATCGATAGAATATGTGGATTTACTTATATCCAAAATTATCTGGAATGTTCAAAAGATGACTTTGAGTAAGAAAATCTACTTGGAGAAAATTTCTACTTCAAAAATAGGAACGAATGCAACATCATAATGATCCCTTAGGAGAAACACACAATTAACTGGTCATCAACTAGATTTATGCCTGGGATAGTAAGCCCTCATAAACAGGTTCAAAGGGGCCATTATTTGAGCAATTAAAAGCTATCACTTGAGAAATCTGGTTAGGAGGAGCAACTGAAACCTACAGATTCTTCTAAAGCAGAGGCCACTGGTGAGACGCACCTGGGAACTTTCTCAACTCCAGCTCCCTCAGCTGCACCTGGGACTGAGGGATCCTTGTCTGTGGGGCTGGGACCAGTTTTCCTAAAGCTCTCCAGGACCCTGTAGACAGTCAGTGTTGAAATCCACTGTCCTAGCAAGAATTTTTTTCCCTTTGTTATAAAACAAACAACAGACTTTTTTAAAGCAACACAAATCACCTCCTCATCCACATGGAATGTAACAAAATCCCAAAAGGCCCAGACTTAGAAATCAAGAAGAACTGAATTTAGATCCTGGCTCTGCCATTTGCCTGTGTGGTCTTGGACAAGTCTCTCAACTTTGATAAGTTTCATTTTTTTCCCAGGTAAAACGGGAATGAGGATTGTGAAAATTAAATAAGATCAACCATGTGAAAGTGTGAGGCACAGAGAAAGCATTCAAATGAGAACCAGTAGTATTATTATATGATTGTTCATGTCACTGGTATTATTTGGACAAGGCCAGCAATTTCTAGTAGGTTTTAAAACACTACAACATTGAAATTGCTAATCTATGCTGAGGTACAATTTCAAAAAGTTATCTTGACCTTGTAATTTTAAAGGATCAGTTACAGTTGCTGCAGTTTTTAGCTTGCCTGACATGCCTACTGGTACTTGGAATTCATTTCCAATATAACAAAAGGCTCTGATGGTGGAATGTTTCAAAATTATGACTTGAGCTCAGTCAAACTGAGGTTGATTTAATAATGACCAGAGCCCTGGTCTGGACTCCAGTCCCATGCTGACAGTCAGCTGTGTACCCGTGGACAAACAGCCACTCTGACCTCAGCCTCTTCCTCTATTAATGGGACTAATTCAAAAAGTCTCAGTCTGTAGATGCCTGGCGAGCGCATCCCCACCAGCCTCAGCTCTCAAGAGGTCCTTTGAGCAGCCAAAATAGATATTTCAAACACCAAACAGTAAATCCTGTGTCTTTACCCAAAGAGAGGCCCAAGCTCTCACTAAGAGCCTATTTTACACTACATGTTTAAAATAAGCTTAATTATTTGGTTTCTTAGCCCACAGCAAATGGAGAGTGTGGGAGGAGGTGGATGTGGCTACACCAAGGAGCCAGAAGAAAGAACCCCTTGGACCAATTAATTTAAGGCCATTAGGGATGGTGCAGACTCACCTCAGTCACCCTGGTGACTTGTTCTTGTGAGTTACAGTCCACAGCAGAACTGAACTCCCTTCTGATGCACCTGGATACAAGAAACTTTCGCATCTTGTTAGCAACAGCATCTAAAAGGCCTTGCCTGATGCCGGGCCTTCATCAAGAGTGGAAATTTAATTGTAGTTAACTTTTCAATTTTATTGTGGCAAAATACACATACACTGAAGTTCCAGCCACGATTCAGTGGCATTAAATATGCTCAGTGTCTTGCAGCCACAGCTGCTTCGGGCTCCAGCGCATCTTCACCCTCCCCAACAGAAACTGTACCCACTAAACAGTAGCACTCATCCCAGGACGTCGTTCCCGCACCCCAGTCTGCTTTTGGTGTCTGTGAAGTCCCCGTTCTAGGTCCCTCATGCCAGTGGAAGTTTTGTCTTCGTGTAGTATTTGTCCGCTGGTGTCTGGCTGGTTTCATGTAGCATGCTCCCAAGGTACCTCCGCCTTGTATACGTGCAGAATTTAATCATAGCTAATTCTTAACACTCAGGGAAAGTTCTTATGCGACAGCTGATTCCTGAACAAGTGTGAGATGGCACTTCATGTTAAAAAGAAAAAAAAGGTAAGAATCTTCCTTATTCTGTAAAGAGGAGGGTTTTGAAAATAATCAGAGGTGCCCAGAAGCTGCAGCCTGTCTCCAGCCCAAAGGGAGATGAAGGCTTATTCTAACTAAGTTTCTTTGTTTTGTTCAACTAGTATAAAGAAACCCCACCCAGAAAGCAGGCCACAAGCAGTAGCGAGAAGCTACAGCCTGATTTTGCTGTTTCAAGTGGCAAAATCCTTCCTCACTTCTTTCCCCAACGTGCTGCCTACAGGAGCGTGTGTGTGGTGTGTGTGTGTGTGTGTGTGTGTGTGTGTGTGTGTGTGTGTGCGCGCGCGCGCGCCATTCCTTTAAACGATACTCTAAAATACGTCAGCTGGGGAAACCAACATTTTTGTCACCATGACAAGTGTTCCTTCCGCTTGGGGACAGGGCTTACTGTCCCGCTGTTAACCTTTCACTAAGCTCTAAGTGGGACATGAGGAAGGAGGGGAGCCGGGAGCCGGCCACAGTAAGTGTAGCTCTGCTGAGCGGACTGCCGCCTTTGTCCCCGTTCCCACAAAGCGGAGGCTAAGTCACTCGCCGGGGGTCTGTTTATGGCTCCACAATGGAGTAGCAGATGCCAGGGCCCAGAGAGCAGCAGAGACTTAATCTCCTTTTGATTAGAGAATCCTTTCTCATGCAGATGCCCGAGCCGGGCGGGTGGGACAGTTAAAAATGAGCTGCAGAGTTCAGGAGCCTTGGCCCTCCACACTTCAGAACGCTGTCCCTGCAACAAAAGAGGCAACTGCAGAAGAATGTTGGGCTGGGTGACTACTCGGTGCCGCTCAGGCCCTGAGGGAGGGGAGGGCTGGGCTCAGTTACCCCTGGCCTGCCCGGCTCTGGGTGGACGGATCAAGTTTCCAGGAATTTCTCCCCAGAGCTAAAGCACAGCTCCTACGCATGGGCATGGCGGACAGCTTCGTGGGAGAGGAGGAGCTACAGATGGTTTTTATGGCTCTGTGTGATGGTTTGCCTATGCTTCCTCAGTCACGGAATTACAATCAGAAAGCTCAGAGGAGCACCTGGCCCCTGAGACAGAGGGTAGGAAGGATCCGAGGAGATCCAGGGAAGAGTCTTGAAGGATGAGTTCACCAGGTATGGGTGAGCAGGAGGGACAGTTCTGGCAGCAGAAATGGAAGAGGAAATAGGGGGAACAGGGCACAAGGAACTCTGGGACAGAGCAGCAGAGCGCGTGTGCTGATGGGAGCAAGGAGGGAGAGGGATCTTGAAAGTGGTCAACACTGAGCCTACCTGGGAGCAGGACCAGGGACCCTGAAGGACACTCTGCTGCAGGGTGGGAGACGTCACTGTAGGCTTTACACAGGAGCCCTTCTCCCCAACTTAGCTTTAGAAATCCTTTGAAAGTTGGATGGGTACGTCAGACTGGAGGGATTGGTTAGCAAGTCCTGCACCTTCAGGCCTCCAGATGAGAGAATAGACATTTGCAGAAGAGACATGCAGGAGTGACAGGAATTATCTTCTGGCAATACAGCAGAAGGCAAGGGTCTTGGAAACTTGGGTGGCCCACAGGACTTTTCATGCCTTTATCTCCCATAACTATCTGTGGACTCTCTCCTGCCACTGATGGATGAGAACTAGCTGCTCAAGGTAATTAGCCTTCCAACGTCACTATTAATACCAATGGAGAGCTTGGTGTAATTTGTTTAGAGTTCATTTGCTTTTGAACCAAAAGAGGTTCTGATCCAGCCTATCTCCCAGGCCTACTGAGGAGGAAACTGGGCCCCATAAAGCCACAGGGCAGGTATTGAGTGCTGAGCCCTCATACCAGGCACCTGTAATGGACCCTGGTGTTCAGCCCCTGAATGATGAGGAGGTGTGGCTTTGTATGATTCCCATATAAGAGCTAAAGCAGCAGAATCTTATCATGGTGAATACCCTGCCCATGGTCTGGACCTTAAGCCCAGGCTGCCTGACTTAGTGTCTGGTGGATTTCCACCATGCTGCACCTGGAGACTAGGCCTCCCAGGATGGACCCGGTGCCCTGTCCCCACTCTGCTTTGTCCTTGCATAAATCCCCTGTCCTGAGACAGCAGGTTTGCAGTTTGCATCTACTGTAAGAAAACGCCTGGAACCTGCTTCTGTTCAGACTACAAGACGACTACTATAGAAATTCATGGAATCTCTTGAAAAATGTCACTTAAGGAAACCTTGTCCTATGAGCACATTTTCTTTTGCCCTTTCTCTTCTGTCTCTCTACCTCGGTCACACTGTCTCTGTTAGTTCTGTATAACAGGATGGCCATGGACATTGTGCTTTAAGGAGGAGAGAAAAAACTGTTTCCCCAAATCATACATTTCAGCCCTTGGGCATGAATTGGGACCAGGCCTCCATGACAGAATGACATAAGGAAATCTTTTCATGTGTCCCCTGGCTCAGCACTTTTGTGGAAGTCAAGTTTCTAGGGAATATTCCATCATGTGGGGAACCCACTTTGCTGAGGAAGGACCCCTCCATACCCATTTTCTCATCTGCTGGTCCTCTGCCTGCTTCTTGCAGATCATCAAGCCCATGACTGTTTCTGTATCAATAAATAACTCTGGACTGAGATTTTACTGTGATGAGATCAACGACAATATAACCAGAGAAGCAATCAGATATCTCCTCGGGGCTTCTCGTTGTTTGGAGTAGTGTGAATGGAATAGTTTAGTCCCTGTACTTCCAAATTTAGCGGTGGATTACCTAATGATGCCAGAGGATAGTCATGTTCGTCCCTCTCCAAAAACAGCCCAGAAAGAGGTCAGCCCTTGTGTGGATGCTTTATTTATATATATATATATATATATATATATATATATATATATATATATATATATATATATATATAAAAAACCTCATTGCATTGCAATTTTTAAGTAAAAAAGCTTGACCCTAACCCTAAGGTCATTGTCAGTTTGTATGACTAAGTCCGTGGGAAGTTGATCCAATGGCAGTCAGCTTGTTCCTAGTCCTAGTTAATATTGTCCAGGTAGTCACCGCCTTCTTCATCAGGTTGCAACTCTTGTTTCAGGGTCGGAGTTCCAAGAAAGTGAGCACACATAACACAAAGCATTTGTCATTAGGTCTTGTTTCTTATCCATGAAATGAACACTGTCTAAGCACCTACAGTATACAGACCAGGTTGCCATGAAAATTATTTATATTACTGTTCTGGTCTCCATAAAATATCTGGAAAAGTATTTCAATCTATTAAATAAATCATTACTATGTTAGACAGTAATTAACTAATTACAGTAATTAACTCTAACTACATTGGTAATGTAGATGTGGATGAGCTGTAGCTGCTTGAATGGACTATTACTTGGTGTCCTTGTTTCAAAATGTCTGGTCCTCTAGAATTGAGTGCTCAGGTGATCTGTGGGTCATGATTTGATGTGTGAATAGGAAATGCTTTTGCTGCTGAAATCAATAACTATTTTGATGTCCAGCGAAGGCTTTTAAGTCATCAATGTTCCAAAACGATGTGCAGTTCAGGGAAGAAATGGGAACACCCTGAAAAATCTCGGACTGTCAGTTGTGCACAGGAGTGTGTGTGTGTGTGTGTGTCTGATGTTGCTTGAAGACATTTACGTGTACACGCTCAGGTGTAAAGAGGTGGAACGCCCACCACCACCAGCTCACCACCCCTGTAGGTCCTGCCTCCAGCGCATCACGGTCTGCCCCTGAGCATCCTCTGTGCCTGCAGAGCTGCTGCTTTTCCTCTGACTTTAGAGTGATCTTAATTTCAGGCCAGCTCCTGACTCTCCAGCTTTAAAACACTCTGATCTCATTGCCAGACTGCTTTGTGATACTTAGGGTGCAGTGCTGGAAGAGCTAAAGTAATTTATTTGTGACAATTCCTCATGACTGTTCTGCAGAGAGAGCTATAGTGTCATGTCTGTAAAGAAGAACCAGGTAACTGACCGATGTGGGGTGAACAGCCAGGGAAGTGGAATGTTTTGAAGGACTAGAGAGCCATGCATGGGTGACCAGGAAGGAAGAGTGGGTGTGTTTGGTAGGCTCCTACCTGCTCTCTAGTAAAAACTACTTTTAACCCCTAGAATAAACCAATCAGCACATGTCTCTCTTGTTAAGGTTTAAAACCTTTGAAGCAAGAGTGCAGGGTTTCTACGCCCTGGCTATCATCTGCCGATCCTGGTTCAAATGTGACTTGAGTCATTATTCTCTGTGTGACCTTAAAAGTCACAGAACCTTTCAAAACTCCCAGCAAAAGAAGATGAACAATGGAACCCATCTCCTAGCACATGAAGAAGACTAAAGAGATAAGCATAAAGGGGAGAGCAGTAACAGGCAGTAAATTCTAAAATAATAATAATGATGATAAATAGTGAAAGGGTTAAAATTCAGATTATCTAATAATATATATTTATTTTACTGACCTTTTATTTTTTGCACCATATAAAAAAATCCCTCAGGCTTTATTTAATTTTCCTTAATTACTGTGTTTCAAAAATTATACCGGCAGCGCTTTGATTATAATTGAGATGGATCAGTTTCTTATTTTCTGGCCCTTCAAGCCTTGCCAAGTCCTTGCATCCTCTACTGCCTTGCTGGGCATCCCCATTTCTACTTCAAGGATTACAGCCATGTCTTAACTGTGTCTCTCTGCTTCCTTAGCCGGCTTGGGACCTGCCAGAGTAAAAAAGCAATAATAGGCCTAAAAGCAATAAAAAAGCATAAAAGGAGAGATGGAGAAAGAGAAGGCAACTTGCAAAGACCATTTTCTAGAAAGTGGGTAATAAACGTCCTTCACTTACCTATTTCAGAAGACAAAATTATAGGCTGGGGAATGCAGCTAGTGGTGGAACACTCACTTAGCATGCATGAGGCTCTGGGTTTGAACCCCAGCACTGCAGAAGAAAAAAAAGAGAGAATCACAACAAGTTTATTTTAAAGATCTTAATCGACTTTATTTGCCATTCTATAATCAGGCAACACCTCATTCTACAAAATAGTGTGAATATTCTGATGAGTTAAACCGAGGCTTGGCTTTATAGATAGAAAAGGGGTTGAGGAAGCAGAAACAGAACAAAAAGCAGATTGTTTCAAATTTCTTATAGCTCTGAAACAGAAGGGATGTCTTATCATGTAGGCTTAGGTGACGTGTCCCCTTTTGATTGGTTGCTGTGAATCTCCAATTATTTTTGGAAAACCAGCCCTTAGTATAAGTGACTCCATTCTGGTCTGGTCTGTTCTGTTCTGCTGGGGCCAGTGCAGGAGGCTAATCCAAAACAATGGCCTCCTGCAAAATATAATTAAACCTGTCCAGTCAGGGCCCACTGAGAGCCTGGTTCTGTGCTTTTCTCCAGATATTCTGGTAAACACTGGTTGTCCATTTTGAAGATTTTTAAACTTGTTATATATTTGTTTTGGGATATAAGCGTATCCAGAAACACAGAGTATCACAGAAATGCTTTTTTTTTTCCTTCTGAAAATGATAGGATTAAAGAGTGTACACACACACACACACACACACAAGGAATGGTAGCTTACAAATAAGCAAAGAAAGATATTTCACTATGTGGCAGGACTTCCTCATGCCTGTGTGCCCTCCTCTTTTATTTCAAGGAGAGTTTTTGCCTATGAGAATGTTGTCAATGTAATTTGCAAACTTTATGCATGGTTTTTAAATAAATATTTAAAAATAAATATTTAAATAAATATTTAACAGAGCAATGGCAAATTAAGTTTTTCTGCTGTATTATTATAGTCAGGACTCTTGGAGAACTTTTCTAATAGTCTTAACTAAGTGGAATACATGAGATTAATTTTAGTGTTGTATTTGTACCAAAATTATTTCCAATCATGATAGCATTCTTCAGATTATATTTGGAGGCATTGATATGGAGATAATACATGGTATCAGTATGAAGTAAATAAACAATTGATTTCTATAATACCTGTCAGAAGTCGAGGGAAAACCGGGCATCCTTTAAGGACTTTTTAATGTATTAATGCAATCCTGTCTCTTAAGATCTTGTGTTTATCACTGGATTACTGCGGGTTCCCAGTTTATAAATGTCTCTGCTTAAAGTCTTTGGTGGGGATCAAATTTTCCCGGTTGTCCTCAAGCGAAGGCCTGTTTCTCTGCCTACTTAACATGTCTGCTTTTAACAACACCTCCGCTCCCACCCCTCTCCCCAGGTCGTCCCCTCCCCAGATCCTCTCTGGGAAGACCAGGCCAAATCCTGCCCCTTCCAGGCCTGGCTTCCTCTCCTCCCTATGAGGAAACCCTTAGTTCCCTCCTTTCAGGAAGAAGTAGGGAGACAACGGAGACAGGCACCAGTGTCATTTGTCACGGCTTAGCAAGAAGGCCATTCCCGACATTGTTGACTGAAGTTTCATGTATTAAAAGTATTATAGAAGGTAAAGGAGGATAAAACCTCCCAGTTTTGTTTTCCTTTTTCTCTCCACTAAAACTTCTGTAAGCCATTGACAGACTTCTCATGTTGCCAATAGGTTCAGCCTCTGTGTGAAAAATCAGGAGAACTCTGAAAGGGGACCTGGTATCACGACAGAGCGACTTTGAACTCTCATGGGGGAGCTGGGCTCCTCCCCTGCCACCCTTCCCCGCTCTTCCTCTTTCCCTTTTCCTCCAGGGTCTCTCTTCCTGCTGTGTCTTCCCCTCTTTCTCCCCCTCCTCCCTCCGCTCCTCTTTTTTCCTTTCCTTCTCTGCCCTCTTCAGTGATGGTGGCAGGAAGATCGGTGGCGATCCTCCTTCGTTGTATTTTTGGCACGGTGCTCGGTGGCCTGGGGTCTGCATAATGCAGACTTGGGAAACAAGGTCCCTACAATAAGGGCCTTTGTTTCCAGTCGGAGCCCCTCGGGTCCCATTCCAGTTCCTTGGGTACCTTCCTGGGTGGATGAGGAGAGAGATTGGCTTGCAGAGTAGACTTCTGATGCGCTCTCGCAGGCCACAGCAGGAATTTCCACTCTACACCCTTTCAGGGGCTTATTTGGAAGAAAGAAATATAAAGGGTTTCTTTTATTTGCAATTGTATCCCTAGATACTCTCCAAACGCTTGTAAATAAATGGTTGTACCGTGACTTCATTTTAAAGTGTTTTTCTCCTTTGCCCTCTTGTGACCACGTAAAGGGACAGTAATCATATGGTCTCAACACTGCCTCTCAACACCCCCGGCCCCTTCAGCTGTGCCTCATAAGTAATGTCTGTCCTCCCCAACATCTTTATTAAATATATTCTTATAACGCTATCCACTGGGATAGGATGCAGACATGGTAAAAAAAAAAAAATGAGAAAGAACTATATTTATAAACAGGAATTAGGTATATCTGCATCTATTGAGTAGAAGAAATAAAATCGTGACTCCAACGTAGAGTTTCATTTTTGACAGCTGTGACTGTCCCCCAGCACGTGACCTGGAAGCATGGATAGCATGACGCCAACCAGAGCTCTCTCTGGAGAATGACTTTGGGGACAGAGAAAAGGCCCCGGGGAAAGGCAGCGCGTCCCCTTCTGTGCTCTGACTTGTCAGAAGTTTGCTGTCCCCGCAGGGGAGGCTGGCCAGTGTTGATGTGGCCACTCCTGGCCCCGCTCTGATGAATAGGCTCCCTACCCAGGTTCCCAGGAGCAAGTGCTCATGGTCCTGTCCTCCTCCCTCGTCTCGCCCTCGGCTACGAGCGTCTTTTTTCTGCCTTCAGGGCTCACCAGGGCCAGCTAGTGACTCCAGGCGTCCTCCTTTCATCTCCTCCTTCCTCCATCTGCAGCCTGCTCATGGTTGGATGGAGGGACGGATGGACAGGGCACTTGATATGTCCTCCCTGGTCCTGCCTCCCTTCAGGTACCTCCCTATCACTCTCTTCCCTCTACAGCCAAACCCCTCACAGTTCACTCTCATCTGTCACTCCTCTTCCAAGTCAGTCCACACCTGGTCATTGAACCTGGGAGTCCACTGGTCCCCATGTTTCCTGAGACTGCTCTAGAGGAGTGGGGAAAGCTCTTGACATGCTCTGGGCTTCAAACCCGCTGCCCTCACTCAGGAGGATGCTCCTCCCTCAGGGCAGCCCCGCTCTCAACTGGCTTTGCTAAACCCTCTGTGTGCAAGGGCTGTTGGGTGTTTTCCCGGAGAGACTCTCAGGAGCCCCT
The DNA here is from genome assembly GCF_902686455.1 of Sciurus vulgaris. Taxonomy (NCBI): domain Eukaryota; kingdom Metazoa; phylum Chordata; class Mammalia; order Rodentia; family Sciuridae; genus Sciurus; species Sciurus vulgaris. The sequence continues at coordinate 15,920,593 of NC_136467.1, read as the reverse complement.
TCCTGCTGGTGCAGGCCTGCTGACCCCTGCTGGTGCTGCAGTCTGCTGGCCCCAAGTCTGTGAAGCTGCACCCTGGTGGCCAGGTGCTTGACACAGTCCTGGACCTCAGCTCTGTCAGTAAGATGGAGCCAAAGCTGTGTGGAGGGCACGCCAGCTCCCCGCAGAGCCTTCGAGCACGTGCTCACACGTCCTGTCCTGATCACCCCTCCTTGGGGATGTCTCTTGTCACCCCAGCCATAACACACCCAAGTCTGACGTATCATCAGGGTGCAAGGGGGTGGGGGCACTGGTCAGGGATGTGTGGCTCTGAGTCATGATTCATGCAGAGGACAGTGGCTGCAAAATAAAGCCCATATTTCTTGTCAGAGCTTGGACCCTGATAAGAACAAGGCGAGTGAGCCTGAGCCACGCAAAGACCTACTGTCTAGATTAGCTCAGCCAAATTATAGGCCTTGGCTCCTCCTCACCACAAACCCCAGAGAGGTCTTGAAATATTTCATCTTGTTGTGAGGAAATCCAGTCCAGAGGGTACCTGCCCATCAGAAAGGCCTAGAAGTGCCCTGCCAAGGCCTCTGCAGAACAAGCCAGCAGGAGCCAGCCCTAGGCTAGTTTTCCTCACCTGCCACTTGGGAAAGAAAAGCAGAAGAGAAGAGAAAAGCCTATGGCTTTGTCTTCCTGCTGCAGCCTAGCAGAAGAGGAGACGGAGGGTCCTAGTACTCACTGACTTTAGCAGCCCCACTGCCACAAGCAGATGATCACATGTCCTCTGAGGAGCAGGTGGAGCCCCACCCAACCATGGAGTGGAAAACAAGAACAGAAGCCCCAGACTTCCTTCTCCTGAAACCCAGAATGGTGGATCATTTGCTTGGGCCATGTTCTTTCTCTAGACTCTCCTTTCTCTCATTAAAGACCTCTTGTCCCATAAACTCTCCCTTCTCCACCCAGAGGTCTGCTCACCTGCCCTGCCATACAAGGCTTCTAAGTGGCCTTTTTTATCGCCTATACTCTACTTCTGTACCCAGGCTGGAATGATCTTTGACCTCACTACATCCTCAGTGGCCACTGCCCCTACATGGCAGGGAGGTCTCCATGATCTGTCCATCACTGCAGCCACACCCTCCTGTCTGGATGCTCCTGCGCATGCGCAGCTCTTTCCCGCCTATCTCAGTTCCCAAGGTCCTGCCTGCCCCGAGACCAGCCCGTCTCCACTCCTTTCCGTGTCCTGACTTTTCGTTACCCTGTGCCTGTGTTTTCTTGCTTTCTCCTGGATGCCGTGGTCTCCTTCCTCTCTTCTCTATATTCAAACCCCTCCTCATCTCAAAGATTAGCTCTTTCTGAACCACCACCTCCTCCTCGAAGCCTCTCTCTCCTTCCTGGACTGGCCACTTACCCCTTTGCCTTAGGTCCCTCCCACCCTGATTATTTCAGTCGTACAGCTAGAACACTGAACTGGACCTACCTGTTTACACTTGGACCATACAGGGAGCTCCTAGGGGAAGGTAGGATGTGCGGTTCACTTTTTAGAATTCCCAGCTTATGAAGCAGAACTTGGCACACATTCTTATGTCCTCAAAAAGTGGGGTGGGAGGGAAGGGTTTGTATGAATGAACGGGAGTGTGCTTTTAAATTATACGTGGATATGCAAATGTAAGCCTAGCTTCAGTGGTATCTCAGTTGAGTACATGGCAGGTACTTTCTGGAAAAGGAGGAGGAATTGGAGAAATGGGAAAAGATGCATTCTCCAAAACAGAGAGAGAGAGTTTTCTTACAAACTGTTGATACCCTGATGCTTTTGTAAAATACAATAAGAAAATGAATTTTGAGAAAAATTAAAAGAGAATAAGACCTACCACATACAAGCACAGATGAGTACCTTGAAACTGGTGGTTAATTGTCCTGTCAAACTATTGTAAAAGTTTTCTGCATGCTCACTTTCAACTTCTGTTCTTACCTCGTTGCAGATCAGGAACAGTTTGCAAACTAGTTCCTGTCCATTTACTCTACCGTAAGTTAGACTCTATTTGGATATTTTCAATAACAGCCCATAGAATAAAAAGTTAGTGAGAGGAACACACTCATGTGCAAGTCTAATGATGGAGACCATAAGGACATAAACTAATTAGAAAATAGAGGAAATTTAAAATTGCGAATTGGAAAATTATTGGAATGGAAAAAAGCCCTTTCAGTATATCTCACTGCTCACTACCCCCACCCCCAAAATGGGGGGAATGCATTGATACTCTTAGAGAATAATTGTTTTAATGCAAAAGTTTTAAATTGATCCTTCATTGTTAACAGTAGGATAGCCAAAGGTGGCGACATCAAGTCAATAAAATTAATAAGCAGAACAACAGGCTCTAATAAATATCATTGGTAGCCTTACTCTGTCATTTTGAGCACAAAATGAACTGTTATTATCACTGTGCTTTAAACCTCTCATTTCGGCTTCAGATGATTATAGCTGTAATGGAGACCTTGCTACTGAGTTTTCAGTAAAAACCCATACCGAGTTAAAAGTCTCATACTTAGAAGCTTAATTATGAACAGCAGAGGGAACGTGCTGTGGCCATATGACTTTGATCTCTTTTCTAGAGTGACCTACAAAATCTTGGACTCCCTGTGATCTGTTTTCTCAATAATTTCAGAAAACAAGCACCTTTTAATATCCAGCATCTCTACCATGGATGCTGAGGTTTTCAAATCTCTCTATTAGAGATGGGCTGTCATTGTTGGAAACGGGAGTCTTTATTTCCACATGAAACTGTTCAAGCCCTTATCCCCATCTTTCTCTCACATGAAGAATTTAGTCTTGGGTTTCTGCAGGCGAGCAAGCTTTGTACTTGAAACATAGAAAAGGATTTTTCCTTCTCTTTTAAAGCCCCAATGCAGAATGTCTGAAGCCAGCCAGGTGAATTTGGGGTGCCTGCCTCACCTCAAGTCCACCTCTTAACCTGCTGCGTTGGTGTGGATCATGGCTATCCAGATTCTTCTGCGTTACCTTCTTAACTTTGCATGCCACATGTTCTTTAAAAATGTTCAGCAAGGTATTAAACTATCCTCCAATGTAAGCATTCAAAGCAAGTTGAGTATTTGCCCATTATCTTGTACCATGTGTGATCTAACAGAAATATTGATGGACACATTTGATTTTTCTTTTGGGGAAGTACAAGTTTGTTCAAAATGTACTCTAACTTCAGTTCCCACCTTCCTTAGCTTCTCTTATTTGGGCATTAACTGCCCCTCCTCTGCAGGTGCCTAAGCTCATCCATTACCATCATTCATGGCAGTAAGGAGAACAGGCATTGCTTTCGAGGGTTTTTATGCCACTACACGTAAATTTGTGATTCTGGTACCTTAAGAGATGTCCACGTTCTTAAAGAAAATCCGTTACCAATAAAGCTTGGTTTAAAAAAAAAAAAAAGTTTATGAGCATTGTTTCACGTGTGACAATGATTTTGGTTTGAAGAAACTAGAATGAAAACTTAGGTATGCAAACCATACTGTGTGCTACTTAAGAAAGTCGTCGGGGAAGCCTTTGCCTTTTGTGAAGGAACAAAAAGAACTGAGAGAATGAATATGGATTATGAAAAGGGGTGGGGAAGAGTCATCTGATGGCTCTTCCATCCAGGCGCTCTTTGCACTGTCTCGTCTGGGCTGCGCCTCACTGTGGGGCGATTGCTCCCTGGTCTGCCTGACCGGCCCCGCTGGCTTCCTGCGGGCTGCAGAGCGCTCGCTCCCTTTGGTGGAGAGCCTCGCTGCGTGGTTCAGCCCCGGGCAGGGATTGTATTTATTTATTTATTTATTTTATTTTACGTTATTTCAGCTGTTTTCACTTTTTTCTTGATTGCTTTCTCGCCTCCCGCAGAGTTCTTTCTCCAGCATTGCAGGGGCGAGGGTAGCTCAGTTATGAACCCTGCAGCACACGCGGGCGGGAAGCCCTTTTCCCCTTTCTCAGCAATCCAGAGCCGCTCGCCTTGTCGGTTCAACCCGCTGGAGATCTGGACCCACCGGAGATCTGTGTGGAAGCGGTTTCTATGTTAAAACCTCCAAAACCAGCACAGAGTGTTCCCAGGGCTCAAGGCTACCGCCTCTCACATAGCCTAAGCCTCACACGTGTGCTAATTATCTTAAAAGCCCCTTTTTTTCCAGTAAATTCGTATTTGAAGAAGAATTTGGTTCTCTACTTGAACAACTGATAACTTTATGACTTAAAGGTTATGTTTAAAATGACTCTGTCACATTTTGGAATTTTTATTTCTGGTTTCCCACTGTGTGAAGTTTGGAGTCTTTTATCATTTAAGTCAGTCAAAGAAACAGGAGGCCTTATGCCCAAACTGACACTATTAGTAACTGTTGCTGCTCCTCATCTAGGAAAGCTCTAGTACCTTCCAACACTCCGGTGTATACCATGCTCTCTCTCTGGGCTAAAATTTCAGGTTCTCTAGATAGGCAGAGTAATCATTAATGAGGGAGCCGCTCTGTATTCTCACAGTAGAGTTAATGAGCACATCAGTATCATAATCCTTTGAAACAGATGTGAATGGCTCGTCTTGCATAATTAAAGGTGACCTGGAAGAGGTCAGGTGTGTTTAAGACATCCTTCTTGTTTGACTTCACAGGATTACCTCGACTGTATCAGGGACCAGGCAAAACTTCCCCTGGGGACTGAAGACAGAGCTGCCCTTTTTGGAAACATACAGGACATCTATCACTTCAATAGGTAAGTTGATCCTCACAAGACTGTTCTTACATGGGAGCATCATGAATTTTTCTCAAATACTGGCTAAGAAAATTCACTTGTAATTCCTGGTTCTGCTTCCTACATTCTTATGGGCCATCATGAAGTTCAAGTTCTCCAACTAAAAGCATCCTTGTTTCCTATGTGATTCTCATGTATATTCTCTTCGGTATTCTATCCCTCTCCATCCTTCTGGCTTAGAGAAGAGACCTGTTTGCCCCGGAGGTGCATGGAAACCCTTCTTCCACAACAGAACATCCCTCAGTAACACTCGCCTGGTCTCCAGTGTCCACACCTAGGCTGGATTTTCTGTGAATTTCCTTCTGCCTCAGGAGTGGGCTGGACACAGCAAACATACAGTCAATCCTTTAAGTTATAATTATAATTAATTTAATTTAAAATCCATTTAATTAATAATCATTTCAAATCATTTAATTCAGACATCTATTAGTACCTACTAGGTGGCAAGCACTGGGCTAGAAAATGACCCTAGCAAACAAGAGGAGGAACTGAATGGAGTGGAAGAGAGTACATCGGTTATTGTAATCCACAGTTAGACTGGAAGACAAGTTAGTAGGTGGGCTAACCACAAGGGTGCTGATGTTCAGCACACGGGGATTCGTATGCCACCTAAGCCATGCACAGGCCTTGGGTGAGTCTTCAAACAAACTGAGATACCTCCCTCCCTTCGAGTCTCTGGTCAAATCTTACTCTCTACCAGGTTCATGGGGTGCTCCTTTCTCACCCCCTACCCCTTACCTCCTTTCCCCCGCAGCACTTGTCAGTTTCTAACATAGTGCATGGTAGACTTTTATATTACGTCTGTTGTTTCTTTCCTCCCCACCTCACTCGCAGAACGCTCTACAAGAACAGGGTCCTGTTTAGTTACTGCTGCACGGTCTAAAACAGCTTCTGGCCCATAAGAAACATCCTCACTTGTTGAATGAATGAGTGGAAATGCTAGGAAACGCCATCTCCCGGGCCATTATGAAGCTTTAGTAAACTGATAGACCCATCGAAATAAGAGCCAGTTAAGATGCGGAGTTTGTTATAGTAAAATGTCTTCTGCCCTGCCCTGTCCTTTTGTGAATGGTAATGCAGGCTTAGTCCTACTCTTCTTTGCTCACTAAGATTGGTAAAGGTGAGGCTGTGGGGCCAGGATCCCTGTGTCCTTTGCCACCCTTGAATCCCTGACACCTCGCAGCAGCCTCGCTTCTGGGCATCATCTTGGACCAGCTGGCCCTAAACCCCAGGCATTCGTTGAGTTGATTTAAGTCATCCTTTAAGGGGCTGGGGTTGTGGCTCAGTGGTGGAGCACTTGCCTGGCATATGTGGGGCACTGGGTTCAATCCTTGGCACCACATAGAAATAAATAAATCAAACAAAGGTATTGTATCTATCTACAACTAAGAACATTTTTAAATAAACAAGTAAGTAAATAAATCATCCTTTATGCTGAAAGTCTTTGACAGAGAAATGCCAGTTTCATCAGCATTTTGCCCTTGACTCTCCACTTGGAAGCCAGTGTGAGTCAGTGGTTTCCACCTGTGCTGCACAAGGGAACTCGAGTCACCTGCGAAGTTTTTGAAAACCATCCAGTGGCTGGATCCTCTCTCCAGAAATTCTGACTCATTGTTCTGGGGTGGGGCTGGGGCATCAGAAATTTTCAAAAGGTCCTCAGGTGTTTGTACTGTTCAGTCATGGTTCCGCTGTCTTGGAAAAATTAACACAATAATAAGCTAGAGAAAGGGCCTAAACAACTGAACTTGAGATGCAGAACCTGTATGTTCTTAGTACTGTGTTGATGGGAACACAGGCCTCCATTAGCTGTTGCTGGTGGTGAACTCCCATGAGCCTCTGCCTGGCTCCCCTTCGGAGCCCACTGGACTCTCAAACCTGGAAAGAGGCGAGAGGGTTAGATGCCGGCAGGACCCCGGCCAAGGCCTGTGGTTTGGCTGTAAGTTGACGGTAACAAGTAAGTATGGAGTGAGTGCTTCCCTCTGCCAGAGGCCAGAGGGCTTCAGACACATCATCTTGTACCCGCTGACCCCAAACCCCAGGCGTTCGTCCCCGTGCCCTCCAGCCAGATGGAATCCCGCTCCTCAAGCAGTGGTTCATGACGTTGTGGCTGATCCCAGGAGGGATGTCTACTCCCTGGAATGTAAGTGTTCGTGTGTCTCCTGATTTAAAGAAAGACAAAAATGAGGTAGGAAGAAGGGACTTGGCAGCAGAACCCAGTCTATAAAAGTCGGAAGACAGAGAAGACCTTGGCATTACTGAATTGATTCTCTGTTCTTTTCTATTGGATGTTCATTGCTTCTGAGAGTCAGACCTGCCTAAAGAAAACCTGAGTCAGGGTGAAGGAACAGCCTGACGGTGATGTACCTGGAGGCCTCCAGGCAGTGAGGTTATGACAAGTGGGCATGTCTGTGTCTGTCCCTGCATGGGTCCTCCCGTATGTTCCCTGGTTGTGCATGGCGCCAGTCAGGTCCACTTGAATATTTGTTTGTGTCAGCTCTCCAATACCTTTCACTGTTTCCAAAAAATACTTAACTTTGGCATTTGAATTTTCTGCATTATTTCAATCCCATTTGTTTCCTTTCTCTTAAACCTACAGTCTTTAGAGTGCAGATGTCCTTTCTTGCTATTTTATTTAAGAGTATTGATGTACCTTTTTATATCAGTGCTGCTTATGAATCTTTTATTATATACTGTACGTCAACTGATTTTAAAGACAACTATCTGGAAAATTGACGTTGGGCTTGAAATAAAAACCTTTAAAGTTTCTATTATTAGTTCGGATCCAGGTTTTCAGCATAATAATATTGTGTCTCCAAAATTAAAAAGAGCCAAAGAAATTGTTTTATACTGGTCTGAAAAATGTAGCTGAGTAGATTTCTTCCTTCAGGAAGCACAGGGAAAGTATCCTTAATCTGACGATACAAAATTTGAAATGCCCCAAAATCTGAAACCTTTTGAGCATTGACATGATGTGTGGGCGGAGGGAAGAATAAAAGTTCATTGGATTAGACAAAGGGAATTGAAGGGATGGGAAAAGGAAAGACAGCAGAATTAATCGGATATAACTTTCCTGTGCTCATATATGAATACACAACCAGTGAAACTCCACATCATGTACAACCACAAGAATGGGAAGTTATACTCCATGTATGTATATGTCAAAATACATTCTACTGTCATGTATGACTAAAAAGAACAAATAAAAGTTAAATTAAAAATGAAACATACTCCAGCACTGCCAAAAAACAAAAAAAAAAAAAAAAAAAGAGAGAGAAAAAAGAAACACAAGCACACTAAAAATATTGTGTAGAATTTCCCTCAAGTTCCATGTATAAGGTACAAATGAGGCTTGTGTTCAGTCTTGGGTTCCAGCTCCACAATAGGTCATTATGAGCATGCAAATATTCCAAATTCTGAAAAAATACAAAATCCCAAACACTTCTGGTCCCAAGCATATAGGGATACTAGGCCTGCATTTTCAAAATGCAGAGAAGCATCAGTGCTATGGTACACACCCACGAACCACCCACCCCTGTCTGAGCTTTCTTGCACCATATTTGCTTTAGAAATTTTTTTAAAGCATAAAGACTTTACAGATAATATCGAAGCCACTTACATATCCCCCCACCCCCGTCGCATGCGGCTCTGGAGAATGGCTGACACTGCTGGTAAACCCGTTCTCCAGCACGGACATAGGAGAGGGGAGAACTGGAATTTATAGTGCTTATGGATTTCTGTGGTATTTTACTGTCAGCTTTATTAAGATACAACTCTCCCACAATCCACTCATTTAAAATGAACCTCGTGTTTTGTGGTGTGTTCAAAGAGTTAATTTTAGAATATTTTTGTCACCCCAAAAAGAAACTCCCCACCCTTTTGTAGTCTTTCTTACTTCCTTTACCCTCAGGCCCTAGCAACCACTGATCTACTTTCTGTCTCTAGCTTAACCTATTTTGGGCATTTCATATGGAATCATAGACTATGAGGCCTTTCGTGACTGTCTTCTTTCATTAAGCATAATGTCTTTGAAGTCGGTGCCAGTTGCAGCATGTGACAGTACTTCATTCCTTTTCGTTTCTAAATAATATTCCATTATATGGATATACCACAACTTATTCAGCCATTACCTAGTGACTGGACATTTGGGTGATTTTCACTTTGGGGCTATTATGAATAATGCTACACCAAGCATTTGTGTGAGTCTGTGTGTGGAGTCTTTATGTAGAGCTTTCACTTATTTGGAATATATCATAAATGGTGCCAAACTCAGACTTTTTCCCCACACATTGTCATTTTTGAGATTTATAGTTGCAGTTCATTTAACTGCTATGTAATACTACATGGGGGCTCTATCACTTTGTGTTGTGCCAATTGCAGTATATGGGAAAATCTTTCTCATTGCCCACTTAGCTTTCTTTTGTGGTTTCTTGGCTCATATCCATTGTCCATTTTCCTGTTGGGATGTTTCTTTTTCTTATTGTTGTAAAGGAGTCCTTGATGAATTCTAGTTAGTGATCTTTCCCTATCATGTCCCAAATATATCCTAGTATAAGACATGTCTTTTAACTGTAATTATCGTTTTTGAAAATTAGTTATATGAATTATAAGATTGACAACACAAATGAACTTTTTATGAAAACATAGAGATTTTGTCTTGTGTTTAAAAATTATCTCCTGGTCTCAGGTAACAAATATGCTCTACTTTTTTTCTAATTTTATTTTCAAAAACACCTAAAATTTTGCTTTTCACATTTGAAACCGATGGTGCTGTGTGGTAGGAGATCTAGAACTCTTGTTTCACAAAGTGAAGTGCCCAGCCTCCCCATCCTGACCTGTAGGCCTGTGTTCCTCACCGGTCCAGTTTGTTTCAGTGTGTGGCATGGCCCTGGTTCTGGGCTCTGTGTCCTCCTTCTTTGTTCCCGCAGCCTTGGCCCATTCCCCATGACCTCCCTGAAGCCCACGACTCTTCTTCAACACTGGTTTAGCTTTTGTGGACTCTGCCCTGTCAAATGGTCTCATTTATTAGTTTGTCAAGTTTCATGAAGTACTAGGTGGGATTTTTATTGGAATTGTATCAAATATATAGATTCACTTTCTATTGGCATCAGACCTGCTGCTTTGCTGCCACCATTATTTTGCCTCCCTCGCACCTCTTTACAATCCAGATTGTTAGCCCGCAAACCTCCTAGTCAGTCATTGGTCCAGATTGTTAGCCCACGAACCTCCTCACCAGCCAGCCATTGGTCCTTTGTTATTGGCCCACAAAATTCACCACCTTCATCTCCTCCTTTCTCTCTCACTCTTGTGCCCCCACCCCCCTCACTCTCTCTCATTTTCCCTCTCTCTCTCCCCCTGCAGGCAGACACTCTGCCTGTCCCCTTAATAAAATCTCTCAGGCTGGGGAGATTGCTCAGTTGGTAGAGAGCTTGCCTTGCAAGCAGGAGCCCCTGGGTTCAATCCCCAGCACCACAAAAAAAATAAAAAAATAAAATCTCTTGCGTGAGTTCCTGCATCCCTAGTGGTTTTCTGAGTGCTTTTCACTTTGTCGAAATTGACATCTTTATAATACAGAGTTACCCCGTCCAGTGTATCTCTTCAAACTTTCAAAATGGCCTTTACTGCTTTAAAATTTATCCATCATATTCATACACATTAATTTTTAGAAATTCATTCCTAGATAGCTTACAGCTTTTGATGTTATTTTGACTAGAACTTTTTGTTTTCTTTTTTAATCCTGCTGTTTTTCTCACCTCGGAATGTTTTTGATTTTTATATGTGGATACTGTATCAAACTAACTTTCTGAACTTTCCCAATGATTCTAACACTTGTTTGTAGATTCTCTTAGATTTCTATACAGACAATGATGTTGAAAAATGAGAATTTTTGTCACCCTTTCCAGTTCTACTGCCATTTATGAGTTTTTCTTGTCTTATTACTTAAGCAAGTCCTCTCATACAATGTTGGAATGGGAGCATCATTATTTTTTTTTTGTATTGGCAGAAATGTTTAACCACTAAGTATAATGAAATTAACTTGATTTTACCCTCTGTATTCATAATGTGGTAAGTTATATTAGCATTCTGATATGAATCATTCATAACATGACAAGAATAAAACCTACATGGTCATGATGTCTTATTTATCTATGCCTAAATTATTTGATATCTTTGTATCTTTTTAGAGAAATTTTCAAGTATGTTCATAAATGACAGTACTATACAGTTTCTTTTACTCTTTGTTCAATTTTTATATATAACAATATTTAAATTGTTATTTCACAGAATCTTCCATCATGGAATGTTTCAGAATATAATTGAGACATCATTATTTTCTTCTTTTTGGTAGCCAAATGACTCTTTTTCTATCTCTATGATAAACTAGAAATTCAAGGCTCTGGTGTGCTTCCTGGAATAAATCTCCAAATGGCCAGAAACTAGGTTAGACAAAGGAACTACTATCCCCATTTGGACCAGCCCCCTAAAATCCCCAAACATTTTTTTTACTGCCAACCAAAGAAGAAATGCTAACTTTTTAAAATAGCACCCTTCCTTTGGAATAGAGAAAAGTTATCTAGATTGGAGCTTGAAATTTTCTTCAAGAATGAAGAGTAAGGAAATAAAGACCATTCCTCCAAATTGTATTTTTTTATTTAAACAGTTCCTTAGCAGATTGAAATTATCCAATTTCTCTCCCTTCCCCAAAAAATCTGAGTAAAACTTCCCTTTTTCCCTCAGTCTTGATCTTTACTCAGTATCCCAGTACTGAGTCACTGAAGTGTGCGAAGCCCTGGGGAGGCCTAGCAGTAGCGCCAAGTCACACAGTCAAGGAAGGCGCAGGAGGCTTTGAGAACACTGAGGAATAAGCACTTACTTTTGTCTGGGGGTGCTTATGCACAGTGGAAAGATATTTTTATCCCCAGGCTTTTTCCAAATGGAGTTTTAAGGCTAGTGCTAATGGTCAGTCAACCTAATGGAACATTTTCTGTTCCCACGTGTACTCATGTCTCTGCGGAGGCGACAAGTTCACATGACCATGACCTGGTGAGGGGTAGGACAAGGAAGTGCTGCTTAGAGTCTACTGCATACTGGGGAGAGGCCCACCTGACCCTCATTCAACCTAAAGCAGTAAGTCCTTCACTGTCATTATACAGTCCCTGCCTTCAAGTCCTCAGTGAAGATGTCACTGTGATATGCTCTGTAAAAGGGATGGTTTCCTCTACTTGGTACCCAAACAAGGGACCTGAGCTCGAGTTGGAAATCTCACCATTTTGTTTCTCGTGGTCCTGCTCAAAAAGGAGGAAACGTTGAGACTGATTATTACTCAAGGAAGAAAGAAAATACAGATCCTGAAAGCCAGATGACTGATTTTACCTTTGAACACAGACCCTATGGGTGAGTCCCTCCTTCCTCCTCACATGCATGCGCAGTTGTCCATTAGCTACACCTGAGCAGTGAGGAGTCCGTAGTGTCCACCCCACAGGCTGCCATTCGGAGACGGCCCTGCTTCCGGCCCTTGCAGCGAATCTCCAGTGGCCGGTCTGCGTTCTACTCCTGGCTGCTCCACAGTCCTCCCCATGTTTCTCATAGTTCTCTCTCTCTCTGTCCCCAGGACCCTTTCTCTACCTCCCACAAAACACCAACCACGCTTCTTAAGTGACTTTCTCTTCCAGTCTCCCTGGACTCGAATGTCACCTCCTCAGAGCACCTTCCATGACCTCCCCCACCAGCCTCGGTTGCCCTCTGTCATGCGGCCCTCTTTATTTCCTCATACCATACGATACCTGGTGATATTATGTTGTTTCATTCAATCATCAACAACTGTCATCTGTGACCAGCACAGAAGTGCATGGTTCTTACATGGGCCTTTGTCAATCTTCTTTTTTTTTTTAATATTATTTTTTAGTTGTAGATGGACACAAGACCTTTATTTTGTTTGTTTATTTTTTGGGGTGCTGAGGATCGAACCCAGTGCCTCACACATGCTAGGGGAGGGCTCTGCCACAGAGCCACAGCCCTGTCCATTGTCTTTACCCCAAACCTCAGGCTTCTCTCCATGCCTGGAGGGAAGCCTTTGAGTGTTGCCTGTCCAACGGCACACAGACAGAGGGGTAGGACAGCTTTATTTGGAGGATGGCCCCCATGGAAAAGTATGAGAGGAACCCACTGCCTTTTCCTCACCGTTTTTATTTTTATTGTTTTTATTATATTCTAGAAAAGGGCTGAAAAGGACAGCTGGCTGGGTAAGACCAACAAGGCCTCTCAGGTGGACAGTACCATGTTGAAGTCTGACCCTCAGCTTCCTTGAGTCAATCAGGAAACAAATACTTCAACAGATGTGTTTGTGATAGAGTGCAGGCCTGGGACTCAGCCCCGACTTCGTCCACAGCTGAGCCATTGATTTTGAGTTGTGTGACCTAAGATAAACTTCTTCTTCATGGGTCTTGGTTTCCTCACCTTAAAAATAGGCATTGGACTGGGGTTATGGCTCAGTGGCAGAGCACTCGCCTAGCATGTATGGGGTACTGGGTTCAATTCTCAGCACCACATATGAAGAAAAGAAGGAAGGAAGGAAGGGAGGGAGGGAGGAAGGAAAGAAGGGAGGGAGGGAGGGAGGGAGGGAAAAAGGAAAGAAAAGAAAGATCCATCAACAATAACAACAAAAATTAATAATTAAAAAAAAAAAAAAAAAGCAGCATTGGGACTGCCAGGTGTCTGCATTCCCTCCCAGCTCTGTGGTTCTTTGAGCAATGAGTACCCGTCATTCACTTCCAGGTGAGGTTTCCCTGGAGCATGGGGGGACAGTTCCTCCTCCCAGAAGTCCACTCTGGAGTTGGAATTAATACATGGAGGGAGCATGATGTGCCTAACAGAGAGTACGCTAGGTATTAAATATGCCAAAGAGTGTTCCTGTTTAGCTCCAAGAAGGAACGTGGTGGAGTCTGCTCAAAATTCCTCGCTGCTTAAAAAGAGAAAATTTCTGTTGAGAGGTTCAGACACAAAACTTCCACCCAGAGCACCCCATCCCCCAGTCATGGAAGACACGCTGACTCCAATACATGGTATTTTTGGCTATTCTTTGTGTTCCACCTTCTCTCTTACCTTGTCCAGTATTCAAGTCACAATGACTAGATCTCAACTATCTTTAATTAACCACACCCATCTTTCTATAAAAGATAATGATATAAGCATTAGAAGTAAATTTTTTACATTAAAGCAAATTGTAGCCAGTGCATGTCTGTAATCCCAACAGCTCAGGAGGCAGGAGGATCACAAGTTCAAAGCCAGCCTCAGCAAAAGAGAGGCACTAAGCAACTCAGTGAAACCCTGTCTCTAAATAAAATACAAAATAGAGCTGGGGATGTGGCTCAGTGGTTGAGTGCCCCTGAGTTCAATCCCTGGTACCCCTCCCCCACCAAAGTGTAAGATCCAACAGTGAATTTCCAAGTAATGGCATAGTCTGTTGGTATGGCTTCAGACTCCAGCAAACCTTTAACAAACCCCACTTACTGAGTTTGAGTGGAATTTCAAAGAAGAATTAAAATTCTCCTCCCTTTTCTAATGACACGTCCATGTGAGGCTGGAATTTTTTCCTGCAAACTTCACCCCAAACAGAGTGCAACAGGTTTATTGCAGAAGACAGCAAATTCAATAAAGGGATGGGAAATAAAATTGAAATCTCCCCCAGAAAAACAGAATAAATAAGAAGATGGTTTATAGAAGAGAACCAATAAAGAAAATTTGAGACTTGGATCTGGAGATCCCAAATGTGAACAACAGGACCTTCTGCTTTGTGGGGGTGGAAGCATCAAAGACATGAGCCAGGAACAGAGGTTCTTAAGCTTTTTGGTTCCAGGATCTCTTACATTTTTAAAAATGGTTAAAGACACCCCCAAAAGCTGCTTTTGTTTGTTTCATTATGTTTTGTTTACCATGGTAGAAATTAAAATTGAGAAATTGTTAAAGCATCAATTTATGTAATAATATATTAAACCCACATGTTTAAGGAAAGTAATTTTACTAATTTTTTCACAATATTGTTGTGTTTTGGAATTGTTTTACATTTTCACAGATCACCTTATTCTGACCTAATAGGAAACAGAATTCTCATATCCACGCCTACTTTCAGTCTGTCCTAATATAGAACTTCAAGTAGCTTCTGGAAGAAGCCACTGTACTCTTATGATAAAGGGAAAGTAAAAAAACCCAATAGCATCTCAGTGTTTTTATGAAATAGTGTCCTATATTCCGTCTGAGGGAGCGGTCACTGGACCATACTTGGAGATCAAGATCTGTTCCCACATTTTAGAATTGACCCACTATATGCATAAGGACCCACCATCACAAAGCTTCAGAACACCATTAGCAAAGACAAAATTCTGAAAACTTCCGGAACTGGAAAAACAAAAACAAGTCACATGGAGCCAGGAAGGGGGATCAGAATGGACTCTCAATAGCTCTGTTGGAATTTAAAAGCAACAGACAGCTTCTTTGAAAACTTAGAGAAAATGACTTCCAACCAAGAATAGAATTCCCTTTCTCTCTCTCTCTCTCTCCTCTCTCTCTCTCTCTCTCTCTCTCTCTCTCTCTCTCTCTCTCTCTCTCTCTCTCTCTCTCTCTCTATTTTTTATTTTTTTTATTTTTTGGCACAGGGACTGAACCTAGGGGTACTGAACCCCTGAGCCACATCCCCAGCCCTTTTTCTATTTTGAGACAGGGTCTTGCTGAGTTGCCTAGGGCCACGCTCATTTGCTGAGGCTGGCTTTGAACCTGCGATCCTCCTGCCTAAAGTCTCCTGAGCCACTGGGATCACGGGCGTGTACCACCCTGCCCAGTTCCAGCCACAAGTTCTGTATCCACTGCTGTCATCCACCAGTGTGAAGGGAGAACATGTTGAAACAGAAAGAGTTCCAGAAAACTTCCCTCCTCTTACCTTACTCAGAAAGCTAGTGGGTATTGTCACCTCTCAACGGAAGGGACTCACAGGAACTGGCCGCTCAGGTGCAAGGATCCAGCACAGAAGACAGGCCATGACATCATCGGGAGGGTGTTGGAGAGCATGTCCAGCAGCAGGGAGAAGAACATGTGTGGGACAGGCAGGCCACAGGCTTCAGGACACAGGCCACCAGGAATGACATGTAACCAGTGGGCTATCTGATCTGGCACATGGAGGAAAATTAGTGGTGCATACTTTGAAAACAAAGCAAAAGCAAAAAAAAGTGAGACGATTTGAACTCCAGGGAAAACATGGTTCTACAAGAAGGAAAAGAAATCCTGATGTCTGCCATGGTTGAACTGGGAATAATAGTTCCATAGTCTTAAAGATACAAATCCAGACATTTAATCTCATCAAGTAGAAGGGATTGAGCTGATGGCAGGCAGAGAAGTTTGGGGAAAGTAATAAGCAAGAAATAGCTGCAACTGAAAAATAATGAAAATCCACCCTCAGTATACATAGAAATAGGGGTGTGCCTAGCAGGATCAGCTGAAGGGTTGAAAATGTTCTCTGCATGGCCATCAAGAATGAGAAGCACCAAGCCATGAACTGTTTCTACCCTAATTCCTACAGACTTCTAATTTTTATTAAAAATGTAATATAGAGGGCATTAAAACAAATATTCAACATATTAAATGATATATTAATATATTTCAAATGGAGTACAATTTGGAAATGTGATATTTACACTGAGAATGACCTTTGACCCAGCAATTCCACTTACAGAATTGTATCAAGACATTGAAAGATTAATTAGATGAATTATGGCTTAGCCACAAAAATGAATGATCATGCAGTTACTTGTACTAATGACACTGCCACTAAAAATTAATATAAATTTACACTTGAGGAGAGAGATTTCCTCTACCGGCATGTCTTTGTTGTTAGTGTGATTTGTCACTGAATGTCTGACTCTTCCAATGCCTTAGAAGCTCTAGAGATCAGGGACCATAAGTCATTATGCTCACTGGTGTGTTCTGAAAGTCTTGCACTACACTGGGTACCCAGGCAATTATTTGATGACAAAAATCCAGAAAACTTAAATTTTAGGCAGGCTCATCTCTGGTGGGAGAGTTTCCCAGACTGTGTTTGAGTCCTTGCTCTACCGTGCTGTTGGACAAGCCCTTTATCTATGCCTTTCATACAAATGGCAGTGGGCCTTCAGTTATGTGATTCTCTGTAAAAGCCGTTAGAAGTGTTTGAACTTTTAAGTTATGTAAGATGCCCTCAATGGAAGATTGGATCTAATACTTCCTGTTTTTTGTTTTGTTTGGTTTTGTTTTTATTAGTGAACTTCTGCAAGATTTAGAAAACTGTGAAAATGATCCTGTGGCCATCGCAGAATGTTTTGTGTCCAAGGTAAGCAGTTTTCATTTCTCTGGGCCAGCCAAGGCAGAGAGCATGGATGGTTTCCATTTTAAAGTTAGAATGGCTGGTTCGTTTCATATTGGATGCAGCTGGTCACTTATCTCCCTGGCTTTTTTCTTGTTGTTGTTGTTCATTTGTTCCAATAGCAAAGAAAAAGAATACACTGTTACTGGAAAGAGGAGGATGCGGAAGTAGTAGTTGTGCTGGGTTTGTGTAGTAACTGAACAATGTTACTCTTTCCTGAGAAAGACTTGAAGCTTGTGGGAGGAGAGTCTAGAGTAGAAAAATGTTAATGTTTCTAGAGTCAAAAAATGTTTAAACTTTTAAGTTATGTAAAATACCCTCAACCGGAAGACTCTATATAATACTTCCTGTTTCTAGAAAATGTCTCTAGAAAAATAAATATATATAGCATACCACGAAATCAGTTACAAAAATACATTAGAATCTAAATGTTTTATATGTAATAAGTGTGGTCTGGTCTCTGTAATTATCTTTTATAGGATAAAAAGCAACAGAGTTGATTTCCTACACCCTAAAATGCACTCATTTTCCTACCTTTTTCTTAAGCTGGGTTGATGATGTAGGAGAATACCAGGAGAGATTTGACTTAAAGCTTACCCAGCAGTGAGCTCACGCTCTGAACTTGGAAGGAGAGTGCCCCTTTCTCAACATGTTACCTGCTATAGATAGAAAAAAACCTGTCTTGTTTAAGTTTCTTTTGTTTGGAAAACCTTTGTTTGCTGAAACGGTTTTTCAGCAAAACTTTGTGTGGTTTCTGCAGTTGTGTAAAGGTTTGCAATGTACAAAGGTTTAAGCAAAGTTCACGAAGGTGCTTGGAGACCAACTGTGAATTAGCACCTCATTTGGAGCCCCAGAGTCCAGTGTGAACTTGGGATGTTGTCCCAGCCGACCTGGCTCCAGACCTGTTCCACAAGGTCATTTCTGATGACTGTAGATCCTTCCAGATGGCTTTGAATTCAAACATAACACGCTGGGTTCTACTGAAGTTCTGTAAAGGCAATTGAGGATCTTGTAAAAATTTCTCCTGCCTTTGCATGTATCTGTGTGTGTTCACATGTAACATGTCTGTGCACACATGTATAGGCACACAGATACTCTTCAAAGTTTCCAGGGTCATAATTGATTCTCCTAAAGGTGGGAATTTTAAGAAAAGAAAAAAAAATGGAAAGGAGAAAAATGGTAACAAGATAGTCTGGTATATCAAAGAAGATATGTTAAAATAACCACTGCACATAAACAGCATAGAAGCTCTCGGAAACATTTGGCTTTTACTGGTAACTGTAATCACAAGCTGATTAAAGATGTTCCAGCATATGCTAAGCTCTGGCTTAATTATTCACATAAAAGTTTGTTTATATGCCTCCTTGCCAACTCCCAAATCTTATTTTTCATTGTAACATTGCCAAGTTCAATTAGAAGACTGACTTCAGCTCTCCACACTTGCACGTGGAAGCAGGGAATCGTGAGATTCTGGCATAACCTGCTTTTCACTCAGCACCCTGAAATTCAGAAGATGTTACGTTCTCTGAAACACCACCAGCTGCTCCTCTCTGGGAGGAATGGAAAATTGCTCTAATTGAGAGGCCATTAACGACAGAGGTAAAGCTGGCAGTTGACTTCTGCTTTTATCTGGATCACTGGGGATTACGCAGAGATTCATCTTTGACCTGGCTTACTTTTGTGGTATGCGCAAGTTAAGGAAATTCCAACCAACCCAAGAGAATACAGTTGCTTTTTACCTATTGCTCCCAGAAGAACAAGGAGGGGGCAGTTCTCTTGAGGGACAGGAATAAAAGTTCCCTATTGGCTACCCAATCCTGCTCCTGTGAACACTGGTCTGCTCTTAGGGTTCTGGAAACCCCGGGAAGGGCTCCTGCCTTTGTCTCTGCCCTGGTGCCCATTCCTCATCTCGACTCTCAGCAGAGCTGACGCTGAACATCACCTTGGAGGGGACAGTGTGTCTTAAGAGCCCACCTTCCTTTAGCTTCCCCCTCTCCCTGGCTGCACAGCCCCCTCCAGTGATGCCTTTCACCTTTCAGAGCCCAGGTGAACAAGCACACAGGTGCACACACATGAACATGCATGTGCACACATGTACACACCCCACCCCATATTATGCTCAAGAAGGCGCTGATACTGGATATCGGTGCCATTAGAGTGATGTGGGTTAGTGTTGCTTCCCGTGTGCTGACTGCATACCAACCCTTCTCCCAGTTTCCAGGAAAACTTCCCAGGAACCTGAGAGTGTGAGAGGGGGAGACAACTGCAGAAGAAACCCTAGGATCTCACTCGGGTTACCTGTTCAGTCACCTTTGCCCTGCGTGCTCTGTTGGGCAGCCCTGGCTATGGGTCGCTTGGGCTCTTTCCAAACTGTCTCATCTCTACGTCATCTCAATTTGAAAGAATTGAACGACTAGAAGGCAGTATCTATTTTTTTTTCTAATTTGTGTAATATATTCCCCTGTATTCATCTAAAAAAGATTTGGGTAGATGGCATACATAATAAACTGTGATATTTAAGTGTAAAGACCTAGGAGCTATTGCTTTTTGTGTAAAACCATTGTGAGCAAGGTCCACAGAGCTTTATAAATCTAAGATCAAACCTGTATTTGATTCTCCATTAAGGATAGACAGCTGATCTCAATCAGAACTCAACTACAAGATAGGAATAGAGCCACAATGTCACAAAATCTGATTGTGCAGAAGCCTTACTAGGCCTGTGCATATATAGGATATAGTTGGAACATATTTATATTGAAGTCATTTTTTTTTTTTAATTTGGCATTTCAAATGATCCTGAAGATCCTAAAACACAAGAAAAGGCAGCCTGACCTTGTCCAATCCCTTGACCTTGTCCAAGCTTGAATACAGCAGAAGATAGGGAAGAACAAACTTAGAGAGAGTGAGCAAATCCAGAGGAAAGCGCCAGTCTGATGTGCACTTCCTAAAGGACCTCGGGCCTCACACTGCCTTTCTCAACTCTGGAGCCAAGGATGGCTTCCGGTGCCAACAGGTGAACTTCAGGGCCCAGGTGGAGACTATGGCAATTCAGGTGCCTGCTAGGTCTCATGGGATAGTATTCATCATGTGAAATTGTAGGCCCTCTGCCCATGGATTCTACACTTTCTCGGGAGACACCAGAAACTGGGCTATTTCTATCTTCCAGTGTTTGAAAGGTGGCAACTAATTTAGATTTTTAAATAGTAATGTGCTTGAGCATTTGGTACCATGCTTAAAATCTAGTCAACGAGGCCATGGGGAAACATATGCTGTCATAAATGTGCAAAAACAAAATGGCAGAGACCCTATGGTGAAGGATGTGGCTGTTTCTAGCATCAGAATTTACCCTGTCACCTATTTCTGCTTTCAAAGTTCTTCTCCAAGGATCAACTGAAAAGATTCACTAAGAATGATGCTACCCCTTGCAGTAATGTTTGTTACTGAAAAAGACTAGAAACAGCCCACATGTCCCCAGACAAGAAGCTGGTTGAATAAACCATAGCATATCCACAGGATGGAGTACCATGAAGCATAAAAATAAATAAAGACTTTGGGGGGAAGGCTTGGATAAAAGTGTGTGGAGCACCATGGTTCCCAAAGTGTGGTCCCAGTATCATCAGGGAACTTGTGACAAATGTGAATTCTCAGGCCCCATCCTAGACCTACTGAGTCAGAACTCCCAGTGATGGGACCCAGCCCTCTGTGCAGGTCCTTGGGGGCCTCTGATGCCCACTCAGGTTTGAGCATCACTAGCATAACTCAATTTGTTTATCTAAGAAAAGGAGGATATGTCTGTTTAGAAACAGGATAACCTGTAAGATTAAAACAGGAGTCAAGGAGAGAATCGAATGAAAAAGAACAGGGGAGACTTCTTTTTAGATATTTCTTTGTGGAGTCGACTTGGAAAAATATAAATATTTTAGTTATAAAGCAAGATGAAAGTTTGAAAAAGCGGTCTGCAGAAACAGAAGGCAAATGAAGCACATGCAACTCATCGTGTGCCAAGTTGGTGGCATGGCCGTGCAGAGGGAATGCCGGTGGATTTGGAAGGATGCTGTGGACAGAATACAGCACATATATCTTTAACTGTCTTAGTGATGAATCTGTGCATCGTGGCGTTACGATTTTTACTCTCAAATTATTGAGTGTGTCGTGGGATAAAGCAAAAAAGTGTTTGTGGTAGTGACATCGAGAACTGGAATTGCTAAGAGAAAGGAAAATACAGACAGCAGAATGCTTGAGGCTAATTTAAATGCAGTACTGCTGCATCTGAATGATAGCTTGAGTAGCCCTTAGCTGAAATACTTGATACCAGAAGTATTTCAGAATTCAGATTTGGTGGGGAAGATTTTGAAATATTTATATGTACATAATAAGATACCTTGGGGATAGGACCCGCATCCAAACCCAAAATTCATGTATGTTTCCGGTACACCTAGCAGAGGGTTGTCACACAACATTTTTAGTGTACTTGCATCTTGACTGCCATCAGTTACCAGCGGTCAGGGCTGGAATCTTCCACCTACAGCATCATGTTGATGCTCAGATTTTGGAGCATTTTGGGTTTTCAGATTACAGATATTCCACCTGTACCAGTATAGACTAAGGATGTATTTTATCCTTTAGAAAACTTCATATTTCTTACTCCATCCTAATGATTACCTCGGTAGCAATAGCATCCCTAATGCCCAGATTGTGGTTTCCAAATGCTTTCTACCCAAGGATCAGGACTCCATGAAGCCTGAGTGTGTGGTGGAAAAGGCACAAGATATTCTGGACATCTCACCCGCCCAGGAAACACAGAATCCACCAAAGGGGATAGGAGGGCTCGAAGGCCAGTGTTCAGAGGAGGCTCTGTCAACAAGAGATGGGGTAGTTGGAGCATCAGCAAAGACAACAGAAAACAGTCAAAACTCATTAAATGCTTATGAACTTACAGTGGTACAAAAAACCAAACTGGTCGCCTCTGCTGGATGATAGAGAACCAACACATTATTTTGAAAATTAAGAAAAAGATCATTTATCCTACACAAACTGTAAACCAACAGTTCATAGGAGAAAGTTCCTTTTTTAAAAAGACTCTGACTAATAAATGAAGCAGGAACAACAACATTAGAAATATCATCTTTTGTAACCCTAATACAGAAATAGATCTGGGTAGTAATTGCCAACTGTGAGCATCACAAAAAGGACAGGAAGGCCCTAACAACTTAGCAAGACCCTGTCTCAAAATTAAAAGATAAAAGAGCTGGGAATGCAGCTCTGGATTCAATCCATAAAACAAAAGAAAAAGAAAAAACAAACATCAGATGCATCTGGAGGAAAGCACAGTATAACCTATGGTGGATTTTGCCAAATTTTAGAACCTAAATCTGAGCAAGCTCTACTAATCCACATAGAGCCCAGCAGCAGGATATGTACCATGGCACTGTCACCAGCCCTACTGAGACAGTCTGGTTCCTTGAACCACATTGAATCATTTACGTGTGGTAATGGCCCTGTGGTGGTGCCTCTTGGTTAAAGAGCTTGTTTTGAAGATGCATACTAAAATACAAAGGAAATGATACGAATTCTAGAACTTGCTTCAAAGTGATGGGGAAGCAGGGGAATAGGTGGGACGTAAACCCTGCGTTAATGATTACTGAGGTTGGATGGTGGACACTTGGGATTCACCATTTCATCCTTTTTATTTTTATATATGCTTGAAATTTTCCACCATAATAATCTAAAATGTCAAACCTAATCCCAGTGAAGAAGAAGGATTCTAAGGATTCTTTCTGAATTGGGGAGGGGGGGGAAGAATAATTAGAGCATTCAAATTAAGAAAAGGTTGGCGCAGTGGTGTGCACCTGTATTCCCAGCAGCTCAGGAGCCTGAGGCAGGAGGATCGCAAGTTCAAAGCCAGCCTCAGTGACTTAGCAAGGCCCTAAGCAACTCAGTGAGACCCTGTCTCAAATTTTTTTAAAGGAGGGGAGGATGCCGGGGACGTAGCTCAATGGTTAAGTGCTCCTGGGTTCAATCCCCAGTACCAAAAATTTTTTAAAAGTTAGGAAAAATCAGTTGTCTTAGAACTGCATGTAATCCAGCATAAACTAGTTTAAGAAGTAAAAAGCAGTGTGAAAAAGTGAAATGCGAAGTGCCACCAGAGAGTCCAGTGACTCTTTCTCAAATGGAATTCAGTAGAGATTTTTCAAGATCTGGTAATTTTTTGGCCTTGAATCATCTATTCTGCCTGGCAGTCTGAACAGACACTTGTGTAAAAGCCTAGCTTCTGTGTGGCACCTGCCTGCATAGACACCTCTCCCCCTCATCAGCCTAGGGATCCACTAAGAACACTGGGGGGTGTCTCCAGTAGAAAATGTACAGTTCTCTAGTTTGTTCTTTCAAATCACACAATTCAACAGGTTCTGCACCTTTCACCATCTTTGAAGTATTTTACAACTCCCATCAGTTTTAAGATAACTGATAGCTGCGCAAATAACTCTTGGCCACAGAATGCAAATGAATTCTGTCCCATGGAAGAACCGTTGAGTTCTTTCCCCTCCCATCCCCACAGAAAAAGATAGGTTTGTGTCTATTTGTAAATTCATTTCAGCAATCCTCATTGACCTAACTACGATACTTTTATTTGTCCTTTGATCCAAACGTAATGTCTTAATACATTCCTCCTTAATAGGTTAAGTAAAATACTTGACAGTATTCATTTTATATTTGTATGGAAGTCACGATTCTACCTTCTCAAAGAAGTATCCTTTAATGAGCAAATATTTAATATTTCCCAATTTCAGATAAATATGACTAGATATCTACAAGACTGAGGTAGCTATGGAAACGGAGTGGTTTTAGGGACAGGAGTATGTTTGTAGCAGGAGGCAGGACCCAGGCATTTCACAGTCAGACACAGACTGCCCTTGGGGCATTGCTGCCGTGCTAGATGCTTGCAGACAAGTGGGCTTTATTGTGCTCTCGAATGATTTTTGGTTTAATAGGAAAGAGGGGAATTCAGTAGTTCAACAGATAGGAGCCAGATGAGCACAGTATGTCCTCTACCCTGAAGGAACTTTCAGTTTAGTGTGAGAGATGGACAAACAGAAAATGTCACTATCTTTGGTTGGTCCTGCCAGAGAGGGCAGTACTGGATGTGATAGAAGCCCAGAGTAAGAGCTGTTGGCCCATCCAAGAGCTCACAGAAGGCTCCTTGGAGGAAATGAGGCCTGAATCTAAATAAGGGAGGCCCAATGGCTCCGCAGTGAGAGGGGTGGGAACAGGAGTGGGCAGTGACAGTGGCATCCACAAGGCCTTGAAAGTGCACAGCAGCTTTTTGGCGGGGGGCTCTGGGGATTGAACCCAGGGGCACTTAACCACTGAGCCACATCCTCAGCCATTTTTAATATTTTATTTAGAGATGGGATCTCACTGAGTTGTTTAGGGCCTTGCTAATTTGCTGAGGCTGACTTTGAACTCACAATCCTCCTGCTTCAGCCTCCCTAGCTGCTGGGATGACAGGTGTGTGCCACTGTGCCCAGCTTTGTGTACGTGTATGGTGCTGAGGCTTGAACACATGCTAGGCAGTGCTTCACCACTGAGCCATATCCCTAACCCCCATGGAAGCTTTCTTGTCTCCTGCTTGTACCTCCAACATGTTCTTCCTACATGAAGTTTAAATTACTCCCTTATATTTCCCTCCCACGCTGTGCACTTTGGGGCAGAAACTGGAACACAGCAGGTGTTTACTGGACCCAAGTAAATTGCAATGTGTGCGGGTTCTAGGTGTATAACGTGGTTACAGACGATCCTACCAGGGCTCTGCAGACAGGTCAGTGTGATTGCAGAAAGAAATTTAAAGGCCCAAGACCTCTTTCTTTTACTATTTTTAAATGAATGTTGATGTCTGCTTTTCTGCCTATAAAAGTCTCTCTTTCCCTTGCAGAGTGAAGAGTTCCACATTTATACCCAGTATTGCACCAACTACCCAAGGTATGGATCAGGAATGAGTTGGGTTCACTTGTGATCGCTTCCATAATGTTTCAAGTCAGTATATCCAACATGTGAAGTTCTAGGTCTTGTCTGGCTGGCCCGGTGCTGAATACTGTGGGCAAACAGAATACGTGCAGAGCAGACTAGTGGATCCCAGATATCCACCGATCCCTTTGGGCTTTGGGGCTCCAAGCCAAGAGCCAGTGCAGGAAAATAATGAGAAAGACATATTAAGAGACCAAAAAGATTACTAGGTATCTCCAAAGGCAAGCCGGCTGCAGGCCTCGTCCTTCAGCCTTTCCCTCATTGAGACTGGGAAGCACCGCTGATGCATTTATGTGATCCAGCTGGGGAGAAAGTGTGTTCTGTATTTGCTCCCTAAGTTTTATGAACTACACAAGTTTTTATGGAGTTCAGAAAGAGGACAGAGTGTGAGAAGCCAACAGGAGAAAAGGGGGCCTGGGGTCTCCCCAGGGTTGTTAGCTCAGTTTTGCTTACACAAGAAAGGGGTGGCAGGAGGGCAGTTAGGGAGCAGCCTGGGCCATATATTAATCAGTTAGTAAAAGCCCAGGGGCTCAATATAATGGGGCACAACTGTAGACATTTTCTTCTCTGAAAGAAATTTACTGGTCACTCACTGACTTCCTGAGCGCTGTGTTAAACACTCTAAATGCAAAATGTTGAATTTAACTTCCACAATCATCCAGAGAGATATTGAAGGATTCAAGCAACGCCCCAGAGCACCCATCCCAGAGCTTGGCACCTGATAGATTCTCAGTAAGGTGAAGGTCCTCACCACCCTTATCCCATCCCCATCCCCACTTTATGAATGAAGAAGCTGAGGCCGATGTTTCCAGGACTGTCACATAATGATGAATGGCCCAGCCAGCTGAGGTTCCTCCAATCTCAGGCCTCATGCTAAAGTTGCCTGGACCTCTGTAGCACGGTGATTCCCCGTACCTTGTTTATTATTTATTTATTTTTAAACCATATGATTAGCAGTCTTGAGTTATCCCAAGGACAGCCAGGAAGAGAACGGGGGAGATTTTACACACTCTGTGACTGATCTTAGAAAACACAAGTCCCCAGGGATATAGCTGGTGGCAGGATCCATGTGCAAGAGAAGCCAGCATGTGGGAGGGAAAAACGATTTCTTGCCCTGCACAGAAGTAGGCCCAGAAAGCAGGTCTTGTTCAAAGAAAAACCCCATGGAATAGTCGTATGAAGCCAAACGCTCAGATTTACTGATGATGAAATACTTCCTATTAGAGGCTTGTACTGTCTAAATATTTGTCAGGATATTGTGTTGTGGTGATTTACTGGTTGTTAGTCAACCATGCTTTTCCCAAACTTTCCACTAAAATAAAAAAAAAAAAAAGGAAGAAAGAAAAAGAACTCTGCTTACGTATTTGAGCATTTACCACCCGTCCCAGTCAGCAGACACAGCCCTGCTTCACAGTGTCACTCAGTTTTTTTCTCCTATCGTATTTGTTTCTACCTCGATGCTGAAAATATCAGGAAATGATAGGATGCTCCAACAAAATTCCATGGTCCGTTAGCCAAAAACGAGCTTACACCACACCCTAATTCAGAGAAATCACAGACCCAGCCCTCGGCTTCTCCACAAAACTTCTTCCTGAGGGAAAAGCATTCAAACTGAATAATCAACAAAGTTCTAGACTCGATGATCAGAATCTGTAATATGATCTTTCCAAATTTCAAATTCGGAAGATTTACTAAAAAAGGAAAGTACAAAATAAAGTTGGCCTTTTTATATGTTGGGCTGCTTCAGATTCTGGGAAAAGGCAAAATCCCTTTGCATGAGCTTTTTTTTCCCACATTTCTTATTGGTGTATTTTAGCTGTACATAATGGTGGGTTTATTGTTACATAGTCATACACGCACACAATATAACAATATAATTGGGCCAATATCATTCCCAGTACTTCCCTGTTCCCTGCCCTCCTCCTGTCCCCTGGTCCCTTTTCTCAATTCTGCTCCTCTCCCTTCGATTTTCATGAAATCCCCCATCCCTTTCTTTTCTTTTCTCCTCTCTACCTTTCATATATGATAGAAAAGCATATGACCCTTGACTTTTAAGAGTTTGGCTTATTTTGCTTGACATAGTGGTCTCATTTTCTTGCACATGATATAATTTCATTTTTCTTTATGCCTGAATATACCACATTTTCTTTATCCATTCATTTGTTGATGGACATCTAGGCTGGTTCCATAGTTTGGCTATTGTGAATTGTGGTAAGAGCATTTTTAAGAGCCTGTCATCCAAGGCTGGTGATATGGCTCAGTAGTAGAGCCCTTGCCTAGTATGCATGAGGCCATGCGTTCTGGAAGGAGCCTGGCATTCATGGAGCACAGTTCCAAACTCAGAAATAAACAACCATCTCTTTTCCTCAAGCAGTTTATATTCTTTTGAGGGTAGAACTTAACCAAATGTAACAGTGGTATAGCACATTAGGGAAGATCAAATAATAAATGTAAATTAAACAGGATGGATTCACAGGCACAGTAGTACACACCTGTAGTCCCAGCAATTCAGAAGGCTGAGGCAGGAGGACGGCAAATTCAAGGCCAGCCTCAGCAACTTAATGAGGCCCTAACCAGCTTAGCAAGACCCTGTCTCAAAATAAAAAATAAAAAGGCCTGGGGATGTGGCTCAGTGATAGAGCACTTCTGTTCAGACCCCAGTACCACACACACTCTGTAATGTATAGTAGAAGTTAAAGATACGTGAGGTAAGAAGTGACAAGTCCCAGTGAAGGTAGTTAAGAACAGTTTACTGGAGAAAGTGGGTTTTTTTATTGTTTTTATTTCAAGTCTGACTTGAAACCTGAGTTAGCAGAGAGGTGCTGGTGAGGTGTTCTGGATGAGGACAGTGCCTCTGGTGCTTGCCCAACTGACTGGTTTTTATATTCACAGAGAAGTCGTTTCTTGTCCCTTCTCTCCAATCAGTTTGGTCTGAGGCCTAAGGTTCCCTTTCCCGTCTTAGCAAGCCAGGAGTGCCAGGTGTTGCAGCCCATCTGACAATTTTTTCTTCCCCCTTTGGATCCAGTCTGGTGACATTTAAGTGTCCTGGCACCCAAACTGGTATCCTCTTTCTTCATGCCAATGATGCCCTGTGATTTCACGGTGAAGAGGCACAAGCCCCTCCCTCCTTACCCCAAGGAGGGGCAAAAACTAGACCAGGTCATTGTCCTCAGATGCCTGTCCTGTGTCACTCTCCAGCAGAGGCTTAGGCCATCAGATGGCTGAGGCCAGGCAGCTGGTTCTGATGCTAAAGAACCTGAGAAAAGTTTCCAGGTCACGTGATGGGGAGTTCTGAGATTTGGACTCACATTTATAAATCAGTTTGAACGGGTATTTTGTAAGCAGATGGGTACAAAGATTCCAGTGGCTTACATTATGAGACTCCCATTTAACTTCTTTCTTAGAGTCTTATTTTGTTGTTTGGCTCTGTCTGATTTTTCTCAATTAATCCTGAAAACATGTTCATGACTTAAGGGATGACATTATTCCTACCTGCTTCCTTCTAAGTCTGAGAACATAAGATGTTAGGTGATGACCACCCAAGCCCCGCAGCCTGCTTTAGCATTAAGATGGCAGTGCTGTTTCGCCTGTTCCAGAAGCTGTTTTAGCGGCATCCCTAGTACCTTCAGGGATCTGGGCTAAGGAGGAAATCCAACACATTTTTCTAATACCCTGCGGTGAGGTTTCCTCTCCAACCACTGAGACTGTCTAGAAAGAAGAGAAGCACTTGGAGGTGGAAAGGGGATCTGTTCCAGGATTCTCAAAGGGAAGTTATCTGTGGAAAAAGGCCTCCCAGGAAGCTCCCACAAAAGGCTTGTACATCATACAAAGGTAATCATCAGAGGTGGCAAACACCCTGGCGGGCATTTACTGGCAAGGATCTACTGGGAAGAAGGAACTACTTTTCCTTAGTACAAAGTCACCTACACCTTAAAATTGACTTGTGGAAAATGAATGAGATCTGCAGTGTGAGCATTTCTCGAAGACCCCAGGTGGGGCACAAGTGGGGGCTAAAATCCAGCTCAGATCCTTTCTGCCAAACCACGTGCCCTGGCATGGATCTGTGTCTTCTAGAAGGAGGGATCTTGCTGGGTAGAAGCCTTGAGTCTGCGGTGCTACATCAAAACTCAGATACCCCTGCACTGCATCGCTTGACATAAAAAACTTTGATTCCTCCCACAGGTCAGTGGCCGTGCTGACTGAGTGCATGCGGAACAAGATGCTGGCCAAGTTCTTCAGGGAACGTCAGGAAACTCTGAAACACTCGCTTCCTCTGGGGTCCTATCTCCTGAAACCAGTTCAGCGGATTCTCAAGTATCATCTCCTTTTGCATGTGAGTTACTGCCTGTGCTTGAGCCCTTTCCAAGGGGACAGAGAGAGATTTTGTGTGTGTATAGTAAGTTTGGGGGAAAATACCAGAAAGGCTGTGGACATATGGAAACATTTTCTACTCTCATGCTTTACAACTGACTAATCTGCTTTGAGGAATTAGAGATATTTGTATTCTAGGCCTGCAGCCCCATTGACAACGGCCAAATCAAAAGATGAATCTTAGCTGGATGGTGATAGGGCTTAGGAGTGCCTTGTGCTGGGTGGTGACATTTTCAGGCAGGAAGCTATCATCCAAATGGAAAACAGGTTTTTTCCTGTTTTGTTTTATTTCCATGAGCCCCAGTTTGGTGGGAAGTTGGGAGGGAATGCTGTTTGTCATAGATTGGTTCTTGTATGAGAGCAAAGAGGAGGGGCTGGGAAGGGGAGGACAGATGTGCGGTGAGCTCTCTGAGCTACCGTGGCTTCTCTTCCAGACACCTTCCCTTGGTAGCGTTTTCCATCACTTTTATAAAATTCAGAGTCTTTAGATCAAAGATAGACGTAGCTCTCGATTCTCATTTCTTATCCTCTACGGAGGCTGATAAAAATGGAAAAAAGTTTTGTTGACTTGCATTCTGGAAGCCGAGCTTGCTTACCTGTGCACCAGGGGCAAGAAGTGGAGCAGGAAGGTCAAGAGCAGGGCTCTGGGGCAAACCGCCTGCCTCCAAAGCCCAGAAGGTGCCCACCTTCCCTGAGGCTCACGGCGCTCAATGAAAATAAGCTAGTGTTTGTAGTTCATTACATTAATAATACGTTAAGATCTTTCTTTACAGGGATTTTAAACCAGAGAAGAACTTTGTCAGTCCAACATTACCAGAAATTTCTTAGCTTTGTCTGCTTGCCTGGGGAGCTCATCCATGGAACATTTTACACTATATTTAGCCACATTAGAGATACTACTTTAATTTTTAAATTAGTCCTAATGACATTTTGAATTTAGTAGTGTAAGTTTGCTAAATCAGCATCCAAATAATTCTTAAATAATACCTATCCCAGGACAGATCTCTGCTGAACCCTGTTACTATCACAGCTAAGACTTACTGTGGTCTTCTAGACAAGAAGGTGACCAGCCTGCAAAAGAAAGTTAAGTTCTCAGGACAGCCTGTGAGATTGCAAGTCAGGGTCCTGACCCAAAGCTCACTGGTGGGGAGAACAGCCTTACTCTCTGTATTGAGCTAGTGATGAAGAAGAAAAGGGAAGAACGGTGGATGGATAAATCCATACCAGCTCCAGGTTGCCTCTG
Source organism: Sciurus vulgaris (assembly GCF_902686455.1). Taxonomy (NCBI): domain Eukaryota; kingdom Metazoa; phylum Chordata; class Mammalia; order Rodentia; family Sciuridae; genus Sciurus; species Sciurus vulgaris. The sequence continues at coordinate 15,889,813 of NC_136467.1, read as the reverse complement.
CAGTGTGCTGCTTGTACAGGTGGCTTGGAGTGTTCCCTGGGTCACACACATCATTGTAAGCTGTACAGCCAACCATGAAAATCCTCAAAGCAGTAGCCTCTGCTCTTCTAGCCTGCTTGTTGATGGACAGGATTGCCTCTCAAACCAAAAGAAGAAATTATTATTACTCTTTCTTAGTTTGCTGTTAATCTGGAACTTACAACAAGTTTAGCAGTATGGTTTCATAGGTCCTTCCAACCCCCGAGTCTGAGTATGGGGGAAAATGTAAATTCCTTTCCAGTTTTAGCTGGATGAAAACGTCTATGCCCAATGAAAGTAAACTGATATTTACAAAGTCAATGTAAAATAATGGGAATTAATTTGTATAAATGATACCATAAGATTTAGCCTCTGCTACTTAGCTGATTTTGCACGATAAATGTCATAGAAATGATCTCAGGCTCAGTTTCTTACTGTTGTAGAAATGGTCATCTCTTGGTATCTGCAGGGGATTGGCTTCAGGACCCTCAAGGATACCAAAACCCACAGATGCTCAAGTCTCACCCCTAAAATAGTGTGGGTTTACACAGAACACATGTGTGACCTCCCATATACTTTAAATCATCTCTAGATGGTGTACAATACCTACTGCAGTGTAAACTTTATAAACAGTTGTTACAACATCTTGTTTAGGGAATAATAAGGAAAAGAAGTCTGTACATGTTCAAAATAGATGCAGTTTATGTACATACATACATGCATACACATATATAAATACCTAGGATTAGAGTTATAGTTTTTACCTTAATAAGCATTACTTGGGGTGAGAGTGTCACTTGGTGATAGAGTACTTGCCTCTCATGCTTAAGATTCTGGGTTGCAGTCCCAGCACCAGAAAAAAGAAAAAAAAAAAAATCTATTGACCATCTATCTGTTAGTTATTATGGAAAAAATAAAAACAATAGTCTTTGACTCTTGAGGGATCCAGGTACAGGAGTCTAACATCCTCTAAATAGTTAGAACAGAGTTTGCAGGATACAGTGGTGCATGCCTATAACCTGAGCTACTTGGGAGTCTGAGGCAGGAGGGTTGCAATTTCAAGGTCAATCTGGAAAAAAATTTTTTTCAGTACTGGGCATAGCTTGAGAAATTTAGAAAGACCTTGTCTCAAAATGAAAATTTAAAAAAGGCTGGGATGTAGCTCAGAAGCAGAGTGTCCCTGGTTTTACTTCCCAGTCCCCCCCCCCAAAAAAAAGGAAAGAAAAAAGAAAAAGAAAGAAAAGGAATTAGAACAAAGACTGTGTCCTTCTCTCCCCTCTCTGGGGCTGTGGAACTCCATGCTGAGGTGGGTGCTAACGTAACCGGCTCAGACCATCAGACAAGTTAGTGCATGGTACCTGTGAGCTTGCAAAAGACCGTGTCCAATGAACTTCATCGAGGTTCTAAAACCCTGACTGATGAAAATGTACTCACTTTAGAGATTTCTATTTGCTTGTTTGTTTTTGGTAGCAGGGATCTTAACCTAGGGCTTTATGAATGCTAAACACTTGTTCTACCACTGAGTTGTACCTTCTGGTATTTTTTTTTTAAGATAATGTCTACTACATTTTGGAGTCTGTTACACATTGAGGCCTTTGTGAGACATTTTGTTTCCTCTGTGAAAGAAAAGAGATATAGTTTTTGATCTTGTAAGGTGATAACTGAATTACTGAGAGCCAGTTTACCATGGTCACCAGGAAGCTCAGAACTCTAAGCTGTAAGATCAATTCTCATATCTATTTTAACTGTCATATCTCCTTGAGACTTACTGTGTGTTCTATCTCCTTTGTCCTGGAATTGTAATCTTTTATTATTCCTAAACCTGTTTTTAATTTCCAGCTTACTATTTTGCAGCAGGTATTTCTGGTAAGTTCCTCAAAATCTTAAGGAATGATGGTAGTATGCAAATAAATAAGCAAAAATAAAATATAAGCACTAGTCGCAGAGGTGCTATTTGTTACTTGCTATATGCAAAAAAAAAAAAAGGAAAACAAAGAGTTCTATCTGTTTTTTTAAAGGAAATAGAAAATCACCTCGACAAGGACACAGACGGCTATGACGTGGTGCTTGATGCTATAGACACTATGCAGCGAGTGGCCTGGCACATCAATGACATGAAACGGAAACACGAACATGCAGTCCGGTTACAGGTGAGCCTGCAGCGAGGTGTCAGTACCCAGCAGCGCTGCAGGGTATCCTTTCCCAAGTCATTTTCCATATCTGTCATTTTGCAAATCAAATCCAATATTAAGGTTGCACAAATATCATACTTCATCTATGGTCCTCATCATAGTTCTCCCTGAAGAAAGATCAGGGCACCAATAATAATGACCATAGTTTAGAGTAGCTATTTAAGACAAAGTTGTACTGTAACTTTTAAGCTAATAGCTTGCTTATAGCCCTTTGGAGACCCAAGCTAAAAACTTGCATCTCCTAAGGCCTTATTTTATATTAATTATAAATTAGTAATGCTTGTTAAAAGCAGCTTTCTCTAAAGTACCTAGACTTTTGAAGCCTCTCTTCTGTTCTCACTCGTTCCAGCGAAACCTTGAGATGGTGTGTGGTCATAGGACTGGAGCTTCGGGGAAGGGAGCAAAGCCTAAACCAGTGCCTTAGCAGTTTCACTTGAGATGTGGCTCTCAAGCACATCGTTTTAGTTTCCTCATCTTTAAATGAGACAGTCACATGATAAGTTTGCTAAGGTCCCATCTAGCACCAACAATTTGATCCCTAAATACTCAGGAACTTTTAATAAATGTTGTGCCAATTATCATGTCCTAGGAACCTCAAAAAATGGTACTATTTAAGAGATATTTAAAAACAAAAACAAAACATGTAGGCCCAAAAGCCGGTTCCAAGCTCTTGGGTGTTCCTAAAGTAAAACGGAAAAGCCCAGAGTTGAGTCCACACTATGCAGGCACACACACCTAACTCAGGAAGAAAAGATGCATCGTTTGGCTCCTAAGTCAGACCAAACTCTAGGTTTTACCTATAGGCAGGAGAGTATGATATGATGCCATAGACTCTCAAAAATCAGAGGGGCACAACATCCTACTCTTTCGTGCTATTATCTGTTTTTTGCAATAGTAACAAAAAGTTTAATGCTTAGTCATCCAAGCGTATTGCAGGTATCTTACAAACTTCTGTTGGCATTCTGAAGACACTGTTAAATTAGATTCTGGCTCAAACTTATCACCATTTGTAGTTCCTCCCTCCCTCCCCTCCCTCCCTCCCTCCCTCCCTCCTTTTCTTCCTTCCCTTTTCCTGTGGTGCTCATGTCAAACCCAGGACCTTTGCACATGCTAGGCAAACACTCTACCACCAAGCTACACCCCATCCCTGTTTCTGTTTTCAACAACTGAAGTCTTTTATAAATATCTTATGGCTTCTTTGATTAAGTGGTGCTTGTGAACATGTTCATGTTTCAAAATAATTACATCATCTTCCTTAAACAATATTAATGTACAATAAATCCTAAGGAAATGTCAATCATGTTACCAATTTATATTTACCAAGTTCCATTAAAAACACTAAAAGCAGCAAAGAAATGTTCATTTCCTTTCCTGAAATCAATGAATTAAAGACAGGAAGCTTCTGAGAAAATGTGTCTCGTGTGATTGTGCCCAGACTAATTTTGAGTAACTTGAACATGGTATGGACTTCAATTTCTGGAAGAAAGTTTTCAAGTCAGCCTCTCCATAGATTTTCATCTAGAGAACAGGAGGTGAGAAAGTCAGGAGGATGACCACCTGAGAAGTCCCAACCGGTGGCCCCTTTCCCAAGCTTTTGAAAGATGCAGCTGCTGTTGCCACCCACCACAAGAGTTATTAAGAAATGGAAATAATTGGCAGCTCAGCAACTTACAATCTGACTCGTTTTTGCTAACCCTTGAGTGGTATTACCTAGAAATGCAGATTTATGTCATAGATCATTAGTCACCATTCTTAAGGCTCAGTGGATGGGCCACCGAGACCTTGGTGCCTTGCTCTTCGCCTCCTGTTTAATCCCATGGGACCTTCCCTTCACCAGGAGATACAGAGTTTGCTCACGAACTGGAAGGGGCCAGACCTGACCAGCTATGGGGAGCTGGTGCTTGAGGGAACCTTCCGCATCCAGCGGGCCAAGAATGAGCGCACGCTCTTCCTCCTTGACAAGCTGCTTCTCATCACCAAGAAGAGGGATGACACGTTTACATACAAAGCTCACATCCTGGTAGGTCTGGACACCAGTCGTGCGGGGGCAAGGGCAGAGGGTGCTTGTCCCTCCCTGGACTGTGCCTCACCTGTGCTCTCTTGCTAGTGTGGCAACCTCATGCTTGTGGAGGTGATTCCAAAGGAGCCGCTCAGCTTCAGCGTCTTCCACTACAAGAACCCCAAGCTGCAGCACACAGTTCAGGTACAGGGGGCCTCACCTCCTCCCTGGCCCCCTCTCGTGATCGAGGAGTGGTGGGTGGACTTCCCAGGACTTCCTGACCATCTGGGGTGCCGTCCAACTGTCCAACACCTGACTGTTCCATCTGCCCCCTGCAGGCTAAGTCCCAGCAAGACAAGCGCCTCTGGGTTCTGCACTTGAAGAGATTGATCCTGGAGAACCACGCAGCAAAAATTCCGGCTAAGGTAAGACAACACATGGCGTCTGCAGACAGTGACCCAGAAAGGAGTCCAGTCCTGGCGGGCAGCCTGACAGGGAGCAAGGCTCAGGTCTGTAGGCACTGAGTCCACCGCCCACCGCTTCAGAGATTCACTCCATGGACTCTGCAGGAGGTGTGGTGTTTTTGTTTGTTTGTTTTGTTTCCTTTGGAGATTGAAAGAAGTGAGGAAAATAGGTAAAAGACTGTAAGGAAATGTCTAGAGGACTAATGGAAAATAATAGCGTGTGAGAAATACCCAGAGGGACCCTGACACCTGTCATGCAGGAAAGACCACCTAGGGAACTATGGAACCGCACCTGCAGATTCGAGGAGCCCCAGGCTTGGTGGTGAAGCGTCTCACCGTGGAGCAGTTGGCCCTGTAACCCCTGACCTGTTTGCTCAACGTGGTGACATCCCAGCACTGTGAGCCAGGTGTCATGGAAGGACCAGCTTTCGGTTCAATTGAGTAGGGGAGGAAGGAAAGTGCCTTTTACTTCACTCAAGGGTGGGGAAAGGAAAAGGGAAACCAGTCTGAAGGAACAGTGTAAACAAAAACCAGAGAGAACCCCCACGGTGCTCAGGGCCCCCAGGCAGCGCCTTCGAGGGAGGGCCCAGCTCTTGGGCCAGGGAGGAGGTGAGGCCGGGAAGTGGAAGGCTCAGTCAGTGGAGGGAGGGCTTTGGACCACGCGCCAGGGCGTCTGCCTGGTGAGATGAGGCACAGAGGACGTGGCACTGTGGCCACAGAGGGAGAGAGGCTAGACACAGTGCTGAGGCCGAGGGAACAGGAGTCAGCCCACTGAGACTCAGTGTGAATCATGACCCACACCAGCAGCACCTTGCTGCGAGTCCCCCGGCCAGCTGGGGAGCGGGGAGAACTGGTTAGATGGGAGCAGAGGAGCAGTGGAGGCAGGTCCCTCGCAGGTAGAAGTTCAGGTTCTAGTTGCTGAGGATTAGGGGAGACCGCAATGCGAGTCCTAAGATTTGACAGGATGGCTCACATTAAAGTGCATAAAGGAAAGAAGGCCCTTGGGAATCCCAATGAGGGGTCTAAAGGGGGAGGCGGATTTGGAGCACAGAAAAAAAGAGGGACCAAAGAAAAGCAGAGAAGGGCATTGTGCTAGCAAAGGAAGGAGAATCTCCCAGATAGGAATGGGAAACAGTCTTGGGAGGTCAAAGAAGATTCAAACGGAAAAGCAGATTTTTAGGTTTGGCAACTAAGAAGAGAGGGATCTGAGTGGGTTGAAGAGCAAAGGCAAAATGAGGAACATACCAGGTGTTGCTTTTTCATTTCACAAAGTTTAGAAAAGGAAAAAGGCTGGTAGGTTGGGGAAAAGTCAAAGCAAAGCACAAGGAACACAGTGCCACAGGAGGCTGAGGCAGGAGGACTGCAAGTTTGAGGCCAGCCTCACCAGCTTAGGAAAACCTTGTCTCAAAATAAAAAGGGCTAGGATGTAGCTCAGTGACAGAGCACCCCTGGGTTCAACCCCTAGCACCACACACACCCTAAAAGATACCATAGGGGTAAGAGGGCTGCGGGGGATGGGAAGGGAAACGGGGGACAAGAAGGACAGGAGAAAGGATGTTTGTTGGAGTGAGACCTGTGGAGGAGAGGATAGGTCCATAAGCACAGCCAGAGCAGCTAGTCTTGGGAAGGGCTGGAAACGTCGTTCCTGAACCAAGAAGAAGAACGATGAGAGAGGCACAGAACGCCAGGGTGGACTTGGGGAAGGAAGAGCTCCTAGGGATAAAGTGGCCCAGAGACCGTGGCGCAGGGATGCGGGTGTTCTCCAGTGAGCCAGGTGGATGGCCGAATGGTCCACAGTGGGGAGGGAGGGGGAGCAGAAGGCGGGGCTGTAATCACCGGAGTGGAGCTGGGTGGGAGATGGGGAGGACTGAGTTCCCAGGAGAGAGAGTCTGTTTGGCCCTCTGTATATTTTGAAAAGCTTTCGAAACTGGTCCTCAGGAGCTGCCCGCCCTGATGACTCAGGAAATGAACATGCAAAAGTGTGTACTTGGAAGCGGGAGTTCCATTGCGTTGGGGGTTATGAGATGCAGGGAGCTCGGCAGAGAGGTGACTGCATTTCCTGCATGGCTGGTCATGGGGTTGCTGGCCTGGTGCCTGGGAGGCCTTCTGGGCAATGGCAGTACGAGTAATAGTCCCCACCTATTGTTTACAAGTCTCCTGGGAAAATCAGAATTGCTTAAAGGGATTCTGAAAGGCGATTACAGACCATTACAAACCAGACAGGCCTACACACCTGTCCTCTTTCTCCTGCGCATGTGTGTGTATTTCTGCCCTTTTCCCTGTAAGTGTTAAAACAGTTAATATAGCCAGAGTAGAGTTGTAATTGTAATGGATTTGTGGATCCATTGAGAATCTAAATGTTTTTCAGTTACCACTCATTGATCACGTATACACTGTGCTGAGTACTTTATCTTATTTCACCTTCAGAAAAACACCTTATGAAGTCAGTCTTATTCCCATTCAGGAGAACTAAAAACAGAGGTTCAGAGACACTAAATTGCTCAAGTTTTACCACTTGTACATGACTAAACTCAGGTTCAAACCCAGCTCTGTCTGCCTGCGAAGAGCTTCTTAACTGTACCATTCCCACAGGTGATGAAAATACACTTATTTAAGCAGGATTACATTGAACTTTTTACATCTTTCATCAAGACTATCTCTTAAATTGTTTTCTTAAAGCTTTCAAAATGTATTTCTACACAATAAAATAAATCTATAATGGGACATTTTAAGCAAAAATATGTCACTGGGCTAAGTGTCAACACAGCTGCTGGAAATTCATTAGTTTAGCTCCTCCCAGCGGCTACCCACTCCTTTAATTCTATGATGGTCTTTGGCTGACACCTAGTGGAAATCACGGGAATAGCACCTTATTGAAATTAAATGTCAAGATGGGGAAGGGGTGCTTTGTTCAGGATAACAGGAGGGAATTTCCTGGAAGTAACCCCATTCCCATTCATCTAGACATTATATGAACTGAACTCTTGTCCAAATTAATTAATAATAAAGGTGAAGGTTACTTTTGCATTTTATATATTACATGGTTCTGGAAACATACGTCTCAGAAATTGAGCAATCATTGGTATTTGAAACTTAATTCCAACTAGTAATCACAAATTCTAAATTTAAAATAGAAATATCAACAGAATAAAAAACGTAGGCATTTGTTTTCTCAAAATTAAGGTGACTGTGTTGAGGTCTCCCTTTCTCCCCCTACTCTTTTAAACTAAATATGATTGCCATTTAGCCTAAATATTCTTACAATAATATCACAGATTTCAGAAAGTTGAAGTGAAATGATTTTAAGTCATTTTTATCCTGCTTTTTGTAGATTAAATTACACTTCCTTTGACAAATGAAAAGGACAGCAAAGAGGCAAGAAAGGCCACCTAAACTGAGTGTTTCTCTCCTTTGAATCTTGAGGCAAATTGGTTAAGACAATCAACTTGCCTTTTTATAACACCCTAAACAGCTGTAACATATGGCAATAATAACAGCAAAAAAAATCCCAAAGCATTAGTCCTTAGAAGACGGAGCTGGAGAGGGAGGGCTAAGAGAAGCAGCAGGTGCCCCAGGCGGCCCCCTGAGTAGCAGCAGGCAGGCTGAGCGCCTGTGCTTGATCTTAGTGCAGCTCCACCTGGTGGGTCCTGCTGTCCCACCTGACAGTAGAGGAAGCTCAGCCAGAGACAACAGCCCCACCTGGCTATGCACCTGAGCTGGGATCACAATCAGCGTCCCTCAGCACCTGGACTTCACACTCTACCTCTTTCCCCCTGCCTGAAGCACCCGGAGGAGATGGGAGGTGCAGGGGACCATGGGGAACAGGGCGAGTTACCTGATGATAAGCACACACTGTTTGGGAGGAGGGACACAGTGAGAGCCAACCCCAGCAGCCATTTTCCAATCAGCTCAGAATACAGACAGCCCTCCACCTCCGGGGCTTCCACGTCTGCCGAGCCAACCAAAGGCAAATAAAAAATGTTAGGGGGCTGGGGACTTAGCTCAGTTGGTAAAGTGCTTGCCTTGCAAGCACAGGGCCCTGGGTTCGATCCCCAGCACCACCCAAAAAAAAAGTTAGGAAGAAAATTACGTCCGTACTGAACATTGAGACTTTCCCCTTTGTCATCATTCCCCAAATAATACACTATGACAACTACTTCCCTAGCGGTTCTGTTGTATTAGGGATTATACATAATCTAGAAATGGTTTAATGTATTCAGGAGGATTGTGTGGGTTATATGCAAATACTCACCACTTTATATAATGGACTTGAACATCCATCAGTTTTTGAATCTTTGGCACATGCTGGGGGTGGGATACTCAGGGAGGACTGTGGTCCCAAGGCCCCCAGGGGCATGCAGAGGGCAGGTGCTATTGATACCAGCCTCCATGGCTCAGTGGACCACAGTGGGTCCCAGGGGTAGACATTTTTTAATAAGCTACTCGGTAGATCCTGAGGATCGACCAGCCTTAGAACCAGCTCTCCTTTCTCCCTTTGTGCAGCGGGGGCATCAGTCCTTGCTCTGGAGTCTAAGTTGGGCATCACTTTCTACGCCCATGAGGGCATTCCTCTGTCTGAATCCCCTGAGCTCCTGCACTGTGTTTTTATGTCTAGAAGAAAATAGTGAGTCATTTAAAGCTTTCTCTAAACCCTTTATTCAGGCAGGACAAGATCTGTGTTAGGATTAGTAGGTTAAAGAAAAAAGGATAATACTTGCAATTATAGCTACACTTTCTTCTTTCTTTCAGGCCAAGCAAGCAATACTTGAAATGGATGCCATCCGTAAGTTTTATGTCCTTAACATGATTTGAAATGTTCGGTGTTTGTATCTATCACATTTTCTATCTTAAACAGAGTTTATAAAGTGTCATTTATAAGAAAAGAGCAGCTCTCCGCTCACTGGAGCAGACCTTATGATCCCTTCTCAGCACACTGACCTGTTCTGCATGGATTCCCTGGTTCCTCTGTGTCACTTGAAGGCTGGGCACAGGTCTAGGTTAGCTGACTCCCTCCTGGGTCATCCATTCCCCCTGCCTTCTCCACCACGAAACAAGGCCCCTCAGCCCATCCCCTAAAAGTCCACATGAATCACCTGCGAGAACCCCATGACTGGATAGTTGCTGGCTTCTCTGACGCAGCGCACGGTTCTAAACATCACAGCATTTAACTCTGGGGTAGGAAAGTCTGTTCTTGTGCAACAGCCTTAGCACAACTGTGTTAAGATTAAATAGGATGCACACTCAGAACCAGGTCGGCTGGAAACTCACTTAAAATGGCTCTATTTTCTTTGAACCGTTCACAACACCTTACTTTCAAGCAATCTTTTCTTAAGAGCCAACAGTGGTTCCCTTGCCCTCTGGCCTGCCATTGCTAACTCTCCAGGGGATAAAGAAGCATCCAGAAAGGAGAAACATCAGCACCCACCACCCCTGCAGCTGTGGTCCCCGTTCCCAGCCATCAGCCCTGAGAAGCAAGTAAGATGCTCCTCAGCAGGGTCCTCGGCTGGGCTTGTGAAATCCCCACCTTTCATTCAGAGGAAATCGCCTTAAGATTTTTTTGGTTAAGAGCCCTCTGAGGGGGCAAGGTCATGGATCAGCATGTGCATTTGAAGAAAGATGGAGGAAGATACAATCGCTCTGGGCACCAGCTCTCCTGCACAAAAAGATTCACTAATTCCCAGGCCCTGGGCAAGTACCTGAGAACCAGTAAGATTCTCTGAGTGCCCGGAATCAGGCCACTACTCTGTGCTACTTGCATCTCCTCAGGCTTAGGTCTCAGCCAGCTGCTGTGCCTGAGGCAGTGACCCCGTCTCCGCCCCATCCTTCCCTGAGTTTGGACTTGGCAGTGTGAGCAGGGGAGGCCAGTCCATTGGACCAGATGACCTCTCTTGTGTAACCTTACCTGTGACACTGGAGATGTGCATGTGGACTTTAGGGTCCTCTGAACTTAAGGCTCCTTTGAAGCAGTGCCCCTAATTTGAGGAATACCATCTGTGCCTGTGTCCCCAGAGTGCTGGCCTGATATGCTGCACATCTTTAGGATTAGACCAGAGTTTCTTAATCCAGAGTCTGTGCTGCTTAGGTGGGGTAGAAAGACAAGAACTCAGTGAAAATCCCTTTTCTGGATCTAAAGCTTTCACCAGATGCTTAAAGAAGCAATGACTGCAAACATTTTAAGAGTGATGGCACTAAGGGACAACTACCACAGGGCATGACAGGAAGAGCATTAAAGCTGATGGTTGACAGCTGCTTCTGCTCAGGAGCGAAAATGGAGGCAGGGGAGATGGAGGAGGGGGAGAGAACAGGAGTGCAGTCAGTGTATCCTGGAAGCCCCCGTGTAAGCAAAAGCCCTGAGATGCAGCGGACACCAACTACGGGGGGCGGATATGTCCGGTGAAAAAGCATAGATGCATAGATTTTTCCAACAAGCTGTGACTATTTTCCAAGGAGCCCAGAGCACCTCAGTCTGCCTGTTGTTATCTTTACAGATCATCCAGGCTTCTGCTACAGCCCTGAGGGAGAGACAAAAGCATCCTGTGGCTCTAGAGAAGGTGCTACACCCTATCGGCTAAGAAGAAAATCTGGTAAATAGGATGTTTAATAATCCCAGCAACTTAGGAGGCTGAGACAGGAGGGTTGCAAATTTGAGTCCAGCCTCAACAACAGCAAGATCCTGTCTCAAAATAAAAAATGAGAAGGGCTGGGGATGCAGCTCAGGTGTAAGGCAGCCCTGGGTTCAGTCCCCAGTACTGCCAGGAATTAAAAAAAAAACAGGGATGTTGTGATCAAAACCTGATATTAACAGAGCACTGGAAGTCGAGGTTCCTTGCAAGTGACAGGCATTTCGAGCTCGCTGTTTGTTTGAATGCATCTGAGCCTGCCTTAAAACAAGACTCTGCAGCCTTAATTTTAAACTCTTTTATCCTTAGTGCTCTCTTTTCCCGTGAATAGAAAACATATCAACTAATTCTGCTTTGCAGAGCATCTTACCATTGGTCTGCAGTTACTTAAGCCCTGTTTGCTACTGCTACTGAAAATTGTTATCTTGTGAATGACACCTCACAAGATATTCCAGCCTAAAATATCAACACATATTTGCTACAGGAGATGCCATGCAGCCAGTGTTCTCTTAGCCCAAGGATCTTCTTCTTTTTTAAAAAATGGGTATTTATTGAGTACCTACTGTATGCCCACCTGAGGACTTGGAATGCAAGGAAAAATAGTGCATGTGATTCCTGTTTGCAAGGGACTCACAGTGGAAGTGACCCAAAAAAAAAAAAAAAAAAAAAATGGAAATAAACACACCAGTCTGTATGATGGCGTTGTGGCCCAAAGGGATGGAAGGAAGAGTGGAGAGATGAAGGAGAGCAATTAACTTTCTAAGAAGGAGAGAAAGGTGTCCCAGAGTAGAAGAGCGTTCCCCTGATGGAATCGGGGGCAAGAAGCCGACGAGGCCAGAATAGTATGTTCTGAGGTCCTGAGACTTGCACGGACATTCCTGAAGACAGACGGTGACTGCTGGTCATTCAGCCTGGCTGGACAGTGGGGTGGAGGAGGGGACAGTGCAGCAGAAGGACACCAGGCTTGAGAGGACACATAGGGACCTGAAGGCCATGCACAGGGTTTGAACTTTGCAGCCACAGGATTTTAAGCAATGAACAGTGAGAATATTTGACTTGAAAGAATTCTGGCTTCACGTGGAGAGTGAAGTGGGAAGGGAGACCAGGAGGGAGACTGTGGAGCTAGCTAGTTTGGGGGAAAGATGAGGACTTGGATTCAGAGTAGGAGTGACTGGGGTAGCACTTTTCTGGGAGTCCCCAAGACTGTGATGGATAAAAACAGGAGGAATGTGGAATAAGGCCCTGGTCACTAACTTGGGAGGGAGGGCAGGACCCATGATAACCCAGGAGGAAGTCCAGATGCAGGAGCAGATTTGGGAGAAGGATGGCGAGCTGAGATTGAGACGGTGGGTCTGCTGAGTCAGAAGCTTGGGACAGATGTCTGGCACTGTTGGGAGAAATCCTAGTTCTAGGCTGGCAGCAAGTGTGTAAACCTGCAGGGAGAAGCGTTCTGCTTCCGCCACCTAGGAAAGTACACAACTCCCCCAAATTGACTCAGTGTTACCAAGGGAACCCGTATAGGAACCTGGAGGTCTGATCCCTCGTGGCACATTGTGATGGGCAAGAAACCTATAACATGTATAGCTGTTCCCCCAATAAACGAGTTTGCAAGCTGCTCACCACAAGCCTGCTTCCACCCAACTCCCAGAGTCTGGGTCTTGACTCCGCACTGCTTACCTCGCGTATGAGCTAGCCGGACACAAGAGAAGCTCCATGGCACAGGATATAAAATTGAAAGTGACCAGCTCACAGGTGGTAGTTAAAGCTGAGGAAGTTGCTCTCCTAGTTGGTAGGTTGGTGGTAGTGTTTTGTCTATCATGTGACTTCTGATTCCTTAACATTTTGACAGTGAATTTCTTGCTCCTAAGTATCTCTGAGCAAAGGGAATTAGGTAAATTTGATAGAAAATTACTAGAGCTTAGGTAGTCTGTCAATAAAGTAGTAAATTATGTATGAAGAAAAGTTTCGATTTGCTTTTGCAAATGATGCTGGCTTTATTTTTCTCCCAGAACCTTCCTCAAGATCACATAAAGTTTTGAAGACCAGCGGTAAGTCCCAAAATACATTGTCATTTTCTTGTTCATTCAAAGTCAAGACATACACCGGGAGAAAAAAAAAAAAAAAAAAGCAAGCAAGCAAGCAAATGAATTACAGCTGGGCTGGTTTGAAGGTTGGATCACAGAAAGATTAATTTATAAGCAAAAATGTCCCATTATAAAATGTACAGTCAGATGACATAAATTATTTACAGTGTATCCCTGACAAGCGTAAAAAAGACAAATGTCCCTGTCATATAAGGAAATATCATACAACAAAAGGAAGTGGCCCAAGGACCCTTTTTTATGTTTTATTTTTATTATTTTTTTATTTTTACAGACTGCATTTTGATTCACTGTACACAAATGGGGTCCATCAGTTCATCTCTATGGTTGTGCACGATGTAGATCCACACCATTCGTGTGATCATACATGCCCTTTTACAAAAAAGAAAAAAAAAATCAATATAATTTGGCAGCTTCACAGAAGAAACACCAACTGCCAATGAAATGGTCACCCACGTTACTAATCAGAAAAAGTATTTAAATGAGATAAAATTAAATGTATATTTAAATTTAAGTGGATCTATGACCTTGGCCAAAAGATATAGAGAAACAGGTGCTCAGAAACTAGTGTGGAAGCGGGTAAATTTTTGCCAGCCTTTTGGAAAGCAGAATTTGTTAATACTCATGTAAATTTAAAATGGACATTTGCCCTTGATCCCATGATTACACCTTAGGCCCCTGCAGAAGTACTCACCCACGTAGGGGCAGATCTGCGTATGCTCATGTTCTTGGCAGCATTTGTAAGAGCACCACATAAGATTCCCATCTAATGAAATGGTTAAACAGATTGTGGTATGCCGTGCCTACGATGGGTTGTTGCATTCTACAGCTCTTCAAAAGAATGAAGTAGACTTCTGTCCGCTTACAAGAGAGTCCACGTCTGTTTAGCAGAAAATGAAGTGTTGCATACTGCATCCTTATTTTTAAAAGCAACAGTTGCGCATCGAAGTGGGATGGGGATAGTGGTTTTGGGACACAGAAAGGGGAAGGTGAATCTAAGGGAAGGTTTATGGGAAGAGAAGCACTTTTCATTCTTCCCTAACTAATCAGCTCTTCCAAGTGAGGTGTGCAGGATCAGGGCTTCTGTAGTGGTGTCTAGAGGACTGAGTAGGCCCACCTCCTGCTCCAAGCTCCCAGTCCGCTTTACAACACTCCTTAGCCCAGGCCAGGGAGACCCTGTTGATAAAGGCTGTGTCTTTTGGTTAAAACCAATAAAATGCCCACAACTTGACCTACGTGTTCTCTCCTGTCTTCATGTGATTTTCATGGCTTGGGGTATGGGTGTTTTTTTCCCAGGCAGTAGGTATTTTTGTTTGCAAGCTTTTGAAGCTTTTAACTGGAAGTGGTTCATTGCTCTCAGGGATGCGGGGTGACACCTGAGACTCAGATGACGTAAGGTGGCTTCACTCCAGTAGAGGATGTGTAACTGGATATATAATAGTAAGGCCGTTTTTGAAAATTAGGCCCCAAGCCCAGAAGTTTCTTGGGCTTCAATTACAAGCAATGATTTTGGAAGTCCTATAAAATATGAGTGCTTAACTAATAGAAGAGATACATTTTTAATTGTCAAACTTAGAAAAAAAAAAAATCTTTGTTTTTCAGAAACGGCACAAGACATCCGAAAGGTAAGCATTGGCACATTTCTTCTGAGGTGTTTATCCTTTATTTTAGTGGCCCCTCTCTAGAGCATATATCATCCCCAGCCTGTATTTCAAGTGTAAACCATTACTTTACGTTTTGACAATTTCATATTTATTTTACATTTCTAATTATTTACATGTAATTTAAGGGAGGACTCATCCTTATCAACTTCCTCCCTCCCTCTTCTTCTCTTAAAACTAAAGCAACTCTTTGTCCTCCTCACCTTAGGCAGTAATAGCACCTGCACGGCCCTGGCGTGGGCCACCTCACATGGTCATGTGTCTCGGCTCATGTAAGGCCAGGCCCTGGCCTGATGATACTCCTCCCTTCTCAGAGGGGCTCTCCCATCACAGGGCAAGGGGTTCCTGCTAAGAATAGGTCCAGGCAGGTGGGCATGGGCCTGGAGTTCCAGCTACTCAGGAGGCAGAGGCAGCAGCTTGAGTCCAGGAGTTCAGGGTCAGCCTGAACCCTGTCTCAAGCAGAAAGGAAAAAAAAAAGCCAAGAGTATTGTCCTACTGCTGCCCCAGGAGGTGTGATAGTATGTGACACACAGAACTTTGCTGTATTATGTTTTTTTCTTCCTCTGATGAAAGTTTAGGAGGAGATTTAGAAGGCAGTCTGGGGGGCTGGGGTTGTGGCTCAGTGGTAGAGCACTTACCTAGCATGAGCGAGGCACTGGGTTCGAGTCTCAGCACTGCATATAAATAAATGAGTAAAAGAAGGCAGTCTGGGCTGTGGGGTGTGGCTCAATGGTAGAGCACCTGCCTAGTATCCCTGAGGCGCCATCCCTGGCTCTGAAATAAAATAACAATGTGTTCTATTGGAAGATATGTATCCAAATATATCACCTGTATCCTGGCCTGAGTGATTGTTATGATGTCGCTACTAATCAGTTGGCTTAATTAATAATTTTTAGACAACTTATTGAGGTTTATCTTGTTACAAATTTCTCTCCCTGCAATCCAGGTTACACCATGGCTTAGCATGGGGCCAAAATGGCCATGTGAATAAAGGCTGTATCTTTCAGTTAAAACCAGTAAAATGTCTAAAAAAAAATTTTTTTTCAATGTCTAAAAATTCACCTCATCTTACATTTAAGTGATTTATATGTCTTAGGGCATGTGCATATTTTTCAGATTATACATATTCTTGTTCAGAAGCTTTTTAAACTTGTTGATATTTGTTCTCCTGAAATATGGCATGAGTTTGTTGTTGTTGTTGTTTGCAGCAGGGATTGAATCCAGGGGCACTCTACCACTGAACCACATCCCCGGCAGTTTTATTTTTTTATTTTGAGACAAGGTCTTGTTTAGTTGCTTAGGGCCTCACTAGGTTGCCGAGGCTGGCTTTGAAGTTGCAGTCCTCCTGCCTCAGCCTCCGTAGTTACTGGAATTACAAGTATGTATCACCATGCCCAATGAGATTTTTATTTTATAATCTTTGTTTTCATAAATGGGGTCATTGCAGAAGGTGCCTTGCTCCTTAAGGCAGCTAAAGTAAGATCATGGAGCCAAGACCCTCCCCATACTCAATAAATTCTAGAGATCCAACCTAAGAACCTCTTGGAAACTTCCTGACAGAGCTCAAGAATCTCTTAAAATCAAAAGACAAGAAAGAAAGAAAACACCAGCATGCTTTCTCAGTGGCAAAATTCCATCTTCTAACAATAATGGGCTGAATGGCCACCAAACACAAGACAGATTTAGCCATGATTAAACAGCTTATAATAGGAGATATTCCTTAATAATAATATTTCTATCAGAAGATATAGGTATATTCTGAGGCTGTGCACATGAGTGCCTACAGTGGTTAAGCTTATACATTGGCTGTGCTTGAGATGTGGATTCAAATCCATTTCTGCCATCTATAAACTGCATGACTGTAATCAAGTCCAGTAACCTTTCCAGGACTTAGTGTCCTACTTTTCAAAACTTTTATAAAGATTAAATGTGATAATATATTTTTTAAAAGCATGTAATGCATTATTTGGCACAAAGTAAGTATTCCTAAGTGATAGCTATTATCAAATTATTAAATAGCCATTATGGAAAAGCACAGAAAAACTTCTCTTTGGTTCTCGTAAAATTGAGGTATCTAAATTACACACTTCTATGTTGTAACCAATATATTGGTGAATTCTTTTTTTAAATGCCTTTGCTTTGTGTATTTATTTTTAATGTGGTGCTAAGGATCGAACCCAGTGCCTCACACATGCAAGGCAAGCGCTCTACCACTGAGCTCCAACCCCAGCCCCTACTGATGTTCTTAGTTTAGTTCTTTGTCAGTTCTTCTAATGATTTATTTAATATAAACTTTTAGCTTCCAAAGTACGACTATCTTCAAGTGTAATTAATGTAAAAATATACTTCAATATTAATAGTCTGCGTTTCCTAGCTTTCTAAAACATCTGGGAATTTTCAGGGATGAAAG
The DNA here is from genome assembly GCF_902686455.1 of Sciurus vulgaris. Lineage (NCBI taxonomy): Eukaryota > Metazoa > Chordata > Mammalia > Rodentia > Sciuridae > Sciurus > Sciurus vulgaris. The sequence goes on along the minus strand of NC_136467.1, from coordinate 15,872,347 downwards.
ATCTGAAGAAAGATTACTTATGGTATTTTGAGGGAAAAAAAACCACAAAATTATTTTGTTATACTTTCACAATGCTTTCCCATAATTTAGCGAATATTAACTCATTTAATTTATGGACAGTAGTTACTGGGTACCTCTATTTTTATAAAACATTACCCCAGTACAGTCTATAGGGAAAGGAAGAAACACTAAAACATGGAGAAAAGATATATAAAAACAATAACTATATTACATACAATATCATATATGTTTATGTGTGTGAAAAAATCATAGATTGACTATTTTAAGTTTTGAAGTTGTGATAGAAGAATAACATTTAGTATGAAATTTTAGTTTTGTCCTCTCTCCTCTTCCTTCTCTGGTAGACAGATTGACAAGTGATCAAAACTCTAATTCAACTTCCAATAGGTTACTGTAGTGCCTGCATCAGAAGATGTGTCCCTAATACAAATCAGTTTGTACAGGTCTTAACCCTTTTAATTCTTTGAAACTGACCCTTCTACCTACAGGATAGCCTCAGACGGTAATCCACTCCTGCCTGCCTAGTTGCGCATCCCAGAGTTAGCGTGTGGAGTACAAGTTCTCCACACACCAAGAATTAGGGACAAGTTGAGCTCTGCCAAGAAAGCTCCCAAGTTATAAAACACTCCATTGTTTTCGTTTCTTAGAAATCATTAATGTCACTCATACTTCACTTCCTAACAGGCAACTAAATGTTACTTAATTAAATATATTTTGAAAGAAAGTAAAAACTATCATTAACTCAACAGTGGATGAAATTACATTCCTAGAACAAAGATTCTTTACACAGAATCTATAAACCAAGGTGGTGCTAGTCAGGTTCATGGTGGTCAGGAAACCCTTGGAGTGGATCATCAGGTCACCAGCAGGGGCTTCTGGTATATCAGAAACTAGGATCCAACTCCTTGGCATCGAGCACTAGAATTAGCACTTCTAGAAAGTCTCAACATCCTGGCCCTTGACACCACCGTATATCCTTTTGTACAATGGATTTTTGCCATCTGCACAATGGGCTTATTTGAAGCATCTAAGAGTCTTCCATAGATAGCAGCTCCCCTGGTTTTGGGCAGGTTTTGGAGTTGGACCAGGTTTGAGTCCTAGCCTTTGCTGCTAACTCGGTAGAACAAGTTACAGAATCGTTAGGACCCCAGATTTCCTCACTGATATTGGAATAATCATACCCTAATCCACAGATGGATTATGAATATCATTTGGAGGATATCTGCAAATTGCCCATAATTTGGTTTCTAAATAAATAAAATTCTTGTCCATTCTGCCACCTTTTCAAAAATCTGAAGTGCTTTTCAACTCAGTTAAAATGAACATCATCTACCATTATTTTCCTTAAGAATATTTCAGGCTAGTGGCAGAGGCAGCGTGTGAGGACAGGAGAAATCCCTAAGGTGTCTTCTCCGTGGCCCTACAGTCTATCCATGTGTCTCTGTCTTCCAGGCTTCTCGAGAGGAAGGCTCTCCCCGGCGGACTCCTGCAGGGTCCTCTCCCGCCCAAAGGATCGGTCAGCCAGGCAGTTCTGGGGGGAGCAGCCTGCTTCGTGGGGGCGGCGCCATCAGAAGCATCTGGACGGATCACCAGATCAGGCAGGCCTTGTTCCCCAGCCGCAGGTCCCCGCAGCATGAGGATGATGAAGACGATTACCAGATGTTCGTTCCATCCTTTTCCTCCTCGAACTTGAACTCAGCCCGACTGTGTGAAGAGAGTGCTTCAAGTCGCCCTTGCAGCTGGCACATGGGACAGATGGAGTCCTCAGAGGTCTCCAGCTCTGGCCACAGGATTGTCCGGCGGGCCAGTAGTGCTGGTGAGAGTAACACGTGCCCTACTGAACTGAGAATTAGGGACAGCAATGGCTCTCAGTACAGTCCCCGAAGGGAACTGCAGAATGGCCCTCCAAGAGAAGGGCAGGCAGGGATGACCCCCTTTGGGTCATCTATAGAGTTGACAATTGATGATATAGACCATGTCTATGATAACATAAGTTATGAGGACTTAAAGTTAATGGTTGCTAAACGGGAAGAAGCTGAATTTACTCCCTCCAAATCGGCCAAGGACTCTGTTCGTCCCAAGAGCACCCCAGAGTTAGCCTTCTCAAAGAGGCAAGCTGGCCATAGTACCAGTTCTCTACATGCCAAAAGAGACGGAGCCCCCACCAGTCAAGAGGCATCTAACCAAAGCACCCAGGAGCTCCAGGTGGTGGAGGAGAACATCTATGACACGATCGGGCTCCTGGACCCGCCACCTCCAGATTTCAAGAGCAGCAGCCTGAAGCGGTCCAAGAGGAGCACCTTTCTGGGACTGGAAGCCGACTTTGCTTGCTGCGACAGCCTGAGACCATTCGTGTCCCAAGACAGCCTCCAGTTCAGCGAGGAGGATGGGCCTTACCACCAGGGGCCCCCTGACAGTGATTATCTGAGTCTGCTGTACAACTCTTCCAATGGCAACTTGTCCGTGGCGGATAAGGCTCTGTCCGACAAACTGTCTGAGGAAGTGGATGAAATCTGGAATGACCTAGAAAATTACATCAAGAAAAATGAAGACAAAGCTAGAGACCGTCTCCTGGCAGCATTTCCCGTAAGCAAGGATGATGTCCAAGACAGACTGCACGCTGAGAGCACCCCCGAGCTGCACAGAGACGCGGGGCGCTCCGCGTCCACCCTGTCCCTGCCCGGGAGCCAGGCTTTCCTCACGCCCGTGAAGAGCAGGGTCAGCAGGGCGAGCCGGGCCAACTACCCGCTTGAAGAAGACCTGATTTCGACGGAAGGCTCCTTCGTAAGTCTTAACCGACTGTCCTTGGCCAGCGAAATGCCCCCGGCGGACAGTCCCTACGACTCGGCCAACAGCAGCCTGCCCCAGCCAGACCTGGAAACCTCTGACCCTGGAATGGAGGCCACAGATAAGACGAAAAGCAGGGTCTTCATGATGGCGAGGCAGTACAGTCAGAAGATCAAGAAGGCAAATCAGCTTTTAAAAGTGAGGAGTCCAGAGCTGGAGCAGCCGCCAGCCGGTCAGCATCACAAATCCACGCACAAAGACCTGGCAGCCATCCTGGAGGAGAAGAAGCAGGGCGGACCTGCGATTGGTACGTTCCCACCACTCCTCCTCCTTCTTGAAAGCAAGTGTGAGACAGGTGCCAACTCTCAGTGTCCTTAGTAGAGGCACCGGTGAGACCAGTCATTCAAGCCTCACCACAGATACTGCTGGCCTTTCCCACTTTACCTCCGCTCAGTTACACAGGATGGAGAAGGGTGTGGCCCCAGAGGGCTTGGGTGTACGTGCCACACTGTCACTTCAAGATTGCCGTTTTTAAGAAAAAGTTTTTTTCTAAGGGAACCTAATGTTGGGGGGAAAAATAAGCAAACAGTTTTAACTTTGGGGCCTAGGGCTTTGCCCGACATCAGTAACCCTTCAGAGGAGTGGCTTGGGAAAGCTCTCAGGGTTCGGAAGCATATAGAATATGATGGTTCTTTGCTTCGGAACCCTACGTGAAGTGCCCACTCTGGCTGACCAAGACAAAAAAGAATTCTCTTTGCATTTTAGTCAGCTTCCACACGATAACTTAGTTGTTCTCACATATTTTTGCCTATCACTCAACTTTTGAAAATAGCTGCTCTTACACATTTAGCACCATCTCATTCGCTATTCTCATTGATGCCTGCAAGAAGTTTAATTCTGTAGTTAAATCTCCTTGGTGGGGCATTACTAGGCCAGGACCACAGGTGTGACGTTGGGAGATCTGGGGGCACAGGAGTGAGAGGTTCATGGCTGGACTGTTTTGAAGGACAGAATATAACAGTAATTTCAAAGAAAGAACTCAGGTGTGAATAAAGCACATGATTGTCTTGAAGGAAGAACCCAAGGGGAGTGATTCTCATTTCAGGAGCTGTAACCTCCAGATGCACAGATTTCTGGGGGCAGGCCTGGGGATCCGAATTTTAAAACAGGGCAGCCTTTCCATCAGGTTTTAAGAAATCCTGCCTTCGATTTTTTGATAAAAGAGCACCTCCAAATGAAAAGAGTAGGGCCGCTTCTCCACATAGAGACAGAAGTTGAGTGGCTCAGTGTCAGCAGGTCCATCTAACCAGCTTCACGGTGATAAAGCACATTTGGATACACAGGGCCACTCGTATGGACATGTTGGTGCCACTAACCACATTCTTTGGAACTGACCTATCTCCAAGGAAACAAGAGGCAGGAAGGGGATATCAAAACCTCAGTGAAATCACAAGTTACATAATGGGAATGCATGGGGATTTTTTGTTTTGTTTTAAGTCTGGAAGTACTTAAGAATTGTCTAAAGCTTTAATCTTCAGTAAAATTTCCTACCATAGATAGACTTGCAATTGATACCTGAAGGATTTTACAGATTCTTCAATTCCTCCTCCTTTTTAATAAAAAAGGTGAAAAGTGATTTTTGTACAAACGGGAGAGAGACCAAATTGCATATATTTTTCTCCTTATGATAATGTGCTAGTGGTAATTTATTTCCAATGCTGGTGTCGCCATGGCCACCAAGCTGGTGTATCGTTGTACTTGAGGAAAGCGACAGTTTTAGCTGTAGGAGGACACTCTTGGGGAGGCACAATGGCCTTAGAAACAGTTGTATGTTGGCAATTGCAGCCACTGGCTGAGTGTGGGCTGGGGCTTCTCAGAATCAGAGAAAATTTAATACTAAGATTTCTGGTGACAATGGATTGTACCAGCAGACTGTTGCTGAAACTGCAGTAATCGCCTGGACCAGGTTATTTAGAGTGTATACCATCCACAAAGATGCAAACCTCTCATCTTGATTGAAGCAAGCCTTTCAGTTCTAAGTGACTTGCAGCTACCTTGAATATCTTCTTTTTACCTACCTTTTAAGTATGAATTCATTTCAGATGGGGTTTTCTTTGGCTTCTTTTCACTTTTAGTTTATCCTCCTGTTTGTTTGCCTCCTGTTGTCTTCTTGGGATACCGCAGGATCTTTCCTGAGCATTGCATCTGGGTCTTTTCCTAACATGGTGGGCTACTACCTACATCCTCCCCAACAAAGAGGAGAAGATCTCTCCAAAGGCATCCTTCAAGAGTGCTGTCTTCCCCTGCAGTCTGGCAGGAGCACATCCCTAGGGCCTGCCGTCTCTCTGACCTGGTGAATTAGATCCACGCCTCCTCCACCTGGGTGATGGAGACCACTTCCTGTGCCCACTAGGCTTTCATTCAGTTGACATGATGACTCCTTTTCTCTTTCTTGTTTATCTGGGCACAGGACGTCGTAATCGAATGGACCGATTCTCCAGACTTCTGCGCGTGGGCCTTGCCACTTTGCCAGGAGCTTGCTCTCGGTGTTGTGCGGAAGGAGGAGCGCCCTATTCACCTGCTGAAACTCTCCAGCATCTTTATTGAACGCTCTGCCCGGGGTCTACAGGCCCCAGGGTCAGATTTCCACCTATAAATCACCCAACCAGGTCTAGTCACTCCCACATTTTAGAGCCTGTTGTAGCATGCTGGCCCTCGGGTTCAGTCAGACTCCCTCGGTCCTTTTTTTTTTTTTTTTTTTTGGTGACATTTCACATGGTAGAAACTCCATACAAGTTTGAGGGCCTTTCCTCCTTGTAGAAAATAGGGAAGGCACAGTTTCATGCTATTGTTTAAATCTCAGGCAACATCAGAAACATTGATTTTAATCCTATCTTGGAAACATTTTTTTTTTTTTTTTTTTTTTTTTGAGATTTCCTTTGGCAGGGATTGCTTCAGTCATTTACCTGCAATCCACAGAACTCTAACTTTCAAATCTTCAGAAAAGGATGCAAACCAAAGGAAGCCCTGAGAGTGTCATGTAATGTTAATGTCCATCTCCTATGAGGACAATACCAGAAACATGGACCTGAGGAATCTGGACCCTGCTGGCAAGTGCCGAGTTCTCGGGCTGCACCAGACATCTTCAGCTGGCTACTTCCTGTGCGGCTGGCTAGCAGTGTGTGCTCCAGCACAGGGGCCCTCTAGAAACCTGTCTCTCCTTCACACTGGCCTTATGCAGGTTCCAGACTCTCTTAGGTGGTAAAGTTGAGATTGAAAAAAAAAAGTATATAAACACAATGTATTGTCTACTAGTGACATTTTTTTTATTTGAAAGTGATAAATGGTCAACTTTTTATTACCCAGAGATAAACTATCCCCATTCTGACTGTCGTATAGGAAGCATTTTGATCCAAGGCCATCTTCCTGCTTCCCCTTTTCCTGCTATGACCTAGTTTCCAGGCTGTCTTTCTACTTTAGTGGCATAGTCTCAGGAGAAGCCCATCCATTCCTAACCCTTTGCTTAAAATAAAAGGAGGGAGTGAAAATACTATCTGGAGAGTGAAGTTGTTATTGAGACCAGTTTCCGTTGGAGCTCTGTAGAGAGAGAAGCAAACTGTATAATGTTGTCCTCCAAGAGCAAAAAGCTAGTACATTAGTTAGAGGAATAAACCAGCCCATAAAACAAGTAGCAGTGCAGTATTGTATGCAAGTCTACAAGTGTACATATGTACACGTAGAAGACTTCAGAGAAGAGAAATCACTGGATGAGGATTTGTGGAAGAATAGTGCTTGGGGGGGATCTCAAGCCATGGGTAGAATTTGTTTAGCAAAGGAAGAGAAGAACATGAGAAAGACGACAAAGTCCTGAGACATACTACCAAAGATGAGAAATATTCTGGACAATTACAATTTTCAGATAGCTAGGCAAAAGTCATGAGCTTTTATGTTTAAATTCTAATACTCAAATAGTCTGAATTCTTAATGAGTTCTGTTTTCCCTCCAAATTGTCATCTTCTTGGAACTTGGGAAGGTTCAGAGGCTTCCTGACTCTGCGGGATCAAGCTCAGGGCTGTAGAGAGCAGGGGAAAGGCCTGGGCAGCACCATCCGACTGTGGGATGCAGGTGTGGCTGCCTCTGACTGGGTCTCATGGTTAATGAAGCTCACAGGTCTCAGGATGGCCGACATGGGTATACCGCTGTCCAAGTACACTCTCCACACGCTCTTTCTTAAGGTGTTGCTAAATTTCAACTGGTTATTAAGAATTTTTACTATGCCATTTAAGGAGGCATTTCCCATGTTTTTGTTACTAAAAATGTCTAGACTAATATTCTCTGTCTTTCTAAGGAATTTGGAGTTGAAAACCCAAAAGATGGGTTCTGCAATGAGAATTTAAACTATTTCCCTTGATTTCAGGGAGCAGGAGGTGAGGGAATTAAGGGGGCTGCAGTTGAAGGGCACACTGTAACAGCTGGTTGTGTCTGTCCTCAAAGAAGATGGATTCAAAGGAAATGGCTGAGCTGGGGATGTGGCCCATGGCAGAGCAGGCCAACAGCCCAGGTTTAGTAGCCAGCACTGCAGAAAGAAAAAGAAAGAAATGGCAGAAACTCAACTGAATGAGTTATTTAGCTTAAATTCAAAGGATAATTTACAAATAACAGGTTATAAAAAATATAGTTTAAAGGAGAAGAAGAAAACATAATGTCATTTGCTGGATAATGTCATTTGATGGTGGGTTGTGTCCAGGATAGATGTCCTCACAAAGATTGTGTTTATGTCATCTGAGCAACTTATAGGATGCATGGAGTTGTAGGGTTCTAGGGTGGTAATGTAGGTACCTGGATTGGAGAGAAGGACAACTCTTGAAATTGACACCTCTGGGCTCTCTGTCTTCAGTCATTACTGGCCCAAGAGAATGCTCTCCATATTAGAGTTCAGCTGGTGTCTTTAGAGGTGTCTGTACTCTGAAGTGGGGAAAAGGGCTGCTGTTCTCACAGCTTATATGGCAGAAATTTTTGTGAAACTGTCTAGTCCTATCCCTGAGCCAGAACTAGAAAGCATTAGATTATCGCACATGTATGTGCCATAATGGCTTCACTGCCTGGCTTCTTGGGTTGGGAAAGGAAATGGGAGTCAGTATGGTGTTGTTTGGAAATACTGGAGGGGAGGCCTCCCCTTGACACCAGTGGCTGTGGAGGGCTGTCTGTCCCCAGACAGACAGTGGCTGTGGAGGGCTGTCTGTCCCCAGACAGTGTCTGTGGAGGGCTGTCTGGAAATTAGAAGAGCAGGAATAGCTGCAGGAGCAGACTCTTCTAGGGGTACAGGGGGGAGAAGCCAGAGGTGACCCCTGCATTGTGCACTGTAGTCACACTTCTTTCAGTGGCTGCTAATTTTTATTGGCCGGAGCTCAAGTGCTGGTGTTCTTGTTTTTACAATGCCTGTTTTCAACACTGACTCTGTTTCGAGCTTAAAAGGAAAATAGGTATTTTCATTACAGCAGACCTGCTGTTGAAATAAAATAATGCAAATGAAGGTCAAATTAAATGAACTTTGTGGTAGCATTTCTATTTTCATTAAACTGAGTTATTAGTTTGTTGCTTTGTATTCAATGATCACTCATCCTCAAACTTCAGAGTCCTACTTACTATTTAAGTTTTTTTTTTAATATGTTGGTTAGAATGTTATGTTTTCATACTTAATCTTTCTATGCAGTAATAATCCCAGGTATACTTATTGTTTCAAAATTTGCCTTCCAGGTGCCAGGATTGCTGAGTATTCCCAACTGTATGACCAGATTGTCTTCAGGGAGACACCCCTTAAAATTCAGAAGGATGGCTGGGCCAGCACACAGGAACCCTCCTTCCTCAGGTCCTCGTCACCTTCCCAGGCCCAACACGGTGGCGAGGATTGGCTCTGGCATTCAACTTATAGTAACGGAGAGTTGGTAGATTTCTGTCCCCGACCAGAGCAAGACTTGAAGTCAAGGTATCCCACGTTAGATATTGGTATCAAAAGTACCCCCAGACAATTGTCTTCAGCTTGCTCTGTGCCTTCTCTTCAAATCTCCGACCCTCTGCTGGGCTCTATGCAGAGATGCAGTGTGGTGGTAAGTCAGCCCCACAAAGACAACTCAAGTCAGGGCCATCTTTACAACTCACTGGGTCGGAAAGGAATCAGTGCTAAATCCCAGCCTTATAACAGGTCCCAGTCTTCTTCCTCCATCTTGATAAACAAATCAATGGACTCCATCAACTACCCAAGCGAGATGGGAAAGAAACAGCTGCTGTCCTTACACCAAAGTGCAAGGTGTGAGAGCCACCAGGATATGCTGCCGGGTATAGCTGATTCATGTCAGCAGGGTGCTGAAAAATGCTCTGACCTCACACTCCAAGACTCACAGAAAGTTCTGGTAGTAAACAGAAATTTACCTTTAAATGCCCAATTAGCAACACAGAACTATTTTTCCAATTTCAAAGAGACTGAAGATGAAGATGACTATGTGGAAATAAAGTCTGAAGAAGATGAGGTGGAGTTGGAGCTATCACAGAGTCGCAGAAGAAAATCTGACTCGAAGATCATGGAGGCTGACTTTTCTGATAATGTCTGCGGCAATAACCCACCTTACTCCTTGAATAATTCCCGCACTCCAAAAGAGCCCATAAACAGCAAACTTGGGCTTTCACCGTATCTGACAGCATATAGTGATTCTGACAAACTGAATGACTACCTTTGGAGGGGGCCGTCACCCAATCAACAAAATATTGTCCAGTCCCTAAGGGAGAAATTTCAGTGTCTTAGTTCAAGTAGCTTTGCCTAAGGTTCTTAGTAATAGCTGCCTGAACTAACTTCCTCTTACACTCATAAATTACAGATACTGATAGGTTTTATATGTATCAAATTTAAACAATTTTGTAATAACCAGAGGTGTAAAATGAACTTTCTTTTACAGCCCAACTTTTTGAGCCGGCTGACCATACAGCCAGGATTATACTTTAGTAAATGTCAGCATTGAACAATATCTTCTACTCTGATGCTGATTGTCTTCATTTTCATGTAAGTCAATCTTACTTGAACTTTTAAGGCTTTTTTTGGTGACATGATATTTTTTTCCATATCCTCACAATAGTGCCGACACTTTAACAAATGCAGTAACCTGCTCCAAATCCCAAGTAGTTGTATCCTAACAAAGGCAGCAAGGAGACTTTTTCATACTTTGAAAGAAAGGAAGTAAAGCTGTTTAAAGAGTCATACTTGTAGCTGGCATCTTTGTTACAATGGCGACGAGACCCTAGAATAACTTCTGCCAGAGATCTCTCATTAGAATGTAGTCTCCATGCCTCTTTTAGGATTTCCATGCTGGAATTCCTGTATCATTTCATTTCAATGCAGAAATTGTGTGACTAGTGGAAACTAAAAATGTGGAAGGACCAATTCACTGTATGTACAAGCCTTTACCTGTCTTCCTGGACAAGTCCTGGCGAATGTGCTGCTGATCATGTTGATGGTAGGATTTCTAGGGTGAAGTGAATGATTTCCCTCATGGCTTAAAGAAAACCAAATTCCATGAAGTGCAAACTGACTTAACTGTTAGAAAGATGGAAAGACTTGTGGGAACAACTTGGTTATCAATTCCTATTACTGTTGAAGGGAAGGGTTCAACCAAAACACCTTACCATGCCATGGTGTGTGCCTATCTCTAATTAATGGGAAATAAATAAACCATAAGTGAAAATCAGGCATGGCACTTTGAAGTCACCCTTTCTAGAGTATTTTTCCATAGGCACCTTCTTGAGTTTTGGACTCTGCCAGTGATCTGCTGGATCCTACCCTGAGGCATCATGGCTAAAGGAAAGGGCAAGAACTTATGTTCTAAACAATACATAACATAGGAGCCTGTCTTCACTATTTTGAGGTCTCTGAAAGAAAAAAGTCTTTGGTTACTGGGTTCTGGATAATAACATATTTTATGCTATAATTATGCTTTATGAAGCATTTCATTGTGATATCATTTACAAATTTAACTCCTAATGGAAGGAAACAGAAGACCAAAAGCATGACATTGTAAGTAAAAAGAAAAATCAAAGAAGCTCAAGAGAAAACTGAAGGCAGATTTATTGCTACCTTATAAAATATTCCATGAATGAATATTTTCTTGCCGTGCCCTTCATATTCTCAATTTCAGTAGTTATACATCTTGTGAGCCTTCTTTACCCTGTTTCCTTTTAAATTTTGTTCTCTCTTTATTCTAATTTTAAGCCACTCATTTCCATTTTAAAAGATACACTGATATGTGTAGGGAAAGGGGCCTGGGCTTTTCATTTAAAGGATAGCACTAATTAAATCAGTGACATCTTCCCATAATTCTTTTCCTCTTTTTAAGTCCTATCTGTTAACTTAAAATATAAAATGTAACCATTTTCATTTTATAAATAGTTATCTAAAGCATTTTTTCCACTTTAAATAACGACAACAAATTAACCCAGGTCTATTGTTCTTCAAGCATTTCTGTCTTCTTGTGTCTTCTAAAACGAAGTCCAGGGGTGGGGTGTGGCTCTGTGCTGGAACACTTGCCTAGCATGCATGAGGCTCTGGGATTGAGCCCCAACACTGCCAAAGGTGGGGGGAAAGTCAATATTAAATAGTATGGTTCTGGAAGCATTCCTTTTTTAATTGATTTTATTTAAACCTGATGTGAGTTTTCAAGATTAGCAGCATCCAAAATACAAGCACTGAAGAGAGTACATTCTTAGATTTGCTAGAAGCGTAGTGCATTTATATTACTTATTTAAAAGAAAGCAAAACACAAAGTTATCTGACTCTTGTCCAGGAATGCAGTTTTCCATTTTTGTTTTGTCTGAATGAACCAAATTCTCCAAGGTCCATAGTACTATTGTGCCCAAGTCTCAGAATTATTCATCGTTCGCACCAGTGTCTTGTTGCATGGCTTTGATGTCACCTATAGGAACACACTCTGCTGCGCAAAGGTGGATGTTTCACCGTATGACATGTCTATGTGGTCCTTTGGATTCTAAGACAAATCTGTAGTTTTATAGATCATTCTTGTGGGCCAGGATGCCGACTTTGACGGCTGTGTGTATATACATAGTATGTTTGTCTTTTTCCCCAAAGTTATCAATTAAGTGCTTTTGTAGTTTCTTTTGGAGGTGGGTGGGGATGTATATAACTGGGAGGAAAAAGTTATCTGTACTTAAAGGTTCTTCTTAGGTTCCTCTATGGAAGGGTCAAATTTTTTTTATAAGTTTACTTTTCACCTACTCTATTCTTTTGTGGGGGAAAATGCACCTAGGAAAACATAGTTTAAATACTGTATATAAGATAATGAAAGTTAGTAATGCCCACTATTTAATAAAGTTTGTAACGTGTAAAGTAAATTATAGTGTGAATTATTGTGTTTATTCTGGAACATCAAGATTTTGCCAACTGTGTTTAGCTGTTACTTTGTCTTGACTTATGAACCAAGAAGAAAAAGACTTGGGGTACACATGATTTGCTGTATTTCAGTGGCCCATGGCAAACAATCTTTCTATACCTTTGAACTGTTTTAGAAATATTAAACTTAGTGTCTGGGATAGTTTTTGTTTTCTTTATAGGAGACTAAATTAGGTCAACCACTAAATTCCCTTTTTAAAAAAATTGTAACAAAATAGCCTTTTAACTGTTTGATAATTGAATTGAAAGAGCAATAAAAAGGGTTTTTTTTAGCACAAATTAAGTTTTTTTCCACATAACTTCACATTCTGAATTTTCTTTGATAGACAAAATTTTTATAGGGAGGAAAGCATGCTAATATAAATTGTCCATTATTGACACTCTAAAGCAATTTCATTTTCATATGTAAACATAACACCCTGTTCGATTTCAATAAAAATATAGGTTGCCTAGCTTTCCTCAAACAAGAGAAAAATAGCTTTAAAATGTTCTTTAGAGTGTTTTAGAGTGAAGAGTTTCTAAACTTCACATCAAGGAGACCTCAGACCCACCTTATCTTGATGGTGTGCTCTCTCATGAGTTCAATATAGAGAAGCCAATGGCAGTAGAAAAATGATGTCCTGCATAAATTATACCATAAATTAAACCCATAGGGGAAAGAGGAACATCTTAAAATATCTACTAAGTTGTCTTTTCTGTTAAAAATTTACAGACTTCTATTGAGAAGAGCAAACACTAACAGTATTTCAAGAGCTCTGACATCTTCCACGCCATACCGCTCGCTTCCTTAACTAGACAGTTACCTACACTCAATTCTTTCATCCAGAAAGAGGTTACTGTAAAAGGACTGTCTTACAATTTTTGTGCTAATTTATATGTGTCGATATGAATTTGTTAACGTAAACCTTGTCCTATGGATAAGTTCTAGAGCTGTTCCATTCTTTCCAATACTTTTTGGTTTTTGTTTTATAAATGCATGAAGACATAAACCCACCCTCACCTTTATCTTCTCACCATTTTGTTTTTGATTTGGTTTGTTTGGTTTCCTTACAATTAATTTTTACATCACGGGACTCCAAAGATACTATGGAATTAGACTACGTTAAAAAAAAAATGACCGCTGTGGTGGCACACACTAGTAATACCAGAATACCCGGGAGGCTGAGGCAGGAGGATCACAAGTTCTAGGCCACCCTGGACAACTTACCAAGATCCTGTCTCAAAGAAAAAGTTTAAAAAGAGACTGGCAGTGTAGCTCAATGGTAGAGGGCTTGCCTAGCATGCATGAGGGTCTAGGTTCAACCTCCAGTGCTGACAAAAATTTTTTTTTTTTTTTTAACAATTGCAAAATACAACTGCACAATGCAGGCGAGAGAGATTTTCTCTATTTCTTCCTTAGGGCTTATGTGGGCTCTTTGGCTAGATTTAGGAGCCCAATTAATAGATGAGCTGATAAATAAGAAAAACATGAAATTGTATTGATTTTACATGCACACAGGGATCTTCACCAGAGAGTGAAGTATGAAGAAATGGCCAAAACATTAATCTTTCATATGTTTTAGACAAAGAATAAAAAATTTGTGAAGTCATGGCAAGATAAATGGATCTCTGGACTGGGGTAAGAAATTCTAGGGATGTTACTAAGAAATATGGGGGAGGAATATAAATTCTAGGGGAAGATAAGGGTTACTTCAGAGTTTGTTTATTTGAGTTCATTGTAGCCCAAATTATCAGCCTCTGGTGATCAAAGCTATTTCCAGCTTTGGTATGTGAAGGACAACCCTCCCCCCAAAATCTTTATGACTTGTTGCCAAGAGCCCCTCTCTGAAGTGACAATTCCTCAAGTAATTTCAGCTTAAAGAAATAAATATACTAGTTCAGCATATTTTAAGATGACACATCTTTAATTCCTTTATGCAACTATAAATTAGAATTTGAGATGTTTGGTTTATAGCATATTTGAAAGCTCTTTTGTAGGCGATAAGCTCCTTTTTGGAAGATTATTCTAAAATCTAGTTTGTGCAGCCATTGTCTGTTTGAGCCCTTGAGGTGGAAATGCTTTTGCCAGTCCTGCACAGTACTAGGAAATATGTAGATGCTCAATACTTGTTTATTGATTGAATAAACAGAGCTTAAAAACTGGAGCCCAAAGCATGAGAAAAACACATTTAAATCAGACACAATGGAAAGAACAACAGTAAGTTGCTTTTTAAAATTCATGTACCCTCAACTTGATGTCATCCAACTTCGTTTAGTATAGATCAAGGGAAGGTGGCATTGTAGAAGGCCTACACTTTTTCATCTCTTGGCTGGTAGAATTCTAGAGGCATCCACTCTGGATTTTCAAGCTGAGCTGAGCATTCACGTGGACACACAGGGGTGGGGTTATCTTACTATCCTTGGAATTCCATTTAGACCAAAGGCCTTTCCTGGTGACTGCTTCTGAGACATGAGGAGAGCAGAGAGCAGAGGTGGCACCCTGCATAGAATGGGGGCGGGGTGTGAAGTCAGGTGAGGTGGAGGGAAAGGGTACAGAACACTGACATTCTCAGGGCCAAAAGACCAACTTGACTACTTCACAATCATGGCGCCTGCCCATGCACAAAGTCCACTTAATGTATCTATGAAAAATGCCAAAACTCTCCTCTCCTGACCATGGCTTATTCACAAGCGTCATACAATAGAAAAGGAAGAGGAGCAGACAGTTCCAGCTCTTTAGTTCTAAAACCATGTTTATTTAGCTCAGAGTAAAAGAGCAGGCCTTGGATGGTGATCAGAACTTCTGCTCGATGGGGCAGACACAGCCCCCAATACCCTACCATTTGTGTAAAGCAATGTATGGCTCTGCACACAGTTCCCAGGGAGCCATCCAACAAAACCATGGCGTAAGCAGATTCCTCCTTCTACAGACCAGTTAAACCAGACCCTGTAAAATGTTGGCCCAGGGGGTGCAATTTTTAAAAGGTTTAAATATAAAAATCCAAATTCCTAGCTTTTAAAATAGAGAGGGGGCAGGGAGATCTGACCTATTTGAGCCTGGATGGCAGTGAGAAACTGTGAGATCTGAGGAGGGCATCCAGAGGTGAAGGACACCATAAAAGGTAGCCGCTGACCTTGACCTTTGGGGGAGACACTCCTGGTTCTCCCCTACTGATGAACAGACAATGGTTAATGGACTTCAAGTAATGACAGGGTACTGAACACAGATGCTTTAGCTAGAAAGCAAAGTCTCTCCTTTTAAGGTAAAATAAATGCATGTCTTAGAAAGTGTACAGAACATATTGCTTTACATCTGGGCTGCCTCACTAGTTAATCCTATCTGCCTGCCCTCTTTCAGCCTCTGGGCAGACTTCAGGGAAACCGAATATTCTCCTTTTCTGTTAATGAGCTCACTTAAGGTTTGAAGTGTTGTTTTTGTTTCCTAGACCTCTAGCTCAGACTCCCTTCTGAGGTGCCAGGACAATTTTTCCTCCAGGTCGTCTTCACCTGAGTTGTCCACAATCATCATTTCCCCTGCCCTTGCACATTCCTCTAAGGCTCCTTCTTCAGTGTGTGCTTTTGGAGTTGTTCTGTTTTGTTGGTGCAGGGAACTGAATCCAGAATTTTGTTTTGTGCATGCTAAACACTGCTGTACTCCTGAACTACCACCACCCCAGCCCCTGGGGTACAGACTTTTTCTTGGACTATAACACCTTCCTAACTGGCTGTCTGGTCACTGTCTTCCCCACTCCCTGTCCTGCCCACCTCTCTCCTCCTAATTGTAGCCAGTGTAACTAACACATCTAAACACAAGCAGAATACAATCCTCAACCAAACTCTCCTCAATCTGCCTCTGCCCCTTTAGGACTTGCTTGCCCTGCCTGCAATGATCTTCCCCTGCCATCCGAGAGAAAGCCTGCTTCATCCTCAACACTGGAGATAAGAGTGACTTGAGAACTGTGAAGGGGTTTTACTCAGCTTGCAAGCGAGCACGTTAGTCTGCTTCTCAGACACTGGCAGAAGACATGAGACTCCCAGATCAGAGATAAAGCAGGCAGATGGAGCTTCACATATGTATTGGTTTCTCTCGCTCCTTCAAACTCACTGCAGCCTAGGTAGGTGCTACGTGCACCCTGAGCTTAGAAATGCCTATCTTAAAGGGGATGACCAGTAAACCTGCCCTCATACATAATGAACTGCTGCATGGAAGCTTGTGCCATTTGCATTGCAAATATTTGTGCTGACTGCTATCACCCTCATTCAGCACTAGACTTATAGTCCTCTTATCACTCCATATACTCACCACCCCTACATACTTGTATTATCCTGAGTAGCCTCCATGTTTTGATGGAAGACCAAGACAATACCCTGGCCTCTCAGTTCCTTGGGAGCTCACCACTGTGATCTGTCTCCACTGACTTTCACCACTGTGCTACACCACACAGTTCGTTGCTGCAAAGAATAGAAACTGCCTCTTGCAAACCTAGATCATTAATTTGAGTTATTTCTTTTTCTTTTACCCAACAGGAGGAGTCCTGTTGTTGATTTTTTAAAACTGCAGCAAAATACATATGACACAAAATTTACCATCATAACCAGTGACAGTTCAGTCAATAAGTACCTTCATATTGTCACACAACCATCACCACCATCCATCTCCAGAACTATTTTCATATTGCAAAACTAAAACTTTGGCCAGGCATGGTGATGCACACCTATAATCCCAGGAGCTCAGAAAGCTGAGGTAGGAGGATTGCAAGTTCAAAGCCATCCTCAGCAACTCAGAGAGGCCCTGTCTGAAAACATTTTTAAAAAGGGAGCAGGGGATGGCTGGATGGCTGGGGGTGTAGCTCAGCTGTTAAATGTCCCTAGGTTCAATCACTGGTACGAAACAAAAACAAAACCTAAAAACTTCGTATTCCTTAAACAGCTACCTTATTTTGCCACTATTCCCCAGCCCCTGGTAATCGCCATTCTCCTTCTTGCTTCTATGAATATCATGACTTCTCTGTGTATCTTACATAAGTGGAATCATATAGTATTTCTCTTTCATTTAATGCTATAAATGTTCCTCTAAATACTTCTTTGGCTATATGCTCCACACTTTGAAAGGTTGTGTTTTTTGCTTTCATTGTAATTTCCAATTTTCCTTGAGATTTCCTTATTAAACCATGGATTGCTTAGAAATGGTATTAAATTTCTAAATACTGAAGAATTTTCTAGATATCTTTGTATTATTGAATTATAGCTCAACTCCAATGTGGTCAGAGAATATACTTTCATTTAAATTCTTTTAAATTCATTCAGTCTGTCTTATGGCCTGGAATAGAGCCTATCTTGGCAAATGTTCCAAGTGCACAGTGTTCTGTGACAGAATGGTCTCTGAAGATCAACTTGGTGGACAGGATGTTTAGGACTTCTGTATCCTTACTGATTTTGTTGTCTACCAGGTCTGTCAATTACAGAGAGGAATACTAAATTTAAAATGATAATTGTAGGCTTAACTATTTCTCCTTGTAGTTCTTTCATTTGTGTTACGTTGACTTTGGCAAACTTTAAGTTCCAGGGGGAAAAAAATTACCAGAAGAATAAATGTTAACTCATAGAACTGACTGGGAATTCCAAAGCACCAGACTCAAAACAGAAAAGTAGTGGGAAAAAAATGAAGATAAGTTGCCTTTGGAGGCAACTTCCTGTTTTACGAAGTAAAAAATAAACTTTTTCTTCAAACCACTCAATGTAAGTCAGGTGTTTCAGTTCCTTGTAGCCAAATGCACATCTAGCAATATACTCCCTTGAATTTTTTCCTACTCATATGGCTTTCCCTCCTTTGTAGACATACATCCTCTATTTTTCGTTTGTGTTCCGATGCTATTCTAGATCCTTCTGACTTTCACTTTTAGATGCTCTCTCTTGGTAACTGTATCCACAAACATAGGCTTAAATTCCCCCTTCATGTTTTGGTATTATATAGTTATCAATTCTGTATCTCCATTTTTAAATTTTCTCCTGAGCTACACAGCCATGGATTTATCTTCTATCAGATATCTCCATTTGCACATCCCAGAGACATGCCAATCTTGGTGGTCCAAATCTGCTGCTTCTCTCCTCTGGTCTCCTTCTGTGAATGGCACCCTTCCCCATGTGTCATGCTGGAACCTGGGGCCTCATCTCTGACAACTTTCTTCCATGTACCCTCCACGCCATTCAAATACCAAATGCAGCCAACTGCTCCTCTTAATTATTTCTTGAATCCATTCACTTTTCACCATCCCCTTGGGCCATCACAGACCCAGGTACTCATCATTTCTTCCCCAATACTCGCACAGTTTCCATATTTGTCTACTGACTTCATTTTCCATTTTCCACATGGTGACTGGTATGATCCTTCTAAATGCACATCTGAGGATGCCACTCTCAGCTGCTCTCAAAATGCAAAGCTAACTCCTCCCTATTGTTATGTGACCTGCCACGAGGTGGCCCTGTGTAGGCACTTTTTCAGCCTTACTTGCACTGCTCTTCATTTTGTCCAACTTTTTCCGGAGTAACTTTCAGTACATCGAGTTCACCACCATCTCCTGCATGCCCAGCTCTTGTTCCTGGGATTCCTGTACCCACAATGCTTATTTCCAACAGCAGCTCTTCCCCTCGCTCAACTCCTAACCATTTTTAAGTCTTGCCTTGCAGTGCCCCCTCCTTCAGGAAGCTTGTCATGACTGTGCTGGTCTAGATGGTGCCTCTTCGCGGTGCTCTACAAGACTCGGAGCTACCATTCTTGTAGTTTTCCATGAACATGCTGATCCGCGTGTTCCACACAGTGAACTCTGGTCTGTCCTGTTCATAGGTGACTCCTTAACTGCACACCTGGTATAGAGCTCAGTACAGAAAAAGTACACTCACACTCTCCATCTATATTATAATATGTGTGTGTGTGTGTATTTTTTTGTACCAGAGATTGAACCCAGGGGCATTTAACCACTGAGCCACATCCCCAGCCCTTTTTATATTTTACTTTGAGACAGGGTCTCATTAAATTGCTTAGGGCCTCGCTAAA
Organism: Sciurus vulgaris; assembly: GCF_902686455.1. Lineage (NCBI taxonomy): Eukaryota > Metazoa > Chordata > Mammalia > Rodentia > Sciuridae > Sciurus > Sciurus vulgaris. The sequence goes on along the minus strand of NC_136467.1, from coordinate 15,853,055 downwards.
TTGCTGAGGCTGGCTTTGAACTTGCCATCCTCCTGCCTCAGCTTGCCAAGTCGCTGGGATTAGAGGTGTGTGCCACCATGCCCAACACATATAAAATAGCATTAAATCCAGATACATATTGCTTAGCTTATACTGAAAACAAACTTTCTTCGACATATGTCCAAATGTTATTTCAAAGTGCACTGAATTACCTATACACTTCAGGGAAAGAATATTCATGATTTTTAAAAAAAATTTTGTAGTTGTAGATGGACAGCATGCCTTGTTTGTTTTTATGTGGTGCTAAGGATGGAACCCTGTGCCTCACAGGTGCTAGGCAAGCGCTCTGCCACTGAGTCCCAGCCCCAGCCCATGAATGAATTTTTAAAGGCTTCAACATCATAGGGACCTTTCTTCCTATTATACCTGACTTTTCCTAAATAGTTATTTGAGTTTTGGGTAAACAGGTTTAGACAAATCTCTCAAAATGAGGTCACAACTATGAAACGAACCTGGGAATATGAAGGGTTCTACATTCACTTCTGTAAGACTTTCTCCTCTTCCTAGTCTCTCCTGCAGGCATGCATCATCAGTGTGTAAGAACCCCAATATCTCCCTGGAAGGTGGGCACTCAGGCTTGGACTCCAGCTATGCTGACTTCAGGGCCTGGCCTGGAACTCTGAGAGGCAATGAAGAGAACAGAGGCCCCGGGACCAACCCCATCAGTATTCTAATAGGTCAAGTAAAATATTTTAACTGGCTCTGTCAGCACAGGCACTTGTGATTCTGGCCCTTCAGATCATTTTTTAAAATTATATATTAAGGTCACAAATGATTCATATTATAATAGGACAGCCTCTAGTTAAATGTCAAACATTGTAAGGAAATGATGTGCTATTAAATGTTCTACATTTCTCAAATACAGTATTCTAGTTTTGCCATTATTTTTGTAATTAAGGCAGAGTGGGAGACCTAACTAGTTTAATAGTTTATTTTAACCAACAAAACTCTGTTTCAAACACATGTTATTTCCTTAATGCCCCAAGTCCAACAACTCACCTAAAATTGCTTAAAATTAGAAACATTATTTAAGAATAATGTGGCATCCAGGTCAAGAGAGCACGATTAGCCTTTAACCTACCACCTAACTGAAAGATGTAGCGCATCACTTTAAAGCTTTGCATTGACCGAGCCTTTGGTGACTGTGTTAGTCAGCATTCCATTACTGTGACAAATACCTGAGATGAACAACTTTGAAAGAGAAAAGGGTTATCATGGCTCTTGCTTTCAGAGGTTTTGGCCCATGATCATGCCACCCAGTGGCTAAGTTGCATGTGTTAAGACAGTGTTTTGTGGCGGAAGGACTAGGTAGGATAAAGCTGCTCATCTTAGCAGTGGGAAGGAAAGAGATAGAGGAAGCGGGTGGGGCCCCAATATCCCTTTAGGGCAGCCCCCAGTGACCTAACTTCCTCCTGCTAGGCCCACCTCAGCAGTGCCACAGACTGGGAACAAAGGCTGGAACACATGGGCCTCTGGGGACACTGAAAACAGTGCCAAGATGCCTTCTGCAAAACAGCTCGCAACATCCACATATTGCCTGAGTCATTTCCACATTATGATTTTCAATAACAAGTTAGTTTCTGTGGTTCCATTCAGTTTGGTTTAGGCATATGGTTTGGATTTTTTTTTTTAAATTTTTTGGTGCTAGGGATTGAATCCAGGGGTACTTTACCACTGATCTGCATCCCCACCCCTTTTCATTTTTATAAATTATGAGACAGGCTTTTATAAATTATGAGACAGACTAAGTTGCGAGGCTGGCCTGGAATTTGTGATTCTCTTGCCTCAGCCTCCCAAGTTGCTGGGATCTCAGGCATGTACCACCATTCCAGTGAAATGTTTTCAAGATCTTTAACTTGATGGCTTTTTCTATGCAAATTTTCATCCATATGTAGTATTTAATTAGTGCTCTCTTCCTGTTTGGAAACTGCTAGACCATGAGTGTTGTACTTTTATAATCAGAAATAAATTGTATATGAAGGCTATTGTTCTAGTCAGCATTTTTGCTGCTGGGTCTAAGAGATCCAACCAGAACAATTATAGAGGAGGATAAGTTTTTTAAGGGCTCACAGTTTCAGAGGTCCTAGTCCATAGAAGGCTGGCTCCATTCCTCAGGGCTCAAGGTGAGGTAGAACATTATGGCAGGAGAAGGTGACAGAGGGAAGCAGCTCATATCATGGTGATCAGGAAGCAGAGAGAGACCACCCAGAGAGTGAGCCCCTCCAATGCTTGACTGACTGACTTCACTGTTGAATAAAAAGCACAGCTGATCCATGAAGTCTGCTCCCGTCTGATTATCTGTACTTTCACTTTGGTGCCAAAACCGTTTTGGTTATTTTGGCTTAATATATATATATATATATATATGTTATTTACCTATTTATTTAGAGAAAATGTTTCACTATGTTGCCCAGGCTGGTCTCAAATTCATGAGCTCAAGTGATCCTCCCACCTCAGCATCCAGGTTTAGTATATATATTCTCAAAGACCACGCATCTCAAGCATCGGGTCTTCTGGTAAATTTTCTCATTCCTCTCTGAGAACAGAATTAAATCCCACCCCCTCCCCACAAAGCTTACCTTACGAACCATTTTTGGGGAGAAGAGTAAGAACTTTATTGAGATAGAATTCATCCACAATTCACACAAAGTGCACAATTCGATGGCTTTTAGAGTATTCGTAGTGTTGCTAACCATCACAATCAATGTTAGAACACTTAGTTTCATTGGCCACAAAAGCAATCCTGCACAATTGGCCATCTCCTCCCAACCCTCCAACCCCTACCCCTAGCCATAAGTAATCACTAATGCACTTCCTGTCCCTAGAGATTTGCCTATTTAGGGCATTTCATACCACATGTGGTCTGCACAGCCTTTTTAAACATCACTAATGTAGCACTTCCCAAGTAGAGTTACTACCTGGAACTTCTAAAGGGTAGGAATGGGTAATATTCAACTTTTGGGCCAGTAGTTGGTATTCAGTAGCGTTCAATAAATGTCCGTTAAATGAATGTCCTCATTTTAAGGATGAGACAAAGGAGTTAGGAGACTTGCTCAAGATCATAACAACAACAGGGGAAAGGGTGATTCTAGACTTTAAATATTTACATGCTTTTTTAAAAAAATATAACTTCTGCCAGTTTGTATTCTTGTTTGTAAAATGGTGGTAATACCTACCTCCCTGATTGTGAAGATGTTAGCTATTCCTGATTCCTACAACCACGAAGTGCCAGATGTGGCCATTCTCCTACGATGGAGAAGACAAACAAAAGAAGATCAAGAACATAATCAGCTGGAGCCAGGCAAACTCCCAGCTCTGCCAATACACACACACACACACACACACACACACACACACACGAAGACAAACAAAAGAAGATCAAGAACATAATCAGCTGGAGCCAGGCAAACTCCCAGCTCTGCCAACACACACACACACACACACACACACACACACACACACACACACACACTCGGCTCCCCTGGTTGGAAATGGAGCTCTGCCAACACACACACACACACACACACACACACACACACACACACACACACACACACACGGCTCCCCTGGTTGGAAATGGAGCTCTGCCAACACACACACACACACACACACACACACACACACACACACACACACACACACACACACACACACGGCTCCCCTGGTTGGAAATGGAGCCGGTACAGCTCAACTCATGACTCATGGCTTTTGCTGGGACTAAATGGGGTGTCTTCCAACACTCAGTGCAGTATTTAACTGAGGGAAAATCGGTGTCTTTAACTTGGACTAGTTTTACTCTCACCTTACTTGGGAATCACAACATTACATAGTGTTCCCATTTTACTTGTACAATTGTAAAGTTATAACCTTATTCCCACCTTACTTGAAAGTTATAAAATTGGAAACTACGATACTTATAAGATTATAAAGTAGCCCTGACCCAGGGAAGGTGCACAGAGGTTAAGTGACCTGCCGGAGGCTACAAAGTCGCCTCAGAACTCCTGGGCCCACACACACAGCCTCAGGGCACCTCCAGCGGAATAAACCCCACTCCTCCTACCTAAACTGGATGTACAGCCACTGACTCTTGCAGGAAGTGAACTGCCCCGCAGACGGAGGGGACACCAGCGTTTCAGACCCAGGGAGGGTACGCAGCCCCAGGGCAGGTCTGAGTCCCACCCTGCTGCCCCGCCCTCCGCTGATCGAATCGAAAACCGAATTTGGAGCAGCTGTTTCTGAAAGTGCCTGAAAGCCTACCCTGACTTCCAGGCAACTCCAATTAGCAGCATCGCGTCCCGCCGGCCCCCGCCTCCCGACGTCACGGCCACTAGGTGCAGTGCCCCCTAGGGGCCTCTGCTCCTGAGGAGGAAGAGCCTGGTCCTTTCCGCCGCTGGCCCGTTACTGGCCGGCTTGCTCTCTCTGGCGCCCGCCCAGACCCCTTGGGGAGGAACGTGCCGCCGCCGCGTCCCGCGCTCCGCAGCCGCATCCCGTGCAGTGGGAGGACCTGCAGCCCCGCGCTCCCTTCTGCACCATGAGCGCGCGCCTACCGCTCGTCCTGCGCCAGCTCGGCCGCCCGCCGCCGCGCCCCGGCCCGCCGCGCCGCCTCCGCGTGCCTTGTCGCGCCAACAGCGGCGGCGGTGGCGGCGGCGCCTGCTGGGAGGGTCTGCGCGGGCAGCGGCGGCAGCAGGATGGCCAGGCCCGGAGCAGCTGCGGCCCCGGCAGCCCGGCGCCCCCAGCGCGGGACTCCATCGTCAGGTGAGTGTCCGGCTTGGCCCGCGCCCAGGTCCTCAGCGGTGGCGGTCAGAGACGCAGGGATGGGGCGGCCGGAGCTCTGGGCTCTCTGCGGGTCCCGGGGACCAGCGTGGCGGGTTCCGCAGGACAGCGAGTGCTTGGTGCCAACTTGTTAGGGGCGCCGGGAGGCTTGCGGAGGAGGAACGGGGAGGCGGCGCCGGCGGGGGACACGGGCGCTCTAGGGCGAGGCTGAGGGTCGGGCGGCCGCGGGCATCCTTAGCCGGCGCCGCGCGGCTCGGACCGCACGCCCCGCACGCCCCGCTCCACGTGCGCGCGGGCCGCCGCTCTGATGCAACCGCGCCGGGCGCGGCCGGGACAGGAAAGGGGCGGCGCGGCCGAGGGCGGGACTCGGGAGGTGGGGCTGCCGCCGGCGATTCGCGGCCCGGCGCGGCGAGGTGGCGGGGCTCGGAGGCGCGCGGGCCCCGTATCCGCCCGCGCGACAGCTCCGCCGCAGCCGTCGGGCTTCCGCAGCGCCGCGGGCCCTGCGTGTGGGCCCGAGGCTTTTGACTGACTTCATCCCCCGGCGAGGCGAAGGTGGAGCCGGGCCCGGTGATGTGCGGAAAGAGCCTGAGGTCGCGCCGGCTCGCCTGCGCATCGCTGCGCGGGGCACACGGAGTCCCCAGAGCAGCAGTGTTTGCAAGGTTCTCCTCCCACCCGGAGGCGAACTGTGGGTGGCTCCCACGTGCACCCCACACCCGTACCCCGACCCGGGTCCCCAGCCCCGCCCCTGAGTGACCGACCAAGGAGGAAGAGCCCTGCCAGGCCCTCCGTGGAGAAGCGGGTTCGCTGAGGCCCAGACCGTCCTGAGCGAGCAACGCGCCCTGGACCCACCTCGAGGTGGCGGAAGAGCCCTTTCCAGTCTTTCCCCGAACTAGGATTGGGATCGGGCCCAGGTGCTCTTTCTCTGGGCAGGCGGTCCCCCCTCCCCCCCCTTCTCTTCCTTTCCTTTTTCCTTCTAGCCCTCCTTCTGAAAGTCACTGCCTCCCCCAACCCGTGCCTGTCTCTGTCTCCCTCCCCTCTCCACTGGTCTTTCCGAGGCTTCTTTATGATGTGATTGATGAGTCTAAGGAGCCATTTGTTTAGATTATCTTGTCATCTTTCTGAACGTTGACTTGACCTTGGGTCATTAGATATTAACCAGTCCACAACCTAGCCTCGGCGTGGTAGGGTCTGAAGACAGCATGGGAGGCAAAACCTCGCACCCGGTCATCCCGTTCTCTTCTCTAGGTAGCACTCGTTATTGCCTCAAACTTTCTTGTCCCTTTTTAATTTGCTAATTTTGTTTGTCTCACCACCTGGCATGTGAGTTGGAGCAGGTCAGGGTCCTGTCTGGTTGGTCTCTGTCCTCAGCACTGCCAAACCTATGCTAGGCTTTGTGAAATGGTGGGTGGATCAAGATTTGGGACCAACTGGGGGTCTTATTCATGCATGTTCTGTTTAAAGCCATGACTGCCTTAGAGATGAGTAGAATTGTCGGGAGGGATTCTAGACCCCTGGACCCCTGGGCCTCACAAACTGAATTCCCTCAGGAAAATGGGGAAAGTAGCAGTACTCAGCTCAAGGGACCCTGGAACACTTAAAGCCCTGAACAAACGTTGGCCATTAGTTTTTGTAATGTTCTAAACCAGAGTCAGCAAAATTTTTGTATAATGAGACAGATAGTAAATATTTTAGATTTATTGGACTAAATTTAAAAATTTACTTTTATAACAAGATTTCCCATCACTTTGTAAACAAAATCAAGCACTTTATTAATGGACACTGAACTTTGAATTTCATACAATTTTTCCATGCCCATGAGACATTATTCTTATTTTTCTAACCATTTAAAAATGCAATAGTTGGCAGTGTCTCCCTCTGGAGGTGGCCCACATTCTCCCTTGACTTTACCCCCAAAGTTTCTCCCTCATTCTCCCTTAAATGTGCCTCTGCTTTCCTAATTAAACCTTTGTCTCAAAATAAATAAATAATAATAATAGTTGGTTGGTCTTTGTTTGTTGGCTCATGTTCTAAACCACAGTGAAATGTTATGTCAGTGAGTCACTGCTTCATCTAATTATGATTGAGTCAGGTGACCTCTTTGCAACATGTCTTTCCTCTCATTAGCTGTAAGAGCTTGGGCAAGCTGTTGTATTTCAGTTCTTCCCCTATAAAATGGAATGTTAAGCTTTTCATTGCTGTGACAAAATTCCTGAAAAAATCAACTTAGAGGAAGAAATGTTATTTTTAACTTATGGTTTCAAAGGCTTTAGTCCATGGTCAGCTGGCTCCAATACAGAATGCAGAACAGAAACATCAGGACAGAGGGTGTGGCAGAGGAAAGATACTGAGCTCACAGCTGGGGGGAAGCTGGGGGCCAGGGGGACATACAAGTGTAGTTGCCAAGGGTATACCTCCAAGGACCTGCTACTTATGCAACTAGGCCCCACCTCCTTCAGTTTCTACCACCTTCCAATAGTCTATTCAGATTATGAATCCATCAATGGATTAATATATTGATGACATCAGAGCCCTCATTATCCAGTCACTTCCCAAAAGCCCCTACCTCTGAACATTTCTGCACTGGGGACCAAGTCTTTGGGGGATAGTCCTGATCCAAACCATGGCAGTCACCGACTTGATGAGGTTGTTGTGAGCTTTAAGGTACTCTAGTGAGCCTAGGACACACTCGAAATCTCTAAAACTTGTATTCATCTTTCAGTTGGCTGAGACTCACATCATTGTTGGCCAGGTAGCTGTCACGTGGCATCTGGCATTGTCTGCACCTGTAGGAACTTGATCGTGGCTGTGGGTATTGCTGTACCTGCCGACTGAGTTATGTGCCTGGTTTACTGAAGGTCTCAGCCCTGAAAAAGATTCCCCCAGCACTTGGAGGAGAGGGGGAAGTGAGACTGATAGAAGCCAAGCGGGAGTAGACGTTCAGAAGCCCCCAATGTTGGCTCTTGATTCATGAACAGGAGTCAGAATAGCAAAAGGACAAGCTCCCTAAGAGGAACAATAAGTGACTGTCACACCTGCTGGTGTTGTTTCAGATGACAAGTCATGTTAAGGTAATTTTAGGAAATAATAGGGTTTCTGGATGATGTCCGTTAACATCTGGTTTGATCATGACGGCACCAGCTTCAACCCATGCAGAGTGGGGGTCAGCAACTTAATGAAAACCCCCATGCTGCGGTTGGGGTGTTGAATATCCTTAATGTGCTAAAGGTTTGGCCCACCATGTGGCACTGCTGGCGTTGGAAGAACCTTTGAGAGGTGAGGTCTTAGGGAAGGTCCTTAGGTCTTGGGAGCAGGTCCTCGAAGGGGGTTGTGAGACGCGGGGTATCCTCTTTCTTTGCTCTCTGACTCAGGATGTAAGTGGTTTTGCTCTGCCACATACTCCCATGATCATGCCCTGCCCTGGGCGGAGCCCCAAAGCTGTGAGCCGCAGGATCTTGAACAAGCGCCTTCATGACTGTGCACCAAAATAAATCTTTCCTCTCTGTCAGTGACTTAGATATTCTGTTATAGTAACATGAAGGAGACTAAGGTACCGAAGGACAAAAATGACATGAGCTTTTAAGAACTGCCATGTCACCAGTGCTCTTAGAACACACATGGTAACTGTATGGGGAAAAGTCAGTGACTAGCAAACAACAAAAATACATTGATGTCGTTAGGTCAAAAAGTCAGAAGTGTCAGATCCTGAGTGTGACGTTCCAGAATAACCCAATCAATTTGGTTTGTTTTCCTTTTTATGTACATATGCAAATGTGAGTGGTTTATTGCAAGAAACACACTCCATGTGTAAATAAGTCTAAAAATTTCTGTCAGTCCAAGAATGTGCCTCCGTGGTAGAGTATATGTATAGTGTGTGAGAGGCCCTGGGTTTGAACCCCAACACTCCCCCCCCCCACAAAAGGAAATCTGTCAATCCTTTATGGCATAAATGTTTTATATGAAGAAAATATTGTGCCACAGTTAACTGAATTTTTTTTTTTTTAAGCAGTTCATAAAACGGTGTGTCTTTTGTCATCTTAGATTTGGTGAAATGCAGTAAAAAAGATCATCCTGTTTAGGCCTTCAGTTCAGGCTTCTGCATAACATTGGAAATAGGCCAGGCTACTCTAATAGAGGTCTTAGCCCATTTTGTGCTGCTGTGGGCAGAATTCCACAGCCTGGGTAATTTATAAACAATAGAAATGTCTTTCAGTTCCAGAGGCTTGAAAGTCCTAGATCAAGGTGCCTGCATCTGGCAAGTGCCTTCTTGCTGCATCCTAATATGATTGAAGGCAGAAGGGCAAAGAGGGAGGAGGTGCAAACTCAGCCTTTTCTCAGGAACACACTCCCAGGAGTACCCTGGTGTCCAATCACCTGCCAACACTGCTGCACTGGGGTTAAGTTTCCGACACGTGAACTTGCGGAGGACGCGTAGGGTACCATAGATAATGATCCCGACAATGGCTACTCACTGCTCCTACTCTGGGCAAAAGACCCTTGCTCTGGTGTCACCACCTCCCTACCAGCAATAGGAGAAAGGGCCGAGGCTCCTGGTGCAGGGTCCTCTTACCCGAGCATTCCTTCCCTCCTGTTGTTCAGAAGGCTCACAAGAGCCCACCCAGCTGCAGGTGGGTGACACTGGGAAATGCGCCTCCCAGCTGGTGGCGGTGTGCAGCTAACACTCAGAATTCCTTTATTCAAGAAAAAGAAAATGGAAGTACTATGAAAGGAAGTACCCAGCCACTGTTATTGTCACTCTCGTATGTCAAACTGCTCTCCACCGCCTTTAGGACTGTTTCCCTGAACACCAGGGGATGTCTTTGGAGGAGTCTGCTTCACATACCTTCATTATATTTCTAGGGTACCTATTTTGCCTTGAAAAAGAGTTGAGAAACTGAAATGTAGAATATTATTAATAAATAGGCTCGGCATGCAGGAATATATACTAAATTGACAGTTGTCTATAACATAACCATCCACTTTCTTTCCAGCTCTTTATACTAAATTGACAGTTGTCTATAACATAACCATCCACTTTCTTTCCAGCTCTTTGGCATGACCACGGCGAACTGCCAGGGAGCTTGAGGCAGCTTTGTGTCCTGCTTACATGCTTAGTGTGCAGCCGGCCAGAGGTGAGCTGCTGGTGGTAGTAGCAGTGGTAGAAGATACATCTAGGGTAATTGTAACTAATAATACAGCTGCTGCTGATGGCTTACAATACTATTAAATTATCTTTGTTCCTGGAATTCCGAGTTTCAGTTACAGGACACACTTCTCCCCTTGTTCCCAGTCAGATGGAGTTCACAAGGTTGTGTTTTCTGAAAAATCTCTGATCGGAAACATTATGTTACTTTTTGATTGCATTGAGCCTGGTGGCTTCTTGCTTGCTGAGCTCATCACTGTAGGAATAATGAGTAACCCAGAAGAATGGAGCCTCACACACAGGCAAGTTGGGGCGGGGGTGCAGGGCACGAAGTCAACAGGGCAGTTTTGTTTTATATTAGCTTTGTTGGCTACAATGTTGAGCCCCCTTTATCCACCCCTATTTCCTACCCAATCCCAGCTATTTTAAAAGGCAAATTGCTTTTTACCTGTTAAAGTGTTGCTTCGTTTTACTGAGGTGGGCAAGACTATGGATGTTTCTGGGGAAATTACTACTGTCAGTAATGATTACTGTCAGTACGAGTGGTTTTAGTGTTCAAGGGTAGCTTTGTGGTGCAGAAAAAAAATCCAATTATAAGAAAAAGGAATCTGGGAGCTAGGGTGCAAAAATCTGAGGAGACAGAGGCAGGAGGTTCAAGACCAGTCTCAGCAATTTGTTGAGACCCTTAGCAACTTAGTGAGATCCTGTCTGAAAATAAAAAAGTGAAGAAAAGAGTTGGCTATGTAGCTCAGTAGTATAAAGTACCCCTGGGTTCAATTCCTAGTATCCCTCCCATACCCCCCCCCAAAAAAAAAAAAAAGAAAATAGAAAAGAAGGAGGAAAGGTAAAGAGCCCCTGGAGTGCACCTGTCTTAAAAACAAGGAAGCCGGGCTCCGTAGAGAACAGGTAACCGGCCAGCTGGTGGAGTGCCAGGCCTGGCTGTGCCTCCACCGTCAGTGTTCCAGAATCCTGGATGCCCAGTCAGAAAGGCGCATTCCTGGGCCCCACCCAAAATCTTGAGTCAGACTCTCTCTGGGGAATGTAGAAACCTTTATTTTTAGCAAACTTCCTGGATGGTCCTTTTGCCAAGAATTGTGTGGGACCCACACTCTGGTGCCTTCCCTGGCTGGGCATAAATAACCAGATCTGGCCTAAATTAGCAGCCTCGCCAGGCTGGGAGACAGTGCAGCTTGCGGGCCTCAGCCACCCATCCCTGGACAGATGGGTTGCAGTGCCCACTTACATTGTGATTTGCAAACTTCACCATATGGCCTCATTTAGTCAACACAATAAGGCAGCTACTTCACTGGGAATTAGGTTGCTTTATCCCAAGTGTTTAAACCAAAACAAACAAATGGTCACAGGCTATACACAGTTGCCTGCCCAGCCAGTCTTCCCATTCTAGCCTGTGTGACAGTGTAGAAGCTTGTTGGGTTGTGAGTGTGGGAGCATTTTGTTGTGTCCTGACCACCTGTTTGCCTCCTCCACCCACCAGAGGGCTGCTGTGTCCTCTGGTCCCATTTCTCAGTGGCCTTGCTGAAAGCTGTGAGATCATTTGCTCTTGGCAAAATGTGACTGCTCATGGGGTCTCCCAGGCCCTTGCATTTTTGAAAGCTATCAGATGCAAGTAAGAGCATGTCAGAGACCAAAAACAACATTTAAAGATGGTCTCAGACTGGGGGTGTCGCATGCGCAAGACCTGGGTTCACAAAAGATGGTCTTGACATTGAAGTTGGGTACTGTCATGGGTGATCTTTTAGTCTGTTGTGAAAAGAGAGAAGAGAAAAAGGGCCTGCCCCTGTTGTTCGTGGGCTAGTGAGAACATTTCATATGGGTGAAGGTGCTTCTGAATCACTCATCCAGAGAGCAAGCCTGGTTCTACCATATTTACCTGGCCTGCCCACCCTGGGCTGGTACCTCTCACCTCCAGGGCTGCAAAGCAAAGGGCGGGGCTTGGGAGGCGCTGCTCCTAGTAGGAAGAGGCTCTTCCTGGAGAGTCCTCTGGGGTGCCACCAAATTCCCACGTGTCCCATTTCTGTGACTTACCTTTCCCTCCCCCTTCACATTGCTCTTAAAACTCTGGGATGCAGAAATCAGCCTGACATCACTTCTTGTCCAAGAGCCAGCCCCCTACCGAGCCCCTGTCTCCCCCATCCTCTCCCCACTTACATTTTCTTTCTTTCCCCATGAACCCCAAACTCATTTCTTTGGGGAAATAAAATTCCTTAAAATAAAAACCCAAACTTTTTGGTATAGTAAACTTGGGGAATACAAAATTCACCTCTAGAAAATTACTGTTAGCATTTAGCTTGTTTCCTTCTGCATATTAAAAAATTGGATTGTCACATTTTTACAGTTAGGATTTCTTGAGGTCACTGTTGGCCCTGTTGTCTTGCCACTCCCCACCAGCTCCTCCTGTTGTTCTCTTATTGTCACCTACAGTAACACACTTTGTAAGAAGGTAGGTCACATCCATTCTTTCTCCTCATTAACAAAAAAATAACTGTTGTTTTCTTTTCTCAATTTAGAGAAGTCATTCAAAATTCCAAAGAAGTGCTGAAATTATTGCAAGAAAAAAACCCCTCCTTTCAGCCGGTTCTTGCTATTATTCAGGTAAGGTTTCCTTTCAATTTAGAAAATGATCATAAACAAAAGACCAGCTGCACTTCTTGTCTGGGAAGAGCGGGCTCCTTGGTCCTTTGCTGCTGCTCTGCTGAGTTGTCCTCTCTGAGGTGTGGGTGGCCCCCAGAGATCAGGAGACAGATGCTCACACAAATTGCATGGCACGGGACATAGGTAGCCCATGGGTGCTTATAAATGCTTATCAATTGTGATTTGGAGGTGATTGGGGGGAAAGCTCTCCTTTGTTTCTGAGAAAGACGGGTACTAGACAACACGTGGGTGCTTGGTGATCGTCTCACTCACTCTTTTAATGCCCCCTGAAAGTTGAAGTGCCAGGGTCATTACCGTGTCAAAAGACTTTGCATGTCATGACCATTCTTGGGCGGCAGTCCTGTAGTGCTGAGCTGCGGTTGTACTGCCGTGTCCCTGGCATCCTTGTGTGCTGGCAGGTGCAGGGAAGGGGCGAGGTGGCCTGGAGGCTGGCACACCAGCGGTTGGACTGCCCTATGGTGTTTGGCCTGCCTCCAGTGTGTCTGAACAGCAGCTTCTGGATCCGTCGGTGCTTTTCAGATACAGAGCTGCGCTCAGGGGACTTATATTCTTTTGATCTGATCCTCAGCCCCCAGGAGGAAGCGGGGTCAGGAGCTCAGGCCTTCTGGGCACGTGCTCGCTCTTGGACTTCCCACTCAGGGCTCGCATTTCAGCTCCTGGCTGTGTGTGTTCATGGAGAGCGGGACGCAGGCTCCCTGGCAGTGCCTTTCTTACATGCCTTAGAATGTCCAGGGGGTTCATTTTTTTAAAAGGACGTATATTGGAAGTCCAGGTGTGTTCCTAAATACCAGTTATGAGTCCCTGTTTATTTTTCTGCATTTCCCATACTGTCTTTATGACTAGATAATTTCTAACCACAAAAATTAGTCACTGTACTGTTCTGTGCCTTCTTGAGATGTTTTCATGTCATTACCTTCTCTCTCTTGCCCTTCTCTCCTAAGGCAGGAGATGACAACTTGATGCAGGAAGTCAACCAGAATTTGGCAGAGGAGGTGAGGATTGCTGTTTTGTTTTTATGATTACTATTCATTATAATCCTTATCACTGTAAGCTCTTAGTGACAGACAACCTTGTGTTCCTTTCAGGCTGGTCTGAACATCAGTCACATCTGCCTTCCTCCTGACAGCAGCGAGGATGAGGTAATTCCCACCCAGCACTTTCCATTTTTCTTTCCTCTTTAGACCCCAGAAACCTGTTAGTGTCCCCTCGTCGTGGGGGGAACAGGCTTTTCTTGTGACTGAATTTTCAGGAACAGTGGTTCACGTTTTCCTCTGATGTAAATGTCTGCGGTCTCCCTGTCACTCACTGTGTTTCTCTGATGACTCAGCTATGGCTTCATGCTTTTGACTGCTTCCTCATCCACTGCAGCATCATCTGGTAAAATCTTCAGACTGAGGGTGTCTGGAGACCTGGCTCTGTCCTTGCTCTCTCCTGATAGGTTCTTCAGCCTCGACAAGCTGATCTTCAGGGTCTTTTCCCTGGTGTTTTAGTCAACAAGAACAACTTACAGAAGGAAGAGTTTATTGGGGGCTCATGGTTTCAGAGGTCTCAGTCCACAGACAGCTGACTCCGTAGCTCTGGGCCCAAGGCGAGGCAGCACATGGTGGTGGGAGGGCCCAGAGGAGGAAAGCTGCTCAGCCCACGGTGGAGTCCGGAAGTGGAAAGATGAGAGGGGAAGGGGCCACAGGGAAGATGCACTCCTAGTGACCCACCTCCTCCAGCCTCTCCACTGCTCAAGTGACCACCCAGTTTGTCCATTCAGTCCAGGGTGGACTGCCTGGGTTTCAGCTCCCATGGTCTAATCACTTCACCACTGGATATTTGTTCATGAACAGGAGCTTTTTGGGGTCACCACATCAAAACCATAATCCCCAGCTGGCATAGTAGCACTCCTTCAGTGGTATTTTGGGACAGCTGATAAAAATCGCCCATAATTTATTCTTGCTGCTGTCCCACATGATCCAGTTGTTTCCGCCAGCCGCCTTCCCCGTGTCATCTCAAGCAGGGAGAAGCCGCACTTCCGTCAGCAGTGGCAAGGAGGCCGGGCTACACACCGCAGGCCTCCAGTGGGCCTGGGCCTCCTGTGGCTGGCTTTCCTCTACAAGGATTAGGTGGGATTCATAAGTAGAAAACCTCAAGTGACACAATCTTAAATAGCAGGGGAGTTGTCTCCGTGTACATGAGTGAAGTTTGGAAGTCAGCCGTGCTGGCTGGTGGCATCACAGAGTCCTTAGCTACTGCCTGCTGCTCCACACTCTGTTATTTACCTGCTTCACGATGGCAGAGTCAGCTCTACCTGTCCCACTCACATCCCAGCCTTGATAAAGAGAGCTGTTCAAAAGGATTCTTGCAAGGTACGGAAAGAGGCTATTACAATAGGGAGTGAGGAAGGAGGTCTAAGACACTCAGTGGATACCTGAAGCCCTCCATGATACCAGACCCCAGAAAGAAAGCACTTTCTGGCTTTTCCTCTGCGTATCTGGATGGCCAGCATCATTACTCCTGTGCTTTGGGCCATCATTAAGTAAAACAGAGGTGACTTAAAGACAAGTACTGCAATGCTGCCAGTTGATTTGATAATCGAGACAGCCGCTAAGTGACTGAGAGGCAGGTAACAGATACAGTGTGGACACTCTGGACAAAGAGACGACCCATATCCTGAGCCAGGAGGGAGTGGGCTGCCGCTAGATTTCATCATGCTCCTCAGAAGGGACACACTGTAACGTAAGAATTGTTTCATTCTGGAAGTTTCCATGTAGTGTTTCTATGCCATGGTTGACCCCAGGTTACTGAAAGCTTACAAAGTAGAACTGCAGGTGAGAGGGGACTGCTTGTATTGCAGCAAAGAGAATACTGTAGCTGTGAGGCCTGGGATCTTGTCCAAAGTTGGGCAGAAAGGGATTTTCTTTCACAGGGAGGAGTGACCAGGGGAGAAGAGGGGTGAGAGGAATGGGATGAAAGGGTAGCTTAATGGGGTCATAGAGCAGAGAACAGTGTTTTCCAAGGCCAGTCTGTTCCCCGCTTGGATACTCTGCTTACTCAGGCTGAGGGTGGCCCAAGGTTCATGGACCTGGAAAGAGAGAGGCTGGAGCAAATTTGGTGTCCTAGCATTTTGTTCCGATTGGTCAGTGGGAGCAAGGATGAGCAGTTCAGCTCATCCTTTATGAGACAAAGGGTGGACATTGGTAGTCTATGTCTTGCCAGTGCCTCCTGTGATCTACGAGTCTTAATCCCTGTAGGAAAAAGCAATCCTTTGCAGGACACAGAATTTTAATACTGGTTTCTTAACCTTCCCTGGAAAAGTCCAGGTTTACATGGCCCAGATAGAATTCAACATCATCACAAGTAAGGAAAAGGAAGGATAGAGACAGGATCCCACTCTCCCCTTTAGGGTATTTCTTGGAGGTCACAATTCTCCCCTTCTCTTGGCTCTACCCAAGATGCCTGGCCATACCACCCGGGAAGCTGGGAAATGGAGTCTTTATTCCAGGAGGCCTTAGATCTTTTACCACCTTGGCCAGAAATCAGAGATTAGTTACTAAGGAAGGAGAGAAACTGGATATTGGGCAAATAGATTCTGCTACACATCGTTTCAGAATGTGACAACTGTTAAGACACCTGCAAAACCAGCGTGAACAAGATGCAAAAGAGTTGGCTGTGCGCGGTCAGGACACCCACTGTCTGCAGTAGAATTTTCATTTCTTGAGTTGGTCTTGCCACTGTCGTTGACAGCCCTTGACTTATTTTTTGACAAGGAGTCATTCTCCATTTTTCTGGAATGAAATTAGTATGGTGCTGTTACATTGGAAAGGAGTATCTTAATCGACTAAGCTATTTTGATTTTGTCACCTCTCCCAAATCCGAGGTCTAGGCAGCAGTGGTTTCTTCACTACCATCTGAGCTCTGCTTGGAGGCCATGGCCGGCACACTATCAGCCCTTTCCCCCTTAACCTACTTTGTTTTCCTTCACATTTTGATCCCTTCCAGAGCTTATAATATTACTATTGAAAGGGGAAAGGGTCTTGCCTTCCATGAGAATATAAAGTTTATGGGGACAGTTTTATTTACAGCTATTTCCTTTACTTAGAACTACTGCAAAGTAGGTGTCTAAAACCTATTTGTTGGGCAGGTCGCAAGGACACACACTCTTGTAATTCCAGTGACTTGGGAGGCTGAAGCTGGGGGATCACAAGTTTGAATCTGACCTCAGCAACTGAGTGAGACCTTGTCTTAAAATAAAAATAGAAGGGGGGGGGGGGGAAGGACTGGAGAATGTAGTTCAGTGATAAAGCACCCTTGGCTGCAATCCCTAGTACCCTCCCCTCCAAAAAAAAATTTTTTTTGAAATGGGTGAAAGATACTGAGCACCCATGTGCAGTGGTACACACCTGTAACTCAGCTACTTGGGAAACTGAAGCAGGAGGATCCCAAGTTTGAAGCCATTCTGGGCAATTTAGCAAAACCCTATCTCAAAATAAAATTAAAAAAAAAAAAAAAAAAAAAAGCCGCAGTCATAGCTCGGTGGTCAAGTGCTTGCCTAGCATCCCCAGTGGAAGGAAGGAAGCAAGCAAGCTAGCTAACTGAGTGAAGGAAACAGAATTTTCTTTCTGGAATTGGTATATCAAATGTCCTTTTCTTCCCCTACTAGGTAGTAAAGCTACAGTAATTTTTGCTAGGCAATAGAACAAAAGTGGTTAACGAACACTTCCTCCAAGTGAGAGCCATATGCATGGGCTAGAATCTTCTTACTTATGAGCAAATGATTTCGTCATGTAAAATGAATCAGGATCTTATCTTCTGGCACAGAAAAGAGATAAGCAGAGAAAAGAGAAAAACATTGCTACTTTGGAAATGCACCCAGCCATTCACCTTCTAGTACACATCAGCTTCCCAAGCTATTTTCATAAGTTGTAAATTATTTTATAAATAATGAAGGAGCTATGTGTGCTGAGAGTTTATCTCTTATAAGCCTTTGAGAAGGCTTCCTGTATGCCTCTCACATCCAGGGAGCCCGAGGCCTCAGTCCCTGTGATCACCCTGGTCAGGACGCTTTTGTTGAATCTGCACTGTGAGTTGCTCACCTCGGCTGGGCCAGGGGACAGCACCTGAGATTGTGCCTCCTGGCCTCCCTGCAAAACAGGTGTTTGGGTTAAAATACGACTGTTGACAGGGAATTGTCTTCTGTCTATCTAAACCTTAGTAACTGTCAAGCTCTGCTTTTCTTTGTTGTTTTCTGGCACAGGATAGTGAAAAGAATCATGAGGTCACTGAAAATATCAGCCAAGCTTCTCTTTTGAGCTTATAAACATGATGAAAAGAGGAAATAGATTTTTTCACTGTGATTTACACCAGAAGTCTTCACCAAGGAGCAAGAAGAAATGATAACAGATGCATTATGCACCCATTTTTCAATATAAAGCTTCGTTTGTTGGGTCTTATTTCCACACAACTATTTTTTTTCTTCTTTAGATTATAGATGAAATATTGAAGATTAATGAAGACAACAGAGTACATGGCCTTGCCCTTCAGATCTCTGAGGACTTATTTAGCAACAAAATCCTTAATGCCTTGAAACCAGAAAAGGACGTGGATGGGTAAGGAAGTAGGAAAGAAAATCATCAACGTTTATTGCAAAATTATTTTTTCTACTGTGATTTCCCCCTAAATTCTGTTTTTTAGTTGTTGTTTTGGTTTGTTTGTTTGCTTGCGACCGTGTCAGTGATTGGAAGTTGAAAAACATCATTTTCAATATTTCAAGGGTCTGAGAACTTTTAAAATTCTGTGTACAAAAGTTCTGCATCTGGGAAAATACACCATCCCTTTTGTAGTGCTTAGGAACCTTTTTGGAAATAATCTTACACCATCATATTATTGAACAAGTTCCTGCCTTACAGAGTCTTTGGCTCTTCTAATACTTTTCCCTAGGTAACTCTACCAGACCAGAAGAAAAAATTCTAAAACACGATCCCCCAGTAGTACCATTTTCTGCTTCAGTCCCAAGCCAGTTGAGAGAAACAAAACGAATGCTTTTATTAAGGGTGTGAGGTTTCATTTGAAATTCGAGACAGGCTGAGGGGGAGGAATCATAAATACCAGATGCTGTTTGATGCCGCATCATGGTGAGATATAAGGTACAGTGGGACAGGCTGGTCTGTGATGGGGGCGCACATTTCCTGGGGATTAAAACCCCCACTTTTCTACCTGGCAATATAGGAAAATATTTTGTACTATGGCCAAAAGGAACACAATGTGTTAGGGTTACAAGGTTGTAAGCAAATTTATAAAGCTGAACTCCAGATCTGGCATCTCGTTCAGGGACTGGAAGGCTGCCCCCTCCCTAAGATACCCAGGCTTCCTCCCTTGCCTCCTTTCATTATGTCTGGGAGTAGACCCAGGGACTACTGGGGACTGGGGGTGTAGGTCAGTAGTAGAGTGTGTGCTCAGGATGCCTGAGACCCAGGGTACCACCGGGGGGGAAAAAAAAAAAAAAAAATATATATATATATATATAGTCATGAAAATCTATAATCCTATAGTAGACTCACTCCAAAAGGAGAAGAAGCCCTAATCAATGAAAAAATTTCCAGAACCTGCCAGTCTGAGGGAACAGTTTCAAATCTATCCTAAAAAGAAAGAATTATGAAAATGCACTGTCTTCATTTTGTTAGTAATCTGGATTGAGGCCATCATCTTAGGCTTCTTGGTTTTTGAATGTTTTGTCCTAGATTTTATTTTATTTTATTGTGGTACTGGGAATTGAATCCAGGGGTGCTTCACCACTGAGCTACATCCCCAGTTCTTTTTATTTTTCATTTTGATTCAGGGTCTTGCTAAATTGCTGAGACTAGCCTCGGACTTGTAATACTCCTGCCTCAGCCTTCCAAGTCCCTGGGATTACAGGGCATGCACCACCCGGCCTGGCTTTTTTCCTAGATTTGAACAAGGAAAGGCACAGAAACCATAGAAAGCAAGGGATCACTCATTTTTTCCCCTTGATTTGCCAAGGTCATAACTACTGAGTCAAGTGGGGGTCAGACCCATGAATCCCAGGTGTAATGGTCTGAGATTGGGAAGTGGATGGCGTCATACAGGGTCCCCTCCCTGGAGTGTGGAGCTGATGCCCTGCACAGCCCTGTGCCGCATCCGTGGTGTGTGCGCAGAACCAGGACACCCACGGAGGGGTGGTGAAGTGTTTGGGGGGCCGCTCTAAGACATTAATGGCCTTCACTTTCTACCCCCCCTTTAATTCTCATTTGGTATCTTCTCTCATCAGACATGGACGTGGTGTTCTGTGAACTACCACTGGGTGGTTTGGGAAGGGGTTTTTCACATACCTGCTCCCTTCTTTTCCAATTCAGAGTGACTGACATCAACCTGGGGAAGCTGGTGCGGGGGGATGCCCACGAATGTTTCGTTTCACCTGTTGCCAGAGCTGTGATTGAACTTCTTGGAAAATCAGGTAGAATGCGCCCTTGAAGCTGCCAGTTTCTGTTTATTGCTGTTTGAATTATTTTTAAAATCCAGATTTGTTTCTGAAAGATTCTGATTGAAACACAGAAGTGGTATTTAATATTGACTTTACTTTTCTCATCTTTTCTTTTGAGAGGTACAGAGAAATAACTGAAAACTTTTTGTAGTAAGATTGATGATATAAAAATATGAAAGAGAAATTGGCAGAGATGAATGTTAGTCTGTTATGAACATTCTCCATTTCTCTCATGAAATGGTTAAAATGGTAACTACAGTGAGAAATTTCAGGTTTCAATTCTCAAATCTGTTATGATCTAAGTCTAAGTAAGACTCATTTTAGACTGAAATGAAGAAGCTGTTGATGTAGTGTAGAGCCCAGAAACCTAGATTGGGATTTATTAATGAGCAATATCTTTTTCAGTAATCATGACTTAATTGCCATTATTGTCCTTTTGACCTGCAAGTCAAAAAGAAAAGTTCATGTCACCAAATGGAAATGAATAATTTCTCTTTCTTGGCTACTAAATTTAATGAATAAATTACTGAGTATCTTTTGGTTTAGGGGCTTTCTAGCTGAGGATATAAAAGTTCGACTAACTAAATTTTTCACTACTCCAATTTGAATAGAAAGGGGGCAGATGCCCCTTTCCCTACCCGCAACATGCAAGAAATAAAAAGCAAAGTTTAATTGAAATATTAACTTTCAGACCGTACACTTTGGACAATAACCATTAAGCTCAGATCTCAGAGCTAATCCCTATGTATAGTGTTTTTCCATTATGTGGATTACCAAGATGATGATTCTGAACCACTTTGCCAGAAAATTCTGAAATTATGGCTAGTAAAATATAGTAACAGTGTAGAAACATCAGCAGTAAGAGTGGAACTGAGAGTACATAACATGAGAATTTTGGTTAATTACAACATGCCACTCCTGCCTCATAGTCATTTATATAACTTTATTCTATTTTTTTATTTACTTATTTACTTTTATGTGGTGCTGAGGATCCAACCCTGGGCCTCACACATGTTAGGCAAGCGCTCTACCACTAGCCACAACCCCAACCCCAGGAAGCCAAGTTTTAAAAGAATGCTTTTCCTTAAGATTCATCTGGGAGCGAAGATCTGGGTTTCTCTTATGATGTTTAATTTTTATTTGGTTGTTAGGTGTCAACTTAGATGGAAAGAAGGTTTTGGTGATAGGGGCTCATGGATCTTTGGAGGCTGCCCTACAATGTCTGTTCCAGAGAAAAGGGTCCATGACAATGAGCTCCCAGTGGAAGACACCCCAGCTTCAAAGCAAGGTAAATTCCATGTGGGAAACATGCAGCCCGGAGCGCTTATACTAGGAAGGAGGAAGGACTGGAAGTGCACAAGCAAGCACTTAACTTCAGAAGTCAGAGAAAGAGCAACATTGAGTCCTTGGAAGCAGGCATTAGTGAGATAGAAAACATGTGAGAGATTATTAACAAGGCCAAAAGTCGGTTCTTGGGAAAGACTGCCATACCACTAGCCAAAATAAGATAACGAGAGGGCACCAATAATAAAAGCACAGAAATAAAATTTGCTTTTAAAAAAGAATATGAACACTGTATGCATGTAAATTTGAAAATTTGTATGAAGTGAAGACTTTCCATGTAACTTACCAAGTGGACTTAGGTAAAATTGAACAGCATATTTCCCTTAAGGACGTTAAATCAGTCTTCTTGCCAAGCAAGCAAACAAAAAAAGACAGCAGGTGGCTTTACAAATGAAAGGACAGATTGTTCTAATCTAATCTTTTCTCTGGTGAAAAAGAAGGAACATGTTCTAACTCATTTTATGAGTATCAAAACCAGATAAAGATAACATGCGAAAGGAAAATTAGCAGGTTGATCTTATCTGTGAATCTATATGAAATAATCATGAGAAAAACCTTAGAAAATCAAATACAGCACTGAATTGGGTTTATTTTAAGTTTGCCGTGGTGATTTAACATTGAAAATCAAATTAAAAACTGTTCTTACCATAGTAGGTACAGAAAACTCATTTGATAAAAATCTAATATTCATTGTGAGTTTTTCTTTAAAACAACAACAAAACCCACTCAAACTAGGTATTTAAAGGAATTTCTTAATCTCACTTAATAATTAAAATATTAGAAACATTTAAAACTAGGAAAGACAAGGGTGCCTGTTAGCATTATACTGGAATTTCTAGATAATGCAATAATATAAAGAAAGAGAAGAAAAAATTAACAAAAAGTATATGTCAATTTTTCAAAGTAATTATTTAATTTTGATGAATGTTATTAAGAAGATAAATCAGAGATATGATGCTCATAGATAAGACTATCTTAAATACATTAATTGTCCCCAAATTAGTCTGTACATTTTAATCAAAATCCTGACATGATAGTTTTATGTAGAATTTGACAAATGATTTAAAAGTTTGCATGAATGTGCAAAAGACAAAATAAGACAATTTTGTAGAACTAGTAAGTAGGAGACACGTGTATCCTAGTTGAACATCCGTAATCCAAAAGGCTAAAATGTTCCAAAATCTGAAACTTTTGTACTGACATCATACTCAAAAAGTTTCAAAATTTGGATTTTCAGTGTAGGAATGCTCAACCAACTAACTCGTCTATGCAAATAATATCAAATCTAGGAAACTCCAAAACTTAAAATACTTCTAAGCTTTTCACGTAAGGGATACTCAGCCGAATATGAATCAGTACATTTATTGTAGTTAGATAGACTATTGGAAGAAAAGACACTGGAAACAGATTCATGCATGTTTGGAAAATTGAAAGCAGGTATTCCAGACCAATAGGGAAAAGGACTAACAATTAAAAAACAATGTTCTTTAAACTCGTCAAACATGTGGGTAAAACAGAAATACCAACCTGACACTCTGAATAATCACTTCCAGATTAAAGATCTAAATGTGGAAAGCAAAGCTGTAAAGCTTCTAGAAAAAAAAATAGGAGCTTGCTTTTAAGATGCTGAGATAGAAAGGATAGCTTAAAAGACTCAAAAGTTCCACACTAAGAAAACTGATGTGCCTGAATTCCAGTAAAACTTACCGACTTGGGTCAGTAATCCCATCTACTGTGGTGGCTAAGGCAGGAGGATGGCAAGTTGTAGGCCAGCCTGAGCACTTTAGTGAGATCCTGCCTCAAAGTAAAAAATCTAAAGTAAGGGGGGAGGTGGCTTAGTGGTAAAGTGCTTGCCTAACATGCACGATGCCCTGGGTTCAAGCTATAGTACTGGTAAAACTTTGTTTACCAAAACAAACAGCTTCTTTTGCCAATTCCTGCTCTATAATGTATATACTTAAAAGTGAAATTGCTTCGTTAAGAAGTATTAAACACTCATCAGAAATAGAACCCCAAAAACACAACATCTTAAATAAAAGGTATATAAATTTGCATTCAGATACTATAAAAACAAAAAGTCACTTTTCTCAAATCCTGAAAAAAGTGAAAAGACAGGTATATTAGAAGATATTTACAACAAATATTTAGCTGGTAATTAGACTCCTCTAAGTCAGAAAGACAAAGACCATCCATAGAAAGTGGGCAAATAACAGGCCATTCATAGGTAAGGATGATGGTGACGAAAAGACACATGGAAAGTTGCCAATGTAACTGGCAAGCGATTGGTTTCGCTTGCCAGTCATATTGGCAATATTGGGGAAAAGTGGCAATGTGACATCTGTGGAGCTGTAGGAACTCTGGTATTGCTGCAAGGTATTTAAATTGAAATAAGTACCTTGAAAAGCAGAGTTTGAGGACACCCTTCAACCCTGACATTTCACTGTGAAAGTGTGTCATAGAAGAGCTCTCGGACACAAGGACCAGGAGACATTTTTAAGAGTGGTCAGGGGCTGGGGCTCGGGCTGGGGCTGGGGCTTAGGCTTAGCGGTAGAGCGCTCACCTAGTGTTCTGAAGGCCCTGGGTTCCATCCCCAGCTCCACCCAGACAAAGAAAGGAAAAAAGAAAGAAAAGAATGATCGTGTACAACCAGAGAAATGAAAAGTTGTGCTCTATCTGTGCACAATGAATCGGAAAGCATTCTGCCATCACGTGTATGTAATTAGAACAAATAAATAAATACATGGTGGTCCACAATGTATTGGGAGTAAAAAATAGTAGGAAAGAGAAATGGTTAGAGCAGCATGTTTCTCACCCAGTAACACGATGGTGACCCAGTGCCCGTGCGCGAGGGTGACGGGATGAATCAGTCTAGCTGTATGTTGAATGTGTTGATATGTATGCTCGAAGCACAATGATATGCACACAGTGAAAATCAATAACCTAGGACTATCAATATCAGCGGAAGAACCTTTAAAAGTAGCATTCGGTGAAAAAAAGAGCCAATTACAGAAGGGCCCATTGCCTACAGCACCACTTACAGAGGCTAAAGGCAATGCTGTAGGAATATATGAAGTAAAACAATAAAGAAACGCACGGGAACTATGAAGTCAGAAACGTGTGCATGATGTGAATGAAAGGGAAAGGAGGGAGACCCAGGGACCTTCAGGCCATTTTCTTTTTTTAATAGTAAAATTGTTTTTTCTTCCTTTTGTTTTTCTTCATCAAAACCCCAAATTAAAGTACCAGAAAGAAGAGTGGGGTGACAGGCTCGCACTGGGGATTGCTCCTCAAGCTGGATGTGACCTTGAGAGCGGGGGAGGGGAGGGAGGTGCCTCATCCTGGCAGGCAGGAGGTGGGTGACCCCTGTCCTTCCCTTCCTCCTCTAAGGACCCATCTCTTCTCCTCTGGATTTCCATCTCAGTCTCTGTTCCTATCTTCTTCTCTTTCTTCTCCAGTCGCATCCTTGGGTACCAGATGTAGCTCGGCCTTTTACCCACCGTGGGACCTTCAGTAAGACCTGTAGCTTCCACTGTGCGCGGAGCTCATCACGCTGGCTCCCAGTGAGCTTGTGAGATGTCTAAGGAGGCAGTCTGTGCAGAGCTGTTAGGCTGGACTGCCTGGCCAGCATTTAGGGTTAGCTGGGGATTGAACCTAGGGCCTTGTGCTTATGAGGCAAGCATCAACCAACTGAGCTATATTCCCAGCCCCCAGCCATTCATCTTTTCATTAGTTGTGTCCTGGCCCTCTCCTTGTCTTCTTAAATTTCATTTTAATATTTGATGTGTTGTATTTCTTATTTATACTTGCTGGAGAAAAAATGCTAAGCATCTTTGACTTTTTCAAGGTGTTGGTTTGAGTGAGCTTTAATAAAATAATAACTTGTAAAGAAGAAAGTCAACATCGCCACTCATGAATATCTAGAGTATGAAACGGGTGCATGAAGTGTAGTGACCTGTCAACACTTAAATTAGTGGAGCTTTTCAGCCTGCTGTGACTTACCAAGGTGAAGTCCTAGATCACAACAGGTTTTGGTTTTTGAAGAGTTGGCTACCAGCAGTTGAAAAAATTATTTTAGAAATTCAGTGGCAAAATAAGGAACTAATATGTGAGACCCTGTCTCAAAAACCAAAAAGAGCTAGAGTGTGGCTCAATGGTAAAGCACCCCCAGGTTAAATCCCCAGTACCAAAATAAATAAACAATTTAAATTCATTTATCATTTTTCAGCATTTTTTGAGTTACTTTCTAATAGAACTGGAGTTCTGTACCTTAAGAGAGAAAGTCAGCTCTTTAACTTAAGAGACTTTTTCAAATCAAGAGGTGGGTGGAGCCACGTGCTTTTGTCCTTTCCCAAAACAATGTCCAGGTGTATTACATTACTCATATTTTCATGTCTGAAATATTTTATTACATTTTTTTATTTCAGAAAATGATAGTGCAGCCCATACATTTCAAGCAAAGTGGAGTTAAATAAAATGAGCACGTGGGGTATTACAGTGGCCCCACTTGGTTGCAGTTTGGCTCTTGGTGTTCCTAGTTATCTGGGGTCTGACAATATTAAATGGAAAATTGTACAGTTGTATGGTGAGATTACAATAAATCATTGAGTCTATCTTAAAGCAGGAGACAAAACTGTCTTTTTTCACCAGCTGGTGGCACAGAGGGGCAGACTGCTAGTTTATACCCTTGGGCTCCTCCAGGGGTTAGAGTACACCTTTTATACCCTAAGTAAAGCATTAATCTTAAGTGACTGTCGTTAGGATTCAAAACTACAAACAAACATCATGAGATCTAAAATCATAAGCAGAAGGGGAAGTGGGTCAAAACGACCCTAGTTGAGTACAAGTTAAAGAATGGTTACTAATGTCTAGATAATCGTTCTGACAGGGTACATTGTCCAAGAAAAATGGAAACCAAAAAGAAAACAATTGTTTTAAAAAATTGTTTTTAGTTGTCAACAGACTTTACTTTGATTCATTTATTTGTATGCAGTGCTCAGAATTAAACCCAGTGCTTCACACATGTGAGGCAAGTGGTCCACCCTGAGCCAGAATCCCAGCCTGTTTTTTTCATTTATTTATTTATTTATTTATTTATTTATTTATTTATTTATTTATTCATTTATTCATTTATTTATTTATTCATTTATTGCATTGCATAAGAATTGCCATTTTGTGTTGCCGAACATGCTATGCTAAGCAACTGTTGGGTACAGAGGCAGGATGTTCCCATGGGAGAGGCATTTCCTACATGACATGGAGTCTCGGGGTAAAATGGAGTCTGTGTGGTCACTGCTCATATAGCCTGACCCATAACTTTATAAGCAATTCCTGTTTCAAATCGAGTGTTGTTCCAAGTAGTGCAACAAAATCCTGCACCTTCTGCTTCACGCTGCCCTGCGGGGGTCACCCTGTCGTCCATCACACCCACCCCATATGCGCAGCCCACCACTCCCTTAGTAGCCGTCTTAGCTATCAGACCCAGTGTGGGGGTATCCCAGGGCTTGTATTCAGCTGACCTTTCTTTTACCTGATAATGGCCCCAAAGCCTCAGGTCAGTGATGCTGGCAATCCAGATAGACCAGAGAAGCTGTGGAGGAAGCTGTAAACTGCTTCCTTTAAGTGAAAAGGTGAAAGTTTATCAGGGTATACATGTGTATGAAAAAACAGTATATAGAGGGCTCTTTATACCATCTAGGTTTCATCATCCACCTGGTCTTGGAATGTGTACCCCTTGGATAAGGGGAGATTACTGTCTGCAGAACAAGATCTAAAAGTACATTTCCTCACGTTGCCATGACAGATGAAATCAGGAGTGAGTTGTAGCCCTGCCAGGGAGGGCAGGTGTCTCTGTCTGAGAGTTGGACCCTTTGCATGGCAGGTGGCTCTAACTGATGCAATGCTTAACTTGTTCTGAGACAGCTCAGGAATGTGGTCTTGCAAGTAAACCAAAGCTGTGTGTATTTTTAGTGGTGGCCACATGGTGGCAGCCTACTCAAGAAAATCAAGGAACAATATTTTGCACTTTTTTTTTTTTTTTTTTTTTTTGTGGTGCTAGGATGGAACACAGGACTTTGCATTTGCTGGGCAAGTATTCTACTACTGAGCTACATCCCCGCCCCTATTTTGCACTTGAGAGTTCAGAATTTTCAATTTGGAAGCTTAGTTGGAAGAGGAAAATAAACCTTGCCTGCACTGAACAGCTGTGGTAGAGAGAAAATGCCTTCTCTGGCAGTTGAATGTTTTCACAGCTGTCACAGATACTTTTGCTAGTTGTATCTGTATTTTTGAAAAACAAAGACATTTTTCAAAGTACTTTTTTATTATGGAAATAAATCACCTTGACTCTGTACTTTGGGGTGAATCTCATTGTAACTTTGAGAAGGATTAAGTGGCATGCTTTTCTCAAGAGAATCTAAAACTTGGGAACTGCTCCTGTTTCCACATATACATGAAGGTTCTCCTGAAGAGCTGACGTACATTTCCTCACTACGTCCTTAGTGCTGGGACAGCACCGTTGTGAATCTCAGAGGCTGTCAGCGTTCACTCTCACTACTGCTTTATCTTCATAGCCAAAAACAAGGAAAGAAAGGACCCAGGCTCCCCACACTTGTCCTTGAAGTGTGTTTGCCTCACCTCCTCCACGCACACCACAGCCCGGCTTTCTGATCTCCACACTAGCACAGGTGTATTTAAGATTATTGTTCATTGGTTTCTCACCGCCAGCAATGATAAAAGAGCTGGGGGAAAAAGAGGATGAACAAGGGAACGTGGCCACTGAGGGGAAGGATAGTGTCTTTGAAAACTGGCCTCAGGTGCTGACAGTCGATGCGGGTATGTTCTGAGAAATGCATCGTTAGGTTGGCTCATTGTATGAACGTCAGGACTGCCATAAACTGAGCAGTGACAACAGCCCTATGTGACATGATCTTAAGGGACCACTGTTGTATGCACGGCCTGTCATTGACCAAAAAGTGGCTATGCAGAATATGGCTGTCCTTGTGCCTGACACAGAATTGGGCCCCCTTTTGGACATCTGGCTGGGGGTGTGCAGGGTCGAAGGTGTGAGGGGTTGGGGCAGCAGGGTGGGACTGCGTAACCCTAAAGCCCTGTCTGCCAGCTCCCAAAGTGCAGGTCGTCCTATAGATGTCAGCTGACCTCTAAACTGTCAGGCAGGTGCAACACCCAGGAACTGCTTTCCAAGGTGGGGTCCGCACTCACCACTTGGGTCCTCCAACGTTGGAGCCCCGACTTTGGAGACAGACAGCGCTGGGCTCGGGCCTCAGCTGCTACTTACCCGCCCTGGGCCTCATGTGTGGGACGGGATCAGAGCACTGCCTATCCCGTAGGCTGTTGTAACAATGGAATTAAATAATTAGGTGGGTCAATCACGTCATAAGTAGATAGTGAAGAGAACGGTGTGGCCTGTTGCCCTTCATGGGAAGCCTGCCTCCGGGGCATGACGGGGGACAGGAGGGTGTCTGTGGTCTCCCAGCAATATGTTGGCCAAGGAAGTGAACCTGCTAAGAGGCCGTGTCCCAGGGAGTGGAGGGACTGAGCAGAGCAAGGAGTGCATCCCTCTTCAGGTCATTTGCAGAGAGCCCTTGCCCTCAAAGCTGTGCACTGCGTCTTTCCTGTGATTCTTATGATAGAAACCAGGAACCGCTCCACTTCGCAGTCTGCCTCCTGGGGATCCCCGCTTGGCCAGTTATCATACTTAGGTCTTAAAATTTGGAGTACCAGTTACATTGAGTTGGTGACATAGGAATGGACCCTTACTCTATCTGCCCACTTAAATCTAAGACTATTTTATGGCTACTGCTAAGGGTTTAGATGTGGCTTGAGTATATCCCCCAAGGATTCATTAGAAGCTTGGTTTCCGATGTGTCAATGTTAGGAGGTGATGGGACCTTTAAGGGGTGGGTCCTAGTGGGAGGTCGGTGCAGCCCCTCCCTGTTCTCTGACTTCCTGTCTCACCATGTGATCCCGCCTCTGTGATTGCATCAGCTACAAGGCTTCTCCAGAGCTGAGCAGAAGCCAGCATCAAGCTCTTGAACCTCCAAAACTATGAGCCAAAACCAAATAACTCCTCCCCTCGCCCCTTACTTTTTTCCAGTACTGGGGATTGAACCCAGGGACACTTCCTATTGAACTACGTTCTCAGACCTTTTTATTTTTTTATGAGACAAGATTCTCAGTAAGTTGCCCAGGCTGGCCTCACACTTGTGATCCTCCTGCCTCAGCCTCCTGAGTCGCTAGGGTTACAGGAGAGCGCCAACGCACCTGGCTTAAACTTCTTTTCTTTATAAAGTTGAGTCACGGGTATTTCATTGTAGTGGCAGAAAATGGACTAATACAGGTAACTGATTTATGCCTAAAATCAAGGAACCTAAGCATGTAGAGCTGAGATTTGCCTTCTCAGAATTCCCAGGAGCAGAATAGCCCTCTGTTTTGGCAGCTTTATAACTTGTGCTTATTGGAATTGGTCATTGAAAATGGAAAATAAGTTTTCTGCTTTGTTCCTGTGCCTCCCTTCCACGCTGTGAGATGCCTCGTGCATTTCCATGGTAGGTCTGGGCTTTTGTCCAGATTAGTTGTGTGCTGTGGAGCATTAGCCGTGCTAAGCCACAGCAATGGGGGTGGTGTTTTGGGTAGGGCTGAGGAGTCCCCTCCTTCCTTCACCTCATTCACACAAACGCAGGCGCTCATACTCAGCTTCCCAGAGCAGTGACAGAGCCACCTGCCTGCCAGTCCACCAGTGGGAACTAGCCTAGATTTGGAGGTGACCCTCTTCCTTGCCCTGAAGATTTTGTGCTACACCAAAACCCGTCTGAAGTGAGAGCATGCCTGCCCTCGGGGTTCATGAGGTGGAGGGGTGCCCACTCCTTGGCAGCGAGAGGTCAACAGCCACCACAGGGCTCTGCTCCCTTGAGAGTCTCTGCTGAGCCCATGGTCAGAGCACAGCTGCAGGAGGAGGCTCAAACGGCCTGCAGCTGGGACGAATCAGGTGACTCCCAGCTGTGAGCAGAAGAAATAACCTAGAAATGAGAGAACGGTTCTGTTTTGTTTTTCTCAGAGGATCTCATTTCTCCTCTGGAGCACAGAGACCCTCAGAACCAGTACTAACAGAAAAAGCAAAAATATAGGTCTTTCACATTGGAAGCATCAAAGTGTCTGTTTTTTTTTTTGTTTTGTTTTGTTTTGTTTTGTTTTTTTCTTTGAGCAAAGTTACATTATCACAAAGCTTTCTCCAGTTTAAATTTAACACACAGCATGGTTCATAAAAGCCTTTAAAAGGTGCACTGAAAAATTCCAAATGTATTTGTGTCAGAATGAGAGTGGGGCCGGGGAGCCCTTAGCTTTTGAAGTGGACTCGGATCGGTGAGGTACTGCACGATGCTTTTTGCAAGAGAGGCTAGCCTTGGGACTGTACCATTTGGAATAAGGATGGCTAACATTAGTTGAGTGAATGGCTTCTGCGGGCCTGGCACTGTCTTACTCATGTTATCTCCGTGATTGGACACACCTGCCCTGTCAGGCAAAACTGTCATTGTCCCCATTCTATAGATGAGGAAACTGAGGCTCAGAGGGGAGGTTTTTTTTTCCAGAGATCAAAAAATTAAAAAGGATGCAGGTGGTGATGCAGCTTGTGTTTCAAACCACTGAGCATATCAGCTCTTATTGCAGATACTCACATCAAGTCTGCTCTCCAAACTTTAAAACCAAAGGCATCTCCCAGCTCAAATGCCTACACCAGAGACCAAGGCCCAAGCCATTAAGCTGTTGTTTTAGGCCAACTGTTCATAATCCTGGAGACCTGCTTGTAAGAGCAGTCTTGTAAGCTGAGACTGAAGGTTGTCTCTTCCCTGAGACCTGGGACTTGTCACCAGGCCTGCAGGCTCCCTCTACAGAAGGGACGGCGTGCACTGAGAGGGCACCTGGTCAGGTGTGTGGACCTTCCGGTCAGCTTCTCAGGACTTTTTTCCCGCTCCCCGTGGTGATAGAATGGAGAAAACAGCCCAGGCCCTCAGGGTACCACAGTCCTGTGCTGAGCAAATACCCAGGTTTCTCGGCAGTGTAGTTGGTGGACGTGAGTGATAGGGGCCATTGGTTATTTGTAGCCTGAAAATACGTTTGTATGTTAGTTCCCATTATCTTGACTTTGCTTCTAGAAACCTAATCACTGCATTACTTATTGACATCAGAGAAGCCACTGACGAGAGCTTTTTTAAAAGCCAAACTATCAGCTCATTTTGTTTAGCAGTGTTGAGAAAAGCATTTATGAGGGAATATAGGGAAACTAATGACCTTGTGAGATCAAGTGGAACCACAGAAACGGCTAGTTTTACTAGTATTATATGGTTCAGTTTAAGCTGAGAAACTGAAAATTAGGAGAAAGGTACTATTCTTATTAAATATGTGAGCAGAAATGTAATGAAAAACCATCTCTCTTCACTTTTCCCTATGTTTCCTCCCTTTCAGAGTCCTCTCCTATATCTTACAGGCAAAATGTTCTAATTTCAGTCTCACTGGGTGATGTTATGAGTGTTGGAAGGTTGATTTGAACTTGGAGTGTATTCTCATAAACATAACATTAGACATGGTGTTGGGGTCACTGGGTGACAGTGCAGTGGAATCTGACGTAGTGTCCTGTTTCTCTGTTGGAAACCTTGTCTGGAACCTGAACTCTCTTCTGAACTTTGGGGTTAGGGTCGGCCTTCAGGCATGTTGCTTTGCAGTCACCTGCAGCCAACCACAAATGCATCTTTGTGGTCCTCAGGGACCAGATGGGGAAGCGAGAAGTACATTTCATGAAAGAGAGCTGTCATGGTCCTAGCTGAGGGGCTCCAACCCTGTTTTCTGCAGAGAACAGGCTGCTAAGATCACCTTCAGGTCGG
Organism: Sciurus vulgaris; assembly: GCF_902686455.1. Lineage (NCBI taxonomy): Eukaryota > Metazoa > Chordata > Mammalia > Rodentia > Sciuridae > Sciurus > Sciurus vulgaris. Next base: position 15,820,705 of record NC_136467.1, on the reverse strand, counting down.
GCAAGGTGGTGCACGCCTGTCATCCCAGTGGCTCAGGAGGTTGAGGTAGGAGGATCGTGAGTTCAAATCCAGCCTCAGTAACTTAGGCCCTAAGCAACTCAGCAAGACCCTGTCTCTAAATAAAATACAAAAAACTCAATGGTAAAGCACCACTGGGCTCAATTCCTGATACAAAAAAAAAAAAAAAAAGAGTCATCATTTGCATGCCATCGCCTGGGTACTTTTCTGTATTGAATTTCACTCCTACTCTAATGTGACTGCTTTTTGAGAACATAGAATTCGAATCTTTTAATGGGATGATCTTACACATAATTCAGAATAATAAAGCACCTCCTATTTGTGCAGAGATTTCTGTCATTCACATTACAACCCTGAAAAATAGATACCGTGCTTGCCAGAGAGCCTGGGCCTTCACTGTCGTTGATAAGGAGCAAAGTCTGAACTTGAATCCAGGTGTCTTGATGCCATCTGAACTGTTCTTCCCAATGCTCCTGGATTCCTCGCTTCTCAAGGGAGCAGCCAAGGCCCTGAGAGTTCTCCAAGGAAGAGGGATGCGGAAGTCTGATCCGTAGACCTGCATGTGCAATGTGGGGTTCAGCATTGCAAGCTTACACGTCAGGAGAAGCCAAGCTGCGTTTCCCACAGTGACCCTGCTTTGCGTCAATGTGAACCCCATGAGTGGATTCAAGTGTGTGGTTAGCAGCACGAACACACAGCCCCGGGCCCGTCGCTCCTCTGCCAAGTGCCACTCACTTATTGTTGCTCTGGGAACTGTAACCGGAACGTTTCCTCCTTTTTTATTCTCCCTGGTTCTGAGCCTGTCATTTGAAGGAAGATCACTGCATGCACTCTCTCTCTCTCTCTCTGCCCTACTTTTAAATTTTTTTCCTAGCGTGTGAGGAAGGGGATTGTTTTTGATGAATTGGTCAGAGTGTATCCATCACTAGATTTGATCCTTGATCATCTGTCGTAACTTTTGGAAGCATCAAGCTCACTTGAAGAGAGATTAACTGTCTCTTCTAGCATTTTGGACCCAGCTGAGTGTCTCTGATACTCTCTTCTCACACATTGGGCAGTTGAAGGATGAAGTCAGAGCTGAACTGAGGAACGTTTAGGAAAAGGGAGGTCACTTATTGCCCCTTGGGGGGGGGAGATGCGGTGGATGTGTGCCAAAATCATAACTCCCAGCTGTCCATTCGGATTTATGAAATAACCCTAAGAGAAGTCTTGTCATTTAAAAGCCAATAATCTGTTGTACTGATCACAAATGAGAGTGGAACACAGAATCACACTCCGTTCCTGGAAGGCAAAAGGAGTCCTCCCAAGATGAGCTCACCGGGTGGGCAGGACACGGGGGAAATACCTTTCGCGGCATCGTCAGCCTCTTATCTTGCCAGAGTGTGATAGCATCTGAACGAAGCCATCTGAGTGGCTTGACCTTGTTTTGTAGGAGTCACACAGTTACGCTCAGGTTCTGTTTGGTAGCATGCTTAGTATTTCAGGAACATGCGAGTACAGATAGACACAGAGTAGTAATCTTATGGTAGGTGTTCAACAAATCTCAAATTAAATGTTAGACAGCCTACATTCAAACAGTCATGAATAAGCAGGGAATCTGCTTGTGAAAAGTTCTGCCTGAGCAAAATTGTGTGTGGGCAACGTGCTGTCGAGGGGAAAGGACGTGCCGGGCACAGTGGCTCTGGAGAAGTCACGGATGGATTCCCAATAGCTACACGGGTGTCTTCTATTTTCATTCTCCTTGACCACCGGGTGTCCGGTGAACCCAGTGACCACTCCCCTCAGCCTGCACGGAAGCCCCTTCCTGCTCTCCCAACTCTTGGGCAATGTCCTGGCCTCCACCCTTTACTCTGCTGTCACCATTGGAGATCAGTGTTCCCTGAGGGTGCACTTGGACTCCATGTCCTTCCCAGTCTGGCTCTCCCTCTGGGGAGTCTCATCCGGCGTTCTGCTTCAACTTCCATCTGTGTGCAGATGCCTGCCAGCTGCTCCCCACACACTCTGCCTTCTTAGTTCCAGATCTGTGCACCCAGCTCCCTGCCAGCCTCCTCAGATGATTCAGTTCTCCTGCCCGTTCTCAACCCAGCCTCCAGAGGAACCTTCTCCAAACTTACCTGGCTAGCCCAGCCTGACCGCCACCGTTATTAAGAAAGCGTCCGCAAATTTGGGGATGCTGACATTTTATAAAAGAAAAGTGACATTTTCTAAAAGAAGATGTTGAATTCTTTTTAAGAACTTGGCCCTAAGATGGCCAGAAACCTCCACGTTACATAGGATTTTTATGGACACTTCTCGGTGTCCTGGTACAAGGCCTTGTACAGAATCTTCCCTGGATCATAATGTGATGACTCAAGCCACTTAACCATGCTCCCATAAGCCCCAGCGTGGCCCAGCATGTCAAAAGTGAAACATGAAGTAAGGTGGCCATGAGGGGTGGCCGGTGTCTCCCTTGCCTAGTATGTGACAACTGGTTGGCCAGCACAGGGGCTGATCAGGATTGCCAATATCTGTCCAGATGTTCAGTACCAGTCAAGCTTACTATCTGCATCGTGTGAGAAAAATAAGAAGAAATTCAGTGTCGACAGCACTTGAAGGATATAGAAATGGGTTTCACAGGGTCCCAGGTAATAGAAACCACAATTCTCTTAAAAAACAAAAAAACTTTCAATCTTTTTTTTTTTTAAACCTGTTCCAACTTTTGGGTATATACAAATCTCATACCTGAGATGCCCACACAGGCCCTTTCTCTCCTGTTCTAATTAAAATCTTTTTAAGTGCATTGTATTTGCTAAATTAAAAAATGGGTAATTCATAAAACTTCCCAATCACCTCTTCCTTCCTCTTTCTACTCCTTTCATACTCTGATGCCTGCTCCTCTGGCTTGAGGAAGAACAGTTTGCACATTATCTAATCACTATGGCACCCCTACACGCTCCCCATTAGTGTTCGCATATCTGTGTCTCAGTATTGTTTTAACATTTGGGCCTCTGCCTGGGGAGTGGGTGGTTCACTTTAAGCTACCCTACTCCTGTCTCTGCAAAGAAAGCAATATTTTGTTATGAGGTTAAGTTTCAAGCCAGGCTTTGGCCAGGGCCTTTCCCATGTGGGAAGAGGAAAGCAGGAACAGCCAGTGAGATGATAATTCCCCTTGAATTTGAGCTCATTAAAACCTTCCCTCTTCTTGGTGGGTTATTTATTGATGTAAGCATCTCTCACTCTTCCTTTCCAGAAAGAATTAGCATCTATGATGTGATCATTGCTAAGGGAGGGGCTTTTTTATAATCTCTCTGTGGAATCAACTGTTCCCCTTTGCTTATTAGCGCAGCCCACTTTGGAGTTGTGTGTGGGTATGGAGTTAAGAGGTCGGAATGAGATTCCCGAGATTTATAGGTAATGAAAAGAACAGGTTGTATCTAAGCCACCTCATGTCAAAACCTAAGTGTTCTTAAGGGACTCATGTGAACCTGCAATCCTTGGCATTTTCCAAAATGAACATTTCAGCATTGTTCATATGTGCTTCGTTTTTATAGAAGCCTTAACACGTTCTGGTTTTGCAGCTATCGTGCAGGGAAATCTAGCAAAGTGGAGTTTCTCATCTGCTGATCTGCAGCAAGCTTTAAACATCCTTATTTCTTTTGAGGATTACTATGGTTGAACTTGACAGTCATGTATGTAAATGAAGAAATACATTTTTGAAAACAGATGTTTAAAATTCTCTCCCACCAGGACTTTTTCCCCCCTAAATATAATATAGTCTAGGTGCTTTTCATATCTATCTGTAGAGATGGCATGCAAGTTGAATGGACCAGAACCCTGGGAAGATTAGCTGCAAACTCAGTGCAGTTTAGCTGTGTTATGACCCAGTGGCTTAGAAAAAGAATGTTTTGGAAAGATTTTCTCTTTTCTTATGACAGTGATTAATCCATAGATTCAGTTCGACACTATTTCAGTGTGTTCTTTGGATTCTGGTGCTGTAATTAACTAACGTGCTAAAAAGCAGTGGTGCTTTTCCCTGTTTGTATGATCAAACTGACAGGATGTTTTCCAGATGTTACCTTTTAAAAGGAGACTTTACCCACTATTATATGTAATTATAATGTACCAATAAAAAATGTTGGCTTTGTTGGCCTTATGAAAAGACATGCATTTAAATTGTTCTCCTGCTCTTCTGTATCAGGGGAATGTGAAGCTTGCCTTGATCTTGAGTTCCTTGTTCATAAATCTGGTAGGACGTGTGGATCTACATCCCCTTCTTACCATCTCTTGATCCAAGATTCCAAAAAGACATCGGTTAGGGCTGGGGATGTAGCTCAGTGACAGAGTGCTCACCTAGCCTGTGTGAGGCCCTGGGCTCAATCGCTCAGACCATAAAAGTAAAAATGAAGGGTGCGGGGAGGGAGGAAGGAAGACATCACTTGATGCCTTCTGTGGCTCAGTTTCCAAAATTCTCAGGCAGAGGAGCTAGCCTGTTTCCCTAGACCTTCAGGGACCAGCTAACCCAGCTGAGAGTGAATGAGCACACAGTACATTTGCATTGTGGGTATTTGAGGGTAGTGGTGGTTGTCATGTTTTAGGGTTTTGTCTTCTGATCCTCTGACTGTCTCATTCCAGAGACACAGTTACATGGCAGCGACATCAGTAAAAAAGAGCCAGTGGGGCACCGGCCATCAGCATTGGAGAGTAGAAGGCAGGCAGCTTTCTTCTCTCTCTCCCTTGTAGAGTATCTCCAAGACTGGATGCACTGGGAGAAACAGTACAGACCCATAGGCACGTCAGCTCCGTGAGCCTCCGTTTCCATGCCTACTAAATAAGCATAGGAAGTAAAGCCAGCCTCCCGTGCCAGGTACTTGGTGAGATAGTACTCAGCGCCCGACTGGCCTGTGCAAGATTAGCTGTTCCCCTCCACAGTTCTAAGATTATTCCTCGTTCGTCCTTCCCTGCGCATGTGCACCCAGTCTAAAATCAGTCACTGTGGTTCCCTGACAAGAGGTCCTTGTAAAGTCAGGACCAGCCCCTTAGCTGCCTCTGAGAAGCAGCCCTCCTGCCAGGCGTTTCCTGCAGTGCCAATGCATTTTGTGGTTGTGCTGGCATTCTTGCCTCTTTTTCAGACAAAAAAAAAAAAAGTAGTTGGACAAGAGACCAATTCGGGCCTCAAGGAAAGTGAGATTTTTTCCTGGCTCCTGTCCTTCCGGGGACGTCATAGAAGTCCATCAGGGACGCATCTTGATGCTGTCGCAGTCCAGGCGAGCACTGTGCTGGTCAGACTTCACCACCACAGCCCGTTTTCCTGGGATGCCACCCCATCCACCCTCCTTTCTGTCTCCTGCGGGCATCAGTAAAGGCCCATCCTTTTGCTCAATCCTGTGGTCAGTAGGGAAAAGGTGCAAACGATAATGCTCACAGTGTGTATGCCCCGTGACCATCATGAAGGCATCTTCGCAGTCTCATTTTTGCTCCTCCATAGGACATGTTGGACTTGTTCTCTTTGCACTACATGCTTGAAGGAATTAGTCGAGGGCTTCCACGTTGAGTTTGGAACAGAACTCCGGATCTGTGACTGTTGTCCTTACGTTGAGGTCAGCTGACACCAGCAGTTAGTCGTGTCTTTGTACTACAGTGAAAACGTGTCTCTTTTTACTTTTAGCTTCATGAGGCTGACATTGTGATCTTAGGCTCACCTAAGCCGGAAGAGATTCCGCTCTCTTGGATCCAACCAGGAACCACTGTTCTCAACTGCTTCCATGACTTCCTGTCAGGTAAAGGTCTCAGCATTGGTGGGGAGCTGCTGACTAGGACCAAAAGACTGTTGGGGGAAATGGTAACCTTGCTCATGTAGTGAACATGGTGGCACCTTCCTGTAATCCCAGCTATTCAGGAGGCTGAGGCAGGAGGAGCAAGTTCAAGACCATCCTCAGCAACTTAGCGAGAACTTGTATTTTTAAAAAATGAAATTAAAAAGGCTGGGGTTATAGATCAGTGGTACAGTGCCCTTGGGTTCAATCCCTTCCCTCCAAAAAAGTATGTTTCTGAGATGCTATTATTTTATTAACATTTATATTTAGAATAGTTGTGGCACAATCTTGGCTGGAGATAGGAGAATCTACTTTGCTACTTCTGGGATCCCTTTCAGCTCTGTTATATGAAAATGACATATATTTTACTTAGTGAAACTGCCTTAATTTTAATCACTTTTCTTTTTAGGACTCTTTGAAAACGGTGTTCCTAAAAAACAGTAGGTTTCAATATCACAACAGTGGGGGATAAGGACATAAAAGACCAAAGCATTCCATTTTGATTTAATGATTGTTTAAGTAGTTCATTGAGTTTAAATTTTATCTGATCCTGTGGGAGGGGTTTTCTTGTTGATTTTCGAATGCCCAGGGCCTAAAACAGTATCTGACACAAAGTAAGCTGTCAGTCAATGTTGACTTTTGAATGAGCAAATAAACATGGACTCAGAGTTGTAGTCTGGTCATAGTTTTAAGTGAGACATTTCGAGAAGTTTCCCTGAACTTGTCCCCACTTTAACCCAGGACTAACAGGGCAGCAGTGGAGACAAGAAGAAAAGTCCCACGCTGATTAAATGGACGGATGTCTTCCAAGCACCGCTCCTGATAGTGCTGCATTTCTTCATAGTCAGTTTCTTCTTCGTGACTTTGATTACTATGAAAATTGAACCTATGAGTAAGTTAGAGGCAGGTTTCTTTCCCCTCCTGTCATTCTCTTGCCACTTTAAACAATGAGTAGGCTCTGTGAAACATTATTAAAAAAGAGAAGTGTTTTTGTTTAAACTTAAGACCAGAAGAACTTTAATACTCTTGTGGCGGAGTGAAGGCCACGTGTCGCGATGAGATTTTCATCTCGTCGTAAGGGTACAGGGTCCCTCCTCCTCCTCTTCCCCCATGTAAAATAGACAGGACCAGGTGATTTATGGTGAGGTAATTCTGCAGAGGCACGTTATTGAATATCTAATCCTTGGAGAGATTTTCCTGATGGCTGATGTCCCAGAAGTAGTGCTCAGAAAACAATTACACCTGACACGTTGGGCCTGTTCATTCTGCTCTCACAAGAGTCCAGCGTGTAGATTTTAAAATAGGGACGTGACAGTGATCTGTTTTCTAGCTATAAGAATAATCACATTTGCTTTTTTACTAGAAATTATTTTGAATGGAAGAAATGTACTGTGATCTTATAATGGCTTGCTTGATAAAGAACAGAACTCACCCTAAGCATGGCCATTTAGTACTTCCAGTATGAGGCCTTACTGACTAATGTACCTACCATTAGGAACAAGGAAGCTGGTCTTATGTCTCAGGCCCAGAGAATGGTGTCAAAACAGCCACCCGTCATTTTAAGCTAACATAGCTGTTCCTAGTGTGGAGTTAGGCAAGGAGCCTGGGCTGCATCCCAGGGCTCGTGGTAATGGACGCCAGTATTCTGGAGGACCTTGGGCCTTCCTGTGAGTGAAGGGAGAGAGGAAAGAGCGTGGAGAGTTAGGGCTTTCAGACTCAAAAGAAAGAGTATTGGTGCCTGGACTTGGTGTCACACCTGTAATCCCAGCTCCTTGCAGGGCTGAGGCTGGAGGATGGCAAGTTTGAAGCCAACCTGGGTGACTTAGCAAGACCTGTCAATAATTAATAATAATAATAACAAAGATAAAGTTCTGGGGTTGTAGCTCAGTAGGTAGAGTGCTTGCCTAGCATGCCCAGATCCTGGGTTCAATCCCTATCACAGCCCCCCCCCCACACACACAGTTGTTTAAAAAAAAAAAAAAAATGAATTACTTTGCGCTTATAACTGTGTGACTTTGAGGAAATCACTTAAGTTCTCTGATCCTCAATTTCCTTGTGGAGGAAATGCAATCAAGACAGTTGGGAGAAATAAAAGAGATGATACCTCGGTTGTACAGTCTTTTCATATTAGCTGCCAATAAATGTTGGTCCACATCCTCTGCTCCCTCCTGCCACTTCTCTGCTGCCTGCTGTGCAGTACAAAATAGCTTTCAGACTTCAGCTTAGCTGAAATTATGTGGTTGTATTCCAAAAATCATACCCAAAGTAGTCCAGTGAGATTTCGAATATGTAAGAAGTTTCAGGAATTAGCATGCATATAATTTAGTCAAGATCCTGATACATTTGGTTAACTTTTTTTAAAAATTATTTATTTATTTTTAAATTTTTGACAGACTGCATTTTGATTCATTGTACACAAATGGGGTCCATCATTTTGTTTCTTTGGTTGTGCACGATGTAGATTCATACCATTCATGTAATCATACATGTACATAGGGTAAGGATGTCTGTCTCATTCCACCATTTTTCATACCTCCCCCCTCTTATTTCCACATTTGGATAACTTGAACTTTAATTCTAAAATCCATTGTATCTGTTATCTGTAATACTAGGTGTTTTGGATCTACCTCTTCAATCTATTACCAGTTTCCATGTCAAATGTTAATTAGTTCTAAATAAAATACATTTAATTTTTTACTCTTTTAAAAGATGTGAGACTTTTAGAATATGCAGCCCTGTGTTAATTTCTTCTCAGTTTGGTTTCAGTCATTCCAAAAGACCTGCCTATATAAGTTGATACTGATATTTTAATTACGTTCCTTTCTTCATTTCTTACAATATACACTTTTTAAAAAGCATATGCTGCCATTCAATACTGGGAGTCAGGTGGCATAAGCTAGGAGGACATCTCTTGAAAGCACTGTCACAAAATTATTCTAAATAATTTATACTAATTTTATTTATTGCATCTTAACCTTTTTACTTTACAACATAAGTATATTTAATAGAAAACCTAATCATTAGTGTTTTCTAAAAAGTTTTATCTATACTAATTTCTAATTTTTAGTTCTACTTGATTTCAAAACTTTGCATCCATGTTTCAGAATAACTTGCCATCCTAAGTAGGAAAAGACTTTGCGTTTGGTCTATGGGTTCATAGAGCACTTTTGCAATAATAAAGGTGCCCTAGGCAGAGCTGAACTCCTTAGTATAGCAGAGAGGACAGGAAAACCAAAGATTTGGCCCAGCCCCTTGCCTTTTCACTTATTCTGCCAGACTCCCTAGGGTGGTCTCCAAACAGCTCATGTCAAGGAAGGAACTGTTCTGACTTCTAGGGACAGCATAACACTGAGCCTTAAGTGTTTGCATTGCAGAAAGTTTGCTTATCATGAAAAAAATATATAAATGAAAGGCTGTCTTTCAAAGTGATTCATTGACTTTTCCTGGAGGAACCATGAATTAAAGGACAGCATTTAATGGGAAGTGGAGAGACCCATCCATGGTTTGGGAAGGGACCCCTATTGCACTCTGGTCCCTGGGTGCCTCTCAGGCCCAGACTGTGGACGGCTTCCAGGTGGGGTCCTGTCTTTACACAGGCAGGGGGCTGAAATAATGATTTCCTTTCTCAAAGGCTTTTTAGCCTTGAAGTTCCCTGAGAATGTATTCCTGACTATGGAGTTGCCACTCTTAATTGCTTCTAATTTATTGGATTTAGAATTTTAAATTCAGTTTCATGATTGCATCGATTCCTTCCACAAAGGCAGTATTTATAGTAGGAAATTGAGAAAATACAGATTAGTATGCAAAAGAACATAAAAATAACTTTTGATCCCATTACCCCAAGATAACCATTTTACATTTTTTTCGTAAAAAATTAACAATATAAATTTAATTTTATTTGAATGTAAGAAAAGGAAAAGAAAGTATGATACTGAAATGATTACTGAAATTCAGATAACTGCTTCTTCAGAAAGAAAAAAACAGAGTCCTACAAGATTCCTGTAACGTTTAAAATGTGTATGTGTATATAATTAAGACTCTCAGTTTGGGATTTTATTTTTAAGTCACTGTTATTTTTCATTACGTGGTTTTTAATAAGCCAGCCATTAACTCAGCAGGTAGCAGACCTTCATCTACTGTGCAAGAAAACCAGAAGGCAGTGCTATTTATGAGGCAAGTCAGCTTGTAGCTGGTGGACATCCTCTGGTGTCCCAAAGATGTCTGCTTCGTCCATCTTCTTCTAATATTTGTTGTGTCTGAGCTTTGAACTTATCCAGGGCCCATGAGGAGGAGAAAGTTTTGCATAGTTGTAGTCATGGGCTTCCATTCATGTTGGGGTTACAGGTGCTGGTTTCTCAGCTGTCTGATGAAAGTTGCTACTTTCAAAAATTTCTTGTAATTTCTGGTCTATTCGTGACACCCTTTTTACTATTCTGGATGTGTTTCCTTTTAGTCACTCCAGATGCACTTTGGGCTGGGAGGAGGAAAGAGTGAGCGATGTGTGCGCCACCCGCCATCTTGGGCCGGAGACCTTATAAGACCTGGTCCTGTTTGGCAGAGCTGTTCCTCACACAGTTCATCCTATTTGTTGGAATCATTCGTGAGATGGTTTTGCTATAGCCGCAATCATTCAACTTTCAAAGTAGCATATTCTCACTTTTGCTAATAAGCTCCATGTCATGCAAGTGACTGAAATTATAGGATGAATTTCTTACTGTGTAACCATGTGGATGAAATATTCGTCTCTCCACATGAGTATTTGTGATTACATTCTGGGAACAAGCATTTATAAGTTGATACCAGCTCTTGGAATGGAGCTTTGTCTTATTTCCCCAGCACTTAAAGACAGAAGAATGAGAAAAGCATATTTCTTTCCCGTAGTAGATGGACAAGATTTTAAGATCAGATCTCTAGTGGTTAAAACAAAACAAAACAAATCTCTCTCTCTCTGATTCTTGCCTTTTGCCTGGATATGATTTATAAAACTGAAGTGCTGCTAATCTTTAAACAATACCTGAGGGATATGATTTTCCAACACCCTTAATACATCTGACAATAGAACATCACAAAACACGTACTCGTAAGTGTTTTGTGTGCTTTCTTCCACTGGACTGTCAGCAAAGTGGATAATTTAAGAGTAGAGTAGTCCAAAGAAAGAAGACAATAGTTTCTTAATTCAGAAAAGTTACTGTTAGAAACATTTCTTTCCTCTAAGGAAGGATGTAGGCTGAAGCATTTTGCACATGTGCTTATTTTTCATAAATTTTTCAAGTGATAACTAAAAGGGAAAAGTAGGATTCTTACCAGTGCCTTTCCACATTGAAAACCCTAATCTGTAGGCTACTCTGCCTCTGCACTGAGTGTTGCAAATGTTTGCTGTGAATTGTCTTGAGTCACGACTGCCTTTATATCTCTAGTAATGCTCTGTTAAGAAAAATCATCACAATATGATACCTGAGGTTGCTTGAAAAGATTGTGTGCCTGGATGGCTCTCTCTGGTTCAGTGTGAGATATGATCCCGCAAGGCCTCAGGTGCTTTGTTAAATCACACCTCCATTCATCCAGGTTAATAGCTTAGGGGGACATTTCTCTAATGTAAAATACATTAGGGCCCAACCAAGATCCTCAAGGCTGTGCCAGAGGTGACCCACCTGCAGCTGTGCCCTGACCTCATGACTTCCTTGCAAAATGAGACCATTATTCAGTGCGCTAGATTTTTACAAGGAACACTTGGTTGTAAATGACAATATGTTGAAAATCTTTTTTTTTTTTTCCCTTAATTTTTTTACAGGGAAGCTTAGATGTAGTTCTCCAGAGGTACATTTTAATGGTCTCATTGCAGAAGATGATGTGGGTCTGCTCGCTGCAGCTCTGCGGATTCAGGTTTGGTTGACGCCAATATTTAAGCATTTGAATGTGGACGTCTATTTAATAGTTGATAACATTTTGCAAGTGTTTTCTATTTACCAGTTACAGCATTAAAACGCTTTACGTTCCTAGTGTTAAGCCCGGTTGACAAATGAGGAAATGGAGACTTATGAAAATTCAGTGACTCACTTAATGATCACATAACATGTTTGGGACAGGGACCCAAATTGGGTCTGTGTTTTAGTCATCGATTACTGTATAATACATAATCCCCAAACATAGCAACTTAAAATAACGAGCATTAATTGTCAGAGTTCTGGTGGATCAGATTGGGGAGCAGGGGAACAGGTGGCTCTGGCTCAGGATCTCTGAGGCAGTTGTAATCAAGATGTCGGTTGGGGCTGCAGTCATTAAAGGCTTGCCTGGGGCTAGAGGATCTGCTTCCAGGACGAAGCCCTCGCGTGGCTGTTGGCATGTGATGTTTAATTCTTCCTTGGCAGTGGGCAGGATGCCTTTGCTCCTTGTCTCATGGACCTTTCCATAGTGCTGCTCACAGTGGGGCAGCTAACTTTCCCGAGAACGCACAGTCCAAAGGAGAGAGCAGGGAGGAGGCGATGGTGTGTTCCATGATGGGGTTTCTGCACTCACACACTACCATGTCCTCTTCTCCTGTTAGAAGCGAGTCACCCAGTCTAGTCCACAGTCAAGGACACGAGAATTGTGCTTCCCTCCTAAAGATAGGATATGAAAAAAATCTGTTGATATGTTTTTGAGACATTATGGTCTATGTGACCTAAAGCCCAGGATCCCCAGCTCTTCGCTGTGTGAGCTGAGTGTTCCAATGACACAGGAGCCTGCAGCAAAGGTGTCTGCTGGCAGTGGCGCTAAGGAGCAATAGAGAAGCCTGAGGCTCTAGTCACTGCTGCAGAGAATAAAGCAGAAGCAAGTTTTAGTGCATGTCTTTCTTACCTCCCAGGTAAAGCACAATTAAAACTTTTACGTTTCTGTTAGAATTATGTTACATTTCCACTAAAGCCACATCTTATTTCTATTCATTTTATTTTTATTTGACATGCACACACACATACCCATGCACTTATATTAATCATTATCTGACAACTCAGTTTCCTTGTTGTTCCTACCAGCTACATAAGGACGACCTTTGAAATGTCATTGCACATTTTGGAATCTGAGCATGCAAAGCCGATCAGTCCCGCAACCTTACATTTTCCTCATTTGTTTTTTCTAATCAAGATGAAGAATCTGTTCCGTGTAATTATATCTATATACTTGATATCTTTTGTGAACGCCTTCTCTATTTTAACAGTGCAGAGATCTCACATTTTCCTTTTTAAACTAAGCCCACCAGCCTAATTATGTGTAAATAAAATGATTGCTAATGTTCTCTTGGATTGTGGTGTGACTTTAGGATCCTTTCTGTTTCATAACACCCCCGAACAACATTTCCTAGCGTAAGTGCCCGTGTTGTTGCTTTACTTGTGTAACGTGCGTTTTCCTTGCTCTCTCCGGAAGAACATGGTCAGCAGTGGAAGGAGGTGGCTTCGCGAGCAGCAGCACCGGAGGTGGAGGCTCCACTGCTTGAAGCTGCAGCCGCTCTCCCCTGTTCCAAGGTAACACCAGAGTCCTGCTTGCACCCACGTCAGCGCTCCAGAGTGACGCAGGTCTCCCGTTCACCCCTGGCTGGGGCATGACTCCTGGTATTTTGGTTTTGATGGTAGATAATTTTTTCTTATCATCAAATCACTTCACTGTTTTCTCTACTATAAATCCTCCAAAATGAAATCACAACAAACGTGTTGACTGTATTCTTTCAGTTCTAAGAGGCTTTATTATTTCCTTTCACTTCAGTGATATGTTTTCTCTTCTTAGTGGTCCACAAAACAGTGTTTTTTAAATTAGACAAAACACAGTCATGCGGTATTTAAAATATGCTTTTCAGGGCTAGAAATGCCTACCACGTGGGGCAGCTGGGTCTTAGAGGCCAGAGTTGTAGTTAATAAGATCTAAGCTACATAATTCTCTTGGCATAAACTTAGAAATACAGACTTCAGGACTTAATCTCAGTATGTGATTTAGAATAATTAGTCAGATGTGGTATCTGAACCAGAGATGGGCATCTTCTGGCCTCGAGATGAGTCATCTCTATCTGCCCCACCACAGTGATTCTGTCCTTACACCCTATGTACCCTATGTAGTGTGTGCATTCGCCACCACATCCCCAAGTGATCCCACCCAGCAGGGTGGGGTTGCACAGAGTGCCAAGTAGACAGATCCTGCAGTGAGGGTCTCAGTAACCAGTTACTTTTTAGAATTGGCCTCTCTTCCCTTGACAATCAGTGCAGCGCTATGGCTGGATCATGCCCACCAGGCTGGTGGAACTTTCCAGCTCTTTCACCCCAGGATAGACTAAACATCTCTCCTATGCTCTATGTTCATTAATATGTAATTCCAATGAGGAATGTTATTCTTCATAACATCATCCCTGTAATTTTGCAATGTGTTTCATGAACTATCTTATTTTTGAAGCTATTGGTATTATAGAACCTTGGTTTTTACAAGTAAATCAATAAATCAGACTTACAGAGAGCTAAAAATGATTAAGACAGTTCAACCAAATTGTGCGTACCAAAGTTTTTCAGAGTCAATTCTCCTTGGGGCGGGGGAAAAAAGTCCTTTAGTCATCTGACTGAATTTGATTCTAGAGCCACTGGGGAAAGAAAGGCAGGCAGTAGTTTATAAGTCACTTAATAAAAATTATGTCACTGTGACTCTAGCTAGTGACAGCATGGAAAACCATGGAGATTTTCCACAAGTAAGCTGTTTAATATAGGAAATGGAGAGAGGAGAAAGGCAGGAAGAAAGGGATACCCAGGAAGGGAAAATGAAGTAGGATTCTAGAAAGTAAAGGTCAATGAAAGGTGGACTAGAAAGGACTGTGGGGCCTGGGAGGGGCTTGCCTGGCAGGAAGCCCAGAGCCCAGCCACCCCAGGCCTGAGGCATCTCCCCTCTCCTGGCTTCTCTGGTGCCCTTTGGAGCAGGTGGGATGGAGTCAAGTTTACTCTTCTCTCCTGCACAGTGGTCAGACTACCTTGGTGGTTGGTATGAGGGCTGAATAGATTGTCAGCACTGGGAACAAATCAGAGCGGACGGGCTGCCTGCCATGGAGGGGTGGTCTGCTGCCCACTGTAGAGAGACTGCTATGCCCCCAGTAAGTGCTTCAGGGTGAATCAGGGATGTTTGTCCTCTCTTGTGTGACCCTGAGCAGTTCCTTGAAATCAGCTCTCTTGTGCCCGAGGTTCTGGATTAGCCTTGCTATGAGGGAATAGTGTGCCTAACTCTCAGGTGGTCAGTCAGAGGGATGGACAGCCTGGTCCCCAGTGAGAGGTGCACCTGAGCCCCAGCAGGCCCTCCTGATGGTACATGTGCTGGTGTAGACAGTGCTCAGCTTTCAGTAGAACAGTCAAGTTAGGCGCCCAGCCACTCTGCAGAGCTCCTAAAATTTCCTCAGTTTGAAACTGAGCTTCTGGCACTGACAGACAGTTATGTAATTACTAAAATATTTTGAAATATGATTGTTGGACTGGAAATAGGAAAGAGAGAGGAAAAGTGTGGACGGAGATAAAACAAAGTAGCATTTCCACATTTTCAAATAGCCAAGAGACAGGCCTAGCTAGCCAGCAGGAGAGCTTTAGGTGGTGGCCCTTCTCTTTGCGGGTCCCACGTACAGCTTTTTGCTCTCGTGGATTTTCCCTTTCAGGAGGCGCTTGCACTGCTTGTAATATTAAGTTCTCCTCTTCCTCGTAGGAGTTATCCTTGTGTCTCTACACAATCCTAGGATCTTCACGAGTCGTTCAGAGTCGTGTCTAAAAAGTGCACCGCTTTCTCCTGAACGGTAATTGCTAGCAGCTGTGCCCGGGAGAAAGGACAGGCAGTTGCAGTGATTTCCTCGTTGGCTCGGTGTGTGGCTGGCTTTCACTCTCACGCGACCACCTAAGCTGAGAAGACTTTCCCTCTTTTGTGTTTCTTTCCCCCAGTGATATTGAGATTTCAAGAGGACAGACTCCAAAAGCTGTGGATGTCCTTGCCAAGGAGATAGGATTGCTTGCAGATGAAATTGAGATCTATGGCAAAAGCAAAGCCAAAGTACGTTTGTCCCTGCTGGAAAGGTTGAGGGATCAAGCAGATGGAAAATACGTCTTAGTTGCTGGGTAAGACTGTGCTTAAAAATCCACTGAGAAGCCATGTTTGTCAAATTCTCTTCCCTTCCTATCTCTGTCCTCATACCCCTCGGATGAACCCTATCTCAAATTTAACCTTATTTTATCCATTGGACTTAGTATTCCTTCATTGACATGAGGTAAATTTTTTTCTTTCTCTTTTTTTTTTTTTTTTCCAGTAAAGAGCAAATTATCTCTGCCACAAACTATAAAGGTGTAGCAAGTTACTAATCTAGTACTTAATTTTTTATGACTAACATTGTGTCATGGTCAACCCCCTGGACTTTTTATTTAGTTTTACATGGTAGAAATCAAAATAAGAGTTGAAAGTACCTTATTTTGAACTGGGCAGGGTTTTTGATTTTGGTGTTTGTATTCTTCTCAATAATAATACTTAACGGAGGAGATACAGATAATTGTGTGAAACTTAAATTTTCTTATCAATATTCTTGATGTTTCTTTTTCGTGTGTTTATGTTACAAAAACTTACTCTCCTTTCTTGTGTCTTAAAACCTAACATTGGGCCATTTTCAGTTGTTTTGAACATTTGATGAAAGACATTTGCAGTGTTTGGGAAAAGGAGTGTTTGCTGTTTTTCCCCTTAAAAAGAGGAAACCCATTCACTAGTTGAAAAGATGATAGAAAACAAGGGATTTGGACAGTTTACTTACTGTGACCTGAGGGACCATCAAGAGACCCTGGAATTCTTTTGTTGTCCTGAAAGTTCATTGCCTCGACTATCACCTATGACATATAGGCCAAGACTTGAGGGGTACAAAACCCATTTGTAAGGCAGAGACACTTCTTATAACTGGACTTGACTCGGTTAACGTTGTTTTTACATAATTATCAATGTAAGTACTTTTATTTCCTTATCTTTTTCTGGTTATAAAAGTGATGCAGTGCCTTTGTAGAAATATTCCAGAAAAACAGAAAATAAACAAAGTAAAACATCCCAGATTTTTCCACCCAGAGGAAGTGCCATGCCCACCTTGGGGCCCATTGTGGTGTGAATAGACTTGTCCCCATAACAGAAGCGGCCCCACCTGTGCTGTTCTCCCAGCCACTTCTTATGCACCCGTGCACTGTGCACCTGGCCCCATGGGAGCAGATGTGGAATCGTGACTGTTTTCTTGACTGCATAGCAAATATTCCAGTGCTCACGTCTGAGATTCTTAGTCACATGCGGGGGAGAGTAAAAACGCCTGGGATGACGTGGATTCCATTTTGCACATCTTAGTGCCTCTAGCTCCCGGGAGAAGCGCTGGAGTTGCTTACTGTTCATAGTGCAGCGTGTTGCTAATTCTTCAAGGGCTTAGAGGTGGACGATGACTTGAAAATGTGATGGAGACGTTCCATAGTCTACTACTGTACTGATGGACATTTAAATTGTTTCCATTTTCGACCATTATAAATGTGCTGAGATGCATAGCATTGGTCATGCATATTTGTGCATTTGTCCAATTATCTTCTTTGAAAAATCCCTGGAGGTGAATTCAGTTACAGGAGTCCTTCTGCATCTGTGGGGGATTCGTCCTAGGACCCCCTGGGCCATCAAAATCTTCTAATGTTCAAGTTCCTTCTAGGAAACAGCATAGCCTTTGCCTATAACCTATAAACATCCTCCAATATACTTTAAATCATCTCTGGACCACTTAGAATGTAATATAGTGTAAAAGCTATGTCAACAGTTGTTTATTATTTGGAGAATAATGATCCCCAAAAGTCTGTACATGTTCAATATGGACACAGTCTTTTTCCATGCACTCTGCTGCAGCCCCTGGTTGCCTGTGGTTCAGTTTTCTTCTCAGACTTTCAGGCTTGCTGCACTTGGACCCCCAAGTTACTTTACAACCCAGGACTCCTAAGGTCTCCATAGCTGAACTTGAGGGGCGATGTTGGCTCTGGCCCATCCCCGAGAGGAGCCATCCACCTGGCAGGAAGGACAGGGCATCCTGGCTCCTGGGTTCTCAGGTGTGGAGCGTCCAATCTAGTCTGTTGCTTTTTCGGAAATAACACCTAAGGCAAGTTTGTTTGCCTTGAATGAACACACCCTTGAACACTGCTGTCTTCAAAAGCATCTCGTGCATGGATTCACTTCCCTTTGCCCAAGGCTTTGGTGATCTTGGCGGGTGAGTTGCTGGTTTTTTCATTGAGTTTAGGATCAGAGGATTTAAGGAAGACTCAGGAGCATGTGTTCTCAGTTTATTGAGGAAGACTCCTGCAGCAATTTTTCTTATGGAATGGCTGTGATTTACTCCGTTTGGGGCTTGTCCATTTTGGAAACAAAACCTAGACACAGCCCTGCCTGAGCTGGGAGCACAGAATCGATCTTCTGAAACGAAAGCCCCGATGATGATGTTATCAGATTCCTAACTTGGAGACAAACCTGCAAGGCCTGGCCTCCAGCCGCCTGCTAGAGGATGCTAGCAGGACTGACTGGGACCACATCTGATGTCAGTCCAGTCCCAGTGGCTCATTGCCCTAGGCTGTCCCTTTGCCGATGTGAATATGTGTAACTGTCCAGCATGCCAGATTGTAAGTAGAAATGGAATTAAACATGATTTCTCTCAAGTGTGGATGTAACACAAACAGATCAATTGTTCTTTTTGAACGGTCGTGGTATAAGTTCCCTTTACTACCAGAGACCTTTGACAAACCAAAATGAAATGGTCTTCTTTCAGTTGCACTGAAAAAAGCACTGTGAATAGGAATTTGAAATCTATGTGCATCCACAGCAGAGCAAGAGTTCTAGAAAGTGTGTGTCATGTAGTATTCTAGAAAAGAAGAACCAGCCTCCCAACACAGCAAATGACATGTTCTTTAAAAGTGCAAACTTCCTCTAGTATCTAATCCTTTAATGGATGTTTGAGATCAACTTAGAACAGAAATATTTTATTCATAATCTAAAAAATAGGAAATAAATTTAATGTAAACATCTCCTCCCTATTTTTACTTTTGGTCAGATCAAAAGCAGGGGCTAGGGTTGTAGTTCAGTGGTAGAGTGCTTGCTTAGCACATGTGAGGCACTGGGTTCAATTCCCAGTACTACATATAAACAAATAAGTAAGTAAATAAATAAATTGTGTCCATCTACAACTTAAAAAATATTTTTTTAATTTTGATTCATTTTACACAAGTGGGGTACTGCTGTTGTTTCTCTGGTAGTACACGAAGTAGAGTCATACCATTTGTGTAATCATACATGTACGTAGGGTAATGATGTGTGTCTCATGCTGTTATTTTTCCTTTCCCCCACCACCTCCCCATCCCTCTTTTTCCTCTATACAATACATCCTTCCTCCATTCTTGCCTCCCTCCCACCCCCTCAATTCCCTTTATGTATCATCAGCCACTTATCAGAGAGATCATTTGGCCTTCGGTTTTTTGGGATTGGCTTATCTCCTTAGCATGATATTCTCCAACTGCATCCATTTACCTGCAAGTTCCATAATTTTATTCTTCTTTATGGCTAAGTAACACACCACAATTTCTTTATTCATTCACTAATTGAAGGGCATCAAGGTTGGTTCCACAAACTAGCTATTGTGAATTGATGAATATTGATGTGACTGCATCACTGTGTTATGCTGATTTTAAGCCTTTTGGGTATAGGCCAACGAGTGGGATAGCTGGGTCAAATGGTGGTTCCATTCCAAGTTTTCTAAGGAATCTCCACACCGCTTTTCAGAGTGGCTGCACTAATTTGCAACCCCACCAGCAATGTATGAGTGCACCTTTTCCCCACGTCCATGCCAATATCTATTGTTGCTTGTATTCTTGATAATCGTCATTCTAATTGGGGTGAGATGGAATCTTAGGGTAGTTTTGATTTGCATTTCTCTTATTACTAGAGAAGTTGAACATTTTTTCATATATCTGTTAATTGCTTGTAGATCTTCTTCTGTGAAGTATCTGCTCATTTCCTTAGCCCATTTATTGATTGGGTTATTTGTTTTCTTGGTGTAAAGTTTTTTGAGTTCTTCGTAGATTCTGGAGATTAGTGCTCTATCTGAAGTGTGTGTGGCAAAAATTTTCTCCCACTCTGTAGGCTCTCTCTTCACATTATTGATAGTTTCCTTTGCTGAGAAAAAGCTCGTTAGTTTGAATCTATCCCAATTATTAAAATATTATTTAAATAGTTAGGACAGAATGACATTATCAATTATTTCATGTACCATTGCAATTTCTTCAGAAGTACAAACGATCCCTCCATTAAGTGGAGAATTCTTTTTTTTTTATTCTGAACATAATATCATCCTATTGTACAAGGCTCTAACAGAAAGGAAAATAAAAAAAATTAAAAAAAGAAAAAGAAAACTAAATCTCTCGTTGCTCAGTAGTGTTAAAAGTTTTTATATCTTCTTCCAGAATTTTGTCTCTGTATCCATTCTTTGTACAAAGACCATGCTATAAGTACCATTTTGTGTCCTGCCTTTTTGTCTGAAATCTAACATGAATTTTTCCTATGCTTTAGAAGAATTCACATACCTAAGAATTTTTCAATAAACCTAACTCACAATACATTCATTATTGTACATTTCAATTTCTATATAAATGTGATTTAAAATATATCAAGAGTGGGATTAAAATATAGAAGAACAGGATTTTTAAAAAATCTTCTGTTTCAATAACACAAAAGCAGAACAGATTAATTCTCTTTTAAAAAGCCGTTCTTCAGACCTTAGGATTTCTCCTTCAGTCAGAATCGTCTGCATTTCATCAGCTGAGTATCACATGGAATTTACACCTACACATCACTTTATTTGCTTTGCCTGACAAAATGAAAAGTATTGGGACTTGTTCAGGGAAATACGCCAACAGAATCTTAGGGGCTCTTGAGTTTTACATATTTTCCCAGTTACACTAATGAAAAGGAATTTCGTTGGAGAACCTGACTCGGAGTGCAGCTGCAGGGCATTTGAATGTGCACTCGGTCTTTGTGGGGTTTCCACACGAATTTCCGTGCAGAACATTCTAGAAGTTCTCTGAATTGCTCAGGCAGAGTAGTTTAAAAAAAAAAAAAAAAATTAAAAATCCCAAACTGGCTGAGATTAGACTGAATTTCACATTAAAGGAAAATCAAGATTGTTCTTGTCACTTCGTGGTTGTTTTCTGCAGCATGCCAAATACCTGACTTGAGGTTTTTTGTTTTTTAATGTTTCACCCCATCTTTCTGGAACAGTGTAAAAATAACCTCTACTGAGTTTTCTAAGATTTTGCTTTTCTTACCTTAGGTAACTGGATATCTGTGAGCTTTTCCTTTATTGGTATTACTTGTAAAGTAGAAGAAAGGTATTTAGAAGGAACCACAGGAACCCTGAACTATTTACCTCTGTCAAATGTAATGGGAAACACAACCAAATGGACTATAGGGTTTATTATTAGATAATAAAAGTCTGTTAAAAGACCTTCCAAATCATAAAGATGCCTATGATGAATGATATAGACTCTTATGCTGTTAAGCATATAGTTTGGAGTTCATGGTTTGGGCATGGCTAATGCCCATAATACTGTTCAACAAGATTCTGAATTTTGAGAATGATTCAGAGTTCTGCCACTTGCCTCCGTATAAACAGTTCCTTTGACCTTTGAGTAAAGGATCCACCTAGTTCAGAATGTATCCAAATTGTCTCTGGGTTTGTTGGCAGATTTTTACTGTAGTTGGCAGTAAATCCTCTGCCGTTGGCACGCTTGTGGCCCAGTAGGTGAGACAGACAGATCGGATCCCTTATCATCAGCCATCTGAGAAGTCACAGACAAGTCCTGTAAGAAAGCTGTGGGTGGACGGAGGTTGGGAGCCGCACCAGCATGCCTGGAAAAGTGAAGGAAGTTCATAAATAAAAATCACACTTCCGTCTCCATAAACAAAGCTCTCATAGAAACAGAAAAAGACATGAGATTATCTTGGTGTTCGTTCTTTTTGAAATCAGCTTGACGATTTGGAATCTGAGCAAAGGATACTGGGGGTTGGGGGGGAATTAAACCAAATTCTGATATCACATGCAGGAATGAGGCGAAATAAATTTTTTATTGTAGCTCTCCTTTTATTGTTCCCAATAAATACTTCCTACTTTCTGACTTTCCTGAATTGTATTCGTTGGCAAAAAAAGCTGAGCAGTCCTGTGTTTCTAATTAAGACTTGGATGGCTGGCTGAAGTTCCGAGGAGTTCATCGCTGGGCGTGGCTGCTTTTGGCTGTCTAGGCAGCTCTGTGAGCCCATCCTTGGGAAGGAGAATGTAATCACTCATGGGACGCAGCTAAAGTAAACCACTTATTCCTTTGCAAACAATAAATGCTCGGTAGGTACTTAAACTGCCCTATGGAAGGTACTACATCTTCTTTACAAGCTTTTCTAAGACCCTGATACCTCTGGGCTTCTGCTGTTATGCATGTCATATGTGAAAGAGTAGAGAGTTGACTCAGTGGATAAGCACCTTTGTGTAACTTTGAGTCTCCTTGTTGACCCCACTTCAAAATGTGCTATTTAGGCAGATGCAGGGGTAACGGAGATAACGCCATCATGCGGCTTGAGAATTGGAGGTTTATTTCACCACACAGCGTTCTTACTGGCTTACCACCAACCCCTCCTACAGTGGACACAGAGTGACTTTGTCACAGAGTCCACTGGCTCTCCTCTGTCCTCACATGGTTCCAAACCTCAGTGGCCTGTGTCCCTCTGTCTTAAATGCTCTCTTCCTTGGTCTTCCATCAGTAGAAATAACAAGTGAAGTCAGATGGCTGGCCTGTGGGTTATGACCTGCTCCACTGCTTTCTAGTCACATGATCATGGCAAGTTAATCAAACTCTCTGTGCCTGTTTCTTCATCCATCAAATGGGATACAAATAACACCACGAATGCAAAGTTCCTTGCCTATTAACCACCCTGCCCAATTTACCACCTGGCTAACATTTATCCATTTATCAGGACTCCATTAAGATATTACTTCCTGCAGGAAGCCTTCCCTGATGTTCCAAATCTGGTTAGATCCTCCTTCTGTCTTCTAATACAGTCTGGTTGTCCTGTTCCTCACCTTAGTGTTTACCACGTTGATCGTAGTCACCGAATTATCTAGGCCTCCCTTTGGCTACCAGCCCTGGGAGGCAGGGACGGAGTCCCACTTGTCCGTCACTGATTGTGTTGTAGGGGTGGTCTGAGATAGCTGGAGACCGTGGTGGATCGAAGGCACTACTTCCCCTTTGTGGTCATTTCACTCGATTTTGTAGGTCAGAAAACCGTCGTCAGATCTATTGTGGTTTAGTATCCTACACATCCCGACTCACACCATCTAACTCACAGAAGACCAATCTGTGAGTGTTTCAGGATTTTTATTGATGGAATAAGGAATAATTACATGGGTCTTACTTGGGAATGTAATTGGTTCACTTCCTATCATTTAATACTGTGATATTGTTATAAACGTGAATATTTCTCTTTTTGGGTGTTGTCAGTAATAAACTCCAGAGTGGGGGGTTTCCTGCTTGCTATGGGAGGGGTTTTGGACTTGCTCTTTGCCAACATTGGAAGAGCTGTTATATGGAAAGGAATTAGTCTTAGGTGTGGGACTTCCAGAGATAGGAAGCAACAGAAATGCAGGTGTCCCCCCTTGAGAACAAAGAACTTTCCAATGCTAATGGGTTGGAAAGGTAACTTTGCCTTTTTGGTTTCTGGTTTTCTTCCCTGTTCTACGTCTCTCTCTTGACTTCACCTGAAGCCTAGCCTGAGTGCTGAGGATAAATCACCCTGATCCAAGAAACTGCATTGCTGAGTAGAGCTGGGGAGATTTGTTCTCTACCAATATCCTCTGGTCTGGTTCTGGCCTCTTCGGTTGGTTCTGCATAGTTTGTCTTGGAAATATGACTAAGTTCACTCCCCCCACCAGGATCACGCCCACCCCTCTCGGAGAAGGGAAGAGCACAGTCACCATTGGGCTGGTGCAGGCGCTGACTGCCCACCTGCACGTCAACTCCTTTGCCTGTCTGAGGCAGCCTTCCCAGGGACCGACTTTTGGAGTGAAAGGTACTTTATTTAGCAACTAGTATATTTTTCAGAACAAAATTGGGGGGAATGTTTAAAAAGAGTATCATACACAGGTCGAGAGTGAAACTTTTTGGAAGAACTGGTCCATATCTATGTGTACCCTCTGCACCTTGAGAATATAGCAGTTACGCCACGTCCTGCCGGCACACACAGATGCCTGGGGAGCTACGTGGGGCAGGGTCTCTGTTGTAGCCCCTGGGAGACCCGTCCCTAGGCCTGTTGGGCAGTTCTTCCCCTTCTGACTTGACTGTGCCTTGTCTGCTGAACCACTGTGAAGGCATGCTTATCATCCCAGCCCCATGCAGGGTCCTTCCCTCTAAACACTGAGGGGCCCCTCATGTTGGCCCCAAAGTCTCAGCTTGTGGGAGCTGTCGTGTGGGGCCACGGAACTCTGGAGACGAACTGGCTGTGCACAGAGTCACGATGAAATTCCTCTCTGGCTCTGGCTGGGCTTGTGTCTGGCACATTCCCATTCATTACTCTTTCTTCACTGATTTATCATGAAGTCACTCCTTAGTTCACTTTACAATAGCACTTATTGCAATTACTGTGTGTTCTTGGCAGTTCGCGGTTTTTAACTGAATTATATTTATATTACTTTTACAAACATTAATAACGCCTAACTCATTAAGTACTGATAACTCATAGAGGGTCATACATTATGTAGTGGAATAAACATTAGGCTTGGAGTGAGAAGGCCAAGGTTTTAATCACAGCTCCATCTCTTACCGCTGTGTGACCTATCGCCAGTGACAACTTCTCTGAGCTGTATCTGTTAAAGTTTAAAAGTTTTATGGTACCCAGCTCACCAGATTGTTAGTGAGACTCAAATGAGACAGCCTGGAAAGAATGGGGTAAATTGTAAAATGATATGCATGTGGGTGAGATGCATTTTTATTAACATAACAGATGTCATGTCTTGAAGGATAAGCAACATGACAAAAGTTTCCTAAGATTATCTAAAATAAGTTCGTTGAAGTCTGTAGATCATTTACAGGTGGTTTTCTAAGCAAAAATAAAAATATATATATATATTTAATAATTTTTTTATTTTTTACAGACTGCATTTGATTCATTGTACACAATTGGGGTACATGATTTTGTTTCTGTGGTTGTACATGATGTAGATTCATACCATTCATGCAATCATACATGTACATAGGGTAATGATGTCTGTTTCACTCCACCATTTTTCATACCCCACCTCCCTCTCATTTCCTATGGAGGAATTTTAGATTACTAGAAGGAAAAATGTTTAATACTTCAGTGCATGTATGATTTAGATAACGTATACCTCCTAGACTCGATAATAAATTAGTAGAACCGTCTCATATCCTGAAGTATTTTTTTGTCGTTGTGGTTGTTATTTTGGTACTGGGAATTGAACCCAGAGTTGCTCTACGACCCAGCGACACCCAGGCCTTTTTTTTATTTTTTTGAGACAGGATCTTCCTAAATTGCCCAGACTGGTCTCAAGCTTGTGATCCTCCTGCCTCAGACTCCTAAGTCGCTGGGATTCGGGCCTTCACCACCACTTCTAGCCCCGAAATGTTTTTACAGTACTGACATTTGCCATACTTGTTTTTTTTTTTTTTTTGCTATATTATTTTACCTTTGTTTTTTAACCAAAGAAACAGAAGTCCTTAAATTGCACCATTGGACAGCGTGCAGACTTAGTTTTACTCCCAGTCTGCTTGGATAGAGCAGGTAATGCCTCTGCCTCCTCTTATGAGTTCACCTTGGGCGTAGATGCCCACCTGTTTGGTCGGGAGCGATGTGCCTGGGGCTCTGTCCAGGCTGTGCAGCTGCTGATGACACTAAGTGCCACTCTGTTGTCTAGGAGGAGCCGCAGGTGGAGGATATGCGCAGGTCATCCCCATGGAGGAGGTAAGGCCTTGAGATGCCGCATGGATCTGTTTTCTTCCTGACAGCTCAGCGTCTGCTTCGTCCAGCAGCCATAGTCCACCGTCCACCCCCAGAGCCTGGGAGAAGCAACAAACCCAAAGCATTTGCGTAGCTCCTGTGGTGCCTGACCCTCCCACTGACTGTTGGGAGCCGTGTGTGTTTTGTGCCCCGCTTGGTGTGAATATTCATGTTTTGCTGATTATTCATGCACTTTCCCATAGCCGACGGGTGCTGACCTACTGCCTGGTTGGGGTATTTTATAAATTTTATACGTGCATCATACTGCCTTTCTAGATTTCATAAGATTCTAAATTCCAATACCTGTGTAGACTCGAGGGTTCTAAACGAGAGAACGTTGACCTGTCCCTCTGCTGGTTATCTGCTATACTACCCAAGTCAGGAAGACTTGGATGCTCACTTCCGTCCATTAAAACTCCAAAGTAAAGTGACTGCAGAGGAAAATGGACAAAAAAGAGCCATTGGGGTCAGTTCTTATTTTCCTGAGACGCTTTTCTTCGTCCTGTGTAACCTCCCTCATCCCCTGAATCTAACCAGTGTTCCCTCTCACCACTTCTGCTGTCCCCTTCAGCCCCACAGTTCAGGTGCTTCATACTCTTCCTAAACCCTAATCTGAGCGGGTCACTGTCCTGCCCATCCCCCCACCCCCACCCATTTCAAGCTCCTTGCAGACTCCTGTCCTGTTTTCTCTTATTGGTATTTTAGGGTGGGGGTGAGGATCTAACCCAGGATGTCATGAATGCTGAGCACATGCTCTACCACTGAGCGGTACCCTCTGTCCCCTGTTTTGTATTGATTCCAAGATTTTTCCCATTCCTGGAACATTCTCCCCTTCCTTTCTACCCTTGCTACCCATCTTAGGTTCTGTTCTTGAATTTCTGCTCCACCCCACAAATTCCCCAGTGTTTTCAAACATCAATCTGGTCACCTCCTGTGAGTTGGAGGCCTCTCTTGAGGTGTCAGAGTCCCAGCACTTAGCACAGTGCCCAGCAAATAGTGGGTGCTCATTAGCAAGTATTTTTTGGCTTTGTGGAAGGAATAGTAGTATTTACCCACAGAGTCCTGAGCATCAGGGAAGTTAGAGAAACTTTGGAAAAACCCTCAAGTTTCAGGGATGGGGATGAAAAAGAGTAGTCCAAGTCATTGCTGAGAAAAACAGCCCAAAGTCTTACATCCGAGCTGGAGCAAAGGATCCAGAGCCTGGAGGTCTGGTTGGGAATGGAGTGTAGCCCAGGGAAGTTACTCAAGATTTACCAGCATCTAGGGCAAGGACGTGGGTGTCCCACTGTTTTAAGACATGCACTCCATGGCTTGGAGCACAGTCGCACAGTTGGGTAGTTTGCCCTTGAGAGAAGAAGACCCCTGTGCCTTCTCCCTCCCTGTATCTGCAGCTCAGGGCACCGTGCCTGACGACACTGAACACCGTGCACACAGTACTTACTGGAAGAACTGTCACAAATAGTCAAGTGGGGGAGATGTTAGAATAAATTCCAGCTGGGCTGAGAAATGAAAGTGAAAATATGAAGACTTGAAAGGTGCGAAGGAGCCAGCCCCGTGAAGAGGGAAGGAAGGCATTCCAGGCAGTGGGAACGCTGGTGGGAAGGTCCTGAGACAGGAAAGGGCTTGCCTGTTCAGAGAACTGGAGGACACCTGTGTGGCTACAGCCCATGGCCAGGGTGAGTGGAGGGAGATGAGGCAGAAGAGTGGACAGGTGCCAGCCCTTTCAGTTCACAGCCAAAAGCCTGGGCTTTATTTACGTGTCATGGTCGGTCTTGTCGAAGGAATCGTCCCTGAATCATAACAAGATCAGCCTGGGTTTTACAAAATCACTCTGGCCAGTGTGCAGAGTCCACTGACGGAACCCAGTGTGGATACTCTGGGGGCAGCCCAGGGGGAAGATGGTGGCTGCTTGGTCCAGGATAGCGGACATGAGGGTAGAAAAAGGATGGTGATGGAGATTTGTTTGCCGATGTTTGTAGGACGAGATGAGGGGATGAGACGAGGGCAGAATTGAAGGATAGTGTCCAGGGTGCTGGGTTGAGCAAGTCAATGGTCATTTGTTGAAATGGAGACCTGGGTGAACTGTCTCGGTAGTGTCCAGGGTGAAGGAGGGCCATCCAAAGGGAAGAGC
The DNA here is from genome assembly GCF_902686455.1 of Sciurus vulgaris. Classification (NCBI taxonomy): domain Eukaryota; kingdom Metazoa; phylum Chordata; class Mammalia; order Rodentia; family Sciuridae; genus Sciurus; species Sciurus vulgaris. The sequence continues at coordinate 15,792,694 of NC_136467.1, read as the reverse complement.
CCTCTGGGGGTCCTTTGAGCCCCCAAGAGGATATCAAGTAGACAGCTGGAAACAAAAACTTAAACCCTGGTTGTAGAATGGCCAAAGGGTTCAAGAAAAATGTCAGAAGAGAAATAGTAACTAACCAATGGGTGTTCATCTCCACTAATAACCAAAAACATCTGCATTAAAACCACTATCAGTTACCACTTAACTTCTCAAGTTGACAGAGCTGGATTTTTCAAAGTAGTATTCATACCAAATTTTGGCAGAGAGAGATTGAAATAAACTCTCAGACACTGCTGGGAAGTGTATATTGATAAAACTTCTGGAAAAAGAGTTGGAAATACATATCAAGTACCTTAAAAACATTCATGTCCTTTGCCCAAATAAGTTCATTTTTAGTTTATCCCAAGGAAGAATTGGATGTGCATGCAAAGATTTAATTTTAAAATTCTATCTTCAGTTATGCATGGTGGTGCACGCCTGTAATCCCAGCAACTCGGGAGGCTGAGGCAGGAGGAACACAAGTTCAAGACCAGCTTCAGCCACTTAACAAGGCCCTAAGTAACTTAGCAAGACCCTGTCTCAAAATTAAAAATAAAAAAAGGACTGGGTGTGTAGCTCAGTGGTAAAAGCACCCCTGGCTTCTGTTCCCAGTACCAAAACCAAGCAAAAAAACTGTCTGCATCTAGTTCATAACATTAAAAAATTGGGAAAAACTTAAATATTCAAAAACAGAATATCAAATTATATATTTTGAAAACTGTGATGTAAAAATACTAGTAGTGTTAACATTAAGTGTAAAAGTTAAGACAAGCTATTATGAAACTATGATCCCAACTTTGAAAATCACAAATATATCTTACAAAATATACATATTATGTAATTTTTCATGTTTCTGCAGTGAATATATTTTTATAAATTATAAAAATTTAACAAGAAATATGAATTTTTAACCTTCCAGGAGAATAAAAAAATGTATCTTAAAATAGAATACCACTTTTTTCCAATATTTTTTTTAGTCTGAAGGTGTAACTTTTTTCCTGAAGTAACTTATCTAGTGTTTTGCAGCTAAAACTTTCATAAAGAACTTTTCTGATATTATCAAAATCCTTTAACTCCTGGAAATATATTGCTTATTAATAATTTCTTTATAAAAGAAAAACTATTTACACGTATTCTTTATAATTGCAGCACTTTTTTTGGCGAAAATGAAAATTTGAAAACAATTTATAGATCCAGACATAGGAGGGTAAAATTTTTTATACATCTACTTGATTATACAGTCTTTATAAAGTCACAAACAACATGATTATATAATTCAGGAATATTCCTTATCCAAAACACCTGAGGCTGGAAGAATTTCAGATTTCAGCTTTGTTTAAATTTTAAAATATTCAAATACACGTAATAACATATCTTGGGAATGGGACTCAGGTCTAAACATGAAATTTATGTCTTACATATACCTTTTACAGGTAACCTGAACATAATTTGATATGATATTTTTAATAATTTTGTGTATGAAACCAAGTTTCATGGCATATTTTCCAACTGGCATTGTCATGTTGCACTCAAAAAGTTTTGCATTTTGGAGCACTCTGAATTTCAGATATTTGGATCAGGGATGCTCAATCTTTAATAATGTTTTTAAAAACTAAGATTCCAAATTATAAGTAGCTGGTTATACAAATAATGATCATGTGTGAATAAGGGACTCGAAGGAAAATAGCAAAATTAATAGATCAGTGAGGAGGACATGCCTTCTTGCTTAAACCGTCTGTAATGTTTTATATTCTTTGTTACTGTTTGTTTTACACCTTGTATTCTAATGTGTAGTTGACATAGTACAGTTTTTTAAATAATAAAGCCATGCATAAAGGAAAGGGAAAAGAAAGAAACCAAAATAAGGATAGCTATCAGTAAGTCCATCAGAATGTTTTACCTTTAACCTGAGGGCAGAAGAATTTGTGATGAGAGAGACTGTTCAAACACGCTTTGTGTCAAGTGGAAGACGGTGACATCAACTTTCTGATTTAGGTCATCATGGATTCCGCTTGTTATAAAGATACATAGTTAGCATCTCATTTTATTTGTTCAGGCAGTCCTTGAATGCCGTGATGTTAGTTTGAAACAAAGATGTTCCATTTCATTTATAGTTCAACCTGCACTTGACTGGGGACATCCACGCCATTACTGCTGCCAATAACTTGCTGGCCGCTGCCATCGACACAAGGATTTTGCATGAAAACACTCAAACTGATAAGGTGGGAAGGATTCCTTGTTTTCCGTTTTGGGGACTTGATCCTGGGATTCCTGGATCCTTAAGGAATCATGGAAAGATTTCTAGTCCATAAACTCTCTGAAGTTTTATTCAAAATTCTGTGAATTTTACATATGTCCTCATTTCTGAGAGATCAGCCATACTTTGGTCAGATTCTCAAATGGGTGTATGACAACTACCAAGTCGTTGGGTGAATTATATTATGTTGTACTTTTTAAGCTGAATATAATTTGAGGTGAGTTTTTAATTCCAAAGTAACCATTGGGCCAATTCTCTTCATTCTGGCCATAGGTCCAGTCTGTGGTCCATACCAAAGGAAAGACTGGACATTTACCTTTCTTAAGACTAATGTTACATGCAGTTACCTTAGCTATGCTGTGAAAGAGTCAGAGACCCTTGCTGGGCTTCCCTTGCATGCAGTCCAAGAGCTGAACACACACCTGAAAGGGACAGAGTACCAGTTCCTAATTCCTCACAGACAGAGGGCACGGACTAGTGAGGTGCTTTTTGGCATATTTTACAAGAAGGGTCCTGACTTCCTTCAGGTAAAGTGATTCCCTAGTGCATTTTTGGAACACAATCCAGATAAATATTAATTTGACAGCATAAGGCTATGGACCAAGAGTTATGTTTATGCAAGCTATTTACAATGTGCATTATTGCAGATTTAGTCAATTTTTATTAAAATGACAGAATTTATGTCTCAAATTTTCATAGGTCCCATAATCTAAATAGTTTGTTTATACCTGTCATGAACTTTGTCATATCCTGTGAAATGCCCAAGTGGAGTCATGTTTATTGTTTTATTTTTTAGGCTCTGTATAACCGTCTGGTCCCTTCAGTGAATGGTGTCAGAGAATTTTCAGAAATTCAACTTGCTCGGCTGAAGGTAAGTTTCCAGTTAGCAGTTGTTTAAAAAGAAAATATCCTAGAAACACATCAGAAGGATTTGCCAAAGCCAGAACTGTTGAACTTGACTCGATTTTGGTTTTCAGATACTCTTTTGGGTATTACACTCTAAAGAGACTGAACAATATAGCAGACAGCACAGAATTAGAAGCCTGAAACCTGGATCCTGCACCACAGAGCCAGGTGAATAAGTACATTTTTAGGGCTCAGTTTCTTCACGTGTGAAGTGAGAGGAGTGCTTCGCTAATCTATGAGTACCCCAGTCACCCTAACAAACTTCATTTTGATGCGTCCTTCTCTTTCAAAAGAGAAGTATTTTCATAAAATGCGTCAATTTCTGTGAAATGACAAGATCGCCTTGAGAAATCATCTGTCTCAGTTTTTGTTGCAACTTAATATTCCACTTGTACTTGGGAAAGCCATCGAAATTCTTATCCATGCTATTTTCTTCCTAATGCCATTAGCTGCTTTTCTGCTGCTACTCACTCTCTGCTCCCCTAGCTCTTAGTCAAAAACTAGAAAATAACCCTTCATGGTATAATCTATAACCATTGGTTGGTATTAAATGTTTTTTTAAAATTCATCGCCTTGCTTGTTACTGAGCCAAGTTCACTCGATTGAGAGCAATTCCATCCTCAGCAGCTATGACACGTACAGTGTCTGTTTCTGGGATTCTTTTTTCTTCACTGAAAGCCACTTTCTTAGGATGTTTTCTTTGCAGAAATAGATGCATGAAAATTTTAATTTTTTTCTTAGTAAATTAGAAATAACTTATTTTGAATCTTCGACATAAACCTTAGACTTTGGTGTTTGCATTTGGAAAGAATAACTAATGAACTAAAGCATCCGTAATGGGCGCAGGAGTCTATGTCCCTTCAGAGCTTGGTGGATGGTGGCCTCCTAGTGCAACCTAGAAAGGCTCTGGTCAGACAGCCAGCATCGAGCCCAAGAGTTCATGGTGAATTACCCACCAGACTCCATTTTTAGATCTGTCATTTGAAGGGTCTAATGCAGATTTTCAGTGTCTTATACTTGGAAAAGATATTTGACCTCAGGCATTTATTTGTCTGATTTGGCATAACCTGTACTTTACTCAAAGTAAAGTTTAGTTTTTTTTAAAGGCTTAGCATGGAGAGAATAGAGCAAGAGGCATTACCTACGCTCTCTATTCCTTCTTGAACTTATCACGTCTTTTCCTCTTAATCATTAGAAACTGGGGATAAATAAGACTGACCCAGGCACGCTGACGGAGGAGGAAGTGAGTAAATTCGCCCGTCTCAACATTGACCCCAGCACCATCACGTGGCAGAGAGGTAGGTGCTGAGGACACAGCAGCGTGCTGAAGGCCAGTTGGGAGAGTATGTTCCAGCGGAAACTCTTTGGTTGATGTCATTAATGTGTATTCTTATGTCTTCCCATTGTCTTCTGGGCCTGGGCTTCATGATCCTGCCATTTATTTCCGTTACCTTTATCTTTCCTCCTTCTTCCTTCCTCTTCACTGCCTCCGTAAACACCTGGGCTCAGTCAGTCCCATCTATTCCCACCCATTCAGACTTTTCAAGGAAAATTATTTTTTTCTTTTGTCTCTCTCCTCTTTGGCCTCTGCCTCTGATTTCAAAAAAGAAAAAAAAAATTAAAGCCACGTCTCCCTGTGTTGGTCCTTTCGCTTCTTCACACCTTCTCTAAGCAGCTCTCTAATTTGCATTTTTATCTGCTTGGTGCTTCCCGCCATTTGCCAAGTCTCCCTCTGATGCTTCAAGTGCGGCATAGGTGGGCTCCAGTGGCTGCCTTCTGGCCTCCCTGCCTCTCTCAGCTGTGATGTCCTCCTTCCTCCCACTCTGCCCCCTGTACTTCGACGGTCACTATGGGGTCACTGTGGGGTACCATAGTGGGGTAGAGCACTAAACATTGAGTCAGGGCCTCAGATGTGTTTCTCCACCCTCCCGCTGCCCCACTGCATGGCCTGGAGCAAGTGACATGTGTGTGCTGGGCCCCAGGTTCCTGGAGGTGGAAAAGGAGATGATTGACTATGTGTATTCCCCGGAAGGTGACATACCTGATGGACCCTTGGGGCTGCAGACACACTGGATGGCATGCATTCCTGATCCTTCCTGGATTGTCCTCCTCAGACCTGTCTTCCATTTTCTATTTTTATCCACTCTCACAACTTATTTATCAACTCCCCAATTTCTGACAGTTACCTTCTAATACTTTATCTTACTTTCTTTTCCATCCCCTGGTCCCATAGGTTCATATTGACAGAGACACTTCCTTGATCAGAAGCCTCCGATGGCTCCTCCCAGCCCATGTAATAAAGTCCCCATTGCTCAACTTGGCCTTTAGGACCACCACAGTGTGGCTCCATGTCCTTTGCTCCTGTCTGCTTTCCAGTGAGGACAGCCTGCCCTGGCCTTTTGCCAACCTTTGCTCAGGCATCCCCACCCCCCTCACTGCCCTGCCCAGTCCAGCCCAGGTCTCACCCCACCATGAAGCTGTGTTCCGATAGCCAGGCCAGTAAGAACTGCGTGTTTTCCCACAGACCATGAGGTGAAAGATACCAGAGACCCGGTCTTGGCTCTGCCAGGTGTGAACTGCACATCTTGAAGAACAAGATCCACTCAGTTTTCTCATCTTTAAAATAGAATACAGCTTGAGTAGCTCTTGTGTGCAGTGCCTGGAAGCAGAGCGTTTTTGATTTCAGAATTTTTAAATGAGACTTGCGTAGACATAATGAAGTCTCTTGGAGACGGGACTCAAGTCTAAAGAAGGCACTCATTTTCTGATTCATAGACCCCCGCATTCACATAGCCTGAAGGTCATTCTATACAATTTTTTAAATAATTTGGTACATGAAACACGTTTCACAGTGAGGAATTTTCCACCTGTGGTCTAAGTTGACACGCAAATGCAGATTTTGGAGCATTGTGGATTTTTGGACTGGAGATGCTCCGTGTGTGTTGACACCAGCCTTCACATCAAGAGGCATCGTGGAAATAAATGGGCGTGTGCTTTGCAAACTTGAAAGCACCACTCGTGACTATTGGACACTCTGGTTGTCTTAGGCAGCTTTTCTGTGGTCTTTGTCTCCCAAACTAACTTAAAATATCCTTGGGAACTATTAAAGGTCTATTTTTCATTTTAAAATGATAACAGTATAGAGATTTTGGAAATGTGCCAAATAAATAAGGAACACCACCTCACTAGATGAATAACAATGCTGTTTGTCATTTTTCAGTGCATATTTTGTTTTGTTTTGTCTTGAATTTGGTACCAGGGATTGAACCCAGGGGTGCTTTACCACTGAGCCACATCCCCAGCCCTTTTTTTTTTTCTTTTTTTTTTTGAAACGGGGTCTCGGTGAGTCGCTTAGGGCCTCAATACATTGCTGAGTCTGACTTTGAACTCACCATCCTCCTGCGTCAGCTTCCCAAGCCACTGGGATTGCAGGTGTGTTCTGTTATAATCTGGGTATATAGGTTTTGTTTTTAACTAGTTTCATTCAGGTCATAAGCATTTTCTATTTTGTTATCCCTTTGTTTAATGGTCATTTTACTTTATTTCTTATTTTTCACTTTTCATAGTGCTGGGCATCAAACCCAGGGCCTCATGCATGCAAAACACACGCTTTACCACTGAGCTACATTCCCAGCCCCTGAAGCAGTGTTGTGGGTAAATCACAACTTATTTAAAATGCCTCTGTTCTCAAAGAGACCAACAGTATTTTTAACAACTGATGTGAATATTTACCAGCATTTTATTGGGAAGCCTACTCGTTTGAAAAAAATTTTTACAACTAGGAAGATTAATTGTTAAATGCTGTTATGTTTAAATGTGTAAAACCTTTTGGGAGGTTTACCGGTGGATAAAAAGGCATGCTGATGGAAATTAGTATTTTTTAAACCATGCATGTGGATACACCAAGAGAGAAATTTCTACACAGGTTGGCATCCTTCCACGGCTGCTTTGGGGCTCCAGCCAAGGCAGACATCAAAAAGAGAGGCTCAGCTGAGGTGTCGGAGAGAGAAGCCACATCACCTCTTACACCCAGGGCCAGGAGGCCACTGGATTCTCTCTGAGAAGGAACGCAGGGCTCAAGTGTTCTGTGGTTACAAATCAATTTTAACAGATGTGACAAATTTTAAAAATGATTAAAGAAAAAGAACCACTAAAATTATTTTACTGTTTGAGCCACTTAAGTGAAAACAACTGTTTCATGATGGACAACAGTTAGAGGAAATTAAACTGACACTTGATAAGTAGTCTGACTCTCCACACATGAATTGAGGGCATGTGTGCCCTCAATTACTAGTTTTCTGGCTTAGATCTGGAACTAGTGTAATCCTGTGATGAGATTAAATCATTTGGATAACTGGAGGGGACACTCAGGTCCCTACTGTGGGGGGGGGATGGAAAAACACCTCAGGTGAAATGGATGTCAAATCAATTTGCTTTCAACCTGGCTGCAAATGCTCATCATTTCATCCTGTGCCTTAGACAGAAGCTCAGAGGCCTCTTGTGCCTGGTAACAGGTTGGAACCAGAAATCACAGACTTTTCCAGAAACATAACACAAGCAGAAGAAAATGTAGATACTGAGCCACTCTTGTTTCCAGAGGACCAAGAGCAGGGCTTTGCTGAGTTGGGCAGGTTGGAGTCCCTGTGTCTTTGAGCACCCATGCCCCCCCTCGGGTCACAGGCTTACATCTTCCCCCATCTCCCAGCAGGGCTGAGGCCCCCCCAGCCTCATTCATCCCTGTGTGTCCTCTTCAAATTTCTGGTTCCCTGCACTGCCCCAGTGACATGATAGGGAATCGGTGCTCTGCTGTGCCCAGAAGCTGAAATGGTGGTCCTGTCCCAGGTGGATAGCCCACTGAGGGGCTCAAGGACTGTCTGGAGCAAAGACTGAAACAACAAAGCCACCCCAGGGCCCCGCCCCTGTCCTTCCACACTCCTCCTGGTGCTCCCCATGTCTCCCCTTGGAGGAAGTTCCTTCCATCAGACCGACGTCACCTTTGGGTCCCTGGGCAGCAAGCACAGCATTGGGCACAGAATAGGCTCTCAGTGCCTGCTCCAGGAAGGAAGAATGCGTTGCTTGTTCCACCTGCAGCCCCGCCACTGAGGCCAGGAACTCCGACTCAGGGCTGCTGTCTGCCCTCTGTCTTCCCGGTGGGCTGGAATCGAACCTCCACGTTTCTTCTCGTAGGTCTCACCCACGCTTGCACACCTTTCCCTGGTTATCAGAGTCCTAGTGGACTGCGAGATGCCCTCCTCTACCTGGGCCACGTAGAAAGCACAGGCAGACACTGGATGCCACCGATCGTAGTTGGTCTTGCTAACCTTTTGCTTATTTTCTCTTTACTAAACAAAGAGCAGCTGAATTTCCACGTTGACTTTAAATAAATTTGGTAAGAAGATCGCTTCAGTCTGGTGCCAACATTGCCTAGCTACACATCGGGAAAGATGTTTCCACTTTATACAACAGTGCTAAGCATTTTGGGGATAAGCATATTAGCTAGTAATGATATTTCCCTTTTAGATGCTCTGCTTATGTCTTTAAGAATCGCAGAGGAGGTTTATATGTGTTGGAGTGTGAGTTATAGTGTGTCTGAGTGTGTGTGTGAGAGACCAAAAGAATCAGTGGCAATTGGCTTCGGGGACATCGGAGGCCCGCTAGTGCTTTTCTGTGTCAAAGAAAGATTAACCTTCCTCATCCTGCAGATGCTTGAAGTTCTGAGCACACTATGTAATTTCTGTCACCATTTTTGTCAGGGCCATTATGCAGTTAGTAAATTGTGTTCCGTCTTAACCACACACTTCATGGCATCAAATAAATCCCCAGTGATGCTCTCTGAATCCCATCTTTAACAAAAACTCCGAGCCCAGTAAATAACCAGTCCACTCTGCCCTGGGAACTGTTCCGTGCTGCGTCTCCATGGATTTTCCTCCCTGGCTGTCTCGGGTGGAGTCATGCCATCTTCCCCCTCTGGGTCTGCCATACTCCATTGCTATCTAATTAGGAAGGGTGTCCTAGCCCACCCCCTCTTCTATCACCTCCTGTATCTTCTTAAGGCACTCACCCCTCGCGGGTAGTCTTGTTCATTTGACCTCGCTTCCTGCCACTTGCTCAGCATCACCCAGTCCACACTTTTTGATTGAACAAGTTATCTGTTCTCTTTCAGTATTGGATACCAATGACCGATTTTTACGAAAAATAACCATTGGGCAAGCCAGCACAGAGAAGGGATATTCGCGGCAGGTAGGTGGCGCTGTCTTCCTGGCCCGATCTGGGTCACTTGCATTGGTTCCCTCCATCTCTGCTTTTCTGCCTCTTTCCTTCCCTTCTCTTCCCCCTGTGGTGGCGTGGCTCTCCAGCTGCTTCAGGGCGCAGGACTGAGAGAGCCTGGGGAGGTGGGGGGGCTGGGGGGTGCTGGGCAGGAAGCTGCGCCGTCCCCTCACCATTATCTGCCTGTGTATTTCTGGCAAGAGCCACTCGGGTGTCCTTCGAGTATACATGTTTTATGGGAAACCCACCCACAACATCTGCATCACAACAGAAAAATGAAGATCTCAGACACTTGATTCTCATAAACCAAAGAGCAAACACCTAATTATTGGGCTTAACATCGCTGAGTTTTTCAAAGGCGAATGACTGATTAAGCAAACACAGGGGATGTGAAAGGAAAATGAGGTCTGCCCTCCTCTTAATGGGTCTCTGATGTGGGTCAGTGGCTCTTAGGTAAGATAAATTCATTCCATAATTTCTTAGCCAGGTGTAGCAGGCCCCTAATTTTTTTTATTGATAAACCTTATATTTTTGGATAGTTTTAGGTTTATTCCCTTTACACATTAAGTCGGAGGAGGGCAATAGCTTTTCTTGTAATAACAAGTCCTCATTCCAAATAGACTTGGAAATATTTTGAAATAAAAAAGCAAATACGGGGATCAGATTGAGAAGACAAACTAAGCCCATGAATCTTCCTTCCTCCTCCAAATCCTGGAACTTGGACACAGACAGATTTCAAACAGTCAGACATCTTCAATTGCTGTCAATAGTGAACCACCACTGACATAGAATGCAGAAACTATAAAGAAGAGAGAATTTTGACATGATTGAAAATTAAAGTGAAACTCCTCAACATACAAAAACATTAAATGACAGTAAAGGCCTGGAAGAGGATCTTTGCCACACTCCTGACAAAGACCAGTGTGCTAGGGGGCTGGGGAGATAGCTCAGTCGGTAGAGTGCTTGCCTTGCAAGCACGAGGCCCTGGGTTTGATCTCCAGCACCGCAAAAAAAAAAAAAAAAAAAAAAAAAAAAAAACAGTGTGCCAAACAGAAAGAGCATCTGAACAGCAAAAGGCAAATTCTGCTCTTTCCGTCAAGTCCTCCCTGGCCACCTATGCAAAACTGCACCGACCTGTCCCCAAAGCCCCTCTCCTTACCGGACTTAACGTCCTTACACACTTTTGCTTATCATGTTTTTCTCAGCTTCTCCTATGGTGGGAGTTTCATGAGGACAGGGGCTTTGCCTTTTGTATTCATGGCTGTGTTCTCTTCGCTTGGGACAGAACTTGGTTACCCAGTGGTAATAGCAGGTGTTCACTTAGTACCTGTCAAGCACATAAATGGAACACAGAGGCAGAGACAAAACGCCAACATGAGGAGACATCTGTAAAACTGCAAATGAAAACAGTCTTCTAACTTACCAGAACATAAATAGTTAACACGAAATGTTGGTGAGGATGCAAGGAAATGGAGACTTTATACTGTGTTAGAGTACAAGTTGGCAAAGCCTTTTGGAAGATCATTAGTTAGCATTAAAATTTGAAATACTCCAACAGTTACCACTTAATGACCAAAATCATTTTGGAAGAGGAGGAGAAGGAATATGTGCTTGTGTGCAAAAAAAAAAAAAAAAAAAAAAAAAAAAGATAAACTCTGAGGATATAAATTGAAGCCTCATTTGTAATGATGAAAATTTGAAACAACCCAAGTGTTCATCGGGGACATTTATTTCGTATATTTAAAGCACATCTTTCCTGACACCAGTGTGTATTATTAAAAAAGTGTAAATTTGCAAAAAAAAAAAAAAAAAAAAAGCATATCCTCTGTAACACAGGTACGTGCAGGTGTTGAACATAACATCTATAGGTGGGTGACATAAACAGAGCTCTCATGCTGATTGTGAAGTGAAAAGACTTCTAAAAGCTAAAACATTCTTAAAAATTCAAATCAAAATCCAGACAATGTAATCCTGTGTATTTTAAGAAAAAGCCACTATCCATGTTCATGTGTGTATAGATCTTATATTAATATATGTATAAATTATCTGAATTATATGGCATCTAAAATGGAAAGTGGAAAAATGTACCCAGTCACTGGTACTTGTGGCCTCTGAAAAAAGGATGAGGAAAGAAAGGGAGCAGCAAAGGGTCTTTCTCCTTTGCTCTGCAGACTTTCCTACTGTTTGCTCAGGTCCGGGAGAGGCGGAGGATAACAGTGACCGATCTGAGTGTGTGCTGTGTGCCTGATCTTAACAGGCCCCTTATGTACTTCAGCACATTCGGTTTATAAGTCTCATTTACCAGTGAGAAAAGTGGGAATGCTACGTTAACTAATTTGCCCAAGGTTATATTATCTCATATTGCTTTATGTATATTTTTAAGCAGAAAAATATTTATCTGCCCTTTTTTTAAACCATATGACTATGGAGAATATCTTATGGTAATAAATGTAGAGCTACATTTTTTTTTTTTCATACTGGGGATTGAACCAGTGGCACCAACCACTGAACCACATCCCCAGCCCTTTTTATTTTTTATTTTTTGAGACAGAGTCTCACTGAGTTGCTTAGGGCCTCACTAAGTTGCTGAGACTGGCCTCGAACTTGCAACTCTCCTGCTTCAGTCTCCGGGGCCACTGTGATTACAGGTGTGTGCCACTGCTACATCATCATTTTAACTGTTAACATCTCATAAATATAAATCGATTCAATCAGTTTTCTGCCAGTGGATGTGTAGGGTGTTTACAGTGTTAGGTGATCCTAAATATGCTGTAGTGAAAATAATATGTGTAGCAGACATCTTCCACTATGTGCATGGTACAGTTAGTAAAGTGACTAGTAATACTTAAATTGCCCCAATTTCTTTCTTTCTCTTTTTTCTTGTATTGCTCAAGTTGCAAATTTTGAAATTGCAACATACAAATTAAAAACCTGTATATGTTATAAATTCTTCTTTTTACACAATTAATATTGCAAGAGTATTTCCAGTCTCATGTTTTATATAGAAAAATCTCAATATTTTAGTCATTTTTCTTACATGCATGGTTTATAATATAATGGGGGTATAGAGAGTCCTAGATTTCATACAACAACAACAAAAAAAATCACTTGCATTTGGAATTTATTATACTGAGAAAGTAATAATTGAGTATAGTTGTATTTGACTTTCAGGTAATATTTTTTTCACTGAGTCAGTGACTAATGCAATCTTAACCAGGAAGGAGCCAGAAAGCTCCTTATTTTCTTCATTTCCTCACTTGTCAGTGGCGGGAGTGGGTAATGAAGTACTTCCTAAGGCGACCCACCAGGGCATGGCCATTTTCTCTCTGTTAGCTTGAACTTGTCTGGCTCAAGCTCCCCTTGGGAAGAAGGGAATTAAGCTGGAACTTAATGATGTGGTTTTGTCCAAAGAAACTTTCCTAGTGGCGGAATCATGAGGAGGCGGCACACATTCCATGGGTCCCTTTGAGTTCCCCTTGGATTCCATACAACCTAGAGCCAGAGCCAAGACAGGGGAACAGGAAGTCCTGGGAACTTTTCACAGAAAGTCACTGTTCCCTGACTTTGCTGGTGCTACGATCAAGTCCGTGCCACCCTTTGACAGCTCTGCTGAGCTCTGCTCTGGGAAGCTAGTCCCCATGCACGAAGCCAGAGGGACCCGAGGGACCCTCTTTTACCTTCTATTCCTCATCCCTTTGCTGGACAGACAAATGCAGTCTCCTCAACAAGGGAGATAGCCAGTAAGCTGTTCATTAATTCAGTCAGCAGGCATTGAGCGCCAACTGGGTTTCACTTATTGTCCTTCCTGCTGAGCTTCAGCAGTGAACCTTTCCATGTGGTCCCTGCGTTCATAGCACTTAGGGCCTCGTGGTGGAGACCCAGGATAGAGAGGTAATGACTTAAAACTTAGCTTCAAGTCTGCGTACAGTAGCCAACCACATGGTGCCGTGAGCAGGTCTGACGGGCCCCACACAGGCAACTCCTCTCACCAGCACAGGGACAGCGTGGTCACACCGGGAGGCCACCCTAGGTCACACCAAGACAAGACCCTGTGTGCTCTGCCACGCTCAGAAAACTGCTGTGGGTGTGAGCCTGGCCACTGAGGATGGCCCCCAGCTGCCTGAGGTCCCGCGCCCTGTGGACCCGCTGTCCTGATGGCTCTGCAGCTGACCACTACCTTTGCTTTGGCCTCTTTAGGCACAGTTTGACATCGCGGTGGCCAGTGAGATCATGGCAGTGCTGGCCCTGACTGACAGCCTTAGGGACATGAAGGAGCGGCTGGGGAGGATGGTGGTGGCCAGTGACAAAAACGGGCAGCCTGTAACGGCAGACGACTTGGTGAGTATGACTCAGAGGCCCCAGAGAGCTCGCTGTCCGTCTGAAGAGTGAGGGTTGTCCCTCGTGTCATCAGCGTGTGATGGGGTGCAGAAGCTCTCCGGTTACTGGCCTCCCGGCTTCACAGTGCTCTCCTGAGCATTTGTCCGTGACTGTGCCTGGCTATGACCAAAACACAAGTTTATTTCACAAAGTTCTTTTGCTGTTTTTACATATCTTGATCCCTGCTTCTGCTTGGGTTAGAGTGAGCTCATTCCCCAGCAGTTGGGGGCTTTTTAGAAATGTGCAAAATGTACCTGCATATTTAAATCAGGGGCAAATCCCCTTTCCAAGGCATAGGAGCAGGGTGTTCTGCAGCGGGAAGGTAAAGTTATGATCAGCTCACTTTCAGCACCAGCCTGCTCCCCCGCTTATGAATGCCGTGCCTTGGGTTTGGGCTTCACGTTGTACACGCACATCTCAGCTCTCTGTCTGACTCTTCTGACCCTCTGATAAGTAGAGTGACGTTTTCTGTAAAGTTCTCATGGCACCCCACTGACTTTCTTGGTGCTTGTTCCAGTTTGCCACCCCAATCTCCTCCTCTCCTTTTCTCACTGCTGACGTGAACCCCAGCAGAGCCCAAGCTATTTCATTTGCCTGCAGGGTGTAGGGATGTCACAGCCCTATCCAACATCATTCCCGTCCAGTGAGACGTCCCCACAGATGGAGTCACAGACGAGGGTGGAATTCAAAATGCAGACTGACTCTTGAACAGCAGTTGTGAAAGGTGCCAGGCAAAGTAATGTTTTATTTATTAATTTCAAGGGTGTAATTTGAATCCTTTGCCAAGGTGTTTTGATGACTTTTTGGCTACTTTTGAAGAAACAATCGGAGTGACTTATCTCCTAGGTTGTCGGATAGATCAGACGTGTTTATGTCAGCAGCCCCACGGAGTTCGTAGTAGAAAGCTTACAGAGAAACCCAAATTCAGGGTGCTGAAAAAGTTCTGTTTTTTAAAAAATTACCAAATTCTGACCATTTTTAACCAGTTTCTGTATAAATACATTTCTCCCTATCTTTTTAATCTTGGGTAGTAATAAATATGTCAGCAGTCATTTGAAGCTTAATCCTCAAATAGTGCTTCTTTATTTTCAAGAGTGTTAAAATATCTCAGACTTAGAGCAAATACAAAATCTAATCTTTTACATTTCTTTTGTGTATCTTGTTTGCAAAAAGTACCTAATTTCTTCAAATTGTGCTTCATCCAGTTGGAACAATTGATCGTTAGTCATAGAAAACCGAGGGTGTTTGGGGCTGGGACTGGGGCTGGGGCTCAGTGGTAGAGCACTAGCCTAGCACATGGGAGGCACTGGGTTCAATTCTCAGCACTACATATAAATAAATTTTAAAAAATAAATAAAGGTCATTGACAACTAAAAAAAATATTAAAAAAGAAAACTGAGGGTGGGAGTCAGGAGCTACTGAAGTTTCTTCCAGATCTTTGATTCTGAGATGCCCTGGAAGAGTATGTCCAGGCTGTCCCCACCATAGACACAGGATGCAAAAGGCCAGGAGGAGGCTCAGCCTCTTTCCTCCCTTCATCTCTTCATTGGCATTGAGAGGCCTGGTGAAGACAAGCCAGGATGGTGAACACACACAGGCATGCTGCTGCTCTTCCGGTGTCTTTGAGCCCCTGCCATCCCTCACAGAGTGCCACCTTCTTGTGTTCATAATAATAGTGACCTTTCTTGTGATGTGTATTTTCAGGGTGAGGTAGAAAATGGATTGGTTTCTTATAAATCTTAAATGAGTATTATGAAAAGAGAAACTGATCACATGAGAGAAACAGTGTCTTTGGTGACAGGAGCAGAGGGCGGAAATTCTGCCCTTCGCAGTGGTGCGGATTCTCTAGATTCTGGCACCTCTGCGTCACGTCAGGGGACGTGGTGAAAAGGTGCTGTGTGTTCTGAAGCACTGTGCCCCTCTTTTTTTCTTCAGAGCTACCCTGCCAGGCCTCTCCTCATGCAGTTGCCTCACCCAGTAACTGCTGACGGAGTGTTAAAAACAGCAAGGTGCTGCACAGGGTCTTCAGCAAGGAGAGAGGGATTTTTCTGGAAAAAGAAGTAAATGGCGGCATCTCATTTAAAATAAAATTGTACACCGGTGACATTCTTGGGCATTTTTCTCACTAACTCTCAGGCTTCACCCTTGATCTGCTTCCTTCCTTCTAGATGGACATAATACCTTTATTTTACTTATTTGTTTTTATGTGGTGCTGAGGATCAAACCCAGTGCCTCACACATGCCAGGCAAGTGCTGTACCACTGAGCCCCGACCCCAGCCCCTCCTTCTGAAGGGGCCTGGGAGGGAACTGGAGAGCCAGCCTCCCATTACATAAGGTGGCATAGCTTCACTCTAGAGAGTGGGCACACCCCCCTGGAGCCTTTCAGATGTGAGCCAGGAGCCTTCCAGGTGCAGCACTGAGTGCCTTCTCCTGGGGTCAGGCCTAGAGGGTGCCACCCAGCCAGGGCCCTTAGCCAGTTCCCTTGACCTCTTCTGTACCCATTCCAGAATAGCCTTGCTTCAGTTCTCACTTCTTCAGGCAATAGTAAAGCCTTTGGTAATGAAAATATAATATGCCTAAATTGCCAGAAAACACTTGGAGGTAGATTGAGAGATCTTTTGCACGGGGAGCCTCTCAAATGCCATCAAGGAGTGTTTGGGAAGAGCAAGGACTCCTGTGTCCCCACACTCTGTGTCTCGGGTTGGCTACCGCCATTCTTGGCTCTGGTTGGGGAGAAGTGGACAGAAGCTGCAGTGACCTGTCCCCCACAACCCAGGGGTGAGGGCAGCCTCAGAATGCTCACCCGGCTGGGGAGAAACAGCCAAGAGACTGAACATTGCCTGATGGTCTTCTTTCAGTAATCTGAATGCTTTTCTCTGTCCTGTAGGGGGTGACAGGTGCTTTGACAGTGTTGATGAAAGATGCAATAAAACCGAATCTGATGCAGACACTTGAAGTAAGTGATTTTCTTTCATGGTAACCGTTTACAGCGTTCACCTTAATCGGACTGCCTGTATGTCACTGTGGAACATGAGCCACCATGAGCCCGGCAAGGAACACCAAAGAACTTCTTGGTCACTTGAAAAAAAAAGATAAAAGTGAATCTATAGATTCTTAGATGTGATTCAAATCTTGGCTTAATGGATCAGAGTAGAAACTTAGAAAGTTGATATCTCTTATTTTTCAGTAGGTTGTACAGCTGCATTTACATGATGTTTTCTGTTTTACATTTTTTTTCTTCCTTAATTTAATCCTTCATAATCACTGGGTTTGGGATTTTGTGGTTTGTTTGCTTATTTTTTTCTCAAAGAACAGCAAATGCTGAGAAGTGTTTTCTAGGAGAGTGTACTGTACTCCACTTTTATGAGATACGGCTTTTGTACTCTTGTACAAAAACTTTGAACTGAATTTTTTGTCCTGTCTTCACCAAACTGAATTTTTTTCATCATGAGAACATCTATTGGAATCTAGTTTTCTAGTCACTAGTCAGACTCATTGGGTTTAGCAGTTGTCAAGTTCCTTCTAGCTAGTTCCTAGCTAATTAGACCCCAGGATTTGAACCCAAACAAGGAGGTGGCACACAGGTCAGGTTGAGCAGAAGAGGCGTGCAAGGATGGGGTCGGGTGGGGACCTTGGGGTACAGGTAAGTGTTTTCACAGACAGCTCTCTAGGGCAGAAATTCCCTCCTTTGTGTCATTTGCCAGTCACCATGGTGTAAAAATTTCCACCGTGGCGATCTCTGGCTCCCTGCAAGTGTTGCTAGGCTTGGAGTTGGGAGAAAATTTGCCTCATCAGTGGTGCAAGTGGGGTATTTGTTTTCAAGCCGCAGTGGAAAAGGGAGGTGGAGGTGAGCAGAGGGCAAGAATGTTGGGGGTCACGGTGGAAACCCATCCATTCATTCATCTGGTATGAAGCTGGGTTCGAATGGATGCTCTGCCATTTGCAGCTATGACCTGGGCAAGTTATTTAGTATCTCAATCTGTTTTCTTCCGCGAAAGATGGTGGTGGTAGGAACAACTAAACGGTTATTGGGAAGACATGTGGAAGAGCGCTGGGGATCCAGGCTGACCCTCAGCACAGAGGAGCCTCCTTGGGCAGGAACGAGCTTCACAGTCTGAAGGGCTTGGCCCGAGAGAGCTTAGATCCAGTTATGAACATGTATGGCAGCAGTGGTGCAACCATTCAGAGCAAGGAGGTGCCAAGGAGGCTGTGGCTCAGAGGGCAGATGCACCTTTTCCGCCCCGGATGAAGGAGTATGATCTGAAGGTACTGAGTCCTCTCCCCTCTGAGCCTGAATCCTCCCTCCCTCTCTACCAATCATCCCATCAGCGGGCAGTCATGCTCTGGAGTGGGCTGTGTTAAAACCCAGCAAAACCTTCCCAGAGCCTCCTGCAACCCTGTGTCCTCATCCAGCTAAGGGGGCGGAGGACGGGGCAGTCATGTGTTTCTTACATCAGAGAGACTCCTATCTGTTATGCGAGCTTTCACCTTCTCTCACCTCAGCTTCCACGCTCCTCGTGACATTGGTCAAGGTCACCTCTCCCTCCTTCTGACCAAATCTTCCGATCTGTCATTTTCCTAACTGTCCCTCAGCAGGGTTGGCACAGCTGGCCATATCTTCCTTCTGAAGCACTCAGTTCTCTGGCTCTTGGGGCCTCCCACAGGCTTCTCTTCTATCTCCTCTCTGCTCCTCTGCCCCTTCCTGAGCTTTCGAGGACCTGACTCTTGTTGTGAATCTGCTGAACCTGGAATTTCAGACCTGCAGGGATAGCTACAAAGAGCTACTTGGGTGGGAAAAATACCTTTCAAACTTAAGTAGAAAATAGGACCTTTGATTCCCAGTGTTTTAGTCAGCTTTGCATCACTAGGTACGAAGGACCTGACAGGAACAGCTCAGGGGAGGAAAGTTTATTTTGGCTCACAGTTTGAGAGGTTCGGTCTGTGGTCAAGTCGCTCCTTTGCTTTGGGCCTGAAGTGATGCAGATCACAGCAGAAGGGCGTGATGGAAGGAAGCAGCTCAGGACAGAAGAGAGACCAGGAAGTGTTGGGGGCTGTGCCACGTTGACAGCACCAGAACGGCGCCTGATCACATCGGCAGTGAGGAGGTTAATTGACATAAGCACACTCAGGTGATTTATCGTCCATGCACACAGTGTGCGCATGTGTTCTCAAGCACTCATAATTGTGCCTGTTCGGACATCTAGCGTCTTGCTAATCTTTGCATAAGAGGCGTGGCCCTGCTCTCCACCTCCTGGAGGTGATATAAGCGTAGGCAGAGCGAGACAACACACAGCAGCTAGCAGAAGAAGTGGCAAGCAGAAAGAAAAGACAGCGGAGCAGCAGCTAGTAGAAAGCAGAACAGCAGCTAGCAGAAAGCGGCGGAAGGCAGATCGCAGAGCGGAGAACTGAGATGCATCACTAAAGCACCTTAGGTAGACACACCCTTAGTTCACAGGATGCAGGACGCACCAGTAAGCAGCAGACCTTAAGTAAGGCGTAGCAAGTCTCTCTTCCTCTAAGCTCTAAGCAAAGCCTGTCCTTCTCTCAAAGTCTCTCTCTTAAGCAAACTCTCTTTCTCTCTGATAAACAAAGTCTCTCTCTCCTCTCAAAGCAAGTAAGCCTCATTTCCTCTATCCTCTATAAACAAGCAAGCAAGGAAGCAGCCCAGAGATAGAAGTGGCTCAGTTTCCACTCCACCACCCATAAGACCTGTGCAAATTGTTGCTGCAGGCGGTGACAAATATCCGCGGATTTGATACCGCAAAGAGCCAGCGACAAGGAAGGAGAGAGAGAAAGACAGACACGGGACAAAATACAAACCCCCATAGCAGAACCTCAGTGACCTGCTTCCTCCAGCTACACTCTACCTGCCCACAGTTACCACCCAGTTAATATATGTCAGTGGATTAATCCATCCATCAGGTTAGAGTGCTCATAATCCAATCATTTCATCTCTGAAACTTCTTGCATTGTCTCACCCATCAGCTTTAGGGAGATACCTCATATCTATACCATAATATTCCACCCTGACCCTGCAGAGCTCATCCCCATCTCACAGTGCAAAATACATTTAGTCCATTTCCAAGAGTCCTCGTCGTCTTAAGAGTTCTGGCATTACCCACAAGTTCAAATCCAAACTCTCTTCTGAGACTCAAGGCAAACTCTTGGTTGCTTTCCCCTATAAAGATCAAAAGCAAGTTACATGTAGCCAACATGTAATGGCACAGAGTAAACATCTGTATTCCACAAGGGAGAAATAGGGGCATAGAAGAAAGGATAGCGGCATAGAAAGAAAGGGACCAAAGCTAGAACAAAATCCAGGCAGGCAGACAAGTCCTGTAGCCCAGTCCAGCATCTGGGGCACTGGGCATGATGTGGAGGACATATGTAGCTCCATTTCTGTGACTTTACTAGTGACAGCCCACATGGCTTCTCTCTTGGCCTGTTGCTGCTTGATTTCTGCGACCTTCCTCAGCAGAGGTCCCTTGATACTGGCATCTCTTAATCCTGGGGGTCTCCACTGCAGCTTTGTCTTCTCACATCTCTGTGCATCGCCCTCTCAGGGGCTGCCTGCAGGGATTCCAAGCCTGCCACACTTTGGTCTCCTGGGCCTTCCTTTGTGATCTTGGTGGAAGCCTCCCTGACCCCCTAACTCCACCATCCTGCATTCCTGCAGACCCAGCACCTCCAGTGCTCAGGACAATCTCCAGTGCTCAGTTTGGAAAACACTTGATTGTTAGTCTCATAGCAATTTGTCAAGGGCCACCTCTCCACAGGTTAGGAGCTAAGTCGTTCTCAGTCCTGGCTGCACCTCAGAAAACTTCCAAAAGGTTTAAGGATACTGATTAATGCCAGGATCCACCCCAGACCAAGTGGACCAGAAGTCTGTGGAGTAAGACCTAGGTATCCAGATGAGCCTCATGGAGGGAGCCAGGCCGAAAACCCTTTGGAAGATTTAACAAAATTTCCCGTGAGTTAACCATATGCAGTTTTGACAAAAATACCCACAAGCTCAAATGCAGTATTCAGTATAGCAGCCAATCGGACTGCACGGGATTATTCCAATCTGAATTAAAATCTTACAAAAGTAACAATTCCATCATTTTAGCCACATTTCTATTTGTGCATTCACTTATTTAGAGAAATATTTGCCAGCTCCATTTTAAGTGCTCAGTAGCCACATGTGGCTAGTGGCTATAGTATTTGGTGTGTGCAGAATAGACTTTCCAGCACTGAAGAATGTTCCTTTGGATGGTGTTCTATGAGAGCTCTGGTAAGCAACCAACTAACCGAAGTGTCAATCTCATGAATGTTTGGAAAGTCTGTCATGGAGATGGTTCATAATTTCATCATCATGAAAAACTAAGATAGCTCCACCATTACTTTTCAAAGTGTTCTGCATAGAAAACAAAATACCAAATTCAAGGTATTTTTATCCCTTTGAATTAGGCATAGATTGTTTTAGTCCCTGAATTAAACTCAGAGTACTATATTTTATGGCTACGCCCATCATTGAATGGTATGTATCCCTGGGTGCGAATGTCTAACAATGCTGTTTTAATAATTTTTCCATTCAGACTCCACACTGGGAGTTTCAGAACCAGAGCTCTCTCTTGATTAGTTGCTCATCTCCTGTGTGGCCTTGGAGAATTTCCTTAGCCTCTCTGGGCCTTCAGTTTCTCACCTAAAGAAGAGGTTAGCCTCTTCTTGCTTGTATTCACACATTATCTGATTCTGTGGTTTCTAACTAGAACTACATTCATGTATACAAAACTAGCACATGTTTTTGCAAAGTGGAGAATACAAGGGTGGTTCTCAGGGGCTGGAGGGTGAGGAGTGGGAAGATCTTGGCCATACTGCAAAGTTCCAGTCAGAAAGAAGAATAAGTTCTCAAAATCGGCACAGCGAGGTGACCGTAGTTCATAGCAATGTATTATATTTTTCAAAATTGTCCAAAGAATAGATTTTCTATGTGCTCACTACCAAAAATAAAATAAATATGTGAGGTGACCGATGTGTGTATAGCTTCATGGAATCTGTATGTGCTCCCTATTGGTCACAATGAGCGACTCCTGAGACGATCAACATGTAAAGCTAGAAGGCTGGTTAGGCTCACAGTTTTAGAGGTTTCAGTCCATGGCATCCGTTTGCCTGTGCTTTTTTGGGGGCCTATGGAGAGATAGCACCCCATGGGGGAGAGCAGGGCAGAGCAGAGCTCAGAGAGAAAGAGGCCAGGATGCCACAGTTCCCTCAAGGAGACTCCAGCAGGACTTAAAACTCCCAGCAGGCCCTCCACCTCCCGAGAGTGCCAAGTCCAACACCAAGCCTTTAACCCCCCGGCCTTTGGAGGACTTTCTGAAGCCAAACTGCAGCCTTCTTCTCCTATGTATATCACCCAAAATACCATGTTGTGTCCCCATAAAGACGTAAAATTGCTGTCAATTAAAAATAAAACTTTTAAATAAAAAATGCCTTTGCAATTTTGTAGGTTAGTTATGTCACTTAGAAAATAAGAAAGATTTGACAGGATAAGAGTCCTTTTCTTTTGCATTGAATCTGGTTGGAGTGGTCATCCCAAGGAAAGTGACGTTTGTGCTGATTCAGTCATACACTGTCACCTGTGTCCCCTGGAGGCCAAGGGCCCAGTGCTTCTCAGACAGATGGCTGTGGAGAGGTTGCAGTCGTAGAGCGAGGCCAGCTGCCCATCCAGGGATGGAGCCTGTGACCTTGTCCTTGTTAAACTCAGCCAATTCCATAGGCTGACCTTAGGCAGCCATGTGTTCAGATCAGCAAAGATTCGAGGTGATGGGGACTTTGGGGTCTTTATAAAAATGTTTTCTTCAGAGCACTTAAAAGTCTCAACTAGCTGGGCCCAGCCACTCAGGAGGCTGAGGTACAAGGATCCCAGAGCAACACAGGCAGTTTAGTGAGACCCTGTCTCAAAAAGGGCTGGGGAGGTAGCTCAGTGGTTGAGGACCATTGGGTTCAGTCCCCAGTACCACAAAAGAAAAGAAAAGGGGGGAAAAAAGGTTTATCTGGAAAGAAGTGAGAAATTATGGACTGTTAGAAAGGTGGAGATATAGGCAGGGAGCGAGGGAGCGCACATACGCATCCAGAGACCTCTGCACCTGGGCTTTCCAGTCCTGGCTTTCTTTGGCATACGCTGCTGTGAGCTTCTTGGGGCCCTGTCTCATTGTCCCTCCTGGGGACTTTCAGGAGGAAAAATAAATACAGAAACAGGGAATCACTTCGTGGCTTTGAGAAACTCTTTTATTCTCAGAGATGATTTGTCTCACTGACCTTCTTCCTGCTTTTGTTCAGTGCCCTCATCTTTGAACTGTGTTCCGCCAACAGCCCGTCATGGTTCATGGGAATTTTCCATGGCTCCCAGCCCCCCAGCCCCCTGCTTCGCTCCCTGCCTTCCCCCGTGTCAGAGAGGGGCAGCCTGTATTTTCACAGGTGGAGTGAAGCCTTCACAGGGCACAGACCACGATGGCCTTGGCTGGGCTCAGAATAAGACCTGAACACTTTAATGCGTAATGATAAATCTTTTTAGATAAGTCCATTTTTATTAATAGCAAAGAAAATCATTTAAAATGAATATATTGACAGATTTTGTTTAAAGAATTAAAATCTAGGGCTGGGGTTATAGTTCAGTGGTGGAGCGCTTACCTAGCACATGGGAGGCACTGGGTTCCAGCCACAGCACCACATAAAAATAAATAAATAAAGGTATTGTGTCCATCTGCAACAAAAATATTTTTCAAAAAGAATTGAAGTCTAAAATTTTTTGGTGAAACCCTTATCTTTTTTACTCTGACATTTTACTATGAGTGAGATTTTTCTTTACTTTTGTTATCTTAGTAGTTACCACAATTCAAACATAGAGCATTAAACAATGAGAAAGGTTTAAACAGAACCTTTAAAAAATTAGAAAGCAGCGACTAGGGATATAGCTCAGTGGTAGATTGCTTGTCTTGCAAGCACAAGGCTCTGGGTTCAATCCCCAGCACGGAAAAAAAAAAAAAAAATCAGAAAACAACTTTATTATGAAAATAAAAACAGCCTAAACTTAATCTTTATGTAGGCAGCGTGTTGTGATTCCCACAATTAATTATATTGATTTTCTAATGCTTACTTTGGATTTATCTTGGGTTGACTAATTTCTTAACTGGAAAAATAATTTTAAAAGCCTTTTAGCTCATCAGAGTCTAATTCTATTCTTTTAAAAAATATGATGTAGAGCAGTATGAAATAAGGTAAATAGTTTATTTCCTGGTCACTGGGACAGCTAACAGTAGCTTGTTGAAATTATAGTAGGAAATAGCTGTATTATAGCTTTCTGCCCCTGGTTCAGCATTAAATGTAGAGTAACTCCGTTCTAGAATACATTAGAAATTTGGTCTTTTGAGTGAATCAGGGTGTTTTAACTCATTGTTGAAAGCTTTGTGCAATTTGAAGATGCAGTATAAATAAAAGCAGCATGACTTGAGTCATTAAAACACCTAACAGTCAGTCCCACCCCAGATCGATCTGTTCCCATTCTTCCATTTGTCTCCTGGGGTCCTAACTTGTTCTCCTCCGGCAGGGCACGCCCGTGTTTGTGCACGCTGGCCCCTTTGCTAACATTGCCCACGGCAACTCTTCGGTCCTCGCTGACAAAATTGCCCTGAAACTGGTTGGCGAAGAAGGATTTGTAGGTAAGTCGTTTCTTTTGGACTTTGTGGTTGTAACATGTCGATAAGCTGTAGAAGATAATGACTGGGATAGCACACTGATGTGAAATCTGTCCTTTAGACCCACTTTCTTAGTGGTCTCGTGTTGGGAAAGCCCGCAGGTCTGGCCTACACTAGCAAAATTACGTCCTGGGTGGACTGTGGTTCTGAGGTCACCTAAGCGTTTGAACATTAACGCTCGTCAATTGAGTGACCTTGGGCACATTTTAACACTGAGCCCGAGTTTCCTCTTCTGTGAAATGGTGCTAACAGTATTCCATCAAATTCATAGGATCAGATGGATGATTAAATAGCCTCATTAGTTTCCATCATAACCTGATAAAGTTTTTGATAGTGACTTCATGAGATTATTTAGTCATCCAACAAATGTTTGGGAGACCCTACCAGATACAAAGCCTGCTGCTCAGAGCTGGGACCCAGTGGTGAGCAAAGCGGACCCAGTGGTGAGCAAAGCAGACCCAGCCCCTGCCTGGTGGAGGGTACTGTCTCACAGAGGAAGTCACATTAATGATGAACCATTGTCAGTAGTAATGGTGTGACAAAGAAATTGAAATCACTTTACTTTCCCTAGAATCCCCATGTGTTTTTGTGACCTAACAGCAGAGAGATGCCCAACCAGTAGCCTTGATGCAGGAGGCTGCAGACATTTTGCCTACAAGGGACACCTGCTGTAGAGTTTGCCCAGCCAGTGCCAGCCCTGGTCTCAGCGGTGATAGTAAGGCTGTTAGAAAACCAGACAAACAAGGATTCTTGGACGAGGACCTTAATTTGACATATGAGAAGTTGATTGACAGATTTTCACATGCCAGGCAGTAAGTCTCCTTCACCACGAACATGTCCTTGATAGAGTACAGCAGTTGCTTCATTCACACTTAACCATCAGTCTTGTCTCGAACTTAGAAGAGAGGTATCTTACTGAAAAAAAACTCTACTGGACGAGGAACCTAATTTTGTACTTTTATGCTTCAACATCCCTAAGTTCATTCAGGGTCGAGACTTGTCTTAAGAATTCTTTATAGATAAGAAGTCAAGATGGAGTGAGATTTATGTAAGTCCATTCCTCAAAGGTCTGTGTAATACAATAATCATGCTGCTTCGGGACCAAATCCACTGCTAGAGTAGCTAGCTGTGCTGTCTAAATGGATTTGCTCAATTGATCGCGCATAATTGTAGAACTAATGGACCAAGAGGCTGGGGAAGAGCAGCTCTGAATAGCTGGGCATTAAGGGAAGCGGTGGTTCTGCTGCATCAACTGCAAATCAAAGAGCTTGTAGTAGCAAGCAGTCTGTGTACTGACAGTCTGCCTCCGCCCCCCCAGCGCGCACCGTGCCAATCACGTATTTATAGAATATGTATCATCATGGCAAAGTATCTTTAAAGGTGCCTGAGGATGTATACAGAGCATGCTAGCTCTTTGTGTGACCTTGGCAAGCCATCGATTCTGGGTACGTTTCTTTCAGAGATTCTCATCTGCAAAATGAGAAGTGGGACTAGAAGAGGAGGTGATATGTGTGGGCGGCCAAGGACAGAGTTAAAAGTCACAGGTGTGGTGGTGCTTGCCCGTAATCCCAGCAATCCAGGAGGCTGAGAGGCAGGAGGACTGCAAGATCAAGGCCAGCCTCAGCAGTTTAGTGAGACCCTGTCAAAAAGTTTAAAAATAAATAAATAAAATGGACTGGGGACATAACTCAGTGATAAAGCCCTCCTGTTTTCAATCCCCACTACCAAAAAAATGGTATGGGATCAAAGCCCCCACACCCAGTATGACTTTTTTTGGGGGGTGGTAGTACCAGATATTGAACTCAGGGGCACTGGGGCACTCAACCACTGAGTCACATCCCCAGCCCTATTTTGTATTTTGTTTAAAGACAGAGTCTCACTGAATTGCTTAGCACCTCACTTTTGCTGAGACTGGCTTTGAACTTGTGAATCTCCTGCCTCAGCCTCCCAAGCTGCTGCGATTACAGCCACCACGCCCAGCTCTAGTGTGGCTCTTGAGGCAACTAATTTTGCTTCTCTAGGCTCAGTTTCCTCTTATGACAAGAAGAGATCACTTATGTTACAGTATTTTAGTAAGTAATATCCAGTGAGAAAGTGATTTGTCAAACAGGAAGCTGTAAATGTCAGCATCGATGCTAGTTATTTCCCTGATCCCTTTTAGTGTAAGAGGCTATAAGTAGGAGAGATTTCAGCGCCAACCAACTGATCCAAGGACTTAGAGTTTTAGGTTAGTTTTAGGTTAGAGTTTAGTTTTAGGTTAGAGTTTTAGGTTAGTTTTAGGACTTAGAGTTAGAGTACCTGGCTCAACAACTTTCAAGTCTTGTAAACTTAGACAAGTTCACCTTCCATGCCCTGGTTTCCTTACCTGTGCAATGGGGCTTTTGGGAAGATTTGCCTCTTAGGTTTAAAAGGAGGGTTAAATGAGACCAGGCGTGCATACCTAGTCTCGGCACAGCACCCCATCATGCTTGGCTACTCCTCACAATAACTTTCTCCCATTTTAACTTAGTCAGAGAGGACGATGTTTTTGGTACTTGGGATTGAACTCAGGGACACTTGACCACTGAGCCACATCCCCAGCCCTATTTTGTATTTTACTAGAGACAGAGTCTCACTGAGTTGCTTAGCACCTCTCCACTGCTGAGGCTGACTTTGAACCCGAGATCCTCCTGCCTCAGCCTCCGGAGCTGCTGGGATTACAAACGTGTCACAGCGCCTGGCCTAATTTTATTTTTATTTGTAAATTATACACCACATAAATTTACCTTATCACTGACCATTTTTAAATGCACAAGTTCATCAGCAAAGTACATTGACATTATTGAACAGCCAAATCTCCAAAACTCTTTTCCTTTCACAAAACCTGCATCCTGTGCCTATTAAGCATTCCCATCCCAGCTTCCCAGCTTCCCAGCTTCCCAAGCTTCCCGAGCTTCCCGAGCTTCCCGAGCTTCCCGAGCTTCCCAACCTTCCTCCTCTCAGCTCCCGGCATCCAGCATTCTGCCCACTGTCTCTGTGGATGTGACTCCTCTGGGTGTTCCATGTATGTGAAATCAGGCATTTTTTGTCCTTCTGTGACTGGCTTGCTTACTTAGCAGAATGTCCCCAAGGTTCATCCGGGTTGTAGCATGCATCAGAATTTCCTTTTTAGGGTAGGAAAAAAAATCCACTTAATTATTTACCACCCTTTATCTACCCACTCATCCATCGACGGACATTTGAAAATGTTGCTTCCACCTCTTGGCTCCTATGAATACTGTTGCTACGCACACACATGGGTGTATTAGTAGCTCTTTTATGCCACTTCTAATGTCTAAAAAGCATAGTCTATTATGTGTAAATATGTGATTTATATAAACGCGTTCAGACCACAGGACTCTAGCCCTGCAGTGCTAAGTTCTCACAAAGGAGTACATGGATGCTGCTTTCCATTGGCACATCAGCCCCAAAGCCTGTGTGTTGGACAGGGGGAACAGGGTGTGGTCAGCAGGCCAGTCTGCCTGCTTGGGCCTGCCGTGAAGTGGGCTGGTTGTTCTTCCCTGCTTGGGTGAAATGTGTGGTAGTTCCTTCTCACTCCCTGGTACTATTTGATCCCTCTAAAATTTTTTTGAATTCCTTTTCTCACTTTTAGCCACAAGAATAGTGCCATTTTAATAAAAAATGTGTGTCCAGTCTTACATAAAAACCAAAACCTCCAAATTTCTTTCAGATTTAACTCTTTTCCTCCTCCGTATTGTTCTTCCTCTGACAGCAGGAAGGGAAGGTGGTGACTTCTGTCACCCGTGTCTTCTCTCAGGCTGCCCTGGCCCCTGCAGGTTGAAGTTCTGGCATTGGTGGTACCTACCCAACCTACTTACTGAGGCCCCCACACTCTGGCCAGTGTCACCTTTAGACAATTGTTCCGCTGCTTCTACTCCTGGTCTCCGGGCGCTGCAGACCTTTGACTGCTGCCAGGAGATTTGTCTTCTGAAGCCACCCTCACCTCTTGGAGGAAAGGGGGAAGCAGCCCCCTTCCTCTGGGTGGTGGGAAGGGGGTTGCATTTGGTGCATTATATGATTTTCTTTGAAGATATTCTTTTCCGGGTTCTAACCTTGTCAACCCTTTTGAAATCTTGAGGTTGCTATTGGGCTGAAGGATGCAAAATCTATTTTCAGACAGGTGCTTTGCAAATTCTACTAGATCAGCTAGCATTATCCTTTGGCACGTGAGCATTTGACATCACTTTGGCATCTGGAATAAAATCAAGACCAATAGAGGCCCATTTTAACATGCTTTACAGAAATTAAATGCAGTAGGCATAAAGTTTATCAGAAGTCTCACGAGGAATTTATATCCTTTAAAAACTGTTGTTTATTGGAGATTGTCTTTATGGCCTCATCATAGGGAAGATCTCTTAAGAAAAAGATTGATAATTTGAATGCCAATAAAAAATACTCTGCATGGCGAAAGACACAGGGTGAAGAGGCAGGCGACAGATTGGGAGGAAACATTTGCAGAGATAATAGACATGATCAGTGTTCGGTATCGTATAGGGCTGGGCAGGTGGCTCAGTGGTAACTAACAGAAAAATGGATGAAGCATTTGGAAAGTCCCCTCTGGCAGAATTTTTGTGTAAAACTGAAAATGAACAAATGACTCAACGATTTCATTTCTATGTAGGAAAGAAAGTAACTGAAAACATATTTTAGTCCTCTGAAATGTTTCAGTATACATTTGCCAAGCTTCCGCTATAGGTCAAGCATTAGAAGTAGGAGCTGAGAATCAGAGGTATAAGATGTGTCTCTGCCAGTAAATGACAGTGAGGTGCAAAGGACAGACTATTGCCAGCACCTCGGCACTGGTGCCATGCGCCGAGGAGCCCAAGTCCTGTGTGGATGAATGAAGGACCTCGGGAGGGGACGCGCCTCCTGGCTCGGGTTCTCTCCATATTTCTGCTTTTGCTGAGTCACGAATCTTCAGTCTGATTTTTAGTTCTATCCCGACACATACAAGGATGAAATTATTTTGTCTACTCTGAATAATCATTCTAAGGTAATGGAATCAATAGTCCATTTAGACTTACGAGTGGCCCCTATTTAATTAACGGCAGGAATGTGTCAGACCGGACCAAAGTGCTTCACAAGAATGAATTTTTAGAAAAGAGCTGTGGTCACCATAATGGCTATTTGGGAGTCACCAGAGCTCGCAGGTGTCCACTCAACCTTCCTCCCCTGCTAAAAATGCAGACCTTTCTGTGTCATCAAGCCCTAAGGGTGTGTTATTTTTTCAAAGAACAAGAAAAAGAAAGATGACATTGAGTTTTTGGATTTTTAAACTTATTTCATATTTAAACTGTGTGAATTTCAAACAACACATGAACCGTGTGTGTGTGTTTCAGTGCTGGGGATGGAACTCAGAGTCTCGCCCATGGTAGGCAAGTGCTCTGCCACTGAGCTACACCCCAGCCCCTTGAACCCCAGATTTTTAAAATTCATTTTCTACCCTTCGTTGGTTTGGATTCCAGTTTTCAGACAGAAACCTTACCTTTGCTGGGGAGTATACACGCATAGGTCCTCATAGCCAGGGGTCCCGAGTGAGAGTCACAGCCACAAGGAATCTGTGGATAGACTCGGGGAGTCCACAGCCCCTCCCATTATTAAATACCGGCTTGCCCACGTGCCTTACTGTTTGAAACGAAAGAAAGGCTCCACGATTCTCATTAGATTCCCCGAGGGCACAGTGACTCAGGAAGGATAAAGAGCTGGCCGCATGTCTCTGGCCTCACGTAACCTTATTCCTCACCCTGCTCTTGCTCAGGTGGCTTTCCATGCCCCATCCACATTCGACATCAGTCATCCTTGTCCCAAAGTGCTTGTCAGGAAGCCACCTCGGTGGTCCCAAGCCTTTTTGCCCTCTACAGGGAGTTGCCCAGACTGGGCTGCATGCTTCGGGTGCTTGGGCATTTGCACGTGCAGCAGAGAAGTGCCAGACCAGCGCCCACAGCCCGTGCCGGAGCTCTGCCTGGAACGTTTCAGGGTTAGGATTTGGAGATCTGAATGAATAACCATAGTGCCAAGGAATGCTCAGTAGGGCTGGGGAACAGGCCGTGTTGTATTTTCTGGGGCACTAGGCCTATGCCAAGGCCCTCACATCTTCTTGTTTACTCTTAAGTCTTGTGGAAGTCAGTTCTTATCCCCATCTTACAGATGGTACAGCAGAGACTATGGCATTTTAAATATGCCTTCATTTTTGTAGAAGAAAATCAGACCAAACTAAACATTCCTGTAGTTTCATCCACCCTTTTAAAAATAAATCTGAGCTGAGCCTGGTGGTGCATGCCTGTAATCCTAGCGACTCAGGAGGCTGAGGCAGAAGGATCGCACGTTGGAGGCCAGCCTGGGCAACTTAGTGAGACCTTGTCTCATAATAAAAAATAAAAAGGGGACTGGAGATATGGCTCAGTGGCTAAGCACTTCTGGGTTCAAACCCCAGTCCCCCCGCCAAAAAAAAAAAAAAAAATTCGAGTTCAGTTTGTGAGCTTGAATGCTCCAGGGCTTCAGCCTATGGCCATTATTTAAACACGCTGATCTCAGCCTGGGCTTCACTTTGTTATAACTTACTTTTTTTGTGATTACTCCATGTTCACAATTACATCAAGGATAAGTGGTGACCTAGTAGAGAGCTGGCTGGAGGTCCATGCCAGCTCAGGGAACCTCTATTCAGAGGTGACACTTTTAACACTGTGTTCAGGAAAGCCAGACTCTATGGGAGGCTGTTTGAGGTTGTCCCGGGTCTGATTTCTGTCCTCGGTGCCAAATCTCATCTCCCCTCACTATCTGTACTGGCTTCTGTTCTACCTACTATGCTTTGTCTAGAGTCGCTGTCTTTTCTTTAAACATCTTCTCCTTGGCCCTTAAAAAGAATTTTTTAAGGGAACTTTTCAGGTTGTACACTATTTAAGAATGCATATAACTTAAAATACAAATCCCTATGTTCCTGCCATTCAGCATCATCAAATATATATATATTTATATATTTGATATATTGCTATGTGTACTTTAGGGTTTTGGTTTTTTTGATTTTCTTTTTGGTTTTGATCTTTAATAAGAAATTAAAGATGTGGTTGAAGTTCCTGTGAGCTCCCCTGCTTTGGGTCGAACACGGTCTGTCCCACCAGAACTCAGGTTGATGCTCAGTCCCACAGAGCGGGAGGCATGGGAGGGTTAGGGTCAGGGGTGTGGGGCCCTCGTGGATGCATTAGTGCTGTTCCATAGTCGTCAGTCCCCATTCTTGAGGGTCTGGGTTAGTTACCGCAAGGCTACCCTCAGTTTTGCCTCTGCCCACACATGCTTGCCTTTCCACTTTCCACCAGGAGGCCCACGCCACAGGAAAAGAGGATGCTGGTTCCTGATGTCTACCTCGGGATTTCCAGAACCTTGAGCCAAAATAAACCTCTTTTCTTTATAAGTCACCCAGGCTTAGATATTCTATTATAGCAACAGAAAACGAACTAAGACACCTCCCCGGATTCCATTCTTTTTCCTTCCATAGTGGGAACCACTCTCCTGCTTTGAAGGGTCATCATTTCTGATTTATAGGTACCATTTCTGAATGTATGTTTATGCTCGTATCACACATGTACTTATCCACAAAGATCTGCAACAAAGGTTTCCAAACATCTGTTCATGACACCCTTAGTGACTTAGTAGTTGCTTTTTTTTTTTTGGGGGGGGGGGAGCCCCCCAAGCCAAAAGAAATAGCTAATACTTCCATTTAGTAAGTAGTTAGATCCAAACAACTTCATGGGCATTTATGTCCTAACAACTTAGTAGCTGTCTAAAAAATAATACATACCAATTAAAAGGAAAAAATAACATCGTCTATTCTTAAATAACCAACATCCTTCATTAACGAGATGTGTGCTCTTGTTGGGCACAAACAACTCTGGGAACCAGTCCACACTTCCAGCCTAATTTCCTGTTCCATATTGATTTTCACATAGTTCTTGCTTTTGACTGTAGTGGCCTCTTCAAATTTAACTTGGAAAATATACATTGTCACTGGAAAGGCAGTAATGTGGACGCGGTGAACCACCTCAGAGGGGTAGGACTTTCAGCATCCAGTGACTGTCGACTGTTGCTGTGTTGCCCTCTAAAAAGTAAAATGTGGTCAGCTGGGCAGCTTAGTGAGGCCCTCAGCAACTTAGTGAGACCCTTTCTCGAATCTTAAAATAAAAAACAAGTGTGGTAGATGTAGCTCAGTGATTAAAGGGCCCCTGGGTTCAATCCCCAGTATCAAAAGAAAAGTGAAATGTCCCCCAGGTCCTCTGAGCTTGAAACCGTGCCTCTTGACACCTGTGTGCATAATTTGGGAACCACAGATGTTCAACCTTTTTTGTATTTTGTTGTTCTATAACAGGGGTCAGCAAACCTTTTGTGTAAAAGCAAGAGAAATATTTTATGTTTTGTGGGTCAAAAAGTCT
This sequence comes from Sciurus vulgaris, assembly GCF_902686455.1. Classification (NCBI taxonomy): domain Eukaryota; kingdom Metazoa; phylum Chordata; class Mammalia; order Rodentia; family Sciuridae; genus Sciurus; species Sciurus vulgaris. The sequence goes on along the minus strand of NC_136467.1, from coordinate 15,759,661 downwards.
GTCACGAATACTCAATTTAGAAAACAGTCACAGATAAAACTTACATTCATTAGCTAGTCATTGTTTATGAATGGGTGTGGCCGTGATCTAATGCATCTTATTTATGGACCCAGACATTTAAATTCTATATAGTTTTAATACATGATGAATTACTGCTATTCTATTTTGTTTGAAATATTTAAAAATGTGAAGGAAAAAAAAAAAAAACTTTGCAGGTCATGCGAACCCAGGAGGCAGGCTAGATTCATCCTATAGGCTGAAGTTTGCTGCCCCTGCTGTGTAACTTGGTGGTTTTGGCTGAGTGTTACATTTTCGCATGGATTCATGTTCCTGTGATGAAGGAGCCTCGTTTTGCCTGCAGTGCAATTTCCTTTGTATGACGATAGCACGTGCATCTGCCTGTGGTTTGTTGAGGGGCTTCAGGTTGCTTCCAGTGACTGCTGTTACAAATGATGCTTCAGGAACATTCTTGTCCACATCTCTGAGAAGATGTGCAAAAGGTGTTCAGAGTGGATAGTGAGGAGCGAGCTTCGGGAGTGGGAAGGTGTGCTCAGAATCAATGGAAGGGACAAGCCAAACTGTTCCCCTAGTTATAGCAGTTTATATATACTGCCATCACTGTTTATGGCATTTCCGGTTTCTCCACATTGTTCCCAAAACTTGTATCATTAGGGTGGTTGGTTTTGTTTTGTTTTGTTTTGGCTGTTGCCAATTCAATAGTAGTGAAATGATATTTCTTTATAGTTGTGAGATTAAACACATTCGCGGTATTTCCAGGCAATCATGAATGGTCTATTTCCTACTGTACTGTTTATTATTTTCTTAAGAACTCATAGAAGTCTTTCATATATTCCAAATGTGAATATCTTGCCATTATGTGCTATAAATATCTTCTCCCACATGGGGCTTATCTTTTAAATATATTTATTGTACCTTTTCTTTTCTCCCCTTGTTCTCAGATGATTTCCCCTTTGGGGAGTCAGAAATATAATCTTCTATATTATCTTACAAAACTTGCCTCTTATCTTTAGGTCTTTGCGTCATCTTAGAATCTAATTCAGCCAGGAACGTTGTTTCGCTTGTTCTGGGTCCTGCAGTGTCCAAGGCTTAAACAGGTGTAGTCAGCTCTTTTTCTAGGTGTTCTAAGCATCTTCTCTCTCTGGCTCTCCTACTCTTGCTGCTGAGCTTCAGCAGAGGTATAACTTCCCCAGGAAGCTAAAGTCTCAGTTTTGCTGCCTCTTGTCCATCCTAGGAACTGTTGGAGTCCAGTTCTGACCTTTTGTCATTAAAGTTCCCTTATAAGTTTGGAAAGGTCTGGGGGTGTGGCCTCCTGTGTTCAACCCCCAGTGCCAAAAATAGAAAAGAGAGGTTTAATTTTATGATCAGATTCTGTATTGTCCATGTACTTTTCCCTTTTTGCAAGATTCTCTGAGTAAGATTTCTTTACCTGGAGTGCCTTCAGCTTACTTCTTGAATAGAGGCAAATGGGTCCCATTTGGGTTGCTAATATGCTTATTAAATATGAAACTCATCCAAAGGTATTTATGACACAAGAAGGAAACTCTCTTCAGGATAATGGAGACAGATTTTGCAGCCTGGCTCAATATAAGCAGTACATCATGTAGCAGTTTTTTAGAGTTGATTTTCAGAAGAAAAATACAAAACAAATGTCAAGTAATCACCAAACTTCCTTTTTTCCCCTTTATTGTGATAAAATAACAAGACTTTTAGATGAGAGACCTAGCTTCTATTTATTTTTCTCCATGGAGTATTTAGGATCTTAACCATTAGAGTTCAGGGCCTTCTCTGGACCCACCTCTCCATCTCCCCACTGAAACTACTCATCATCCCAATCATGTGTATTGATGACATTCTGATTTATAATTGCTGCTACCTTACACATATTTTTTGTGGGTATCAAATATTTCATAAACTACAATTAAAAAACCTAGAAACAGGATTTCTTAAAGGTCACCATGGTACCTATAACTTTTATAACCTGGTTTTTCAAAACTTCAGTGGAATTACATTAGAATAATATTTTGGGGTTCATTCTGATATACTAATTTATTGGTCATTTTCTTCTATTATACATAAGAATGTGGATAATGGAGATCATTTGCTTCAGAGTTGCTAAGCATATTAGGTTGCAGGCTCCAGTCCCTGGGATTTGAATTACTTTTGGCGGTGTGCTGTCTGTGACCTTGGTTTGTTCACTTAACAAAACCTCAGTTTCTCCAATCCCTACCTGATGTAAAGTGGTGCTGGAAAAAGCATGACTCTGGCACAAACTGTGCAGCTGGAGGCCAGCTACCACTGCACTTCAAGTTGCAGTACTTCCCAGACAAACCTTCGCATTTACTCCCTCCTTCAAGTAAATATCAGTACAAGCACAATTTTTTAAAACCTCTTTTGCAGTGCTAGAAATTGAAGGCAGAGTCCCGTGCATGCTAGGCAAGTACTCAACTACCAAACTACATCCCCAGCTGTTTTTTTTTTTTTTTTTAATGAAGTTCATGCAACAATCAGATTGGTGACTCTAACTACTACACTACTGTTGGAGTGTGTTCATACAGAGGCATCTAGGACCATTTTCTACAGAGGTGGGCTGAGAAACCTGAGGGTCTCTGACTATTATGAAAACCCACCTTCAAGTTAGAGAATCCTAGAAAACCTCATTAAAAATGTTTCCTGGTGGGCTGGGGTTGTAGCCCAGTGGTGAAGTGTTTGCCTCATATGTATGAGGCACTGGGTTCGATCCTCAGCCCCACATAAAAATAAATGAATTAATAAAGGGGTCGTGTCCACGTACAACTAAAAATATTAATAAAAGTGTTTCCTGGTAACCTGGAAGAAAGCTGGTAGCCTTGGAAGCTAGCAGATTCACAGCTACGTATCATGCCAGTGCATCTCCCTATCTTCTAGTCCTTGAACTGCTCTGGAATGCAAAAGAATTGAAAAATTTTAAACATCAAAATTGTGAGAAAGAATGCAAAGAACTTTTTACATTAAACATTGTAAAAGCACATCACCAGGTGTGGTGGCACACACCTGTAATCTCAGGCTCCGGAGGCTGAGACAGAAGGATTGCAAGTTCAAAGCAGGCTCAGCAGCATAGTGAGACCTTAAGCAACTTAGTGAGACCCCATCTAAAAATAAAAATAAAAAGAGCCGGGATGTAGCTCAGTGGTAAATCACCCTCGAGTTCAACCCTCAGTATCAAAAGAAGGAAAAAAAATAAAATAAAACTATATCTTCTTAAATTCAACCGGCATATTTAACACTTCACATACACTCTTGGTGCCAAAAGGGATGCTAATCTAAATGTTAGAGACTTGACTCCTTATCTGAGAAAGACCATCACCGCAAGGATAGAGAAACCAGAAACTTTTTGAAAAATACTGTAGCTAAGTCATTTAGTATATGTTAGTTTTAGCCAATGCTGTCCATAGGTCCAGATAACTTGACGTCTGATTTTTCCTCTAAATTTATTTACCAAGTCCTTGTCAATAATGCAGATCTTAATTGGGCAGTTTTTATAATGCATTTGCTTTACAACCTTTCTTCCACCTTTCTTTTCTCCTCTAATACTGGGGATTCAACCCAGGGAGGCTTTGCCACAGAGCGACAGCCTGAGCTCTTTTCATCTTTATTTGGAGACAGGGTCTCTCACTAAGCTGCACAGGCTGGCCTAGAACCTGTGATTCTCCTGCCTCAACCTCCCTTAGCCTCCCAGCTAGCTGGAATTACAGGTGTGTGCCATTGGGCTGGACTGTTTTCAACTCCTAGCCAATCTCATGGAAAAGCCGCCTGTGTCACGGGCTGACTCTCTGTGGGGCTGTCCTGTGTGCTGTAAGATGTGCAGTGTCCCTGGCGACCCCTGTCAAATGGCTGTCTCTCTTCATCCCTGCGGCACCATCTGTGCCCCCACGGGAGGTACCTCTCTATGGTGACCCTTCCATGCCCATCTGTAAAGCTGCAGAAAGCTCTGTGGCCTAACAGAAAGGTGTGGTGTGGATGGTGGACGTGGGGTCCCTTAGGCATGTGGCACTTCCTGCCATGGCTGGGTCTTGTAAGGAGGTCACTTTTCTTCCTTGGGGACTTGCTCAGCGCCTGCTCAGGGCTTTACGTGTGCTGACTCATTTCATGGTTGTAACAGCCCTTCGAGGTAGTGACCAGCGTGACCCCCGTGGTCCAGGTGGAACACCAAGCATCAGAGTAAGCAGCCAGCACCAGGGGGAGCAGGGATCTGAACCAACCTCAGCCCCAACATCTGTCTGCCCCTGCTGTGCTAAGTACCTCTCAGTGTTCACTTCCATTTTGTTCTGTCCTCGTGAAGCCCTACGCGTTGCATATAATAGGCACTAAATAAGTGTTTGTGTGATGAAAAGGTAATAGTACGCAGCAGGCGACTGAATGACTGATCTGCAGGTAAACATGTCTAAATCGCCACCAGGCTTTTTTATGGTGAACCTAAGCATATTAGCCACAGGGTTTGTTGAAGCAGTAGTTAAATTAATCTAAAGAGAAAACTTAAAAAGTAAAAGTTTTGAAAGAAGTTTGGAAATTTAGGAATGTCTAACCTGACCTTGACCGTTTCTTTATGTACTATAAAATGCAAATTTATTTTCAGTGAGCTCTCTGGCCCATCCCTGCTTGTGATTTATGTAGACACTAAGCAATGTACTCAGAGTGTTCTGCTTATCATCATAAAACATGGAGTTCAAATCAGATCCTTGTCAAAACATTGCCATGCAGAGATTAGTGCTATGAAAGTTAACATAAAATAATTTTAAAATGTAGTCCAGAGGTTAAACTTGTTTTGAAATTCACCAAATACATAGGCTTTTTAAGGAATTTTGAAAAAAAATCTCTTGCACAATGACTTTTAGCATTACATTGTACGACTGCTATTTTACCCCATGGTTGCCAAGAACATCCAGCATGTGTACTGAAAAAGAGTCAGGTTACCTTATCCCTATATAAACTACAGTTCAGCAAATTGCAATTATGTGAGGTCGTTTCTTTTTTTCTTTTTTTTTTTTTTTTTTTTTTGCAGTGTTTGGTGTAATGAAACTACTGTGATGTTTGTATATAAAGAAAACAGAATTTTTAGCAAGGAATATTGAGAAACTAGCCAAAAGAGAGTAATTTACTAGATTTGGAGAGGGACTTATTTACTTTTTTTTCCCCCCTAATTTTGCAGTACTGGGGATGGGACCCAGGGCCTCCTGCATACTAAACAAGCTCTCTACCACTGGACCGCACCCCCAGACCTGTTTATTTTGAAACAGGACCTCACTAAGTTGCTGAGACTGTCCTTGAACTTGCAATTCTCCTGCCTTAGGCTCCTGGGTAGCCAGTATTATGGGCATGGGCCACCATACCTGCCCTTCACTTCCTCTTTGCCCAGTGGTAAATGGGAGAAGCAGATTGTTACAGGACTTTCTAAAACTTGCAAGCCTGTAGGTAGTTGCAGCAATAAATGTTCAAATATTTTCACCATTAATACTTCAATACTATTTGTATTGACATCATAGCAATAAAAAATTTTTAAAAACTACCTGTTGTTTAAAAGTACCGTTTTAATACAAAGTACTTGGTTATCTAGTCCACAATAAAGCAGAATGAAAAAATAACTTTTGGGAAAGAAAGAGGCATCAAAGAATGGAATTTTAATTAGAAAAAGTTATGCACATATGTATAATATTTCAAAATACACTCTCCTGTCAGGTCTATCTAAAAAGAAAAATATAAACCTCATGCTGTAGAAAAATTAAAATGAAATCGAAAAGCAGAAATTAACAATCAGCATCCTCATAAGCAGTATAGCCCTCTGGGCACACCTAATATGTGTGTGTATATATATATATTTATTTATTTATTTAGGGGTATGAGAGGAATACTTTAATCACCACTATTATTCATCATGACTCTGTAAGTCACTGAAATTGAGCAGGCACAATAAAAATGTGTCAGTAGTGGGGAGAAAGAGAAAACTTTTCCACTGTTTATATATGATTGTATACCTATAAAATTCAAGAAAGTCAGCTAAAAATTTATTTTACACAATAATTTCATACAGATTTATTTTACATACTAACTACATACACATTTCATTTGCTACTTGGATAAAATGTAAATATGTAAAAGTTGATAGTTTTCCTTCGTATCAGCAATAAACAGATACTTGAATGGGGAAAATAATCTCATTGCTTTATGTCCTTCAAACTATAACATACCTAGGAATTAATTTAACAAGGAATGAACATATAGAAAGAAGAGTCTAAAGTTTTATGGAAAGGCAAGTACAGCAAAACCTGCATAAATAATCAGGTATATCTCATGTTCTGGGAGGTATATTATGGGAATATTTAGTGTTAAACAATCTTCATTCATCTGTTAAATGAACAGTAAATATTGTGAAATTGCTGTGCTATCCTGTGCTGTGTTTACCACCAAAGCTGTGAAAGGTATAAGCTAGGTAATAGCATTTGTCTAGATTCCAAAATAACAATAAAAACCTGTAGGAATATTGATGGATGCCATACCTAACTTCAGAAAGGAAAACAGGGTAATGTATGTTAGAACAGGGAATACTGACACAGTAATAAAGAGGGGTAGACCAAAAGGACTGAAATTAAAAAAAAAAAAAAAAAAAGCATCCAAGTGTCCTTAAATTGATATATAATTCCATTAAATGTAGAAAATAATTTGATAAAGATGATTTTTCAAATTAGTAGTGAATGGATGGATCTCTGATTACCTGGTGTTGGGACAGTTGACAGACTTTTTTTTTTCCTTTTGGTGAAACTGAGGATCAAAGTGAAGGTCTCAAGCATTCTACAACTAAGCTACACCCCAGGCCCTGGCTCATAATCTTCAAACGTAAACTTTAGAGTTCTATGCCACAGTGTTCTCAGAATAACCATATGTTACACTTTCATGTAAGAAGGAAAACATAAAACTTCAAGAAAAGGGCCAAACGTAATTTTGTGTATGACTTCAGGCTGTTAAAAAGAATAAAAAATAACAGGAAAGATGTTCATCATATAAAAAGTAAAACATGAAGTTGCTTTAAAAACAGTATTTGTAGCATTTCCAGTTTTTTAAAGTAAGGTTGTATAACTAATTAGAAGAATTTTTTTTTAAAGTAATGTGTATCTGTATATGCAATGAAAATATTTGATATATATCAGATGATCCCTTTTACTTCCCTGTGGAGACCAGGATCATACTTGCATTTTATGTAGTCTGGTATTCTGAAATGTTTAGTTAATGTGAATTTTTTGTAATATTTTTAAAAAGAAAGAATTGATTTGGAAAATCGGCTATAATTTAACACAGAGACAGGGAGAAATGCACTCTCCCATGTGCCTAGAACGAGCAATGAGTGTCAATGGGAGGTGTTTATAGATTCTGGGGTGGTTTCATGTATTTTGAGAGGTGGGGGAGGCAAGTTTCATCATTAGATGAGGTCATATTTTGGAGTGGAATATAATAAATGTTCATCCGAAATATTATGCTTTCAATTACCAGTGGAGATAGATTGACAGTAATCTTAGGTCCAGTAAGACTCTCTTGAGATGGCATTTGAGCAAGCCTTGCAGAATGGTTAAGATATAATCCAGTGAAGGAGGACAGGAGGTGGAAATTGATCTGTGTTCAGAGAGTCACAGATAGTTCTGATAGCCCAGACAGAGATGGGACAGAGAAGACAGATTGGAGTCTGATATTCAGTGTCTTTAAAATTAATGGAGGAGAGTTTGTATGGCTTCCTGTCCACCAGGACTTTCTGAATGATTTTGCAGACAAGTTATTGTTACCAGGACTCCACTTTAAGATGGCGCTTCTTTCCAACCCCTGTTCCACATCAAATGAATCACTCCACCATCCTGAAGCAGAGTAACAGGAAGGAGAGGCCACATGCTCTCTAATGGGGCTGGCTTCCCAGGAGAGGACTCCATGCCCGTTAGGCACGTGCCTGATGTGCAGCCCGCAGTGCATTCTGGGATCAGCCACAAGGCCAGAGCTCAGAAACACAGAGTGGCAAAGCAGTTGGTGGAATTGTATCTGCAAGCGTTCTACCCATGTCCTGATGGACTCATCGTAAGCTGAGGATATCGGAAGCCAAAAATGCATTTCCTGTCCTGCTCAGCACCTACCTGAGCCACACAGCATGCTGTGGAGTGTCATCTATTTCCCCCGTGGTCATAGGTCCCCTGTGTCTGACTGGGAACAGTAGCTTACTGCTGGCCCAGCATCTCAAGACACATCACTAACCTGAGAAAGGATGAAAATTCAAAAAAGTATGGTTTCTGCTGAATGCAGATGCTTTTGCAGCATGGTGAGGTTGGACAATCACTTCAGACTCTCTCAGTCGGGGACCCTGTGTGATGTCCCAGTGCACACAATGAAATACCGTACTCTCTGTACACTTACATACAGAAAATATGCAGACGTGTTTGGCATAAGCCTCAATGTCCTAAGAGTCGTGCCTTGGGAAGAAGGGAGGGAATTAGAAGAAGGACCCAGGCAGGGGCATGGGAGGCCTCAGCTCAGTGTGCCTTAAATTCTCTGAAAAGCAGATCTGAAGCAATTATGGCAGAATGTTGATGTTTCTTAGTTGTGCGTGGGGGCAGAACTGGAGGAGGAAAGGAGGAAATAAGGGCCTGTAATCTAAGAGGGAGACGGAAGTTATCACCAAGATTGGCAGCCGTGGTTAGCATGTGGTCAAGTCTTGCCTATTTTACAGCCAAGTCTGGATGTCACTAGGGTTGCTTAGTGGGCCAGGCCTTTTAAACTACTTCCTAGCAGTGTGGATGGCTTTCATGCTTAGCTGCCCACACTCTTGCATGTCCCTTGGGACATGCAAGAAATAGCTGGGCAGGGCAAGTCAGGCAGATGGAGCAGGGGTCAGGACTTTCTCTCTGCAAACGGAAGTGGGGAAATGATTCAAACCATGAGTTTTCTCAGTGGTTTCCAGTGTAGCCTGCTTCCCAGGGGCAGTGAAAGTGGCTTATTCATTCACCAAAATCTCATTATTCCAGCTGGATACAGCGGTGCACGCCTGTAATCCCAGCAACTCAGGAGGCTGAGGGAGGGAATCAGAAGTTCGAGTCCTGCTTCAGCAACTTAGTGAGACTGTCTCCAAATAAAATACAGAACAAAATCTGGAGGTGTAGCTCAGTGGTAGTAGCACTCAACCAGCATGCGAAAGGCCCTCGGTTCAATGCCCCGCAACCCCCACCCCAAGGAAAATACCTCCTTAGCCAGCACTGAAATGTTCCATTATGTTCTAATGAGTTTTAAATGTTTTTCATATGTTCAGGCATTTGTGTACACAAACATTCTGCATTTCAAACACCAGCAATCTCAGTACATACCTCCTTTCGGGTTGTCCCCAATGTTGTTGGGACTTTGTGTTTGTTTTATAAGATTGCCTGATTGTTTTGGTTGAATGTAGATGGTATTTACTTTTTAGTGGCAGAAAGCAGTTTCGTAATACAGCTTCTAAAAGTATTTAAAACAAGTATAAAAAGAGAGAGGTTTTTGGGTTTGTTTTTGGTTTCTTGTCTCCAAAAACACTTCTTTGTTCATACAGACACAAAGGAGGTAGAATTTAGAGTGAAAACAGTTTTTCAAGCCAGATGAACAGGAAGCCCTCTGGGGTCCTACACCTATATCTTGTGCTCCTCCAAGCTGATATGCACATCCTTGCTTGCTGTCTTGATTTAACTCAGCGTCCGGAGCTTGCTCTCCACCCTCTCTCTGTTACCTTCAGTGGGGTAGCTCTAGGGCACCAACCAAAGAGTTCTGGCCACATCTCAGGCTCTGAAAGTTCAGTTCTTTCATCGGCAAAACTTTGAGCAAATCTCACGTCTCTTCTAAATTAGAAATGTAACCTTGACTTCATTCCCAGAGTTAATGTTGTGCAGAGAAAGAAAACACTGTGTAATGTTCAAGTAATGTGCAAACTGAAATGATAGAAATGAAAAGTGCTACAGTATTTCTAAATAGGCTCCATTTTCACAAATGAATCAGTTAGGATTAGGTTCACTCACAAATAACAGGAACCATGAATAAAGGTGATCCAAAGCTAACAGAAACTTGCTTTTCTTTTATGTAAAAGAAGTTCAGGGTAGGCAATTTGGGTGGATACACCAGCTCCTGGATCATTTGAGGCTCTATGCTACCTGGTGGTCCAGAATGATTGCACAAGCCCCAGCCATCTCAGCTATATCGCAAGCAGTAGGAAAGAGGAAGGAAGCCATACCCTTTTTTAGGAGGTTTCCAGTAAATTACATACATTTCTATTTACATCCCATCAACAACCTTGGTTAAGAAGTTACACCTTGCCATAAGAGGAGCTAAGATTTTGTGATTCAGCATGGTCTCCCTCAAACAGAAAGCTGACTTGGTCATGAACTATCTGCATGACACAGTTTGAGATGTTTTCCCAGACACAGAATTGGGCAAATACCATGTCATCTGTCACTGTCTCCATTTCCTGTCTGATAACTGCTGCACAGTGGCTAGCTAGGATGTAGGGAGCAGACCTCTGCTTGCTCTGCGCACCTGTTCCTGGCCGGGACTGAGCAGCAGCCTTCCACTCTTACAGCGTCAGAGATCACTTATAAGAAAGTTCAGGACACGATCGCAGATGAGCAAGCACTTGCGTGAGCCGTGAATTTCTCTCCTAGTGGACTATTACATGATAAATATTTTGAAATCTGTTAATGTCACAGGGAAATGCGGCACATCATGTTAACTGAAAAGATCAGGATGTGAATTTGTCTTTAGTGCCTGACCTCTGTTACGTTGATGGAGGTTACCATCTTTACTGGGGACAGCCCCCAAACTGCTCTTCAGAAAGATTTCTCAGAAGTTTTGCAAGAGCCCAATAGGCGTAATGAAACTTTATTTGGGGGTTGCTTTTTTTAAATTTTTTATTTCTATTTTTTGGTGCTGGGAATTGAAACCCAAGCTTTTGCATGACTAGGTAAGCACCCTACTGCTGATCCCAGGTCCAACACTTTGTTTTTAATGTGTGTTTGGCCAGGGTAATAAATATAATAATCATATTTATAGATGCTTGGAATCTTCCTATATAACACGGATGTTCATTAGATTGTCTTCTGCATAAGGACATAAAACCAGGCTGGGGACCTCCCAAGAGGAGGAAGGAGTCCTGGCAAATGGAAGGTGGGTTCTTTTTATAATAGAAGATGAGAATTGTAACAAACTTGAGTCTCAGCTCTGGGCTTAGAGGCTGGGCTTAGAGGTGGGGTGGAGAATCACCACCATCCTTTGTTACCTTTTCCTTGTGAAAGTTGTCACCTGGGCAGCTCAGGTGGCATTCTCCTAATGACATACCCATCTTATAAACAGAAGTGACTCTGGAATTCAGCCAAAGGAAGGAGCATTGTCATCCCTCTTCCTCAGGGCTGTCCTTTATAGTTTGTGCCTTTAAACATTTTTCAGCGTGGGATCCCGGCCTCGCTGGAGCATGCTGCTCAGCTCTGCAAACCGAGGCACCAGACCGGCAGCCGGCTGCCTCCTGCCAGGACACTTCCTGGAAGGACAAAGCGGAAGCAAGACAGCACTGTCCTCGCCTCCACGCCCAGAGTGGCCCTGCGACACCAGCAGGGGAGGAATGCGCTACCGTGGGTCCAGTTTAGAGACTTGGGTCAGCCACCAAGCCCTCGGTCGGCTTCCCTGGCCCCGCTCCTGGTGTGCGCCCAGCGACGTAGCGACCTCATGTCCAGCACTCAGCGTTCCCTCCTTTCCCCCCAGTCACCGACCTTTGGTGCCTCCCTGGACATCTGTGGCTCCACCCTGGTCCCTGCCGAGCCCAAGGCCCCAGCAGTGCATCACCACTGAGCCGGGGAAGCTGCCATTAACTTCCAGAAGACCCGCTCAGCACAAAAAGAGTCTCGGGTGGGCTGGAGACCTGTGCTGGGGACTTGGGGTGTCATGTCTCCAGACAGATGTTGGCCTGAGGTCCCCCAAAAGTAGGCGTGAGGAGGCACAGCCCTCAGAGTACAGCGTCCAGGCCGGCAGTCAGCACCCAAGCTGAGGGGACCCCGGGGCAGCCAGGATCTCGTTCTTTGTGATGATCCTGAATCGAGGCTGCTTTCATCTGCTGCTCCCTGGGCGGGCTGCTTTCTAGGCATGGTGACCGTGAGAGTTGAGGAAGGTCCCGGGGAGGAGAGCACTGACTCCCATCCCGGCTCCCTGAGGAGCTGCCCTTGCCCTTCAGCCTTCCACACATGGCCCGGCTTCCCACGCCTGGCACTGCAGCACCTGGGCAACCCTGTGGGTCATTCCTTTATCTTCAACAAGGACCAGGACATGTGTGTCTTCCAGGCAGTGAGACCACTGGCCACAGGCACATTCTCTGAAAGATACACCCTGGGGAAGGACACCTAGGCAGGGGTGGTGAACACACCTGTAATTCGACTACTCTGGAGTCTGAGGCAGGAGGATCACAAGTTCAAGGTCAGCCTTAGTAAATTAGCAAGATCCTGTCCCCCCCCCCAAAAAAAATTTTTTTTTTAAAGCTTAAGTCGTAGCTCAGTGGTAGAGCACCCCTGGATTCAATTCCCAGTGCTGGGGGTCAGGGGTGGAGTGAGGGAAACTTCCCAATGTATCTCACAAAGCAGGGAAAGTGGTAAAATGGAAAGAAGCCCCACAACATTCTCTTCACATTATTCATTTCTTTTCATGGTATGTTTTTCTCCAAGTCGGCGGAAATGAATGGGTCAGAGAATCAGTGAAAATAACACTACATCCACCCTTTGAGGTGGAAAATGTTTCTCCTCATCCTTCAGGCTGTGATGTGCTTTGTGGCTCTAAATATAAATTCAGTGGCTGGGACTGATGTTCCTGGGAGGCACCGGTGCCCTGGGTACCAACACCAAGCAGAAGTAGAGTACTTTAGGTTAGGTAGAGGGGAGGGAAGGGAAGGGAAGGGGCATGGGGGTAGGAAGGATAGTAGAGTGAATCAGACATTATTACCTCAGGTACATGTATAACCACATGACCAATGTGATCCTGCAATATGTATAATCAGAAAAATGAGAAATTATGCTCCATTTATGTTTGCTCTATCATGCCGGGGACCAGCCCTAGCAGCAGAGTCCAAGGGTCCCTGATGGCCTGAAAAGCAAAAGCCCCCAAAGAGTTAGGCGGCGCAGCCATTCCCTTGGCATGAGTTCTATACGCCAGGCGCCCCCGCACTATCAAAATGTATAAATGCATCCTACTGTCATGCACAACTAATTAGAACAAATTAAAAAAATTAAAAGAGAAGAACATTGTACATAACAACCACATGTGTGCAAGACCACATTCAAATCTTTTCAAACAATATACTTTTGTGGGGTGGGCACCAGGGATTGAACCTAGGGGCACTTAACCCTTGAGCCACACCCCCAGCCCTTTTTATTTTTTACTTTGAAATAGGGCTTCACTGAGTTGATGAGGCTGATCTCAAACTTGAGGTCTTCCTGCCTCAACCTTCTGAGCTTCCAAGATTACCCGTGTGCACCACCACACCCAAAAAGATAATATACCTTAGCTTACTATGTGTGATGTGTGATTGTCCCAATATCTTCTATCCTATTTCTTTTTTTAAAATGCTGTTTGTAACTCATAAACTGGTAAAGTAATACATGAATGGACCTCTGCCTTTGGCTCAAAAGTCTGCACCCTGCCTACATTTTTTAATGTTTGAGTAAATACATCGTGTAGTCTTACAACATCCAAATTGAAAATATCTTCTTTCTGTCTTCCTTTCTTCTGTAATTTAAAAATCATAGAAATGCTGGTATACTTACGTTGTTTTCAAATTCATTAGTCAACATTTCTCTTGCTAATTTGTATTAGTGGTGCAAAAAAAGTGATTGCCCCCCCCCCCCTTTTTTTATACTGTTCTTTCCTGGGAAGCTTTAAGGTAAATGTATTTAACCCTTCACATTTATGATTATTTTTTCCCTTTTGGGCATGTTTTCAAAAACCGCTTAATTAAAAATGCTGTATTTCATCTTTCCCTTATGTTAGGTTAAGGCATCTTAGTAGCCACACCTGGCAGGTTTCATTTCTGTTTTATGTTAACTTCCTAGTGTCCACTTTTCAGACCCTGCAGGAGAATAGCTCTACCAGTGTGGTCATCCAGAATCCCAGGCCTCCAGCCAGAACTAACAAAACACTCCTGTTTGCTAAAAACTGAGGGTTAAAGGCCTGATCACAGCCATGACATTGAGTAAATGTGTGTTCTCCTTACGAGGAGATAGGAACTGCTTGGATAATGGATTCTTAAACTTAATTCTGTTGGATTTTTTTAATGGGAGGTAAAAATAACATGTATAATTTAATTTTCATCTGAACATTTTTTTTCCAAAATTAAATTTGGAAAAAAATCATTTTATAAAACAAGATGATCAATGATGGTTCCAAATAAAGCAACTCAGTGTCTGTAACCAATTAACTCTCTGGAGGAAGGGAATTCTAGAACCTGGCACCAAAGCACATTAAAGTGGCATTATCAGTATTTTTAAAGTTTCCATTACTGTGCCACCAAAAATGTGTCTAGCTGTACCTGTGTCCTCTTTAAACTTTGGTTCTGTTCTTGTTCCCTCCCTAAATACACCCCCTGTCACTTTGTTATGCTCTCTACACCACTGGCAGTCTCCCCCGTGTGCGCAAATGTAGCCTTCACCAAGCAGGTGAGGAGGAAGAGGAGGAGGAAGACCACATGGTGACCTCAGCATTGGTTATACCTCTTTCTTCTTCCTTTAGGTCTCCAAATACATGCCCAGTTGATTCTTTATACTTATGGAAATCTGAGCCTAATACACTTAATAAAAACCAAAAAGGATAATAGATTAAATAGACAAACTCTAAAAAGCAGAAAGGATTTAGGTTTCAGTAGAATTTCATGGACTTAAGATGAGTTAGATTCTCAAAGTTAATATGTTCTACATCAGGTGGTTTTTGTTTTCAGTTTTGGTTTTTCGTTTTTTATTTTTTGTTTTTTTAAAGCGGTAGCAATAATACCAAGCTTCCCTTGTGGTTAATTTGATGATTCATCCTGGTATACTTAGTCTCCTCCTAGTTGCTGAAAAGCTAATTGAAATCCTCCTAGGCTAGCCCACGTTGAGCTGGAGTTGTCGCTTTAAACTTGGCTCTTCCTAAGTGTACCTGTAGACAGGTGTCAGAATTACACCCACATGGTTCAGAATGAAGCCCAGCCTGCCTCCATCTTGATTCTTGCTGCATGGTTTCTTTATTTCTGATTCATTGCAAGAAAATAAAAAGTACAAACTGAATGAGAGCTACAGGTGTTTTCCCCACCTCTGTTTTAAAGAAATCCTTCTTTAAAGGATTTTTAAGGGTTGGAGGGACTGGTTCTTTATTTCAAAAAGACACTTGTCAATATTCAGTATCAAAACAGTTGCACTATTGGTTTCTCTTTCTCCCAACTGGCCCCAAAGAGACCACAACAAAGGAGAGTACATTTTAAGCCAATAAGCTGCAGGATGTACACCTAACAGACCTCACAGAAACCTCATCTAAAAGTGGGGATTGGATTGTGAAAGAAACGTTGAAAGATCAGCACACTGCCAGCCCAGACTGCAGGACTCTCACAGCCAGATGGGGTGGCCAGGTACCCCAGCCCCAAAGATGCAAAGTTTCAAAATAATATAAAATTTAAAAAGTTTTGTACACGAGCTATTCAAGATTCTCCAGCACTGACTGATACAAAGCACAATGAGATGGCACTTTTAGATACAGCAGCTTCAGACCCAGAAAAGGGTGATGAGATGAGTTTCATATGGCTAAATCAGTGGCAAAAACATAATTTTCCTTTTTTCTTTCTTTCTTTTTTTTTCAAGGAGACAGGAGAGCAATTAAGTGGTCGCCTCAAGATTAAGGGGCCCATGATCCATTCTGTGAACACCTGCAAGGGGGTAGAGATGGGAGAAAAATTTGGTCTCAGGGCTAAGGATATGTATGGCTCAGTGGTAGAGCATTTGAGGAACATGCAAGAGGCCCTGGGTTCAATCCCCAGCACCACAAAAACAAAAGGTCTCAGAGGTTTCCTCACCATCTTAATTTGGTCATTTCTGATGAAAAAAATAATAATAATAATAATAAGTAAAAAATAAGAATAAAGTTGTCTAAAATACCTTAAAGCTAAAAACAAAACAAAACCTGAATAGCACGGTTTTTGTTATTTGGCTAACTCCTCTTGGAATCACCTTTCTGGTTTGGCTGGTACTTTGCACAGAGCAATGAGGTTTCCCATAGTACAGTCTTTCCCTGGGCTCTGTTTGGCTTTCAGTAAGGCAGGCCCATTCCTCTTTTCCTTCTCTACAGAGAGGGCAATAGGGATTAGGCTGGAAAGTTACCTTCCAAAAGTGAGAAAGGAATTAGATTGCTGCTTCAGAGCTATGAAATTATTTGGAATGTTTTACAAATGGTTACTGTAACAACAAAAAAAGTAATTACAAAATGTGTACATCACAACATGCTTTTAAAGACACTTTGCGTTGTGCTCACATTCCCTTAAATGTTGTTCCCAAAAGTGCTCAGCCTTTAGCCCAGCTGGAATCTCTGGGAAGAGGCAGAGACAGTTTGGTGAAAAAGACAAGGGGGTGGGGGTAGAGGGGGTGTTGAAAGGAGAAAGCAGCCTTCCAGTTAAAGATCAGCCCTCAGTTTCAAGGTCAGCTTCAGGCTGGCTGGCCTCAGGCGAAGTCAGGGTCAGAGGGAGGAGCAGCAGCAGGGCGGGACTGGGGAGCTCTACACCTCATTCAGGTCAAGCAGAGTCTGGTCCAGCATCCTTTGTGTACAGAGGTGCTCCTCTTTGGTGCATTTCAGCTTATCTTCCAAATCATCAATTGTCTTTTCCAGTTTGGCTACTGATCTCTCAGCAAACTCAGCACGGGTCTCTGCCTCCTTGAGTTTATCAGTAAGAATCTTTATTTCTTCCTCATATTTGTCTTCTTTTTGAGAGTACTTTTCTTCAGCAGCATTCAGACACTTCAGGTTCTGGTCCATCAGTCTGATCTGCTCATCCATCTCTCTGCAACAGGACTCTGCCAGCTCAGCTCGTTCCTCCTTCAATAATCACTAACTTACGAGCCACCTCTTCATACTTCCTATCTGCTTCTTCTGCAATGTGCTTAGCTTCTTTGAGTTGGATTTCCTGGAGTTCCATCTTTTCTTCATCTTTTAGGGCCCGGTGTTCAATAACCTTCATACCTCTCTCGCTCTCATCAGCAGCTTTTTCTGCTTCCTCCAGCTTTTGCAGGGCAGTAGCTAGACGCTCCTGAGCACGGTCCAGCTCCTCTTCAACTAGTTGCATGCTACGGTTCAAGGAGGCGACCTCAGCCTCAGCCTGTTCCCGGCCCGCCTTTCTCCCTCAACTTCCCGTTGGAGGCGCTCAGCCCTCTCCTCAGCATCATCAGCTTGCTGCTGCAGAACCTGTATCTTGCGCTTCACCGCCTCGACGGTGGTGATTCCGGCCATGGTGCCCACCCAGCCGCTCCTCGATATCCGCCTTCTGCCTCCTCCGCTCGGCGTTGCAGCCGCTTCTCACCCCTACTTCCGCCTGCTACGCCCTGAAATAAGTCAACCCATTTTGAGCCGAGCGGGTTGGTAGAATTCTTCCGTGAGACCTCTAACAGTCCATAAATTCAGGTTCATATCCAAAAGTAGTCAATATGTTGTGCTTGTGTGTGTGTGTGTGTGTGTGTGTGTGTGTGTGTGTGTGTGTGCATGTGTTTACAGTGCATGTATCATGGAGATAAAAGTTATTACCATTTTAAACTGACTATGAAATCCTACCATTCTCATTTCTTTTTTCTTCTGAGTACTCGTGGGATAAATGACTCCTTGGTGATACAACAAGACAGAAATTCAGTTTATTATTCTGATGACAATATTCAGGTATTCCAAGTAGCCAAAAACTCAAGGGGAATTTTTCTCACTGCCTTAGTTCAACCTTAGAATCCAAGGAGGGTTTCCCCAGTGGAAAAGCAAAGCTGAGAATTTCAGAGCTGAAGCAGTGATGGCCTTGTGTCCTGTTATCATATGTTCTGCTGATGGAAAGTTCAGTTTGAGAAAGAAATTCAAGCTAGAGTTTGGAGTCACTCATTTCCCCACCCAGAGATGGGAGGGTTGAGGTGTGGAAGGGGATCTGGCTGCTTAGTCAGCAGGAAGAGAAGTACCTTCCTGCCCCAGAAGTTCACACTGCAGGGAGTGTGCCCTGCCTGTGTGGCCTTTTCTGCTTGGTGTTGGGCCCCACGTCCAGGTGGACCTGGTCCCTGGAGCTTTCTCTCTCCGAGGTCACATTTGTTCACCCGAACACTCCTGCTGCTGCCCAGGACTCATCTTGATTGACACATAGACCAAGAACTAGGAGAGAGAATTGCTCTGAAAACAAGTATGTAAAAGAGAAAAGGAAAGAAAGACTATAAAGGAGAAGACTCTAGATCACATTATTTCTGTTATCACAGCAGGGCCATTTTGCAATTAGAAAAGGAATCTGGGAATACTCGCCTATCAGTCAGGAAAATAATACAGAGCTACTTTTTATAGAAATGCTCTGGAAGTATGAGGTGTGAAAACTTTCATTGAAAGCAAAACCATCCAGCAGTTCAATAGAGCAATGCTGCATGATTGGTTGATGTATTGGTAAAGCATTGTGGAGGAGGGATAGGGGCAGAGACTGCAGGCAAAGTCACAGTGGCCTTATCTCCAGGCCAGCTTAATAGCTGTGTGACCTTGGGAACAATTGCTTTAACTTTCTGCTCCTTAGCATCATAAACTATATGGGAGGAGAAACTCCCTCCCAAGCGGTGGAGGGTAAAATGAGAGTGTTAGTACAGTGCCTGCCACATCAAAAATGCTAAGTGACTGTGACCTTTGGCCCTTCTCCTCCTGCCTCAGTTTCTTAGAGTAGTCTTTTCCCCTTCATGTATGTTTTAGCAGGAAGCTGACAGCTGCCATCGCTTGTGCTGTCCCACATAAAGGTTTCTCCTGGATCCCTCCCTTCTTTCTTATGGGATTAATTTAGTAGTCACCTGGTCACTAGTTTCCATCACCAGAAACTGCCAAGTTGTAGTAAGTCCATTTAATGTAGCAAATCAAAACTGCACTGAGCAGAATTTTTAGTAGGATATTTCATATTCAGAATCTCATTTTGCATCGGGTTACAATCATTTATTAACATCATAAGCTTGTTCAGTCATTTAGTCTGGAATCGAATGCATTTGTAATATTCTCAGAAGCAGCGTCTAGACAGCCCAGACTCCTTTGTCCTGCCTGAAGGACAGGGGGCTGTCTCAGCCTCAATGCTGTTCCCATGCCGGGTAGAACATTCTTTGTTGAAAGATGGTGGGTGGGTGTATTACAGGATGTCTAGCAGCATCCCTCTGAGATGCCAGGGCCAACCAAAACTGTCTCCATATATTGCTAAATGTCCCCGGGGAGCCAGGGCAGAGTTGCCTCTTGTCAAGAACAACTGAACTACACTGATGGTTTGTGGTTCTGCAGAGGTGGGTTCGTCAATGTACTGAAGCACAAGGACATCCAGAAGCAAATATGAGACCATCGAATTCTAATTTACCTTCATACAGGTAAATGAATAAAAATTGTAAAACACCAGAGGGAATTCAGGAAGGGAAAAGGGCAAAGCCAGAACCACATTCTTTTTTCATTAAGTAGTTGATTAATCTTTCTCACGTTTGTCCTGTTATATGCATTGGCAGTTTTACTTACTGAGACCTGGGTGCACAGTGCCAGTACCAGACAGCAGAGTGGGGGTTCAGCAGTTGTCAAACGAGAAATGAAGGGCTGTTCCTGATGCCGTGATGTGTACGTTGAATGAAAAACGCTTTGGAGCGGAACCCCAGCGGCAGAGCATGCTATATGCTCCGGGGAGTTCTGGCCGGCAGCAGAGGGATGGGACCTGTCAGTGGGCACCACACCACTACCTCAAGCAGACAACCTGCCTGGGCTGGGGAGACAGGACGGGGCCAGACCACATTGTCCCTAAAGTTCCCCATAGTTCCAGAGCTTACGAGCCTCTACTTATAGGTTATCCCTAGGAAGAGATGCTATTCATGTTTTTTGGTTTTTGCTTTTTGGTTTTTATGTAAACCAATGGTAGACAAGTTTAAAATTTGCATAGGGTAAGTTAGGGACGTGGTAGAATAATTTGACACTTACAAATCGCCTCTCTCTGGAGAATTCCCCAGATACCCGTGTGCCTGCCAGCACGTCTTTGTATTGCTAGTGCTCCTGTGCTTGTCGTTGTTCTGTTTCCATTTAATTTTTACAACAGAAATCTGAGTGCCCTGGGGGTTCGTCATGGACAGCAAGCTGCCCATATTTCACTCTCCACCTGCACCCGAGCTTGGTTTCCTGTGCAGGTTAATAATGGTGCTGGTCCGAGTGGCTAGTCCCTTCTCAACTTGAATCCACTGACCCTTCTTTCTGAGCTGATGATGGGTTTTGAAGTTTGAATCAAGCTACAGCATTACCATCTCATAACTGCTCTGTGGGCACACTAAGACTGTCAGTCACCGTTTACTGTTTTCATTCATGTTGTGAATTGAATTACTGTAACCAAGAGAACAGAGATTGCCAACACAAATAATTGTTGTGGTTTGTGCAAATATTTTATTGCAAGCCTTATTAAGCATGCAGCTTCGAGACATTTGTGTTCCATGCTTTTCAGGAAAGCCAAATCATTCTAAGTGGACTTGCTTTATGATTCAAGAATAAGTCTATTAAATTCATTCTTTAGCCTGTATCTCTATTTAAATTTATGAAGAGTAGCAAAAATGATAAAGGAATAAATTGCTTATTTCAGGTTGCTAAGAAATCTCAATCTAGAGATCTCAGATGTTGGCAATTTCCAGAGAGTCCCTAGGAAGTGGAACCTGCTTATAAGGGTGGCTTGTCCCCCTTCTCCCTAGGTGGGTATTCACATGAAGACCCCTGAGGTACTAAGGCAAAGATATACAGCACCACAGCATTGATTTCCAAGCTGCTAGTTTTTGGTGCTGTCTTGTGAACGTGGTCATCATTTTTATAAGTACTGTGAACACATCAGCCTACCTTCTCCATGTTCCCTGTTTTCCTTGGCAGCCTGATGTTATTTGAAAACAAACAACATGAAAATAAATGACTGCATGTTCTATGTCAGAACAGCTTTCAAAGTATGAAGACTTGGCTCTTCCTCCAGTTTTTTGCACGTGATCTACCTCCATATTTCCTCTATGTTCAGCAGCCAAAGTCCCTGGACTTTATAACCATGTCCTGTTTTTTTTTTTTTTTTTTTCTTTTTTTTTTTTTTTTTTTTGTATGGGGATTGAACTCAGGGTCGCTTACCCACTGAGTCATATCCCCAGCCCCTTTTTTGATATTTTATTAGAGACAGGGTCTCACTGAGTTGCCTAGGGCCTAAGTTGCTGAGGCTGGCTTTGAACTCAAGATCCTCCTTCCTCAGCCTCCCTAGCCACCAGGATAACAGGTATGCGCCACCATGCCCAGCTGAAGGTCTCTTTATGACCACTTTTTATATTTTTGTTCATTTCCAGTTTGTCTCTTAAAATATGAAATAAAGCTTAGGAATCCTGCGTAGACATTTGAGATGGTCACATCGTTATCTGATAATGGCACTTATACCTTTTACTAAAATGTTTTGGGATTGTAAGAAGAAAGAGAAGTATAACAGGACTAAGAATGTATTTTCAATTTTATTTTCCGAGTCTGTCTCTGCTGAATTGTGGCATTTACTTATGTCATCATTGGCTCCCAAGTCCCACTCTGTTAATCTGGCCATTTACCTGTGCCAGTGACTGTGAGGCACTGGAGCTGAAAGATGAATAAGGCACAGTCCCCACCCTCCAGGTGGGAGAGGCAGAAAAGGCTAATAAGGACCACTGGGTGCTCATTAGATGTGGGCTGGAAGGGAGCAAAGTCAAGGGCAGGAGGATAGGGGGGAAGGAGGCCAGGAGGGACTCAAAGGGCAGAAAAGCTGACTCTGCCTGAGACTATCATAGGAGCGTCCAGGACCTGGACCATGCACTGAGCAGAGAGGGCCCAGTTTTGGAATCAGCCAGATGTCCATCACCAGATGAATGGACAGAGAAGAAAAAAGTGATTTCATTTGCAGGAAAATGGGTGGAACTGGAGACCCTGGTTTTGAGTGAAATAACCCAAGGCTCAAAGAGCAAAAAACACCTATGTGCTCCCTCCAATGTAGAAGATAGAAAAACAGGGCTGCCGTGAAAGGAGAAGGGGGACCCCGAGGGGAGAGGGAGAGGCCGGGGAAGAAGGACGGCAGGCGCAGGAATGAGATTCATCAGACTGTGCTTTTTAGACATGTGCAAATGTGTCACAGGGAAACTCGCCATTCCCTGCAATTGAGGTGTACCGATTAAAAAAAAAACAGCAGCAGACAGGAGAAAGGGGGCTGTTGAGTGGGAGACGAGGGCGAGGGTAGGTGGCACCGTGGGCACGGGCTCCTCGGGAGCTCCGTGTTCCTGGAGGGCGAGGTGGGAGTGCAGGTGTGCGCATGCGTCTGGGGCTCATGCGAGGGATTTATGTGAAGACACCCGGATTTTTCCCTGGGGTAAGAGGGGGCCTGTGCCAAAGGGAGAAGTGGCCATGCCTCAGGGGTGAGGAAGCGCTGTTTTGGAGGGATTTAGGCTTCCGACTTTTCCAAGGGGATTCCGTAATTACAAATGAACTCTGTTGTTCGTGTATTTGTGACCTAGTGCTTCAGAGTTGGCTATTCTACCGTTCCCTTTCATTGAATTTGGAACTGTCTGTACCTTCGTTCAGTGCCCTTTACGTGCTTTGTGACTTGAATCGCTTGGGTGTGGTCCCTGTCCCCTGGAGCTCACTGTCCAACAGGAGAGGAACTCAGAAAGCGCAGTCAGCCCCCAGCCTGGAAAATGTTCAGGGCAGTCGGTCTGCAACTACAGGGCAGCGTGGAACAGCTTTCCAGAACACTGCGTCATTGGAATCGGGGACCACCCCGGCCCCTTGGCTCCTTAACACCCTGCTCCTCAGCACCGACTGGGCCTTGCTGGTTTGAATGAAGGCTTCTTCAGTGACAGCGGACCCTTCCCCTGCTTCCTCACAGGCTGATTGCTGCTCTTGTTCTAACCCTTACCTGGGAATCCCTTCTTTCCTCCCCCCTCCCCTTCCCCACCAGCCATTCTCCACCCCCCCCCCCCTTACTTCCCGGAAAGATCCTTCCAGGGAAAGGATCACCTTCCCCAAATGCCCAGGCTCCACCCTGGCACAGCACTGCCCTTCACTTCTCACCGGGTGAATACAGCCCCTCTTCCTGGGCGTGCATGAGGGAAGTGACCCCAAGACTGGGCTCTTCCACCAGAGAAATGCCTGGATGTTGCAGAATTGAACAAATGCTTAGAGTTCAGTATGATTTCTAGCAAGCCGGAGAACTGTACTTTTGGTAATAATAGTGCCGCCCATTTTGTGAGCTCTTACTAGGTCCCAGAAAACAGAAACTCCATATTGCAGAAACTCACATGTGCTTATTATCTCACTTAATCCTCCCAAGTTAAACGAGGATGTGGAGACTCAAATGGGTTAAATAACTCACCAAGACTGCATGCCTGATTGTTATATTGTGTGCATGTTCCAATAGGGAGCAACAGATTCATCATTATGCACAACCATAATGGAAAGAAAAAATAATAAAAAATATCTTTTAAAAAGATCGTGTGACTGAAAAGGATTCAGGATCCTGTCTGTGATACTAACTGGCAGGATAGTCACATGTAATCCCTCCCATAAGGCTGCCTGGCCATCTGAATGTCCCTGCACTGGGAGCCCACGCTATAATGACCCGGAGGGTGGGAGAGCTGGGGTTGAACCCAGGGCCTTGTGCATGTGATACAGGTGCTCTACCACTGAGCTACACTGCCAGCCTGTAATGACCTTTGACAAAAGTTAGCTAAATGATTCAGTTCCTGGGGTCTGCCAACATGCTAATGTTAACATCTGCCGTTCCATGGGGACCACGGAGGCGGCCTCTGCTGCTGTAAGCAATCTTGTCTGGTTTTGACCACAAGTAATAAAAATCAGAATTGTCCCAAAATCTACATAAAAAGGAATGCCCTTCACTTCTTTAAATTGTTTTGCTATAAGTTTATTTTTAAAAAATCATAATAAAGAATAAAATGACTTGTAACTATAGTCATTCTCAATTGAATATTTTTAAACAAATAGCTTGTGGTTTGTCAGAAGCATATCAATGGGTCATAAAAAATTTTTATATTCTCTGACACCATAACTCACCCTTGGGAATTTATTCCAAGAGTATAATTTGAAAGAGATTAAAGCTCACATACACAGGTATTTTCAGGGTAGCATTGTTTACATTGGAAATAAACCAAATGTTCAATAACGGGGGAACAATTTTGTAAATCTTGGTACATCAATTAACAAAATTAAAAGTGGCCACTTATAAAGATTGAAAGTTTGTGGTACAGAAAAGCAATTATAATATTAAAGTAAAGGAGAAGACTGCAAAATTTTACCTAGTCCATAAAAATTATATAGGCATATTAAGTACCAAAGGAAAACAGTAAAGAATTAGGTGTTTTTAGACTTTGAAATTATGTGTGAAATTTTATTTCCTTTTATTCTTATTAAAATCTAGGAATAAAATTCACATTTTAAATGTTGTTGATTTATACTTTAATGCTTTTTTTATTGTCAATTTCTGTCTGTGCCATAAATTTTAGCCTTGGTTGTACTGTTGGTACGTGGTTGCATAATCCATAAATACTTACTTTTTACTACATCAGTAGTATTCCTTTCCTAGAGGAGTGTGCTTCCCAAATTGTAATGGACATTCATCTCACCTGGGGAGCTTGTCAGACTGCTGTTCTGATTTAGTAGGTCATGGGGGCCCAAGAGTCCACATTTCAGAAAAGTTCCCAGGTGACACTGCAGCTGTGATCTGAGGGTCACGTGTCCAGTGGCAAGGCTCAGAGTCCTCCGCCTGGTGTGAAGAGGACACTGCTGACCTGGTGTCATGGAAGGCAGTGCTGATATTCTGTCTGCCACCCACAGGCTTGTCACAGAAACATTTCTGCCAACTGGGGGGAGTTGCTGGGGATGGAGGGCACAGAGAAATGAATATTCTCTGTGATTCCGGAATAAAGGTGCTGTCTGGCTTCAAGTCTCACGATCAGCATCCTTAAGCCACTCAACTTGAACTTGAATTCTGTCAATCAGCAGAAATAACCAGGTGACACTAAGTAGCTCTAAATAAGAAAGGGTCTTATATAATGGTCATGATATCATCTATCATCATCCTTTGATACAGCTTGGAACCTGATTACAAATCTGAAAATCCCATCTGTGTTAAAAAAAAAAAAAAAAAAAAAAAAAACTTTGTTTAAAAGATGTATATATAAAAAAGAGCTGGGCATGGTGGTGCATGCCTGTGATTCCAGCTACTTGGGAGACTGAGGCAAGAGGATTCTAAGTTTGAGGCCAGCCTCAGCAACTGGGTGAGGCCCTAAGCAACTTAGCAAGACCCTATCTCAAAAATTTGAAAATGTGGGGATGTGGCTCAGTGGTAAGTACACCTGGGTTCAATCCCCAATACCCACACCCACCCACCCCCACCCTCCCCAAAATGAGGAGTTTGCTTTGAGTTACAATAATGGCAGAAAAACCTTAGCCTCGGCCATGAATTCTCCAGGCCTGGTGGTGTGCAATGAGGGCAAGTGCCGTCTTCCTAGTGAACATTCTCCGTGGTGACAGGAAACTCAGGTCACCTCTGTGGGAGAGGCAGTGGCACCGCGTCTGCTTAGAGTGGGAGGGGCTGAGCTGCCCTTTGAGCTGGGGTCATAGGCAGTGGGGGTTCATCTGCAGAGCCTGCTGTTGTTCCCAGAAGATAATAGTGCATTTCCAACTTGCTTCTCCACAGTGACCGAGGCTGGCTTCGGGGCTGACATTGGGATGGAGAAATTCTTCAACATCAAGTGCCGAGCTTCTGGCCTGGTGCCCAGCGTGGTGGTGCTGGTGGCCACCGTGCGAGCCCTGAAGATGCACGGAGGCGGCCCGAGCGTAAGTCCCGGGCAGCTCTTAGAATCCAGATAAAGTGAAACTTAGCACTTGAACCATTCGTACCTGCTCCATGGCGTCAGCCTCCTACAGTGTCTCCTCTCTGAACCCTTTTCTCACAAATCGCCACCAGGGGAACGTGCAGTGTGGTTAACTCAAGGTGCAGTGATACCCATATCAGGGGGAGGTGACTCCACGCTGCATTTGCAGAGAGCATCTCGCAGCCACTCTTGGGCCTGAGATTCATCCAGCACCCAGGCCAAGGCCACGTGACCACTTGCTAGTAGGAGTTCAGAGGCTCTGGTTCCTGAAAGAGCAACACCAGGATTGGAGTGATTTCTTTGATGGCTGAGGGTTTTCCGTGTTTGCACAGAGAGGTTTTTGGTTCACTGAGGCTCCAGCTCATTGGATTTCACCTAAAACCACTTTTCCTCTATTTCTGTTTATTGTGACTTTGCTTTGTAACTGTAGCAGCTCCGGGCTGCTTCTAAACAAACCCTGCTCGGAAATGCAAATCATATTTTCACATTTTTAAAGATGTTTGGTATTTGTCTGTCTTAATATATATAGAATTTACAGGCTGAAAAGGTGTGTGTAATTTTTTGGGGGGGGTTCCATTTTAGGAATTTTCAACTGAGAAAAAAGAAGTTTTATTTTGGGGCTAATCATTTCAAAATAAAATAATTTTCTGACTTTCTTCATCATTAGAATTTTTTTACACATTATTTTATTCATATTCTTTTTTCTTTATTAAATTTTATTTTTACAGACTGCATTTTGATTCATTGTACACAAATGGGGTACACTTTTCATTTCTATGACTGTGCACAATGTAGAGTCACACCATTCATGTAATCATACATGTACAGAGGGTAATACTGTCTCAGTCTACTATCTTTCCTTCCCCCACCCCCTCCCACCCCATTTTTCTCTACACCATCCAAAGTTCCTTCATTCTTCTCTTCCCCCAGCCCACCACCTCCCTTTGTTATGTATCATCATCCTCTTAACAGAGAAAACATTCAGCCTTTGGTTTTTTGGGCTTGGCCTATTTCACTTAGCATGATATTTTCCAACTTCATCCATTTACCAATTGCCATAATTTTATTCTTTATGGCTGAGTAATATTCCATTGTGTTTATATACCACAGTTTCTTTATCCATTCATCAATTGAAGGGCATCTCAGTTGGTTTCACAATCTAGCTTTTATGAATTGAGCTGCTATGAACATTGATGTGGCTGCATCACTGTAGTGTGCTGATTTTAAGTCCTTTGGGTATAAACCGAGGAATGGAATAGCTGGGTCAGATGGTCGGTCCATTCCAAGTTTTCTGAGGAATCTCCACTCTGCTTTCCAGAGTGGCTTCATCAATTTGCAACTCCACCAGCAATGTAAAAGTGTGCCTTTTTCCCCACATCCACACCAACACTTACTATTGCTTGTGTTCTTGATAATAACCATTCTAATTGGAGTTAGATGAAATCTTAGGGTGGTTTTAATTTGCATTTCTCTAATTACTAGGGATGATGAGCACTTTTTCATATATTCATTGATCACCTGTATATCTTCTTCCGTGAAGTGTCTGCCCAGTTCCTTAGCCCATTTATTGATTGGGCTCTTTGTATTTTTGGTGTAAAACTTTTAAGTTCTTTATGAACTTTGGAGATTAGTGCTCTGTCTAGGGTGCGTGTGAAAAAGATTTTCTCCCACTCTGTAGGCTCTCTTTTCACATTATTGATTGTTTCCTTTCCTGAGAAAAAGCTTTTTAGTTTGAATTTATCCCATTTATTGATTCTTGCTTTTATTTCTTACGCAATTGGGGTCTTGTTAAGGAAGTCTGGTCCTAAACCAACGTGATGGAGATTCAGGCCTACATTTTCTTCTATCTGGTGAAGGGTCTCAGGTCCAATTCCTGGATCCTTGATTCATTTTGAGTTTTGTGCAGGGTGAGAGATAGGGGTGTAATTTCATTTTACTGCATATGGATTTCCAGTTTTCCCAGCACCTTTGTTGAAGAGGCTATCCTTTCTCCATTGCATGTTTTTGGCTCCTTTGTCTAATATGAGATAACTGTACTTACATGGGTTTGTCTCTGTGTCTTCTATTCTGTACTTGGTCTGCCTGTCTATTTTGGTGTCAATACCATGCCGTTTTTGTTACTATTGCCCTATAGTAGAGTTTAAGGTCTGGTATTGTGATACCTCCTGCATCACTCTTCCTGCCCAGGATTACTTTGGCTATTCTGGGTCTTTTGTTCTTCCAGATGAATTTCATGGTTGCTTCCTCTATTTCTATGGGAAATGTCATTGGGATTTTAATTGGAATTATGTGAAGTCTGCATAGCACCTTTGGAACTGTGGTCATTTTGATAATATTAATTCTGCCTATCCAAGAACGTGGGAGATCTTTCCATCTTCTAAGGTCTTCTTCAATTTCTTTCATGTTCTGTAGTTTTCACCTATAATGTTCTATAGATCTTTCACCTCTTTGGTTAGATTGATTCCCAATTTTTTTGTTTGTTTGTTTGTTTGGGGGTTTTTTGTTTTTTGTTTTTTTTTTTTTTGAGGCTATTGTGAACGGAGTTGTTTTCCTCATTTCACTTTCAGATGTTTCATTGCTTATGAATAAAAATGCTTTAGATTTATGTGTGTTGATTTTATATCCTGCTATTTTGCTGAATTCTTTTATGAGGTCTAGAAGTTTTCTAATGGAGTTTTTTGGATCCTCTAAATAGAAAATCATGTCATCAGCAAATAGTGGCAACTTGAGTTCTTCTCTTCCTATTCGTATCCCTTTAATTTCTTTGGTCTGTCTAATTGCTCTGGCTAGTATTTCAAGGATGATGTTGAATAGAAGTGGTGAAAGAGGGCATCCCTGTCTTGTTCCAGATTTTAGAGGGAATGCTTTCAGTTTTTCTCCATTAAGAATGATGCTGGCCATGGGCTTAGCATAAATAACCTTTACAATGTTGAGGTATGTTCCTACTATCCTCGTTTTTTCTAGTGTTTTGAACATGAAGGAGTGTTGTATTTTGTTGAGTGCTTTCTCTGCATCAATTGAAATAACCATATGATTCTTAACCTTAAGTCTATTGATGTGATGAATTACATTCATTGATTTCCAGATGTTGAACCAACCTTGCATCCCCAGGATAAACTCCACTTGATCGTGGTGCACTATCTTTTTAATATATTTTTGTATGCAATTTTTCAGGATTTTGTTAAGGATTTTTGCGTCTATATTCATCAGAGATAGTGGCCTAAAATTTTCTTTCCTTGATGTGTCTTTGTCTGGTTTGGGTATGAAGGTGATACTAACTTCATAGAATGAGTTTGGAAGGGTTCCCTCCTTTTCTATTTCCTTGAATACTTTGAGGAGTATTTGAATGAATTCTTCTTTGAAGGTCTTGTAGAACTCGACTGAGACTCCATCCAGTCCTGGGCTTTTCTTGGTTGGTAGGCTCTTGATGGCTTCTTCTATTTCATTGCTTGAAATTGATGTGTTTTCCTGGTTCAGTTTGGGGGGATCATATGTCTCTAGAAATTTGTCAATGTCTTCAATATTTTCTATTTTTTTTTTGGAGTATAGATTTTCAAAGTAGTTTCTCCTTATGTATTTCAGTGGTGTCTGTTGTGATATTTCCTTTTTCATCACAAATTTGAGTAATTTGAGTTTTCTCTCTCCTTCTCTTTGTTAGTGTGGCTAAGGGTTTGTCTATTTTGTTTACTTTTTCAAAGAACGAACTTTTTGTTTTGCCAATTTTTTGAATTGTTTCTTCTGTTTCAATTTCATTGATTTCAGCTCTGATTTCAATTATTTTCTGTCTTATATTGCTTTTGGTGTTATTCTGTTCTTCTTCTTCTAGGGCTTTAAGATGTAATGATGGGTCATTTAGTTGTTGACTTTTCTTTCCTTGAATGCACTCCATGTAATGAATTCTCCTCTTAGTACTGCTTTCATAGTGTCCCAGAGATTTTGATATGTTGTATTGTCATTCTCATGTACCTCTTCTTAGAGGTACATGTACCTCTTCTTTTTTTATTTCCTCCCTGATGTTTTCTGTGTATTGATATGTAGACAAACTGCCATATCATTTTCTTTTTGTACTAGAGGTTGAACTCAGGCACTTGCTACCACTGAGCTACATCCTCTGCCCTTTTTATTTCTTATTTTCAGACAGGATCTTGTGATCATCCTGCCTCAGCTTCCTGAGTAGCTGGGATTATAGGCATGAGCTATGGTACTAACCCAAATCCAATTTCTTAATTGGGGTACTGTGTACACAAAAGCCATGTAATAATTGATTATTATATATAATGTTTTATAAAAGCAAATAACAGGTTTGCTGTCAGGCAGACTACTGTGCTTTGTTTTGTGATCTTACTTCAGACTGTGATCCTGGCAACTGGGGAGGCCAAGGCAGGAGAATTGCAAGTTCAAGGCCAGCCTTAGCACCCTAGCAAGACCTTTCTCAAAATATAAAAATATACAAAGGTCTGGGAATGTAGTTCAGTGGTAGAGCATCCCTAGGCTCAATCCCCTGTACTTAAAAACAAAATTTAAGAAAAAGAAATTCTTCATGCTGGGAAAAGCAGACATTTTTATTCCATTTTACAGATGAGGAAGTTGAAGTTTGGTGGGTTTAGGGAATGTGGGCGGCTTTACCAGTCTGGCAGGGAGCCAGATCTGTACCATGCAGAGCTGACCATTTAATAAAAACTAAAAGTAGTCTAAATCCCAAAACCACTCCTAATACCAGATACTCAAACTCTTTGTTTTTGCCTGAAACTGCATCATCTCAAATGTAAGACTGATGTAGTACATATCATAAGATAGTAAATCCTGAAGAATTCTGGTTTTGCTCAAAACACCAGCTGTCATTGCCCTCACTCTTGGACTTGAGGCTTGGAATCTGTAGACCAAATTCCACTTTCAAAAAGCAGTTTTTGCCTATGTAAGATGCATTTGAAATGTTCCCTTCTTGTCCTGCCACCCTGAAAATCAAAATTCAAAAGACTCTCATA
This sequence comes from Sciurus vulgaris, assembly GCF_902686455.1. NCBI lineage: Eukaryota > Metazoa > Chordata > Mammalia > Rodentia > Sciuridae > Sciurus > Sciurus vulgaris. The sequence goes on along the minus strand of NC_136467.1, from coordinate 15,728,502 downwards.
CTAGCCAGGTGCTGGGGTACATACCTACCATCCCAGCAACTCTGGAAATTAAGGCAGGAAGATTGCAAGTCCAAAGCCAGTCTCAGCAACTTAGGGGGAACTTGTCTCGATTTTTTTTTTTTTTTTTTTTTGTGGTACTGGGGATCGAACTCAGGGCCTTGTGCTTGCAAGGCAAGCACTCTACCAGCTGAGCTATCTCCCTAGTCCTCAAACTATTTTTTAAGGCATCTGGGGATATAGCTCAGTGGTAAAGCATCCCTGGGTTCAATCCCAGTACCATAAAAAGGGGGGGGGGGGAGGTATTTTCATACTAGAAAGGACTTAGAGATTGTTTCAGTCTTTATTAAGAGGGGGGATCTCAGGCATGTGGAGATTCAGTGGCTTGGTAACATCACCCATCTGCCTAGGGGACTGACCCATCAGACCTAAAGTCAAGATCTCTTGACTTCCAGTCTAATGTTATTCCAGACTATGGTCTCTGGCCTCTCAAAATTCTCTTCGTGGCCTGTAACCCTATTTCATTCTTCTCAATGTGTGTGCTCTCTTCTGTAGCGGTTGTGTTTCCCCATGTTAGTCCCTTGTGTCTCCTCCACGCTCACTTGATGTCCTTGTCTGTGGGTGGTAAAGACAGTAGAAGGCTCGGGGTTTATAGACACAGATAGGTGTGCTTGTCAATTCGGTTACTACCTGAGATAATCAATTTATAAAGAGAAAAGCTGTGTCTGGCTGACAGTTATGGAAGTCTCAGACCACAATCAGTTGGCCCTGCTGCTTTTGTGCCTATGGCAGAGCAGTGAGTGCATTATGCCAAGATCATGTGACGGGACAGAATTGCTCATCTCATGGATGGGAAGTGAAAGAAGCAGAGAGGGTGGCATCCCATAATTCCCTAAGGGTTGCCCCCAGTGACCTACAGCACCCCCCACCAGGTCCCTCCTAAAGGTTCTGCCACCTCCTGATAGCACCTAGGGAGCAAGCCTACTCCACTAAACTTTGGGGGACACTCAAGATCCAAACCACAGCAGGGGTGGAGGGTAACACAGGGGCGGGTCAGGAAGGCCCAAGAAGCTGGACACCCCTCTCCTGGGCTCCAGCAGCACCTTCTGCCTCACGTTGTTTTATAATGTTATTTGTGTGTCTGCTCCTCCAATTCCGGATCCCTTGAGATCAGGGACTGTGTCCTATTCATTGGCGTGCCCTTGGTGCCTGCCATAGTCTGTATTTCAGGAATGTTTTCAGTAACTGAATAATAAATGAACTTTCATCTTCTTAATCTGTCTTCCATATTACCCACCTCTGTCTCTCTCCTTCTTACTTGAAATAACTCTGTGCTAATGTTTTTGGTCCATTATAATTTCTACTTCCTTTTGATATCATTACACAAATAGCCATGCCTGCCTCTTCTGTTTATTCAGCTTGGTTTTTTTCCCATAATCTGTGCAGTGGAAAATCCTGTGACCCTTGAACTTGTCCGTTTTAGCTCCAATCATTTTAAATCCATATCCTGTCTTCCAAAGGGCTCGCCCTTCTTGGCGCAACGCAAGAACTAGATTCTGTCATAGTGCTGGATCCACATCTTCCTTTTACAATTAGTTCTTTAACTCCCTCGATGAGTGAGGGTTCTGAGAAGCCTGGCCAACAGGAAGAATGTGTGTACATGTAGAGAGACAGTCATCGGAAGGAATTGGGTCACGTGGTTCTGAAGCCTGGCAAGTCCAAAAGCCGCACAGCAGCTTGGAGACCCAGAAAACTGAGGGCGCAGATGGAGAGGAAAGGATGCTCCGTGGCTTAGGAGAGACCAGTCTTTTTGTCGTATTTGGGTCTTCGACTGATTTCTTGATTCCTACCCACATGATGCGGACCTAATGCCCTACTGCAGTGTCCACTGGTTTGTATGTTAATCTTGTCCAGAAATCCTCACAGAAATACCAAATACCTGAGGACCCCGTGGCCCCACCACGTTGACACATAAAATTAACCACATCACCCATTATTACTCTTTTGGCCTATGGTGCAACGACCAGATCCAATTTCATTTTTTTCCGTGTTAATAAGCAACTGGCCCCGCACCATGTGCTTAACTAGTCCGTCCTTCCTGACCTGAAAGCCCACCTGTGGTGAACCATTCCCCATGTTTGTTAAGTTCCTCTGGCTCTCCCTTCAGCTGCGCTGGTCCTTGATATGTAGTCCTGCCCGTGCCCCGTGAATACCTGTAGCACAGGCCCCCTGCTTTTCTCCTGTGCTTCATGGGTGACTAGCCCATTATTCGCCCTTTTGATTTCCATGTGTATTTTAGATTTAACTCATCAGGTCCAACAAAGAATCTTTGGGGGATTTTTGTTGGTATGACGTTAACTCTATCAGTGGTATGGGGAGATAGCTTTATATCCAAGTATACTGCACATTTCTTCATGGATTTAGGTCTTTTAAATTTTAATAGAACGGGAAGTCGTGCAGTGGTAGAGCTCTTGCCGAGCATGCACGAGGCCCTGGGTTCAGTCCCAGTGCTGTGGCTTCAAGGAGCCAGAGGGGGAAGGCAGGGGTTGTGTGTTCTATAAAGTTTACCTGGTGAATAACAGTTAACTATAATCAAAAGTTACAGATGATTCAATAAAGACCCACCACATCTTTTTACAAATGTTCCTATATGCTTTACATTTTTAAGTAATTTAACAGATTATTTCTATTTTTATAAATTATTTTTATATCTAACAACCTGTCTAAATTCTCTTAATAGTTGTACTGTGTTAGTTACAGATACTTTGGGGAGCTCTGTGTCAGCAGACTTTTCTGAAAATAGCGACAGCTTTCTTCTTCCTTTGCAATCTTTATTTCTTGTCACTTACCCAGTCTTCCAATTCACCATGCAGTGTTGGATAGAGTGGAGATGGCAGGCATCCTGTTCTTATTCCTGATCTGAAATGAGGCATTTTAATAGCTCATCACTAAGTATGGCATTTGCTACAGATTTTTTAGTAAAATTGAGGAGATTACCTTCTATTCTTAGCTTGCCAAGTTATTATATAAATAGAAGTTGAATTTTTTTCAGCTATGCAAAGATTTCGTTTTTCTCTTTAGTGTTGTTACTTAAATTACTTCCAAATACAAATGAAGTCAGGCATAGTGTACATGCCTGTAATCCCAGCTATTCGGGAGGCTGAGGCTAGAGGACTGCAAGTTCAGGCCAGCCTTGGCAATTCAGCAAGACCCTGTCTCAAAATAAAGAAAACAAGTAAATGAGCTTTACATTCCTGGAATAAACCCAGTTTGGTTATATACTATCTTTTTTATGAATAACTGAATTTGCTAATTGTTTTGCAAACATTTTGATACAATTTTTACATCTATATGAGTGAGATATTAGCACACAGAATAAAAAATTGATGGGGGGAAGGGAAAAAAATAACAGAATGAATCAAACAACATTGCTCTATGTAAATTTATGATTACACAAATGGTATGCCTTTACGCCATGTACAAACAGAGAAACAACATGTATCCCATTTGTTTACAATAAAAAAAAAAAAAAAAAAAAAAAAAAAAAAAAAAAAAAAAAAAAAGAATAAAAAATTGAGGAGGAGTCTTTCTTTTTTCTATGCCCTGCACAGATTTGTGTAACATTAGAATATTTAGTTTATTCAAAGTTGTAAACCTGCCTGGACCTGTTTCTTGGTGGGGGGCGGGGGGTAGAATTTTTTTAACTCCGAACTTAATTTTTTAATGAATATAGAACTATTTAGGTTTTCTAAGTGAGTATTAATAATTATTAATAATCGTTTTAATCTGTCTTTAATATACTGGTCTAAAATTGGTCACACACCATGCTCCCTGCCACGGCATAGGGCATCGTGAGAAACTAGTCCAAAAAGGAAAAAGCAGTGGCAGTTACTTTAAAATGATTTAGAACGATGCTGCACTCTATGTAAATCAGTAATCAAACATTCTTAGTTCCATTTTGTGTTAGGATTATGGTCAACGGTATAAAAATTCTCAGCATTGGCTCAAATTAGGATCATTCCCAGGGGTCCTGATGGCTTCGGCCTGTCGGAGCCCAGACAGCTATGATTTTAAAAGCTTCCCACTAGACTGCGTTTTGCCAATGCTGACAAATCCTGGTGTAATGTAGGGCCACCTTCCCAAAAGTGACTGATTAGCGAACTTTTTTGATTATATAGAGGATTTCTATGGGATTACTCTTAGTTATTATCTCTTTTTATTTCAGGTAACTGCTGGGGTCCCTCTAAAGAAAGAATATACAGAGGAGGTAAGAGGGACTATTTGGATACTTATGTGAAAGATCATTTGGTCCTGTTCATCACTGGCTTGCAGTTGACCGTCCATGAATGTGTCTGCCACCAGTGGCCTCTTAGAAACGTGTTTTTCTGGCAGACACAGTGGCACACACCTGTGATCCCAGCAACTCCAGCGTCTAAGGCAGGAGGATCACTGATTCAAGGCCAGCCTCAGCAATTTAGTGAGACCCTGTCTCAAAAAAAAAAAAAAAAAAACTTAAAAAAGGGCTTAGGATGTAGCTCAGTGGTACAGCACCCCTGGATTCAATTCCTAGTAAAAAAATTTTTTTAAATGTGTTTTTCTAAGAATCCAGAAGGAAATGGGTGGGATAAAGACATAAAAAAACATTTATTTTGCACATCTGTAATCCCAGTGACTCAGGAGGCTGAGGCAGGAGGATCACAAGTTAAGGCCAGCCTCAGCAACTTAGTGAGGCCATAAGTAACTTAGCAAGACCCTGTCTGTAAATAAAAAATAAAAAATTCTGCAACTGTAGCTGGGTGGTGAGCACCCTGGGTTCAAGCCCCACTACTAAAAAAAGAAAAAAAAAAAAATTGGGGGCATAACTCTTAGATGTCAAGGAAAGATAGATATATAGGTTTATCTACTATACTCCCAGGACAGCTACTTGAGCCACCAGACCTCGAGGTCTCCAGGACAGAAATAAATATGAAGCTTATATCCATGTTTTCTTTGAACATGGAAGACAACTGTCTTTTGGAAGACAATGCAGGAGCCACCTGATTCCTCCATAAATTGACTGATCTCCTGGTAATTGTACCTGTTACCCTCAGGTGGCACCAGAGATTTCAACCGGGAGTAGATGGACAGGGCTCCTCACCATCCCAGGGCCTTGTGCCTGCTTGGATCCTGGCAGCCAGTCACCAACAGAAAAAGTTGACAGATTCAAGACCCAAATATGTCATTGGACCCAAAACGATTTTGTAAATTATTTTGCAAATGAACCTCTTCCTTCTGCACCCATCTTCCTTGGAGGCAAAATGTGATGCAGGGTCTTCTTTATAAGTTCTAGCACAATAAAGTGGGGGGATGCGTAGGCGAACCCTGCCAGGGTGCTGAGGCCAGCTGAGTGGGAAGGTCTGATGAGAGGTGACACCTGCTCTATGTACCCCTTCCAGAACATCCAGCTGGTGGCTGATGGCTGCTGTAACCTCCAGAAGCAAATTCAGATCGCTCAGCTCTTTGGGGTGCCTGTTGTGGTGGCCTTGAACGTCTTCAAGTGAGTCAAGTCTCCTGCTTTATGGGGGTGCTGTCCTGGGGACCTCTGAACTAAACTTGGATTTGTCCTTATCTAAACAGTACATGGAAATATTCAGCTCTCACTGTTTTTGTTTGACTTGATTTCATTTTAGCCAGTGTGTCCTCAAAATATTATTAAGGAAATGAAATATATATAGTGATTTCCATTTCCTTAGCTTTTTGTTTGTTTGCTTTAATTCCACCGAGCATTTTTGGCTGAAAGACTGAATGATCACAGGAAGACGTTATGGAATTTTCTCTATAAAAACCCTTACTGACTTGAAATATTTGTGTTGCGTTAGAGAGGATTTTCTTTTCCATGCTTTTCTTGAAGTCTGATTTATTTAAACATGATGTGACCACTTTTGATGTTTAAAATATATTCAGTGTTAGGGAGTGAAGTGGAGTATAAACGGTTAGTCTTTCTTTTAAAACATCGCTAAGTGAATACAGATGCAAAACCACAAAGATTTTCATCACCAGGACCGACACCCGCGCAGAGATTGACTTGGTGTGCGAGCTGGCGAAGCGGGCTGGCGCCTTTGATGCGGTCCCCTGCTATCACTGGTCGGTTGGTGGAAAAGGGTCGGTGGACTTGGCGCGGGCCGTGAGAGAAGCTGCAAATAAAGGAAGCCATTTCCAGTTCCTGTATGATGTTCAGGTAAGACAGAATCACAGGGACTCCGGCAGTGGGAACAGAGACTCATTTCTTGCCTCAGTCCAGTGCTGGGAGCATTGCCTACCTAGGTCCTCCCAGCTGGTCCTCAGAACTGCCCTGCCAGAAGGACACACAGAGCTGGGGATGTCCATCGGTCGGGGAGCACTTGCCTGTCATGCATGAGGCCCTGTGTTCAACCCCCAGCACTATATTTTAAAAAAGGAGGTGGGGGTGCTGAAGATCAAAGACATTAAGCCATCTGACCAGGGCAGCCCCAGTCCCAGACCCCACAACCTGTGCTGCTGAAGCCTGCTCTCTGCTCCCAAACAGCAGGCCCAAGGGAGGAGGTGCTTTGGAGAACAGGGTTTCACGGCCAGGGTTCCAAGGACTGACTGGCTGCCTGGGAATGAGACCCTCAAGCAATTTCCTAAGGCTTGAGAAATCTCATGAGGGGAATAGTCCATGTCCGTCTCTGGTGTGGCACATTCCCTCGTGTGTGGGTGTGTGGGTATGTGTGTGCGAGTTTCCCTCCACTGAAGTAAAATACACATCACAAAGTTCACCATCTTAACGATCTTCACGTGCACAGCTCAACAGTATTAAGTACATGCACAGTGTCGTGCAAGCAGTCTCCAAGACCGTTTTCATCTTGCAAAACTGAAACTCTGAACCCACCTGGCAGCTCTCCATTGCCCCTCCCCATGGCCCCTGCACATCACCATCCCACCTTCTGTCTGTGGATTTGATTTCTTTATGTACCTTACATAAGGGGGTCGCACAGTTGCAGGCTTTTTGTGTCTAGTTTATTTCACCTAGCATAATTCTCATGCATATTGTGGGGTGGTGGAAGTTACCTTCCTCCTTGGGCTGAGTCATATTCTATTGTAAGTGCCCACCACATTTTGCTAATCCATTCATCTGTCCGTGGACACATGGTCATTTCCACCTCGTGGCTGTTATAAATCATGCTGGTATAAACACCTGTGTTCAAAGCCTTTCAGCATCAGGGCATGATGGTACACAGGTGTAATCTCAGCTGTCCTAGAGGCTGAGGATCACAGGTTCAAGGCCAACCTGGGCAACTTAGTGAGACCCTGTTTCAAAATAAAAAGATCTGGGGATGCAGCTCAGTGTTAGAACCCCTTGATTCAACCCCCAGCACTGAGGAAAAAATAGTAGCCTATGAGCATATATCAAAATGTCTCCAAGACCCTGTTTTCATTTCTTTTGGCTATATAATCAGAAGGGAGATTGCTGGATTTTCTAGTAAATTTTTAACACATCAAGACAATGAGCCTTAAATTCAAAAATCTGAATTTCCCCAGCCTCCTTCTCCTGGCAACCTGAATTTCTCCCCGCCTCGGTCTATCCTGGTAACCACCTGACATCTCCGTTCTGCATTTCGTGGGCTTTGTCCTGGCCAGTGGATTTGTCCTCAGAGGACGTCTGTGACAGCCAGAGAGCTCAGCCCTCAAGCCAACAGTGGCCTCACCCCTTCCTTCTTCCTTCTCACAATCCACTTCTCTGTGTCTCAGATGTCACAGAGCGTCACATCACTCCTCTCTCCTGCTCATATAAATCAACATTATAAGTTAAGAGGAAAGGAAAAAAAAAAAAAAGCTAGTGAAGAGAGGGCGTAGTAACATTATCCTTAAGCTCTGAGTTGCACCAGCAAGAGCTCCAGGTCAGCTTCTTGCTGAGACTGCCTTGAAGAGGGCTTTCTGTGTCACACTCTGTGGACACTTTGCATATGTTCCCCTCTGTAGTCCTGACTTCCTTTTGGGCAAGAACTGATGAAATCTTTCTATTCTGTGGATAAAAAGCTAAAGCACAAACAGATGAAGGAATCTGCCCTGTGTCCCACAGCCAGAAAGAGGCAGAACTAGCAGGCCAGTGACTCAGAGACCCAGCTTAAAAGTAAGGACATCAGCACTGGGCACGGAGGTGCACACCTTTAACCCCAGCTCCGCGGGAGGCGGAGGCAGGAGGATTGGAAGTTCCAGGCAACAAAGTGAGGCCTTGTCTCAAAAAGAGAGCTGAAGATGTAACTCATTGGTAGAACCCCTGGGTTTCATCCACCCTACTACAAAGTTAAAAACAAATAATCAAAGGATGACAGAATCCTGCCAAATAAGGGACATTATTGGTGCTCAGTACAAGCTTGTAGAATGAAGGCCTCCGGGGATGATTGGGATGGTTAATCTGGAAGAGGTCGGTCATGTGGAAAGGCTATCTGAGGATTAGAATATTCTGGGTTTTGGAGGTGTTTAGGATCAATAGGGAGAGGAAATTTGGAATCAACATAAAGAAAACTATAATCCGAAACTGGGAGTTCTTTGACTCCGGAGATGCTGAGCATAAAGCAGACCTCACAGGCAGCAGGCCAAAAGCCTGCCAAAGCCACCTCAGTGGTGGGTGGCAGAGGTGATCCTTGGTTCCTGTGCCAGCATGTCAACCACACCTAGCAGAATCCCAGATCGATCGACACAAACCACCATCAGGACACCCACTTCTGTGTCCGTGCATGAGTGCCTCGGACCATGGCCCCACCCTGAGCGTCAAAGGCAGTTTTTAAATGAGTGATTTCACAAGCTGTGATTCTCTTGGAGGATGACAGTCCAGCAGGAAGAAGAGTAACAGGAAAAAGCTGGGCTGTCTCAGATGTGAACTAACCCTAAGAGGAGCCCTTTTTCTTTCCACTGATTTTAATTTTTTTCTGCGTTCCATTTATTGTTATTATTAATTATATATTGACTAATTGTAGTTGTATATATTTATAGTGTACAAAGCGATGCTTTGATCCCTAAATACAATGTGAAATCAAGTGAAGTAACCAATCCATCACCTCAAATATTTAACCTTTTTGTGGTAAGAACATCTGAGATTTCCTCGTGCTATTGAGACGTACGGTGCTCAGTTATTGTCTATACTCGCCACACAGTACAGCAGATTTCGAAAAATTAAATCCAGCTTCTTCCTGCTCTGCACCATCGTCACCTCTGAATTCCCATCGCTCTTGGTGATACCACCATGCCATTTACCAGTGGCGAGTTCTGCTTCCTCTAATGTTGAAGTTTGAACACTAGAGAAGCACGCCAAGGTGAGCATATTAAGCAGGTTTTATTTAAAAGTAGTAATACTTTTTCCTGGGAGGGAGAAGGGGGTCATGACTGATATTCTAGAATCCCAAGAAGTGAGCATACCCTATGCCTTTTATAAGTTAAGGTTTCTTTTGTTCTCCAGTTCTCTCCCCGCTTCCCTCTCCTTCCTGCCTACTGACTAGGCCCGGTTTTGCAGGTGAGATGCAAAAACATGAGAAAGGATAGGCAGGGGAGGACCCAGGGGGCATTAATTAGCAGCTCCCTGCCTGTAGACCCTGACAAGGACAGGTAAATTTGGTAATCAATAGACTCTGGAGATCCTTGACATTTCATTCTCCCAGGGGCAGTCTCCAACTTCCAGAGGCAGATGGCTCTCACAGCCTCCATTTCCTCGATTTGACCCGATCCCGTTTCTACAGTAACTGCCTGTCCCCAGTTCTGGCTTCATTGGGATCATGCTGCAAAACCTCTGCTCTGCTGGGGAAGGAGGCAGAGGCTTCGTACCAAGGTCTAAAGGCCCACATCCGATAGGTGACCTCCAGGCCCCTCTGCCAGCCCCCTCTCCTTTGCCTTATAACAGAGACGCTGAATTTGAGAAGCAAAGAATTCAGCGGCCCAGCCTTGGCAGCAGGGTAGTGCATGCAAAGCACAGTTGGTGCTCCTGTCCCCTTTGCTGTCTCTCCGACAGCTGAGCTCCTCATCTGGAAAGAAGATTCCAGATAATGTGAGACCCTCTGTCACCTTGCCTGTAGCCATATCGAAATCTGAATTCGATGGTGCATTCAGTAATGAAGGGCAAAGAGGCCCTGTCTCTGCTAAAATATAAAAAAGGGCTGGGGATGTGGCTCAGTGGTTAAGTGCTCCTGGGTTCAATCCCTGGTACAAGAAAGAAAGGAAGAAAGAAAGAAAAAGAGGGGGAGGGAGGGAGGGAGGAGTATAGTGGTGGTAGAGTACCCCTGGGTTCAATCCCCTGTATCAAAAAAAAAAAAGTTGTCCTACTGTATTACTGTAAGAAAAATTTGGCTCCGTTTGGGTCCCAAGGCAGCTCAGACCCTTGAATCCAGGGGAGCAAGCACTCAGGTGCCCAGTCTGAGTCATAGTCCAGCAACAGCACCCAGAAAGCCACTCCGGACACGGGAACTCACACCAACACCAGAGATTTTATTAGGTGGACAACCAGAGCGTCCACTCTTGGGACTGGGGGGCGGGGAGGGCAGAGAGAATGGCACAGAATCTTCTACGTAGTGGAATTTGGCAGGCTAACAACAATCAATTGGCCTCAATTGTTGAGAAGGGGGCTTGCAGGCTGACTAGTGGACCAATAACTAGCTAGGATGTTTACAGACTGAGGATCTAAGTTGTAAGATGGGAGGGGGAGAAATAGCTGCAGCATAAAGGGCAGGGGAGCAGCTTCATATTATAATTACCTAGGGAATAATGACAAAGGGAAAGTCTATACAGGTTCAGTATGCATGTAATTTTTTTCCCATATACTTTCAATTAGTTGAACTGCTGGTGCAAAACCTGCAGATCAGGAGGGACACCTGTATTCAGTACAGGATTTTGGCATCTTATCTCCTGCTCCGATCCACTTCAGTCTTATGTTCCAGGAGAAGAAACCTGAGCTCATTTAAGTGAATGTGTAGTAGCACAGGAGCTTGGGCCTGATTTCTTTTGTGTGCAAAGTAGAAATTGTCTCCAAACCCTAATGGAAAGAGGGACAGCTAGAGAGAGATGGAAGCACCCAGCACCCAGGGAGACTGGGGGCCAGACAGGAGTGTGCCAGGCTTTCTGACAACAAACCCTCACTTAAAGCAAGAAGCCATCTGCCCTTGTGACTCGAGAGTCCTTGCTGAGCTTTATAGAAACTGAGTTAAGCAGCTGCTGTTACCTAAAGAACTATTCTGCATCATTTTTACCTGAGTAGCTTCTAATTCAAGAACAGTCAATTTCTGATTATGTAGTTCCTAAGGCAGCAGCTAATTGATTCAGAATAATAATTCAAAAATGCAAAATGAGATGCAGTGGCCTAGTTGCCCAAAAGAAGACTACCCTGTGAAAAATAATGGATTTAAATTTGGAACACAGGAGAGTGTTTCCTTGCAGTCCTTTAAGAGATCACAGTCCCCTTTAAGAGACTATTAAAAGTCTTCCCCCAAACCAACTTCTCTTTGATTTTTACAGTTTTACCTCTGACAGTTGCATCTTTCCTGTTGACTAATACAGGGTCTCTATCTGCACGCATACAGGGACATGTCACAGCAGAGATAAAAACTTATCTGCATTTACATTTCATTTGCTAAGAATTCCCTCTTCCAGACATTTTTTCTGGCATGCCTCACCGACTCCCATCTGGAAGGTAGGCTTCGCTCTGCATTGTAGAGGGAAGGTAGGGCTAGGGCATAGCTCAGTGGTAGAGCACTTGCCTAGCATGCATGAGGTCCTGGGCTCCTTTCCCAGTACTGAAAAAAAAAGATAGGAAGGTGATGAACTTGCCCCATAACCAATGGACACCCAATGCAGGGAGTACTGTATTGTAATGACAAGGCTGAAGCCTTGGGGTCACTATTCTAATCTAGTCCAGGCCTTCTACTATGGATGTAAATTTGGGCAAGCTGACTAATCTCTGAGCTTCAACTTACTCCACTATACAGCAGCATCTGACATTGACATGACCTTCACCAGGTTGCTGTGAGGACAGGACAAAATGTCTCAGGGTACTGGGCATGGTGGTGCAAACCTGTAATCCCAGCAACTCGGGAGGCTGCCGTAGGAGGATGGCAAGGTCAAAACCAACCTCAGCAATTTACTGAGACCCTCTCTCAAAATTTTTAAGTTAAAAAAAAAAAGTTAAATTAAAAATAAATAAATAAAAAGAAAGTATCTCAGGATAAAATGCTACAGCATAAGAGCTGCCAATCCATGTTAACTCTCTTTCCCATCATGCTCAACTCCCAGAGAAGTCTTCCGAATTGACCTTCAAGAATTTTTCTGTATCTGGGCACAGTGGCGCATACCTGTAATCCCAGAGACTCAGAAAGCTGAGGCAGGAGAACCACAAGGTCAAGGTCAGCCTCAGAAGTTTAGCAAGACCCTCAGCAATATAACGAGACCCTGTCTCAAAATAAAACTGGTGATTAAATCCTCAGTTAAGAAAAAAAATAGTAACTCATAGGGCTGGGGTTGTGGCTCAGTGGTAGAGCACTTGCCTAGCATGTGTGAGGCACTGGGTTCGATCCTCAGCACCACATAAAAAGCAAATAAAATAAAGGTGTTGTGTCCATCTACAACTAAAAATATTAAAAAAAAAAAAAAACTCAGAGTAATACTCTATCAAACTCCAGGCATGGTTTCTTTTTTTTAAGTGAGTTTAAACTAGGCATTAGAGGCCTAGTATGTCCCTTAGGGTTTATAGAAAAGAAGAGTTCTTTCCCCCCATGCCCCAGTACTGGGGAATAAATCCAGGGATGCCCTACCTGGATTTACAGGAGCTACATCCCCAGTTGTTTTTTCTTTCGAGTCATGGTCTCCCTAAGTTGTCAAGGCCGGCCTTGAAATTGGAATCCTCTGCCTCATCCTCCCAAGTCACTGGGATGTGCCACTGTTGCCCAGCAAAAACCAGAGTTTCTAATGTTCCATGAGAAAAAGTCCTCACCAAATTAAACCAAGACCCCATGGCATTTATGCTTCTGGGTGAGAACTGGGAGCCATCCATGATGTCACAAAGAGTCATTTTTTGTAAAGTAGGAGGTTTGTCACTGAAAACTTGACTCGAAACTGAGTCTGAACGTTGTTTGTTAAACTGGGAACTCCATCTCCATATCCTTCCTCTGACCTTGCAAACATTTTGAGGTGTGACCTTGACGGCAAGACAGGATCGCGTTTGTTTTGTTAAAAGGTCTTTCCGGTGACTTGTATGGAGCCCTGCTCTTGATCACAGTGGGGGCTGGTTGGAGGGGCACCCTGAAGGCAGCCAACCTCCAATCAGAACCTGACACTCTCCCTGCCCCTCCCAGGGGTGGTTTCTCCCCTACTGGTCTTTTCAAAGGCAGGGCATGTTTTGTTTTGTTTTGTTTGATTATTGAGAAATGATTTCATATTTCTTTAAAGAGTCGAACTTGACCAGTTGTTGAGGTTTTATGAGTTTCCTTTTAATTAGACTTAAGGCATTTTCAACCAGAGCCTCAAATTTTAGATAAATAAATATATAATATATATGATGATATATATGTTTATATCTTGTTTATAGCTATGTACATACAGTGGAATTTTTTATTTTAAAAATGTTCATAACAAAATTTCCCACTTTAACTTTCTTTTTTTTTTTTTTGCGGTACTAGAGATGGAACCCAGGGCCTCACACATGGTAGGCAAGAATTTGACCACTAAGCCACATCCCCAGTCTCAAATTAGTAGAATTTTAAAATTAATGTCTTTTTTTTATGTCTGTGTGTCTCTTACATTTCACAGTAATTTTTAAAAGCACTCTAAGGGGAAAGGAAACGTGCCCCTTCTTTGTGTCATCCCTGACCCTACTGGATGGTCTCCCGCTCTTCCCTCCCTGCAGCCACTCACTCATGGTTGCCCTGGGCCTGCCAGCCTCTCTCCAGCTCTTTCCTCTCTGTGCCAGGACTATCTGGGGTATCCTGTGGAAAGCTGCTCCTCACACTGTCCAGCCAAGTAAGCTTGGCATTCATGAATCTCTCTTCCCCCACCCTGGGATGTCCTGCTCTCTTAGTTATGACTGAGCTGCTGTTAAAGACCTTGGGGCATCCAGCCTCGACTGCTGCAGCCGCTCAAAGCCTCCTTCTCTGGTTCTACTCGGCATCCCACATCACCTCCTGTTAGACCAGACCTTCTGCGGACACTGCTCAGATACATTCAGTACTACACTCTTCCCCAGCGCTGGCCTCTGGGTTCTCTCATCTCACCAGGTGCCTCATCCATCTGTGTTGGATGGAGGGTCCTAAGAGAACTGAGCCTCCCGGAGAACCAGTCAACTTGCAGAGCATCCTGCTGACCCGTGTGGTTCCCACAGCCACCCCAGCTTTGTATCCTGTATGGTCAACACAGCACCTGATGAGATCCCTATGCACATCACAAGGATCCTTACAATTTCATTTAAATGCACCCTTCTGCCATGAAAACTGGAATGTCAGGGTGATGGAAGTTTCTAGAAATGCATTATTTCCTCTAAAATTTTGACAGAGTCTAAAAGGAGCTATCAGAGTTGCACCACAAGATAGACAACTGTCTCTACCCCCTCCTACCCCATCCATTTGCACACTTCTGACTTACATTTAGATGAGATGAGACCATTGTAGTCTCATTGTGAGACTATCCATTATCTCAAACTGAAGCAAGTTCTTAAGCTACATTACTTAAATATGATCATGGACATGAACAGTAAAGGCAGTACATATGATAAACCACCCGGACCTTAGGAAATTCACCTTGAGTTGGTTCAGCATGTTCCTAAATCAGGGGAAGGAGCAGATAGATCATAATGGTATGTGAGTGTCCTTAGGCCTTGCCAGATTCTGCCACTGAAGGCCCTTTTCCCTCATCTGGGTGGGATCTTTAAAATCACATATGCCTATCAAGTCCTTTCTTTTGACATGTATTGTTCCGTTGAATAATCAAAGATGACCCATGGGAATTCCTCACTGTCATCTTTCCCCAGGGTCGAATGCAGATTTTCTAACTAGGAGTTCATTTCTTAGACTCAGTTATCTCCATCACACATGGCAGTTGTTGCCTTAAGAGAATGAGATTCCTCCCAGGGTCCCCAAACATAACCTGCAGCTCTGGCCAATGATCCCAGGGTCCCCCGGGAACAGATGCTCAGAGAGCAGTCTCCGGGAAGTCAGCTCGTTTGCCTTTGGTAGCTCAGATGTGTTGGTTTCCAGCCAAGGGTATGCTTTGTGTCAGGGATACAGGGGCCTGTTGTTCTCAGTAACAAGGACCGAGCTGCTCCCTGGACACCAGGTGGTATGTTTGTAATGCAACCCCTTGCACCTGTGGGGTATGGTCAGTGTAAATTAACATCGACAGTTTAGAATTGGACTTTCATTTGAATTAGGGGAAAGGCTGTATGCCAAACTATGCTTGTGCATCATTCAGAATTTAAGCTTCGTTTAAAATATAACTAAAAACTGAAATAATGGCTGTGTACCTGGAGATTTCTGTTCAACTTACAAATTTCTAACGGACCCTTCCCTTTAAAGGTTTTATGGGCATTAGAACAGGTTGTTCTAGTATTACAGCACGGGAACTTTCAACGTACTTGAATTCAACTCCGTGGCCTTGGGAGAACAAAAGAACAGTGTGCTTTCTTACTCAGCATAGCTAGTCTGATGTATGCTGACAGCTCCATTTGGCAGTGTTCTTGCACCTGGGCAGCAGTGTGGGCTCATTAGGGATGGTCAGGTAAAGACAGCAGAGTATACAGCCTCTTCCTGGCTCTTCTAAAGAATGTCCAGTGCTGCAGGCTTTAGCACCAACCCGCAGGACATTATAAAACCTTTGTGTCTCTATTTCTAGCACCTTTTTCTTTGTTTTTTTGCAGATGATGAGTGAACCAAGGGCATATACTAGGCAAGGGTTCTATGCTCTACTACACTGAGCTACATCTCCATCCCTTAGCAGCTTCATTTTTAAACTCTAATTCTATTATACATTTGTTTCTGTTTTGTTTGGTTTTTTGGTCCGTATTTTTATCACCAAAAAAAAATGTTTTAATTTAAGTAACTGTTATCTGGATTTTATAGATCAGTTTAATTCCAGTAAATCGGGTCTTTACATAATTTGATTTAAAAATTTCAGTGGGGCCAGGCGAAGCAGCACATGCCTGTAATCACAGCCACTTGAGAGGCTAAGGCAGGAGGATTGCAAGTTAGAAGCCAGCCTCAGCTACTTAGCAAGGCCCTAAACAAGCAATTCAGCAACACCCTGTCTCAAAAGAAAAAAAGAAAAAAAAAAAAAAAAAGAACAGGGAATGTGGCTTAATGGTCAGTGGTTAAGTACCCCTGGGTTCAATCCTTGGTACAAAAAAAAAAAAACCTTCAGTGGGCATTTCCCAAACCTTTTCAAGCAGAATATACTTTCTTTCAGTAACTCAGCTTCTACAAGCCTGGATCACCATACACCATGAGTATAAGAAAATAAAGACCATCCTGTTCTCCAACTTAACCTTCAGGTGTCACTCAGCTAATGTTTATGGTATGCCAATTGTGTGCAAGAGACTCAAGGTTATTTTCTGGAGTCGCACTGAGTAAGACCACGTGTGGCCATATAAATGGAATAAAATTAAGAATTCAGTTCCCTAGTTGCACTGCAGTGGTCTTACTTCAAGTGCTTTCCTAGCCACACAAGGCGAGTGGCCCTGGGCTGGGGACTGCAGCTGGAAAACATTCCCACTGTGGCAGAATGTCCCGCAGACAGCTCTGTCCTAGTAGAGTATTTGGTTTCCATGAAACAAACATTTCAAAGATTTGGGACGAAATGGATGTACAATGTTTAGAGTGATAGTCTTGATGAATATGAAGATTTTACATAACATTATTTCAGAGACTGGTGGACACAGGCCTTCCGTTGCTTAATACCACGTTTCTCAGTTGTGCATTATGCAAACAGAATACTGGCTGTTTTCGGAAGGAGCTTTGTTTGCTGCCGTTTGCACCTGGGCCTGTGCCTTTCTCTTCCCTTCTTTGCTTGTGGAGATCTTTCCGGTCCTTCCCGCAAGGCCCTTCCCAGTTCCTTTGATGTCTTGCCAGCCTTTGCTGATTTCCATGGTTCCCCTGCAGTCTGGGGCATCCCGACTTCAATAGCGATGTTTGTGCAGACCTTGGTGGCGCTCTGCATTCTGTCACTCTAGTTGATTAGGTGTCATTGTTCCCACTCCACGAGTCCCTCCTCCTACATGACGTCCCCGAAGCGCCGCCATTGTGAAAGTGCTTGCCAGATATGGTTATTTGCTCGTTCAGTGCACGCTTGTGGGAGGCCTACTGTGTGCAGGTCACTGCTAGACACCAGGCATATCAGGATGAAAGCTGTACATAAATGGATTAGCCAAGGGGAAAGCCAGCATCGATGACGCGTAAGCACTCATAATTTATTTTACAATAACATTTGTTTTATAGAAGGTGTCATTTGCCACGGAGCTGTTAAGTGAATTTAGATCTTTGGACTGAGTTTGGCTTTTTTTTTTTTTTTTCAAAGATTATGCTTCTCTCCAAAATCAAGCAGAGTCAAGGGGAAGTCTTTTCCTGCTGATTCAATATAAATAGATTACATGCAGTGAAAGTACCTTATCAGGGCAGTTTCTCATTTTTACACTAAACCCAAAAGATAAATTAACTGATATTTTTATTTATTTACTGGTACACATGAGAGAAAAAGAAACGCTGTCATAGGATTCCCTGGAGTGCTTTGGACGTGGGCTTCCTCCCCGGTGAGTTGAAGCGCTTTATTTATGCAACACATGCCTCACCACCCAAGCTCAGGGTACAGATGGCACATTCCCTCAGGATCTCGAGGGATGGAACTGTACACACTGAAGCCACCAGGAACGACCTTCATCTTCTGCAGGGGTGGTAAGGCTGAGGTCGGGGCAGCAGAAGTGCCAGGGCTGGGGCTTAGACACCAGCGCCTGCTGGAAACCCAGCTTGGCGGGGCAGCGGGGGAGGAGGAGGCCCAGGCTGCCCCAGCAAGTTCACTTCCATGGCTGACTCCTGTTGGTCCAGTACCATCTCGTGTGGATCCTCTGATGTGTAGGGTGGTTGCAGTCTTCCTAAAGGACTGAAACCGCAGCTCATGTGGTCAGCCTGGCACCTCCTGAAGACACTTTCTAATAAATATTAGAAAGGAAGTAACTTCACTGTTGACTGAAGATGCATATTTCCTTATGAAAAGGGTGGAAGCTGGGGCTCAGAGGGGTACTCGTAAACCATGTTCACAGCAGCACTCTTCACAGTGACTGGAAGGTGGAAGCAGCCCCGAGCGTCTATTGATGAGTGGACAAGCCAAGTGCCATACAGCGGAGCGTGGTCACCCTTGAGGACTGAAGCTCTGACGTGCGGCGGCCGGGTGCTCCTGCACGGCACTATGCTAAAAGAAGCAAGCCAGATACAGGGGCCCGTGTGATTCTACCAGTAGGAGGGACCCAGAGCCGCCAGACTCCCAGAGACAGACCGTAGCTTGGCGGTTGCCAGGGCCTGGGTTCGGGGTACAGAGTTACTGTTTAATGCGTGGAGTTCGGTTTTGCTAGATGAAGAGAGTCTGGGGTGGGACTGCATGAAGATGTGTGTGTACTGAGCACCCCTGACTCTGCGCTCAGAGTGGTTGAGATGGTGAATTATAGGTAATGTGTATGTGAGTAAAATTAAAATATCTTAAAGTAGAAACATTGCTTAGAATGTCTTCATGTTTAAAAATAAGACTAAAACAGGTACCACTCACTAATTCCTTCTCTAGGCATCCATTCGTGAATTTTTCCTTAATTATCTTTATAGAAAAGTCATGTTCCTTGTTATCAAATCATAGTCTACTGCACGGTGAAGAGTGAATTCTGTTTTGAAGTGTGCTATGAATCACAGCATCTGTTGCGTTGAACTCGGGGGAAACCTTTCTTTCTGTCAACCCCCCGCCCTCCCTGCGTGATATTACCGAAGGCCTGTAGGCACATTTACAGTGTGCGTTCTCTCCCTTGCTTGCATGCAGTGAAGTGATATACAGTATTTACATCCCAAAGTTGTTGATTTTTTTTCCACCACTGGGGATTGAACACAGGGTCTGGCACTTGCTGAGCAAGAGCACCAGCACTGAGCTATGTCCCCAGCCCGTTTTGTTTTATTTTGATACAGGCTTTCACTAAATTGCTGGTCCGGAACGTGTGATCCTCCTTCCTTGGCCTCCCGAGGAATGGGGATTATGGGCACGTGCCACCGTGCCTGGCTCACATTCCTATCTTAAGGACGAGGAAACAAGTTCAGAGAGGTTCCATGATTTAACCAAATTTAGGCAGGGCCTGTGTTCTCTCTTAGCCTTCCTTCCCCATGACAACCCAAGCTCCTTTGCTGCCCAACCCAGAGGCCTGGAATGGGTACACAGGGAGGCACATGCAAGGGTCCCAGGAACCACGCTTCCTGCTCAGGGAACACAGGGTCCCGAGAGCTGACTTCCCTGATGGAGGGGATCCTTGAGCTGGACGTGGGGTTTTTCCTGCCAAAAAAATTCTCTCACATCCTAGTAATTTTCATTTCTTAAAAACTGTTGATCCTGGCCAGGCATTTATGAACCCACAGAGGAAATCTTTTACTCCAGTGCTGGTGGCACGTCATGCTGATGGTGAGGTCTGAGATTCACGTAAGGTCCCCTCACTGTCCCCTGTAGTGTATCACCTCCTGAACTGTCTTTTCTTCTTTTTTGACGATGGCACCATGAGGAGCCCATGCTTAATAAACAGGACATTTAGAAATCATCATTTATTTGTCCAGATGTCTATGGAGGGCCTCTTAGATTCTCCAGGGACTGTTAATCCCACCTTTAGGTAAACCAGAGATGATCACTAACAGCTTATAGGCCATTCTTCATTCAGCTAATGTGAACATTGACCCTTTTACATTAGAGCTTGACCTGTAGGTCAGGCTTGGTGGCACACATGACTGTAATCTCAGCAGCTCCAGGGACTGAGGCAGGTGGTCACAAGTTCAAGGCCAGCCTGGGCAACTTGGTGAGACCCTGTTTCAATAAGAAATTAAAAGTACAAAATGGCTGGGGATGTAGCTCCATGGTAAGGTGTTCCTGGGCTCCATCCCTAGTACCAAAAAAGAAAGAAGTTGCCCTTGGGGTTAACCCTAGCCCAGCCGCAACCTCACACCCGCACAGTGATTCTTTGTACCACATTCCTGGCACCAGCTCAGCTTCTGCTGAGTTCTCCCAGAGTGGACAGGCCACTGCCCAGAGGAGGCTTCCTAAGTTTTGTCTGGTTGGATAACTCTCTGCCCTGTTTCAAAGTTATTTATACAAATGCACCCTTGGCCCTTGCCAAGCAAGCCCTCAAGGCATGCCACAGGCTGCTGCGTGGGCGACCCCTTCCGTCCCCCCGTGCTCAGCTCCAGAGCCATTCACCAAACAGGGAGGCCACTAACTGCATCATGTGGTTGTATTTTCAACTCACCGTACAATTACAAACAATTCTGTCTGAGGCTTTTCTCTAAGAATCACCTTGTCGGCGGCACGTCCCCTTCTTAATGAGCCAGTCTTATTCCGTAAGACCACCGCTGGTATCTCTCCAGCAGTCTGCATCTAGGTCTCCACGTTGCACCGGGGACCCCATCTCCCCAGGCGCACTCTGCCTGCCAGTATCTGGTCCTCTTGCATGTTTTTGCCATGCCGCAGGATTTCTCACAATTTGCTAATGTGATCATAGATTCGCCTCTGATTTTCCAATAAAATGTTCAATCACGTTGATATCTGTATTAAAATATTCTATTCCTGTTAATACACACACACACAAGCTCTTATTCTATGAACAGTGTTATGTTTTGTTCTTTTTTGGTACTGGGGATTGAACCCAAGCTTCTCTATCACTGAGCTATATCCCCAGCCCTTTTATTATTTTTTATTTTATTTATTTATTTATTTATTTTTTTTAAGACAGGGTCTTACTAAGGTGCTGAGGCTGGCCTTCAACTTATGATCCTCCTGCCTTAGCCTCCCAAGTTGGTGGGATTACAGGTGTGTGCTACTACCCCTGGCCAGACCCTCTTTAAAACATGCACTAACTACTGAGTTATGAGACTCCTATTCTGATGTATAAGACCATTAAAAAGCAGAGTATAAACTACATTTTCAAAACTGCAGTGGAAGAAAATGGTTAACTAGATAAGCACTCAAAATTGGCTGAATATCTGAGGCTTCTTATTTGCCAGTTGACTTCTGCCCTGAACATTTCAGTGATTTAAAAGAAATTGAAGGAGAAATAAATAAGAGTGATTGAAGTAGAAAAGAGTCTGTTTTGAATGCCACTATTGCTGAGGAGGGACTCTGGCAGGGAGTTTTAAGCAAATATCTATCTCACCACACTTTCTCTTCCTTCTTTAACCAGATTAACGTTAAACAGCCTTGGCCAGATGCCGTGGCACATTCCTGTGATCCCAGCAACTCGGGAAACTGAAGCGGGAGGATCGCAAGTTTGAGGCTAGCCTCAGCAGCTTAGAGAGACCCATCTCAAAACAAAATATTAAAAGGGCTGGGGCGTAGCTCAGTAGTGGAGCACCCCTGGGTTCAATCCCCAGTGCTAATAAAAGAAAAAAAAGCTAACAACTTTGTTGTCTCTGCCTCTCCAGCTTCCGATCGTGGAAAAGATCAGAACCATTGCCCAGGCTGTGTATGGAGCCAAGGATATTGAACTCTCGCCTGAGGCACAATCCAAAATAGATCGTTACACTCAACAGGTAAAAAGTGGTACTTTTCAGGGGAAAAAAGAAATTCACCTGGGGTTCTGCAAGTACTCCCCTTGGTTTAAGGACTGGAGGTAACAGCCTCAGCAGCTGAATGAATCAGCAGCGGTTGAAGTGACACCGTGGGGTTGAGTGCTGACTGCCTTATGCTGAGGGCCTATGTCCTCGACATGGGCATCGTTGCCGTGAGACTAGAAGTGTGTCTGTCACGGGTGGTGTCGTCTTTGTATGCGATGTGTGGCCTGTAGTCCGCCTACTGTGCAGGCACATCCAAACTGTGCTTCGGGGAGTAGCTGTGGAGTGCGGCGTGGAAGGCTTCTCTACACCATGGGGTTAGCGTGCTGCCCGCGGAAGCAGATGGGCCAGCAGCGCATGAAGATGGGAACATGTGGGTTCTCGTCCACGTGAGTGGTTTGTTGGCTTGCTGCCGGGATTGTCCACCAATTTCAAAGCTCCATCGTCTTCCTCCGGAAAATGACAGAAGCAAGTTTACAAGTGACCATAAAGGTGGCCGCGATCCAGAGCTTGAGCCACCGTCTCATCCTCTGTGGATAGGCAAGATCAGTCCTCGCACTGCAGGACGTTCTGTCACCCTGACCAGAAGAACCATGTGCCTTGAATGTCTCCACCACTGGCATGACAAGATGGAAGTCAGAGTGCTTTAAGGGCTCACTGTCAAAAGAGCTTCACTAAGAGCGATGTCCGAGCTGGGCACAGCAGCACACATCTGTGATCCTGCCAGCCCTGGGGGCTGAGGCAAGAGGATCGTGAGTTCAAAACCAGCCTCAGCAACTTATCGAGGCCCTAAGCAATGCAGTGAGACTCTGCCTCTACAGAAAATATTTCTTAAAGGAGCTGGGGATGTGGCTCAGTGGTTAAGCCTCTCTGGGTTCAACCTCTGGTACCAAAAAAAAGTGACATCAGTCTTTTTTTTTTTTTTTTTTTTTTTTTAATTCCCCAACTCCTTAATTCTATTTGTAAATCTATTTGTTATTTTGTTAAATACTGCCAGTGCTGACCATGGTATTCTCCCAGGTTTGGTAAGATTTCAGCTATTCATTTCTTTTTGAAATTTCCATGTGTGCTCTCAGCTTATCTTCTAAGAAAAGATTCCCAAACACTGATTTGCACACTGGTGTTGTTTGTGCTGAGATTTCCATGTGTGTGCAATGAACTTAGTAAAATAAAGTCATTGTCATGAAGTTTGAGGGGTTTTATCCCCATGAATTTTTATAACATTACTTAGAACTATCATTTATTCCAATATTAAGTCTAGTCTCTTTTTTAAGTTTTAAAATATTCTCCTTTGTTTTAGGAAGTAATATGGTAATGGTATGGTAAATTTTTTGGTAAATTTTTTTTTTAGTATTTCTACTGGCATATCTTTAAATGGTGATTCTTTTTTTTTTTTTTTTTTTTTTTGGTACCAGGGATTGAACCCAGAGCCACATCCCCAGACCTTTTATATTTTATTTAGAGACAGGATCTCCCTGAGTTGTTAAGTGCCTTGCTGAGTTGCTGAGGCTGGCTTTGAACTCACGATCCTCCTGCCTCAGCCTCCTGAATCACTGGGGTTACAGGCGTGCACCACTACACCCAACTTAAATGGTGAATCTTTATCAGTTCATAGAAATTGTTTCAATGTTTGATCTTCAAGATCCACAATTATGGGCACCATTTCTGAAGAGTGGTTGTGATATTTCCTCAGCAAAATTCTTTGTAACATATGAATAGGGCTTTCAGAAAGAAAATGCCCCACCCCCACAACTGATAATCCTCTGAAATGTTCCAAATAGTTTGGGGCCATATCATAAGAACTCCTATGTTGGTTACCTCCAAGGACTGCATTCCTTTTATCTCTGTCTACCAAGGGAATATTCCTTAAAAGTTACGTGTCAAGTATGTGGTTGCAATTAATTAGCAAAGTCTCCAAGGGACACTATGTGCCATTTAATCATAAGCAGGCCTCAGAGACACTGTCCTTTTTGTGAGACACCACACGTGACTTCCTGCCCTTTCACCTTTGGAACTCGGGTCAGGCATGGGCTTTGGTTCTTAAAAATAAGAGGCTTAAGAAGTGACCTCATCTTAGTTCCTATAATGTAATCGCAGATCAAATAGCCATGATTCATAACCCAGCACAAAGGGTCCTTTGCTTCCTGACGGACTCCAAGAAGGAGCGAAGGATGTGACTGAGCCTCCCCATGAGCCCCTCTCTAGACTACCTTTCTGGGTCCTGGATATTAATAGCCTTGGAAAGTGCTTTCTGCAACTCCTACCGCCCCTGCTGTGCCTTAAAATAGCCTTGCTTTCCCGTCACAGGAGCCTAATGCTGCCTTCTCTTTAAAGAAAATCTCCAGAATAAATAGTAGACCCCCAACCTGCTACATCATGTCCACCCGGGATGAGCCCTCATCCTCAGCCTCTTGCTCCATGCACAAGTGGGGACAGCAGCTCCTGGGGTGCTGGGATCCGAGCCACCATTGCTACAGGGATTGCAGACTGACACTGAGTACCAAGACTAACATTTACACCAGTGAACACATGTCCCTTCCTTTCTTGCAGGGTTTTGGGAATTTGCCCATCTGCATGGCCAAGACACACCTTTCTCTGTCTCACCAACCTGAAAAGAAAGGCGTGCCGAGGGATTTCATTCTGCCCATCAGTGACGTCCGGGCCAGCATAGGCGCTGGCTTTATCTACCCCTTGGTGGGAACAGTAAGTTGAAGGCCCTGCAAACCCTGCTTGTTCAGTGTCACCGTGATGCCTAAATTCCCTGTGCTCTGCCAGCTCTCTGGAAATCGTGTGTTAGGGACTAACTGATAGATAGTATTTGCTACTTTTCTACCAAAACAAAAAACAGCAGGGCTGAGGATGTAGCTCAGTGGTAGAGCACTGGCCTCATATGTGCAAGGCCCCGTGTTCAACCCACAGCACCACAGAAACAAACAAAACCCTCCTCTGCTGTTGTAGTTTGGGCTTTTGTTTTTTCAGAGGTTGTGTTCGTGATCCTTAGAACCATAAAACCGGAACCAGGCCAGTGGCACACACTTGTAATCCCAGCAACTTGGGAGGCTGAGACAGCAGGATCACAAGTTCAAGGCCAGCCTCAGCAACTTAGCATAACCCTGTCTCAAAATCTTAGACAGATGGAAAATCCGGCATGAGGAAGTAACCACTTGAGCTAAAGCCGACCCGTCAAAATTTTTAAAAAAATTTTTTTAAAGCTGGAAATGTAACTCAGTGGCAAAACACCCCTATGTTCAATCCCCATTGTCCCCCCAAAAAGAATCATAAACTGATTCTCCTGGGATAGGGAAGAGCAGACATGGGCGATTCGGTCTGCTGAGTGACTGGTAGGATGGCTTAGGATAGTGATTCTCAACCTTTTGTGCCAGACACTCAGAATTATAATGTTGTGCCGTGGTGGCGGAAGTGGAGGTGCTGCTCGTGCCAGAGCAACCAGCCCAGCCCTCCGAGAGCTGGTCCACCAGAGCCTCGCCCTCGGCCTCCCTCCTTGGCACAGCTCTGGGCTGAGAACATCGTTGGGTCTCCTGGGTTCTCGTTTCTGATGGAATCATTGTGATCTGCACTGCTCTGGTATGATCAGTATGTGACCTCAGGTGATCAGTGGGGAGAAGACAGGAGATGAGCAGAGAAGTAACAGCTTATCAAAACGCTCACAGTCCCCGGTGATGGCCTTCATCCTGGCCGCACCAGGCTGGCCCTCCCTGGGTTCCATCCACGGCCTAAGCTGGACTCCTTCTCAGGGAGCATCCTACGTGAGGTTTGAAACAAAACAGTTCTAACTCATCATCATCGTCCTTACGGACTGATCTGAGCCCAGACGGAAAACAGCCTGACAATTTTTTGCAATAAACTGTAGGGCTCTGTTATGCAGCAAATCAATGGATAGACAAAAAGTGCAGAATTCTTCCCTTGATATCTACACATTTCACCTAATATTGGGCAAAATAACCTTTTTTAGAATTCTTCCTGCACGTGAGGCACAGGGATTCTGGGAGGAGCGGGTATGAGCCGCAGAGGTTTGACCAGCACAGAGACATGTACAGCGTGCTGTCCTGGGGTCTGGGTGCCCTCATGCCCGGGGAAGCCAGGCTTTGCCCAGGGGAGGGAGAGGGACGGAGGTGGAGAAAGTCCATCAGGGGCTCAACCTCAGAGCTGGGGGAGCCACAGATTGCGACTCAAAGGCACAGAAGTACATGGTGCCCCTGCCCAAGGTTGAGGGGCTGGGAGCAGGGCCCAGTTGCTGAGGATCTCAAGTACCGTCTCCAGGAACTTGACCTTCATTCTGTGCACACTGGGGAGCCGACAGAGGTTTGGGGGTTTTCTTAATTAGGAGAAGAATGTGGTCTCTTTGTAATTTAGGAAGATAGCGCTGGCAGCACTGAGGAGAAAGTTTAAAGAAAGAAGGAGACCCAGGGAGGGAAGCCAAGCCAGCCGGGCTGGGGGCCGTGAGGGTGGGCAGTGCAGCTGCAGAGCAGGGTGTGTCACGTGGGGGTGAATCAGAGGCATATCATTTAAAGGCAGCTGTCTTCAGTGGGAATAGGGGAAAGGACCATTCCAGTTTGGGGATTTTATATGGCAGTACCCTCGGGTGTGTAGAGAACCCAGAAAGAAGCAGACTGACAGGGCCAAGAGTGAGTCCAGCTTGGAAGGTAAGAGGATATGTAACAGTCTGTGGCTCCGTTAGAAATACAGACACGGCACCCAGAAGAAAGGAACAGGAAGGTGGCCTTGTGACTTTTTTGTGCGTTTATGGTGCTGGGGACCAAACCCTGGGCCTTGTGCAAGCTAGGCAAGCACTGGACCCTGAGCTGCACCCCAGCCTGACCTTGTGGATTTTAGAAACACAGAGGACAGTGTCCTTAGGTGAGGGCAGGGGCAAGGCTAGCAGAAGACTAGTAAGAAGAGATTAACTGAAGGGGCCCGAGAAACACCCACATTGGTGCAGCTGGCGAATAGCTGGAGTCCTGCAGGGTTTGGGAGGACCACAAAGGCATGCCCGAAAAGTTCTGGGGCTCCACAAAGCCAGCCGCCTGCCTCAGCAGATGGAGGGAAGGGGAGCCCCAGTGTCACTGAAGGGAGAGATCTGTGAATGAAGTCAGGGCCGAATGGCACTTTGAGGTGCACAGTCGGATCCGTGGTTGCTAGGATTTGGGCACTGGGGAGAGGGATTCCCTACAAAGGGATATGAGTTTGGGCGGGATGAAAATACCCCATGTTTTAACTGTAGTAGTGGTAGTTCTGTGACTGCATTTGTCCAAACTCGACAGACCTACACACCTAAAAAGGGTGAATTTTATTGTATGTAAGTATATGTTTATTAACAAAATGGGCTGGTACAGCGGTTTGCATCTACCCAGGAGGCTGAAGCAGAAGGATCTCTTGAGCTCAGGGGTTCAAGGCCAGCCTGGGAAACACAGTGAGGTCCCATCTCAACAAAAAGAAAAGAAAAAAGGATATTGAGAAGAGCTTGCTTTTATGCCTTAGAGTGGCCACGTTGATAGCTTGCCACTCCTGGGCTTCAGTGGGTACAGTCCTTCATTCTGGAGTAGGAGGTCAGCCCAGCAGAGCAGGCCCACAGAGACTGACCAGCAGGAAAGACAAGGGTGCCCAAAGAGAGTGGGACATGGGGACATCCCCAAGCAAAGGTTAGCCTGACTCATAATCAGTCTGTCCTGTCGTACCGTGTGAGATTCAAAACCCCGCAGTAGTTCACCCAGCAAGTTCATTCATTCATTCATTCGTTCATCCAGTGTGTGGAAAGCCCGGCGCTCAGGGCTTCCGGGAGCCCGACATAAAGATGCTGTCTCTGCTTCACACAGCTCACAGCTGATAGAGGTAGACAAAGTGAAATCCCAAGGAAAATGATCTGCCTAAAATATTGTGAATTTGACTGATACCTTATTTCCTTCCTGAGCATTTAATAATCATTAAATAGAAGTCAAAATGTGATCAGAAATCTTTGGAGTCACTAAACAAACACATGAATCTCTTTGTACCCCTGTTAACACCAGCCTATCCACCACCAGGTAAAGACCTCAGCTGTTCTAGAAAATGAGAATTCTATCAACCATGGCTCTTGTCTGCACACCGGGCCAGCTGCCTGCTCCTGATGTCACTCTCTGACTTATGACTAGTTAGAAAATGAGTGTGTGGAATGACCCTGGAGGAGCCCCCTGTGCCCTTGTCTCACCTTGCGTGCTCTGGTGTCCCTCCTGTGGCCACAGGGACACAGTGAGCATCAGGGCATTGTGTGAAATCCTCTGGAAACAATCAGTGTGGGGAGAAGGAAGGAAGCAGGGCCTGACTACATGGTTCCTGGAGGTCAGGAAACCAGCCCTTGGAGGCGGCGGCGCAGAGGGCTGCTTTCTATGACAGAGCAGGAAGCTGGGTGGGGACGGGGAGTTGCACGGGAGAGGCCAGGATCTCCTAATAAGGGCCGGTATTTACTTTTCCTCAGCCCCCCTCTGGGCCCTGCTGCAGGCTGCCAAAATGCTTCTGCTATTCATCACCCATGTGAGAGACAGGATAGTAATTTCCTGCTGAGATGACCAAGGGGAAGAGGAATGGGGACACTGGGGGGACTGGCTCCTCAGGTGGGAAAATTCTAGCAGAATGAATCACTATTACGCTTAGTCACTTCAACATGTGCTTATTAGCGTGCCCGTGAGATGCATATCCATCTACCCACTCCAGAAGGAAAGTCCCAACAGACCTTAAAACCAGAAAGGCTCCCCCTTGGTCTGTTCATTCATTCCCTCAGCAAGTCCTCAGGCAGGCAAGGCCCCAAAGTTCTCGGAGATGAACAAGGTCCGGTCCTTCCCTCACAGGCCTTGTGATGGATTCTGGTAAATAAAACCAGACAAGTAGGAGTGCTGTGGGCTTTATCACAAGGAAGAAAGTCCCTCCTGGTATGTCCTGAATGGACACAGAAAGCCCTTTGCCCCTGGCTGCCCCTCAGGTCTTTAAGTGAAGAACCCAACAAGGACAAGTGCCTCCCTGAAGGGAAAGGGCTCCAGGGGCTGGTTTTGGAGGGTCACATGGAGATATGCTGGAGGGCCCGACTTTTTACCCTCCAGGTTCAACTTGCTAAGTGTTTACTCTCACTTTCCGTCTTTACCTACAGGTCACGTGTTCTTCTACCCTTGAACTATTGCGTCACATTCTGCATAACCAGTTACTGCTGTAGTTAGCGTTGGTCAACACAGTCTAATGCTGATGGTGACCACATGAACTGGTGTGGTGGCTTCATGAATCCATTTCCCCTCTCAGGACTTTTCCATGAAAACTGGAAGTGTCCGGACTCCTCCGCTTGAAGTGGGGGTGTGGTTACCTGAGGCCTTTGCTACCATTCCCACATCCTTCTAGAGTTTTCCGTATATGCTTTAAGGTTGCTCAGTTTTCCTTCCTGAAACATCTTTCTTCATTCCTAGTAAGCTTCTCATGTCCTCTTGCCTCTTTTGAATAATATTTTTCTTATGTATTTTTTCGAACTTATTCTTGAAAACTACAAAATAGCACAAGATTCTCAACCAGCAGGATACCACTTAGAACATCCTTTTGTAACAAAGAGTTGATCAGAGATAGATCTTTGTAATCAGGAGAAAAGAACAAGTCATTTTTTCCCGTCTTCTCTTCTACAAATTACCCTATTATGGTATGTTTCCAAAATTCTCTCAAAGCTGATGGTTTATAAAACCAAATAGTTTATAAAACTTCTCAAAAAACAATCTCATGCCAAAAAAAAAAGTAGTAGGTGGTCTTGGTTTTCCAGCCCACATTGTTTTGATATATGGTCTTTAAGTTTTCATAATTTACAAAGCCTGTTTCATCATTTGACATAAATTTCATGACATAAAAATACTAACATGGTAGCAATGTGTATGGAATGATGCTCTTGAAAGTTAAGTTACATTTCAGTCAGGAAAAGACCAGGAAGGTGACATCAAAACCTTAGCATGGGGCAGTGATATGATGAGTAGCTTTTTCTCTTTGCTTCTCTGGATAGGCCAAATTATCATATTGGACATCTGTCAATTTTATAACATGAAAATACAATAAATGGGGAGACGATAAACGTCAAGTTCTTGGGAACATATTTAACCCGAGTCAAACAGTCGTGAGGGACTCAGAACACGTGCACATGCATATCAGGCCCTTGCTGTCACCAGCCCATCCTAGCTGCCCTGCTGTGTTTCAAGACCTGAAAAGTCAGGACCAAAGAAAAGACAAAGAGCTTAAATGTACCTGTGAGACACGCACTCCTGCACATGGATCTTCTTGCTCTGTCTCTGTTCCTCCCAGATTCTGCAAAGTCAATTCAGGATTTTTTCCCCATGGTAACTGGTCCCAGGCTGCTTCGTGCATACTGTTTTGTGGTGAAGGGAACCCCTTCTTCTCAGAAGGCGTTCTTTAAACAGTGATACATTTCCAAAGAGTCGGCAAAAAGAGGTACCTGACCAAATTTGAATTCTTAGCCGTTATTTCATTTGAACTTAGTTTTTGGTGTGACTGTTTTACATCATGTTGAGGCAAAGAGCAAGGCCCTGGAAGAGCCATAAAGTTATGCCATAATGGCTACTGATGATAACAACCTGGAATCTCAGGGTTTAACTGTCACGATAAGCCTTCTTATAGCAGTTGGTGCCACATAGGACAGGAGGTCAGGGTGTGGAACTGTAGAGGAATAAAGTGCTTCTGTCTTGCAGACAGATGAGGAAAGAAATGCACAGAGGCTGGAGACTAGGAGTCTCAGTGGTTAGAGCCTGTGCGACTCTGGTTATCTTTGTGCAGTTCCTTCCTTCCCTCTGTCCCCCTGCAGTGCCTTCCCTTTGGCCCCATGCCCTTTCTGGGGCAGAGGGTGACAAGAAGGCACTGCATGCTTACACACACGTTTTGTTTTGTTTTTTTCTCCTGTGGGGATTGGCCCAGACCAGACCCATCAAAATGTGGAAATCTGTGCAGGGACAAGGGACTAAAGATCAGCAAAACAAGCAGTTTATGCAACTGGCGTGACCTTTGTCTTCACTCTGGGTGACCTGACCAGGCCACATCTCTACCCAGGTGCACCCCTGACGTCATCGCCTGGCTGGACTCGGGAAAGCAGGAAACTGCTGGAGCGTGTGTGGGGAATTAGTGATGTCATCCCCGGCCAATGCTGGCAGTGCTGGGTGGAGAGTTACTGGACTGAGTACAGAAGGCGTGGGGGGGCCACCCCGCGGAGTCATTGCCACTCGTTCTCCCCCCACCCGCTTCAGTTGAGCTGACTCTGTTTTCCCTTCTGCTTCCTCTGCTGTAGAAGTATGTACTGAATGTCCAGCTGCCCGCTGGGTCTGATTCAGGTCAGTGATGAAGTTCTTTTCAGCTCCATGGGGTACATTCCCCTCCTACTTCAGAATCTGTGGCTGTACACTTGCTCCAGTGGGTTAGGCGGATTCATTCAGACCTTTGTAGGCTTAAATCAAATGCGTGACTCCTCACATTTTGCAGAGATTTATGGTCAGTTACATAGTGAGAAAATTAAAGATTCACTCTCTGGGCTGAGCTTTAAGTGAGATGTATAAGCTGTAACTCAGCCAAGGGCTCACCATGGGAGGCCGTGCAGAACTCCAGTAGCCTGGGACGCCCATCAGGAGCTCAGCACCCGCATTGCCAGCAAAGTCACCCATTCCCCATCTCTCCCTCAATTTCCACTTCTGCCTCCACACTCCCACCCCAATAAAGAAATAAAGAAACTTACAGCTTATTTTGCACAAGTCCCTGCAGATGACCTTCCTGTCTCCAGTGCTTCTTGGCCCTGATTTGGCCTGACACCTGCAGTCTCTCTGATGAGTTTGAAACTAAGCACATTCAGCCTGTGTCCTCTAACCCCATCGCCGAGTGCCTGTCGATTTCCTCTTCCCTACCCGGCAGGGTCCCCCTTCCCCACAGCCTTTCCTTATCTCTGCATCAGAACTTCCTGCTTTCTCCCAAACATGGTCCAGGCGCCCACTGCATTCCTACATTAGATTGCCTGGCTGCTATGCCATCACGCCTTCCACCAGGGAAAGTCACATGCATCTGACCAAGAGAGGAGTCTTCCTGTCTTCATTATGCATGTTCAGGGGAGAGGAAGGTGACCAGCATCGTTCTCAGTTTCCAGAAATTATTTATCATACTGACAAGAGTAAAAAGCTTTGTGACTCATGGAAATGATATTTTCCTCTCTGTCACATGAGGTCATCTAGGTCTAATCCATTTGTTTAGAGGATCTGTTCTCCCCAATTTGATGTGCAAATTTATTTTTAGCATAAATATAAAATTACTCTCAATAGGAAACCAGCCTCAGCCAAGAAAATATATTGAGTATTAATGTTGCCAGATATTCCTACTGTTGCATTGAATTTTTAATCCATTGTCATTAATTCCCATGTGAGGGTTCTTTTTCTTACTTTCTGCGTCTGTGAAAGAGGATGCTCTGGATGCTTTCTTGTCTAGCCCCACAATCAGTGTATCGGTCAGTTGTTTTTTCTTGGGCTTGATACAGTACTCATTTCTCTTCCACTTCCATCTATAGCCTGCTTGTTTTCTTTCCCCCATTTTTGGTTTGGAGTCTTAATATAACAGTGACAACAAAGATAAATCTTGGTTCAGAACTTCTGAGAGGCACCAGCAAATAATCTGGCGCTCATGGAGCTTCTTCTACTCTGTGCCTCTTTATTACTTTCCTTAAACTTTGCTAAGAGGCACATAATCAGAAGCAGCTAAGCAGCACGTGGAAAGAAAGTAGAATTAATATAAACCAAATACCAGTTTTGCAAATTCAGTAACCAGACCATCCTTGGAGTCAGCTTGAGGGTTGAGTGGGTAGGATGAAAAAGGAAGAGTGAACTTTTAAGAAAAACCTCATCCTTTAAAACTGGAAATGTGATTTATGGAGACATATAATTGATAATTTCTGGAACTACTGGCAGTTTATGGAGTTATATCAACTTACCACAAATATTTTCAGTTAATATGATATGAAAGGGTGGACAATTATGTACATGTATCTAAATGTATGTAAATATTTTTATATATGTATTTATATATAATTATATGTTTACATATATGTACATATTTACATATATATTTACTTGTGTCAGGTTATATAATATATAATATGATTGCATATATATAACATAGGTAATATGTAGTATGTAATATATGTAAATATGTCCATCTGTGCATATCATATTAAAAGAAAATATTTCATGGTAAAATAATTTTGAGATTATTGGTTATCACATACCCTTTTCTTGGACATATCACTGAAAATTCAAAATGTTTACCTATTTCTGGCTATACCCACTGATATAAAATAAGAGAACAAGTGTAAAATAGATGTGGGGGAATAATTCATGTTTTAAATGGTCAATGAAAGAATTGTTATCAAGTTCCTGGAAGACCCAGAATAAGAATTCATTACCTCCTTGACAACCCTGGTAAG
Organism: Sciurus vulgaris; assembly: GCF_902686455.1. NCBI lineage: Eukaryota > Metazoa > Chordata > Mammalia > Rodentia > Sciuridae > Sciurus > Sciurus vulgaris. The sequence continues at coordinate 15,695,232 of NC_136467.1, read as the reverse complement.
AATGTGCTAGGTGCCCACACTAAGCGTGCTCCCCAGGCCATTTGTGATAAAGTTACCACAGTCTGCTAAGGGAGAAGCTGATGGCAAACAACAGAAGAGGCTGAATCTGTTGTGGACGCCAGTCTCCCTTTGAGATCCGCCTGACACTAGGACTCAGCTGTGGAGAGCGTAGGGCCCGTGCGTGCTGTTTGTTGGCTTCCTCAATTCATCATCCAGGACTGGAGATGGGGAAGGTGCCCCTGCAGGACCACCAGGAGGCTCACCCACCTCCAGACACGCCTTCTTCTTTCCAGCACACTCTGTCTTTCCTGCCACTTCCCAGCTGAGGCACGTGGCACCTCTGTCCTTTGGACACCCTTAGTTTTGCCAAGTCACCTTGCCCAATATCTCCTATTGGTCCAGGCTCTCCAGAGTAGGAAGTCTGTCTCCAGTTCTCTTTACCTTCCTACAAGGGGAAGCCCAGTGCAGAACATTCCTTAGCACTGGTGTCCTGCCAACTCCAGTGAGCAAGGGAATCTTGGAAGTTCACTGCCAGTGTAAACTCCCCAGTACTAGAGTCAGGCTCAAAACCAGTCTAGAAATGTCTTCAAGGAGTTTTTTAGGAGAGACTGAAGGACTCACAGATTCTTCGAGCCTTTGGGATCAGTGCTCTGGGCTTTTTTTGTCTAACCAGTTACTAACCAGCAAGACTATAAAACCAGATCCAAATAAATTAATTTATTAATATCCTGAGATAAGGACCCACAGATCAAATATTCCGTTGTAAAGGAAATAACAAACTCTCAAACTGTACCATCACACTTTACCCAAAGCACTTCTGTGATCAGCTGTAAGAAAATTCATAATCAAACCAGGTGCAGTGGCATACTTATGTAATACCAGTGGTTTGGGAGGCTGCAGCAGGAGGATGGCAAGTTCAAGGCCAGCCTGAGCAACTTAGCAAGGCCCTAAGCAACTTAGTGAGACCAAGTCTCAAAATAAAAAATGAAAAGGGCTGGAGATGTAGCTCAGTGGTAGAGTGCCCCTGGATTCAATCCCCAGTACCAAAAAGAATAAGGAGAAGAAAGGAAAGAAAAAGTTCATAATGAAGCAATTCCTCAGTGGACATCTACAGGGTATCCTATAAGTCAGTCAATTCTGACATCGTCTACCTATAAATAATATGGGATTCTGTAGGTTGAGAGCCCAGTCCCACAAGGCTGCCCTCACTCCCAACACTAATGGGCTACCCATATTTCTAACAGACTGACTGACTAAAAGCTACCCACCTTGGCTTCAGCTGATTTGTTAGAACAACTCCCAGGAGGCAGGAAGCTCGTTACCAGTTTACTCTAAAAGCCATCATGAACTTACGCACGGCCCAACGAAGAGGTGCACATGGTGGGGCTTGGGAGGGTCCTAATCGTGGGAGGCAGCTCTGTGCCTGTGGAGCTTTCCCAACCTGCAGGCGTCTCACCAGCCCAGGATTTGTCAAATCTTGTTCTAGAGTTTTCTAGACTTTAATCCCAACCCCCTCCATTCTTAGAGGTTGGTGGTGTCACCTTTTGGGGGGGCAATGGTGGACTGAACCCAGGCCAGGGCCCTGTGCATGCGAGGCAAGCGCTGTGCCCCTGAACCTCACCCAGCTCCCAACTTCTCCTCTCCTCAGTGTTACTGAACCAGTCTGTCTGCCCACCACCCGAAGGATGGTCCCCAGCATGAAGAGTTTCGCAAATAAAAGAGTAATTCACCAAGCAGCCAAGGATAAGGGGACAAAAGGCCCGACTCAAATCCACCGCCCTGAGGATAAGGTTATGGATGTTTCAGGGCTAAAAATAGAGTAGTCTGACGTGTGGGAGGGTGAGGTCTGAGATCTGCCCATGCACCGACTTCGTGGCTCTTCATAGGACACATGTTCAGGAAAGGGTGACCTGAGGTGCAGTTTGGGATCCGCAAGGTCACGGTTGCCCATCAGATCTGCAGGTCAGTGAGGGTGATGTGGATCAACAAGTTTGAGCCAAAGGAAACTTCCTCAAAAGTCCTTTGAGGGCTGGGGTTGTGGCTCAGTGGTGGAGCGCTTGCCTAGCACATGTGAGACCCTGGGTTTGATCCTCAGCACCACATTAAAATAAATAAATAAAATGAAGGTATTATGTCCATCTATAACTAAAAAAAAAAAAAAAATTGTTTTTAAAAGTCCTTTGAAGAAAGCTTTAACAGATTGTTGGCAAGGGGAACATATATCAGAGGTGTGATCCGTGATAAACTAACAGGTTTTCCTTGACCAGTTTTCAAAAGAAAAGATGTGTTCTTTGATTTTTTAAATTTGGCTAGAAAAGGAGGATGACTTGAGTTTCTTAAAAGAGAAAAAAATGTTGCTTTCGTAAGGGAACTTGGTTATGTGAATTTTGCTGTTGGCTTGGGGCCCCCTGGTCATCTCATTAGCATAAACTCAAGTATCATCCACAGAGCTCATTAGGAATAACAGAAGGTGCTCCTATCACTCTAGATCTCAAGGGTGTTTAGGGCCCTGTGACTGGAAGTGAGGACAAAGACAAAATACACAGCAGGCTCTCCACACCCATGAGTTCAACCACCTACGGTCAAAAATACTCAGGGGAAAAAAAAAGTGTCTACACTAAACATGTACAGAATATTTTTTCTTGTTATTTCCTAAACGATACCCTATAATAACTTTTTTTATTTTCATTTCTGAGGATCAAACGCAGGTCCTCACGGATACTAGGCAAGTATTCCACCACCAAGCTACCTACATCCCCAGCCCCAGTATAACAACTGTTTACACAGCATTTACGTTGCATTAGGTATTGAAAGTAATCTAGAGATGGTCAGAGGATTGAGATATGGGAGGATTCTATAGGTTATGTGCAAATGCTGCACCATTTTTTGTAAGGGACTTGAGCGTCGATGGGTTACGGAGTGCATGAGTAGGGTTTGGGGTGAAGGTCCTGGAACCAATTCCCTGCAAATGCCGAGGATTGTTGCTTGCCATATTAAACCACACCCACCAGATTGGATTGCTCCGCAGTCCAGCCTTTTGTGTGGAAATGTGCTTGTCCACATTTTGTACCAGCGTATTGGGTCCTTACTTCAACCTTCGCCGTCAATGTCGATGTAGTCTTCATCATAGCCTCCTTACCAAAGCCCAGACATTCTTCCAAATGCTTCACATAAACGAGCTTACTACTCACCAGCCTGTGAGCAGAGTAGGTGCTAAGCAACAAAGGAGAGTTCTCATATTCTGTACATATTAAAGCTTGTGAGCTGGGCACAGTGGCGCACACCTGTAATTCCAGCAACTCAGGAGGCTGAGGCAGGAGGATCAGAAGTTCAAGGCCAACTCTAACAACTTAGCAAGACCCTGTCTCAAAATAGAAAGGAGGAAAAAAAACTTTTTTTCTTTCTTTTTTTCTCTTCTTCTCTTTTTTTTTTTTTTTTTTTTTTTTTTTTTTTTTTGGTTGTTGTTGCCCAAGAATGATACTTTATTTTCAGTGTGCTCATGGTGCTGGATGTGCTGAGCACTGAGATGCATACCTGAGCATGAAACCTGGCGCTGCCCTCAGGAGGCAGCAGGATGTTGGGTAAATAAGACAAACACATCTGAGAAATTAAAGCAGCCTGTGCTTTCTTTCTTGCCAAAAGAAAGGTGTCAGTGAGATGCATGAGGTGTTCAAGGGTAGCAGAGACCACGGTGAGTGAGGCAGCTGGGAAGGCTGGCTGAAGAGGTGAAGGCGTGGATGATGTGCAGAGCCTTCGAGATTCTGTGGGCAGTGGACCACCTGGCAGCGACCTCCTGGAGGGGGAGGGGACTGAGGTTGAGAGACCTTGAGAGGCGGGTGCTGTGGCCTGCGTATGAGCCCCAACAGGGCAGCAGTGCAAGTGGAGAGGAAGACATCTGCAGCCAGGAGACTTGGCAAATTGGAAGCACTGGAGCTGACAGGTGGCAGAACGTGAAGAAAGAGCCAGGGGCCTGCTGACGACCTGGAAGATGGCGCAGAACACGGGCAGCCAACTGGCTTTGTGCTTGAGAGATGGCGCCATGTTGATTGAGGTGCGTGTTTGACATCCGTGTCCAAGCGGCCCATCAGACAGCTAGAAACTTGTTTCTAGAGTTTAGGAGAGAGGCTGCAGCTAAACTTTGGGGGGCTTCTTAAATTGGAATGATACACAGCCTCAGAATTTCCTTCCAAGTCAAAACATCTCTTGCATGTTTAATAGACTCCGAGGTTACTGAGCCTGAAAGATCTAATCCCTGCCTTGAGAGCTTAGTTCTGGGAAAAACAGACAAATGGATTCATCCACACAAAGTGCTTCAAGTGCCAGGATGCAAAGGGACACAGAGGAAAGGTGGCCATTTCTCCTGTGCTGAGGACCTACCCTGAAGTGCCTCTAGAGGTTCTAAAAAGGAGCAGCCTTTACGGAGAGGAGCAGGGTCACGCGATCCAGGCAGAGCCATGACAGCAGCGGACCACAAGGTGCCTGAGAGGCTGAAGCTGGGAACCAAGCTTGACCCTGAGGCAGCGGGTGAGCGTCAGAAGGCCTAACCCACCGGGGCCGAGGGGCACCGTTCATGGCAACCTGTGGGAGCACTGGAGGCAGGGGTCCTGAGGCAGTGTGTCACTTTCTCTCTGGACATTAAGGGCTACTATTTGTAACAGGTCAAGAGCCTTTAAACTCGTTGAAAACTATATCGTGCAAGTAAATAGAGTTGCCCACCATGTAACTCACTTAACTCACATAACTCACCAATAACTTCGTATATTATTTGTTGACTTCTACAAATACTGCTGACCCAATACAACCCTCCACTTTCGACTTGTTTGCTGCTGTCCCAGAGCCATTATAAGGCCATCGGGACCAGTAACAGGTTTCCATCACCTTTTTTCTCTGTCTTATGGTGTGGTTGATCCTCCTTCCAAGTGTTGAAGAGTTAATTTGTCATCAAAGCTATAAAACCAGTTAGAGGTGAAAAGTTCCCTTTTATACCCTCGCATCCAAGACAAGCATGAATCCCTACTGCAATGCTTATATTAAGAAAGACTGACTTTTTGATTTTTTTCTTTTTTGTTTTTTTAGCTAGTCATGGTGAACGCACACCTACAATCCCAGTAATCTGGAGGCTTAGACAGGCAGATAGAAAGTTCAAGGCCAGGCCTGGACTCCCAGCAACTCAGGAGGTTAAGGCAGGAGGATCATAGGTTTGAAGCCAGACTCAGCAACTTAGCAAGACTGTTAAGAAACCTAGTGAAACCCTGTCTCAAAAAGAGCGGGGATGTGACTCAGTGGTAAAATGCCCCTGGGTTCAATCCTTGATACCCCCTGCCGAAAGAAAGGAAGAAAAGAAGGAAGGAAAATTAGTTCAAGACCATTCTCAGCTATTTGGTGAGACCCTGTCTCAAAATAAAAAAAATTAGAAGGGCTGGGTATTTAGCTCAGTGGTAGAACACCCCTGGGGTTCATCCCCAATACTACCCAAAAGCAAGATATGTGGGGTGGGGTGGAGAGAAAGGTTGTAGCTGGTATGCATTCCCTTCTGCAAGGACTCATCACCAAAAGATCAGCCCCCCAAATTGAGGGCAGACAGTGGAGCTCCTGGGTCCCTGAGATAGTCTGCGCCCCCCTCCCAAGTTAATATGTAATGAATTTAGCAAATTATTCATTTTCAGTCCTTCATGCCATTTAAAAATAACTTAGTTAAAAATGCCTTTCATGTGGATTAAAGGCTACAGAGGTGGCTGTCAGCTCTTGATCGTGTAGGATCGTCATACCTGGCTGTTTTTCCCCTCACAGTTGTTTTGATAGCTGGAGGTGGTAGTTCTCATATTGCTAAGTTTGTCCTGAAGAGTGGAATGTACTCCTTTTGGGAGGTAGAAAAGCTTTCTCAGGGACAGAGGGAAGAGACACCAGCTCCCAACAAAGGGACCCAATGGAGATCCGTCGGCTTCTTTGAAGCCCTTTGGGATTTCATTTGAGGTGTTCTGTGGGGCCTTGCATTTTTCTGAAAAACTTCAGAAGAAGAAAAAAAAATTTTTTTTTCTACAACCACATCACTCAAAAAAGAACAGAAGGTTTCATGAAGAATAATGACCCTTACGCATTAGAACTCAGACAGAATTCCTCCTTTATTTGGACAGGGAACAGTTAATGGTATATGGAAACCATGTTGAGGAATCTCTGCGGCACTAAAGAAAACACACACCCATAAATCCTCCCCAGCACTCCGTGTGATCACACATCCCAGCTGAGGACAGTGATGGAGTGTGCCAGTTCATCTCGAGTGCACGCGCCTCCGCGGCAGCCCTGACGCCCCAGCCTCCCCTGCCCATTCTCAGCCTGCAGGTCCGCGCCTGCGCCATTGATCTAAACTGCAGCAGGCAGTGAGTCTGCTCAGCTCCTCCATGTAATTTTCTTTCTTTCTTATTTTTTCCTGTATCTGTTTTTTTCTTTCCTGTATCTTCTTTATTGAGCCCATGAACAGACATTTTTTCTGGCCCCAAAATAATTAGCTCCTTTCCTATAAATGCAATGTGTATCCTAAAATAAAAAACACATTCAAGGAGAGTTAAGGATAGTGAGGGCTATCTAGTTTCAGTCCAGAATGATTGTTATATATGTGTGTGTATATGTGTGTAGCTCATATATTTAGTGATTATATGTCTAAATGTTTAATGCACTGGAGAAACAACTGGTGTGTGTAGTGGGGGGAATGAGATTTGGTGGATGATAATGTCAACAGTGTAAAAATGCAGAGGTCTAGGGGTGCAGCTCCGTGGTACAGCACTTGCCTAGCATGTGTGAGGCCCTGAGTTTGATCCCAACACCCCAAAACAAATCAAAAATAGCCATCAGAGCTAACCTTCTGGAGCACTTAGTAGCTCCGAGTGCTTTCTGGGTTCTAACTCATCTAATGCCCCCATCACCCCTTCAGGGCTGTCATATCACTGACTATTTTACGCTGGAGGAAACCAAAGCACAGAGAGGTTAAGGAACTCACCCTGGTCATAGGGATAAAAAGATAAACAGTGTTCAATCCCTACGTTGTTTGTCTCCCTAGAAATATTCTGCCATCTTTGTGCCAGTTATGTGATCTTAATCTCTCATCCTCTGTGTTCTGGAAGTGACCCTTGATTCTGCTACCTAGCTCATTAGAAAGGAATTATTCCTGTGTTCTGCAATTATCCCTTTGTTCTGGAATTATCTCTTCCAGAACAATACCACTAGGTAGGAAGATGGCACCCCAAACCTTATTATTTTATATACATTCATTCCATGTAGCCTCTACATTTTTAGTAACTCAGGATGGATTTTTAAAAAATTTTTTCAATTGGTTATCAGAAATCAGTGTATTTTGTACCACAGTTTCTTTATCCATTCAGCTATTGAGGGGCATCTAGGTTGGTTCCACAATCTAGCTGTTGTGAATTGAGCAGCTATGAACATTGATGTGCCTGCAATGCTGTAGTATGCTGATTTTAAGTCCTTTGGGTATAGGCCAAAGAGTGGGATAGCTGGGTCAAATGATGGTTCCATTCCAATGAATGAAAATTAAAAAAAAAAAAAGAACCAAATAGGGAAAAAAAAGAAAGAAAAGAAAAGAAAAATCAGTGTTGCTCCAAAGGGAAAATTTTAATTATGTCTTGTTGAGATTCTCCTGTAGCTTTTCTGGTCGACTAGTACTTGCCCTGGAACTCTCCTAAGCCACACTTTATGATGTGGATCTTGGAGTCACCATCATCTGTTACGCGAGGCAGGTTCAGAACTTTTCTAAGAGCACCCTGGCTGCTCTCTGTTTGGGTGGGTTGAACATCCCTTTGTTTGAGAAGCCTGTTTCATATTCTTCATTTCACAAAAGTATTATCAGCCCTCGCAGATGAGTGATTGAGCCAAGCGTGGGGACACGCCCCGCAGGATGTGGGGTACATGCGCTCAAGCCACAGCAGAGGTCACTCCACATGACCTTGCACTGTCCCTTCCCTGCCTGTGTATCAAGGCCCCCTTGAGAAAGGGTACTTGTTTGAATTAGAAGAATCTGCAGCTGTCCCTTCCTCTGCAGGCGATCTGGTTTCTATCCCCAGACCAGGTTGTCCTCGGGAGCCCTGCCCTTAACACAGCATTAGTAACGTGTCCCTGTTGTCTTTTGAGGGCACTGGAACTATAAAGAAGAACCTGTGGAAGAAACATGTTACCGCAGGGCCCTGCTCTTACCCAGCATCCCCTGCAGGAAGCTCTCAGAGGAGGCGCCTGGTCCTGTGGGCTCCTGTGCACTTCTTAGCCATGTGGGACTTAAGGTGACCTGCAGCTGTGTGCTTGTCCACTTCTCCAGCCAGTGGCCAGGCTGGGAGGGCAGGGACCAATGCTACTTATCTCTGCATTCTGAATGCCAGGGCCAGCACTTGGCACGCAGCAGGCTCAAAGTTCTTTCCATCCTGGCAGCAAAATTTGGGGTTTTTACTTTGTTCCCTTTGCTGCATCCTCCAGGGAAGGCAAGTCCCTCTTCCATACGAACTTCTGCATCTCGAAGCTGAGCCTCTTCCAGGATTGCCAGGAGTCCCTGCAACTAATAAAAAAAAAAAAAAAAAAAAAAAAAAATCCCTACTGATCATAGCATGCCAGGACCCCATGCCTACTTTCTGACTGAATTATAAATTTTATTTGGTAGGGGGATTGAAGTCGGGGCACTTAATCACTAAGCCTCATCCCCAGCCCTTTTCTGTATTTTGTTTAGAGACAGGGTCTCACTAAGTTGCTGAGGCTGGCTTTGAACTCTCAATCCTCCTTCCTCAGCCTCCCAAGCTGCTGGGATTACAGGTGTGCACCACTGCATCCGGCACCTGCCCATCTAATTTTTAGGTTTTATTATAAGCTAATTCTCACATTCTTTGCTGAAAACCTCCCCTTTGTGGGAGAGACATCCAGAAAAGAAGGGGGGTAAAATACAAGTGATAGTGCTATCTGAGAGTGCCTCTAGACACCCTCCAAAACACACACACACACAGTGAGATGGTATTTCTACCTTTTCTTTATAATTAAAACACTCCAGGGAATAGTCCAGCCTTTGAGGAGAGCAGCACACAGAATTTAATTTCATTGCTAGTGAGGGACAACCTATATAGCATATTTATGGAGAGTAAGGGTTTGACCTTGTCTCTTGCTTCATCTCCATACATAATAAGAGCTTAGTGGGTTTCCCACATTGATGTTTTAATGAAATACAAATAGCTTCTCACTGCCCCTGTGGAGAGATCAGAAAGATCAGGACCTACCCAGGAGGCCCCAGGTAGGTCAGTCAGGTCAGAGCTGGGGCTGAGGAAAGAGCAGGAGGCGGTGGGGCACTGAGACTCTTGTCCTGGGAGAGGCTACATTTCTGATCTTAACAAAAAGCTTATTGGTTGCTTGGCAGAAATGTACTTTTTGTTTTCTTTGCTCTTAAGGCCGACCTACTGGCTAACTGCCAACCAGAATCATTCATTCAATTAAAAATCTGCAAATTTTTCATTATGATAGATAATAATTAGCCTAGAGAAGCCCATTTAACCCCCAGGATATATCCATATCATAAAAAAGGATGATTTGCAGGAGTTTTGTGTCCTTTGCCCTCAGGAGAAGGGAGAGCCGTGGCTCAGGCCCACCCTTGACCTCCTGCCTGCAGCTTGGCCAATCGCCTCCTTTGGCGGACTCCTGCCCCTGCCCCCGTGGCTCAGCCTGACCTGGCCAAATAAGTTGCCTGGACATGTGCATATCAGTCAGGGACACTTGGAAGTGTGAACCCAGGGTTGCTTTCTACTGTTCTAACTTACTTAAATGTACCTTGCCAATAGTTTGCATGTCACAAAACTTCTAAAGGAAATTTCTTTTTAATCAAAGCGAGGCAGCAGCTCAATGAAGGGCAAGGTGGGTCAGTGGTAAGCGCACTGAAAAGGGAATCAGTGCACTGGGACACCTGGGCTTGAGGTCCTGCCTCACAGAGCGGCTCCCCTCACCCCAAGGGGATAATGCCTTCAGGGCCCTTTCAGCACCAAGCTTCTATCATTCTAACCCGGATGTGATTGGCATTTTTATAAAATCAGAATGTGAAGCTTGAAAATGTGCTTTTTTGATGAGAAATGACAACAACTGAAGGGTCCAAATGCTGTCAAAGTCATCGGGTCCTTCCCTGGGCTCTGATCTTATCATTTGGTTACGGAAGTTTTACTCCTGAAAACTTATTAGGCCTTTGCTACTCAAGCCTCAGGGAGGTTAGCACTTCCTGGAGCCATTTCTAAGGCTCCCTCGATCCTGCACCGCGTGGGTTTGGCATGGCGGAGGGGGGCTCCTCCTCGGCACGTTACATAATCCACTGGGGAGTCATCCATTTTATTTACAAGTAAGTCGATGCTTTCGATGGATTTTGGCTTTGCTTGGTTCCAGACTGAAATCCTTCTTGTGTTGCAGGGAGGGTACACCAGACACTTGAGAAAGGACATAGGTTTGAGGGAAGGGCAAAACAGGCCAAGGTCACCAAGGGGACATCTCTGAGATGAACAGCAATGACTCTGTGGGACACAAGGCAGAAAAATCTCAACTCAGTTAATGTTTATAGAGTAAGGGATTCAGTGCATCACCTTGGCAGGCACATGGACACCAGAAGATGTATGGCCCACCTGAAATTTCAGGAAAGGGGGCGCCAGAGAATGAGACTTTATTGCTGTCCCCAAGAGAAGCCAGCCTATGGAGTTCTCTTGCTGGAAGAGACTGGCCCCGTGTCTTGAGTCATAGTCTTCAGGTAAGCAAGAGTCAGCTTAGTGGCTGTGTCACTGTGCAAACAAGCAAATGCTGAGTTTCTAATTGACTGACTGATTTATTTAGACAAGGCCATATACTAGGCCAAGAAAATAATAGCAGAGGCCTTGGCCTTATACTTAAGGAGTTCACAGGCTACATAGGGACACAGCTTACATACATAAACAACTGAAAAGCTGGTACCCAGGACAGAGGGAAGCTGACGTGCTCGGAGAGTCCACGGGAGTAGGCAGCTCTGAGGGTGGGGGAGTTTGGTGGTTTGCAGTGGGCTTACCTGATCTGGCTCATAAAGGACAAGAACAGGTGACAGGGACAGAAGGCAGCAGGTACATCAAGGCAGCAGCATCAAGGCTTGGAACAATACTGCTCACGTCCTTTGAGATGGTGGTCACGTATACAAGCAGTGAGACTTGGGGTGAGTTATGATACTGGGCGGGAAGGCCAGACCAGGCCATTCAAGGACTGAAGGATCAAGCTTAGGAGTCAGGAGTTTCTTCTGCCGGGCTTGAGAATTTTAAGCGCAGCGATGTCATATGTACATTTGCATTTTAGAAAGATCACTCAGGCAGCAATCGGGAACAGAATGGAAAGGAGAAAGGCGAGATTAGAAGCGTGAAGACCCAGTTAGGAGGCAGTAGTAGTTATGAAGGCAGGAATTCCTCAAGGCCTCAACTGACACAGAGGCAGGAGATGGAGGCCAGAGGTAACAGGGCCACAGAATGAGCTGGGAGAGAATTTAAGATGGTCCTCAAATTTCAGACTTTCTCTGCTGTGAGTAGGGTTGTCGCTTATTTAGATAAGTCATAAAGGAGGAAGATAATTCTGTTGGGGGTCCCCAAGACCACCCCCAGATTCAGTGATTAGCTGGAAGAATTCAGAAACTCGGCCTCTAGTCACGCTTAGCCATGATTTATTGCAGCAGAGCAGCGCGATGCTACATCAGCAGAGCAAGCAGCTTCCCGAGGCCTCTCCCCTGGAGACACACGAGATGTGCTTAACTCCTCCAGCACTGGATTGTGACCCCACCTGGAATGCTGTCCCCCCAGGGAAGCCCACTAGGAACTCTCCCCAAGGTTCATCATGGGTACCTTCTGCGTGCACATACCAAATTTCAGACTCGCAGAAGAAAAGCAGGTTTCAGCATAAACTGTAGAGTTGGTCTATTTGGGGCACAGTGAGCCCCTCTTATCATTCAGGGAATGGCAGTTCCTAAACACCAACCTTGTGAGCTCTAAGGACAGCATTCTTGGCCTGTTACGTTACCTCTGTTCTGCACAGTGATGAATTCCATCATGAAGATGTTGAGTCTAATGCACTTGTCCTGTTCAAGTGACAATGTCCACTGAACAGTGGGGCATTTAAAGATTCAGTGACAAGATCTGTGCTCTAAATTAATGATTCTGGAGTCCTGAGCACCTCATGGTCTTTAAAATCAAGGTCACACAGAGCAAGTCCAGCCCTGATTTTTCAGACCCTTAGGCTTGAGGTCATCTAGGTCAACTCCATGGACTGGTGAGAAAACTGAGGGCCCCATGATGTGACTTAGCTGCAAATTTTTTATTCTTATCTGTTGTTCTTTCCATCACACCAACTACCTTTCAAAATGACCAAGTCATGCATCGCCCATAAATAAATAAAATGACATCTAGGTTATCAGCTAGGCCCTTGTAAGTTTGGTTAATATATCTTATTGCCCAAAGAGCCTGATTCCCCCAGACCCTCTAAAGTAGACCTTCTAAAGTAGAGCTAAGGTTCTATCTGGTAGGAATTTCTAAGCAGCCTCTTAGCCAACCATTCATAGTTAGTCAACCTTGATAATCAAAGGGCAATAAATGATGAAGACCTTTCTCTCCTCTTTGCTCTGGCATCTGTTCAACAAATTTTTATGTTCCAAAGCACTCATTTAGCCACTAGGAATAAAAAGATAAATGTGGCAGCCTTTGCCCTCAAGTTACTTATATTCTAGAGAAGAGATAGATGAATACAAATTGTGTACTGGGAGTATATTAAGGGCAGGAGTATCCAAGTGACCCCTTGGATATGGGAAGTGAAAATAAGTCAGATGCAAAACCAGTTAATTATTTGCCCGAAGCTTTGGAAAAAGATAAAGTAGAACTAGAAAACTAGAAAATGCAGTTGCTGCCTATTAATTCAGTTTGGATTCATTCATGGGTGGCCTTTAACTTCGATGGAAGAATACTAGGAAGCCATGTGCCAGTTATTCCTCAAGATGTTCATTCCACCCAGCATATGCAATTTGGCTTTGGTCTTGGGAGTTAACTTTGGTACCTAAAGAAGTTGGCTTCTAAGCCAAGCACCCTGGCCTGTCTCTGTAGTCCCTGCTACTTGGGAGACAGGCAGGAAAATCACAAGTTCAAGGTCAGCGTGGACAATGGGTGAGACCCTGTCCCAAAAATAAAAAAGAAGTGACCTTCTCTGATGTCCACGCCAGCCTTTTTACAACTGGATTGGATTCATTGACATGTGTGCTACCTCTCTTTCTGCAGCTATCCATCCATCCCACCCTTCAGAATAGGAGGCAATACTTTGCCTCATTCTAAATTGTCCCAGGGGACATCATGAATTATGTGCCAAGTCAAAGTTAATATTAGAATGTAAATTTCAAGACAGGCTGCAGGTCATTTGTATAGTCTTGAAATACGTATGTATTTTTAAAACAAAAAATTCCTCTCTCGATTCTGTAGTCCTATCTCAGCTTCATTTACTGCCTCGTTTGTCATCTAAACAGCCTTTGTTCTTTCAGCTTTCAAACATGATTAATTGATGCAGTGCAGCCTAGCATGGGGAGATGCTGAATATTTCGTAAGATGAGTAATCTAGCTAAACGCCCATCTCTCTTCTTTCAACTTTACCAACAATTATGGCTTATGCAGATGCAAGAGCAGAGCACTTATTTCCCTGTTCAGATTCTTGCACTCTTAGCATAGAGTCTTTCCTTTCCATTTAGCTAGCCAAAAATAATATTGACAACTTCATGACGGCTTCCATCTGATACTGTTGCACACTTATGCAAATATATTTAGACAGTTTAGCAAATAGAATAATTAAACATCCAAACGTGGAGAATGGAGCAGGGGGGAGCAAAGCCAGCTGTCGTACTACGTTTTCTAGCCTCGAGTTGGAAGTTAATGAAATGTTTGAAAATACACCTTTCAAGCTGAAGATCTGAGTTGTGTTTGGGGGTTTTTCCTTTCAGATTTAAATAAAGCACGGTGTATTATAGTCGTAGGGAGTCAGAAGCATTCTGGGAGTGTTTTTCTCAACACATGCTATTCGGAATTTTAAAAGACAGGCAGTGTATCTTTGTCATGAATCTTTCCACTGGGACCGGGCCACTCCTGGATGAACTCACACAGATTGAGAGGTTCTCAAAATACAGAATCAAATTGTTTGTCTTAAAAATATGCTACTTTAAAGTCCCAAAAAAAAATCAAAGAATGAAAATAGGCTTATACTTGGCAAAAATAGTCAATCTGAGGAGTTGTCTTTTTTTTTTTTTTTGTAGGAGTTGTCTCTTAAAAGACTGATTTCTCTTACAAGACTCATTTCCAAAGAAATTCACTTTGTATGCCATAAGCCTAAAAGTTTTTCTTTGACATCTTTAAATTCCTGAGAAATCTCCTTCAAGGGTTAAATTATGTTTAACTTGTTGGAAATAGGGGTTTTCTAAAAATTTAGCAAAGAATGATTTAACATTTATTCTTATTCCCCAAAACTTCAAATATTAAACAAAATTATAGCTTATAACTTTTCAAGGTAGTGAATGTATGTTCTCCCTGGAAATTGTGTTAGTTTTTTGTGGGTTTGGTTTTGGTTTGGTGTTGGAGATCAAATCCAGGTGCACCCTACCACCTGAGCTACGTCCCTGGCCCTCACTAATGTTGCCCAGAATGGCCTTGAACTTGCCATCCTCCTGCCTCAGCCTCCAAGTCCTGGGATTCCTGGCATGGTCACTATATCAGGCTGTGTCTTTGGAGAAATGTCTTTTCAGGTCCTCGGCCCATTTTTTAAATTGGGTGATTTGTTTCATGTGTTTTTTTCTTTCTTCTAAGTTGTTCAAGTACCCAACTTGTATTATTTTTAAATGACCTCCTGCACATCTCTGCAGTTTTGTTCATGTGATGCCGTTTGACTTAGGAGTACCTGAAATGCCAATCCAGTCTAACCACTGGGGCGTGTCACCACAGTGCTTGTCAGGTGAGCAAAGGAGCCTGGTTTTGCTGACCACCTTTTCAGTCGAAAGGGAAGGTTCATGGGGCTTTGGCAACCGTGGCTTGCCCCACCTCTCCAGGCTGCCTCCCATTACTCTCCTGCTTCTCTTCCAACCTTGACCAGCTCTTCCCCTTCTCCCCAGTGAAGGCCCTGGACCACTCGCTGGCCAGTGAGGCCTTAGCTCCCTGTGTTTATCAGAACTCTCTTGTGGAGCTTTAATCCCTGCAACTCAGGAGGCTGAGGCAGGATGATCACAAGTCCAAGACCAGCCCCAGCAACTTAGTGAGACTCTAAGCAATTTGGTGAGACCCTGTCTCAAAATAAAAAAGTGGTATGGATATAGCTCAGTGGCAAAACTCCTGGTTTCAATCCCCAGTACCAAAAAACAAAAAACAAAAACAAACAAAAAAAAAAAAAAAAAAACTCTCTTGCAGCTACAAACAAGAGAATCTTAATATTAGACCAAAAAAAAAGAAGGAATGAATTGACTCAACACACACAAAAGTTCTTTGGTGTCTCTGGCCTTAGCTGCTGCTAGATTCAGGCCTCTGGCTTCCATTCTCCATTCCTCAGCCCAGTGTTCTCTACACTGACATCCGTCTACAGTAGCTGACCTCAGATGAGACTCACTGTCCCAGGGAGGAGGAATCCTCCTGCTGGCCCTGTTGGCTCCACCAGCACCAGGCACAATGGCCTGCATGGTCACAGAAGTCTAGAAGCACAGAGCTGGCGAGGCAGGACCCCAGCAGCTGCTGCTCAGGTATACCTGGTCTGTAGAGTGAATGAACCGCAGGTCTCCTGTAGGCAAAAACCACCGTTGTTTTAGAGGGGTGTTGAGATTTATAGGACACAAAGTCATTTAAAGCACAGCTGTATTTCCAGTGGCTCCTTCTCATTATGTTTTTTTGTGTTGAATGGTATCCCCCAGGGGCATTTTCCACTTCAAAAAAAGTTCCCATAATTCACAAATTGGGTAGTATTGAGTATATTAAAATAATGTTCTAGCTGAAAAAGAACCACAGGGGAAATATCTTTATTCTGATGCTTGCGCTTAAAAGAATCAGTAGCTGGAGTATAGTCTTTCTGGGATGCCCTAGGACCCCCCGCCTGGGTCCTCCTGACTTTAGCTTTCTCATCTTAGGCTCACAAAGTACCTACGGTCACTCATTCATATTCAGCTCATTAAAGTTATGCATGTAGGGCTTGGCATTCCACATTAGCAAGTGTAACCATCAACGTGATTATTGTAAAATCCAATTAGATTGACCAAGTATAAGCCTCACAGATGATTTAATCATTTTGTCACCATTTTTGTGAAGTTCAGAGGTAAATGATACCAGCTTACTGCCCCATCATACCTGAAATAAGGTTATACATTAAACTGAAATGTAGACCGCTAACGTCGTCTATGAACACAGACCTCATGGAGTGAAACCTCTCCAGCCAGCAACCTGGGCTTGCTTCAGAGTTGGTTCTTCTCCAGGAACTGGAGCGTGGTGGCAGCCTGCCAGCTTGGCATCACCACTGATTCCTTTTTTTTTTTTTTTTCCTGCTGATGTTGTGGGTACACCGGCCAAACGACTCCAGCGTATCCCACAGACTTTGGCATGTGGACCTGTGGTGCATATAAACAGCGGTGGTTATGCCCGATGGCACGGTTGTAACTTTTAGTGAGACTCTAAGGGAGATCTGAGAGGACTTGAAAGTCACATTGGAATAACAAGTTTATTCCCAGGCGTGACTACATAAAAGAGATGAATAATGCTAACTAATCAGATAGCACTGTTCTGGTGCGGGCCACTGGCGACAGAGGGGACTTGTGGATAAACAAGCAAAGATGACAGCTAGAATGCAGATCCAATAACAGTTCCGTGTTTTGGTTAGATCTGAACGTGACAGAAGAGTTCACGCTGGTCTTCCTCTCTGCAGCAGCAGGGCAGGCCTGCCTGACCACGCCAAAGTAGAAAAGCCATTTGGTGATCTTGTGCAGCAGGGATGCCTCTCGCTGGGTGACCCACTAAAAGGAACTTGAGCCAAGATCTTATCAGTGATGGAGATGGAGACACCTCGGGATTCTCCAGTGTCATTTTTCACCTTTTGTTCTTGGACGTCGTTAGTGATGCTACCGGATCTTTCAAATCCTGGGGCACTTGCCCGTGGCTCTGCGTGACTGTGGTGGGTCAGGTTCAGTTACAACATCCAGTCTGTTCCCAGCCCACTCTGACCTCTATTCTGTTTCAGTATTTTTGGGGGCTTTTCATGTTTCCAGCCACTAATCCCAGGAGGCTCTCTAAATATTCTGAGTCTGTAGCCTAATTATTTTTTAAAAGCTCATTTAATAGAAATTTCTTAAGCTTGATATCAATTGCATAAATATTTTCACTTAAAAATCATTTACTCACGACCTGGGACAGTTAAATTAGACAGCTTATAAGAAGTAGTGAACTTAAGAACTTGCTTAAGCGGGCAAGAGCACAGCCACCCTGCCCATGCTTAGCATTGTCAAGACAGCCACACTCACTGGAGGGATCACCAGCATCCTGAAGAATTGTATCAATTTTGTTCGCAGCGGTATTCCTTTTGAACTCAGCCATTCCTTTGAAGCATTGATCGTGGTGTCCAGCTTTGATTCCTTGACTGTGGACTCATGCCAGTTTGCCTGATTTCATTAAATTTTTGGAAAGGACAAAAACTATGGTATCATTTTATCGCAATCCTCACATCAATCATAATTTGGGTCAGTGTTGGTGAAAGATGAGGAATTCAGACTGGGCAGGCAGAACCGGGCAGAGGGGTAGAATGCAGTGAGCCCTTATTTCATAGTTCAGCCACCTGGACCTCATGATTCTTTATGGATTTATTCTAAAGGGAGTACAGTCATAGAGCCCAAATCTAGGTGCAGAGACCAGGCAGTTTCTTTGTCGTTTGTTTTGATTTGGTTTGGTGGTTGATGGTGGTGGTGTTGATGCTTGGTTAGTTTGTTTTTGTACCAGGGATTGAACCCAGGAGTGCTTAACCACTGAGCTACATTCCCAGCCCTTTTTTGTATTTTATTTTGAGACAGGGTCTTGCTAAGTTGCTTAGGGCCTTGCTAAGTTGCTGAAGCCGGCTCTGAACTCACAATCATCCTGCTTCAACCTCCCAAGCTACTGGGATTATAGGCATGTGCCACTGTGTGCAGCAGACAGTTTTGTGGGATTTTTTTTAAGAATTTTTTTTTATTTGATCTGATTAGTTATATATACATGACAGTAGAATGCACTTTGACACATCATACATAAATGGAATATAACTTATTTTTCTGGTTGTACATGATATAGAATCACACCGGTCATGTAGTCGTATATGCACTTAGAGTAATAATGTCCAATTCCTTCTACTATCCTTCCTACCCCTGTACCCCCTCTTCTCCTTGCACTCCCCACTGTCTAATCCAAAGTACTTCTATTCTTCCCCAGCCACCCCCACCCCACCTTATTGTGAAGTAGCATCCACACATCAGAGAAAATATCTGGCCTTTTTTCTTTGGGATTGGCTTATTTCACTTAGCATGATAGTCTCCAGTTCCATCCATTTACTGGAAAATACCATAATTCCATTCTTCTTTAAGGATGAGTAATATTCCATTGTGCACATGTACCACAATTTCTTTATCCATTCATCTGTTGAAGGGCACCTAGGCTGGTTCTATAGTTTAGCTACTGTGACTTGAGCTGCTATAAACATTGATGTGGTTGTGTCACTGAAGTATTATTATGCTGATTTTAAGTCCTCTGGGTGTAAACCAAGGAATGGAATAACTGGGTCAAATGGTGGTTCCATTCCAAGTTTTCTGAGGAATCTCCATACTACTTTCCAGATTGACTGCACCAATTTGCAGTCCCACCAGCAATGTATGAGTGTGTCTTTTTCCCCACATCCTCGCCAACACTTAATGTTGCTTATGTACTTGATAATTGCCATTTGACTGGAGTGAGATGGAATCTCTGCATAGTTTTGATTTGCATTTCTCTGATTGCCACAGATGTTGAACATTTTTTCATATGTTTACCAATCATATTTCTTCTGTGAAGTGTCCATTCAGTTCGTCACCCATTTATTGATTGGGTTATTTGTTTTTTGGTGAGCAGTTTTTAATTAGACATTTACAATGCTCTTTCTCTGTTTTTGGTTGGATGTGGAGCCCCTAACCTACGAGCGCAGGGACCTGCCTTTTCTCCTAGTAGGTACAGGGCAGCTAGTCTAACTCCTAGGTCTTTGATCTACTTAGAGTTGGGTTTTGTGCTGGGTGTAGGGGTTAACTGTCATTCTATTACACATGGATTTCCGGTTTTCCCAGCACCGTTTCTTAAAGAGGCTGTCTTTTCTCCAGTTTGTGTTCTTGGCACCTTTGTCTAGTATGAGTTACGTGTGCTTATGTGAATTACGTGTGCTCATTGTGTCTTCTATTCTGTTCCATTGATCTTCTTGTCTATTTTGGTGCCAATACCATGCCATTTTTGTTACTAGTTTTGTAGTATAATTTAGGGTCTGGTATTGTGATACCTCCTGCTTCACTTTTCTTGCTAAGGATTGCTTTCACTATTCTGGGCCTCTTGTTTTTACAAATGAATTTCATGACTGCTTTTTCTATTTCTATGAAGAATGTCATTGGAATTTTGATGGGAATTGCCTTAAATCTGTACAGCACTTGCAGTAGTATGGCCATTTTGACAATAATGGTTCTGCCTATCCAAGAACATGGGAGATCTTTCCCTCTTCTAAGGTCTTCCTCAGTTTCTTTCTTTACTGTTCTGTAGTTTTCATTGTACAGGTCCTTAACCTCTTTGTTAGCTTGATTCCTGAGTGTTTTATTTTGAGGCTATGGTGAATGGTATGGTTTTCCTAATTTCTCTTTCAGCAGATTCATTGTTGGAATATAGGAATGCAGTTGATTTATGGGTGTTAATTTTGTATCCAGACATCCAAGTGAAACTTCAATCTCAGATAACATAAATTAGGTTTTATGAATTATTCTGCAAATCAGAATCAAGGAAATCAATTCTAAGTAAAGATACCATAAAGTACTATCACTTATATTTTAAATAGCTTTTAACCTGAGAAAGTCTGTCCCACAGTACTCCCTAAAATACTGAGACTGTGCCATCTTGGGCTGTCCTTTTTGGAAAGTGTGTATTCTATTGAAGCAGTTGTTTGTTTCTTTATTTTGGACTAGGGAGTGAGCCCAGGGAAAATTTACCACTGAGCTCCATCCCCAGCCCTTTTATTTTTTATTTGGAAACAGGGTCTCTCTAAGCTGCTCACGGCCTCACTGAGTTGCCAAAGCTGGCCTCACACTTGCAATCCTCCTGCCTCACCCTCCTGAGCTGCTGAGATGACAGTGTGTGCTACCACATCTGGTAAAGCAGTAATTTAGATTTAAACACCATCACCAGCCTCTCTTATTCAGTTAATATCTACAAACTGGTCTTGATGTCTTTAGGGAAAGTTATCGAATACCCACATTGTTTTCAAGTTCCTCAACTCTCTGGGTCTGTACTAAACTCTTTTGCCTATAACTCTGTCTCGTAGAGCAGAGGTCAACATCTTCTGTAAAGGTCCGGATGGTAGCTTAGTGGAACAGACTCAGTGGATTAGACATTATCTGTCCTAACCTCTCGGGTCTGCTGTAAGAGGGCAAAACCAGTACTCAAATGATAGGCTGTGGTTTTGGGTTTTGTTTTGTTTATCTCTTTGCTGTGTTCTCATAAAACTTTATTTGGGGCTGTGGTTGTAGCTCAGTGGCAGAGCACTTGCCTATCGTGTGAGGCACTGGTTTCAACCTCGGCACCACATAAAAATAAACAAATAAAATAAAGGCGTTCTGTCCATCTACAACTACAAAAAACTTTTTCAAAATAACTTTATTTATTAAAATAATTAGGTAACCAGATACAGTGTGCAGGCCTTAACTTTCCAGCCCCTGATTTAGAAGAAAAGGGAGATTCATGTAATTTTATCTTTTGGTAATAAACATATCAAACTGCCTCAGGAGTCCCTACCCTCTTCCTCACTGGGAACTATTTTTACTTTACTGGTGTCCCCAAGTATTGGTGACAATGAGGTAAGAAAGGCTAAGAATGCCATTTCCTACAGCAGACAGCCCAGTCTTCCCTCTCCCCCTGGAAGTCCCCACCGACTGCAGGAAGGAGCCGCTGGCTAGGACCCTGCAGCCTGTCCCAGTTGGTGCTCCAGGTCACCTTCCCTCCACCCAAAATATAACAACAAATGAATTAAATTTAGTTTGTAGTCTTGCCACGTCTAGTAGACATGCTGGAACATTAAATGTTCATGTAAACACCAGATTTGTGCTATAGGGTCACAGAACATTTCATCGCAGTGCATAGAATGGGTGGGGGCGGTGGGGACAGCGGGAGGAGGAAGTCAAAGTGCCATGTTAGCAAAACTGGATGCCGTTTTACCACCACACCAGGCTGGGAGGCGAGGGAGCCTGTAGAAATGTTTACTCTAGTAAAGTGCATCTACGTTGATAATTTATACTTCATATATATGTATGATTCAGGTTTTGTTGGCTTGATTTCTGTGGGAAAATAGCTCATGGGCTGATGGTATCACTCCCCTTCAGCCTGGTAGAGAATACTCAGACGCTTGTCAGGTGCCCGAATCACATACTTATTTGAGAATGTGCCACGATGGGAAGCTCTCAGTCACCAAGGTCACTGAGAGGCCAGCAGAAAGAGGCATGCTGAACTTCAGATGGTTCTCGCTGCTTGTATCAGTAGCAAAGGGTGGAAGGAGCCAACCCACCAAAAGAACAGAGCATCAGGGAAATCGGACTTGCTTTGTTTGAGGAAAGCAAGTGACTGAGCAGTAACTCAAGAAGCCTCATGAGGGAAGGAGGAGTTGTAGTTGTGGTAGTATTCAGTCAATAAACCCAAACAGAAAATGTCTGTGGCCTCATTTCCTATTCATTCCTCTAAGTAATTTTCTTTTTAGAAGCTGTGTAGGAGCCGGGTGTGGTGGCGCACACCTGTAATCCCAGCGGCTTGGGAAGCTGAGGCAGGAAGATCATGAGTTCAAAGCCAGCCTCAGCAATTTAGTGAGGCCCTAAGCAACTCAGTGAGACCCTGGTCTCTAAATAAAATACAAAAAAGGGCTGAGGATGCAGCTCAGTGGTTGAGTGCCCCTGAATTCACTCCCCAGTACCAAAAAAAAACAAAAAGTTGTATAGGAATGGGTGTGGTGGTGCATACCTGTAATCCCAGCAGATTCAGGAGGCTGAGGCAGGAGGATAGAAAGTTCAAGTCCAGCCTCAGCAATTTAGCAAGACTCAAACTTTAAAAAAAAAAAAAAAAAAAAAAAAAAGCTGGTAGAGCACTTGACCCGCATGCCCAAAGCTCCTGGTTCAATCCCCAGCATTGCAATATGAACGATAAGAAGTTATATATACCAACTAATGCTATAAATACAGAATTTTTTATGTCCCCTTTTAAAGATTACAAACATTTTAATGCAAAATGATTACTTTTCTGTGTTTATTTTATATGTTAGTGAATGAATGAGGTTTTGGATCGGGACTTAAGAAAGTGATTTAGTTTTAAGCTCATTGTATTTGCTCAGTGTGTTTATTTTGAATTGGACCTTATTTATTTAATTTTATTCTTGGGCTACTGATCTTAAGATCAAATTCTGTAATTATACAATGCTCCCCATAAAATTGCTTTTTTACTAAGTAGTGAGTGGAATAATAATAACCTTAAAAACCTCCATCAGCCTATAAAATTTACACTTATAAGACAGTGTTATCTCACCAATGAGAAGTGACAGTCTTCAAAATAAATTGCATTCTAGGGAAGGCGGAGTAACAGGAACTAGATCTACTTTGAAACAACTGAAAAACAGGAAAAGTATATTAAAAACATCCCTCCAAACTCTGGGCATCAGGCAGAAAAGGAGAGTGATCCCTGAGAAGTGGGAAACAATCAGGATGAGCTGTACAATCAGACTAGCCTACTGCCTTGAAAAAGGTTCTGGACCATTGTGTAGGCAGAGGGAACCCAGAGAAGGACAGCTCAGCTACTGCCCTGAGTTGAAGATATGGAGCAGAATGTCCATCCAGGGAAACTGAGGCAGCCAGAGTTTGAGAGAAAAGAGAACTGCAGAGAGAGAACCGTGCAGATCTCCAGAGGGTCTTTCTTGAATAGTCAAGTGAGTGCTGATCACACATGTAGGAAGAAACTACCCCAAATCAGGGGAGGCATCACCCCAAAGAAGTAGAGGGAAGAGCAGGTGGGTACACACAGAGCCAGGAGGAGGTACCTGTGTCCAGCACCTACAGTGAAAAGCCTCATACTCCAGGGCACCCGTTAGAGTACTAAAGAGAGTCTGGCCTCCGTCAACGAAGCTCAATACCAAAACCCTAAAAAGATCAAATTCTTTCCAAATAACTAAACTGGGTCCTAGGACAAAATATAAGAATATTTAAGGAAATACAAAAATAACCCATACCCAACAAGATAAAATGTCTAACATCCAATCCAAAATTATCAGACATGAAGTAAGACAGTACCACCCATAATAAGGAAAATGAATCCACACTCAACATTAATGATATAGATGACAGAATTAGTAGACAGGGATATTAAAAGTAGTTGTTGTTACAGTATTCCATATGTCCAAGAATTACAGGAAAGATTTAACATGTTAAGTAGAGATGAAGACTTTTTTTTTTTTTTAAATCAGACTTCTAACAATGAAAACTACAATAATTGAAATGGAAAAATAATTAATGGCAGATTAGGTATTGCCGAGGAAAAGATTAGTTAACTCGAAGACATAACAAGTAACTGCCAAAATGTAACAGGAAAAGGCTTAAATGAATGAAAAGAGCAGCGGTGAACTTTGGAACAAAAATATCTAAGAGGAAGATAGGAATTCAAAAATACTTGAAGAAATAATGGCCAGATTTTTTCCAAATTCAATGAAAGCTATAAACCTATAGATTCAAGGTCAACAAACTCCAAGTACAAAAACATGAAGGAAATTGTTTAAAGCCAGTGTTAGGAGCTGGGGCTGGAATTCACTGGTAGAACATGAGGTTGGTACGACGCCCAAGGCCCTAGAACAATCACCATCACCACGAAATAAGTAAATGAATTAATTAAAACAAGCCAATGATAAGGACAAAATCTCCCCAGTACCAAAAAAAAAAAAAAAAAAAAAAAAAAAATAGGTTGTATAGGAATGGGTGTGGTGGTGCATCCCTGTAATCCCAGCAGATTCAGGAGGCTGAGGCAGGAGGATGGAAAGTTAGAGAATAAACACATTACATGCAGAGAAGCAAAGATAAATTGGCATCTGGTTTGTTGTTGGATATAACACTGGCTGGAAGACAGTGAGTCAACATTTTTAAAGTACTGAAAGAAAATTCTCAACCTAGAAGTCTTTGCACACCTAAAATACCTTTCAAAGGCAAAAATGAAATAAAAACATCTTAAACATGTAAAACTTTAAAACTTCACCACTAGCCAACTTGAACTACCAAAAAAAAAAAAAAAAGAAAATCCTTTAGGTAGAAAGAGAAGGATACCAATGGGAAACCTGAATCTATCTCATTCAGAGGAATGAAGAACACTAGAAATACCGTTATCTGGCACATATGAAGACTTGTTATTTAAGTCTCTTCAGTGATAAATTAAGCCAGTGCAGTGGTACCCACTGTTGGTCCCAGCCACTCAAAAGGCTGAGGCAGGAGGATCTCAAGTTCAAAGCCAACCTCAGCAACTTAGTGGGAACATGTCTCAAAATAAAAAATAAAAAGGGCTGGGGATGTGGCTCAGTGGTTAAGTGTTCCTGGGTTCGATCCTCAGTACACACACACACACAAAAAAATGATAAAGTACTGCAGGAAGCAAAAATAATAGAAATGTAGCTATTGACAGCAATAACCCAAAGTTGAAGAGAAAAATGGACGTACACTTTACATGCAGTAGTAGGGCATCACTCAAAGGTAGGCTGAGAAGTTAAATGTGCAGACTACTTGGGAGTTACTCGACTGGACTGCACACCTGTAACTACTTGGGAGGTTGAGGCAGGAGTATTGAAAGTTTGAGGCCAGCCTAACCAACTTAGCAACTTAGCAAGACCCTACTTCAAAATAAAAAATAGGAGATGTAGCTCAGCAGTAGAAGCATCCCTGGGTTCAATCCACAGTATTGCAAAACAGTAAAGCTCTCCAAAGAAGGCCAAAAAGAGGGGGAAGAAACAAAGAACAAATAGGACAATGAGAAAAATAATGGCAAAATAGTAGATTTAAACACAGCTCTGTCAATAATCACATTCAATGTAAATGGTCTTCGTACCCCATTAAAATGCAGAGATGTCAGACTTGTTTTAAAATCTGCAAGACTCAAACATCTGGTGTCTCAAAGACTATTTATAAAGATATAAATAACAGTAGTCCCTCCATATAAGCAGGGTGGGGGTTCCAAGTCCCCCCCACATTAGATGCCTGAAACTTCTGATAGTACTATATGGTATGTACTGTTTTTCCCTATATATTTATTTATTGGTTTTTGTGTATTTATTTATCTATTTATTTATTTATACTGCAGTCCTGGGAATTGAACCCGGGGCCTCACACAGGCTAGGTAAGCATCTACTCTGAGCTACATCCCCAGCCCTTTTCCTGTACATTTCTACCTATACACGTTTCCAAGTTAGGCATAGTAAGAGATTAATGATAATGACCAATAATAAAATAAAACAATTATAGCAGTTTACTGTAATAAAAGTGATGTGCCTGTGGCCCCTTTCTCTCTCTCAGAGTATCTAACCGTTCTGGACAGTCCAGTTAGACCTCATTTGTCTCATTTAAACCGCAGTTCACTGTGGATAACTGAAACCATGGAAGGAGAAACCGCAGCTGAAGGGGACAGTTATGGGTTGAAGTTAAAAGGGTGGAAAATGCTAATACTAATCACAAGACAACTCAAGTAATATATTAATATCAGTAGATAAAGTAAGATAAAGCAGGTTGTTTCTTAATGAAAAAGGAGCCATTTCATCAGCCGACATCCTAATCCTGTGTCTGTGGGTAAGATAACAGCTTCAATAAACATGAAGCAAAGGGGGAAATAAGGCAAATCCACAAATATGATCAGAGATTTAAAAAGCCCTCTCAAAACAAGTGGACTGAAATCAATGAGGATGTGGAAGCCTAGAACAGCAGAACAGTCCCTCCAGCTTGACCTGATTGGCACGAACAGAGCGTTCCACCCAACAACAGCAGAGTATACATTCTTTGCAAATGTACACAGAACATTTGCCAGGATGAACCATGTTCTGGACCACAAAATAAGTCTCAATAAATTTTAAAGGATTCAGATCACTCAAAATATGTTCTGTAACCACAATGGAATTGAATCAGAAGTCAACACTGAAAGAAACTGGAAAAACTCCAAATATTTGGGAACCAAAGAAGCTTGCCAGTCATCTATCTAATAAGGACGAGCATCCATAATATAAAATAGACTCTTAAAACTCAGTGAGAAAAATAATTCTTAAAAAATGAGTAAAAGAGTCAAACAATGTACCCAAGAAAGTATGGGATGTGAAGTCCATAAAAATGATATTTACCATCATTTGCAAACTAAAAGCACCGTTAGTAGCATGATGTCACTACTAGAATGTCTGAAATTAAAAAGACTCATTGTACCAAATGTTGGCGAGGATGTGGAACAAAAGGAACTCTGGTTCTCTGCTGGTAAGAACATGTAATATACAACCCGGTTGGAAAACAGCTCGTGTTTGTCCATACCTGCCATAGCACCAAGCCATTCTTTCCTCCTATTTACTCAAAATAATGAAGCACGTATCTATATAAAGATCTGAGCGTGAATGTTCATCGCAACTTTTTATAAGAGCTCACAATAAGCTCTACACTTAGACATCTGCAGTTTGTCATGTGCCAAGTTTGTCTCAATAAAGCTGCTCAATAATGCTGTTTGTTTCAAAAATAAACTGGCAACAAAGTGGAAAAACGAAAGGGAAAAATTCCAAAGGTTAGAGGATCGATCCAAAAGACTGACATTCAAATTATTAGAATTCCAGCAAACAACAGAAAGCAGCCAAAGGTAGAGAAATTAGGAAAAGAATAATCTCCTACCCCACTCCATTTTTCGCCCCCAGAACAGAAAGACTCTACCCTAGAGGGGCCAGTGGAATGGCTTTGTAGACTCACACCAGTGCACTTCAAGTGAAAAGGAGCCAGGAGGGGAGAGGAGAGCTTTAGGAAGGAAACAAAACTGTTGGTGTACAGCTCATCCCGCATCTGAATGTCCTCGGCCCTCTCGGCAGCAGCAGGGGAGGCTGGATTGCAGGTCTCCGAAATTCAGAGAAAGCACACCCCCAGCTAAACCATCAGTCAAGTGTGCGAAGAACAGAGTCAAGGCTGGGGTTGTAGAACTGACCTCCGTGCCCTTTCACCTTAAGCTGCAAGAGTACGATGCCTGCATTTATTTTCTCTCTTCCCTGCTGTGCAACACATCACCACGGACCTCTCAGCTCAGGCCACGCGTCCACCACCTCCCGAGCTCCAATCTCCATGCGTTGGGAGACTGGGCACGGCTGGCTGAGTCCCCTGCTTCTGGCAGCAGCGATGGTGTCCGTAGGGGCTGCAGTGCCCTTGGGCCTTTCAGAACACACTGGTTTGTTTCTTAAAAGCCAGCAAGAGGCAAAGTCTGTCTCTTGAATCTGCTATGACAGGGTGACGTCCCATCACTTTTACCAGGTAATGGAACATCACCTTGGGTTCCTTGTACCACATGTTCTTGGTTAGAAGTTCGTCACAGGACTTGACTTCACTCAAGAGGAGAGGCTGATTGGGAGACACCAACTAATTGCGTCCTTGAATACATCGAGGGGTGACTCACTGTTCTGTCAGTGAGATGGCACATGGATGATAGGTGTGAAGGAAGCTAAGCTGACGAAGATTCTCCCCTCCCCTTCCACGAGGTGTCTTGACCTCCAGTCACTCCATGTGTACATCAGTGATTTTTAAAAAGCAACAAAGACCCCCGCCTTCATGAGCTTCTCTTCTAGTGGGGGAGCCAGACCATAAACGAGGGATGTGAGTTTCTGGTGCACTGTATGGGGGAGAAGACAGCTGCTCAGCTGCTGAACAAGACGTGCAGGAAGGGGGACCTCATAGTGTGCAAGACGGCCTCACCATGGGTATCGCATCGTCCTGGTAAACCTGCCATCTAGCCGGAAGTCACCGTAGCTCTGTAGTTGGGGATGCAAAGAGGGGTGAGCCTGGGTAGTAAGTGCAAAGAGCTAACTCCTGGCCTCTTAGAAAGCAGGCGGTGCTACCCAACACTGCAAGATCAAGACAAGGCAGTGAGAGGGAAAAGGAAACCGAGGGTCGTTGCTTCTGGGGAGTCGCTAAGCTATCGGGGTGGGGTGGCAGGAACTTTTTTTTATAAAAGACTTCGGGAACATCGTGACTTCTTAAACTATGGACATGATTTATTTTGGCAAAAATTAAGTTTTTTAAAAAGAATTCAATACCTTGCTCTCTTCGTTTCTCCCACACAAACACCACATTTTTTTTATTTTTTTATTTTTTAGTTGTCGATGGACCTTTATTTTATTTATTTATTTATATGTGGTGCTGAGAATCAAACCCAGTGCCTCACACGTGCCAGGCAAGCACTCTACCCCCAAACCACAACCCCAGCCCCACACCTCTTTTAATTGGTGCTAAGGACTGAGCCCAGGTCCTCATGAGTGCTAAGCACACACTCCCGCTCAGCCACACCCCAGCCCCTCTCCTGATTGTTAGCCTAATTGTATTTGTAAGAAACAAAAACGAGCAAGAGGTCATTTGTGAGTGATTAAAAGGTGCTTGGTCCATGGTTTCCTCTTCCTTCCGCCTCCAGCATTCATCAGGAGGTGCTCTGGCCATGTTGCTGGTGACCGGGAGCCAGTTTAAATGAGAAATAGTGTCCTGTCTGTAGACATGTTTGCAAAGGCATCATTAGGCCTTTCATGGGTCGGGAACGTTAGAGGAGACGAAAACATCCTTACTGACGTTCCCGGAAGTGTGTAGAGGAGGGCCACATTCGTGCTGTGAGTCGGGAGGGCTGCCTTAGCGGAGCACCATGGGCTGCGGGCATGAACAGCCAACTCTAAGATCCACGTGTCTCAGGGTGGTCTTCTCCTTGGGTCTCCTCCCTTTGTCCTTCCCTGGCCTTCTCTCTGAAACATCTGGTGTCTCTTCCTCCTCTTCTCAGGATGACCCTACCAGTCCTATGGGATCAGGACCCCACCCTTACAACCTCATTGACTTAGTCATCTCTTCAGAGGCCCCTCTGCACATATAGTCACATTTAGGAGACGAGCCTGCAACCTGTAAATTTCAAGGGGACAAAATTCAGTTCATAATATGCAGTAAATCACTTCTAGACCCACCCCAACGTCCTGGAGTGGGTGCAGAGCACTGTAGGCCTGTAGTGTGTCCAGCAGGTCGAGGTCACAGGCTGGTCCTGAATCCTGAACTCAGCGGGTGTTGGCCAGCCAGGTGTCAGGTTGATGAACAGGAGGTGAGACACTCCCGCTGCTTCCTCCCTCGCCTCCTGCCAGCCCCTCACAAATCCCTCTGCCCTAGGAGAAACAAAAGGGGGCCTTTAGTAATGGATATCATTTCGCTCCATCCTGTTCAGTTTTCCTGCAGGGCAGCTTTTAATGTCTGAGGCAAGTTCTGCCGGGGTCAGAAGGGGCAAGAGATAGGGGTAGAAACAAAAGAGAACACTAAGCTGGGGTGGGGATGTGGCTAGTGGCAGAGCACTTGCCTGGTGTGCACAAGACCCTGGGTTCCATCCCCAGCACTGCAAAAAAGAAAAAGGAAAAGACATGCTGAGCTACATGGCAGCGGAGGGCCACCGAGCCTTTGGTAAGTGGAGAAGAAAACAGATCTGCTGGGTCAGAGTCATGGGTCTTGATTCTTTAGTTTCACTGTTGATCACCTTACGTAGGAACTACAGAGAATGTGACTTTTATTTTGGTTTTTTGGTGCTAAGGCTCAAACCCAGGGCCTCATCATGCTAGGTAAGTGCTCGGCCACTGAGCTAGGTCCCCACCCCTTGCCTGGAATTTGTAACTGAATTACTTCAGGAATAATGATGACGGTACAGTTTTCAGACAGGTATAAATAATACATCTCTGATCTTAAAAGGGTAACAAGCCTGTTATGTATAAGGAAAAACTCTGGATATTATTGTATTTCTATCATGTTGAATTCCTTTGTTTTTATGTCATCAAGCAGTATTGATTCACTGCTGCTGTGACTAGCTTTTTTTTGGTGACTAGCTTTTTGAGATGTAATCTGGAAAGGTCCTCTCCCACATGTGAGCTCTATAACACGTTCTTAAACAGATGTTCCAATGGAGGAGTCCAGGCTCAAATGGTAGGTACAGAGGTATCTGCATGAGTTCTCCAGTGGTCTGGAAGGATGCACAGAACCCCGGAGAACTCATAATAGTTCCTTATGCTGTTCCAACCTGGGCACATCCACCTTTACAATCTCTGCAGCCGAAGTGTGCCTGCTGCCACAGGAGAGGTGGCACCTACCCATGAAGTGTGGAGACAAGCAGGGCTCAGTGGGTAGGGCTTGGACTCTGCGGTCACGCTGTCTGCATTTGAATTCCCTCTCCACTAACGAGCTGGGTGATTTGGGGCAAATTACTTAGCTTTGGGAATGTCCATAGTGCTGACCTGGTCGAGTGGTAGAAATTGACCATCTAGCCTTCCATGCTAAAGATAATTTTTAAAGCAAATTTTTAGAAACTAATAGAAAAATGTGTTCAGGACCGGCTTCCTACCCCTAAAAGAAACTTGTAGTGTCACAGAGAGAAATCACTGTGCCTGTCCAGTCTTTCATTCAAGGCCACTGAAGTAAATTGGAACAATGTGAGCCGCGGGTGCTGGTGCTGTCCGTCCGAGAGCGCCAGAGGGCAGTCTGCATGGGGACGCAACGTGACCTCCACTCCAGAGAGTTACAAGCTGGGAATCGAGTCCAGCCATTCCTTTGATATAAAAAGTTAAAGAATTAAAAACTTTAAAAGCTACAAGTACAGAAAGACTTGGCCTAAGTGCCCCAGTGGTCTACTTTGTGTGGTTCGGTTGTCACTCTGGAGGCAGGGACCATGTTTTAGTCAGCTTTTTCACTGCCGTGAGTAAAAGACCCCACCAATTATAGAGGAAGAAAAGTTCATCTGGGGCCCATGGTTTCAGAGGTCTCAGTCCCTGGACAGCAGGCTCATTCCTCAGGGCGCGAGGTGAGGCAGAATAACATGGCACCAGAGTGTGGCAGAGGGAAGCAGCTCACACGATGATCAGGACGCAGAGAGAGAGCTCTCCTGTTCACCAGGTACAAATATGTACACCAAAGCCACGCCCCCGCCTCCTCCAGCCACGCCCCACCTGCCTTCAATCACCACTCAGTTAATTCCATCTGGGGATTAATTCACTGATGAGGGTAAGACTCTCACAACCCAGTCATTTCTCCTCTAAGCCTTCTTGCATTGTCTCACATGTGAGCTTTTGGGGGACACCTCACAACCAAACAGTAACAGACCAGGTCCTGGCCAGCTTGGTGTCCTCTCAGTGAGCCCTTAGCCAAGGTTTCTGAGCGGAATTAAACAATCTGCGTCCTTTCAGGGAGTTATGGGCACTCAAGAGAGTCTGCACTGTAGCGTTGATCAGCCACCACGGAAAGATGAGTGAGCTTCAAGCTCTCAGAGGACCCCGACTACTAAATATAGGTCACCTTTCAAACGCAGTCACAAGCTGTATGGGTAGATATTATCTAACTGCCTAGGGGGAAAAACATTCCAGAACATTCCATTTCTACTAAGTCAAGCAATAGACGTTCCTATTATAGCAGCTCTATCTATTTTCACTATATTGACTTTTAACATCCCTCCCTCCCCCCTCAGTCACTTGACGTTTCACTGGGCCATTAACTTATGAATCACCTTAGAGTTACTCATGTAATACTCTAAATGACCATGTGATACAAACAGTTCTGTTCTTCAACATCCAGAGAAGGAAAAGGGAAGAAACAAAGAGCCTAATCTCCAAGAAGCTCTCTTATCATTTGTTTATGTCCTATTCTCCCATCATCCTCTGGTTTTACTCCTCCATTTTAAAAAATATTTATTAACCAGGCACAGTGGCTCATGCCTGTAATCCCAGCAGCTCCAGAGGCTGAAGCAGGAGGATCTTGAGTTCAAAGCCAATAATGATATTTTGGTTAAGTAGAAATTAAAATTCTATTACTTTATGAAATAACTTTTTTCTTTTTTGTACTAGGGATTGAACCCAAGAGTACTTTGCCACTAAGCTATATCCCCAGTTCTATTTATTTATTTATTTACCTGTCTATCTATCTATTTTCTGACATTTCTTCTAACATACTGTCATTGGATTCTATTACTATAGAATCTAGATTTGTTTGGATCATTTTCTTCCCTCGTTTTTTCATGTTGATCATATATCTTCCCCTCTAGCGCTGCAGATCTGGGGTATTGCAGATTTCCCCCTATAGGTTTATAGTGGCCCTATAGGTTTCCAAAACCCTTTCTTTAAGGGGAGATCAATATTAGCAGTGCCCAAATCAGACACTATGCAATCGTAGACCAAATAGCCCCTGACAATGGGCTTCAAGCCTCCAGCAGGCGTCGCAGGATGGGATTTGCCCCACCCGAAGATCGGAGCTCCGGCTTCCAGGATTATCCAAGATGGCTGCTCTGGCTTCCAAATGTGTTGGCAAATGGGGAGCTGCAGCTCAGGGGTGGACGTGGTCAGCTGGGGGTCCTGCAGGTACTGTAATAGTGAACTTCCAGGCAGCAGCAGGCAGCTGGTTCTCCACTGGCGGTCTGCGGTCAGTCTGCTGGCAGCTGCTTGGCTGTGTAGCTAATCTCTACAGCCAGATCTCCTCCAGAATTCCCAATTATAAAGACTCTTTTTCCAGCAAATGCCTCTGGGTTTTTATAGTCTTGACTATGGAAGCACTGTCCTTTGAACTTCTCATTTCCTTATTAAACTTTGGGTTGGATTCCTGCTCAACTCTGGATTGACGCTGTCCAGCAGAGTCAATTTGGTGCAGGGGACAAAAGAGTACCGAGGCTCTTGAATTCGGAACGGTTTATTGATGAATCAGGAAGCCCAGGAACTGGAATCTCCAACCTGGAACCTCCAACCTCAAACCAGGGGCCTCAAACCTCGAACCACAGCAGCAGCTGACAATGAGCTTCAAGCCTCCAGCAGGCATCTCAGGATGGGATTTCCCCACCCGAAGATCGGAGCTACGGCTTCCAGGTTATCCAAGATGGCCACTCTGGCTTCCAAATGTGTTGGCAAATGGGGAGCTGCAGCTCAGGGGTGGACGTGGTCAGCTGGAGGTCCTGGAGACAGGATGCAGTTGGTCCGGCAGTGGTCCTGGAGGTCGGGTGTGTTTGGTGTGGTTGTGGGATCCAGGAGGCCGGGTGCAATCAGTTGGTCTGGGTTCCCGGTGATAGGGCGCAGTCAGTTGGTGTGGGGGTCCTGGCGACAGGGAGCAGTCAGTTGATGTGAGGGCCCCAGAGGCAGGGAGTGATCGGTTGGGCTGAGGGATCCTGGAGACGGGACTCGGTCAGTCCGGCCAGGGGTCCTACAGGGCCTGGCTGTTCTCTATCTATCTATTTTAATTTTGAGTCAGGGTCTTGCTAAGTTTCCTAGGGTCTAGCTAAGTTGCCGGGGCTGGCCTCTGATCCGCCCAGCTTCCTGAGTCACTGGGATTGCAGGTGTATGCCACCATGCCCGGCTGAATAATTCTTAATAATTTTTCTGTTCATGCCAAGAATAATTTTTTACTTCTTAAATGGCTAGTTTTTAAATATATGTCCATTTTCTCTTTATTGCTGCTTAATGTATATTCATAAAGGCTGTTAGTAGAACTTACTGTTTCCCCAAAATCAGGTTAACCCTAAGTTAAAGATTTGGAAGATTTATTATAGTCAAAGTTAGGGTCATGAAGGGCAAAAGCCCATGTTTCTTGGCCTTTGTAAAAGAATCCATTAATGCTGCATGACAAGTTAGTACAATTTAGTGGCTCCTTAGTTATTTTAGCAGGGGGCCTCCTTAGAGGACACAGAGAAAAGTCAACACAGAGCCCCAGTGACCCTGGGCATGTGGCCACAGGTCAGCTCCCAAGGGCTCTCGGGGCTCTTTTTTCCTGTAGTGCTGAACCGAGTCTTGTCCAAGGGCTATGATTCTTTGATAAGTTTTTTATGGATAGAAAATATCATGTGAATGTGAACAGCCTTGTCCATCACTCCACGTTCGGTTTGCCAGCAGGAGAAGTTCTAGGTAAGGAGCAGGCTGGAGACAGCTCTTTGCTCATGGGTTAGGGAGCCTCTGGGCTCTAGATGCCGTGTGGCTTCTTGTCTGCTCTGGCTTATTCCAAATAAGTAGTCCAGATTCTTGGAAGTGATTACTGCATCATCAGAAAGGCACACGGGACTCTTTTGATTAAAATCATTTCTCTCCCATTTGAAAGAATAAATTGAAATGAAGGAAAGATATGTCACACTTATGGCATAAAGTATTTTTGCTAACTTGAACTCCCAACTTTGTTTCACATCAGACCTGAGACCCACATTCTCTTTCATGGTGACCAGCAGATCCTCCTCTTGGAACTCACGGATTGTACCCTGCCTTTGTCAGTCCTGGCCTCTCATCAGCTCAAAGATAGTGCTGGAGATTGACTGTTGGCTTCTGCAGGAAGTGTGTGCACAGCATGGGGTACAGTTGGGTCATCTACAATAGACCCTTCTGTTGGTACCTTTGTTGCCCCAAATACACTGCCTTCAGAGTCTTTCTTGGCTTTTGTCACCTCAGGTGGATTTAAACTTGGCCTGCCTGATACTGACTTCTGCTCTAGAGTGGATAGTGTCGTAGCCTCAGGAACAGCAGCTGCCACAGCATTTACATGAGGTCCTAACTAGTAAATGATGCTTTGGGCCCAGAACATTAAGGGATGGCTGAATTTAATCATTCCTTTGTTTTCCCCGCTTAAACTAGTAAATGTTGCTTCTTTCTCCAAATCCATAGCTCCACATAGATTATAAGAGCATCTTAAAATACCCTGTATAGTTGGGCATGGTGGTTCATGCCTGTAATCCCAGCAACTTGGGAGGCTAAAGAAGGATTGCAAGTTTAAGGACAGTCTCGACAACTTAATGAGGCCCTGTCTCAAAATTTTAAAGGGAAGGGTGATGTAGTTCAGTAGTAAAGTACTAGTTCCAATCCCCAATATCCACCCCCCCAAAAAAATTTTATAAATGTCATTTGATTCCTTAAAACGCCTTCGCAAAATGCACCCAGGTAGAAAATTGCTGTGAAGACCTGGAATGCATTGTAACACAGGCAGCTGAGAAAATATATGAACAGTTCCCACCAATGACCTTGTGTTTCATGTTCTGATGCTAAAACAGTAAGCATGGTTCTTTCTGGGGTCACTGCAGCTATATATAGCTACTGTCAGTAACCCTTTTGCCCCCTGCTATGAACATTCACTTAGGATAAGGTAGCTGGCCACATACTCAAGTTTTAAAATACAGGAAGTCCCCACCTCCAAGCAGGTTGAGTGCCAAAAGTTTACTTGGCTAAGCAGAGTGGTGCATGCCTATAATCCCAGTGACTCAAGAGGCTAAGGCAAGAGGATCACAAATTGAGGCCAGCCTCAGCAACTTAGCAAGACCCTAAGCAACTTTGCAAGATCCTATCTCTAAATTGAAAATTTTTTGAAGGTCTGGGGATGCAGCTCAGTGGTTAGGCACCCCTGGATTTAATCCCCAGTACCCAGCCCCCAAAAAATTTACCTGTGGTCAACAATTTGGAACCTAGGAGCCACAGATGTATTGTGGGAGCTTTATTCCAGGCAGGCCTCAGAAGCCCTCTTAGCCATATAGCCTGAAGTACAAGCCTGTCCCATTAGCAAGACCGCAGCCACCAACAACCACCCGTGTTCTGCGCTGGCTCTTGCTCTGCCCCCGCCTCCCAACTCCCACTCTCCCAGGCCCAAGAGGGCAGAAAGGAATGGCTACTGAGGCCTGCAGGGCCCAGATTTGCTCTCCACCTGCTGTCAGGTGGGAAGGGGGTGGCACCGTGGGGGTTGGGGGTTAAAAGGATCTTCAGCCCTCGCCTTTCCCTGGGGCTGAAGGAGAGGGGCCGTGTGGTGACCAGTGGCAGTGGGCGCCCTGGGAGTCCACGGTCTCAGCCAGCACGTCTCCTGAGACCTGCTGTCACTGCAGCTCTTTTCCAGCAGGTCTGGGGGCTCTGAACTCCTGACAGACTCCAGGCTGCTGCTGGCCACAGACCCCGAATTGAGTGAGAGGAGCACCTACTCGTGGGGGCAGGAGAGGGTGGTCAAGAGCGAGATGCAATCCCCATCCCCATGGAAAGGAAGCAGGGTACAGGGGAGCTGGGTCCCGCAGGCCTGGTGGAGGTCGCTCCCTGCTGAAGCAGCAGCTGGGTGGGAAGAGGCCATCAGCACCTATGCTAGTAAGCGCCAGCCGCCTCCCGCCTGCGTCCCTGCGGAGTGCTGCTGGCCAGGGCAGGCCGGAGCCTGCAGGACACAGCACTTGTCCTTGGGAGAGCCGGGCTGGGCAGAGGCCCAGGTGCCACCCAAGTTCCCATCAGATGTCCCTATGCCGTGAGCACTGTTTGTGTGGCCTGTGCACTGTCAGGGCACGGTGGGAAAGGCTGAGGTGGGGTGGGTTATCTGGGACCACATGGTCCCGATCCTGAGCAGCGTCCGTGTGTGAGAATCCCCAGGAACCAGCACTTGTCCTGGCACACCCGTGGTTTCTGAGGTGGGGACAGAGAGCACCTTTAAAGTGCTCGGCCAGACCCAGCAGTGAGGAACAGGGTCCACTCCACCTCCACCACCAACTGGCCCTGCCCTTGTCTTGTTTTGCTTTTTGGTGCTGGGATTGAACCCAGAGGCTCTTTACCACTGAGCTACACCCCCAGCCCTTTTATTTTGAGATAGGGCCTGGCTCGGCTGCCAAGGCTGGCCTCAAACTTGCGATCCTTCTGCCTCAGCCTCCTGAGTCCCTGAGGCGTGCTCCCCAGCTCCCAGAGAGGCCGTGCCCTTGAGCACCTGCCTTCTGCCTGAACGACCCCTGGCTTCACCGGAAAAGTGAGGCAAAAGTTAGTACCTACGTCCAAGGGTGCAGAGAGCTGGATGAGGTTATCCATGCAAAACCCAGAGTGTCACAGAGGTGGTGGTGACATGAGTCGGAGTGACATCGCAGGCACAGAGTCAGAGTCCCTGTATGGCACTTACGACCCATGTGCCCTTGGGTGCCTCTCTGCACTTCAGTGTCCTCCTTAGTGACATGGCAATCATGAAAGTACTTCCCTCGTAGGTTGTTGAGAACATAAAGTAGGCTGAACACAGCCCGAGGCCTGGCACAAAGGAGTCATCGGTACACCCGAGCCTGGTCCAGGTGGGCAGGCGACCGGGGCCACCAGAACAGACTCCACACTGTGCCAGAGGTCTTACCAAAGTGTATGCCTCCTGGTGAGGAACAGCTGCCCTTCACTCACCCGCATCGCCACCCCCACACAGACTGGGCTTGGAGGAAGAGGTTTGTGTGCCGCCGGCCCCGGGGAAGGGACATGGACTGAGTTTCAGGAACCCACATTCACCGTTTCTAGAGATCAAAATAGCAGCTGGCCAATCTACAGAAAGGCATGTATACATTGCCTAGGTTACATAAGGACGGACTGCGTGATGCGGTTGGCCGGTGTCACCAGGCCAACCATGTCCCCTGTGATCGCTTTGTGGCCTTTGCCAACATGGAATTCTTTGTTCTCCCCTCCAGATGAGCACAATGCCAGGGCTGCCCACACGACCCTGCTTCTATGACATAGACCTGGACGTGGAAACGGAGCAAGTGACAGGTTTGTTCTAGCCACACGAAGCCCTCAGGGGACCAGACCAGGTGAGCTGTTGTGTTTTCACTCCTTCTTCCTTTTCTGTTGTTTCCCTTCAAATGCTTTTTAAACTTGTTTTTCTGATACTGGTTATAAAAGTGAATAGATGAGTAAAGTCCTTCCTTGATTCTTTTGAGTTCCTGCCTCATGGCTGCCCTTGACTTGGGTCCACTCCCAAGTGTGGACGTGGAATTAGGTGGTCAGTCTGCAGGCCCTCTGAAAGAGTGACTTCTTACCTCTCACCACACATTCGCTGGTACAGAGTAGATGATCATGAGTCAGAAGAACCTGGGTGTTTCGTTTCCTAGGGCTGCCAGAACAGAGTGCCACAGGTGGAGGGCTTAAAACAACAGAAACTTGCTCCCCCGCAGTCCTGGCGGCGTGAAGTTCAGGTCAAGGTGTCGTGTGGCATCCCCACCACACAGTGCCTCACTCCTGTCTCCCCTGGGGTTCTCCTGTCTTCACATGGCCTTCTGTGCCTACAGGGACGCCAGTCATATTGGACTCAGGCCCACCCTAATGACCTCATCCTCACTAGATTACACTGCATGAGACCCCATTTTGAAAGAAGGCCACTGTCACAGGTACTCAGGTTAGGGCCCTAACGTACCCTTTGCAGAACACAATTCAGCCCTTGACTGGCACAGCCTGTGTCTTAGGCTCTTCTGCTTCTGGAAGGACACGTCCAGATGGGCAGATCTTCTAACTCAGGGGGCCCGTGAGTCACGGGAGGACAGGGCAGCAGAAACCAGGGCACTTGCCTGCTCCTGATCCACAGGGTTTCAGGTGCGGAGAGGGGCTTCACTTGCAGCTTCTTAGCCCAGAGCTGTCTACCCCTCAGCGACTCAGCTACACCTACTGGCTTCCGTCCTAACTGCCTGTCACGGAGAAACTAGCCACACTCCCCGATGTGCCTCCCCAGAAAGGTTTCAGCCAGAAGCTTTAAGGGTACAAACAGAGAAACAAAATGTATCCCATTTGTTTACAATAAAAATAAATTAAAAAAAAAAAAAAAGAAAGAAAGAAAGAAAGAAAAAAGTGCTCATAAAATACCAGAAGAACTGTTAAAAAAAAAAAAAAAAAAAAGAGGAAGAAGAAGAAGAAGAAGCTTTAAGAGCTTGGGGCTGGGGCTGCCTCCCCCATCTCATGGAGCGACATGTCCATCATAATTCTCAGGAGACAGTTCTTCCTCCAGCACCCCACTTCCTTTCCCATTCGCTCCTGTTCCTTAACCAGTTCCCTCCCCCTTGCCAGAACATTCTGGGCCTTTGGGTAAGCTTGCCTGACCTAAAGGTCCTTCTCCAGTCGTCTCTGAGTGAGGCCCCAGCCAGGGTTTCGGGACTCCCATCGGCTTCACTGCCAGGAGTCAAGATGGGGGGAGTTTTTCCCTCTAAGTCTTCCTTAGTAAAACACTAAAGACCCAGGCTACGGTCACAAAGGTAAGGAGCTGCTTAAATCAAATTATGTTAAGACAAGATGTGGACTTGTTTGTCTCATGCTGTGAGGTCCGTTTGGGGGCATTTACGTGTTTGTTGCTGAGGAGCAGGAGCCGGATCCATTTTTATCAATAACCACATGTTTTATCTTCATCATTTCTGGAAAAGAAAACTCCAGAAACTGAAATTGGCTGGCTAGTTTAACAAAGAAGCCCATAAATGCAAGCGCTGGTATCAGGGTTATTTGGGTCTTTTGTTCTGACTCTGTTTTGTGAGTGCCTTGGATTTCCCAGCCTGGCCTTGGGAAAATAACAATATCATTTCTTTTAAGCCAAAAGTTGACCCTTGTCCTGACAATCTCTCTTCTCGTGTCACAGCCCTATATGGTACTTTTCTGTCATTTGTCATTTGTCTCCAGAACAAGTGTGTACAGTTCTCATCGCTCTTGAATAGTATTTTTCCAGCCTTTCAGTCAGTTTTCATTTGCTCTCTGAGTAGGTCACTTGAGCCCAATTATCCCTTAATTATAGTTAGGCCTCCGGCGATGCTGAGGGACATGCTCCCAGCTTTGGTACTGTGTGTGCCTGAGCCCATTACTTGACATGCCAGGTTCTCCAACAAGGATTCCTGGGGTCACCTGAGGATCTGGCAGCAGCCGTGGTCATACACTGGGTTGCTGTGGTCACCACCCACTGTGCTCAGCACCTATGCAGGGAGTCACAACACCATCCGAGGCAGGTATTGTCCTGAGAGGCCACTGGCTTCAGGAAAGCCAGTCCTTCCCTGGTTGTCACTGAGGGCCAGCCCCCACCCATAGGACTGGCCAGTCGGCTTCCTGCATTTAATTTCAATCACAGGACACATTCTGAAATTTAATACCAGCTAATTGAATCGGGTGAGTTTTTAAAGATACTTATGATCATTTAAAGATACTTATATAGGTGTGAAAAGACAGGACTTCATCAGAATTCTTTTTAAGCATATTGGGCTCTCTCTTACCTAATACTCTACTTGAGTGGCATTTTTTGCCCTGTTTATCCAAGGCTGCTTCTTCATGAGCTGCTAAATACTCTTCTGCTGGGTGGGGTTTCAAACCCCTCACCTGGCCCTGCTCAATCAAAGAGGGCTAAGACCCCTCTAGCAATGTTCCCTCTCGGATTGTTAAATCCAGCAAGCATTCTTTCTATTTCCTGAACCTCAAGCAAGCAAAGACCACTTCACCAAGGGTCAGAGATCTGTGACCATTAAAAACAGAAAAAACTGGGTGCAGTGGTGCACGCCTGTAAACCCAGCAACTTGGGAGACTGAGGCAGGAGGATCGAGAGTTCAAAGCCAGCCTCAGCAAATACAAAAGAGGGCTGGGGATATGACTCAGTGGTTAAGCACCCATGAGTACCTAGAGGTACCAAGAAAAAAAATAAAGAAAGATGTGACATCTTGAATGGCTGTCAGCTTAGACTGGATTGGGCATCAGAAAAGGAAGTGTCTGAATCGTTGACTTTGCTGTCATAGGGACTGAACCCCAGATGGCCCTGGGCCCTGAGCTGCCGAGCCCTTATTCCCCAAAGACCATGACACACGTGTCCGTGGGGAGAGAGCAGCATGCAGTGCATGGCTGCTTTCTTCCTCCCTCTCCTTCCCCGCACTGGCCTTTCCCGCCTGCCTCACCCGAGGAAATTGCATGTGACTGAATGTGAATGTGAGATCTAAGAAATCGCCAGGATTTCAGCTTTGGCTCCTCTGTCCGGACACTTCCCTGAGGTGTTTTCGTTGTGCTCCTGGATGAGGGCCTGGTTCCTTCTTTCAAATGCTACTACACAGACTGAATTAAAATAAGTTTTTGTCCCAGTGAAATCGATCCTGCTGTTCAGTCTTTTGTTTGGAGGTGGTTAGGTTTGGGGTTTGTTTTGTTTTGTTTTTTCCCTTCTGGTTTCTCATTCTGAACCTTTATTATATTTCTGAGCCTTGGCTGGGTTCATTCAAATGAATACACTGTAAAGTCTGGCAAAATCCCTGAGGAATTCAGGTCCTTCCTCTGTCCCTCCCTCCCTTCTGATGTGCAAAGTTTGGGTTAGTTCAGAACCAGATTTACTCTGGTTGTGCTATCAATGTTAGTCATTTACCAAAGAACTGCTTTTCTAGAATCATGCATATGGAAAGAAGCATGATACCAGCTCTATCGTTTCTTCCCTAAACTGCATTCAGGGCAGAAATTGTCAAAGATACTTAATAATCATAAATTAATCTTTTGTTGTTGCTGTTCTGGTACTAGGGATTGAACCCTTGCATGCTCTACCACTGAGCAATATCCCCAGCCCTTTT
The DNA here is from genome assembly GCF_902686455.1 of Sciurus vulgaris. Lineage (NCBI taxonomy): Eukaryota > Metazoa > Chordata > Mammalia > Rodentia > Sciuridae > Sciurus > Sciurus vulgaris. The sequence continues at coordinate 15,653,416 of NC_136467.1, read as the reverse complement.
TATTTTGAGACAGGGTCTTGCTGAGTTGCTGAGGCTGGCCTCAAAGTTGCTGTCATCCTGCCTCAGCCTCCAGAGTCACTGGGGATCATAGGTGTGTGCCACTGCAGAAGGTGCATGAATCGTCTTGAGTAGGGTAGCTTCTTGCCAGCCTTTCTGTAGACAGGGCCTGTTCAGCCCAGCTTACACACCACAGGGTTTTGAGATACCCCAGGAGAACACCTCCGCTTTGTGATTTAAAACTTTATCTTTTCACATAGGTTCTCCAAAATTGCTCATTACCCTTGTGCTTCAAGAAAGAGGGCCTCAGTTCACCACCCTGGGCCTTCCTAGGTGTAGAGCACCCCTACTGCCCCTCCCATTTCCAGGCAGGGGCCAGATAGGGTGGGTGTCTGCTACTTCAGCAGCCCTCACTGGATCTAAAAGATGGTGATGATTAAATCTCCACTCTCTGGCTAAAATGAGATGTTTTAAAGCTTAGGCAACAATTGTGATATTCTTAAATCTCCCTTAAAAGGAATTTGGGGAGCACTTTTTATTTCTTGTAATTCCATAACCAAAACGGAATGTTTCATATTCTGTTTTCCAATCTACTTTCCCACTGAAAAAACAATTGATTGCTCTTTATATTCTCACCTTAGCAACTGCATGCCTGATTTTTTTTCCATCTATGATCAGACTTCCTATAGTCTTGCCAACCCTTCAAGTTTCCTTAACTTGTGAGGACACACACTCTGAGCCCCCTGAACACAAGCCGCGGGGCACAAAGGCAGTGTGGCTCAGCAGCAGATCTTCCCCAGACTCCTCTGCAGAACGACGGCCTTGTGCCAGCCTGGCCTCACCAAGCCAAGGGTCCTCTCCAGCCAGCAGACCCCACCCTCCTCTGCCCCAGCACCCCATCTCACCCCCAGGACCCACTGGCCTTGTGTCTACGTCACTAGAGCCACCAGGTGATGCTGGCTGTGTCTCTGGGGCAAGGGCTGCATTGCCTCATCCCTCCCTAACGTCTCAATATTCTTTTTTTATGTTCATTATACTTGTAATACTTTTGTGCTCTGTTTGCTCCCCTGACTTGGAATCTGATGTTAGGGGAGTATTGACATTCCTTGGCCCCTCTTCCTCTGTCTTGTGTGTTTAAACCCCAACCCTTGCAGTTATCTGTGGGAGGACAACTTGCTACATTTCAGCAGAGTGAACTTTCATGACCCACAGAGACCTTCCCCATGTCATCCACATGGAAGGCCACACGCACATACTTGCATCTACATTTTTCCTGGAGTGGTGAAGGTTTTTTTTGTTGTTGTTGTTTTGTTTTTTTTTTTGTTTTTTGTTTTTTTTGTTTGTTTTTTCTGGAACTTAGGTGTTTTGTTTTGTTTTGGTACCAGGGATTGAACCCAGGGTGCTTTGCCACTAAACCACAGCCCCAGCCCTTATTATTGTTTATTCTGAGACAGGGTCTCAGTAAGTTGCTTAGGGCTTTGCTAACTTGCCCAGGTGGCCTCGAACTTGGAATACTCCTGCCTCAGCCTCCCAAGTCACTGGGATTACAGTTTTACATCACTCTGCTGTTTGGTATCTTTAAAATGTAGACTGATCACTTTCTCTTTCTAAAAATTGCAGGATTTAAGATTGGCAAAGGATCTTAGTATCCTCTGAGAAAAACCAACACAGCTTTAACAACAGGAAGTCTCAGGTCCACCCACTTCCTCTTGTCCCCAGAGAATTTTCTAGACCCTGCCCTCTTTGCCCACTCTGTGAGAGGAACCGAAATCCAAGGCAAAACCAGATTCCTAATCTAAAATTCTAAACGTTCACAGGATCCTGCAGACTATAATCTGGAAGTCATAGAGATTCTGGAATCTGTTGGGAAGTTCAGGTGCTGGATCTGGGGGCCATGCTGAGGCCAAATCTGCATCTCATCTCCCCCAGGGAAACCTTCCTACAGGGTCCTGGCCTCTTCTGATGAGTGAAGCCACTTGAATTTTCTTTAGAGGTACAACATAGTAACAGTTGAAAACCAAAAGTTGTTCTACCACTAAAACTTTTTTTTTTCTGGTTTTTCAGGTTCCTCAAACACGACTCATTGCCTTTTTGCTACAGTTGGAGAAAAAAGTGAATTTGAAATATGCCTGTTATGCAATGTTGGGGAAATGATGAAATAGGCCAGATTTCTTCTTCCTTCAAGACTAATTCTGTTTGCAACAGAGTATAGCGTTCAAAGAAAGGACCTCCAGCGAGTCTGAAAGAAACTAATTTACTTTCTGCTTCTGCAGAGTTTACATTATTTTCCACTGCTTATACTTTAGAATGTTTATTTTATGAGGACTAAGGGATTACAAGAGTGTGAACTGAAAGGTACATTTTCCACTACAGAGTTTCTTAATTTTTCCTTTTTTTTTGCAGTGCTGGGGACGGAGCCCAGGGCTTTGTGCATGCTAGGCAAATGCTTTGCCACTGAGCTACACCCCCTGTTTGGTTTGAGCTGAAAATAAACATATATCTAGAAAAAATAACCAGCAGGTTTTTAGTGCCAGATAATAACTCCTCTCTGGATGTCAATGTCTATGTCAAGTTGGTGGGGTTGTTACCTGATTTCATTTTCCTGATTCAGAGCTTTATAAATGGGCCAGCAAAGCGATGAAACAGGCATAGAAATATCTGATCGACCGCGAGATCTTCCAACTGCTGGAGAGTTGTGAGATCTCCTGGGACAAAGTGCACTGTATATCCAGAGCTGCTTTGTCTTGCCAGCGAAGTTGACATCACTTACTTACAACAACTGATTCTGTGCTAGTTTCTTCCACCAGTGAATGAATCTCAATGGCTGTTCAGCCTTCTAGGGCCCATAGGGCTAGGAAACATAGCTCTTAAAGGTCAGGTGTTTGGCAAATGTTTTTCCTTTTGCCCAGCCCTTCGTTTTTGGTAGAGAATGCTCTTTGGCCTGTTCCCCTCTCTTGAGAGTTCCTGACCCTTCTTTGTTTCCATTTTTTCCTACAACAATATAAAATTATTTAAAAGTTAAAACCAAGGATTCAGGAGCAAACAAGGAATGATTGTCCTCAAAGCAGTATAAGTAAAATGGTCACCATAAATATCCTAAATGACCCTGAGGCACGTCCTACAGGATCCTTCCTGTGGCTCTTGCACTACCCTCTCCAGTGACCCCGCTTGGCCTATAATGCATCTTTATGCACAATTTAGTTTGTTCCAAAACTTTGTTTGATAACTGAAAAGCCTCCCCACTCAAAGGCTGCCTGTCTCGGGAATAATTTCGTTTGGCAATTCTAAATGTCCTTCCCTGTCCCTTCCCTTTATTTGGGGGTACCCCCCTCTAAGTATACAGTCAACTAGCATTTCCTACACATAAATCTTGATGGTTAAGAGTTAATTCACTCTCCACATAATATAGAAAGCATTGAGAAGTGATTTCTTTTTTTTAATGAAACAGGCACAGAAATATCTGATCAACTGCAAGATCTTCCAACTGAGGGGTTTTCTTTTCTTTTCTTTTCTTTTCTTTTTTAGTTGTAAATGGACACATACCTTTATTTTATGTATTTTTTTAATGTGGTGCTCAGGATTGAACCTAGTACCTCACACATGCTAGGCCAGTGCTCTACCACTGAGCCACAACCCCAGCCCTGAGAAGTGCATTTTTTTTTTTTAAAAATTGCTGTCACTCTTCATGTTTTTATTATTTTCCTCTGTCATTTAAAGAGTCATTTTCCATTTCCGAAAGTGTTTCAGGTAAAAACATATTTTAGAAACCTGCATTGTAAAGGTTTTACACCAAGGGCTTCTTTCCTTACTGGTTTCATCACATAGCTTAATTCCAAAAAGCAGAAGCCTTTTTTCAGGGTTTTTCCTGAAAAAGGACCCATGCTGTAGCTGTTGGGGGGATTCAAACTCTTGTCCCAGGTGGGGGCTTATTTTTAACCCCTCTTGGCGTCCAGGGGGGCTCTGTTCACCTGTTTTCTCTTCTCGGCTGCCCTACTGCAGGGAGAGCATATTCCTGCTGAGACATGTGCAGCCTGCAGCTGGAAGGAAGGTCCTACCAGGTGAACAACCACTCATCCCCTCACGGTGAAAAGAGGTGTTCACAGGCAGGAGGAAGGAGACTCCATCCTCCATGTCTGTGAGGGAGGGGGAGACTCCATCCTCCATGTCTGTGAGGGAGGGGGAGACTCCATCCTCCATGTCCATGAGGGAGGGGGACAGTCCATCCTCCATGTCTTTGAGGGAGGGGGAGAGTCCATCTTTCATGTACTTGAGTGAGGGGGAGAGTTCATCCTCCATGTCCATGAAGGTGGAGGAGAGTCCATCCTCCATGTCCATGAGTGAGTGGGAGATTCCACCCTCCATGTACTTGAAGAAGGGAGATGAGTCCATCCTCCTTATCCATGAATGGAGGAGGAGAGTCCATCCCCCATGTCCATGAAGAGAGGGGGAAGAGACCATCCTCCATGTCCAAGAGTGAGAGAGAAGAGTCCACCCTCCATGTCCATGAAGGGAGAGGGAGAGTCCATCCTCCATATCCATGAGGGAGGGAGGAGAGACCATCTCCATGTCCATGAGGGAGGAGGAGAGTTCATCCTCCATGTCCTTGAAGGGAGGGGGAGAGGCCATCCTCCAAGTCCATGAAGGGATGGGGAGAGTCCATCCTCCTTGTCCATGAGGGAGGGGGAGAGTCCATCTTCCCTGTCCATGAAGGCAGGGGGAGAGTCCATCCTCCTTGTCCATGAAGGGAGGGGGACTGTCCATCCTCCATATCCATGAGGGAGGGAGGAGAGTCCATCTTCAATGTCCATGAGGGAGGGAAAGAGTCCATCCTCCACATCCATGAAGGGGGAGGAGGGTCCATCCTCCATGTCCATGAGGGAGGGGGAGAGTCCATCTTCCATGTCCAAGAAGGAAGGGGAGAGCCCATCCTCCACATCCATGAAGGGAGCGGGAGAGTCCATCCTCCATATCTGTGATTCCACATCCATGCATTCAAACAACCAGTTATCAAAAATATTCAGAAAAAGAAAACTGCATCTGTACTGAGCAAGTATATGCTTCCTATTTTTGTCATTATTACCTAAACAATTCCTGAGAACAGCCTTTTCCATGGCATTTACATGGCATTAGGTATTACAAGTAAACTAGAGATGATCTGAAATATAAAGAGGATTTTGTAGGTTCTATGCAACCACTATCCCGAGCATCACTGGATTTTGGTATGGACAGTGGGTTCCAGAATGAATGTCCCAGGGATACTGAGGGACTACTAGTATTTTGGAGAGGATTGGGAGGAACCCGCTATCAACCATCTTTTCTGAGGCCACTATATGAGAAGGACACACACACACAAGCTTTGGCCTGGTGGGTGTAAACTAGAAATATTCCCAAGAAGGGCAGATCCCAATTTCTTTCTGCCTCTATTATCAAAAAGTGCAGAAATGGTGAGGGGCCCCGACTACACACAATTGGTTTTCCCCACCCTGCCTGATGGCTGGTATTGCAAAGGAGAAGTCCCAGGCCAGAAGAATCACCCACAAAAGCTCCAAAGAACACTGCACAGATCCACAGGCAACGAAGTGGAGGTGAACTTGCAGGTAGCAGCAGGGCGGTCAGTGAAGACATCACTAGGACATTTGTTTTTCAACTGTACTAGGGATTTAGCCCTGGGCCTGGGGCTTGGGGCCTCCTGCATGCTAAACACCCCCCCCCCCATCCATACCCTATCCCCAGTTAATACTCTTAACTCCTCTGCTGCCACCATTATTTTGTTTACATTGACTAGAATGTGCTAATTTCATTAAAGTAACATAAAGGATGCTTCACAGCAGGTGTTTAAAGAGGTTTCTCCCATCTGATCCTAGCCAGAGTTTAATTTTTATCAAGTGTACTCGTGCCTGCAAATAAAAGTTTAGACCAAGCGTACCTTATTTATTCCAGAAAAATCCACATACACATATTCGTGCATTGCTTTGTATACAGTTGTATGCACAGGGAGTAAAAACAAGTGCATGTATTACAAACCTGCAATCTATATGCTCTGAAGAAGCTCAGCACTGAGACACAACAGCTGGTCAATAAACAGGCCTTGACATAGTGCCTTGATCTCCAATGCAGCCACAGACAGATACCCTAAAAGCTCTTACAGCTATAGTTTAACCAAGGAAGATGAGTAGAATTCAGGGGTCTGTGAACTTGAAGTAATGGTGAAAAGAATCACCACCTATCCTTATTTCCACCAACCTCCAACTACAGGTAGTATTCTCTTCTGTTGTGCATATGAGCAGCCATCCAAGGTGTAGTAAAAATAACTCACGGCTAGGGAGGCTGAGGCAGGAGGATCGTGAGTTCAAAGTCAGCCTCAGCAAAAGTGAGGTGCTAAGCAACTCACTGAGACGCTGTCTCAATAAAATACAAAACAGGACTGGGGAAGTGGCTCGGCGCACAAGTGCCCCTGAGTTCAATCCCTGGTACACCCCGCCCCCCGAAAAAAAAATTTGTCTTTGTCACCAATAGGAATCAGTTCCTACAGATAGCTATTCATAGTAGCGTTTAAAGCTCCTCACTACCTCAGAGTTATGGTGTTATTAGATCTACCACTTTCTTTGCTTCATGTTAACAGAGGCATATACATGGCTGTACCAACCTTGCCTTCCCAACATGTTAAGAATCACATTTCGTCATCACTGGTCTTCCAATCGCAGTGCTTTAGGTCAGGATTTTAAAAGCATTATTCCAATTAAGCGTACACAGCCTCCACCCATCTTTTCAAAAAAGGCTTATGAGCCCTTGAGCTAGATGAAATTCTAGCTGCAGCCCAGTGCAGTGGCACACACCTGTAATCTCAGCAACTCAGGAGGCCAAGGCAGGAGGACCACACGTTCAAGGCCAGCCTGCCTGGGCAACTTAGCAAGACCTTGTCTCAGAATAAGGACTGGGGGTGTAGTTCAGTAGTAGAGTGCCCCTGGGTTGAAGCCCCAAGCAGCAAGAAAAAAAAAAAAAAAAAATCTAGCAGCCTAAACCCTGGTTCTGGGGCAGCATTGCCTTCTCTGGGATTTTGCTACCTCTATCTGTGTTCCAGGAGGTCGCTAAGGTCCCTTCTAGGATGCCTGGACTATATCTAATAGAGATCCTTGTTCTGGGGTAGCACAGGTGGCCTTGTCACCAGTTCCCCCAGCCTGACTCAGACAGGATGGAAGTAGCTCTGGACACTGTCAATGTCCAGCCCGCTTAGCAGCTTCAAGCCGGCCAGCAGCTGGCTCCTCCCCTGCACTGTGTAGGGGTGGGACTTCCCACACCACACTGTGACTTTAGACTCAGCCCAGCAACCCCTCCTCAGCTTATCCAGGACCTCGGGTGTGTCCTAGCCCTGGCAGCCACAGGTTTGGGGTCACAACAATGCCACTTCCACAAAATTACAGGACTTAGTATGGTTTTTACGATAAAGGATCTTACACATTAAATAACATTTTTGATTCATTCATTCCACAAACATGTATTGGGTGACTACCACGTGTGAAGCAGAATGTTTTAAGGAGAAAACATACAGGTTCTGTGGCCAAAGGGTTTTCTTCACTGTATCTCCAGCCCACATAAGAGTGGACTGCAAAAATAGTAGTCGATCAATAAACATTTTCAGTGAATTTAGCCATCCATTTATGCATTAATCCTGTGTCAGCCCACTTGTGACGTGTGTCTGAGCAAGGGCGGTCTTGTTCAGAACCTTGCCCTCAATTTGTGTAGTGTGTGCTAACTCCAAGTGGTTAGTGTCAGAATTAAATTGAATTGTAGTTCATCTAAGTGGTGCCGGAAAATTGGGATCAGTGTGTACACCAATGTAGAATTTAATAAGTAAAAGATTTTAGTTGGTGTCATGAGAAATTATTGAGATGCATAAATACCAAACATTTAAGAAATCACAGTTCAGATTTGATGGCCCATACCCTGTCCCTGGTGTATTGCTTACAGCTCCCAGATCACACCTTGAGAAATACCCCACAACACACACACACACACACACACACACACACACACACAGGGTCTTGCTCTGTTGCTGACCCCCAGACTCAAGTGACCCTCCTGCCTCAGCCTCTTACGTAGCTGGAAGTACAGGTGCCCGCCTCCACACTGGCTTGAGAACTTAGAGAGGCTTCCATTTTCAGACCAAGCTGTTGATCATGTAGGGGGTCTGATTTGGTTTCACCCACTTATTCTTCAAGATCTGGAAGAAAATTTTTTTTTTGTTACTTTGTTTTGTTTTTGAGGTACTGGGAATTGAACCCAGGGGCACTCTACCACTGAACTACTTCCCCAGTCCTTTTAATTTTCAAGACAGGGTCTCACTAAGTTGCAGAGGCTGGCCTCAAACTTGCAGTCCTCCGGCCCCAGCCTCTGGAGTTGCTGGGATTAGGTGTATGCCTCCACAACCAGCCTCAATCCTTATTCTTTGGTGCCACTGAAGTTCTAGGTAGGCAACTCCCTGGTCTAAAGTGAGGTCATCTAACCTAGGATTGCTTTCCTGAATCCAAGAAGCTCTCTCCTCCCTCTTTTTACCCTTCCACGTCATGTGAGGCCTAGCGCCATGTTATGATGCAGCAAGAAGGCCTGAGCCAGGTGCCAACACCTTGATTTCCTGTTTTGGACTTCTCAGCTTCCTGGACTCCCTGTCCTGCTAAGATGGTCACTGTTCCTAGATCAACACTAACTGGTCATATCCAGTGTATTCAAGTTAAACTAAAGCCATATGAGCTAATGAACATAGACAACCTCTCTAGCAGCTACTAGTTGATCCCCAAGCATTTAAGCTAGTTTTTGTATCCAAAGTTTTAGAATCATGACTTTTAATTGAAAAAATAAATAAATAAAACAAAACTGGTCCCAGGAGCATCTTCATTAGATGCTTCTTAAAAATGAAGCTCTTTTCCTAGCATGGTGGGTACACACCTATAATCCTAGTCACTCAGGAGGTTGGAGGAGAAGGATTGCAAAATTGAGGCCAGTTTCAGCAGTTTAGCAAAACTGTCTCAAAAGACAGACAGGGCTGGCTCAGTGCTTCAAGCACTTGCCTAGCATGTCTGAGGCCCTTGGTTCAATCCCTAGCACCTCCCGCTGACCCCCTAAATGAAGCTTTTTCTTTCTATTTAGATGCCATCCATCAGACTCTCTGGGATTGATTCTGGGAATCTGTGTTTTAATAAGTTTACTACATTATTCTTCTGCATAATAAGGTTTAGGAATTAATCTAAGAGGAAGCACTGAGGAGCAAATTATACTCCATGCATGTAGGGTTATGTCAAAATGAACTCTACTATTATGTATAACTATAATGCACTAATGAGAATATTCGCCATAACCATCTTCATAGGCAGGAGCTTGAAGAAGTGATTAGGCCTAGAGGGCTCCATCCTCAAGGGCAGGATCTGTGCCCTTGTGAAAGTGTGTGCTCTGTCCACCTGTGAGCTCTCTCCTCCCTCTTTTTGCCCATCCACGTCATGTGAGGCCTCGCACCATGTTATGATGCAGCAAGAAGGCTTGAGCTGTTTTGAACTTCTCAGCTTCCAGAACTGTAAGAAATACATTTCTGCTCAATATTAGAAAATAAGAAGAATCAGCCTAACTTCCAGCTTTGTATCACCCTTGTGTCTAGCACAATGACAAACATGTAAACTCTTTGAAAGGATGAATGAACAATGATGGCGGCCGGTCTTCTGGCCAGTGTCTTCCCCTAACCCCGGTGTTACAGCCCTGTTGATTCCTGACAGCCCTTCAGAGCCAAATAATTTCAACTTGTTTCACACAACTTCCCCCACTGCCTTTCCCAGCTATGCCGCCCCCAGGCCCCCCAAGTTTAATTATTATGCAACCTCAGCACCCACAGGCTGACTCTTAGGAAGGTTTCATTGACAACCAAGGAGGGATGGGTCATTTGAGTTCAGTCTGTCCCAACCCAGAATCCTGTCTGCTAATCCAGGGAAGGCTGAGTCCCCACCCTTGTCCCCAGTCAAGGCATCACAGTGTGTCACAGCCTATAATCCCAGTGACTCCCTAGAGGCCCCAGAGGCTGAGAAAGGAGGATTGTAAATTCAAAGCTAGCCTCAGAAACTTAGTGAAGCCCTAAGCAACCTTAAATTTTAAATTTTGTCTCAAAAATTTTAAAAATGTATTAAAAATGGCTGGGGATGCAGCTCAGGGGTTAAGCATTCTTGGGTTTAATTCCTGGAACCAAAAGAAAAATAAAAAAGCATCACAGGGGCTCAGTGGATTAAGAAACACGAGGATTCTCCAAAATGGTCCCAGAAGCCATTTAGAGGATGAGGGTGGCATCTGGATCTTCTGCAAACAGCCTGCGGGCCTGTCACCCGATGAGCTTCTGTCCCTCCTGAGTTTCTTTTCAGAGACTCACACTCAGTGCTTTGGCCTCCCTGATTTTTAACACCTTGGGTGCCTGTTATATAGTCTCCCGAAATTCTTTTAAAAGCATTTTAAAAAGGTTTTTTAAAAACCTGAACTTTCAGATCTGTGGCCAGCCATATTCATCCCATGATTGAAATGACAGTAAAGGCAAGTTGGCTCTGGCCCTGCCCAGGCCCGCTCTGTTCCAGCAGAGCAGCGCTCAGAGGAGAGCCGTGGAATTGCCCGGGCTGAGCTTGAGGTTAGAGTGTTTATGTAACAAATCAGCTCGACTTAAATATTTCTCATTGCCCGGTCAAGGCTGCAAACCTTTGCCCAGCACATCAACGGGAATGTCATTTGTTTACCTAATCCTGTGTGGGCATCTATGTTTAGACGAAAGGACCTGAGAGTTCAAAGCCAGTTAATGTTTTCAACCATATATCATGTTGCTTACGCATTTCACAATAAGGATGGAGAAGAGACGATTTTTCAAAACCACCAGACTGATTACATTTGTGCATGTACTTAGGAGCAGACCCGGTTAATGAATGTTCGCTTGGCAAAGTCTTACAATTAAGGAATTTTTCTTCCTCGGGTAATTGCATGAGCCCTGATAATTTCCCTCTAAGTCAGCCTTCTGGTGACTCCCCCCTTGATAGAGACAATGTGTACCAGACAAAGAGCAGAGACAGACACCCCGGCAGCACCAAGAAGATTCTCCTGGGCTCAGAGCAAGCCAGTCACATGAGAGGTGATGCTTTCCAACCTCAGCAAGGAGTTGGAAGCCCAGTGATTTTCCAGGAGCCACGGGAAAAGACCCGCCGAACAGCCCCCACCCCCACTCCTCTGAGGTATTTTAGATTATGGCATGGTTACGTAGTTGGAAATTTTGAATTCCCAGAATATCAGGCACACCCCCCCAACTCAAATGTGAGTGCAAAAATGTATTCCAAAGCCAAAAGTATTTTAAATTATTCATGCCCCCTAGTTCGTCATTAGGACAGATAATTGATCTAACTGTAAATACATCCAAACAGAAGTGACAGGAACAGAAACATCCACAACAAACTACAGATGGACAGAAAAGTCCACTTAAGTGCTGAATAATTATGGAGGCAGGGAGCCAGGGAAGGTGGGAGGCCACAGTGCCCAGTGATGGGCTGAGAGGAGGCAGGAATGGGCCATGGAAGGGGGCGTGGCCACGGCCCAGGGTGAGATCAATCTGCTGTGGGGTCTGGTTTCTGACAACTCTGAATTCAGCAGGGCAAAAGTGACAGGTGGGGCCACGGCCAACATCAAAAAAAGGAAATCACACTATCTGAGACGTCTGAGCTCCTCCTGGAGCCGCGAGACAGAGCACAGAGAAAGCACATAGCATCCAGAATTCCACCCATCCCTGGCCTCACTTCTCTGCAGAGGGAGAGAGGCAAGTGGTAAGAATTTTCATAGGAGGAATAACTTCTAAGCTCTGTAGGACATTGGGATGACTGGAGTCAACACCAATTACTTGCATATTTCAAAATGGCTACTAGAGAGGATTTTGAATGCTCCCAACACAAAGAGATGATAATTGTCCAGGTGATAAATATGGCAGTTACCCTAACATCATTATAGACTGTGTACCTGTATTGGAATGTCATACAGCACCCTACAAATAGGTACTATGACTGTGTCAATTAAAAATAAAAATATACTTTTTTTAAAAAGTTCTTAGAAGCAACTCTTTCCTGTAGTGGGTGACAATTTGTGAACAAGAAGATACTAATTTGGGGTTCCTCTATTTAAAAAAAAAAAAAATTAGAAGGTTCAAGCAGTCATTTATAACACAGAGATTTTAAGAGTAATAGAATATTTTGTCCCACCAAAGCCTTCTCCCTCCTGGGCCTTTCCCACTAAGGTGCGTTCCCATTCACACCCAGGAAGATAATCCACAAAAAGGAACTCCATTCAAACCCAGAGAAGTGGACAACCTGAGAATAAAAAGTCTGAAAAAACTGGCAATGTTGATGACTCCAAAACAACAACTCAGAAGCGAAAATCCAGGCTCTTGGCAGATTTTGAAGACCTGGGCATATGTCTCTCACCTGTGCAGACACATGATGGTGGCTGGCAGTTACTGTTCTGAGCCCAGGTCAGCAGCCAGATAGAGACCAGCCTCGGCAAGGAGCCATCCCAGTGCAGGTGCCCAGTGATGGGAACATGAACGGCAGGAAACAAGCCAGTTCAGTGGGCATCTGTTTAGTCGATCCTTTTATAACGGTTAAGATTTACTGGAAGATGCCTGTCTGCCAGGAGCTATCCCAAGCACTATCAACTGTTTTATTTAGTCTTGGGAAGTAGACTCTTTTCATTTCCCCCATTTTATAGCTAAAGAAACTGAGGCATGGAGAGCTGAGGGGACATGACCAAGGTCCTTAGGATCCTTGTGACAGAGCCAAGCCAGCTTTATGGAGGGAGTTAGAAAAGCTCAAAGAGACGGAAGCTGCTTGGGGGGATAAGTGATTTGGCGGCATAATTAATAAAACATGGATTGTGCAGCAGCATGGCCAGACCTCCACACCCGAGTGACGGGAGAAAACTGCCCATAATTGTCTAACTGTCCCCAGAGCGTGCAAGAGAGGAACTTCAGCACCAAGCCTGTGCCCTCTTCCACATAGCAAGCAGGCCGTCACCCCAGGGCCTTCACACAGGTGTCAGCAGAGTGGGCCAGTGTCCCAGGGCCAGCCAGCCCCTGTGCCCACATGCAGCGAGTGATTGCTTGTGTGCACCTACCAGTGTCATGTGCATGCCACAAGTCCTAGGACTGAAGTGTGGGATCAAAATGCAGAAGTAAATCAACTTTAAAATTGGTAATATTGCTACCATGAGATTTTTAGGATAATCTGGCTTAAAATCCTTGGGGGTCTGATGGAATTGTCTCTGAACCACTGTTTCTGAGAGCTGAATGAATGTTTTATGGAGACTCTGATTCAACTGAAGACACTTTTGTCAGTACTAGTTCCTAATCCTGGGCACTGTGGGGAGCAGAGTTCCAGGCAGATGCAGCCAGGAAAGAGGACTCTGCTGCAGGCCGGCCCCGAAAACACAAAGATGGCAGGGCTTGGTGACTACACCCAGGAGGGTCCCAATTCAGTAGGCAAAAGAGCATTGCAGGACCCAAGTCAGAAATCAGGGCAGAGGAGGTATGGGAGGGAGGTTCCAGGGGCTGAGGCAGAAAAGGCCCCCCAGAGGAGAGCATTTGCGCGCCTCACAAATGCTCCAACTCTGGCTTAGAGGGTGCAGAGGGGGGAATGAGGGAGGTTGTGGACACATGTGTTAGGAAAGGAGTCACCAAGAAGGGTTCAGTTGATAAAATGCAGGGGAGATTGTCCTCCCTTCTTGAAGGAGTATAGCATTGAGTGACAGATCAGAGTTAGGGCTGAATCTTGGCTCTACCCTTAACCATCTGTGATGCTAGGCAAGATACTTAACCTCTTCCAGTCTTTTTTTTTTTTGACATGTTCCCCTACATGTTTATTAGAAGTTTCAACTTCCTGGAGACATTTGATAAATATGTGTCTTTTTTCCCCTTGTTTATTTGGGAAAGTTCAAAAAGGATAGTCAAAGTGTTTTAAGTGCATTAATAGAATTTAGCTAGAATAAATTCTAGTGTTAAACAAATACAGAAAAACACGGAGCTCAGATAGGTTCCTGATCCCCATTGGTCTATAACTATTTTAAACATCTGTAACACTCAAAGGTCATGGTATCATGCTTATGAAAAGGATAAAGGCAAAATAAAACTTTGGGTTGAATCAGTGTCACATGCTTGTAAACCCAGCAATTCAGGAGGCTGAGGAAGGAGATTCCCAAGTTTAAGGCCAATCTCAGCAACTTCATGAGACCCTGTCTCAAAATAAAAAATAAAAAGTGCTCGGGATGTAGTTCAGTGAGAAACACCGCCGGTTCAGTCCTCAGTCCCCTCTCCCAGTCTCACTGGCCACATGCTAGGCAAGCACTCTGCCACTGAGTCACATCCCCAGCCCTGGCCTCGTTTATGGAATGGGAATAATAGTACCCGTCTCTCAGGGATGTTACCAGGGAGTAACTGGATCCACTCATAACCTGCTCATAGTGGGCTGGGAGCATAGCACCAGCTGAGAGTGAGTGTTATCATGATCCTCTGCACTAACAGAAAGGCTGTTTCCTGGCCTTGCTTAGCAACACATGGTAGCTGCTGAACACTTTTCTCATCATTCCATCATCAACACAACACTCCCGTTGCCCAAGATGGCAGGTGGAAACAGGACAGAGAGAACCCATGAGCCAGCTGCCGTCAGGAGAGGGAAGTCTCGTCTCGGGGTTGGTAGAAAATGGAAGCGAAGGACGGATGTGGTCCCCTCACAATGCAGAGCACATCCAGCGTCCCACAGTAGTGCAGCCTGAGGCCTTCCGTAGAGACGTGCTGGTCTGTGGAACGCTGCACCAGGTTAGGCTTGTGAGCCTGAGGGTTGCCAGGCTCCATCCACCTGAGGGAGGGAGGGAGAAGGGAGGGGGAGGTGGGCTGAGAAACCAGGGCCCAGGAAGCCCTGGACAGTTCTGCCTGCTCTGGGGTCCCCACCACAGGTTGCCAGGAGCTGAGTGCGGGGGTGTCCTGGACCTCCACCTGCAGGAAACCCCACATGTGCAGCTGCCTCCTGGGGGAAGAGCCACAGCTGCCCCCAAGACCCTGCCTTTTGGACTCACGCCCATGGCCCAGGTGGATGCAAGGGCCAGTCCTTGGCTCCCTGGAAAACTGTTGACCCTCCTGGAGGCAGCTGACTCTAGAACAATCTCTTACTCCTCCACCACCCCCAAGACACCCTCAGAAAAGGAGTGCAGAGGAAACTCTCTGGGAGCATCACTGACGAACTGAGTGGAGCAAAGGCCATTCCCTCTACGGAGGGTGGTTTCATCTTAACGTGACCTGGTCACGGTGACAGGCAAAGGGAAAAGTGTTGGGCTGGCAGGAGGCCTTTTCAAAGCTGCTTCCCTCCCTGCCCAACCCGGCTTGCCTCCCCAGAGACATCCCTGCACAGAGGCGGCCCTGGCTAGCACTGGGGCAGGCTAAGAAACTGCTTGAACTGAGTTAGCAGATCTCTTGATGAGATGCTCCAGAGGAACCAAAGAATCTGTGGAGCCACCACCTTCCTGGTCATGCCAGGACCATGATCCATCCAAAATACAAAGTATATGTTGTCTTTATTTTTACACTAAAATTTTGAAAAAACAATTAGACTTTTGTTAGTATTTCAATATTTGAAATAATTATTATGTTCACTGAATTGTATTTATTATTTTTGCATGTGTGATGCTGGGGATGAAACCTACCCAGGGCCTCACAGGTTAGACAAGGGTTCTACCACTGAGCTACACCCCCAACCCCAGTCCACTTTTGAATGTTACTACAACTTAGCCGGTGTGAGCAACCTAATGGTGGACTGGCCAGAAATGCCCTCCTCAGGAAGTGGATCCAGATGGAGTGGCAAAGCCAGGTGGCCTGGTTACCTACCCAGCACTGTTTCCTCCCTGTGCAACCTCAGCAGATTGTTTATCCTCAAATGCCTTGGTTTCTATATCATCTGATGATTAGTTAATTTATAGGGTTGTCACGAAGATAAACCATTAATGTAAGCATAATGTGCTTGCTAATGTGCCTGACACTGAGTAAGCACTCATGGGTAAGCACTGCATTCTTATCAATATTCTCATACAGAATTGTTATTTTAAATGCGTGATTGAGATCTAAAAGTCATTTTTATGTGATTAAGAAGCACTAACAAACCCAAAGGAAGGACTCTTAGAGAATGAATCAGAGTTCTATAAGGAGCCTTGTCCTTGGAATTGGGAAAGGGCATGAAGCCCTCCTAAGCATCCCCCAGGGGAGGCTAAGCCTACTGGCTGGTGGTTCCTTTGGGAAGCAGGACAAGCCACTGATCCACAGCAACTGCCAATCACAGCTGTGAGCAAAAGGACCTGGTGTTGCTTAATACAATTCTGTTTGCTCTGATCACTGACGCTTGGTCATTTATGCTCCCGAGATGCGTGACCACACAAGGCATTAAGCTTCCATTTCCCTCAGGACCCCAACCTGTTAACTACCACCCCACCCCAGACCCCAGAGACATACTAGGAGGCATTTGAAATGGCCATTGGGTGGTTCAGGATTGGCATTTGTCTTTGAAGCTGCCAGACCTGTTTGGAAACCTTCTAGGCAGAGAACAGCATGATGGGCAGAGAAACCCTTTCTTGTCTTTCTTGCAGAAGCCAGTGCAGCTTTTGTTCGTGGAAGCTCCGGCAGTGGTGGGAGTTTTCGAGGTGAGAAGCTTTGGCCTTCCATTTGGGCTGACACTGCCATCTGACAGCTTCCCATGTATGAGCTGAGGCTACTGGTTTGAGGCTACTTTTGTTGACATATCAGATCAAATTCAGTCATTCCTGGGAGGAGAGAGCCCTGGTCTCGCTTCCTTTGATCACTACATCAGTGTCAGTGCAAACTGTAAGGGGGATCCTGGCAGCCAGAGAGTCTTGGAGAGATGGGGTGGGGGATGGTAGCTGGAAGTGACAAGATGGGCTGAAAAGTCAAGCATCCTAGAGAGCATGGGACTCCTCTCCAGCTGGGCCTACGTCAGGGCGAGAGGACACCCAGGGGTAGAGAGGGGAAAGCAGAAATCAGCCTGTCATCCAAAGAAGGAATAAACAGTTTCTAAGTAAAAGTGACTTAAGATGAGGTGATGATCCACTAATAGTTGAAAGAGAGAGGAGAACTTGTGAGATTTTTAAGTCATATCCCCATGCTGGATTACCCTAGAAACCTACTTCCTAATTTGAAATATTTTAATTCTGATTTTAGAGCCCATTAACGATCTAAGATGGCAGAATGGAGGGCGGCTGCATTCCTTGTCGCTCTGTGACTCGGGATCAAGCACAGGAAAGACTGTTTCTCCTTGAGGCAGTCATTGCTGCCCACCGATCCCCTGCTGTTTACCCCACTCATCTGTAGCAATTGAGGGCCATCCGCTAGTATATCGCCTGCCTTTTGAGAGCAGATTGCTCACTGACCACCTCCTATCATCCGCCATTTGCCCATTTGCCCACCTCTTGCCTGCTCATCACCTGCCTTTCAACTACCCATCTCCCACTGCCTGGCATCCACACCCTGATCATCTGCCATTAGTCCACAGACTGCCAGTGGATTGCCTGCTGCCTGCTATTACCTGGAAGTCCATTGCCACAGTACCTGCAGGTTTGATTACACACGATTGCCGCCATCTTGGGACCCCAGCCAGGGCCTACAGGTTTACTGGCACGGCTGCCACCATCTCAGGGCATGGTCACCTCCATCTGGGGACCCAGGCCAGAGCCTGGAGATATAGTGAGGCACCTGCAGGTCTGGTTACACCTGAGGTCTTTTTGCTTGGTGTGCTAGTGGCTGCCATCTGGCTGCCTCTTTGCAGGGTCACTCCTTTGTGTGAGCGCATCTCTGCTGGTCTCTCTACAAGTTGAAAGGGCATCGAGATCTTGGGACAGCAGTAAGACAGGGCCTGGGGAAGCTGAAGCCCAGGTGTATCAGATTGCATTGGGTTTGCGTGGGCCAGTCTGGGTATGGCAAGCCTGTGGAAAGTCGGAGACTAGGGGCAGCTCCCTGGGGGGAGCACAGGTTGGAAAAACTGGGGAAACCGGGCTCTCTCCAGCACAGTGAGCCCTGAAGTGTGCAGGGATGGAAGGGGCCAGCTACAACAGGTGGAAGGACTGGAAGAGGCCGTGAGGGCATCTTGCTATCGGCTCACCCACCCAACCAGCCCAGCACCCACTGGACTGGAACTAATATCAAACCTCAGACAACCCCACCTATTGGTGGAGAAGGGAAGGAAGCTGAAACATTTTTTGAAAGTCAACAGGAGCAATCATTCAAGTTTCCATTAAGACGTTCCTTGTTTTCTTTTTTTGCCTTCTCTCTCACACCTCTACCATCTTTTAGATCCAAATATTTTTCATGTATCGATTTATTGAGGTATGGGATATTTGAATAGTATATTACAGTTTTGTTGTGTATTCTTATATTTTTACTTTAAAATTTTTTTTAGTTGTGGATGGACATAGTACCTTTATTTTATTTATTCTTTTTTGTATGGTATTGAAGATCAAACCCAGTGCCTCACACATGCCAGGTAACTGCTTTAACACTGAGTCACAACCTCAGCCCTACCTTTTATTTTTTTAAATCTGTATTTTTTTTCTCTCACCTACCTGTCTCCCTTGATTCTCTTTCTCACTTCTCTCATACTAATAGCCAACCTCTATTAATTCCTCCCTCACTCTTACTATAAATCTTTACCTCTATCTTCCCTCCTTCTCCCTCATAAACATTACACCTTATACTACTTCTGTTCCTTTATTGTCCATCATTTGAAATGATAAACCCTCTTAGCAAACTTAATGTTTATATTGTAGACAATAATAGAACACTTAATTTCCGTTTTTCATAAAACTGTAAACACCTTAATAGGAGCCATTTGGTTTAAGGTGGCATATTGTATGCATTGTGTGCTGTTAATATTTTCCCCCTCTTAAAGGTGAGGTACTGGAAGCCTTCAAGGACACTATAAGACTACAGGGTAGAATCTGTACTGCCTCAATCCATACCATTAGATGAAAAGACACACAAACAACATGAAGAAACAAGGGAACAAAGCAGCTCAAACAAACCAAGATGATCCAACAATAGAATACATAGCACAGTAGAAGAAATGTCAGAGAATGAGTTCAGAAAATACATAATTAGACTGATCTTTGAAATAAAGGATGGTATTGGAGAAAAAATACAGGAAGTTAAAGATCACTTCAATAAAAAGGCAGAGATTATAAAAAGGAATCAAGCAGAAATTTTCCAGATGAAGGAAATAATAAATCAAATTAAAAATTTAATAGAAAGTATCACCAACAGACTAGACCACTTGGAAGACAGAACTTCAGACAATGAAGACAAAATATATACTTAAGAAAATAAAGTTGACTGCACAGAGAAGATGGTAAGAAACCATAAACATAACTTCCAAGAAATCTGGGACAACATGAAGAAAACAGATTTAAGATTTTTTGGAATAGACAAAGGTGTAGAGATACAAACCAGAGGAATGTACAATCTTTTCAATGACATAATATCAGAAAACTTCCCAAATCTAAAGAATGAAATGGAAAATCAACTACAAGAGGCTTACAGGACCCCAAATGTACAAAATTACAGCAGACTCATACCAATCAAGGCACATTATAATGAGAATGACTGACATACAGAATAAAGATAGAATTTTAAAGTCTGCAAGAGAAAAAAAAATCAAATCATGTATGGGGGAAACCATTCAGACTTCAGTCGATTTCCCAACCCAGACCCTCAAAGCCAGGAGATCCTGGAATAACATATTTCAAGCTCTGAAAGAAAATGGATGCCAACCGAGAGTTTTACATCCAGCAAAATTAAGCTTCAGATTTCAAGATGAAATAAAAACCTTTCATGGTAAAGAAAAGTTAAAAGAATTCACAACAAGAAAGCCTGCACTATAGAACGTACTCAATAAGATATTCCATGTGAAGGAAATGAAAAAAAAAAAAAACAATGAAAATAAGCAAAAGGAGGAACTACACTAAAGGAAAGGTCAAAGGAGAAACTAAATGAAAAATAAACCAAAATGACCAGGAATACAAATCATATCTCAATAATAACCCTGAATGTTAAAGACCTACACTCATCAATCAAAAGACATAGACCGGCAGATTAGATTTAAAAAACAAAAAAAGACCCATAAATATGCTGTCTTCAAGAGACTCACCTCTTAGGAAAAGACATCCACAGACTGAAGGTGAAATATTGGGAAAAAAAATATCACTCACATGGACTACATAAACAAGCAGGGGTTTCCACCCTCATATCAGAAAAAGTGAACTTCAAACCAAAGTTATTCAGAAGGGATAAAGAAGGACATTTCACACTGCTTAAGGGAATCATACACCAACAAGACATAACAATCATAAATATACATGCCCCAAACAATGGAGCATCTACATACATCAAACAAACCCTTCTCAATTTCAAGAACGAAACAGTTACAACACAATGATACTGGGTGACTTTAACACATCTCTGGAGAGATCTTTGAAACAAAAACTAAAAAAAGAAATTATAGAATTAAATAATACAATCAATGATTTAGATGTAATGGACATATGTAGAGTATTTCATCCATCATCAAGCAAATACACTTTCTTCTCAGTAGCACATGGATCCTTCTCTAAAGGATCCTTCTCTAAATAGACCCTGTTATGCCACAAAGCAACTCTCAGCAAATACAAAAAATAGAAATATTACCCTGCATTCTATCACATCATAACAGAATGAAACTAGAAATCAACTATAAAATAAAAAATAGAAGCTACCCCAATACATGGAAACTAAAGAGCATGCTATTGAATGATGAATAGGTGAAAGAAGACATCAGGGAGGAAATAAAAAAATACTTAGAGGTAAATGAGAATAGTGATACAACATATCAAAATCTCTGGGACACTATGAAAGGAGGGCTAAGAGGAAAGTTGACTGCATTGAGCTCATACATTAAAAGAATAAAAAGTCAACAAATAAATGACCTAACATTACAAGTCAAAACCATAGAAAAAGAACAAATGAACATCAAAAACAGCAGAAGAAAGAAAATAATTAAAATCAGAGCTGAATTCAATGAAATTAAAATAAAAGAAAAAAATTAACAAAACAAAAAGTTGGTGCTTTGAAAAAATAAATAAAATTGATAAACCCTTAGCTACACTAACAAAGAGAAAGAAAACTCAAATTACTAAAATTCATGATGAAAAAGGAAATATCACAACAGACACTACTAAAATACAGAACACATTTAGAAACTATTTTGAAAATTTATACTCAAAATAGAAAAACTCAAAGACATTGACAAATTTCTAGAGACATACAATCTACCCTGATGCAGGAGGATGTACACAATTTAAATAGATCGATTTCAAGCAATGAAATAGAAGACACCATCAAAAGCCTACCAACCAAGAAAAGCCCAGGAATAGATGGATCTCAGCTGAGTTCTACAAGACCTTCAAAGAAGAATTAACACCAATATTCCTCAAATTATTCCATGAAATAGAAAAGGAGGGAACCCTTCCAAACTCATTCTATGTGGCTAGTATTACCCTGATACCAACCAGACAAAGACACATCAAGGAAAGAAAAGTTCAGGCCAACATCCCTGATGAACATAGATGCAAAAATTTTCAATAAAGTTCTGACAAATTGCATACAAACACATATTGAAAAAATAGTGCACCATGATCAAGTGGGGTTTATCCTAGGGATGCAAGGTTGGTTCAACATACGGAAATCAATGAACGTAATACGTCACACCAATAGACTTAAAGACAAGAATCATTTAACTGTCTCAATAGACACAGAAAGAGCATTTGACAAAATAAGCACCTCTTTTTGTTCAAAATACTAGAAAAACTAGGGATAGTAAGAACATACCTCAACATTGTAAAAGCTATCTATCTATGCTAAGCCCAAGGCCAATATCATTCTAAATGGAGAAAAATCTGAAATATTCCCTCTAAAAACTGGAACAAGACAGGGAAACCCTCTTTCACCACTTCTATTCAACTTTGTCCTTGAAACTCTAGCCAGAGCAATTAGACAGACCAAAGAAATCAAAGGGATATGAATTGGAAAAGAACTCAAACTATCACTATTTGCCAACAACATGATTCTATACTTAGAAGATCTAAAAAATTCCACCAGAAAACTTTTAGATCTTATAAATTAATTCAGCAAAGTAGCAGAATATAAAATCAATACCCACAAATCAAATGCATTGCTATACATAGGTGATGAATACACTGCAAAACTACCCCATTCACAATAACCTCAAAAAATAAAATAAAATACTTGGAAATCAGTCTAACAAATGAGATGAAAGAACTATACAAGAAAACTGCAGAACACTAAGGAAAGAAATTGAAGAAGACCTTAGAAGATGGAAAGATCTCCCATGCTCTTGGATAGGCAGAATTAATATTGCCAAAATGGCCATACTATCAAAAGTGTATGCATATTCAATGCAATTCCTATTAAAATCCCAATGACATTCTTCATAGAACTAGAAAAAGCAATCATGAAATTCATTTGGAAAAATAAGAGACCCAGAACAGCCAAGGCAATCCTTAGCAAGAAGAGTGAAGCAGGAGACATCACACTACCAGACCTTAAACTATACTACAGAGCAATAGTAACAAAAATGGCATGGTATTGGCACCAAAATAGACAAGTAGACGAATGGTAGAAAATAGAACACACAGAGACAAACCCACATAAATACAGTTATCTCGTATTAGACAAAGGCACCAAATACATACATTGGAGAAAAGATAGCCCATTCAATAAATGGTGCTGGGAAAACAAGAAATTCATATGTAACATGAAACTTATATGTAAAATGAAATATGTAAATTCATATGTAAAATGAAATTAAACCTCTATCTCTCACCCTGCACAAAAATCAACTCAAAGTGGATCAAAGACTTAGACACTAGAACAGAGATCCTGCCCCTAATAGAAGAAAAAGTAGGCCCAAATCTTAATCACATTGGCTTAGGACCTGACTTCTTAACAAGACTCCTAAAGTGCAAGAAGTAAAATTAATAATCAATAAATGGGATGGGTTCAAACTAAAAAGCTTCTCAGCAAAGTAAACAACGTGAGTTTACAGAATGGGAAAAAAATCTTTACGGCACACACTTCAGATAGAGCATTAATCTTCAAGATATATAAAGAACTCAAATAACACCAAAAAACCAAATAACCAAATCAATAAGTGAGCTAAGGGACTGAACACACCCTTCATAGAAGAAGAAATACAACCGATCGACAAACATCTGAAAAATGTTCATCTCTTGCAATTAGAGAAATGCAAATCAAAACTACTCTAACATTTCATCTCACTCTAGTCAGAAAGGCAATTATCAAGAAAACAACCAACAAAATGTACCCCATTTGTTTACTATAAAAAAAAAAAAAAAGAATTACAACAACACTAATAAGTGTTGGCGAGGATGTGGGACAAAAAGTACCCACATACATGGCTGGTGGAACTGCAGATTGATGCAACCACTCTGGAAAGCAGCATGGAGATTCCTAAAAAAAACTTGCAATGGAACCACCATTTGACCCAGCTATCCCACTCCTTGGCCTATACCCAAAGGACTTAAAATCAGCATACTACAGAGATACAGCCACATCAATGTTTATAGCAGCTCAAATCACAATAGCTAAACTATGGAACCAACCTAGATGCCCTTTTACAGATGAATGGATAAAGAAAATATGGTATATATACACAATGGAATATTACTCAACCTTAATGAAGAATAAAATTATGGCATTTGCAGGTAAATGGATGGAACTAGAGACCATCATGCTAAGTGAAATAAGTCAATACCAAAAAACCAAAGACCAAATGTTTTCTCTGATAAGTGGATGTCAATCCACAGTGGGGGTGGGTAGGAAAGAATGAAGGAACTTTGAATTGTGCAGAGGGGGGTGAGGAGAGAGGTGGGGCAATGGGGATGGGAATTATGGTACAATGAGACAGACATTATTACCCTATATTCATGTACGAAAAAATAAAAAATAAAAATAAATTTTAAAAACAAAAAATAAAAACCCATTAACCATTGTTTATTGGAGGCAGAGTTTCAGTTTGAGAGGATGAAAACAGTTCCAGAAGTGGATGGCGGTGACCACTGCACAACAATGTAGAACGTACTTAACGCCACAGAACTGTGTATTTATGAGGAATTAAGTGGGCAATTTTGTTTTGTGTATATCTTGCCACATTAAAAATAAAAGTTAAGTACATGCATTATCAGACACCTAGAGCAGGGCCCCATGGTGCACCCCTGTAACCCCAGCAACTCGGGAGGCTGAGGCAAGATTGGGACTTCAAGGTCAGTCTTTCTCAAATCAAAAAGTAAATTTAAAAAAAAAGGGGCGGGTGCTGGGGATGTATGTAGCTCAGTGGTAAGCACCCCGGGTTCAATCCCCAGTACCAAAAATGAAAATCTTAAAAATTAAAAAAAGAGATCTATACATTTTGGACTCACGTAATATACATTCATCTCCCCAATCTCATCCACATTATTTCCAGGCTTTAAGTCAGCTTGGTTTTGAAGGCCAGATTCTACTCCAACTAGTTAGACCACCTTGAGCAAGTCATCCCTTCCTAGGTCTCAGTTGGCTCGCTTATAAAATGAGAAGCTTAACAAGAACTGTCCGTGGTGGTCCTGCAGCTCTGACACCCTAGGGGCACTAACAACTGCTGTTTACAGAGAGCATTTCATAGACAATACCTGGAGTCACAAGGCCCTTGGGAGGGCGAGATGATCATCCTCATCGAAGAGACAGGAATTAGGCCCGGAGAGGTTCAGTGCCTTGCCCATGTGCAGCAGGTGAGTAAAGTGGGCTTCGGGCTTCGGACTGCAGGACCCCTAACCCTATGCGCTCCGCTGCTGCTGCATTCTGCAGTATGGAGAACCTCAAAACCCAACCTCCAAGGTTTTCAATCTGGAAAAGCAATCAGCCTGAAAGAAAAGACCAAAGTCTAAAAAAGAGCAGCCGTTTCCTACTGGGTGACGGATGATGCTGTCTCCTGGGGACGGAGGTTGAGGGACATGGGCAGGAAGAAGGATAGGCAAGCTGGTGGGCCTGCTGGTTCTTCCCAAGTTGGATCTTCAGAGTCGGATTCATTATTTCCCTCTAAACAAAGTAAAAACTCCCCAAGGTTAGACACAGCCTTATTTCCATATAATTAAAGTATGTTGGAGAAAACAGGCATAACACTTAGATTATGCTTACTCCCGCTCCCTGCCCCCAACACATTCAAGACTCCATCTGCTGAGCATCCAGACTCTGAAGAGACATTTGCTCTCAGGTCCACAGTGAAGGTTCATGGACCTTCAAATATTCCTTTTCCTGTCTCCCTAATCCTCAGCAATAATCCAGGCTCTGAGCAAGCATCAGAGTGGGCATATTCACATGCTGCCCAGTGACCCTCAGCCAGAGGAGGAGGAAAACAAGAAGAGACAGCAAGAGTCACTAGCTGCAAAAAGCAAAGGATGTTTACCTTGAAAAAGGATCACTGAAAAACCAACCTAGGAGATGGGCTGGTGGCACACGCCTGCAATCCCAGTGACTTGGGAGGCTGAGGCAGGAGGATCACAAGTTCAAGGCCAGCCTCAGCAAGGCCCTAACTCAAAATGAAAAAAAAGGGAGGGGGTTTTTGAGGATGTGGCTCAGTGGGTAAGTGTCCCTGGGTTCAATTCCCAGTATAAGAAAAGAAAAGAAAATTGACCTAGGAATTGAATTTTTTAAAATACTGGAACATCCATATGAAGATATTACATAGCTCTTAGGAATGAATCAGATCTTTAATGGAGCAAATCATTGTCCAAACCAATGAACAAAACTTTGGAGCATGAGACCAAGTTAAGCAATCATCTTGCAGAAATGGAGACAGATGTGAAATGGTATGAAGAATCTTCAATTTAAAAAGAAAAAAAGAATCTTCAACAAGAAAAGTAACAAGTACTACAATGAACATTCCAGAAGAAAGAAGAGCTTAGGACACAGAAGAGAAGCAGCTCACATGTAGATGCCAGGACTCCGAGTGCACGCACATGCACCTTTCTCCTCAACAACAGGTTGGCTACACCACTCGCCAGGGTGCACCCAGCTGGACCTGAGGTGTGATCAGAGCTCCACCCAGCAGCTGTGAAATCCATTACACATATGCATTATATGTTTATGCTACGGTACTAAGCCACATGCATGCACATGTGTACCCCTCAATTCCTCATCCGGATTCAAACGTTCTCTCTTTTTCCCCCATGGAAGTCCTGAATTTAAAAGACCTGTATATAGATACCATATCATTGGGTGCTGTCAACTGATAACCAAGAGCAGTCACCTCGGGGAGCTGAAGCAAGGTAAGTAGCACTGTATCAGTTATTCTAGCACATAAATGGCTCCATATCTTAGTGATTAAAAGCAATCACAGCCATTAATTATTGCCCATGGTTCCTCTGGGTCAGAAATTTGGAAACGCCCAGAGGAAGCAGTTCTATCTCTGCTCTACAGTGACCAGGGCTTCAGTGGAAAGTTGGAAGAGTGGGAGGTGGACTCCCCAGAAGGCCTGCTCTGTCACGTCTGAGGATGGACACCGGCTTCAGCTGCGGGCCTGGCGGGCTGGTCACTAGAATGCCCACATCCAGCTTCTCCATGTGCCTGGGTTTCCTTGAAGATGGTGGCTGGGATCCAGGGCAAGCATCCCAAGACACAGACCCAGAGAGAAGCTCTGTCCTTGTTCTGACCTTGCCTGGCAGCACACAGCTTGTTTACATTGAACTAGCTCATCAGACTGATCCCAAGCCTCTAGCAGCTTCAAAGGGAAGGGACACAAGCCCACAGCTCCATGGGATGAACATCGATGCTGTAAGGAGAGGAATGGAGAAGGATATTCCTACAGGCACGGACTCCTTTGGAAAAGAACCTTCCCTCACAGAATTCTGCTGTAAAGCGGGTTTCTACTGGGGTGTGCTCCATGGTACAATAACTTCACAAACAAGAAAGTCTTAGCTGGATCGTAAAAGAGGGGAATATTCAGTGTCTGATGACATGAGGGGACATGGGATTAGAAAGGTATGTTAGGACGAGGTTTCAGGGAGCCTGGAATGACTTTAAAATTGTGGACGTTATTCCCAAGGCATTAGGGAGCCATAGAAATATTTTCAACAAAGACTGCCCTCATGGCCCTGAAGAGGACAGATTAGAGACAGCCACCAGGCAGGGGGACCAATTGGGAGCCAATTAAACTGGTCCAGGTGAGAAATGTCTGGAGTCTGGACAACGGTGTTTGTCTGCATCTCTGAGCTGCCAGCCTATACCATCTGTTCCTGGCTAATTATAAAGACAGCAAGGACCCAAAGAGTTGCAGCACCTAATATTAGATTATAGATTTTAATAATACCCATTTGATACCTAGCTTTGTTTTTGTAATCATAAACATACCATATAAAGCAACTGGCCTTAAAATTACGTTTACTTAAACACAGGGCTGTGACATTTTATAAAGCATTGATTTGGCTTATAAACCACATAAATTTCTTCCTACATAGGCTTCTTTTTATATTTGTTTTTAATGAATCACTCGAATATATTACCATGGTCCCTCTGTCCTCCTTTTTCGACTTTACTTAACCCTCACTATAAACCAAAGTCGCTGAGCAAATTACGTCCCTGGTTCTCTGGAAAACTTGACTGATACTCACACTTTGCTTCAGGAGTTTGAGATATTCCTGGGAGAAAGTAGGGCATATCACAGATGTCTCTAAGAATGTGGTAAAAATTCACAGGTAAGCTTGCTGTCTTGTGAAATGAGAAATAGCCTTGGGGTGGTGACCTGAACCAAGAGGGTCGCATGAAGAGCTGTGTGTGAGTTGTCACCTGAATGAGATCGGAGTATGGCAGGTACTTCTGGCCTCTGAAATGAGGGCTGTGTCTGAGCTGGGGCAGTCTTGCCTTTGAACTTTGGATTCTCAGGACGAGCATGGTACTGAGACTTGTCCCTGAAAGCCATGTCCTGTGGGTATGGCCATCTGCTTGGGAACCTGTAGTAGGTGTGTGCACTGTCAAGCCAAGTGGAACCTGTTTTTCACCTGCTCTACCTGAAGCTGCACTTACAACTGTGACTTGTAGTTTAGTTTGCTTTTGGATTTCTTTATTTAAACTTTAATCTAGTTGTATAAACACACCTGGGCACATTTTATAGGCCTGCAATTCTTTCTCTCCTCCTCCTCCTCCTCCTCCTCCTCCTCCACCTCCTCCTCCTCCTCCTCCTCCTCCACCTCCTCCTCCTCCTCCTCCTCCAAACTCTGGCATCTAGACTTTTTCAGATGGATACATGAGTTTGGGGACAGTTTATACCAAAGCCATAGACACTTTCTGGGAGCCTGCCTCATTGCCGATCTGAAACAAGATGATGAACCTGGACTCATAAAGGGACACCCAAGAAATCTTTGGAAGTGCAAACCCTGAATTGCCACTTACAAGAGGTAGGAAGATTCCACGGAACTTGCATGGCCGCTTTAGGAAGAGACAGGTGTTGGCGAGAGAGCAAGCGTAGCTGTGTGTGCGAGAGAGAGCTTTCTCATCGTTGAAGCTATTGAGAGGGAAAGGGGCTAGGGAGTCTGGAATGCAACTCTCCTCTCCAGGGATGGGTTTAAGCAGGGCTGACTGAGCATCTTCAAGCAAAGATCTGAAAGGGATTCAATCAGTCAATGAAAAGTCAGATGGATATGTGGGCAGTTTTCATTCAAATGTCATGTCTTAAGGGCTGGGGGATGCAGCCTAGCAGTAGAGCACTTACTTAGCATATGTGAAGCCCTACTTTCATCTCCAGCACTTGGGTGTTGGGGAGAAGCACCAAGTATCCTGTCTTAGATTTGTCCAGGAAACCTATGGAGAGAGGAATGTGTTAAGGACAAGTCCTAAAGAACAGATCTTGGTGAAGGTGGCCTTTCTACGGTGGGACTGTAGGAGGGCTGGGTGTTTTAGCTCAAGTATGTAGTCCTGAGAACATCGCTAAGCTTTCAAGAGAGACACGTTGTCCTCAATAAAACAGTGGTCAGTGGCTGCTTCTTTCTAGTGCAGAAAAGGCAAATCTAGGCGTGGCAAGCGCTGACCTTGCCAACCTGTCACAGACTGTAGACTGGGGACGTGGGGGGCTGCATAGAGGTCAGGCCTAAGCAGGGAGGCGGGAGGGGAGTTGTGGGTCCTTCAGAACAGACTGACCATCGCAGTCTGTGACAGTCACGCTAGAGCTAATGTGCAGGAGACACCAACCAGCCGTGCATGTTCATCAAATAGGCCTGAAACCCACCCCTGGCCTTCAGAACCTCATAGTGGCCAGCATCTGATGAAGCTCGGGCTGTGGTTTTCCGTACAAAGCAAAATGCAGATCGTCAGCCTCTGAACTTCAGGGTAGATCAGAGCATGATGACTGGAGTACATGTGACTGTGACTAATGTCTCCGTGGAATCAGGACTTGCAACACCTGATTGCTCCTGATTCTTCTGGGAGGAAAAACAACACACACACACACACACACAAATATATATATGCATACATGAACTTACACCAAGGAATTCCCTCCCTATGAGCTACTAAATGATGAAAATGTAGAAGGAGCTCTCCTTACGTTTTTCTGCATTCTGCCAACTCACTGGCATGGGGTAGATGTATGGCCTTTGCCTACCCAGGATCCAATCCTTTTCTTTTTCTAGAAACCACACCATCATTTTCCTTTAGGAACTCACATCTGTCCATTCTTGAGTGCTTCTGGTGGGGTGAACCCCACTGCTGGCTCCAGCCATGAGCCAGGGCCCAGGTCTGCCAGTCACTAGCACTGGTGTAAAGATGCAAATGCAACCCGAACTGAGTGAGGATAAGCCAATCCTAGGCTGTGGTGGCAGCAGGAGAGGCGTGGGAAGAACAAAGTACCTCAGGCCTTTGTACTGTGGGTTCCTCATCTGGAGATTCAACCAAAAGTATTTGAAATATTCAGAAAAATTTGTATTGAACATGTACAGACGTTCCTTCTTGTATTCCCTTATCAGTACAAGAATATGATTATTTACATAGCGTTTGCATTGTATTAAGTACTATAAATAATCTAGAGATGATTTAAATTATACAGGAGAAGCCAGGCTCAGTGGTGCACGCCTATAATCCCAGCTACTCAGGAGGCTGAGGCAGGAGGACTGCAAGTTCAAGGCCAGCCTCAGCAACTTTGTAAAACCCTGTCTCAAAATAAAATTTAAAAAGGTTTGAGGTCATAGCTCAGTGGTAGAACACTTTCCTAGCATGTAAGAGGCCCTGGGTTTGATTCTGGCACTGCAAAAAAAGGAAAAGGAACAAAAGAAAAACAATGAAATCTTTCTAAGGAAAGAAATTATCACCACTTTTTTTGTGATTAGAAAAAGTACTAAATCAAAAAAAATAGTGGTATAAAAATGTGCATAGTAGCATGGTGGTGCACACCTGTGATCCCAGCAACTCAGGAGGCTGAGCAGGAGACTGCAAGTTCAATGCCAGCCTCGGCAACTTCATGGGGCCCTAAACCATTCAGTAAGACCCACTCTCAAAATAAAATATAAAAATGGCTGGGGATGTAGTTCAGTTGTGCAGCACCACTGGGTTCAATCTCTGGTACAAAAATGTATGTAGTTATATTTAATATATAAAGTTATAAATATATGAAATTTATATTAAAATTATAAAGTACATTAAAATTCTTTTTATTAATGACAGAAAAATGTAATTATTCTTTGAAAAAAAGGTTATTTTATTTTTTTTTTTTTTTTGCGGTACTGGGGATCGAACTCAGGGCTTTGTGCTTGCAAAGCAAGCTCTCTACCAGCTGAGCTATCTCCCCAGCCCGGAAAAAAGGTTATTTTTTAACAAGAGATTAGGAATGTATATCATAGGAGATGCTGGTATGAAGTGTATGAGAACTTTCCATTACTGTAACAAAATACTTGAGATAATCAATTTATAAGTAAGAAAGTTTACTGTGGCTCCCAGTTTGGAGGTTTCAGTCCATGGCTGGGCAAATTCATTGTTTTTCAACATGTGGCAAGAAAGCATCCCAAGGCAGGGAGCATGTGGTAGACAAACAACTCACCTCTTGGCAGCC
Source organism: Sciurus vulgaris (assembly GCF_902686455.1). NCBI lineage: Eukaryota > Metazoa > Chordata > Mammalia > Rodentia > Sciuridae > Sciurus > Sciurus vulgaris. The sequence continues at coordinate 15,622,187 of NC_136467.1, read as the reverse complement.
AGCATGCAAAAAGAAAGGAAGAGAAAGGGCCAAGTTCTCAATATGCCCTTCAAGGGTGCAGCCCAATAGCCTAACCCATCCTCTCTAGGCCCCACCTCCTGAAGGTTCCACTTCCTCCCAGTAGTACCACGGATAAGGACCAAGTCTTCAACACATGGGCCTTTGGGGGATATTCAAGATCCAAACTAGCCAGGCAGGGTGGTGCACACCTGAAATCCCACTGACTCAGGAGGCTGAGGCATGAGGACAGCAAGATCGAGGTCAGACTCAGCAACTTAGTGAGACCCGGTCTCAAAATAAATAAAAAACTAAAAAGGGTTAGGAATGTGGCTCCGTGGGTGAACACCCCTGAGTTCAATCCCCAGTAGTGCAAAAATAAACAGCAAAACTACCCAGGAGGATGTGCAAGGGTTATAGGCTAAGGCTATACTTTTTATGTAAGGAATTTGGGTTTCCTGCAGATTTTGGTGTCCTGGTGGGGGCCTCTTGGAAACAATCCCTATGAATGCCAAGGGATGCTTGGACTAGTTTTTCCACTGAGGTTGCTGAGTTGGTAGGAAGTAAGCCTGGAACCTGCCAGGTATAACTTGGCAAGAGGCAAAATGAGAAAAGAAGGAAAGGAGGAGGTGGAGAAGCAGCCATGCCCTGACAATATTTGTTTAAGCCCCTGGATTCAATCAGGACTAAAGCCAAACCATTCCCTAAACTTCTCAATTACTGAGCCAAGAGAAACACTCCTTTACATTATTCCAGATTGAGTAAATTTCTGTCATTTGCTATCTCAGGAGACTTCAATGCGAATGTTTAGCTACAGTGGTACATGATAAAGAGCCCAGAACATGCCCAGGACTGGCCAGAGGTCAGGCTGCCTTGGACAGAACCAAAAAGAAAGACTCAACTTGGTGATAACTTTGAGACTCTCTGGTTCATGTCTGAATCCTTTATTGTCTAAGCTCTAGGGATACAATCAGATTCTTAAAAATACAATTTGCTTTCCAATGGTGATGGCTTATGAATCACTGGGAATTTGGTCATCTGTTTAATGATTTTGGAAATCTAAGTAGTCCAACAGGTGACTTCTAGTGCATCCTTGAGGATTAGTATTTTATAAGGACCACTGAGATAGCTTTACAGAGTATTATTCATTTTAATTTCATTTTGTGCATTTGCAGAAGTAAAGCAGGTTTGCACAATCTCTAGTGAATTGGGCTTGGGCCTGGGCTAACCATCCCCCGCCAAGTGCTAGTTCATGTACAGTGGGAGTTCTGGTTCTCAATCTGTGATGAAGTGTGGGCAATTTAAGAAAATCATCTCATGCTAGGGTCTAAGGAAACAGGTTGGCCATTTGGAAGTTTGTTTCCTCTGAGGAATTGTGGAGCTTCCAGATTCACTTTCCTAAGTATGCATGCTTAATTTGCATCCAATTAGATAAAGCAGCTGGATAGAACCTGGAGCCCTGATACTAATTCATTAATTCAGGCGTCAGAGTGGGAGTTATGCACAGACATGGCCCAGATGAATGCATTTAAATTGCTCTAATCTACAAATTGGAGCAGATTCTCTATCGTTTGAAAACTGGAAAATGTTTCCATTACAACATATTTTCTGAAATATTCAGAATTGCAGTCTCACTTCTCAGGAGCATGCTTTTTAAGCAGGGCTGTGAGGTGATCCATCTCACATTGCAGAAAGAGCATCCCAGTGCTGCCCAAGGGACAGACTAGAGAAGAGCAGATGGGGCAAAAAGGTACTATTTAGGATAAGTCAGCCAAGAAATGACAATGGGGTAATCTGGGATTGGGGCAGAAGGTCCCTGGGGGACATTTGTGTAGTAGAATGCCTATAGTGGGCTGAAGGGTGCCCTCCCAAAGATATGTCCACCCAGAACCTGTGAATGTGACCGTTTTAGGGAAAAGATCTTGGCCAGATTTGGTGGCACATGCCTGCAATCCTAGGGGCTGGGAGTCTGAGGCAGGAGGATTGCAAGATCAAAGCCAGCCTCAGCAACTTGGCAAGGCCCTAAGCAACTTAGTGAGACCCTTTCTCAAAACAAAAAATAAAAAGGGTTGGGGAGGTGGCTCAGTGGTAAATGGCCCTGGGTTAAATCCCTAATATCCACCCTGACCTCTGCCAAAAAAAAAAAAAAAAGAAAAAAAAAAAAGAAAGAAAGAAAGAAAGGAAGGAAGGAAGAAAGGAAGGAAGGAAGAAAATCTTTCCTGGTGTAATTAAGGCTCTCAACCTGAAATCATCCTGAATTAATGAGGTCGGACCTAAATCCAGCTCTAGGCATCCTTTCAAGAGAGAGAGGGTCTAGAAGACTCAGGGAGATGATGCAGAGGCAAAGTCTACAAAGGGACAGAGGCAGAGACTGGAGTGAGGCTGTCACAAGCCAAGGAATGCCTGGAGCCCCAGGAGGAAGAGGAATTGTCTGGATGGATCCCCCTAGAACCTTCAGGGGATTGGGGCCCTGCTGCCCCCTCGGCTTCAGCCTCTGGCCTCCAGAACCCTGAGAGAATACATCTCTGTCATTTTAAGCTACTAACTTGATAATTCATTGCAGCAGACACAGGAAACTAAGACAGCACCCTCCCCAGGAGCACACCCAGAATTTACATTTTGGGTTTTCTCATCTTACCACCTGTTTGGGGGACTAAAAATCACTCCCTTAAAGCAGATCTGCCTTACTCTACAGAGAATCACTGACTTCCAAGATAAGCTCCTTCTACTCACCTAGAGGAAGAAGTGATACAACTTGTTTGGGAGGTGGGAGAAGAGCAGCTTTATAAACCCTCCTCCACTGCTGGGGTGTTACTCAGGGTAGAGCGTGTGCACTGCGTACTTGGGACCCTGGGTTCAACTCCCAGGACCTGGAAGAAAAAAAGCAAAAGAAAGAAAAAAGCTTACCCCAGAAAAGTGAAAACGCAGTGATTGGGACAGGTAGAGAAAAGGTTCTGAGGTACGGCTAGAACACAGCTTTAACGAGACGAGGTTACTGTAGCAAATGAGACTCTTGACTACAGGAAACAAAAAGCTCTATTTAAAGAAACTTAAACGACAACGGGAAGTTACTGGCAAACATTTGGGAAGTTCAAAGGAAGGGTTGTTTGATCCAGCCTCCACATCTCCACCAGTATTTGCTCCTTATGGGGAGCTTTAAAACTATGCATAGTGGTGCACCTGTAATCCCAGTGACTAGGGAGGTTGAGGCAAGAGGATCAGAAGTTTAAGGCCAGCCTCAGCATCTTAGTGAGGCCCTAAGCAACTTAGTGAGACCCTGGTTCAAAGTAAAAACTAGAAAGGGCTGGGGATGTGGCTCCGTGGTAAAGTGTCCCAATCTATGGGTGTGAATGAGATTACCCATGAGATTGTAGACTAGAGAGAGCAAGGGTGAACTCGTGGGAAACAGCAGCACAGAAGTATGGATAGAGGTAAGACAAATGAGCAAAGGAAGCCAAGTAAAACCAGAAGTGTCTCCAGAGGCCAGGAAAGGGTAGGTTCAAGCAGGAGGAACCAGTTCACACAGGTGAGAACCACGAGGAGCTCAAGGAGACCTCAGGGGGAGCTGGTTGGTGGAGTCAGAGGTCTGACTGGAATGCTGGTGAATAGATAAGGGGCCAGGAGAGGGAGCGCTCGTGATCCCAGGAACAAGCTGCAAGGGAGAGAGACGGAGAGGGAAGGGCCTCTTGAGATGTAGTGGAAGATGGGAGAGAGGATGCAAGGAAGGGCCTGGGAGCAGACAAGATTGGGTGCAGAGTGGGGTTGTAAGAGGAGGACGCAGGAGAAGAGTGAGGGAGGTCAGGAGAAGAGCACAGGAAGTCCAGAGAGGAGCACCGGAAGTGGAGAGAGAAGCACGGGAAGTGGCGAGAGGAGCGCAGGAAGTCGAGAGAGGAGCACAGGAAGTGGAAAGAGGAGCACCGGAAGTGGAGAGAGAAGCGCAGGAAGTGGAGAGAAGACACAACCAGAGACTTTTAGATTCACGCAAATGGAAGCATTGTTTTCTACGGCAGCTAGAGCAGAGCCCACAACCTGGGCACCTTCAGACAACAGAAGGATATTCTCTCACAGTTCTGAAGGCTCGGAGTCAGAGATAAAGGAGATGGCAGGGCCTGGCCTCCTCAGAGCCCACCAGGGGAGAGTCCTCGCTCTCCCAGCTCCTGAGACCCAGGCACTCCCACCTCTGTCTTCACTCACATGTGCCCTCCGCTGTCTCTGTCTTCTCTTCAGAGAAGGACACCTACCTAATCCAGTCCCGATTATCACGTGGTTTCCAGGGTTCAAAGTTCAACCAGGTAACCAGTATTGGTTTTCCAGCATCAGGTAGATCTGTGATATGCTGGACAGTAGGCACAAGCAACATGTGGGTATTTAAATTTAAATAAAATTAGAATTCAGTCCTCAAGTAAACCAGGTGTGGTGGTTCATACCTGTAATCCCAGCAGCTTAGGAGGCTAAGGCTGGAGGATTGCAAGATCAAAGCCAGCCTCGGCAACTTAGCAAGGCCCTACACAACTTATTGGGGACCTGTCGGGAAATAAAAAGATCTGGGGATGTGGCTCAGTGGTTAGCACCCCTGGGTTCAATTTCTAGTACAGTTTCAGTCCCCAAGTTCACAATAGCCACATGTAGTTGGTGGCTACCGTGTTAAACAGCAGAAAGTGTGGACTATTTCCATTATGGCAAGAGTTCAATGGACAGCACCACTTTGGATCTTCTGAGTAGTTCCCTGAACTATTTTTTTTTTTTTTTTCCTTTTTCTTTTCTCTTTTCCAGTGCTGGGGATTGAATCCAGGACCTCATGCATGCTGGGAAAGTGCTCTACCACTAAATTATACCTAATTCTTTGTGGACTCCCATCTTGTTGAGCCAATGAATAAACTTTTAAGCCTTTTTTTTTTTTTTTTTTTTTTTTATGCCCTTCTCAGTGTCTCAACTGTCACACCTGCAGCTCTGGCTCCTTCTTACCATCTACCTGTCTTTGCTACTATGTGGAGGCTGATAAGCAGAGAAAAATTACTCACCTGCATGTGCTGGTATCACTTTGTGTCATTCTCCTTTAAAACAGGGAAAACTATAGTACTTCTAAGATTATTGGAAGGATTAAATGAGATTATGCCAAAAAAAAAAAAAATGCCACATCATGTTTGGTAAATAGTAGCAGTGCAATAAATTTTAGATATTTTTATTATTACTTTTATCCCAAACCTCAGCTGGATGCTCACACTGTTTAACTGATTTTTGACTTGTTTGTGAACACTCTCCCATTTCCTTCAGTTACCATTCCAAGTTTTTAACAACTCTTTATGTCCCCTCCTTCCCTTTCTGTTACACGCTCACTGGTGTTTCCCTCGCACAGAAAATGTACACATTGAAGTACTAACCCACGGTGTCTGTGATTTTATTGGAAGTAGGGTGTTCTGCAGAGTAAACAAGCTAAGATGAGATTGTTATGGTGAACCCCGATCCAATACTAATGGCTCTCTTATAAAAAGGGAGTATTTGGCCAGGTATGCTAGCCAATGTTTGGAATCCCAGAGGCTCAGGAGGATCACAAGGTTGAAGCTAGCCTCAGCAACTTGGCAAGACCCTGAGCAACTTAGTGAGACCCTGTCTCAAAATAAAGGGCTGGGGGTGTAGCTGAGTAAAATGTCCCTAGGTTCAATTCCCAGTACCAAAATATACATACATACATACATACATACATACATACATACATACATAGAAGGAAAAAAGTCTGCACATCTTCAGGACCAAAGCAATTGATTTTCTGAATATTTTTGATCTGAGGTTATTTGGAAGCACAGATGCAGAACCCAGGAGCACAAAGGGCAGCCTCTACTGAAGACCCACAAATTAGGCTTCTGTTCATTCCTGGAATTTTCTTAGATATTGGGGGTTATCCATTCACCTAGAGGATCACATTCCACCTTTTCCTTTTCTTCCCCTTGGCAATTAAAGAATTGCTTGCAGTTCAGTCCTTAAGAAGGTTAGGAGGGGAGACATCAAAGTGGTGAGCCACACAGAGAGCGGTGTTATTTGAACAATATGCTGAAGAAATTACTCTTACCGGGCTGCTGTGGTATATGCCTGTAATCCCAGCAACTTGGGAGGCCGAAGCAGGAGGATCGCAGGTTCAAGACCATCCTCTGAGACTTAATGAAATTCTGTCTTAAGATCAAAAAATAAAATAAAAGGCCTGGGAATGTAACCCAATGGTAGAGACCCCCTGTTCAATCCCCAGTACCACAAAAAGAAAGAAAGAGTGGGAGGTGGGGAAGGAAGGAAGGAAGGAACCCCTCCTAAGCCAGGAGGAGTGACTCTTGCAGCTGCTATTGCTCCCAGGTGCTCAACCTAGGGAGACATCTCCAGCTTCTTCACTCTAGCAACCCTGCACTTAACCAAATTTGTCTAGCCTGTTGTTCTCCATCGTTCCCGCACTCCTTCCACTTTGTTCCACCCTCATCTCAAGTAAACCAGATTGTATGCTTGTTTGGGGCAAAGAGAAGGCCCAGAGCCCAGAGGAACAGCTTTCCCATTTACCTTCCTTCCTCCCAGCCCACCCCTTCCCTGTTCCAGTCCTGTGGCTCCTCTCCTCTCCTTGAGGGACCCTGAAAACCTGATGGCCATCAAAGGACTACCTGGAAAATTGATAAAAGGGAACTAAAACACACTCATGAAATGTGAAGTTCTCCTTTCCTAGCTGAGGGTGCTCTTCTCTTCCATCTTTCACCCTCTGTACCCTCATCTGCTCTCCTGGCCCTGCACTGGACACATCTGACAGGTGGGGCTATGATCCTGCCATCAACTTAGAACCCATGGGTGCCATGCTTTCACAGCAGGAGAAGTGTATGCTGCAGAAGTCCTTGGAATCTTTGAGGGTCATCTGCTTCCATAAAATCCTTTGAGGAATGAGAGAGAAAATACATGAATGTATTGATAAATGCTAGGATTTCTGGCCCAAGAATATAGATGGATGAATGGAGGGATGGATGGATGGATGGATAGATGACAGATGACAGACAAGATGATAGAGAATAGATATCCACACACATTTAAAGTCTACCACAAATCTTATAAATGTAATAATCATTCTTAACTCTTGAAGTATGAAAAAAATCAGGTTTCAGAGCCAGGCATCATGGCTTGCATCTGTGATCCCAGTGACTTGGGAGGTTGAGACAGAAGGATTACAAGTTCAAGGCCAGCCTCAGCAACTTAGCAAAGTCCTACGCAACTTAGTGAGACCATGTCTCAAAAAAAAAAAAAAAAAAATTAAAAAAAAAAAAAGAAAGGACTGGGAATTTAGCTCTGTGGTAAAGCGCCCCTTGTATTCAAAATTTAATGGAAAATGTTACTTATGATGAGACTATATCTCAAGGAAGAAATAGGAAAATAAAAACACTTAAAATCTAAAGAATGATACTAATTAGAAAAATGCACTTCATGCATCTCAGAGTCAGATGTTTTAAGCAAATGCTGTACATACCACAATATTTAATATTTAAACATTCTAATTTTAGCTTTTAGTTTAGGGAAAAAGCTTAGTGTGTGTGTGATTTTCCTCATATTAAGTTGGAATTTTAACCTCTTGTTCTTAAGTGTATCCTTTTTTCTATTATTTTGAAAGAGAAATATAATGTTTTTTCCTTACTGAAATTTCTTTCGCAATCAGTTTGGTTGCGTTGTTGAGGCAGTACTGTGTTTCATCAAATCCTATTTGTTGAAAACAGCAAAAGCCCCAAAGCACAACAGTAGCAAAGAGATTTGGCTCCTAACAAACCAATTACTAGCCCCATGAACTTGAGCAAGAACCTTGATTTCCTTGGGTCTCAGCTTTCCTCTCAAGGGTGTGTGAGGATCACATTAACACATATGTAAAAGGGCTTTACAGACATCCGAAGGATACATTCATGCAAGTCACTATCTTTTCCATTTACCATTCATTCTTCATGCTTAAATATGCCAGGGCTCAAAATGATTTCCAATGGGGTATTTGAAGCCAAACAAGATATTCATCCCTTCTCATCCACAAATCCATTCTTTAAGCAAATATTTGTTGAGACCAAGGCACTGAACTATGCACTGGAGTTGTACTGGAGCAAAACCAGAAATGGTCCCTGTCGGTAGCAGGCTTAGAGCCTCAGGAGTTACTGTAGTGCGGCTCAAAGGGAAAAGGAGGTAGTGTCGGGGCACAACAGATCGTTACTTTCTGCAACCAAATGAGGCCAAAGTACATTATTATACTCATCAAATGGGCAGTGAGTGCCTAGAAATCCACTTACTATGCAAAATTCAAAAGACAGGGCTGTGGATGTGGCTCAGTGGTAAAGCACTTGAGTAGTTGACTAGCAGACAACGGGGCCCTAAGTTGCATCCCCAGCAACACACACACACACACACACACACACACACACACACACACACACACACACACAGATATGAAAGAGCCTGCAAGCTAAAATCTCTGTGCATGGTTGAACAAGCATCCCACTGAAATTCATGTCTCCCAGGAATTTGTATATATTACTAATCTGGAAATTGGTCTTTTAAATTCTTTTTGGTTCTGGAGATTGAATTCAGGGATGCTTTGCCATTGTGCTTTATTTCAGTCCTTTTAAAATTTTGATACAGGGTCCTAACAAGTTGCTGAAGTTCTCCTTAAGTTGCTGAGGCTGGCCTCAAACTTGTGATCCTTCTGCCTCAGTCTCCAAATTCACTGGGATTATAGGCATATGCCACAGTGCCTGGCTTGGAGATTGGTCCTTTGCAGAGGTAATCAGGTTAAGATGAGGTCGTGCTGGACTAGAATGGGCTCTAAATTCAATTTGACTGGTGTCGTTAATATTAAGGGAGAAATCTGAATACTGACACACAGGGAGAATGTTAGGAGACAATGAAGGCCAAGATTCGAGCTATACATCTGGAAACCAAGGATCACTAGGAATGGCTGGCTAGGAAGAGGCAAAGAAGGACCTCCTAGGAGAGCTTAACTCTACCAACACCTTGATTTTGAACTGAAAGAGAGTAAGTTTCTGTTGCCCTAAGCCATCCAGGTTTTGGTAACTTGTTACAGCAGCCCTGGGAAACTCTGTACTGACCCCAGCATTGAGTTCCTCTTCCTAAAACACCCAGGGTCACCATCCTTTGAATTTCTTTCAGTGGCACATTAAGATCATTTGATATGTTGCTTTCTAAACTAATATCATTACCTTGAAGATCATTGCAAAGGAATATTGTATTAGTTGGTTTTATGTTTTTATAACAAAATACATGAGAGTGGGTTTACAAAGAAAAAGATTTATTTAGGTCACAGTTTGGAAGACTGAAAGTCCAAACAGCACGGCACTAGCTCTGGCAAGGCCCTCCTGGCTGTGTCGCATCACAGCAGATAGCGTCATGGTGGGAGCAATAGACCACATGGCAAACAGGAAGCCAGAGTAGGATTCAGGAATCAACTTGCTCCTTTATGACAACTCACTTTCACAGTAACTAATTGGGTTTCCATGAGAATGACATTAATCCATGCCTAGGGCAGAGTCTCCAATAACCCTCATTAGACCCCACTTCTTAAAGTTCCACTACATCTTCACACTGGGGATCAAGCTTCTAACACATAAACCCTTTGCAGCAAAGACTCTCCTCCTCTTCTTTCTCCTTCTCTTTCTCTTCCTCCTTCTCCTCCTGACTGCATAGTCTTTTGCAATACAATCCAGAAGGAAGAAAAAAATGCATTAAATGTATTGGGGGGAGTACTGAGGATTGAACTTGAACCCAGGGTGCTTTATCATTGAGCTACATCCCCTGTTCTTCTTCTTTTTTTTTTTTAAATTTGAGATGGGGGTGTCACTAAGTTACTGAGCCTAGCCTTGAACTTGTGATCAAAATTTGTGCATGAGAATGAAAAGTTTGAGGCCAGCCTCAGCAATTTAGCAAGACCCTATCTGTAGCACGGAAAAGATAGATAGATAGATAGATAGATAGATAGATAGATAGATAGATAGATAGATGATAGATAGATAGATAGATAGATAGATAGATAGATAGATAGATCTAGCACAGTGACTACACCTGTAATTCCAGCAGCAGGGAAGGCTGAAGCAGGAGGATCACAAGTTTCAAAGCCAGTTTCAGCAACTTAGTGAGACCCTGGCTCAAAATAAAAAATTTAAAAAGGACTGGGGATGAGACTCCATGGTTAAGTGGCCCTGGGTTCAATTCCTGGTACTAAAAGACAGACAGGGAAAGAATGGGTTGGGTTGAGTAGGAATCAGAAAACAACCTGGATCAACAGTAGAGAGGTAAGGATTTCGAAGACAGGGTGTAGGGATGGCAGCAGAATATTGTTTCAGCAATGATACCAAAGATCTAGTTCCAAATTTATATGTATTATTGACATCTGTCATCTGTGTTGATGTTTTTCTTTTTCTTTTTTTGAAATTGTTCCTGCAATATGGTGCTAAAGGTCCTTCCCAATCAGGATTTGGGGGTAGTCCAGAGTGTGTTTTTGAAGTTTCTGTTTGGTCAAAATCAAAAGAAACATGGTACCTCCTCTTCCTCATCCCTATCCCACCAATCCCCCATAAAGTCACCTGGTCTGGGTGTCTTGGACATCACAGACACCACACGTGTGTGACCCAAGCAGAAAATGCTACAGGCAAGAAAAATCCACTGGGTCAACTCTTTAGTGGCAGATGGAACTTCTATCCCTAAGTCGTCAACTTATAAAGTTTTGTAATGTTTCCTTAATTCTATATAACATGCAAACACAGTTTATTATGACAAACCCAATTTTTATAGCATTTTACATATATGTTTTTATTTGAACTTTGGCACAAGTCTTTTATTAGTCTTTTTTTTTTTTTTGGCACTGGGAATTGAAAGCCGGGGTACTCTACCAATGAGTCACATCCTCAGACATTATTTATTTTTTATTTTGAGACCAGGTTTCATTCAGTTTTGCTGAGGGTCTCACTAAATTGTCCAGGTTGACCTTGAACTTGCAATCCTCCTACCTCAGCCCCCTGAGTTTCAGGGATTACAGGTGTGTGCCCCCACTCCTGGTCAGCCGCATTTTTAAAGATGAGAAAAAATTATCAGGAATGGTGATTCACACCTGTAATGCCAGCAACTCAGTCATTTAGCCAGATCCTGTCTCAAAATAAAATTTTAAAAAGGGCTTGGGAGACAAAAAAGGGAGGGGCTGGAGATGAAGCTCAGCAGTAAAGCAGGCTTAAGTTCGATCCCCAGTACCACACAAAAAGAAAAGAAAGTCCCAAAGTCACTCCAGAAATGCTCAGGATCTCTCATCAGCCTCTCATCACCAGCCCCCACTTGTTGAATGCACTGCCTCAGCTGGAAAGTTCCTCCCTAACAGGGAAGATTTCAGTTTATTTAAAACCAAAGAATAGAAAATGGGAACACTGGGAAAATTTCAGATCAATCAACAGTATTCTCTATTTTGCTCATCAACTAAATCAAAATTACTCTTGCTGCCAGGCATGATGGCACAGGTCTACAATCCCAGCTACTCTAGGGGCTGAGGCAGGAAGATCACAAGTTCAAGGCCAGCCTAGGAAACTTAGCAAGATCCTGACTCAAAATAAAAAACAAATAAATAAAATAGAAGAGACTGGGAATGTAGTTCAGTGGTAGAGCACCCCTGGGTCCGATCTCTGGTACCACAAAAATAAATAAATAAGTTTAAAAACCACTCTTGCTCTCTGCATGAAAGAAGAAATGTGTACAAAGCATTAGTAATCAACCAGTAACCACTGATTGACAGTGATCACATGGCACATCAGAGCGCCTGAGAAAAATTTAAAACCAAATCTCTAATCTTTGAAAAATTCTACATAGGGAGGATATTCACTGCACTGCTCCCCACCCCTGTAAAAGCTCCTCCTACTGTATTTCTTTTTATTTTGTCCTCAGTTGAGGGCCAAGATCGCTCTGGTTGGGACAAAACTTGAGAGTGGCCTTTGCCCAAACCTAAAGCCGTCTCCAGCTCATCTGAGTGTTCCAGATGTTTCTCTACAATAACCAAATCCCAGAGACCGGATCAGCCTACACACAGTACCTGAGAGGCTCCTGATAAACTTGCCCACGTGTGGTCTCTTTACCTTCCTATGAGCCTGCCATACAGGTCTCCAGCTAGAGAGGCAGCCCTACAGGGGCTGGGGATGTAGCTTGGTTGGTAGAGTGCTTGCCTAGCATGAAAACAGCCCTGGGTTCAATCCCCAGCACCATCCAAAAAAAAAGAAGAGAGGGAGAGAGGCAGCCCTGGGTTGTAGTAGCTACTGGTGGTGATGTTATAGAGCACTTACTGTACGCCAGGTTCAGTTACTCATGTAATATTCACATGATCCTAAAGGAAGAAATTACTTCACCATCCCTATTTTACAGATGCATAAACTGAAGTACAGAAAGTTTAAGCCAAGTGTCCAAATTGCAGAGTGGATATCATGCTTAATGGTGACACTATGTTATTTTTGTTCAAGTTCCCCCCCCCCCCCCCGTGGTACTGGGGATTGAACCCAGGGCCTTGTGCTTGCGAGAAAAGCTTTCTACCAATTGAGCTACATCCCCAGCCCAAAGTCTTGCTTATTTTGTTTGTGTTAGTCAATTTTCCGTAACTATAACAAAATACCTGAGAAGATCAACTTATAGAGAGAAATGGTTTATTTTGGCTTACAGTCTTGGAGATTCCAGTCCTGTCGCTTTGGACCTGTGACGAGGCAGCACATCTTGGCAGGAGCACATGGCAGTAACAAAACTGCTTACATCATGAGCCAGGTATCAAAGAGAGAGAGGAATCCCCTTGTAGGGCACATCTCCAATGACCTAAGGACCTCCGACCAGGCCCTACTTCTCAAAGGTTCCACCATCTCCCAAGAGCACCACCTTAGGAACCAGCTTTAGTACTTGGGCCTGTGGGGGACATTCACATCTGGGCTATAGCAATGTTACTGTGATCATTTTTATTTTACCAACATATAAAAAAATTCAATCCTTGAAAGGCCTCCAAAGTCATTTAGTCTTCTCCAATCTAGAAACCAAAGCTGGGGAAGGTTCCATTCAAAACAATCACTGCATGCAGACTCCTTCATTTAGATGCAAATGCCTTTGAGAGGAGTAACTCCGGATGGGTGCCACAGGGGTCTGGAAGGCAGTGCCCGGTATGATTTCCTGAATGAGTTTTGGGGTGTGATTGACAGTTGTGCGTATGCTCTTTTAAGAGACTAACTTTTGTCCAGGGTTATCGTGGCCTTCTACTCTGTTGGACCCAAAATATGGTAGAGGACAAAAATCTGTCTCTGTCCTATAAGAGGGTCCAGCCTGTTGGTAAGAAAGAAAGAAAGACTAGGAAGCAGGTGAGCACCGGCCACAGTGGGGTGTGGACAGCATTGCCCTATAGGGACATGCCCTGGCAGGATGGATGCATTGAAGAAAATTCAAATAGGGAGGCTTGGAAGCCGTGGTGCTGGTGGGGAGAAGGGGTCAGAGGAGGCTAGAGCGGGCACAGAGGGTCTGAATGCAGAGAGGGTGTACCTCCAGATCAGTCACTCACATCTGTTGCTCAGCCTAGTCACTGACAGCACCCCCTCACACACGGAAGCATCCCAGTTTAGACAATTAGACAGCCATCCTCTATAAACATCCAAACTAAGGAGCTGGACTTTATCTGAACAGTTGCATTGGAAACAAAGAGAACATATTTGAGAATAGCTGTGCAAGATGTAACTAACGTCACCTCCTGCCTGGGGGTTTGCATCAGAATCACTTGGGGGTTTCAAGAACTGGAGAATCATGCTTGCTAGCTCCATGAGGTGGTCTGGGTGAGGAACCACGGAGCATCAGGTGCAATAGCTGCCCAGGGGATTTGGGTGCACCCTGAAGCATGAGAGCCACAGGCCCAGAGAGATCACAAGCAGGAGCCCCGGTGCAGGGGAGGACACAGCCTGGCTCTCAGGCTGTGTCTGCAGAGGGACAGTCCAGCCCACGTGGCTGCTCCAGCTCTCCAGAGGCAGAAACGAACAGCTGCTCCTGGGAGGAGAGACGATTGAATAAGAGCTGTAAAAACTGAAGCAGCACCTTTGCAAAGCACCTCGGGCAGTTCCTCACAACAAATGCCTTGTACAGACTCAGGAAGGACAGCGAGCAGAGGGAAGGACAACAGGAAGAAGGAAGGCAGCAGAGGCCAGGACTCTGGGGAGCAGAGGGCATTTGGTGACGGGGGCAGGAAGTTAAAATCCAGGAGTGTCCCAGCAATGCAGGATGTCCCATCCCACTACTTTCAGTAAAGGGCCCCCTGTGTCCTGAACACGCTAGACCCTCCTGTCCTTGACTCCTGCAATCCTGCACTGAGCTGCAAATACAGCTCGTGCCTCCAGGTTCTTAAAGAGACAGGGAGGAGGGGAGAGATGGGTACTTAATACTCTGCTGGTTTTGGGGCAGGAGGGGAAGGTGGGTTAAGTACCCCCTGTCCTGGGGGCAGCAGCTGCCCAGGGCATTCTGGGAACACCTCCTGAATGCTGATCTAATAGTGGCCCCATTTTCAGGAAAGGGCTAGTTTTCTAACCCACCAGTCAGCAGGAGATCTGCTGGCAGGTTTCTTCTGTGTCCCTTAAAATCTGGACAGAGGTCCTGTTCAAACTATCAGCTGACACCTACTGATATTTTCACTCATCAGGGCCCTCCCCCTCCCCTGTGGCCTGGATAATTGATCGCCATTACCCTTAGGACACCCACTAAAATGTCTATGATCTTCTAAACCCTGAGCTCACACAGCCACAAGGACCCAACCAGCAACAGGCCCCTCGCTCTTCCTTACCCGGTGTTGGTAATGTTCAGGACACTCTCGCTTGCCCTTGGCCTGGGGCTCACTTTTGCTCACGTTTGGTTCCGAGCAGCCGGCCTTTCTCGGCAATAGGTAAACTGGAAACATTTTCCCTCCTGTCAGATCTGGGTGGGGGTTTGCTCTTAATTCAGTTGAACTGGTTTTTGTCAAGTAGCATTCCCCAATTTCCCAAACTCTGTCTCTCAGAACAGCGGTAGTATAATATGTTCTTGGCTCCATGATCAAACAGGATGGGAGGGGTCTCCCCTGTCCTTGGAGATTCCACAGCATGTTAGTGGGTTCCAGGCAGAGAAGTCCTCGCAGGCAAGCTGTATCCCCTGCTTCGACAAGCCCGTCTCTAGCGTCTCTTTCCGACTTCCCAGGAGCCAAGCCCTCTTGTCTCCCTAAGTCAGTCCTCCATATGGCAAAATAGTCATCTCCACTGTGGGACTGATGATGACAAGGGTCAAGAATTTTCTTCCCCCAAGTGAAACTTTTTTTTTTTTTTTTTTTTTTTTTGCTTTTTCTTAGAATTATTATGAAGACTTTTCACTAAAATTATAAATTATGTATTACCTATGGACAACATACAGAAATAAAGTAACAGTAAAAATCCATTCTTTTAAAGAAAACCACTGCTAACCTTCTCTTCTAGATTTTTCTATGTATGTATGCATAATATATGCATTTCTGGGTGGGTGGGTTTGTTTTTCAGTACTGGGGATTGAACCCAGGAGTGCTCTGCCACTGAGCTACATCCCCACCACTTTTTTATTTATTTCTTTTTTTTAGTTGTCCATGGGTGTTTTGATTTTACTTATATGTGGTGCTGAGTATCGAACCCAGAGCCTCACACATGGCAGCAAAAACGCTCCCACTGAGCCACAACTCCAGACCCCCACCACTTTTTAAAGGTTTTTTAAAAAATATTTTCAGTTGTAGATGGACACAATACCCTTCTTTTATTTATTTTTATGTGGTGCTGAGGATGGAACCCAGTGCCTCACATGTGCTAGGCAAGCGCTCCACCACTGAGCCACGATTCCAGCCCTAAAAGTTTATTTTGAGACAAAGTCTCACTAAGTTACCCAGACTGGTCTTGAACTTGCAATCCTCTTACCTCAGCCTCCCAAGTCTCTGGGATTTATAGGCGTGCGCCATGAACAGCATACTCTATTTTTTTAATGAGATCATACCATAATGTATTTTTAAACAAATAGATTGGTAATGTCTTTCCACATCAATAGGGACATTTCTGTAATGTTATTTTAGTGGCTACATAGGGTTCCTTTGTAAGGCTGTCCCTTAATTGATTTAATTGTTCCCCCATGGCAAGATCATTTTCCTCCATTCCAAACAGGATTTTGATGAATATTTTTTAGAGTTAAATCCTTTCTATTAATTATTTCCTCAGGGTAGATTCCCAGAAGACAGCTGGTGATGTTCCTTTTGACCCGCTGGGATCACTGGTGAGCACTGTGTGTGCAGGGTCTCAGGCGGCAGGTGGGGGCAGCTTAGGAAGAGTTGGGCCTCTCTGTTCCTCTCTCACAGACACACTCGAATGCCTTGTGATGGTTCTGCTAGCTTCCTGTGGCTGCTGTGACACATTGCCACAAACATCATAGGTTAAAACATCAGAAATGTATCAGAGTTCAGAAATCTGAAATTAAGAGGCAGGGCCACACTTGGTTCTGAGAACTCTAAATATGTTAGTCAACTTTTTGTCACTGTGACTAAAATATCTGACAAGAACACTTGAGAGGAGGAAAAGTTTATTTTGAACTCACAGTTTCAGAGGTTTAGTCCCCAGTCAGCTGACTCGATTGCTCTGAGCCTGAGGTGAGGCAGAACATTAAGGCTAAGAGCTCAGTGGAGGGAAGCAGCTCAGCTCCCGGCCGCTGGAAAGCAGAGGGCAGAGGGACTGGACTGCAGGGAAGATGCACCCTTCCAAGGCAAGCCCCCACTGACCCACCTCCTGCAGCCGTGCCCTGCCTATCCACCCAGTTAGCCACTCAAAGTAGGACGGATAGACTAGGTTGCAGGTCTCATAACCTAATCATCTCACCTCCCACATCAATACAGGAACTTTTGGGGGGCACCTCCTATCTAACCATATGCTAGGGAAGAATCTGTCCCTTGTATCTTCCTGCTGCTCGTGGCTCTGGTAGTCCTTGACTGTAGCTGTATAACTGTGATCTCTGCCTCTGTCTTCATGGGGCCTTCCCCTCTCCTCTTTCTTATAAAGATGTTAGTCATCGGATTTAGGGCCCACCTGGGTAGTCCAAGGGAATCCCAGCTCAAGATGCTGAATTCAATAACATGTGCAAAGACACTTTTTCCAAATAGGGTCACATCACAAGTTCCAGGAAGTAAGTCAAGGGCGTAACTTTTTTTAAAAATATTTTTAGTTGTAGATGGGCACAACACCTTTATTTTACCTATTTATTTTTGTGTGGTGCTGAGGATCAAACCCAGTGTCTCACATGTGCAAGGCAAGCACTCTGCCACCAGCCACGACCCCAGCCCCAGGGCATGAATTTTGAGGGGCCACCATTCACTCCACTCCCACGTTCTTCCAGATTAAAGGACTAGTTTTCAAACTGGTCCACAAGCGAGCAGTCGACTCTCAAATGTCGTCTTAAGCGATTCCCCACATTTAGGCAATCAAGTCAAGCGGCTTAGTTGCGGAGGAGGATAGGGAGGCCAGCCTGCAGGAGCACCCAGTAGACCCAGGCCACAAGGGACTGTGGGATTTCAGCACTCAAATCCCTGGTGTGTTTTTGAGGAGGTCAGAAGGAGGACTGAATTTTACTAGCTGTCCTCCGGGAGAACTTCCCGACTCCCTTTCTGGGTCTGGATGTTAGCCTCAGGAGCCACCTCTTGCCACCATGAGGAGAACCAGGCCCCCAAGAATCTCTATACACCATCAGCAGGCTTGGGCGAGAATCACTCGGAGGTCCTGATTTACAGTTTTTTGAAAAGCAAATCATTCGCATATCTCAGCAAAAGTCCTCACAGGACATTCCTGAGTTTCAGTGGGAGGAAAAATGAGTTGCTTTATGAGCCCATGCGGCATGTTTCTGGCCTGTTGAATGTTACAGTCTGTTGCAATGTTAAAGCCTTATCTACAAACCAGGCCTGAGTGTTGGACACAGGCTGTCCCTGAACTCACAAATGACTGTGTATTCCACAAGTTCATGTGTAGGTGAGATGTTCGCATCTCAGCCTTTCCCACACACACTGGGCTAGTGGTCCCTGTGACTCTTGGTTCCTTTGCAGCTGCATGGCTTGGACCCTGTGCCTCACAGAGCCCTGGACTCTGGCCAGGAATGCTGGGCCTGCAATAAGGTCTGGAAGGGAAAGGCCGAATGTGGCGGGGGGTGTTCCAAGCATTTGACAGTCATGGGCATTGCTGAGGAAGGTCTCCAAAACAAGAGGGTCAGGGATTAAGCCTGTCACCAAGGTGGTGACTAGAAAGGGCCAGAGATGTTTTATGTATGTCTAGACAATTTTGTAAAGCTGCCTGACTTCACGGTTGCCATCTGACTAGTCAGAATTCAAGGCTGTGTAGGAATGGATTTTGGTATATTAGCTTTCTAGGGCAGCTGTCACAAAGTGCCACCAACTGGGTGGCTTAACAGATTTGTATCCTTACACAGTTCTGAAATCAAGAAGTCTGAAACCAAGGTGTCAGCAGAACCACGCTCTCTCCTTACTTCTGGCTCCTGCCAGAAATCCTTGGCATTCCTTGGCTTGCTGCTGCATAGCTGTGTTCTCTGCCTCCATCAGAGGCCACAGGGCCACTCTCCCTCTGTGTACTATCTCCACAGGACCTTCTCCTGTCTATGTGTCTCATGTCTTCCTAGAAGGACACCAGTTGTTATGGTTTATATGTGGTGTCCCCCAAAAGCTCACGTGTAGGACAATGCAAGGAGATTCAGAGGAGAAATGATTGGGTTATGAGAGCCTTTAACCCCGTCAGTGAATTAATCCCTGAGAAGAATTAACTGTGTGGCACCTGAAGTGGTAGGGTGTGGCTGGAGGAGGTGGGAATCGGGATGTGGCTTTGGGGTATGTCTGGAGAGTGCAGCCCTCTCTCTGCTTTCTGATCACCATGTGAGCTGCTTCCCTCTGCCACACTCTTCAGCCACAATGTCCTGCCTCACCTCAGCCCCGAGGAATGGAGCCGGCCTTCTGTGGACTGAGACTGTGAAACTGTGAGTCCTCCAATAAACACCCCTAAGATTGTTCTGGTCAGATCTTTTAGTCGCAGCAGTGAAATAGCTGACTAAAACCCCAGTCATACTGAATTTCAGCTCACCTGAATGACCTCGTTCATCTTAAAGTGATTACATTCACAAAGACCCTATTTTCAAATAAGGTCACATTTACAGGCACAGGGAGTTGGGACTTCAACATATCTTTTTGGAGTACAACTCAACCTACTACAGACACCATATAATCTAATACTTCATCCAAAATACAAATATCATCTACAATGGCCATGACATAAAGCCACAGAGACTTTGCCATTCGCGTTCTCTCATGGGCAATAGAGGATAAATCTGATTGTTCTCTGCAGAATTCTTTCAAATACATGAAGTCCTCCCAGCCAAAAGTATTTTCTTAAGAATAACTTCTCCAGATCTCCATATGACCTGAGTTTAAGATCCCTTCAGGATTGGACACAGCCATTGGGCTAAGCCCATCCTGAGGGGCTTGTGTGACCGGGCACGTATGTACCGGCAAGGCCTGATGGACCCTATGAGTGCATCACCTCTTGGAGAACGGGCACTATACCTCTACTGAATCTCAAAATGTGTTGAGATATCTGTTTTGTTTCGATGTGGCTTTATTTGTTGTTTTGTGGCGGGTTCATGGAGTCTAATGGTCAAGCTAGACTATTGACATTGACTCAGATCAGGTTTGCAGTTAGCTGATTTCTGACATTTACTTATTTGTTTATTTTGCAGTGCTGGGGATTGAACTCAGATTTCTCACATATTCTAAGTGTTATGGAGCGCAACTTAGGAACAGACCAATCACCACTGAGAAGTCCAAATTAGAGTCTTTATTAAGCCAGCCTGCTGACTGTCTCACACAATGCCCCAAAAAATGGCTATTGGGAGAACAGCCCCAACCACAGGGTTGTAGGGGTTCTTATACCAAAAATCACATTAATCATAAGTGTCTGTTGCTATGATTCGAAATTACACATTAACATCATAAGATCATCGACAGAGGGGGAAATGGGTCAAAATGATCCTTACCTAGGTACAAACTAAAGAATGGTTACTAACATACACACAATCACCATTCACATGGTACATTGTTTAGGAGCAATAGGAATCAAAAGAGCGCAATTCTTTACTACATGGGAGTTGCCATTGTATATTATTAAACGTGTCACACCAAGCAACTAATAATGGGCACAGAGGCAGGGTGTTCCCATGGGAGAAGCTTATTTCCTACATAACATGGAGTCTCAGATCAAAATGGAGTCTGTTTAGTCATTTCCCTTAGAGTCTGGCCTATAACATTCTCATGGAGCCAGATCTGTCAGCCCATCACATAAGCAACTGTGCTGCCTCTGACCTGCCTCCCCAGCCCGATCTCTGAGCTCTGGCATGGTAATTCCTTGTAAAGCACATCTTCCATTCCTGACCCAGTGACTCGTGCTGTTTCTCTTTGAAGCTTCTGCATATTCATCTTTTGAATTTCATCTTGTTGCTCCCAGGACTTTAAGGCAGCACGTTTAAACTCTTATGAATGTTGATCTGTCCCTCCTGCATTAGCCATCCAACTCAGCTCTGCTCATCTGCCTTCCAGCAGGAAATCGAGGAGGGACAACACTTATATTTTAGCACCCCACTAAGTTGGGCTAGACAATTATTTCTACTTTTCAGTCGACATCAACACATACAGAGAAGTGCACACACGTAAATATACAGTTCAATGAATGGTCCCAAAGCAAATGCCTGTGTATCCACCCATGTCAAGAAAGAGAACTCTAGCCTAGAAATGTTTTCACAAGCATTTTTCTTTTTAAATCCTTAGATCTATTTGGTAATTATTAGTAAACCTAGTCTACAGAAGACGAGACAGACTCAGAAATGTTAAATGACTTGCCCATGGCCCCATGGCTGAGAGGGAGCACAGCACAGAAGGACGACTTCCAGGCCTGGGAACTGTGGGGTTGACTCTCGATTTGCATGAGAGATGTGGCCATCTCCTCAGATGAGGGGTGAAGGACACCCCAAGCAGGAACCTCTGGGAGTGGAGGAAGAGCCAATTGAAACCTAGTGAGATCCTGTCTCAAAAAATGAAAAGGCCTGGGTATGTGGCTTGGCAGCAGAGTGTCCCGGGTTCTAGCCCCAATACCCCAAAACCAAACAGAACAGCACAACTAGAAACTGTTAAGATCCCCTGGAATGATCTCACTGATAAGCGGATGATACACTTAATGGAGGGTGGGAGGGGGACAAGAATGCAAGAATGGAAGAAGGAGGGACTGTATAGAGGGAAAAGAGAGGTGGGAGGGGTGGGGGGGAAGGGAAAAATAACAGAATGAATCAAACATCATTACTCTATGTAAATATATGAATATGCAAATGGTATGCTGTTACTCCATGTACAAACAGAAACAACATGTATCCCATTTGTTTACAATAAAAATAAATTTAAAAAAAAAAAAAAGATCCCTCTGGCTTCTGGAAGTCTTGACTCCATTACCCTCCACATTCATGGCATTTTCTTGCCTCCATCTTTGCTAACACTGCTAACGTCTTAATGGATCCTTTTTTTTTTTTTTTAATTTGTTCTTTGTAGTTATATGTGACTGTAGAGTGTATTTTGACATATTATATATACGTGGAGTATACCTTATTCTACTTAGGATCCCATTCTTGTGGTTGTACATGATGTGGAGTTTCACTGGCCATGCATTCATGTATGAACATAGGAAAGTGATGTCCAATTCATTCTGTCTTTCCCCTTCCCATCCCCCTTCCCTTCCTCCCATTACCACCCCCACCCCCACCCCCATCCCCACCCCCGCTATTATGAGTCAACGTCCGCATATCAGAGAGACCATTTTGGGGGGGATTGGCTTATTTCCCTTAGCATGATAGTCCCTAATTCCATCCATTTACCAGAAAATGCCATAATTTCATTCTTTATGGCTAGTAATATTCCATTGTGTTTATGTACCACTAATGGATCCATTTCTTAGCGTAGAACTAAAACCTCACCTCTTCTCCTTCCTTTTCACTCATATTCTAAAAAGAGTTTTGTATTCTCTCTGACTACCATATCTTATCTTATTTTCCCCTTAGATAATGAAGGGTCCTTTGAGATTGAGAACTACAGTGGTGCATTTATTTATTTATTTATAAAAGACTCAGAGAAACTTTATTCATTATGACTGAAATGTGGAAAAACTACATTGTCAATCACTAGTAGCATGGGCAAATCAATTATGGAATAGTTATATAATAGAATACCACATAATGAAGAACAAATCCTAACATGAATGATAATCACTGACATATGTTGACTAAAAGAAGCCAGATAGTAAGAGTACATACCGCATTGTACCACTTAACTCAAAATGAAAAACAGGAGAAATGAATATTATAGACGTGCATTAATATGAAAATAGTGCTATTATACTTTGTGCCCTATAAATACCTGTTAGAGGAATAAAACATAAGAATAGAATTAGAGATGTGTTTCTTTGCTTATTTGTTTTGATTCTATGAAAATAGAGCTAAAACACTTGTTACTTCTTCAGTGTAAGTAAAACTTCATATTTTAATACAGAATGGGTTACCTGGGTGTTTCAGTCTGTTTTTTTGCCTCTGTGACCAAAAACCTGATAAGAACAACGTAGAGGAGGAAACGTTTATTTGGGGCTCCTTTTCAGAGGTCTCACTTGGTCCATAGATGGACAACTCTGTTGTTATGGGCCTAAGATGAGGCAGAACATCATGGCAGAAGGGTATGGAGAAGGAAAGCAGCTCAGGACATGGCAACAAGGAAGCAGAATCGAGAGCTCTGCTCACCAGGGACAAAATATATGTCCCAAAGGCACACTCCCAGTGACCTACAGTCATACCCTACCTACCTATACTACCATCCAGTTATTCCATTAAAGTGGATTAATCCACTGACTGGGTCAAGGCTCTCATAACTCAATCATTTCATCTCTAAACTTTCTTGTATTGTCTCATGCGAACTTTGGAGGGTCACCTCTTAACTAAACCATAATAGCAGCCACACATATGAGAAGACGTAGCAAAATTTGTTTCCTCTGGCCTAATCGGCACAAGGAGCACAGATGACATGCTGGACTCTCCATCACTGCTTGTGCCATGTGGTAGAAGAGACACCCCCAAACTGTGAGCTTCATTCATTGATCGGACGTTATATGGGTTATATGGGGAGGAAAGAAAGAGGAGTAAGCCATGGTCTTGATCTTCAGGAGTTCACCACTTAGATAGGAAACCAGTGTATATAGGGGGATATTCATGAAAACATGTGCTGTTAAGTTTGGAAGATGTGTTTAGGGTATAGAGAAGGAAAAAGAATAAAGGCATTTTGGTTAATTACAAATCAGAAAAAGGTTCACTGGAGGGGGAAGTGACAGGTTAAGGCTGGAGCAGGGATTTGCCAGGCAGATGAGATGAAGGGAATGGAGTTCTCGTGGGATGAGTGAACTGACCAATGACATGCAGATGTGAGACCCCGTGACTCTGAACGGGTCCCCATAACTGAGGTGCAGGCTGGGTCTTGACAATCCCAGGTCTCTGTGAGTGTGCTTGACTGGGGCACAGGCTGGGAGGCTGGGTCCACCTCTGTGTGGTTCTACTGCATGGCTGGTTCTGACCCTGGCTGGTTCCCACCAGCACTGGGTCTTGGGGCATTGCAGACCAGTGTGGTTGAATCTGGCCCAAATAATTCCCAGTGCTGTAAAAATGGATGTCCTTGTTTGGTTGCTGATTGGTTGTTTTTTTTTTTTTTTTTTTTTTTTTTTTTTTTGGCAAGATTTTATATACGTCTGTATAATATTAATAAATCATGTAAATATATGTTCTTGGACAAGCTAGAGAGGTGAAAGTTACTATTACTTAACTTTAGTTATGCTCCACCTATGGTTGCTTTCCAAAATGCCTTCTATCCACCTATTCATATTAGTATGTATTCTGTCCATCCTCTCCCATAACTTAATCTTGATTTTTTTCAAATGGAAAAAAATTTGTGTAGCACAAGGCTACATCTAGCCTCCTTTGCCACCAAAGGAGCACTCAAGGTGAAAAGACTCAGGTGAATCCGCAGGGGCCCAGCCTCTGGCAGCCATGGAGCCGCCATGCTGGCTTGGGACTACCTATCTCCAGTCATTGATCAAGGAGGAAATGAGTTCTGTCTGGTTGAAACTGCTGTTATTTTGACTTTAGCTTTGTGGATCTTCCGTGAGGTCGATCCTAATTCTCACTGCTACAAGTCTGTTGTGGCTGAGTGGCGTCCTGCCCGCTTCCTGTACTGAAGCCCCAATTCCTGCTGCCCCAGAGTATGACTGCATTGGGAGACAGTCTTCAAAGAGGTAAGCAAGCTAATGTGAAGTCACTAGGGTGAGTCTGTCAGAAGACAGAATTACAACAAATTTAGTTAAAGACTAATTGGCTTTGATTCTCAATCTGTGATCCAGGATAAGAGTTCTCATTGGGCAATGGCAGGATGATAGGGTTTGTAAGTGGAAATTGGAAACAGAGCAATAGGGGTAATGCTGATTGGTTATGGCTCCTTCAGGTTACTTTCTTCATAAAGGTTAAAGCAGGGAGCTGTCTTGTTATGCTGACTCAGGTTCTCCTGTGCTTTATGAAAACTAGCCAGTCCTAAATTGTTTGCTTCCATGACTTTTGATATGAGTGAGTCCATTCGGACTCCTGAGGACTAGTTCAAGGGGTCAGTCCACAATAATGGACTCTCATGAACTAACAGCCCTAATCCATACAACTGGTGTTCCTATAAGAAGTGAACATGCCGGGCACGGTGGCACATGCCTCTAATCCCAGCAGTTCGGGAGGCTGAGGCTGGAAGATCGTGAGTTCAAAGCCAGCCTCAGTAACTTAGTGAGGCCCTAAGCAATTTAGCAGTACCCTGTCTAAAAATAATAATAATAATAAAAAGGGTTGGGGATGTTGCTCAGTGGTTAAGAACCCCTGGGTTCAATCCCTGGTACCAAAAAATAGGAGAACAGTGACAGATACAGAAGAAATACTGTCTGAAGACACAGGTAGAAATGGACTATCTATGAGTCAGAGCGAGAGGCCTCGAAAGAAACCAGCCCTGTGACTCCTTGATATTGGGTTTCTCCTATCAGAACTGTGAGAAAATACATTTCTGTTATTTTAAGATGCCCAGTCTGTGGTACTTTATTATGGCAACCCTAGAAAACTAATACAATCTCTGAAAAGTGTTCAGATAAATTAATCGACATACTGGTTTCCTTGTGACTTTGAAATGGGTCAAACTGATTTACATTCAGAAGAATGAGAAATTACACTCCATTTATGTATGATCTATCAAAATGTATAAATGCATTCTACTGTCATGTACAACTCACTAGAACAAATAAAAATTAATAAAAAATGTATGAATCAATAAACACCTTCACAATGTGTCTCCCAAGATTTTTGGAAAGCTCAGGTATGCCTGACATGCCTGCTACTAATTAGTGTGCACAACTTAAGGCTTACTGAAATGTCCATGTTTACAGTTAACTTCACACATTAAAGTGAATGGGGAATCGTGGATCTGAAGATTCTTGCAGAGGATGAAAACCCACAGTGTCCTCACCTTGCACTGGTGTGAAGATCTACTTGTGATCACACTCACAGTCTCTCGATGACAGAAAATGTGGGATAAGCTGCCCGTTCGGGGTGAGGGGTGGCAGTGTGGGTTTCGTCTTTGCCAGCTGGGCTTTTCTGTGATTAAGACAGCACAGCACGAACCATGAGGGATTTGTTTGGGAAAAAAGCAAGACAGTCTGAAAATACGTTTCTGGAAGAGGAGGCCTTTATATCCTGGCACGTGGGCAACATCCGAAAGAGCAGTGACAGCTAGCGCCAAGAAGCCCAGCTGGGCAGGGACCCGGTGGAGACCACGGCCAGCCTCCCTCCACGTGGCTTCAGCTCCTCTTTATACGGTACACCCAGGGCAGCCTCCATCTTTGACGGACTTCTCAATGGTAGGTATAGTTGTGGGTGTGGGCGGGGGTTTGTTTGCTTTTGTTTTACAATTGTTTGTGTTTTAAAGAAAGTTAGGATCTCAGAAAAGTAAACTGGAATGAAATGGTATGTTATCACTACTGGTGGTCTTGGTGTCGAGACACTAGAACAGAGCCCATCTAGATTAGGCAACAAGAAGTTTCGGTTCATACTCGGAAGAGCAATGAACCAGACTGTGAGAGGTTGTGGGGTGGGGGGGTGGGTTCCACGGTGGTCTCAGAAGCTACTAGAAGAAGGGGCTAGAGTGGATCAAGATTTTTCTCACTTTCAGTCAGGTGTGGTGGTTCATGCCTGTCATCTCAGCAGCATCCTAAGTCTATAGCCAGCCCCAGCCACTCAGCGAAAACCTGTCCCAAAATAAAAGATGAACAGGGCTGGGGATGTGGCTCAGTGGTGAAGTGGGAAGAAAGAAAAGAAAAGAAGGAAAGGAAAGAAAGAGAGAGAGAGAGAGAGAGAGAGAGAGAGGGAGGGAGGGAGGGAGGGAGAGAAAGAGAGGAAGGAAAAATATTTTTCTCATTCTCTCCTTTGAGCTTCACTCTTTGCACGTGTGCGTGCGCGCTCCTGTGTGTATGTGTGTGTGTGTGTGTGTGTGTGTGTGTGTGTTGCGGGGCTGAACCAGGGTCTCACACACACTAGGCAAGGGCTCTAGCCCTTGTGCTAGGCAAGGGCACAAGCTCCACCACAGCCTTTTCATTCTCCGTTGAAGGGATTCCTCCTAATGGTAGCGACACGGCTGTCCTCAGTTCCCGGGTCTTATCCTTGGACTTTCTAGGATCCAGGCTGGATCCTAAGCGCAGACACCTGGGGCAGCAGCCAACAGCCCAGGGACAGGGTGCCTAATCACAGGTCCAGGAACGCTGGCCAGTGGGCAGGAGCACAGTAAAAACCAGGCAGCTGCTGCAGCGGCCTCGTAGCCGAGGACAGAGTACCAGGGGCCGAGCAGAGAGTATTACAGTTGTCCACTATAGAAGGATAATTCAAGGGAGGAAAACCCAATTTTTATGTAAATCACCCAGATGGGCTCCAATACTTATGATTCACCAGGGAAAGCACTCGGGTCTGTGTTTTGTCACCTAGTAGAGCAGGTTCACATCTGTGCCCCAGAGCCACGACTCATGACAGTTATTAAATTTGAACTCAAATAGTAATTTCAGATTAATTTGAAAATTGATTAGGTCAGATGCTTTTGCAGTCATGATTTTGCCCTTTTGGGGTAGGGAGGGGGTCAAATATTCATTTATAAATGCAGAATTTATTTGTAAAAGCAGGATTTCAAACCAGGTATGGTATCACATGTCTGTCATTCCAGCTACTTGGGAGGCTAAGGCAGGAGGATCACAAATTCAAGGACAGCCTCGGCAACTTGATGAAACTGTCTCGAAATAAAAAATAAAAAAGGGCTGTGGATGCAGCTCCGTGGTGGATTCCACCTCCGGGACTGTGAACAACACAAAACCCAACACAGGATGTGGTCGATTAGTAAAATCACTGGCGTCTAAACATGACCTTTCTCCAGTGCTGGGCACTGAACCCAGCACCTGGTGCATGACCATTTCTAAAGTATGTATTTAATTGAAGATGTTCTTTTAATTTCTTTTAAAGCGTTGTTCACCTTTGAAAAAATCAGGCAACTCTGCACATGCTGATTCACTCCAGGGGTGCCGTGAGCGTGACAAACAGGCCTATCTATTTCTAGATGATCACTATTGATTGTGTGGTTAAATCAATTGTTAAGGCAATTTTCACCTCCTTCTGCTAAACTTCAGAGAATAGAGTGATTACTGGGAACATCTTTTTTTCCTACCCAGTTGTCAAAATCTCAAGGTCATAAGTGACAGATGGCTCTCCTGAGCCCAAGTCCTGATTCCTAGCTGCCAGGGGGGACAGTTTCATCAGAGTGCATGTGGGCACCGCACACACAATTTAGGCAAAAGCAATGTACTTCCAGGTGTGGTAGCACACACCTGTAATCCCAGGGACTTGGGAGGGTGACAAGTTCAAGATCAGCCTTAGTCACTTAGTGAGACTCTGTCTCAAATTTTTAAAAAGGGACAGGTGTGGTGGTGCACGCCTGTGACCCCAGCACCCCAGGAGGCTGAGGCAGGAGGATCACAAGTTCTAGGCCAGCCTCAGCGACTTAGCAATGCCCTAGTTAACTTTGCAAGACCGTGTCTC
Organism: Sciurus vulgaris; assembly: GCF_902686455.1. Classification (NCBI taxonomy): domain Eukaryota; kingdom Metazoa; phylum Chordata; class Mammalia; order Rodentia; family Sciuridae; genus Sciurus; species Sciurus vulgaris. The sequence continues at coordinate 15,593,891 of NC_136467.1, read as the reverse complement.
AAAATTAAAAAAAAAAAATGTTAAAGGGCTGGGGATGTGGCTCAGTGGTTAAGTGCCCCTGGGTGTAATCCCCAGTCCCAATAAACCAGCAAAGGGCCTGGTTCTACAGCGCAATGGTGAAGCACCTCGGGTTCAATCCCCAGCAAGCAAACAAACAGGAAGCAAAAGCGACTTGCCACGCGCCTTCTCCAGACCCCGGCCCTGCTCAGTGGATCACCGTGGTCCTTACTGTCAAGGGCCCACACGCCCTTCTCTCCCCTGGACCCCTGCCTTCTGTGAGCCGTCCAAGAATCATCCGTGGTGCTCCCTGCGTCAGTGCTGCCCAAACTTGGCTGAGTGTTGGGCCCCCACTGCCCGCCCCAGGAATTCTGCAATCCACTCAGGCTGGAGTCCTCTTCCTGGAGACGGGAGCCAGTCCCTCTGGGAGCTGCTTGAGTGTCTGAGGACGGCCAGGATCCAGGAGCCTGTCATCAGTGTCTCCATCCCCACTGCTACTGCCCAGGGCAGCCTGACGCGCCAGCCCCACCTCTGCATTCAGCGTCTCCGTTCTTCTGTCCTCTAACCACTCAACGACGACAATGGCCCAGGCACTTCAGGGCTCATTTTTTCCAGGCACCTACACTAAACAGTGGAAATACACGCATGAGCGAAATGCTCCTTCCAAGACAACTCCTCAGTGAGGGAGGTGACCCAGGACGTGGACTTCCACTCATGAGACAGATCTCTACGGGAAGAGGAGCTAACTGGCCAGGTGCCATCATGCACACCTGTAACCCAGCTATTTGGGAGGTTGAGGCAGGAGGAGCTCAAGTGTGAGGCCAGCCTTAGCAACTTAGCAAGACCCTGCCTCAAAAAATTTTTAAAAAGAATGGCTGGGGCTGAGCAACGTTTCCGAAGTCGGTCTCCACTGTTTTCACGCCTGGATTTGGCCAGAAATAGAGCAAGCAATCATGAAATTCATCTGGAAGAATAAGAAACCAAGAATAGCTAAAGCAATCCTTAGCAGGAAGAGTGAAGCAGGGGGTATCACAATACCAGAACTTCAACTATACTACAAAGCAATAGTAACAAAAACAGCATGGTATTGGCACCAAAATAGACAGGTAGATCAATGGTACAGAATAGAGGACACGGACACAAACCCAAATAAATACAATTTTCTCATACTAGACAAAGGGGCCAAAAATATGCAATGGAGAAAAGATAGCCTCTTCAACAAATGGTGCTGGGAGAATTGGAAATCCATATGCAACAGAATGAAACTAAACCCCTATCTCTCACCATGCACGAAACTCAAAATGGATCAAGGACCTCGGAATCAGACCAGAACCCTTCATCTTATAGAAGAAAAAGTAGGTCCAAACCTTCACCTTGTTGGCTTAGGATCAGACTTCCTTAACAGGACTCCCATAGCACAAGAAATAAAAGCAAGAATCAGTAACTGGGATAGATTCAAACTAAAAAGCTTCCTCTCAGCAAAGGAAACTATCAGCAATGTGAAGAGAGAACCTACGAAGTGGAAGAAAATCTTTGCCACTCATACTTCAGATAGAGCACTAATTTCCAGAATATATAAAGAATGCAAAAAACTCTATAGGAAGAATACAAATAATCCAATCAACACATGGGCTAAGGAAATCAACAGACACTTCACAGAAGAAGATGTACAAGCAATCAACAGATATATGAAAAAATGTTCAACATCTCTAGAAATAAGAGAAATGCAAATCAAAACTACCCTAAGGGCTGGGGATATAGCTCAGTTGGTAGAGTGCTTGCCTTGCATGCACAAGGCCCTGGGTTCAATCCCCAGCACCGCAAAAATAAATAAATAAATAAATAAATAAATAAATAAATAAATAAATAAATAAATAAAGCTACCCTAAGATTCCATCTCACCCCAATTAGAATGGCGATTATCAAGAAAACAAGCAACAATAGGTGTTGGCAAGGATGTGGGGAAAAAGGTACACTCATACATTGCTGGTGTGGTTGCTAATTAGTGCAGCCACTCTGGAAAGCAGTGCGGAGATTCCTCAGAAAGCTTGGAATGGAACCACCATTTGACTCAGCTATACCCAAAGGATTAAAATCAGCATACTACAGAGATACAGCCACATCGATGTTCATAGCTGCTCAATTCACAATAGCCAGATTGTGGAACCAACCTAGATGTCCTTCAATTGATGAATGGATGAAGAAACTGTGGTATATATATATATATATATATATATATATATATATATATGCGCTATTACTCGGCCATAAAGAATAATAAAATTATGGCATTTGCAGGCAAATGGATGAAATTGGAGAATATCATGCTAAGTGAGATAAGCCAATCTCAAAAAACCAAAGGATGAATGATCACGCTGATAAGTGGATGATGACACATAATGGGGAGTGGGAGGGGGGCAAGAATGGAGGAAGGAGGGACTGTATAGAGGGAAAAGGGGTGGGGTGGAGGAAAAAATAACAGAAGGAATCAAACACCATTACCCTATGTAAATGTATGATTACACAAATGGTATGCCTTTACTCCATGTACAAACAGAAACAACATGTATCCCATTTGTTTACAATAAAAATAAATTTAAAAAAAAGAAGAAAAAAAATGGCTGGGATGTAGCTCACTGATAGATCATCCCTGGGTTCAATCCCCAGGATCACCAAAGAAAAGAGGAAAAAGAGGAACAGATGAACTCAGCGTTAGGAAGTCTCAGGACACTTCAAAGGGGAGGTAATGCTGAATTTGGCATGAAGAAGAGTTTGTCGGAGAGGAAAAACAGGAATGGAAAGAAAGAACTTTTCTCCCCCTCCCCCTCCCCTCCCCTCCCCCTTCTCCTCCTCCTCCTTCTGGCAGTACTGGAGATTGAACTTGGCTGTCACCCATGCTAGGCAAGTGCCCTACCACTGAGCCACCTCCCCGACCCTGGATTCTCTCCTCAGTCACACCTTAGAGCCTGCGTTGCCCCTCTGAAACTTCTTGCACTCCCCACGGTCTTCAGTTATCACCTAACTCTTTGGTGTTGTAGCCAAGGCCCTTCGTGACCCAGCCCATCCCCTCCACTGCCACCTGTCACCTCCCATCCCACGCTTTGGCCACCATGGATGACGGGCTCTCCTCTTCCTTTATAAAGATGTGTTCTCGCTTCTCCCAGACTGTTGCCATCTATCATTTCACGGTTCTCTCTGTCCCACGCTTCCTGCCTTTATCGCCTAGACTACTCTCGTTTTTAAAAAGTTCACTGCCCACCCCTTTTTTCCCCTTTTTTTGGTACCGAAGACTGAATGGGGGGCACTTGACCATCAAGACACATTCCCAGCCCTCTTTTATATTTTATTTAGAGACAGGGTCTTACTGAGTTGCTTAGGGCCTCGCTGCCGAGGCTGGCTTTAAACTCACAATCCTCCTGCCTCAGCCTCCTCGGAGCTGCTGAGATTACAAGTGTGCACGACCATTGTGCCCAGCAACTTTTCCCCTTTTGAAAGACTGAATATTATTAGCTGGACAATAGCCAGATCAGATGTAAAAATAAAACTGACCTGCACTAGTAGCAACCTATCCAGATAGCCATCCCCTTATCTACAATGAACAGCCCGGGGAGCCAGCCTGTATTAGTCAGACTGCTGCGAAGTCAGATTGCTGTCTGCTACAATACCGGAAGCTCAACAGCAAGCCCTGTGACAACTGGCCCCAAATAGCTACGACTTGATTGATACAGCTCCCCCGCTTTCTGTCCCTACTTCCAAGTTAGAGCCAACCCTGAGAAGATAAATATGAAACCTTAGCTAGCGACACAGGACTTCCCAACCCCGGGGACCCCCTCCTGCCCCCTCCCAGTGCTCACCAGAAGCCCCCCTTTCCCCCTAACTTCCCACTCTTGGGCCTAGTTTGGGTCTCCATGTCCGACTCCCTTGCTACAGCAAGCTCTGAACAGTTTGCTTTTCTCATTTGGTTGGTCTTTATTTCCTCATTTGCAAAACTGTTAAAACAAACAAACAAACTGCAAAACAATTGTATCACTGGGTCCTACATTTTGAATATTCAGGAAATCCCCATTTATTCCTTTGTTGAATCCACTCTCAAATCTGGATTCATCTCCACCCCAGCCTAGGGAGAAATGGCCGGATGCCGGGTGCCCAGGTCACTGGGGGCCTCTTCTAATTCATCGTGCTGGGGTTTATTCGAAGTACTGCCGTGACACATCTTGTCTCTTCACCGGTGGCTCTGAGGACACTAATTCGAAGTTACCCAACTCCTAGTGGGCGACTGAAGTTACCAGGACCACGTCACTCAGTTGCCTCAAAGGACATGAAACATGATGCACTTGCATCTTGTATCAACTGATGTCCTTCCTGGTAGAAAGGACAGGCGTCTGCAGCCAGCCTCCTCCCTCCTGTGGACTTCCTGCTTCTTGGGCCACCTCCCTGCCTTTCTCAAACCCAGGGGTGCTTTACAACTGAGCTACATCACCAACCATTTTATTTTTTCTTTTGAGGTAGGGTCTGGCGAGGTTGCCAGGCTGGCCTCAGATTTGTGATCTTCCTGTCTCAGCCTCTGGAGGCCCTAGGCCACCACACCCAACTTGGGCAAGCCAACTGACATTTTCTCTTGTCATTTGCTTCTGCTCACCTTAACTCTAAAGCATCTGGTCTTGGAGATCCAGATTTCAATCTTCCAAGACTTTCAGACACCCTGATTAAGCAATAATGTTTGAACAGTCTGCCTACCAATCAGGTGGGACTAGAAGGTTCATGTCATTATTCTTTAAAATGAGTTGTTTTAGCTGAGGTTTTTTCTTTTTCAGTTATTTTATTTAAAATCAAGTTCTTACTGGCAAAACTGGAAATCCATATGCAGTAAAATGAAATTAAACCCCTATCTCTCACCCTGTACAAATCTCAACTCAAAACAGATCAAGGATCTAAGAATTAGACCTGAGATCCTTCACCAAATAGAAGAAAAATTAGGCCCAAATCTCCATCTCGTTGGCTTAGGACCAGACTTCCTTAACAAGACTCCCATAGTGCAAGAAATAAAAGCAAGAATCAATAAATGGGATAGATTCAAACTAAAAAGCTTTTTCTCAGCATAGGAAACAATCAATAATGTGAAAAGAGAGCCTACAGAGTGGGAGAAAATCTTTTCCACACACACTTCAGACAGAGCACTCATCTCCAAAGTTTATAAGAACTTAAAAAACTTTACACCCAAAATACAAAGAACCCAATCAATAAATGGGCTATGGAACTGGGCAGATACTTCACAGAAGAAAATATTCAGGTGATCAACAAATATATGAAAAAGTGCTTCATCATCCCTAGTAATTAGAGAAATGCAAATTAAAACCACCCTAAGATTTCATCTCACTCCAATTAGAATGGCTATTATCAAGAACACAAGGAATAATAAGTGTTGGCATGGCTGTGGGGAAAAAGACACACTCATACGTTGCTGGTGGGATTGCAAATTGGTACAGCCACTCTGGAAAGCAGTATGGAGATTTCTCAGAAAACTTGGAATGGAACCACCCTTTGACCCAGCTATCCCACTCCTCGGTTTATACCCAAAAGACTTAAAATAAGCATACTACAGTGATGCAGCCACATCAATGTTCATAGCAGCTCAATTCACAAGAGCTAGATTGTGGAACCAATGTAGATGCCTTTCAATTGACGAATGGATAAAGAAACTGTGGTATATATATATATACACAATAGAATATTACTCAGCCACAAAGAAGGATAAAATTATGGCATTTGCTGGTAAATGGATGAAGTTGAAAAATATCATGCTAAGTGAAATAGGCCAAGCCCAAAAAACCAAAGACCAAATGTTTTCTCTGTTAAGTGTGTGACAATATATAACGATGCGGAGTGGCGGGGGGGGGTGGGGGCACAGAAGAATGAAGGAACTCTGGATGATGTAGAGGAAAATGGGGTGGGAGGGGGTGGAGGACAGAAAGATAGTAGAATGAAACAGACAGTAGTACCCTATGTACATGTATGATTACATGAATGGCATGAATTTACATTGTGTACAACCAGAGAAATGAAAAGTTGTACCCCATTTGTGTACAATGAATCAGAATGCAGTCTGTAAAAATAAAAAAAGATTTTAATAAAAAAAGAAAGATAAAAAATAAAATTGAAGTTCTTAGAAGTTTCAGTGAATTTTCATTTGACTGCAGAATAAAGTCCAGGTTTTTTTTTAATGTCGTGCTAAGGCTTGAAACCGAGGGGCATTTTACCAGCTACATCCCCAGCCCTCCTCACACTTTTTTTTTTTTTTTTTTTTGGATACAGGGTATCATTAATTTGCTGAGGCTTGTCTCCACCTTGTGATCCTCCTGCCTCCGCCTCCTGAGTTCTTGGGATTACGGGTATACACCACTGTACTCAAGCTGAAGTCTAAATTTCTGAGCCTGTCTACCAAATCTGGCCACATTCTCCTACCAGAATTCTGTGCCCCAGCAAATGAAGTTGTCTGCCCCTAGTTTACACTTTCTTTTTCTCTTCCTCCTCCTGCCCCCTCTTCTTCCTCCTCCTGCCCCTCTTCCTCCTCCTCCTCCTCCTCCACCTCCTCCTCCTCCCCCTCCTCCTCCTCCTCCTCCTCCTCCTCCTTCTATTTTTGGTACTGGGGATTGAACCAGAGTTGCTTAACCACTGAGTACATCCCCAACCCCCCATCTTTTTTTTTGTATTTTGTTTAAAGACAGGGTCTCACCGAGTTGCTTAGGACCTTGCTAAGTTACTGAGGCTGACTTTGAACTCACAATCCTCCTGCCTCAGCCTCCGGAGCTGCTGGGATTTCAGATGTGCGCCACCTCACCCGGCTCCAGTTTAACCTCCCTGGCTTGGAATGGAGCTCGGTGGTAGAGCACTCCAGAGTTCAATGCCCAGGACCGCAAGAAGTTAATTGATGAATTTAATTGAATCAAATCTTAAAAATAATCAGATATGTGGTAAACACCAAGGTAGAAAAATGATATTCCACACTGAGAACCAGTTGAAGAAATCGAAAGAGAAACAAGTTTTGAAAGACATGATGTTAAATTGCTTTAGGTCAAAAATAAAAATAAAACCAATAACCAAATATAAAAGACCAACAGATCAAAAAGGTCAAAAACAAATATGACAGTTAACATATGAGTTCATAAAAGAAATATGAAAATCATTAAGACTATTCCTCTAAATACATGCAGACAATCCAGCAAATAAGATTAGTGAACATACATGTGAGAAGACGATTAAAAAAATTAGTAAAGAAATACAGACTCAAACTCTTTCCATCATTCTAGTCAATCAGCCTTATCTAAAAAAAACATGAATTTTCAACCAGCCTAAAAATTAAATAACATTTTAAAATATTTATCCTAAAAGTAAAATAATGCTAATATGTGAGAAAATCTTAATGTACTAAGACCTTCAGGGCAGTATAATTTATAAGAGCAAAGAGCTAATTTGTAAATGGATAAATAAGTTAATCCGTAATGGAAAACTGGTTAAGTGAAATGGAAATACCAACTTGTGGCAGATTATGCATTCATTTAAACTTTTTTTTTTTCTTATACCAGAGCCACGTAAACCAGATGCAGTGGTGCAAGTTTGTAATCGCAGCTATTCAGAGGCTGAGGCAGGAGGATCACACGTTCAAGGCCACCCTGGGCATTTTAGGGAGACCCTGTCTGCTAGAGTTGAGATACGAAGTGTCCTGCAACAACCCGTGTGTGAGACAAGGCAAGAAGATTCAGAGGTGAGTTGATCCTCTTGTGAGAGATGTGACTTGACCCATGGCTTCGTCCACTGATGTGGATGAACTTCGTGGTAACCATAGGCAGGTAGGTTGTGTCTGAGGAGGTGGGTCACTGGGGGTGTTCCTTTGGAGCTTATATCTCGTCCTTGGTGAGCAGAGTTCTCTCCCTGTCCTGAGCTGCTTTCCTCCTCCACATCCTTCCACCGTGACCTTCTGCCTCACCTCCGACCCACAGCAGTGGACTTAGCCATCTATGGAGGACACCTCTGAAACCTGAGCACCAAATAACAATTTCCTCTCTGAAACTGTTCTTGTCAGACCTTTTGCTCACAGTGGCAAAAAAGCTGACCAAACACTCTAAAAAATAAATTTAATCAGGGCTGGGGATGTCGCTCGGTGGTGGAGTGTCCCTGGCTCCGTCACCAGTACTGTTATAAAAAAAAAAAGACGAAGAAGAGGGAAAGAAAAGGAAAAAGAAAAAAGTGAATTGCATGGAAATGTGCTCATTGTTGTTTATCAAGTGGGGCTTCCTGCATTTTTATTTGCTAATCTAGAAATCCTACTACATATCAGATTTGATATTCTTACAATTAATCTTTTTACTTTGAAAAGAGCAGTTTTGTGGTGAACAACTAAGTAAGTTATGGGGCATTTTTCATTCAATATAATACATTTATATTTTTTTCTATACAGAAAAAGTACAAAGTAAGAAAAAAATCACCCTGAATCCCATACCAGAGATGACCATGATTTGTATCTTATTTTAGATATTCTCTCTGTATATACACATGTACAGATTTATTTGTGTAGCTTTACATGCACATGGGATCATATCATACATGTTTTTTCTATAACCTACTTTTTGCTGTTTTTCTTTTCTTTTCTCTTTCCTTTTTGGTACTGGGGATTGAGCCCGGAGGCACTTTAGCACTGAGTCACTTCCCCAGTCATTTATTTTTTGAGACATGGTCTTACTAAGTTGCTTAGGGTCTTGCTAAATTGCAGAGGCTGGCCTTGAATGTATGATCCTCCTGCCTCAGCCTCCCAAGTTGCTGGGATTATAGGATCACACCACCCTTCCAGGCATGTTGACATCTTTCCTTCTTTTTTCTTTTTTTTTTTTTTTTTGTTGACATTTTTCTTGACTGACAGTTTCACGGCCTGTTCAGAGGTCTGACTTCCACAAAATCCCATTTACTTACCATTCCCCAGGGGCACCAGTACATGTATATGGTTAACTAGTAGTTTGTTATAAACCATGCAGTGCAGGTTTACAGAGGGACCTTGCTTGAAAGGACAAGTCTAGAATCTGTTATCTTGAGGAATCCTGAAAAAAAAAAATACACACTTTTATGAGAACGACATTCACGTTGACTGGCCTTTACTAAACTTTGTTGATTTCATCTCACTTTACTAACTTTGTTCCAGAAACTTACTAAATAGCTATGAAGACAGGAGACAATGGCCATGAAGCTCTGGGAGAGATGCTGGCTACACGCAATCTTAACAGCTGAGCTCAACCTTTACTGAACAGCTATCATTGGCCAGGCACAGGGTTAGGCCCGAAAGGATCAGGAAGGCCAAGCAAATGTATCCTCAGAATTTTAAACCTACCAACAGAAAATGAAACAGACACCCGCTCATGATTCTACCGCTCAGAATACTGCTGCTACCATTCTGTGCATGTGAGTCCAGATACAATGAGTATCGTAGCTCCTGCTTTTTTTTTTTTTTCCCCTGAAGATCCAGAAACATTCATTCAGGCCTGGGCCAAGTTTCCACCGTCCCAATCGCCAGGGGCAGCACTCCTCAACTTCTGAAAGCTCCCTTTCTCCCAGGGAACCTGTCCTCTCATTTCTCCCCCCACACTGACCTGTGAGGAGGTTGGTGTGCACCGAGAAACCCCGAGAAACACAGTAGCTGCATTGATTCTGTGTGAAAGGTGGGCCGAAGCCAGGCGGTGGGAGGTCGGTGCGGTGGTGACACCTGCAATCCCAGCCACCTGGAGACTGAGGCAGGAGGACTGCAAGTTCAAGGCCGCTCTCAGCAATTTAGAGACGTGTCTCAAATTTTCCAAAAAAGGATTGGGGATGTAGCTCAGTGTAAAGGAAGCCAGTGGGTCGGAGGTGAAGAGGTAGGAAGGTCCCTTCCCGGCCACCTGAAGACTTCAGACGGACCCGTCTTCCTCTGTTCCTTCTCAGAGGTCTTGCCCCTGACCTTCACCACAGGGCCACAAACAACTTGGGAGGACAGGCTCTCCAGGCAGGGGTCAGGGTCAGCTCTGTCCTGGGGTCAAAGGTCAGGCCTCAGCTGCCCAGAGGCCCCTTCACAGGCCGGGAAGGGAAAGGACCAGGCCAGTACCAGGTGGTCAGAAGGTCTCGCTCGCTCAGCCACCCAGGGCCCAGCCCTCCCCGGGGTCCACAGCCTCAGCAGCAGTCCTCCCTCCTCTGCCCTGGTCACCCCCGTCGGCCCCACACAAGCGTAGCACATGCTCATACAGCACCCGTCGTGCGCTGGCTTCAAGAGGTTGTTTTGTCTGGGCTGCTAGGAATCAATCCCAGGCCTGGCGAAGGCTAAGCGTGTGCTCCGCCACCAACAGCTCTGAGTTCTGGTAGTCACTCATGTGACCTCAACGCAGCCCAACACAGTTACTTTAGGTTAGGGGGAGGGGAGTGGGGGGAGGGGAGGGGCCCGGGGTGGGCAGTAGAGTGAATCCTGTGCCTTTGTGATGCACGACCCATGTGATCCTGCAACGTGTAATTCAGAAAAATGAGAGCTCACACTCCACGTATGTATGACCTATCAAAATGTATATATGCATCCTACTGACGTGTACAACTAATTAGAACAAATAAAGTCGTTTTTAAAATTACAAGTTCTATTCTTATTGCGCAAATGAAGAAACTGAGGCGAAGAGAGATTGTTTAGCTTGCCTTAAATTCCACAGCTGCAAAGTAGCAGGGACAGGATTCAGATCCAATGTCTCTCCATAGGTAGGTAAGTAGGTAGAAGATCACATTGTTTTGGAAATACATTTTTGAAACAAATAGTACCTAGCGCTTTCTATGTGCCAATTGCTGCTCTATATGTTTTACAGAGAGGCTTATTTCATCTTTTAAGTCAGCACCTACTACATATTTCATCTACACAGCTAAGTGACCCGGGTGACTTTAAGGGGGTGGGAGAGGGTCTGCCAGGAAGACCTGAGCCAGGCCTGCACCTTATCAGGGAGGCTGAGCATAAATCCCTGGAGTCCTTGGAAATCAGCATCGTTTCTGGGGAGGTTTTCAAGTCTTTGTTCCCAGCCTCGAATTTCATGGTCAGGCCCCAGTGAGTCTATCCCTGGACCTATCTCCAGGAAAGTTCTGGCACAACTGACAAACGCCCCAGCACAGGTGAGCAGCAGTCCCAGACCCTTAGACGTATAATTGCATCCACAGACATGAAGAATGTGAACAGTCGGACTCCGAGCAACGAGGTGGTTCCGCGTGAGCCGATTCCCAAGTGATGAGAGGAGACCTTTCAAAACGTGACTGGCAGCCTCAGAAGGGACCCCCGCACTCCAGGGCCAGGGTGGCCTGCACTCCGCTGGAAACGGGTAACGTCCCTGCATCCCCCGACGCTCGGCGAAGGTGAACACGCCAGGGTGCGACTTTAATTTCCTCTCATTCTTTTCCTCCTCTTGGGACAAAATGAATCAAAGTTTCCATTCCCTTTAGTGTGTCCCTTTTCTATAAAAGCACAGGTGTAATGAATTCAAGATGCCCAGGTCGGTCATCCTCAGACGCGCTGCTGCTTTACGATTCGGATCCAGCCCGTTTAGGATTTTTCCGTAGGAACAGCTTTTAGACTCTAGGGAAATGAAAAGAGGGATAATGACCTGAAGTTTCAAGTGGCCGCGGAGCTTCCCGCACCGTGTTTAAGAGTGCGTTTCCTTGTGCAGTGATCCGGACGGCTCCAAGCTAAGAGACCCAAGGACACCTGAACTCCCTGTGCTCCTCCCCCGGCTCCAGGTGTGCCCTCGGCTGTCATCAGTCACGAGCACACGGCCCTGGGGACACTCCTGCATTTTGGAGGCAAGACTGCCAGAGAAACATCCGGCTTCCTCAGAAGTGTCTGGGCGGACTCATTGAAGAAAGAGGGTCGACCTCCGGGAAGAAGCCCAGCTGCAAAGGCGCTTTCACAAGGCGGTGAGGCTGGGTGTGGTGGGACACGCCCGGAATCCCAGCAACCTGGGAGGCTAAGGCAGGAGGATCGAAAGTTTGAGGCCAGCCTCAGCAACTTAGCAAGATGCCTCTCAAAATAAAAAGGACTGAGATGTAGCCCGATCCTCAGTACCTCCAAACAAACAGACAAACCAGCTCAGTGAACTCAGGTTCCCGGATCTGCTACCACAGCTCTGCCCTGACTCCCCAGCTCGGGAAGCCTCCTCTGGCCAGTCAGGGGACATTTCATAGCAAAGCCCAGTCCGATCGGCCAGCGGAGGGTCTCTGCTTCTCCAACCCAGGCTTCACCAAGCCCCAAGAGGGTCCCCACAGCGGGCAGCCTTTAAGAAATAGAGGCAAGGAGCGGTCCTGGGACATTCTCAAGAATGCAGACCAATCGTTCAGGGACGCGGCCAGGACGCATGCTCTTCACTCAGAGCTCGCATGAAATACAAGGATCCCTTGTTCCTGTAACTTTAGACAGGTTTCAAAACACTGGGTCCACGCGGAACCACCGGGCTTGCGGCGGTAGGTGGGCTGACTTGGAAGCAGATGGAACAAAGGATTGGGTTCCTACCCGTAAGAGGAAAGGGCGAGATGTCAACCCGGGACCACCCAGGGAAAATTAAATACAGATCAACTTGTGTTCACAGAGGGGACATGGGAGTTTTGATGTTAGGAAAAACAAACACCACAACCGACTGTCATCAGGGCTTCTCACACCCTGCCCTAGGGAGGCAGGGACTGCTGAGCAGCCACCCAGAGAGGAGCCGAGCTTCTGTGCCTTCCGTCCTGCAGCCTGGCCTGCGGCTGCAGAGGAAGCGGCGCCAAAAAGAGCAGCCTCAGGGTTTCCCAGCCACGGAGCATGACTGAGAAAGGGGTTCTCCAGGGGCCACCGCCTACTCCTCAACCCCAGATCCCGGAGCAGAGGCCGCCCTGGCTCTCCGTGGCCTTGGGAGCAGCCCACCCAGCCTGCCACAGTGGGGGCACCCTGGGCTCCGACCCCCCCTGGGATTACAGGTGGAGTGAACTTTCCAACTCCACCTTCCACCTCAAGCTTTCTTCAGCTGTTTTTTGGTTTTGGTTTTTGTTTTTTTAATGTATTATGGAAATTCTCAAACATACTCACAGGTGGAGGACTTAATGCAAAGGAGCCCAGAGTCAGAGTCAGCAGCCGCCAAGACGTACCCCATCTCTGCATCTCTCCCAGTTTTCTTCACAGCAAATTCCTGACACCGTGTTATTTTATCCTTCTTGTACTTCAAGAAGAATCTCCAAAAAATACAATAATTACAACATCATTGTTATACTTAAAAAATTAACAGTGGTCCTTTGATATTATCTAAATTACAACCTATATCAGATTCCCCGTATTTCATAAAATGGTCTTCTTCAATTGGTTTGTGCACCGGTGGCCAAAAACGATCAAGTTCACTTGATTGTTATGCCTTTTAAGGCAAACACATTTCACGGAGCCTCCTACGTGTCTCATTTGGTTGTTATTTCTCTTATGACTATAGCAGAAGCCTCCTCGCTTTATTATTTGGCCTATTACAGAAATCAGGACAGTTGGACCAGGCCTGGTGACACAATATCCAAGATCCCAGCAGCTCAGGAGGCTGAGGCAGGAGGATCACGAGTTCAAAGTCAGCCTCAGCAATGGTGAGGTGCTAAGCAACTCAGTGAGACCCTGTCTCTAAATAAAATACAAAAGAGGGCTGGGGATGTGGCTCAGTGGTCGAGTGTCCCTGAGTTCAATCCCCCAATACCAAAAAAACAGAGAAAGAAAAAAGAAATCGGGATAGTTGTCCTTCAGTCCTAAGCTTAATCTACCTCTGTGATCTCCATTCTCATTTCCTACCCTTTGATAGGAGGTTGGACTTAAAAAGAGGACAGTGTTTATATAGTTGTGGATACTCCTAGACCAGACCAGGAATTCAGTATTATTTAACTTTTTTTTTTTCTTTCTCTTTTTGGTACCAGGGATTGAACCCAGAGACATTTAACCACTGAACCAATCCATATTCCAAGACCTTTTTATTTTTTATTTTTTTTGAGATGGGGTCTCACTGAGTTGCTTAGGTCTTCGCTAAGTTGCTGAGGCTGGATTTGAACTCACAGTCCTCCTGCCTCAGCCTCCTGAGCCACTGGGATTACAGGTGTGTCCAACCTAGTTAACATTTTTCCAGTACCCTTTGCATTTTCTCATCTCTTTTTTTCTATTTTTTCCCATTTACCTTGCTTAAGAGCTACTTAACATTTGCTTATGGGCCTGTACCTGTATCTTATGTTTAACAATAAGCTGTGTGTTTCCCCAAACCGAGAATCATTCATTCATCCACTCACCGACAGATGTTTACTAAATACCCACCACGTTCCAGCACCCTCTAGTCTTACGACCTAGCCCTCGATTTTCACACATCAAGTTTCCCCGCTTTGACCAGAATGGAAATTTCACTCCACTATCCCATTTTCCACGGTTTTCAACCAGACCCAGACCTCCAACTCCTGGATCTTTCTTTTTCTTTCCCCCAGTGCCCAGCTGCCCCTGCCTCCCAGCCTTCCCTTCCTGCTAAAACTTGTCTACGCTTTGGCTCTCAGCTCCCTGACCTTCTATTCGACTCCCTGGACAAATCCAAGTCTAGCCACACTGTTTTCTCTGCTCCTATCTAGAGGTTACTGTGGGAAAAAAGATAAGAGCACGGGTTCTCAGCGGGGCCTCATTATCACCTGCCGATCCTTCCCCTTGTCTCTGGTCAGGTTTTTTTTTGACCTGTTGTTTATCAGTTCCTCCTTAGAAATATAATGAAGAGTACCACTCGGAGACCTTGTAGAAAGTCCCTCTATTGGGATTTGTCCACACAGTGCCAGGCTCCTGAAAACGTACAACAGTAAGCCATGCATTTCCCCAAATGAAGAATTACCCAAAGGTTCTCTCTGATAAGTGGATGCTGATCCATAGTGGGGGGTGGGGAGGGAAGAATGAAGGAACTTTGGATTGTACTGAAGGGGGGGTGAGGGGAGGGGTGGGGTGGTGGGGAAGGGAAGGACATTAGATGAGACAGATATAATTACCCTATATGCATGTATGAAAAAATTTTAAAATAAATAAAAATTATCCATTCATTCCCTCACTCATAAACAGATTTTTACCAAGTACCTACCACGTTCTAGTCGCTAGGATATAGTAGTTATTGACAGGTGAAATCCTTAGTCTCACAGAATTTACTTTCTAATTGGAGAAGATAGATACTTTTTTAAAAAAGTAACACAAAATAATTATACAACATGATGAATTCCAAGGAAATGGAGAGAGCCCGAGGGACAGGAAGGAGGAGGAAGCATCCCTCAGACTAGCTGGCAAACCAAGTCTTCTCATTTAAGCAGTGACTTAAATGACAAGAAACCGAAATGTCACCCCATGCCTCATAAATATGCCCAATTACTAGGTGTCAATTAAAAATTAAAAGTATGTTTTTCAGAGTAGACCTAAATCTTCATCATGTCAGCTAGGACCTGACTTCCTCAACAAGACTCCTAAAGCTCAAGAAGGAAAATCAAGAATCAGTAAGTGGGATGGATGCAAACTGAATGCTTCTTCTCAGCAGAGGAAACAATGAATAAAGTGAAGAGAGAACCTACAGAGTGGGAGAAAATCTTTACCACACGCACCTCAGATAGAGCACTCACCTCCAAGACATATAAAGAACTCAAAAAACTTAACACCAAAAAACCAAATAACCCAATCAATTAATGGGCCAAGGAACTGAACAAACACTTCACAGAAGAAGAAATATAATCAATCAACAAACATATCAAAAAATGTTCATCATCTCTTGCAATTAGAGATATGGAAATCAGAGAAGACAAGAGAAAACCCAAATCACTAAAATTCGAAATGAAAAAGGAAATATCACAACAGACAGGATTGAAATACAAAACATAATTAGAAGCTATTTTGAAAATCGATACTCCAACAAAATAGAAAATTTCGAAGACATTAACAGGTTTCTAGAGACATATGAATTGCCTAAACTGAACGAGGAGGACATACACAATTTAAATAGACCAATTTCAAGTATTGAAATAGAAGAAGACATCAAAAGCCTACCAACAAAGAAAAGTCCGGGACCAGATGGGTTCTCAGCCGAGTTCTACAAAACCTTTAAAGAAGAGCTCATTCCAATACTCCTCAAAATATTCCATGAAATAGAAGAGGAGGGAACCCTCCCAAACATTCTATGAAGCCAATATCACACTGATACCTAAACCAGACAGAGACTCAAGGAAAGAAAATTTCAGACCAATATCCTTAATGAACATTGACGCAAAAATTCTCAACAAAATTTTAGCAAATTGCATACAAAAACATATTAAAAAGATAGTGCACCATGATCAAGTGGGTTTCATCCCAGGCATGCAAGGTTGGTTCAACATCAGGAAATCAATAAATGTCATTCACCATATCAATAGACTTAAAGCCAAGAATCACATGATTATTTCAATAGATGCAGAAAAAGCATTTGATAAAATACAGCACCCCTTCATGCTCAAAACACTAGAAAAAATAGGGATAGTGGGAACATTCCTTAACATTGTAAAGGCCATATTTGCTAAGCCCATGGCCAATATCATTCTAAATGGTGAAAAACTGAAAGCATTCCCCCTAAAAACTGGAACAAGGCAGGGATGCCCTCTTTCACCACTTCTATTCAACATCGTTCTTGAGACTCTAGCCAGAGCAATTAGACAAACCAAAGAAATTAAAGGGATATGAATTGGAAAAGAAGAACTCAAACTATCCCTGTTCGCTGATGACATGATTATATATTTAGAGGAACCTGGAAATTCCACCAGAAAACTCTTAGAACTCATAAGTGAATTCAGTAAAGTAGCAGGTTACAAGATCAATGCTCATAAATCCAACGCATTTTTATAGGTAAGTGATGAATCTTCAGAAAGAGAAATTAGGAAAACTACCCCATTCACAATAGCCTCGAAAAAAATAAAATACTTGGGAATCAGTCTCACAAAAGAGGTGAAAGACCTCTACAATGAGAACTATACAACACTAAAGAAAGAAATTAAAGAACACCTTAGAAGATGGAAAGATCTTCCATGTTCTTGGATAGGAAGAATTAATATTGTCAAAATGGCCATACTACCTAAAGTGCTATACAAATTCAATGCAATTCCAATTAAAATCCCAATGATGTACCTTACAGAAATAGAGCAAGCAATTATGAAATTCATCTGGAAGAATAAGAAACCCAGAATAGCTAAAGCAATCCTGAGCAGGAAGAGTGAAACAGGGGGTATTGCAATACCAGATCTTCAACTCTACTACAAAGCAATAGTAACAAAAACGGCATGGTATTGGTACCAAAATAGAAAGGTAGAAGATCAATGGTACAGAATAGAGGACACGGACACAAACCCAAATAAATACAATTTTCTCATACTAGACAAAGGGGCCAAAAATATGCAATGGAGAAAAGATAGCCTCTTCAACAAATGGTGCTGGGAGAATTGGAAATCCATATGCAACAGAATGAAACTAAACCCATATCTCTCACCATACATGAAACTGAACTCAAAATGGATTAAGCACCTCAGAATCAGACCAGAGACCCTGCAGATTATAGAAGAAAAAGTAGGTCCAGATCTTCAACATGTCAGCTTAGGACCAGACTTCCTTAACAGGACTCCCATAGCACAAGAAATAAAAGCAAGAATCAATAACTGGGATAGATTCAAACTAAAAAGCTTTCTCTCAGCAAAGGAAACTATCAGCAATGCGAAGAAAGAGCCTACAGAGTGGGAGAATATCTTTGCCAATCATACTTCAGATAGAGCACTAATCTCCAGAATCTATAAAGAACTCAAAAAACTCTACTCCAAGAATTCAAATAATCCAGTCGACAAATGGGCTAAGGAAATGAATAGACACTTCACAGAAGAAGATCTACAAGCAATCAACAAACATATGGAAAAATGTTCAACATCTCTAGTAATAAGAGAAATGCAAATCAAAACCACCCTAAGATTCCATCTCACCCCAATTAGAATGGCGATTATCAAGAATACGAGCAACAACAGGTGTTGGCGAGGATGTGGGGAGAAAGGTACACTCATACATTGCTGGTGGGGCTGCAAATTAGTGCAGCCACTCTGGAAAGCAGTGTGGAGATTCCTTAGAAAACTTGGAATGGACCCGCCATTTGACCCAGCTATCCCACTCCTTGGCCTATACCCAAAGGACTTAAAATCAGCATACTACAGAGACACAGCCACATCAATGTTCATAGCTGCTCAATTCACAATAGCCAGACTGTGGAATCAACCTAGATGCCCTTCAATTGATGAGTGGATAAAGAAACTGTGGTATATATACAATGGAATATTACTCAGCCATAAAGAATGATAAAATGATGGCATTTGCAGGCAAATGGATGAAATTGGAGAATATCATGCTAAGTGAGATAAGCCAATCTCAAAAAGCCAAAGGACGAATGATATCGCTAATAAGTGGATGATGACACATAATGGGGGGGAGGGAAGGGTTAGTGTTAGGGTTAGAGTTAGGGTTAGGGAGGGGGGCAAGTATGGAGGAAGGAAGCACTGTATAGAGGGAAAAGAGGGGTGGGAGGGGTGGGGGGAAGGGAAAAAATAACAGAATGAATCAAACAACATTGCTCTATGTAAATTTATGATTACACAAATGGTATGCCTTTACGCCATGTACAAACAGAGAAACAACATGTATCCCATTTGTTTACAATAAAAAAAAGAGAGAGATATGGAAATCAAAATTGCTCTAAGATTTCATCTCACTCCTGTCAGAATGGCAATTATCAAGAATACAACCAATAATAAGTGTTGGTGAGGTTGTGGGGACAAAAGTTACACTCATATTGCTGGTGGAACTGCAGATTGATGCAACCACTTTGGAAAGCAGCATGGAGATCCCTAAGAAAACTTGGAATGGAACCACCATTTGACCCAGTTATCCCACTCCTTGGTTTATACCCAAAGGACTTAAAATCAGCATACTACAGTGATGCAGCCACATCAACGTTCATAGCAGCTCAACTCATGATAGCTAAACTGTGGAACCAATGTAGATGCCCTTCAACAGATGAATGGATAAAGAAAATGTGGTACATTTACACAATGGAATATTACTCAGCCTTAAAGAAGAATGAAATTATGGCATTTGTAGGCAAATGGATAGAACTGGAGAAGATCACGCTAAGTGAAATAAGTCAATCCCAAAAAAACCAAAGGTCGAATGTTTTCTCTGATAAGCAGATGCTGATCCACAGTGGGGGGCGGGGGTGGCAGAGCAGGGTATAGGGAAGAATGAAGGAACTTTGGATTGTACAGAGGGGAGTGAGGGGAGGGGATGGGCAATAAGGAAGGGAATTACAGTAGAATGAGACAGTCATTATTACCCTATATCCATGTATGAAAAATGTTTAACAAAAATATTTATCACTGTCAATAAAAAAGACAATGAAAAAAATTTTCAATATCACATATTACTTTACTAAGATTACTCTGAAATGTTCACATTTTTCCTGTTCCCAAATAAAATGAATATGTACTTACTAAGAATAATTTTTAAAAAGTGAAAAATAAAACAAGTATGTTTTTCAAAAGTTTGGGTTAGGGGTGTAGCTCAGGGGTTGAGTGTACAATTAGTAGGCTCAAGGTTAAGCCTTAGATTCCCAGCACCAAAAAAAATTTTTTTTCAAAGCAAAAGGTTGTTGTTTTGTTTTGTTTTGTTTTCTAACAACAAGAAAGAGTTAGGCATGGTGGTGCATGTCCATAATACCAGCAGTGTGTGAGGCTTAGGTAGGAGGAGGGCAAGTTTGAGATCAGCTTGCAACTTAGCAAGACCCTGTCTCAAAATAAAAAATAAACAAGAAAGGACTGAGGATGTGGCTCAGTGGTAAAGCACTTCTGGATTCAATCCCCAGTTCCACCTATGGAAACAGCTGGCAGGGACCTCTGTTGTCCTGGGAACCCAAAGCACCCAGAGAGACTGACATCAAGACGTAGGCAGAAGCTACATCAGGTCATGCCTGATGGACTTTATCTGGACTGTGTCTTTTTTTCTAATTGAAATGAGAAGTCCCTAGAGGTTTTTGTTGATTTTGGTGCTGAGAATGGAACCTAGGCTCTTGAACTCCCTAGGCAAGGGGTCTACCACTGAGTGACACCCCAGTCCACCACCAGAGGCTTTTAAGCAGGAATCAGATCGGTCAGACCTTGGTTTGAGTTCCTGGGTGGATGTGATAACATTTACAGTCAGCCATCTGCATCCTTGCTTCTTCATCCATGGATTAAGCCAACCACAGATCAAAAATATTCAGAAAAAAATCATCTGTGTTGAATATGTATAGACTTTTCTCCTTATTATTCCCTGTACCATACAATACAATAGAAGGTCAGGTGGGGTGGCACACACCCATAATCCAGTGACTCAGGAGGCTGAGATAGGCCTCATCACAGCTAGAGGCAGCTTCAGCAATTTAGCAAGACCCCCTCAAAATAAAAAATAAAAAGGGCTGGGGATGGAGCTCAGAGGTAAAGCACTCCTGTGTTCAATCCCCTAAACCACAAGAAAAAAAAAAAAAAACACTACTATTTACATCGTATTTTTTTTCTATTTTTGTTTTAGTTGTAGGTGGACACAATACCTTTATTTTATTTTTATGTGGTGCTGAGGATCAAACCCAGGGTCTCATGCATGCTAGGTGAGCACTCTGCCACTGAGCCACAACCCCAGCCCTGAAATAGTATTCACATTACATAGGTATTATAAGTAATCTAGAGATAATTTAAAGTATATGGGAGAAAAGGGAACATAGAAAAAAGAACATTAAATATACAGGAGGATGTGTTAGATTATATGCAAAGACCACTCCGTTTTGTATTAGGGACTTGAGCACCTATGGTTTAGGGTC
This sequence comes from Sciurus vulgaris, assembly GCF_902686455.1. Taxonomy (NCBI): domain Eukaryota; kingdom Metazoa; phylum Chordata; class Mammalia; order Rodentia; family Sciuridae; genus Sciurus; species Sciurus vulgaris. The sequence goes on along the minus strand of NC_136467.1, from coordinate 15,572,955 downwards.
CTGGTACCAACACTATCACCCTAAGGATCCCAAGGGACAATTGTAATAAGAAAGGGAAATGAGCTGGGCACAGGGGCACACACCTATAATCTCAGCTGCCTGGACACTGAGGAAGGAGGATCCTGTGTTGGAGAGCAGGCTCAGCAACGTACAGAGACCATCTCTCAGACTAAAACAAGAGCAAGGGGGATGTGGCTCCGTGGTAGTGCATTTACCTAGAATATTTGAGGCCCTGGGTTCCAATCCCAACAGAGCAGTGAAGGAAAAACGCCTCTAAGAGGGAAAATTGGGGGATGAATAAAAAGTTGTTTTTAGGCCTCTGAAATTTGAAATGCCTATCAACCAGCCCTGGAGAAGTCCAGCAGGGTGTTGGATTTCTGAGCTCGGCATTGGAGAGAAAGGCAGGGACTCGGGATAGAAATCAGAAGTCATCAGCCTGGGAATGGCTTTTACAGCCAGAGGCAGGACAATGTCACCAGGGCAAAAATATAGAGGAGAACAGGGGTTTCCACCTGCAGGACACAGAAAGTGGAGCCACCAAAGGAAACAGGAAGGAGCAGTCAGGGAGGTGCAGTGGATGACGCCAGAGGAGCCTGAATCCTGCTTCAGAGTGACCGGTCCACCACTGCTCCCTTGGAGAGGACCGGCCAAGCCGAGGGGACCAAGTCCGGGCAAGTGGGGCTCAGTGGTAACCTTGACCAAAGCAATTTCAATTCCGGGATCTAGAAGGTAGAGAGCTGAGGGCAGAGTCAAGTAGGACCAGGGCAACCTAACTTTTAACTTTTCTCCTGCAGCTCTGGGAATGTACCACTGAGCTACACCCCCAGCCCTTTTTATTTTTTTCTTTGGAGACAGGATCTCACTAAGTTGCTCAGATGAACTCTAATTTGTGATCCTCCTGCTTCAGCCTCCCGAGCAGCCATGCTTGTGTCACTATGTCTGGCTCAGGATAGGTCATCCCAGGGAATTCTTGCCGAGCTAGAGGCAAGAATTGAGCAGTTGCTGGAGGGGAAGGTGGCCTCAGGGATGGTTTTATTTTCTGACTGTGGGAAAATAACGGGCCCATTGAACAGAAGGATGCAGTGGAGAGCGAGAAATCGATGACACTAGAGACAGGAAGGAAATTGCTAGAATGGAGTCCTGTGATCACTCTGCAACCTATTCCAGGAGTGTTTAAGAACAGCTTTCTCTTGCTGTTGTGGTGGCACTTGCTTGTAATTCCAGCTATTTGGAAGACTGAGGCAGGAAGACAAGTTTGAGGCCAGCCCGCGCAGTTCAAATTTGGGGGTTGGTGGGTAGGGCAATGCTGGGGATTGAGCTAGCATTGAGCTACATCCTGGCCCCATTAGCCTAAGCCGTTTAGCAAGACTCTGCCTCAAAATAAAATAAAAATGTCTGGGCATGCAGCTCAGTGGAGAGCACCCCTGAGTTCAATTCACAGTACTGCAAGAAAAAGGGGGGCGGGGCGGCAGGGGAGTATCTTCCTCTAAAATGCAATCAGTTGAATATTTGGGACGTGCTGAAAGTTAACACTTTAAAAGAAGTTATCATGGTAATAGATTGGGCAAGGAGAATTATTTTTAGAAAAGAGGCAAAACAATAGAATTGCAATGGTGTTTTAATAGCTAAAATTTCCTGTCAACTCTTTTAGTCACAGGATGGTCTCCTCTTTAAGATATAAAATTATCTTGTGATCCAGAAATAGCTGGCCTGGGCATTGTTCCCTTGAAGTTTCCCTTAAAATGTAATTTTACTTTCCTTTAAAAATATTATGGTCAGGCTGGGGTGGTGGCTGAGTGGCAGAGCGCTTGCCTAGCACGAGTGAGGCACTGGGTTTGATTCTCAGCAGCACATATAAATAAATAAAAAATAAGATATAAAAAGGCCTATTGACCACTAAAAAAATATTTAAAAAAAATATTATGATCTGCCTGATTCTACAGAACTTGCTTCTATTTACAAAGCTTGCCTCTGGAATAAAAGAAAACTTAGTAGCCCAAGGGGAAAATATATTTAATATATTTTTAATATATTTCTGGTTCCCTTCTGGATTGTAACAAGCCAGTAAGACCCTAGGAATAAACCCAGTGTGGGGTGGGGAAGGGGGAGGGGGAGGGGTGGGACTTGAATTTCAGAATCACTTTAGTCTTATAAGTTTTGAAGGGATGTCAAATTGATCTTACCTCCCTAACATGTTTTCAATAAATCTGTCCTTAGTATTAATACACGAGATAGTTTTCCTTGGATTATTTTATTTGTTGGTTGGACAGTTGCTTGTGACTCTTCTTTGACTCTCTCTAGAACTTTCAGACTTTATTTTTGTAAGGCTCTCAATTCTTTTACAGGAATACTTCCATCAAATCTGTTTTTTGTTTGTTTGTTTGTTTGTTTCTTGGTTTTTGTACCAGGGATTGAACCCAGGGGTGCTTTACCTCTGAGTCACATCCTCAGCCCTTTTTTATATTTTATTTAAAGACAGGGTCTTGCTGAGTTGCTTAGGGCCTCGCTAAGTTGCTGAGGCTGGTTTTGAACTCAAAATCCTCCTGCCTCAGCCTCATGAGCTGCTGGGATTACAGGTGTGCACCACCAAGCCCCACTTGAAACTGTATTTTTCAAAGATTTTTAAAACACTTTTGATTTTTAGAAATTTTAGGCTTTAGAATCATGGTTGGGCTTTGTGTCCCTGTCCTCTGGCCCAGGTGAGATGCTCTCAACTGACTGCACTCTTATGGCAGTGGAACAGGGGTTCACTTGATGCTGTGATTATATCCCCTGTTGCTTTGCAACTTACATGATTTTTCTTTTTCTCAACCTTTTCCCTGATTTTCTTTTCCCTAACCTTATCCTCCCTCATCTGCTTTTCCCTGATCTTCTTTACCCTGATTTTCTCCTTCCTGATCTCTCCTCTCTAATCTTATTCCCTCTGAATCACCTGTATAAAAGCCCCCTGTTCCTAGTGATGGGCAGAATCATGGCCTTTGGGACAGAAGTCCCTGTGTTTCTCTTTTGCTAGCAAAGCAATAAACCTTCTTTTTCCTTTTACTCAAAACCACCTCCTCACTATTGGATCAACATCTGGGAGAAGGGCTGAGCTTTTGGCAACAGCAGGACTGCAGTTCTGTTGAGGGTTGTACTGATACTAAGATAGCTCCAAAGGGCCACTTGTATTCCACTTACAAGTCAAAGGCAGTATAAATGGATATGAAATGCTGGAGTAAATACATTATGCACACACACACATAAATACACATTTGCATGCAAAATCATAATAGAAGATACAAACCAAATTATTAATTTTTCATAATGGTCTCCTATGGTAAATTATTTTTGTTATTTTCTTTGTGTATTTATACATGCACACACAATTTGGGTACTAGGGATTGAACCCAAGGGCGTTTTACCACTGAGCTACATCCCCAGCCCATTTTTATTTTTATATTTTGCGAGATCTCTCTAAGTTGCTGAGTCTGGCCATCCTCATGAGTTGCTGGAATTAGGCATGCACCAGAAACTCATGAGGTAGCAGATCTTAACCTCAAATAATGTGAGGCTCAGCCAGGCATGTTAGCCCATACCTGTTAATCCCAGCTTTTGGAGAGATTGAGGTAGGAAATTCAAGACCAGTCGAGCAAAAATTTTTAATTTTTTTTTTTTTAAAAAGGCTGAAAATGTAGCTCAGTGGTAGGGTATCCCTGGGTTCAATCTGCAAAATTTAAAATTTTTTAAAAAAGAAAGAAAGAAAAAGAGTGAGCCCCTTCCAGCCCCTTCCATTTTTATTTATCCCAACTAGCGTTAATATTCACGTTATATGAAAATATATTATTGCATTTTATTACAGGCAACTTCTGGAGACCCCACTGGGGTTTTTAATGCTTTGTGTTACCTTTCTAAAATGCAACATTCTCTAAATTCTGAACCATGAAAGACTCCCAGGATTTGGGTAAGGAATTATGTATCTACAATATACTGGGCAGTATCCAGTCCCACCAAAAAGTCAGAATATGCATACTTCAGCCCTGGAGCCCAGGACCAAAACTGAGATGGCAAGAAATGCACACAAGAAAAACTAAATCTTTCAAATCACCCTTCAAACAAATTAACAGTCTTGGTCTGTATTGAAGCAAATAGTACTGCTTACAAACATTTAATACATGAGCACCCCAAGTTGTATAGTATCATGTGTATGTGATAGATAAAATCCTGGCCTAAAAATGTAGGAGATATGTGCTTAATCAGGAAGGAAAAAAGATTATTTATAATCCCTGTGCAGTAGACACTTCCAGATGTGAGCATCAACAACCTAATATAACATAATAGGAATTAAGTCAAAAAGGAACGTATTTCCAGCAGCCCAGGAGGATTGCAAGTTCAAGATCAGCCTCAGTCATTTAACAAGATCTTGTCTCAAAATAAAAAATAAAAGGGCTGGTGGTGTAGCTGAGTAGTAGAGTAGCCCTGGGTTAAAGCCCCAGTACAACACACACACACACACACACACACACACACACACACACACAGACCTATTGGCTCCTATTTATAAAAAGGCCAGGCTGGTGGAGGCCCTACTCTCAGGCCTGTTTTCTCCTCTGTAATATCTTTCTACAGACTTCCACAGATGGCCCTGGTAGTGCTCAATTTATAGTCCCAGCAGACTTCAATCCCACATGGGAAGAGAGATAGACTCTCCTCCTTCACCATTTCAGTCCCTAAAAGTGACATAGGCTGGCAGGCACGGTTGCACAAGCCTGTAATCACAGCAACTTGGGAGACTGAGGCAGGAGGATTGTAAGTTGGAGGCCAGCCTCAGCAAGTTAATGAGTTGCTAAGACCAATTCAGCAACTGAGCTAAGCTCAATGATAAGGTCAGTGGTACAGCACTCTTGGGTTCAATCCTCGGTATCAAAATGTAAATAAAATTAAATAAAAGTGGCCCAGCTTGGCCATGCTTGGCTTATAACTGATGAATGTATCTTGGGGATTAGGGAACACTGAACAGCACAAATCACATCTTGGTGGAGAGAAGATGCAGGGCTTTGTAATTGACAGCCATCCTATCATTAAATGGGACAGGATAGGGAGATTCCAAAACCTTTATTTTGCTGTGTCAGATTAATTTATTTTAAAAAAGGTGGTGGGGAGGGGCAGATATGGCTCACCTCCCTGTAGCATTTTTCTCTTAAGAAGGACCCTTTGGTCACAGGCTGAGATCAAAGGATGAAGGAACTCTAAAGGAACCCAGTCTCTCTGGTCACATTGGTGAATTTCTGCATGTGAGAGAGAGACAGTATTCACAAGTGGATTCAAAAGCGGAGGCATAGGAAATGGCTCTGGACGTGCCTGTCTGCACTAAACTAGGTGAGGCTTAAGGTGTGTGAAGGAAAAGGGTATGTTGGTGGGAGAATCAGAGGAGAGGATTTCGGTAGGGACTGTAGCATTTATCTGTTTAAAAGATTTTGCCCCTAGCTGAGTCTAAATTGGAATGTTCTTGTCAGTAGTTTCTTTCTTCTTTTAAACATGAGAAACGTCTGGCTCTCTTCTGGATTGAGATAAACTTGTGAGGACAGGCTCATATTCAATGGCTATAACCCTGACCTAAAATATCAAAGAGATGAGCTTGACTGGGTGCAGAATTATTGAGAATCCCTATTTATCTGTTGGGCTTCTCTGATTGCAAGCATCCGAAGCCTGACTTAACATGAATGGAGCAAAACAAATAATTTTTTGGTCCTTAAGGAAACATTAAGAAGAAGCAGTTAAAAATCAACCAAGGGTTGATCTTACTACACTTCTGATATCTGAATCAAAATCTCCTGTATCCAAGTTGCAATAACTTTCTAAATAACTTGCTGAAAGTTCCAGGGAATGATGTGTGATGTTCCAGAAGACAGAGGTACAAAGGCACAGGGGCTGTTCCTGGAACGTTTCTGCATAATTAAGTTACAGTTGCTGTTTGCAAGTCACTGCAGGGAAAGCTTTCCAAGACGCTGCTTACTCCAGGCACCTGCAAGAAACAGAGTAGTTCTTGCATTACATTGTAATTATATTTGGGATCATCCTTTGTTTTACTCTTGGAGGACAAAGATTGTCTTAATGCAGAAGTCAGAATAAGCTCAGACACTTCTGGAGGCCTGCAGTACCTACCATCTACTAAAAACCTGGGGCGCTCCAGCTCTGGACAAGTCCCCTGTTCACTACTACAGACTGAAGACTGAAGAAAGGAATATGCGAAGTCCAGCCTTGGCAACTTGGCCACTTAGCAAATGAAATCCATAATGTTTAGGTATGTGATACAAAGCAAGCCTCTTTGGATGTTCTAACAACCCTGAAAGGGCAACATCATTATCCCTGTTTTCATACACAAAGGAAATAAGGCTCAGAGAGCCGTGATTCACGTTTCCACGAACATCCGCTTCAAAAGGCAAAGCCGGGATTCTAGAACTGAATGGTGAGATCTCAGAGCCTGAGCAAGGCTGCGGGTGGACACAGGCTGCCGGTGTCTTCAGGGGACCATGAAGCTGCACCCCACTTGGGTCGCCTTTCTCCTCTTCTCCTCATCGGCCCCACCCTGGTTTCTCACCCCGCGCTCCCCACTTCCAGATGGCGCCAACACACAACTCTGAGGATTGAGTTTCTGCCACATGGACTTTCGGGGACGTGCTCAAACCACAGCATGTGGGAAATGGCACGCGTACCTCCAACAGGGATTCTGGAAGGAAAAAAACAGCCCATTCCTCCTTCCTGCCCGAGGGAGCTTGCACGTGAAGGGTGTTGGCAGAGGAGGTCACTCCTGGAGAACCACACAATGGGGAGGCCCAGAGATGGACTCTGTGTCTCCAGGGGGCACAACCATGTCCATTCTTCATGTAAAAGTAAAAGTCCATCTAACTTTTCTCCCCAGTTATTTAAAGGCTTTCTTTTCTTTTTTGTTCGAATTAGTTATACATGGCAGTAGAATGCATTTTGACATCATACATAAATAAAGCATAACTTCTCATTCGTCTGGTTGTACATGATGAAGAATTACCCAGGTCATATATGGGTAATGATGTAAAAGTCCCTCTAATTTAAGCCATTGTTAATTGGCTGTTTTGTTTGCCCCCACTCCCACTGGGGATTGAACCCAGGGCTGCTCTGCACTGAGCTACATCTCCAGCCCTTTATTTAATTTTATTTTGAGACAGGGTCTCTCCAAATTGCTGAGGCCAGCCTTGAATCCTCCTGCCTCAGCCTCCCCAATGGCTGGGATTACAGGCGCACACAACCATGCCTGGCTACATGGGGATTTTGTCATTGCAGGCAGATTGAATCCTAACTACTAAAAGGGCACAGTTCTATCAGCCCCCTTCCTCCCAATCTCACTGTGTGACCTTCAGCTAGTGATTTCATCTCCCCTTGGGGTCACTGGGAGAAGCAATGAGATGAACCAGTGAGACACCAGGAGAAAGCAGCAGCTTTCCAATGGCCTGTCGTGTGTGACATAGGGTGCGGGAGAGAAAGGCTGGGACCCAGGACTCTCAACTCATTGTCCCTGAAGTGCTAAAGAGCAGCACGAGCGGTCACATCTAGGACTGCACAGCACAGACTGGAAGTTCTTTGAGGATTCAGAGGAGAGAAAGTCCACGTGCTGGAGTTGACAATGAAAGGTTTGGTATGAGACTAGGTATGAGCTGGGCCTTAAGAGACGAACCTGGTTTAGTGGGTAAGCACAACTCTCAACTACTCTTAGCTACTACCTAACCCTACTTTTAAAAAAGACGTGGGACCCGTATGGTGGCACATGTCTGTAATCCCAGCGGCTTTGGAGGCTGAGGCAGGAGGATCACGAGATCAAATCCAGCCTCAGCAATGGCAAGCAACTCAGTGAGTCCCTGTCTCTGAATAAAGAATACAAAATAGGGCTGGGGATGTGGCTCAGTGGTTGAGTGCCCCTGAGTTCAATCCCTGGTACCAAAACAGAAAAGAAGTGGGCGGGGAGGCGTTGGTGACTGGATTATGTGACGAATAGGCAAGAGGTAGACTTGGGGAGAACTGGACAGAGACCAGATGACGCCAGCAGGACATAGTCTCCGCTCTGCTTTCCTGAGCTCACTGCCTTTTTGCAAGGGGAGGGCAGTGTCGGGCTGCGGATGTGCACCCTCTCAGCCTCGTCCCCAGGGGGAGAAGACCTGCTTCCTGAGGGCTGCCGGAGTCCTCAGCCTGATGACCCCTTGGGGCTCCGCTGTGCAGACTGGGGCATGCCCCCTCCTGGGGAGGGGCAGAAAGGAGAGCCAGGCTGTGTGGACTGGCCAGGGAGGGTGAGCATTTAAAGGACAGGCGCCGTGTTACTGGCTATAGAAGGGAAGGGATGCAAAGAGGCAAGGCCTCGAGGGAGCAGCCTGGGACTGGCTGAATGGGAGAGAGTTCACGTAGGCCAGAAATGTGCCAGCTGGGCAGGGGGGTCCCCTTCTCCCCACCATCTTAGTTTGTTTGAGCTGTCATAACAAAATAGGATGCTTTCTCACCGCTGTGGAGTCGGAAAGTTCAAGAGCAGGGCGTCACACAGGGTAGATCTCCTCTGAGCTCCTCTCCTTGGCTTGCCAGGGGCCACCCTCCTGCCTCTTCACGTGGCTGAACCTCTTCGCATACAGGCCCCTGATATCTCTTCCTCTTCATGTAAGGACAGCAGTTGCCTGGACTAGGGCCCTCCCATATGACCTCATTTAGCTGCGATTACCTCCTCAGGGGCCTTATCTCCAAAGACAGTTACATTCAGAGGTCCCAGGGGCTCAGATTTCAATGTATAAATTTTAGGAAGGAAACACAGTTCAGTCCATGACACTCACTGCTGTCTCAGGGGCAGGAATAAAATGACAGATGTTGGATTTCTCACATATTTAGAAAAAATATAAAGATCACAGCTGGATGGTATGATGGTGTGGGAAGCCAGTTATCAGGAAATCTTCCTCATGACCCTGAGTCAGTAAAAGCCGCTGTCTTGAAAGATAAACCTGTCCTCTACAGACACTGGCCTTCCAGAGCCCTTGGCCTTCTGGAATGGCTCAGAGCCAGAACAAAGCCAAAACAAAGCAAGCGAGCAAACAAAAAGGAGAATCTAACCAAGGGATCCACAAATCAAAGGAACACTTACACAATCAGCTGGTGACCTGTGGGAAGGGTCACTGAGCAGCCTGTTGAGCAAAATCAGGGCATTTAGAGCCAGGATGCGCCGGAACACCCAGCACCTATTGCAGTTGGGCACTCAGGAAGCAACAGCTAGATTGAATTTAAGAAAAAGGGTGCAGAACGGGGTGCGGGTGAATTGCCTGTGTTCTGACAACACAGCCGAAGAGCTTTCAGCATCTAGGGCAGGGGTGGCAGAGGAGAGCTAAAAGCTACCTGCACTTGGATTCAGGATCCTCTGGAGAACGGAACACAGAATAAGATCTTTCTAGGCTGGGTGTGGATGGGCAAGAGGTGGGAAGGGGAGAGGGCAATGGACGTGTTCCTTGATCAGCCAATCGAAACGAGACACACCCCTCCCACCTCCCATCTTAGGTCTCCTACTATCTCCCCAACTAACAGGGCTTTCTTTTTCCCTTCCCTTCCCTCCCTCCCTCCCTTCTTTCCTTCCTTCCTTTTTTCATTCCTTTCTTTCATACTGGGGATTGAACCCAGGGGCGCTCTACCACTGAGCTATACCCCCAGTCCTTTTTATTTTTTATTTTGAGACAGGGTCTTGCCAAATTGAACTTGCAACCCTCCTGCTCTGCCTCCCCAGTTGCTGGGATTACAGGTGTGCACCGCCACACCTGGCACAAACCATCTTTTCAGTGGCAATAGTCTCTTGATCTATTGGTCTTACTACACCTCACATTTTCTAGCAATACATCGTACACACACAGATTTCAAGGTCAGCCTGACCACATTAGTGAGACCTTGTATCAAAATAAAAGGAACTGAATGTAGCTCAATATACAGTGCCCCTGGGTTCAATTCCCCTTACTGGAAAGGGGGGGGGGGGAGAGGGGAAGGAAGAGGGAAATGCAGGTTTCAGGACTGGTATGTAGGAGAGAAAGGGGAGGAAAAAACCCTGGTTTTATAGTACCATATTTGCAAGTCAAACCTCTTATCTTTGGGGGTTTTCAGTACAATTAGAAGGAGACAACATCACCTCTTATGAGATATGACTCTAATTTCGAGATGGTCATATAAAGAAAAGAGCCATTAAATTTATATTTTTCATTTCTCTCTTACATTTGCCTGTCTTATCTTTGAAGGTTATAAACTTGATGGGGATAGGTCGTATATTTTTATAGTATACTAGTATTTAAAATGTCAAGAAGCAAAAAAAAAAAAAAAAAAAAAATGGGGGCACCATTTAGCCTGAGATTTCTCATGCACGCTCATTGCTCTTCTCCAACAGCTGCTCTCTTGCCTCTCATGCGCCTATCTATCACTCCCTCACCCTCGGAGGCCCGTGGTCAGGCCAAGCAAAGACACAGCATCCAACAAGCAGCACATTTCTTTCTTATTTATTTTTATGAAGCACATTACTGTACTAAAGCACCAGAGAAAAGAAGGCTAATTTAATTGGTGTCTAGTCTGCAAAGAATGGAAACGGCATCTGTAATGTAGAAAGGTTATTTGTCATCTGCTTCTTGGAAAAAAAAGATGCTCTGCCCGATTAGTATCTTTTCTCTGCTCTCAGCAATGGCAGTTTGCTGTCCGCCACACAGCCACAAGGCCAGTCCCCAGCCTCTGCGGATTTATGATCTCTTCCGACTCCTGCAGTAAGTAACTCCCAGAAGGCTGTGTGCCTTTCAGCACTGGGAGACGGAGGGTTTGTTAGACATTCTGCAAACATGTATCCTGTTCATCATCAGATTAGCAGTAATTGTGAACACAGAAGAAAAATGATCAAATTCACGAAGTACTTTACAGATTAGCCCAACTACAATTATTTGTGGTCTGCATAGTGCCTGAATTTTTGCATTTGGTGGAGGTAATATAGGCTGTGAAAACAAGGCTAGCCAGCAGTTTTTCATTTGTTATTTTTTTAACAAAAGCAGAATGAGAAAATGGATCTGGAAGCACTTTGAAAATCCCAAGGCTCTATACAGATTTATTATAGAGTTAATTCTTACTGATTTCATTGTTTGTTACGTGCTATTTAAAAGAAAAAAGATAAGAAAGAAACTGCATAATTTAGTTCATTTTCTTTCTTACTGAAATTCTACATGTATGAGAATTACCCCTTTTATTGTGTAGGTATTTTAATATGTTCGGATGGAAAATCTCACTCAGTGAATGCTTTCACTGTCCAAAGAGTGACCTGCTTTCAACCCAATTTTTTTAATGAGCAAAAGACTTGAACAGGCACTTTACAAAAGAGGTCATACAATTGACCAACAAACACAAAAAGTGCTCGCAATTAATCACCAAGGAAAGACAAATTAAACTCTATTTACCACCATATGCCTATCAGCGTGGCTAACCCTGAAAAAGAGCTACCAATACCGAGAATTGGCAAAGATGTCCGGTAACAGCCTTTTCACACGCTGCTGATGACACTTTTGTGAAAAACTATTTCCTGGCAGAGCACACCTGAAATCCCAGCTGCTAATGAGGCTGAGACAGGAAGATCACCTGAGTCTGGGAGTTCAAGACTAGTTAGTAGCCAGGTGTAGTGGCACATGCCTGTAATCCCAGTGACTTGGGAGCCTGAGGCAGGAGGTCTTCAAATTCAAGGCCAGCCTCAGCAACTTAGTGAGACCCTGTCTGGAAATTAATAAAGGACTTGGAATACAGCTCACTGATGGAACATTTGCCTAGCATGTACTAGACCCTGGTTTCAATCCCCAGTACAGAGAAAGAAAGAAAGCGAGGAAAGACATCCCCTTTCCACCAAAGATGTCCATGTCCTAATCCTGGAAAGCTATGAATGTGTTACCTCAAGTGGAAAAAGGGTAATTAAAGTAAGGACCTTGAGGTAGGGAGATTAGTCAGAACTAAATGGGTAGACACAATCGAATCCCCAAAATCCATAGAAAACTTTCCCACTGATCAGAGAGAGATGCTACAATGAAAGGATTGGAGATATGTGAAGAAAGAAGGATTCAAATCCACCATCGCTGGACTAAAAGATGGAGAAGCCACGAGCCAAGGAACACAGAGGCCTCCAGAGGTTGGGAATGACCCTTGACTGAAAGCCAGAGAGAAAATGGAGACCTCAGCTCTAGAACAGCAAGACGCAATCCTGCAACCATCCGAAGAGCAAGGAAACATCCTCCCCTGGAGATTCCGGGAAAACAGCCCTGCTGCTGTCAGGTGAGACCACCATTGTTGACAGTAGACGGTGTGCTGTGGAAGGTAAGAGAGTTTGTGGTCAGTTGTTATAGCAGTGACAGAAAATGAACTCAGCCCCCAAAGAAAGGTGTGCCTGTGTGCACCAGAAAATATGTACAGTGATGTTCACAGCAAAATTATTCAGAGGAGCCCCAGACTGGAAATGACCCAGATGGACATTAAAAGGATAGACAAGTTAACTGTCAGAGCCATACAAAGCCGGGAGCATGTACAGCAACAAGAAGAAAGGAAGGAGGCAGTCATGGGGCTGGGCCTCACAAACACAGATGGAGCTTGTTGAGAACTCATTACACTCATGGCACTCATGAAACCCAGTCAAAGAAAAGACCAGAACTAGGCAAGGGACTGGGGGTGTAGAGAGTGGTAGAGCATGTAGTTAGCATGCACAAGGCCCCGGGTTCAATCCACAGCATAAGACAAACAAACAGACAAAATTCTTTTTCTTAGTCTATCTTCTGTTGCAATAACAAAATACCTGAGACTGGATAATTTATAAAGAAAAGAGGTTTAGTTAACTGAGGATTCTGAAGGCTGGGAAACTCAAATTCAGGCAGCTGCATCTAGTGAGGGCCTTATACTGTGCCATAACATGACAAAAGACATCATGTGACAGGAGTGCATGCACTTGAGAGTGGCAGGTGGGCACATGCAGAAAAAGGAGACAAAGGGCCTGATGCTCTGTAACAAACAAGCTTTGTTGTTATAAAGAACAAGCTGTGAAAGCTAATCCAGTCTGTGAGAAAGATCATCTCTTTTGTTTTTAAATGATAGGATATCTTTTTTTAATATACATTTTTAGTTGTCGGTGGACCTTTCTTTTATTTATTATTTATTTATTTATATGTGGTGCTGAGAATCAAACCCAGGGCCTCACACATGCCAGGCAAGCGCTCTACCACCACCACCCCAGCCCAAGACAACCTTTTCAAAGGCCTCACCTCTCAACATTTTTACACAGGCAACCAAATTTCAACCTGAGATTTGGAGGGGACGAACCACGTGAAAACATCACAACTGTGCACAAATGGCAGACCTCAAAGTGGGGGCTGTCCTTGAGTGGGGAAGGACCTAGAAGATGCCTGGCAGAGGTGCCTGGAATGTTCCAGATCCTCATTAGAGTAGTAGATGCGTGTGGTTAGATGGTAATGTGCTTACAGGTATGTTCTGCTTCAGTTAAAAGATTCACATAAAAAGAAGTGGTCTGTCTGGGTTATTAAACTTTTTTTAAAAATTTAAACTGAAGTCCACTTTATAATAATGTTTTTCTCTCTCATTTATTATTTGGCTACCCTCTGATTTTTCAGCATGGCATATTTCCCTGAGGTCAGAAGAGAAAAAAAAACAGTGAAATGCCATCAAACATCATGGTTCACTCGAATGAATTTCAATGTAAACTCTTTCATATACTCTATTTTAAAATTGCATTTATTTATTTACGAACTACCAGGTTCATCTCCCCAGAAGCAACTAGCATTGCTGTTTCCTTTCAGAAATTTTCCTACCGTATCATATTTATATACTTTTTTTAAACATGGATGATAGCAAATGATGTATCTGGGACTGTACTTACTGTTCTCACCCAGGGAGCAAAGCCCTGACTTTTAATAGCTGAGTGGATATTAGAGACTCCTTCATTTGGAAAGTTCTTCTGTTGACAGACATCTAGGTTGTTACCCTTCTTTGCTATTGTAAATGATGTTACAATAAATACCCTGAAATGTCCATCATTTTGCACAACTGCAAGGTACTTTTCAGTAAATTTGCTTTGAATAAATAACTGTTGATTTGAAGCTACAGTGAATGTTAATATTATTTTTCATTTTAAAATGGGCTCTCTATTGAGAAGAATGCACTCATTAATGAATTCAATCAGCCAATGAATATTTCAGTGCCTAACTTAAGATTAAACAAAACTGAGGAAAATAATCATATACCTATACAGGATATTTTTAAATGAAGTTTTAGTGTCCTAGGGTTGCTATAACAAAGTACCACAGTCAGATCTAGTGGTGCATGCCTGTAATCCCAGTGACTCGGGAGACTGAGGCAAAAGGATGGCAAGTTCAAAGTCAGCCTCAGCAGTTCAGAGAGGCCCTCAGCAACTCAGTGAGATCCTATCTCAAAATGAAAAATTAAAAAACAAAACAAAACAGGGGGCGCTGAGGATATGGCTTGGAGGTTAAGCACTCCTGGATTTAATCCGTAGTACAGAAAAAGAAAAGGAATTTGGTTACTTGGTTACTGTACTGGAGAAACTAGTGGAATATCCAGATGGAGCTGAGAAATACAAACTGCCCCAAACTACTGGCTTGGAAAACGTGAACAGATAGGTAGTAACTGACAAAGGAAAGAGAATAAAAGAAGAGAAGACAGAGGATGCTTGGAAACTGCGGTGTTTCCAGGGGTACAAGCGACTAGGAAGTGCAGATTTGGGACAGTGTCAGGGAGAAGAAAGGGCTGGGCCAGGACCAGGGGTGTCACGGAAAATGGGGCAGTTGGCAGAGGGCCTTTTAAGGAGGAGAATAGTTAATCTCATACAGTGCCATAGGATTGTCGGTCATATGCAAGCCCAACAGGGGCCATTGGCCTTGGTAATCGGGGGCTTGGGCTGACTTTAGAAGTCAGATTGCCATGGTTGGAGGAAGACAGGGATGCGTAAGCTAATGCATCCAAAAGGAAAACGACTCCCTCTTCTCACTTGATGACATGTCAGAGGCCGATAAACCAAGTGCTGACTTTTTCCCGCCTCTGTTTGGATATATCTGGGTCCCCACTCAGCCCCTCTCCCCAGAGGACGCTGGCCTTCCAGGCCCGTCCAACATGCACAGCACTGGGGCCGCCGAGCTCTGCTCCTCAAACATCCTTTGCTTCACACGTTCACATGCTCCCTCTGGGGCTCAGCCCCCAGCCCAGGAACCATGTCCTGCTAAAAGTCTTCTCAGCAGCAAGTCATCTTTTCCTTCCTTTTCCTACCACATCTATCTGCACATCTCTTAATGTGACTGTATTCATTTTCTTTTTTTTTAATTCTTATTTATTTAATTTTTTTAGTTGCAGATGGACAGCATGCCTTTATTGCATTTGTTTATTTTTATGTGGTGCTGAGGATCCAACCGGGTGCCTCGCAAGTGCTAGGCAAGCGCTCTACCCCTGAGCTACGGCCCCAGCCCCTCATTTTCATCTTTAAAAATTTTTGGCAGGACTGGGGATTGAAACCAGTAGGACTCTACCACTGAGTCGCATCCATTTCCCTTTTATTTATTTTTTTTATTTATTTGAGACAGGATCTCAATAAGTTTTCCAGGCTGGCCTCAAATTTGCAATTCTCCTGCCTCGGCCTCCCACGTCGCTAGGATGACAGATGTGCACCACTGTGCCAAGCCACTTCACATCTTTATTCCTTTTGTAATTACTGGTCCTTTTGATCTTTTCTTCTCTGCTGGACTAAAGGCTTCAGACAGGATCCATGGCTGATTCACCTTGATATTCCCAAGGATATCATATTTCTTCATATTTGCACTAGATATTCACATCAAATAGATGCTGGCTGTTCAATAAATATTTATTGAGTAAACTTATAAAGGGAGATAACTGGATCCAACAGGATCGCATAGAATGGAGTCCAGCAACCCGACACCTGTGCCTGGCTTTCAGGTAAATGCTTTTTGTATGTGAAAACAGCAATTTTTAAGTCAGCAGAAGCAAAGCATTCGATGCGAATAACTATCCCAATACAAAGCCTCCAAAACCCAGGAGGTAACATAGCTGTAAACCAAGGGCAGAATCGCTATGTTAGGCCACGGTAACAGGAGCCACATCGCCTGGCAGGGATGGCTTTGAATGAGGCCGAGCAAGATGGAGTCTGTCACTGTCTATGTGATTCAGAGGATGTGACTCTGCCTGTCTCCGTCAGTTCTCACATCACTCCATTGGAGACGACGATTTCTCCAAGACCGTCCTGAGCTATATATATTAGACATCTATATAACCCGAAACAAGGAAATCTCAGCGAGGGACAGCGCCCAGCTGTTAGAGTGCTGAGCAACCGGAATATGGTACAAGTATCAAAGTGATTACTCTGAAGACCGGGGAACCGTGTGTCTTCCTCTGTATTATAGTAAATATGATGTTTTACTGCTTTGGTATGTAATCTATGATATTTTATATGCCGAACCTAGAAATAATGTATTATATCAAGTGTTAATATTATACTATTAAATAAGAGAAAGTAGAATAAAATTATGCAACCTCTGCTTGTTACAACTACGTAGCAAATCATGCACACTTGTGGACAAGACGGAAAGGCAGGGGGTGAGAACAGAGTTGTTCATGGTTACAGAGGCCCCAGAAAGGAGAGGGATCATGATGGAATGGTGTGGATGATTATATGCAAACTAATTGGACAATTTAGAAGAAATGGATAAATTCCTGGAAACGTATAATCTACTAAAATTGAACAAGAAAAAGTAGAAAGGGGAAAAGACCAATAACAGATAAGAAGGTGATTTAGTAATTAAAAAATGTCTCAGTGAAGAAAAGCCCAGGACTCGGGGTCTTCATGAGTGAATTCCAGCAAACGTTCAAAGAATTAATCCCAGTATTTATTTATTTATTTATTTATTCATTCATTCATTCATTCCAGGGATTGAACCCAGGGACACTTAATCACTGAGCCACATCCCAGCCCTTTTTATTTTTTATTTTGTCACAGGGTCTCACTAAGATACTTAGGGTCTCACTAAGTTGCTGAGGCTGATTTTGAATTTGTATCCTCCTGTCTCAGCCTCCAGAGTCGCTGGGATTACAAGCCTGTGCTACCATGCCTGGCCACATCCTTCTTAAACTCTTCCAAAAAGTATAAGAAGACTACCTCCAAATTCATTTATGAGATCAGCATTATCTTGATTCCAAAGCCAGCAAAAACTCCAAAACTACAGGTCAAGATCCCTGACGAATAGAGATACAAAACTCCTCAATAAAATACTACCAAACTGAATTCAACAGCACAAGAAGGATTATACTCCATGATCAAGTGGGCTCTATCCCTGGAACGCAAGGAAGTTCCAACATACACAAATCAATCAATGTGATATGCCATATTAACAGACTGAAGCAAAAACGGCATAATCATTTCAATAGACGCAAAAAACACACCTGACAAGATTCAAAATCCATGCATGCTAAAAAGAAATTCAACCAAACAGGTATAGAAGGAATGGACTTGAGCACAACCAACACCGTGAACAAAAGCCACAGCTGCTGTCGTAGCCTAAAGGGAAAAGCTGAAACCTCTCTTCTTCGAAGGACACCCATTCTCGGTAACCGGTAGGCGGTGAGGACGCCAATTCTCAGTACTTCTGTTTAACACACCGAGCAATTAGAGCAAAAAGGGAAAAAAGAAAGAAGGAAAGCAAGACAAAAGGCAAACGAGCACACAAACCAGAAAGGAAGAAGCAAAATACCTCTGCAGACTACATGGTATGTGTTAAAACAGACAAAACCCCTGAGGCTGGGTGTGGTGATGCTTGTGACCCTAATCCCAGTGACTCAGAAGGCCAAGGCCAGAGGAGCGCAAGTTCAAGGCCAGCCTCAGCAATTTAGTGAGGCCCGGTTTCAAAATAAAAAATAAGAAGGGCTGGGAACTTAGCTCAGTGGCCAAACACCCCTGGGTTCCACACCCGTACCAAAAAATAAATCAAAATTAACAACAACGACAACAACAACAACAAAAAAAAAAAACCTAAGAACTCAACAAAAAAAACTTAGAACTACTAAAATCAGTAAAGTTGTAGGATACAAAATCAGCATATTAAAATCAGTGACATTTCTGTACACAATCAACCAGTTATCCTAAAAGGAAATGGGAAACAATCCCATTTACAATAGCAACAAAAAGGGGCTCTGGAGGCTGAGGCAGGAGAATCTGGAGTTCAAAGCCAGCCTCCGCAAAAACAAGGTGCTAAACAACTCAGTAAGACCCTGTCTCTAAATAAAATACAAAATAGGGCTGGGGATGAGGCTCAGTGGTCAGGTGCCCTGAGTTTAACCCCCAGTACTCACCCCCCACCCCAAAAAAAAAAAGCAACAAAAAGGATAAAATACTCAGGAATAACCTAACCACTTGTATGCTGAAAGTTATAGTATGTTGATACAGGAAATTAAAGAGACAGATAAGTGGAAAGACACCCTGTATTCATGGATTGGAAGAATTAATATTGTTAAAATGTGCATATTCCCCCAAAAGACCTACAGACTCAATGCAATACCCATCAAAATCCCAATGGCATTCTTTAAGAAATCGAAACAACAATTCTAAAATTTATCCGAGCCTACGAAAGACCAAATGTGGCCAAAGCAATATGGAGCAAGCAGAACAAAACATGGTGATCCAAACATGTGCTACTGGCCAGGCGCGGTGGTGTAATCCCAGAAATCCAGAGGCTGAAGCAGGAGGACTGCAAGTTCAAGGCCAGCCTCGGCAACACCATGAGACCCTGTCTCAAAACGAAAAGTAAAAAGGGCTCCAATTAGCTCAGTGTTGGCGCACTCCTGGGTCCAATCCCAGAACCACAAACAACTTCAACAATAACAACAACAAACTGCCACGTAGCGTTGGCAGATGTACAAGGTATACGAGCCTGGTGCAGTGACAGTAATCCCAGCTGTGGGAGGCTGAGGCAGGAGGATTAAGAGTTAGAGGTCAGCCTAGGCAACTTCAGGAGACCCTGTCTCCAAATAAAAATAAAAAGGGTTAAGAATATAGCTTAGAGGCAGAGCAATTACCTAGCTCGCCTTAGGTCCTCAGCTGGATCCCCAGCAAACCCCCTCAAAAATAAACCTGCATAGTAAAGGAAATAAGAATAAAGAGACACTCCAGAGAGAAAATATTTCAAACCACATATCTCATAAGGAGTTAATATCCAAAATATATAAGTACTCCAAACTTAAAAGAAAAAGTAACAATAGAAAAAAAAATACATAAATCATCTAATTTTTAAAGTGGGCTGAGAACCTGAAAAGACATTTCTCAAAAGAAGGTATACAGGCAGCTCACAGGCGTATGAAAAGGTGCTCGCACCATGGATCAAGAAACTGCGAAGCAAAGCCACAGTGAGATATCACCTCACACCTGCTAGGATGGCTGTCTCAAAAAGACAAGCGACCTTGGAGGGTTTGGTGGAAATGGGGCAGGAAGGGTGGGGGAAGGAAAGATAGCAGGCTGACAGACAGTATCACCCTACGTGTAGGTATGATTGCATGAATGGTGTGAACCATCGTGTACAACCATGGAAACAAAAAGTCATACCCCCCACCCCCTGTGTACAATGGCTCAAAATGCAGTCTGTAAAAATAAAAATAAAAAAAAGACAAGGGATAATAGGCGTCGGAGACTATGGGGAGAGAAGAGGGCCCAGCACACTGTTGGTGGGACTGCGAGTTAGCACAACCATTATGGACAACAGTATGCAAGATCTTCAAAAAAATTAACACTACTACTACACAGGATCTGGCAATTCTATTGCTGGGTATGTAGCCAAAGGAAATTAAATCAGTATGTCCAAGAGATGTCTACACGCCCCTGTGCATTGCAGCACTCATAGCCAAGATATGGAAACCAACCGTATGTGGTCCAATGAGTGAATAAGAAAAATTACATATCTTTGCACATATATAACATTTGTACAGATAGGCATCAATTCCATTATGTGGGTGGAATATTATTTAGCCTTGAAAAAAGAATGAAATCCTGTTTTAACAACATGGATGAAACTAGAAAATATCGTGCCAAGTGAAATCAGCCAGACACAGAAAGATAAATACTGCTTGATCTCACTTTTATGTGGAAGCCGAAATAGTTGAACCCTTGGAACTGCAGAGTGAAATGGTGGGTGCCAGGGATTGGAAGGAGAGGGAGATGGGGAGTGTGGTGAAAGGGTAAAAGGTTTCAGTCATGCAGGATGAATAAGTCCTGGAGTCCCAACTCGCAGGACAGTGGCTAGAGTTAACAATACTGTAAAGTGTGGTTGGAATTGGCTAAGAGTAGATCTTGCCTTCTCAACACACACACACACACACACACACACACACACACAGAACATGCGATGTTGGCTGTGCTAATTAGTTTGAGGATCATTTCACAAAACGTGTGTATCAAATCATCCAATTGTACCATTTATTTTTTTCCATGATACCCCATAATGCTGGGAGGAAGGCAGGAGTGGAGAATAGAGTCGTTGAATGCTGAATGAAGACTGTTTGTCATAAGGGGGAAACTGGTCAATCAGAGGATTTATTTGCTCCCAGATCCCACGGAAGGGTTGAGCAATACAACTCCAGAAAAACAGGAATCCAGCTGGCCCATTGGATCCGGGACGGGGAGTTTCAACATCTTCAGGGACTCTTCAACTCCAGATCCTTCTACCGGCCTCGACCCTAGTTACTGTTAAGGGCCTTCTCCGCATGAAGCAGGACTCCGCATGCCCTCTGATCTCCCGCTGGGTGCCCGTCCGCCCCTGCGCTGCTGTGCTGAATGGCGCAGCTCTGGCTGCGCGGTGGAGGCCGATATTGACAGTGCTCCCCGGATTGGGGCTCGGATATCAGAGAGGCGGGTCGTTGGCACTGCCTTTGCCCTAAGGCCGCAGACTGGAGGACGGTCGCTTGCGCAGGCTGCTCCCACGGAGTCTTAGTGTGGCAGGGACTGCAGCCTCCCCAGAGGCGCATAGACTGGGGAGATCAAACAACATGTCTACTCTAAGTGTAGTTAGAGCTTTTATTTTCCAAAGTTTTAGAATACAATAACTTTTTATTAGAGAATTATAATTATACATAATAGCGGGACTCGTTGTTACATATCGGAACATGCGCTGTAACTTCATTTGACCAATTTAGTTCTCCAGTACCTTCCTTTTCCCTGCCCTGGAATACAATTAATTTTTCAGTAAAACAAAAGCAAGTTCTTTTGGGACCAAAAAGAATCCTTCCCCCCCCACCCACCCACCCCACCGTGTTACTGTCTTGCTTCTACTGTCTTAGAACGCCCTTCAGCATCTCTGTCTGATTTATGGTTGGACATCCTTGCTCTGTATTGAAAGTTCTCAGAGAAGGCAGGGATTTTGGAGGACACAGCTCAGTAGGAGCACTTGCCTCCTAGGTGTGAGGCTCAAGACTTGATCCCCAGACCACAAAACAACAGCAACAACAACAAAGAACTAGGCATGGTGGTGCACACCTGTAATCTCAGCAGCTTGGGAGGCTGAGGCTGGAGGATTGCAAATTCAAGGCCAGCCTCAGCACTTTAGACCCTGTCTCAAAATAAATTTTAAAAATCAGGAAGAAGAAAAGGGCTGAGGGTATTGCTAAGTGGTAGAGCGCCCCTGCGTTTAATCCCCAGTACTATCAAAAGAAAGGAAAGAAGGAAGGAAGGAAGAAGAAAAGAAAAGAAACAGGAGGCTCTTATGTCCAGCCTAGAGTCCCCTTTAGCTCACTTTGGTTGACATCACTTGATATTAGAAAACATTTATGTTTGATATATTCAGGTTCCTCCGAAATGTTCAGCTTTGGGGTTAAAGTTCCTGAAGGCACTCACCAGAAAACACACCAAAACCAGGTCCCCACTTTGCCACAGTGTAGACCCACCTAGATATCTTTATCTCTTCCCTCAGCATATGTAGGGAAATGTTTTGAAAAATTAGTTTGCATGTAAATGCAAGAATCTATTTTCGGATTTCACGTGAAAATGTTAGTATGATATTCCAATTCTGGAAGATCACCTAACAGCAGGAGAGAGACTGCTAAGATATATTCACAAACCAGATGAGAAAAAAAGATTAATTTCAAAGATAATTTCATAAACTCTCAGGCTCATAATTGAGTGGTCGATGCCCAGTTCCTCCAGGTGCAACCACACCATGGACAAATGGTTTGAAAATATGAAGATTTCATGAAGGCCAAATAAAATTCTCAGGCAAACTCTCAAAACTTTCTCAGTTTCCTGTGCACTGTGAAAGCATAACACGTGTCCAGGGATCAGAGTGCCATGGTAGTGCACCTGGGGATAGAAACACCTGGGTAAAACAACAATAGGTGTTCGCAAGTATGTGGGGGAAAAGGCACACTCATACATTGCCAGTGGGATTGCAAATTGGTGCAGCCACTCTGGAAAGCAGTATGGAGATTCCTTAGAAAACTTGGAATGGAACCACCATTTGATGCAACTATCCCACTCCTTGGCCTATGCCCAAAGGACTTAAAATCAGCATATTACAGAGATACAGCCACATCAATGTTCATAGCTGCTCAATTCACAATAGTCAGATTGTGGAACCAACGCAGATGCCCTTCAATTGATGAATGGATAAAGAAACTGTGGTATATATACCCAATGGAATACTACTCAGCCATAAAGAAGAATAAAATTATGGCATTTGTAGGTAAATGGATGGAGCTGGAGAATATCATGCTAAGGTCAATCCCAAAAAACCAAAGACTGAATAATTTCTCTGATAAGTGGATGATGATACATAACGGGGGGCAAGAATGGAGGAAGGATGGATTGTACAGAGGAAAATGAGGGGTGGGGAAGCGGTGGGGGAAAGGAAAAATAATAGAATGAGACAAACATCATTACCCTGGGTACATGTATAATTGTGCAAATGTGTGACTCTACTTTGTATACAACCAGAGAAACAAAAGTCGTACCCCATTTGTGTACAATGAATCAAAAAAAAAAAAAAAAAAAAAAATCTGGATAACACACGGAATCTACCTGAAGTGTCAAACAGCATGCAAACAAAAAAGGGAAGATGTAAACAACTCAGGAGAACAACCCAGGACAGCAGCCGGGTCAAAGCAGACACTGCCATGAGGACAAAGCCACAGGGACTTCCGCAGGGTGTTGGGCACATTTGCCTTGGCACTTTGTGGTTTGCTTCTTCCCTTGACTCGCCATGTTCGCAGTGGGGCCATCCCAGCCTCATGAGGCTTTTCAAAACGTCACTGGAGGCTGGGCACTGTGGTATTCGCCTGTCATCCCAGCAGCTCAGGAGGCTGAGGCAGGAGGATTGTGAGTTCAAAGCCAGCCTCAGCAACTTTGTGAGGCTCTGAGCAACTCAGTGAGACCCTGTCTCTAAATAAAATATAAAATAGGGCTGGGGATGTGGCTCAGTGGCAAAGCACCCCTGGGTTCAATCCTTGCACACACACAAAAAAAAAAAAAGAAAAAGAAAGAAAGAAAAAGTCACTGGAAAAGCTTGTGTCCCTGGGCCACACACAGCAGAGAAGACCCCCTCACCATGTTGCTAGTTTTATATCCTGAAGTCAGTGCAACTAAGAAGCCAAAGTGAGAAATGACACATCATACCCAAGCCAACCTGCCAGAGAAGAGCGACCCAAAACGTAGCGGGTTACAGCTTCGGAATTCCGTGTACCCTTTTCTAGCTTTTCACTTCACAGCCTGGGATTACCCTCTGACGTTGGTTCACACCTCCCGGCACAGACGTGCGTGATCTTTCCCTCTGGCTTGTGTTTTGTACTGCCCTGGAAGGGTGTCTTCATCGTGTATCCGACGAGAAGTACAGCGGAGCAGGGCAGCTCGGCCAGGCCTATAGTCCCAGGGAGGCTGAAGCAGGAGAGCGCAAATTCAAGGCCAGACTCAGCAGCTTTTAATTTTTTCTTTCTTTCTTTTTTTTATTTGTGTGTGTGTGTGTGGTGCCGGGAATTGAACCCTGGGCCTTGTGCATGCGAGGCAACAACTTAGCAAGACCCTAAGCAACTTAGCAAAACGCTGTCTCAAAATAAAAGCTCAGAAAAGGGCTGGAGATGCCGCTCAGTGGTTTACCACCCCTGGATTCAATCTCTGGTACCGATAAGAAAGAAAAGGAAGGAAAGAAGGAAGGGAGGGAGGGAGGGAGGGAGGGACAGTGTCGCCTCCTATCAGGGTGCCAGAACATTACCTCCTGCCACACTTACACCCTAAGTGGGAATGAACATCAATAATCTTTTTTTTTTTCTTTTCTTTTTTTACTGGCATGGTAATTAGCAATTTGGGCCAAAAAAAAAAAAATTCTAGCACAGCTGCTCGTAAACAGACAAACTGAACAGCTGGGAAGACCCAGTCTATTTTTGCTTTCCATTTAGTTGGCAAAACAAAATTCCCTTTTGGAAAGAATTCTCTTCCCACTCACCCTCTCTACTCCAGCGCACTTCCCCCTCCCTTTTCCTCTCTCTTCTCATTTTTTTTCTTGCCTGAGACTCTGTTGTCTTCTTCCTCGTGGAAAATCTCCTTCTTTTTTCCGTCACTTGACAAATGTCCGTCACCTGCTTGGTATAGACGGGCGCACTCACAGGCGTCGAGGGGCCGGTGAAGACAAAGTGAGCACGCTGCCGACACGGGTCCTGATGAAGAATGCGACTGGCACATAAACAAGTGTCATCCAAAGTAAAAGGTGCAAGTGACAAAATGAATATGAAGTGACATCGAAAGAAAAAGAAGGCTTCCAGCTCCAGGGTTCAGCGAAAGTTCATGGGTGGAGAAAGGGCACTCGGGTCGGACAGGTGGCTGGGGCAGGCCAGTCGTGTCCAGAACTGGTGGAGGGGAGGAGTGCGGCAGAGGAGCAGTCCTGGAGGTGCGTCCCAGACCCTTAGCCTCCGCATCTCCCAGGAGCTGCTGGGACATGCGCTCCTCGGGCCTCGCCCCAGATCTACAGAATCAAAATCTCTATGGTGGGACCCAACAATGTATGGTACTACCCGCCGCGAGGGACTCTGAAGCACGTGCATCTTTTTAAAATATTTTTTTAAGTTGTTGATGGACATTTATTTATTTATATGTGGTGTTGGGAATCAGACCCAGGGCCTCACGCATGCTAGGCAAGCGCTCTACCACTGAGCCCCAGCCCCAGGCCAACCAAGCACATGCATCTTTGAGATCCACCAGAACAAGACATAGGATGCTTGGGGCGGGAAGTCAGCTTTCAAAGTAAGCCTGGAGGGCTAGGCGTGGGGGTGCATGTCTGTAACCCAGCGACCAGAGAGGCCGAGCCAGGAGGATCACAGGTTTGAGGTCCACCTCAGCAATTTATCAAGATCCTCAGCAACTTAGCAAGACTCTGTCTCAAGATAAAAAAATAAAAAAGGACTGGGGAATGTGGCTCAGTGGTGAAGCCACCTTGAGTTCAATTCCTGACAATAATAATAATAATAATAATAATAATAATAATAATATTGGAGGGAGGCTAAAGCAGGACAATCACAAGTTCAAGGCCAGGCTGGGCAACTTAGCAAGACCCTGCCTCAAAATTTAAAAAAAAAAAAAATTTTTAAAGGTTGGTTGGAGATGTAATTCAGTGGTAGATTGTCCTTGAGTTCAATTCCCAGTATTGCATAAATAAACAAATAAAGAAAGAATAAAGAAAAATAAAAATAAAAAGAGCAAGGGATGTAGCTCCATGGTAAAGGACCTGTGTTCAGTCCCCAGTACCACAATCAGTACCCTCCTCAGTACCCTACCCTTTCCCCCCTAAGCCACTGAGATCACAGGCATGCACTACTGCACCTGGCTCTGTGTGTCTTTTATTTTGAAAAGGGCCTCACTAAGTTGTTGGAACTGGCCTCAAACTTGCAGTCCTCCAGACTCAGCCTCCTGAGTTGCTGAGATTATAGGCATGAACCAAGTACCCTGGCAAGAGCTCCCTTTTTTTTTGGTACTAGGGATTGAACCTAAGGATGTTCAATCCCTGAACCACATCCCTGTCCCCAGTCCTTTTGATTTTTTGAGACAGGGTCTCACTAAGTTGCTCTAGAGCCTTGCTAAGTTGCTGAGGCTGGCTTTGAACTTGGCAATCCTCCTGCCTCAGCCTCCCAAACTGCTGAGGTTACAGGAGTGTGCCACCACACCCAACAAGATTCTATAACAAAGCTACTTAGAGATCCACTCCTGAGGTGACAGCCTGAGTCCATCCATGAGGGCAGACCCCTGGTGACCCAATCACCTCTTCATGGTCCCATCTCCCACTTCTGTCACCGCAGCAGTTCCGTTTGAATGAGTTTTGGAAGAAACATTCAAACCTTAGCAATGATTCTTCTGAGCTAATTCTGCAGAGCCTATGTTTTTAATTAATTAATTTTTATTTATTCATTTCTGTGGTGGTAGGGATTAAACCCAGGGTCTTGGCATGCTAAGCAGGTGCTGTACCGTGGAGCTATATCCCAAACCCACTGTATTTTTTGTTTGTTTGACTTTTTTTTTAACCCAGGGCCTCATACAGACGAGTCGAGGGCCCCACCACTGAGCTCCATCCAGCCCCAGTCTGTATTATTGTGTGTGTGGCCAGGGAAGTGTGTGTTTGCTTAGCTTAGTAATTAGTTAATGATTAGACAGACATTTTCTTAAACAGATGCTGCACACCTATAATCCCAGCAGCTTGAGAGGCTGAGGCAGGAGGATCTGGAGTTCAAAGCCAGCCTCAGCAACCTAGCAAGGCCCTAAGCAACTCTCACTCTGTGAGACCCTATCACTAAATAAAATACAACATAGGGCTGGGATGTGGCTCAGTGGTTAGGAGACCCTAGTTCAATCCTTAGAACAAAAACAAAACAAACAAAACAAAACAAAAAAATGATTTCTTATGCAACGGAAGCGAATCTCCCAGTCTTTGATGAGAGTTTCTGGGGGTGTCTCGGAGCATTCTTTCAACATTCAGTGAGGCAGTTTACAATTCTGCCTCAGCCTCTGCTTCCTCCTTCTGCAGTCTCAAGGTCAGCCAGAGGCGAGACATTAGGGCCGGCTCAAGTCTTTCGGGAGCATGCACAGCCCTACACGTAGACGTGGACTTTGGTCTCACAGAGGAAAGATGAAGCGCGCGTGGTGCACGCCTGTAAGTCCAGTGACTCCAGGAGCTGAGGCCGAGGTGCCTCGTGCAAGGCCAGCCTCAGCAACTTGGTGATGCCCTCAGCAACTTGGTGGCACCCTGTCTCAAGATTTAAAATGAAAAGCGCTGGGGATGCAGCTCAGAGGTTATGTGCTCCCTGTGTCCAATTCCTTGTATCAATAAACAAACAACAACAACAACAGCACTATAGACTGGGGGCTTACACGGCAGACATTTAGTTCTCACAGTTCTGGAGGCTGGGAAGCCACCCTCTTCAAGCCAGAAACAGACCCCTCACCAGGGAACTGAATAGGCTGTGACCTTGACCTTGGACTTTCTAACGTCACTAGTTCAAGTCCAAAAGGACTGACCTGAGGGGGCGGGTGAAGGTCTTACCTGGTTGTGTACTAGAGGCAGTACCAGGGGATTTGCCCCAGGAGGGCACGCTGGTCACCAGAGGTCCAGGGAGCTCCCTAAGAAGGGACCTCAACCCAGGACAAGTGGGGTTCCTGGCTTACGTGAGGGAAAGGAATTTCAGTGTGTGCCCGTCAGAGGCACAGACAAGGGTTCACTTAGGTAAGGTGATGTCACTCAGGAGAGGGAGCACGCGGGCCATCTCCGAGGGAGAGGCAGCGAGCCCTCGCTGTGGGGTCCGTGCTTCAGAGGGGCGGCTGAGCCGGGACTAGAGGCGAAGCCGGGCAGGGTCACGCGGTTTCGCGCTTGCACGTTGCCCTCATAACCCACGTTGTGTTTTGCAGGCAAAGACGTGGGTCAAGGTCACGGGGCATAAGGCCGTGGCTGCGTTGCTCAGGGGTCACCAGGGTGCAGGGGGTTTCCTGCATCCCGTTGGCTCGTGGGCGTTTCTCTTGAGACGCGGTCTGCCTTGCCTTTCCTGTATTCCCAAGTTCCTGCCTTGCTCTAGGTGTTTCTCTCCTCCTGCGCCCTTCCTCCCCCAGCCTCTAAGATGAGGCATGCTGCGGCCCACCTGAGTGATCTGGGCACCCTCTAGCCTCAGACTGAACCCGTTCAAGGGCATGACTCTTAACCGATGGGGTGGCGAGAGCATCACCTTGGGAGTCAAACATGACTAGGTCCAAACCTCTGGCTCTGCCTCTGACAGGCGCCCGACCTCCACGGAGCCCGTCCGCTCGTCAGTGAAGCGTGGCTGATGACACTCACCGTGGGAGATCCTGAGGAGATTGTATGAGGTGATAACTACACCGGGAGCACCCGGGACAGTGCCAGGCTTCTAGTTGGCACATGGCGACCCTATGCCTCAACATTGTCCAGGAAGGGAGGTTTTCCTGGTTTTGCCAATGATCTTGTCCTTTATTAGATTAACCTTTCTTCCAAAATGTTTTACCTTGTATCTAACCCGAATTCCAGATTATATTTACCTCTTTCTTCTGGCCATAGTTGTGTGTGTGTGTGTGTCTGTGTGTGTGTGTGTGTGTGAGAGAGAGAGAGAGAGAGAGAGAGAGAGAGAGAGAGAGAGAGCGAGAGAGAGAGAACGAGCTGCCAAGTCCTTCACCAGGGCCCTTGTCATCCTGTTTCAAAGCCGTCCCTAGGGCGTAGGTGCGAGGCCCTGGGTTCCATCCCTAGCACCACAAAAAGTAAAAATAAAATAAAATAAAGCCATCCCTTGGTCCACTGCTCACAGGCCCTTTATTCCTGCCTGCTTGATCATTTGTCCACGGCTGCTGGTCTTGCTTCCGCCTCTTCATGTCTTGTTAACTGACCTACTTTCTAGGTCAAGTCTCTGTGAACGTCCAGGTCTGGCCCCTGAGGCCTGGATTCGGCCATCAGCTCCCAGCATCCAGGACAGTTCCAGACAGGGTGAAAATTACTCTCACAGACAATGAGGCTGCAAAAGACGCCGGGGCTGGATCTGACAGACCGCGGAGCTGCTGGAGATGGCGGCAAGTCTCTTTAGGTCTATTTTCCTGTTGTCAAAAGCTTGACAGAGAGGGATAGGTCAGGAGGTTCAGGAACAGCTGTGAACATGAACCTGCACACACCAAAAATGGTTCAGAAAATTCTGGGCCTATTTCATTATTTTTCACAGAGGGCACATCAAACTTCTCAGCCTCTTTTGTTAATAGATGCTTGCCCTAAATTCTATTCATTCATCCTTCATTTGATTATTTTTCACTATCTCCTCTACCCAATTTATTGGTGCCCTTAGTTATCATATTCCTTTTTCTTTTTCTTTTGTACAAACCCAAAACCTGAGATTCATTCTAGACCGGTTCTTCACCCTCCAGCTCCATATTCAATGCTGCTCATTCGTGTCCTGTCCATTTGTTCTCCTTGAGATCCTGCCTCACAGCCACCGTCTAGTTTCCCAAAACAAATGGGCAGTGAGTCTCCCTGTGCTCAGAAAAGCACTCTTCCCATCTCTTCTTCCAATAGCTAAAAATCCCTCCAGTGTGATGTCTTTCCATAGGAAATGGATAAACAAACTGCAGTCTGTTCACGTAGTGGAACACTCCCCAGGAATAAGCAGGGATGAAATACTGAGGCATACAACCTGAGTGGATCTCAAAGGCATTAGATTGAGTAAAAGAAGTTTCAAAAGCCTAAACTTTTTGCTTGGCGCAGTTGTGCACACCTGCAATCCCAGTAACTCAGGAGGCTGAGGCAGGAGGATGGCAAGTTTAAAGTCAGCCTCAGCAACTCAGTAAGGTCCTAAGTAACTTAGTGATACCCTGTCTCAAAATAAAATAATGGGCTGGAAATGTGGCTCAGTGGTTGAGTGCCCCTAGGTTCAATCCCTGGTACAAAAAAAAAAAAAAAAGTTTAAATGCTAGAAGATTCCATTTTTATCACATTCTAAAAGACAAAACTGTAGAGAAAGAGAGCCAGTGGTTTGGGAGAGAGCAGTTGTGATTACAAGGGTGTAGTCGCAGGTTGGGGCATATGCTGTGGTTACATGAAACTGTACTTGTGTTAAAATTCCTAGCACTGCGTACCCTCAAAAAGGTTGATTTGATTATGTGATTTTTGTGTGCATGTGTGGTATGGGGGATCAAATGCAGGAACTCTGGCTGGGTGTGGTGACACATTTCTGTAATTTCAGTGACTTAGGAGATTGAGGGAGGAAGGTGGCAAGTTCAAGGTCAGCCTCAGCAGCTTAGCAAGACTCTCAGTGACGTGGTGAAACCATGTCTCAAAATTAAAAAAATAAACAAAGCTGGGGATGTAGCTCAATGGTAAAGGACCCCTGGGTCCAATCCCCAGTACCAAAAAAAAACACAACAACAACAAACAGAACCTCTTGCATGCTAGGCAAGCACCCAAGGCTACATCCCCAACCCTGAATATGTAATTTTTAAAAATATGATAAAATGTCCATTTATTTTTAACTTTAATTAATGGAATACAAATGATCCCTGACTTACAGTGTTTTGATTTGTGCCTTTTTGATGTTGCAGTGGTGTGAAAGTGATATACATGCGGTAGAAAGCACACTTTGAGTTTTTGGATCTTTTTCCCTGGGCGAGTGATGTGCAGGAGATACTCTCTTGTGATGCTGGACAGCAGTAGGAGCTACTGCTCCCAATCAGCCCCCAAACTTAAGGGAACCGCTGGCTCTCTACAATACTCCGTGTCCCTAAGCTATGTTAGCTTAGGGTGTTCAGCAGGTTAGAGATAGTAAATGCAATTCTAACTCACCTTCCATTTATTGGGATCCTACCATAAGTCAAGGAGCATCTATAGATACATTAATCAATCTTAGAAATACTGAAGCTGGGCACCATGGCGTGTGCCTGTAATCCCAGTGGTTTGAGAAGCTGAGGCAGAAGGACTGCAAGTTCAACACCAGCCTCAGAAACTTAGTGAGGGCCTAAGCAGCTTAGCAAGACCCTGTCTCAAAATAAAAAATAAAAATGTTTGGAGATGTGGCACAGTGGTTAAGTGCCCCTGGGCTCAATCCCTGGTACAAAAGAAAAGATTATGCCATGACCAGTCCTGACAGGGGGCTCCAGATACAATGGCTACCTCTATAAGGGAAATCTAACTGGCGGCCTACTCCTTCCAATACTGAGCCTGTGAAGGGAGAAGGGACAGAAGGAAGCACTAGGGCCGTCTGGTGGCACACTCCATTCTGTGTGTGCCTCCTCACAGGGACCGTGCACCTTAAATGTCAATTCCTCCATGTTCAATGCAGAGCTACGTTTTAGCAGCCTCACCCAACCCTCCCCAATTATAAACAGTAGAGCTATTATTGGACCAATAACAATAGCTAATGTTTATCTAGCAAACTTAAATCTCATGATTTTTTTTTTTTGGAGGGGGGGTACTGGAGATTGAGCTCAGGGGCACTTTGCCACTGAACCACATCCCCAGCCCTTTTTGTTTTGAGGTAGGATCCTGCTGAGTTTCTTAGGACCTAGCTAAATTGCTGAGGCTGGTCTTAAATTTGCCATCCTTCTGCCTCAGTCTCCCAAATTGCTGGGTTTACAGGCATGCATCGCTGAAATCTTTTTAACAATCTGGTGCAAATTGGCTTTTATATTCCCACTTCACACATGTGAGAACAGAAAATAAAGACTTGGAGACTTTAGCAATTCCCCCAAGTTCACAGTGGTAGAGCCGGGTCAGCTTGAGAGGAAGGCTGCATTCCCCATCACGATGGGATGCCCCTCATCTGTCACAGGGGAACCCACTGATCATACACATCACCCCGGAGACTCAGGGCATCTCTGTGACATTGCAGTTCCTCTCTTTCCCCTTCAACCTATGAGACATTCACCTGACATTCACCTGAGATCCAAGAAAATCTCACCAGTTCCCATGTTGCCTTACAAAAACACAACCCAGTTATTAGAGTTGACTTTTTTGTCTCTGTCAAAAAGTCTTGATGAGAACAACTTTAGAGGGAGAAATGTTTATTTTGGCTCACAGTTTCAAAGGTCTGAGTCTATAGATGTACAACTCCATACCTTTGGGCCCAAGGTGAGGCAGAACATCGTGGCAGAAGGGTGTGGAGGAGGAAAGCAGCTCCGGACATGATAACCAGAAAGCAGAGAGAGCTCTACTCACCAGGGACAAAATATGAACCCCAAAGGCACACCCCCAGGTACCCACCTCCTCCAGTCACACCTTACCTATCTAAAGTTACCACCCTGTTAATCTATATCAGTGAATTAATCTACTGATTAGATTATACCTCTTACTATCTAATCATTTCACCTCTCAAAATTCTTGCATTGTCTCACACATGAGCTTTTGGGGG
Organism: Sciurus vulgaris; assembly: GCF_902686455.1. Taxonomy (NCBI): domain Eukaryota; kingdom Metazoa; phylum Chordata; class Mammalia; order Rodentia; family Sciuridae; genus Sciurus; species Sciurus vulgaris. Next base: position 15,540,504 of record NC_136467.1, on the reverse strand, counting down.
ACACCTCCTATCTAAACCATAATACCAGCCAATGTTACTGATGAAGACAAGAATCCCTTCAAATTAGAGCGCCAAGATTGCTAAAGTCGCAGTTAATTTATTGCTGACTTCAGAACAGTTTGATTTCAAAATTCCACTGACTAAAAGGGAGCATGCGTAGTCACTGAAATCACGATGTGAGTCCCAGTTATTGCACACATTTGAAAGAAATGAATCTTCACCCAATTTGGATTTAAGAGGCTTTTAATAAAAATGCATACCCAAGGTAATCATCAAAAAAAAAAAAAAAAGGAATTAGGATTTTCTAAAGCAACGAAAGCCAGTCTCACCCTCTGCTTGTCCTCCCCTGAATCATGATAATGCTGTGCCAACTCACCACCAGCTTTTGTGTGACTTAATTGGAGACATTTTATTATGTCCAGGATGGGCCCTAACAGAGACTGCAGAATAAAGGATAATTATCAAGAAATAAAGGGGGAAAGGATGATTTTTTTTCTAGGTAGAAGAAGAGCCTTTTAACTTTTATTCCAGATCATTCTGGGAAACTGGTACTAAAAACAGCTGCAGGGCAGGGATCGGTCCCAAGGCCTGCGGGCACTGGCAGGTGAGGGTGGCCTTCTGTCGTGAGCTGCTTTCAGGTAGCTGATGCTTCACTGGAATGGAGACAGAGTCTGTATTTTGCTCCTTCCCTGCATCCTGCCCTTGATCTCAGTGAGCTCATCCTGTCCTGGTGCCCCGCCACTCTCCTCTTCCCAAGATGCTGTGCTGGTCTTGACATGGGGTTCCCTAGAGACCCTGGCTTCTTCCCGGACCTCTGTGTCTGCAACAAATTACTTTGCAGGCCCAAGTTAGTGTTTCTGGAGGATCCCATGAGAGGACTCTGGCAGCTCCGGAGGGAGATGGTCAGGAGTAAAATACGCCTCTTGTCTTGATAGCAAACGGTGGCTGGTTCCACCCTGGAAAGCCCTGGAGCAAAGGTATTGACTTTAAGATCCTCCTTAGGATCTTTCTTGCTGCTACTAAATTAAAAATCCAAAGCATCCCTTACTTGCATGTCCAGTTTTACCTAAATTCTTAAGCAGGTCCTTGGGTTGGAGCATAAGAAAATGAAAAATCTAGAACAAAATACTTTTCAATAACTTGTCCAAGGAGATGCCACGTTTGTAACAGGGATCCAATTTATGCTTTGAATATAACCCTGGCTGCTCCGCCATTGCAACTTATTTTTAAAGTGGACGTGTTTCTCCTCCTCTCTCCCTGTTCCTCCCTAATCTCTCTCCCTCCCTAATCTCAGGGGAAATAGGATTACCTTTCTTCCCCATCCTAGGTAGAGTTATCTGCCCCTGAGTCCACACCCACCACAGGAACGAAGTAATCCAGACTCTGGGGATGGTACCAGAAGATCTCAGAAATGACTGTCTCCCAAATTAACAAGTGAATTACAATTTGGACAGAGATCAGGTAGAAGGTAGCCTTTGAATCACCTCTTTAAAAACCTTCTGCTCCCCTTGATGGGTAGAATCACAGCTTCCAGGACAGGAGTCCCCTATGTTTCTCCTTTGCTAGCAAAGCAAAAACTTCTTTTTCATTTTTCTCAAAATCATGTCCTTGTTTTGGAAGGGCACTGGGGATGAGGACTGAGCTTCTGTATCCCACTGACATCTGTACATTCACATGCCTCTACAAGTAGACAAGCCTGTGGTTCCCCTGATTATAAGTGTGTGTGTTGTTTTTAGGTTTGGGGGTGTTTTTCGGTTGTAGTTTTCATTTTTTGTGGTGATGAGCATTGAACCCAGGGCCTTGTACATGCTAAGCAAGAGCTCCACCCCGAGCCACATCTCCAGCCTGAGTGTGTTTTTATTTTGATTTCTGCAAAGCTCCAACCAGGGTCTCACACAGCTAGCAAGTGCTCTACCACTGAGCTACATTAGTCCTACTCCGCTTGTTATTTAATTTATTTATTTAGGTACTGAGGATTGAATCCAGGGGCACTTTGCCACTGAGTTAAGTCCCCAGCCCTTTTTATTTTTTATTTTGAGACAGGGTCTCACTAAGTTGCTGAAGGCCCTCAGTTGCTGAGGTTGGCCTTGAACTTATGATGTTTCTGTTTTAGCCTCCCAATTTGCTGGGATTACAGGCGTGTACCACCATGCCTGGCTCCTTTTATTATTTTAGATGCTTTTCTTTGGCTTACTTTTTGAGGTCAGATATGCTCCTCTTTTAAAAAAAAAAATGTTCAAGGCCAGTCTTAGTAATTTATCAAGGCCCTAAGCAATTTATTGAAACCCTGTCTCAAAATAAAAAATCAGAAGGGCTGGGGATATGACTTAGTGCTTAGGATATGACTTAGGGCTGGGTTCAATCCCTGGTGGACCCCCCCTGAAAAAAAAGTAAAATTCACACATAGATGCTGTTCTTCTAGTGGAGAACTTGAACTTGGCATCCCTAGATAAACCAGCTGTATTTCCTTAGCAAAAAAAAAAAAAAAAAAAGTGTAAGAGGAGGTAAAAATAAATAGGGCTGGGCTGGGGACCCGGCTAAGTGGTGGAGTGCTCCTGGGTTGAAACCCAGTACCACAAGAAAAGACAATAAATAAATAAATAAAATGTGTGAGGGTGGGAAGAAGGAAAACACACACACACACACACAGGCACACGGCAAGGGTGGGAAGGGAAGAGCAAACAGGTGCAGATCGTGGAAGGCTTGGGCATGGTGTGTGCAGAAGTGACGGGGAGGAGAGGTGCCCCGTCCGCTGAAGAATTCCTATGAAAAACTGGGACGATCCTCCTGGAGCAGCGGTTGCACCCCTGATTCCAGTTCCCCTAATCCCAGCTCCTGCTGCAGCCCAGGGTTTCCAGGCCTGCCTGGGCAACAGTCGGAAGACACAACACGACAGCGCTTGAAAAGGAAGAAAGAGACTGGCACGTAGGAACTTAGGGAGGCTCAGAAGCCCCCAGGATTAGAGGTCCCCTCTCTGACCAGCTCTGGCAGGCGCAGCCAGAATCCGAAAACAGGCGCACAGAGGCAGTCACATGGGCTGTGGAGCAAGCCTCGGGCAGAACCGGCTCACAAGACAGACAATCCATGCATGACACATGGGACAGCGAGCCCAGGGCAGGATGCCACCCACCTGGCCCAAAACCAGTGGACTCCCTAACAGGCCTCACAGAGGGCCAGCCTGTGCACGTGGACCCCAGGATTCTGCACTGGGGAGCAGCTCTGAGGTGTCGGGGGGCTGGGTTCACCTGATTCTGGCATCCAGCAGGGCAGGGGGGACATGCCTACGTGACTACTTCTCCTAGTCAATTACCTCATTACCAACTGAAAATTACCTGGGTTTTGTTTGTTTTTGTGATACTAGAGATCAAACCCCAGACTCCATGGGTGCTAGGCCGGCCTTCTGCCACTGAGCTACAGCCCCAGCCCTTTTTAATTTATTTTGAGCTTAATTGCCCAGGCTGGCCTGGCCTGGAACTTGTAATCATTCTGCTTCAGCCTCCTGAGTAGCTGGGGTTTCAGACATGTGCCACCATGCTTGGCTGCAAACGATCCTTATCGTCCCTTATGCAGGTGCTGAGATACCGCTCAGTGGTAAAGTGATGGCCTGGAATGTTTGAAGCTGTGGACTCAATTCCCAGCTCTGCAAGAAAAAGAGAACAAAATACAGTATAATAGTATGCTTTTAGAAAAAGGAAGTGAATATGTTTTGATGTTCTTGTTGAGGAATAATGAAATGTGACCGCAATCGCGAAGGAAGTGTGAGACCCGACATTTACAAACTAAATCAAAGCTTAATATGAGAACTGGGCATGCAGCTCAGTGGCACAGCACTCGCCTAGCAAGTGCTAGCCTTGGGTTCCATGCCTGACACCCCTGGCCCCCCAAAAAAGTTTAATATTAGCTATTTATTTAATTTTACCCTGAGGAAAAAGGGGAACTAGCTCTTATTGATGAACACAGTGCCCAAAAGTGTTGTACCCCAGAATCGTAAGAGCTGAATATGATTGAAACTTCACATGTAAAAGCTGGAGGTGTTTCAAAGCATTTATTTCAATGAAAAAGTAGAACCTCTGAGGTCCTAAAAGATTGTCTCCTGAAATTACCAGTATGTGGAAAATTCCCATGTAGGTCTGAGAGACCTGCTCTTACCATCTTCAAGCCAACCTCTTGTGTCTCTTACAAATATTGATTTTAGTTCCTGCATTTATAGTGCTTTGCAGTCCATCTGTATGGAATCAAATATAAACTCTGCCTGTTCTCGCTGGCTAAGTCACTCTTCCCACAATGGCCTGTTTATCTTTCTCTGTTGCTGTTAGAAATGCCTTCCAATCCTCCAGGGAAACAGCTCTCAGAGACTCTAAGACTCTTCCATATTAACCTCCATATTTAAATTGACAGAGAATTTGGCATTCCAAAGAAGATTTAAGATTTTCTTTGAGAACATTAGGTTTCTGGGGCTGGAGGTGCAGCTCCATGGTACAAGGCCCTAGGTTCCATCCCAGGACAGCGACAACAACAGAAACACAACAAGACAAAACAAAACAAACTTAGGTTGTGTCATCTTCTAAGGCCGGAGAGCGGCTCAAACGGCCCCGGGTATAAGGAAGAGGCGCAGCACCTGCAGCTTCGTCTCGGGGCCTGACTGACGCCCCTCCTCCTCCTCCGCACGAAGCATTCCTGCGGCTGATGCCCACACCCCGCTTTTCTTTTCAGCAACATCTTGGTGGCAAAATTGTTCTGGGACTGCCTGCCACTTAATGGACTTGTTTCCTCCTCGCACATCTGCCTCTGGGAGCTCCGTTCTGATCTGGACCAGAAATCAAGCAGCACAGCTGCCTCACGAAGTACAGCGTCAGCCAAACTGTGACACGGAGACACCGAGGTCTTGACTCCGCTCCAGAAACCACTGGGTGTGCGTATCTGCTAAAAGTAATCGGACGTCTTCCCGTGCTCCTCCCCCTCCCCTTCCTCCCCCTCCCCCTCCTCTTCCCCTCCTCCCCTCCCCTCCTCCTCCTCCACCTCCTCTTTCTCCCCTCCCCCTCCCCCCTCTCCCCCCTCCCCCTCCTCCCCTCCCCCTTCTCCTCTCCCTCCCCCTCCCCCCCTCCCCCTCCTCTTCCCCTCCTCCCCTCCCCTCCCCTCCTCCTCCTCCTCTTTCTCCCCTCCCCCTCCCCCTTCTCCTCCCCTCCCCCTCCTCCCCTCCCCCTTCTCCTCTCCCTCCCCTCCCCCTCCCCTCCCCCTCCCCCTCCTTTCTCCTTTTGCCATGCTGAGGACGGAATCCAGGGCCTCACATAGCTAGGCAGGCACTCTGCCACTGAGTTATACCCCCTGTCCAAGTCACATCTAATTTATTTGGCCTTGAACCACAAACATAACCTTAAAACAACTTACTATTTCGCAATTTCTGAGGATCAGGAACCCCGAAATGGTTTAACTAGGTGGTCCTGGTTCAAGGTCTCCCCTGGATTGCATTCAAGCCGTGGGCCAGGGATGCGGTCATCTCATGGCTCATTTGGAACTGAAGAATCCCCTTCCGAGCTCACTGTCCTGCTCGTTGGTAGGTATCCGTTCTTAGCTGGCTGTGGCAGAAGGCTTCAGTCCCTTACCACATGGCTCCCTCCCTAGGGCTGCTCACAAGATGGTGGCCTGCTTACCTCAGAGGGGAGAGAGGGAGAGGCAGTGCATTGGTGAACCCTAGTGAATCCAAAAAGGTCAACGTCATTACTCTCAGAAGTGATACCATATTCTATGGAGCACGCAGTTCAACCCTGGTGAAATAACAGGTGGCATCCCACTTCATAGTACTAATGATCAAAGTTGTGGATTAATAGATATGTTGTAAATAAATATGAAGACATATATTGGAGTCAAATGATTTTTTTTAATCGATGGAATATACAGTCAAAAAGGCTGGAGACCACTGACTGGGGAAAAAGAAACCCAGCTTTTTAAATATTTCCTTCATGCCAGGCACTCTTCTTAGTCCCTTACCATTATCCTCACCAGTTTCACTCTTCATGAGAAAGACATATATATATATATATATATATATATATATACATGGAGAGAGAGATACACATGTGTGTGTCTATATATAATTATATATATGATTTATATATATATATAATTTATATATATTTACATATATATCATATATATATATATAAATTTCAGTGCTGGTGTTTGAACTCAGGAATTTTAGCACATGTTAGGCAAATGCTCTACAGCTGAGCAGCGTCCTCAGCCCCCAGGAAGGTGTTAATGTTATTTGCACTTACTTGAGCGAAACAAAACACAGATTAAATAACTTGCCCAAAGTCACACAGCTACCAAGTGGCTAACCACAATTCAAATCCAGGCCAACTAACTCAAGGACAGCCCCTCTCCAGTCCTCTCAACCTTCTCTAACGAATGGTCACCTCTTCATTAACAGCTTTGTCCCATATAAAACATAGTTCCAAGTGGGGCACAAGGGTGCACACCTGTAATCCCAGCTACCCAGAGTCTGAGGCAGGAGGATCACCAAGTTCAAGGCCCGCTTGAACAACTTAGAGAGAGTCTGTCTCAATAAATAGACAATAGGGGTGGGAATATAACTCAGTGGTAAAGCGTCCCTAGGTTCATCCCCAGTACCAAAAAAAAAATTGGGAATCGCCCCGGTCAGGAAGCCGAAGCCGATGGGCGGTCCCCCTTCTCCCTGGGTGAGGTAGTTAAGGAGGTATTTACACAGGAGGGCAGAGTCAGGAAATCTATTGTTTCTGTATTTTATCAAGTCTGATCGTTTCAGAGTTAACAAGCGTACAAGCAAAACAAAACACCAACTTGTTAATACTGTGATGACATTGAATTTTGTTTTTAGGGCTGGGTATGAAAGCTAGGACCTGGTACAAACGAGGCAAGCACTCTACCCTAAATCATACCCCCAGCCCTTATTTTGAAAGCTCAAGGGCATTTCAGAGAGTTGAGGAATATTTAATTTGAATAAAAACAACCCTGTTGGTAGGCATGGTAGCATATGCCTACAATTCCAATGATTTGGGAGACTGAGACAGGTCACAAATTGAAGGCCAGGCTGGTCAAGTTAGTAAGACCCTGTCTCAAAATTTTAAAAAATTCAAAAGGGCTGGGGATGTAGCTCAGTGATAGTGTACCTCTAGGTTTAATTCCCAGTATTGAAACAACAACAAATGGTAACTTGGAACTTTATTTTAGCCCATTGAAATATTTTAATTCAATCCCAGTACCAAAAACAGAAAAAAAAAAAAAAAAAAAAATGGGGGAGGGAATGCTGGGAATTGAGAACATTTTTGAAGACTTTTTTTTTTTTAATTCAATAATTTCTTTTCTTTTCTTTTTTTTAACTTTTAATTTTTATGCAGGAATGAGATGGAACCTAGGGCTCATACATGCAGCCTGTCAACTGAGGTACATCCTCACCCCTCCCCCACCTTTTTAATATAAGAGAGAGTCTGGCTAAATTGCCAAGGCTAGGCACAGACTGTTGAACCTCTGGCCTCAGGTCTGCCCGTGGCTGGGATTAAGATGTGTACCACTGCAGTGGGTGATACGGTGTGTTTTCTGCAGTGCTGGGGATGGAATCCAGGGCCTCATGCAGCTAGGCAATCTGTCTACCCTGAGCTATGCCCTCAACCCTATGTAACTTAAAAAAAAAATTAAACCTTTACATTTTGAGTTATTGTAGATTGCAATTGTGAAAAATAATAAAGATGTCCAATACCTTTCACCTAGTTTTCCTCCAGTGGTAACATTTTGCAGAAACAGTACAATATCACAAGCAGAATATTTACTTTGATACAGTCTAGAACATTCCCACCCCACAAGGGTCCATTTTGCCCTCTCAGAGCCAGAGCCACAAGTACCTCCCTCCACTCACTAACCTTCCGTTTGTGTGTGTGTGTGTGTGTGTGTGTGTGTGTGTGTGTTTGGCACCAGGGATTGAACCCAGGGGTGCTTAACCACTGAGTCACATCCCAGCCCTTTTTGTTTTTTATTTAGGGACAGGGTCTTGCTGAGTTGCTTAGGGCCTCACTAAGTTGCTGAGGCTGGCTTTGAACTGGAGATCCTCCTGCCTCAGCCTCTGGAGTTCCTGGATCACAGGTGTGCGCCATCCTACGATTCCTTTACCCTTCCTTAACCCATGGCTGCCACTGATCTCTTATCCACGTCCGTAATTTTGTAGTTCCAAGACTGTGCTGTTGTGGCTCAGTGGTAGAGCGCTTGCCTAGCATGTGTGAGGTGCTGGGTTTGATTCTCAGCACCACATAAATGATTAAAATAATAAAGGTCCATCAATACAACTAAAAAAAAATGTTTTTTAAAAAAGACTCTTATGTAAATGGAATCATATAGTATGTAACCTTCAGGAATGAGTGGTGTTCTAGCCGAATTCTCTGGGGTTTCATCCAGGTTTTTGCATGTATAAATAATTTGTTTCTTTTGACTACAGAGTGCTATTTCAATTATTTAACATGTTAAAGGACATCTGGGTTGTTTTCACTTTGCAATAATCACAAACAAAGCTGCTCAAAACACTTGGGTAGAGGTGTTAATATGAAACCGTAATTCAGGTCATGTGGTATTTTATTTTATTGAGTTGTATTTTATTTTTAGGAGATAGGGTCTGGCGATGTTGCCTATGCTGGCCCTGAACTCCTGGGCTGAAGCCACCCTCCTACCTCAGTCTCCTGGGTATCTGGTACCTCAGGAGACGCCAGCGGGCCTGGCCATGTGTTTAGTTATTTAAGAAGATGCCAAACTGTATTCCAGTATGACTACACCATATTACTCTCTCAGTGATCATGTGGAAGTGATCCAGGTTCTCTTCTTTTATTTTTTATTTTATCTGTCCTGCCTCAGCCTCCAGAGTGTCTGGAATTACAGGCGTGTGCCACCACTACTGACTCACATATTTTCTATAATTGATAAATTCCATAGTTAGGAGCAAATATTCAGTATTTCACAGCCATATTCTTGCCTTGGAATATGATAATAGTAGATAATTGCATATACATAATTCTATATTTATCTGTAACTACATACAGTACTGGAATAATTATCTTCTTTGGCATAATTTTGTAAAATTCAGACTCACTCTAAGATGTTCTCACAGTTAAATGAAGTCATCATGTCATGAGGCCCTGTTTTGGACCCCTTCCAGGTGGATTGATTTGCTTGAAAGGATCAGATTGAATATTCATAATTACGATGATTCCAGAACATAGATTCCTTCCTCTAATATCATTAAAAAACTGGGCCAAGAGGAAATTGCTTTCCCTCTTATTCTTGTGGCGTTCTTTGTTTGTTAATTCCCATCGGGTGGAGGAACAGGAGGAGCCAGGTGACATAACAAAGCCAGCTCCATCTCCAAACCCTAGAACAGTGGTTCGCAGCCTGGCTACACACAACATCCTCTGAGGTGCTTTTTCGTGACCCCAGGACCTGGCTGCCCCTAGACCAGGGAAGTCTGAATGTTGGTGAAAACTCCAACCTCCTATTGAGCCAGGGCTGAGAACCTACTGCTGAAAGGCTGGGGTCTCTTTGGAAATGAGTGTTGCTATAATTTATCATTCAATCGGGAGGAGACCCAGTTGTCATAACACTACATGAACACATCTTTCGAGTTTTAGCCTTTGTTGTATAATTGGAAAATTTCTAACATTCATCTTATTCTGTTGGCAAGAGTAACACATGTTCAGTGTAGAATATTTTGAGGAAAAAAAACCAGGCATGCATAATGAAGGGAAAACAAGTCATTTGAAATTCTGTCGCTGGAGGTGGGTGCAGTGGCTGCCGCATATACTCTCAACTACTTGGGAGTCTGAGGGGGCTCAGGGAGCCCAGTAACCCCTCAGAAGAGGTCGGGGGAGTCACCCGTGATGTCTCAGTTGAGGATCACTTACCTAGTGTGCAGGAGGCCCTGGGTTCAACCCCCAACACCACCAAAAGAAAATAATAAAAAGCCAGTGCTGTGGTGCTCACCTTTAATCCCAGCTATTCTGGAAGCTGAGGCAGGAAGATTGCAAGTTCAAAGCCAGCTGGAGCAATTTAGTGAGACCTTGTTTTAAAATTAAAAATAAAAGGGCTCAGTATGTATTTCAGTGATGATGGTGGGAAGAAATTCTGTCACCCAACAAGAATTATTGTAATATTTCAATCTTCTTCTAGGCATAAACACACACACACACACACACACACACACACACCATTTAATTTTGAGGCATATGTATTTCAGGCTAGGATTAGCTCAGAGTAGCGTTTTGGCCTCACATGTGTGGGCCTCACAGCAAAACACTAAATAAATAAGTAAATAAAAATTTCATATATATTTCAGTTTTTATTCTTTCAAAATTGAGATGATATTCTATATAACTTTCTAAGTTATTTTGGTTATCTGATAATTAAGTTCAATAATTAGTATCACTACCCAGGTGCAGGTGAGCATGCCTATAATCCCAGTGACTCGGGAAAGCTGAGGATCTCAAGTTGAGGTCAGCCTCAGCAATTTAGTGAGACCCTAAACAAATTAGCAAGAACCTGTCTCAAAATAAAAAATAAAAAGAGTTGAGCATGTGGCTCAGTTGCAAAGTACCCTGGGTTCAATTCCCGGTACCAAAAAAATTATTGACTTGTAGTTATAAAAAAATATTTGGGGGGGATTCTAGGGACTCAACCCAAGGTCGCTTAGCCACTGAGCCACAGACCCAGTCCTTTTTATTTTTTATTTAGAGACAGGGTCTTACTAAGTTGCTAAGGGCTTCACTAAGTTGTTGAGGCTCACTTTGAACCTGCAATCCTCCTGCCTCAGCCTCCCAAGCTGCTAGTAGTTGTCATTTCATCATGATTTTTACAATTTCACTTACTCTGATCTTGGTCAACATCATAGATAAAAACAATTAAGATACTTTTTAGAAATGTTCAGCTACTCTGGAGGCTGAGGCAAGAGAATTGCAGTTTCAAAGCTAACCTGGACAATTTAGTGAGATCCTCTTTCAAAATAAAAACTAGAAAGGACTAGGAATGTAGCTCAGTGGTAGAGTATCTCTGGGTTCAATCTCTGATCACACACACACACACACAGGGTGTCTAGGATTGTAGCTCGGGGGTAGAGTACTTGCCTAGCATGCACAAGTCCAAAGTCCCCAGGTTAGTTCCATAGGAAGAAGAGGAAGAAGAAAGAGAAGAAGGAAAAGGAGGAGGAGGAGGAAGAGAAAGAGGAGGAGGGGGAGGGGCGAGGGAAAGGAAGGGGGAGGGGAAGAGGAAGAAGAAAATTAACTGCTCTAAAACAATAGTTAAGACTGTTTTCCCCCCTAAACTGACAACTTACCACTGATGACTCCTCTATCACATATAAATTTGAGAATATGCAAAAAATGCATAATTCTGAGCCAAAATAATGTGTAATATGTAAAAATAAAAGATCATGTCCTCCTTTACCTTCTATGATTAGACAGGGATATGAGCCAGCAAGGGATACATACACTCAAGGTGAACTGAATGCAGACTTATTAAGTACCCAACGGAACCGCCCTCTCTAACTGAGCCTCCAGGCCAGCTGGCTTCTTTCTTTTTCTGAAGCTGGGGCCTGACCCCAGTGCTTCACACATGCTAAGAACATGCTTTACCACGGAGTTGCCCCCCCAGCCCCCTCCTACATACTTTAATATTCTTAATATTTTTTTAAAAAAATTTAGTCATAGATGGACACGATACCTTCATTTAATTTATTCATTTTTATGTGGGGTTGAGGATCAAACCCAGTGCCTCACACATGCTAGGCAAGTGCTCCACCACTGAGCTACAACTCCAGCCCTTTAAATTTTTTGGTACTGAGAATTTAACCCAGGGGCACTTTACCACTAAGCTGCATACTGGCCTATTTTATTTATCTTTTTATTTTGAGACAGGGTCTCACTAAGTTCCTGAGTTCCTCGTTAGGTTGAGTCTGGCTTTGAACTTGTGATCCTCCTGTCTCAGTTTCCTGAGTCACTGGGATTGCAGGCCTGAGCCACTGTACATGGTCTTGCTAAATTACTGACTCTCTTGCCAAATTGCCAAGGCTGACCTCAGACTTTTAATCCTCTTGCCTGCGCCTCCCCTGTCGCTGGGATTACAGGAGCACGCCACTGTGCAGGCCTCCCCCGCATACTTCACATCATCTCTAGATTTATTTATCGTACCTAATACAGTGTAAATGCTAGATAAGTAACGTACAGTTGTACTGCATTGTTTAGGGAATAATGCCAAAAAAATGTCTCTACATGTTCAGTACAGATGCAATTTTTTTTTGAATATTTTTTAATCTGCCATTGTTAAATCCATAGATGCAGAACTCACAAGTTTGGTGGGTCAATTTTTTACAAAATGATTCCATTTCTATAAAACTGTAGAAAATGTAGACTAATCCATACAGTTAGACAGTAGATTGGCACTTGGCTGGAAGGCAAATTGAGATGAGAAGGGGCAGGATAAAGGATTACTGGTGTTCAGGGAGATTTGGGGGTTAATGTCTCTGGTCACTACCTCGGTTGTGGTGCTGATTTCAAGCATATATATATTTGTCCTCAAATTGCCTGACCACAGTGATGCACATCTATTATCTGAGCTGCTCCAGAGACCGAGACAGGAAGATTGCAAGTTCTAGGCTATTTTATGGAATAAGCGAGACTCTCTCTCAAAATACAATCAGGAAAAAAAAAGTTGGATGCTTATGGGTGACCCTTTGTAGAATGCATGAAGGGATTTGGAAATTTGAGGATTCTGGTGACTCGATCTACCAGCTTTCACTACCTTCAGGAACTTTCCAGAAATGCATCTGGACAAGTTCTCTCTGCATATTGGGCAAATCATTTACTTCATCTTGGTTCCAATTGTAAGTGGGTAGAAAGCAGCCCAATCTTAGAAAAATGAGGATCCAAAGGCTGTAGGGGTTATTGACATTTCAATTGCTTGATTCATTTTTATTTTTAATTTGGACACATCTTGAACAAAGCGGCTATGTCAAATTAGTTCTCTGTAAATAATTGCTTCTATAAAGGATTCCATAGTGGATGGAAAAATATAAGTGAAAAAACAATATATACACAAGATTTTAAAATTTACATGATATTTACATATTTATTAGATTCCATGAGATTTTTTGATTCTTATGTACATTCCTAGGGACCAACTCAGTGTCATTAGCATATTAATCATGGTAAACTTTTATCATTTCTTTATGGTGAATACATTCAAATTTCTCTTTTATTTTATTATTATTATTATTATTTGGTATTGAACTCAGGGATGCTTAAAGCACTGAGCTTAAGCACTGAGCCACATCCCCAGTCCTTTTTATTTTTTTTTATTTTGAGACATGGTCTTGCTAAGATGCTTAGGACCTTGCTAAGTTGCTGAGGCCGGCTTTGAACTTAAGATCCTCCTGCCTCAGCCTCCAGAGCTGCTGGGATTACAGGTGTGCACCACTGTGCCCACCTCTCTCTTCTTTTTTGAGGTAATGTATTGTTGTTAGTCTAGTGCACCAAAGAACACCAGAACTTTCTCCTATTGAACAATAGCATGGTAACCATTAAATTCCTTTCATATTGTGTTTGAAGATGTTTGGGGTCTGGCTCAATGATACATCTGTCATCCCAGCAACATGAAAGGCTGAGGCAGGATAATCAAAAGTTTGAGGCCATCCTGGGCAATAGAGAGACCCTGTCTTTAAAAAAAATAAATAAATAAATAAACGGCTGCTGGAGATGTGACTTAATGGTAAAGCAAGCACCTGTGGGTTTAATCCCGAGTATCAAATTTAAAAGAATAAAAGTGTTTGGGTGCAAGCATGGTATTCTCAACTGTGCCCCAGTGTTCTTGCTAAGTCTCCTGTGACCCGTCTTTCTGGAGAAGTAAGCTTGAGAAGCCCAGGTTCAGCATGCAGCACTGTCGACGTGTGCTTGTTTTTGAGAACTCTCCACCTGTTTTTATGAGAGAATTAGTCCTCTCAGGGAAACAACTGGACCGCTGCCTGCCCCCTGGGAGAGGATGTGGGAAGACACCTGCGTCCTGCAGCGTGGAGAGTATCAGGGCTGCTGGTGTGAAATCAGGGTACCAACAAGCCAGACTGAGTGGAAAACAAGAAACCAACTGCCTTCCCCACCCCTCTACCGCCCAGGCCAGGCAGAGCAATCCTGAACGCACCTCCAAATCCAGAAAAGACAACTGGAATTAGCGACTGGAATTAGAGACTTGAGTGGGAAGTATAGTAGTAACTCCATGCTTGGTACCTAATAGGCGCTCTAAACGGATGTCGGAAGGATGAATCCATGAATGGGTGACTGTGTAACTTTTTATTTTCTGGGAAAAGTACTGGAAATCAAACCCAGGGGCACTCTACCACTGAGCTACATCCCCAGTCCTTTTTATTTCTATATTTTGAGACAGGGTCTTGCCAAATGGCTGAGACTGGCCTTAAACTTGAGATCCTCTTGTCTCAGCCTCCTGAGTAACTGGGATTACAGACCTGCCACAGAGTCCAGCCGATTCTGTAACATTCTGAAGGTCCAAGCAGCATATCCAAAAGGTTGGGATATCTCATTTCTAAGAATAATGAACAACATAATCTCAAGAAAGAGTAACTCCTGGGGTTGAGTGTAGCTCTGTGGGAGAGGGTTGGCCTAACGATGCTTGAGGCCCTGGATTTGATCGCCTGGCACTGCAAAACTAAGAAAGAAAAGAAGAAAAAAGTGGGGAGAGGAGAGTAACTCTCTTGTTTGTAAGTAAGAGGGAAAGGATTCCTTGGTTAGTCCAGAAAACGTAGTTATGTTTATGCTGTGTGAATATACAAGGAGCCCGTTGGTCTTAATATTCTCTTATCCCTGAGTCGCTCAGGCAGAATACAGAATACCAAACATGCACATCTCTTAAAGACCTTTTTTTTTTTTTTTCTTTTCAATGTGCTTGGGCTTGAGCTCGTGGTATCAAGCAAGATAGGCAAGTACTCTGCCATTGAGTTCCATTTCCATCCCCTTAAAAATACACTTTTCTTTTAAAAATGATAATATGAACATTTTTCATTGTCTGGAAAACAGATAAAGCAAGCAGCTGCCAATCTAAGCAGATGCGGAAGATGTCTTCCTCAGCATGCAGATTGTATACTGGAAATCTTTTGGCCTAGCCAGGCGCCATGATGTCACCTGTAATCTCGGCAGTTTGGGAGGCTGAGGCAGGAGGATCACAAGTTTGAGGCCAGCCTGGGCAATTTAGTGAGGCCGTAAGCAACTTAGTGAGGTTCTGTCTCAAAATAAAACATAAAAAGGGCTGGGAACATAGTTCAGTTGGTAAAGTGACCTGGGGTTCACTCCCCAGTACCAGAAAAACAAAACAAAACAAAAAAAACCTGTGACCTTGTAATCCTTTCTGAATATTTAAAGGCTAATGAATATGAAAAGCTTTGTCAAGAATTTTCCAAGAATCAAATAAATATAATCTCACAGAATGGGAAAGTTTTGATAATATTTGTACTATCTACTGATACATTTTCAAATATGCTGACTTTAGTTGTTCTCAGACAGGCTTTTCTTTTTCTTTGGTGCGAGGGATGGAACCTGGTATCTCCCACATACGCATGTGCTCTGCTGCTCAGCTACACCCCCAGCGCTCAGACAGGCTTTAACAGTATGTTAAAGCTCTTATCATCCTAAGCAAGGTCCAAATGTCACTTGCCAGCCACGTTCCCGAGAAGAGGCTTCAAATGCAAGGGGGGTGAGTGTTGTGCTGTGATCAAGTGTGGACTTTGAAGTCGCATGCCAGTTGAACTCATTGCTCTTCTATCTACAGCTCTGATCCCTCGGGCACGTCATTTAATTTCTCTGTCTACTCCCTTCCCCTGCCCCATTGGCAAAAGGAGAACGAAAGCATCCACATCATGGAGTTACTGTAAGGATTATATGTGATTACATAGGCAAAGTGCTTTGTGCCTGGTACAGAATGAGAACTCTAGTGTTTCCTACGTGGTCAAAATTTCAGTTCAGGTGGGTGCTTTTAAGTTCCCAAGACCGGGCATCTTGCATCTGTTTCTAAAGAGATAAATTCCAGAAAAATTGGCCTTTGTGCACATCTTCAAATAAACAGGCTAACTCCTGGTGTCAATCTACTACTCCCAATTAATTAGGCACAAAGTATCCTACTCACGAACTACTGTTTACATCAAGTCAGTACCAACTTATACTAAATCAGGGGGTGGGAAATTTATTTATCGGCATCCAGTGCTAATGTTCTTAAAAGTTTTTTCTTTTTTTCTTTTTTTTTTTTTGTGGTACTGGGGATTGAACCCAGGGGTGCCCTATCACAGAGTTATATCCAAGCCTTTCATAATTTTTATCTTAGAACAAGGTCTTGCTAAATTGCTGCGGCCTTGAACCTGCATCCTTCTGCCTCAGCCTCCAGAGCCTCAGTTATGTACCACTGTGCCAGGCAAGATTCTTCTCTTTTCATTTCTCTTCTTTTTTGGTGCTGAGGATCTAACCCTAGGCTTCCTACATGAGAGGCTGATGTACACTTTACCACTAAGCCCAAGCTTCTTCATTTGATGGAGGGCACAACTATTTGTGAGAATTGAGGAACTTAGTGACAACTGGGGTCATTTTGGCTTTCAGCCCCAGCACCTTCATGCTTATGTGCCAAATAATCCAGCTAAAAATGTACTGCAGTTCAAGTATTTATTGACTGCCTGCTGTGTTCACATAATAAATATTGTATTTAAGGGGAGAAAGGAAAAAATGCATACTGCTCAGGCTGGTAGGGTTTCTCTTCTTTTTTTAGTTGGTACTGGGAGCTGAACCTGGCCTTGTCCTACCACTTAACCATGAGCTACATCTCCAGGCCTTTTCGATTTCTTTATTTTGAGACAGGGTCTTGCCTGATTGCTCAGGCTGGTCTCCAACTTGTGATCTCCCGTCTCAGCCTCCTCAGTTGCTGGGATGACAGGCTCCATTCTTCATATTTCGAGAACATTGATGGCCAAGGAAGCGACTTAGGCCATCATGTTTCAGCATCACAGGAGACAAGTGGCCTCTAGCATCAGGCCGTCAAAAGAGGACAGGCACGTTTCCAGTAACAGGCTCATTTCCCCCCATGTTCCCTGAGGAAGGAGGGCAGCGGGTGCTGCTGACGGCATCAGTTGACATCACCGGCTGGGGATGATGGGGCAGCGAGGGGCCTCTTGGCCAACCTCATCCATGGCCTGACTGCGTTAACCTCTCAGTTCTCAGCTCCTGCCACGTGAGCTGCCCTAATATGGTTAGGCTCCGGAGGGGAGCAGGAGCGTTTGCCTTTATCCTGCTAATGGGGAGGAGGCAGGAACAAATGTTTAGAATCAAACACGAGCTGAAGGAAAGCAAAGGAGGATCTGGCGCCGTGGGCGAGTGGCAAGGCACGACTGCAGAGGCTCCTGCTCTGGGTTATCAATCACTGAATAAAACCCAGTTACCTCCATGCCCCCGGGAAGCTTTCGGCTCCCCCTTTCTTGCTGTCGCCTCACCTTCTGCAGCCTGGGTCGTCCCCGCAGCTCTCTGCCCCTGTTAGGAAGGGGAGGCTCCCTGGGGGCCGTGCTGGCCGCGAGCCTGGCCCTGGGTGGCGTCTGGCCGCGCCTCTGGTCCTAGCAGCCCGCGGGGAGATGCTGCAAGGCGTGTCTGGGGCTGCGCTCATGTGATGAAGCGAGGGAAAAACAAGGCGGGGGGAGGAGGCGAAGAGGTGGCTTTTTTTTTTTTCTTTTAAGGAGTTTGCCGGGAGCGCGGCTCCTTCATTCTCAGTCGGGGCGCGTCCGCAGCAGGACCGCGGAGGGGAAGGCGCTCTCGGGACCCGGCGGGCGCACGTCTTCTCGGGCTGCCCGCCGCCCTGCGCTTTCGGGAAGGCGTTACCCGGCGGCCGGGCGCGGGAGAGCCGCGGAGCCATGGGTGCCGGCAGCTCCACGGAGCAGCGGAGCCCCGAGCAGCCGCAGGAGGGGAGCGACACGCCGGCCGAGCCCGAGCCCAGCAGCGGCGGCCCCGCGGCGGAGGCGGCTCCGGAGCCCTCGGAGGACCGCACCATCGTCGCCACGGAGCCCGCCACCAAGGTACGGGCGCGCGGGGCCACCTGCCCCGGGGAGGCGCGGACGCAGGGGTCCCTCGTTCCCGCCGGGGAGAACTTCGGTCGGTGCAGCCCCTCTGCTACTCAGCAGCGCGAAGCCCTCTTGCTGGGCTTCCCGGGGTCTCCGCGCCGGGGCGGGGCCAGGGCAGCAGCAGCGCGGCGGGACTGGCATCTTTGTCGTGGGTCCCTCGGGGAGGCGACTGCGCCATCCGCAGTAATAAAATCCGCCCCCCGCCCGCCGCTCCCGAGCCTTTCTCCGCTCTTCCGATGGGAGCCGTTCCGCCGAGCTTGATGGGCTGCGGGGCAGCGGTGGAGACCCGGCCGCCGCCGGGCACCGGGAGCTCCCGGCGGAGGTCAGCGGTGGGGCCGGGTCGGCGCGGGAGCCCAGCGCGCCGCCATCCTCGGGTTTCCGCCGGCGCAGCCCTTGACACCGGCTGCGCCGGAGCCCCAGGGTTTGGTACCCAGCGCTCCTGCGGCAGCGGCGGGAGCAGATGTCGCTTCCTGATGCAGAGCCTAGGGTGCAGCTGCCTCGGAGCCGAGCCGGAGAAAACCTGGGCAGATGCAGCCTTTCTGAAAGGGATGACAGGTTTCGCAAGCCAGCCGGCGCCCTGTCCTCGCTTTCGCTCGGTTCACTGCCTGGGGGACCCAGCTGGGCAGAACTGAAGGAGTAGTTTGAAGTTCGCCAAGGATGCGGTCTAAGGCAAAGGAGCAGACCCTGACTCTTTGCTCTGAAGGCAGTGCTAGATACTCCTGGAAATACTGCATTTTGTGGCCTTCAGGATTCGCGGCTGGAATATTTCATCTGGGCCAGCACAGCCGCCCAGATTGTGCCTCGTTCTGGTCGTTGCATTTGAGCCCTGTTTTCTAGACTATATGTGTTCTTTAGCAAACCCAACCCGTTTTGTGATATCCTTGTGGAAAGATGCGGATAACCATACTTCATGCTATTAAAAACAACCCATGTGTTGGGTTTGAGGACAGAGTAATGAGGACCTTTAAGAGTGATGGCTGGGGTACTGGGTGTAGCTCAGTTGTAGGAAGCTAGCCCAGCATGCACAAGACCGGGTGCGTGGGATTCTCAATTACCATCTCCCCGCAAAAAATAAGATGAGAAAAAACCCTGATATCTAGGTAGATTTCACAGAACTATGACCTCATTACCTGACCTAGTCTGGGCTGAGAGACTGACCTTTTTAATCCTGAGACTGGGGGTTGCTAGATTGCCCAACTGGTCTCGAACTTGTGATTCCCTGTGCTTCAGCCTCCCCATCCTGCTGATTACAGGCCTCACCACACCTAGAAAGAAAGACTGCTCTTAGTAATAGAAAAACAACAGCCTTTAAAATTTTTTTTTTTGGTACTGGATTCAATCCAGGGTGCTTTACCACTGAGCTATATCCCCAGACATTTTTATTTTTTGAGACAAGGGCTTTCTAAATTGCTAAGGCTGGCCCGGAACTTGGATCCTCCTGCCTTAGGCTCCGGAGTTGCTGGGATTATAAGGTGTGCACCACCACACCCAGCTTTATTTACATCCAGTCTTCATCTCATACCTACTTATAAAATCTGTGGTCCTAGAAACCTCTGATTCATAGATTTTCTAATAGGTGCTTATGCTCTGGCCCAAGGAATTATCCTTTTGAGGTCTAAGTCACATTTTAATACCTGTCCCTCATGTTTTGATGCCAATTACTGCCAAAATGACTTCAGTTTAGAGTCTGCCATGCAGGTGATTTTGAAGTATAATAGCCAAAAACTTGGAATCAGGGAACATTTTTTCCTTTGATGTTTGTATTCCTCAGGTCTTATTAACTGTTTGCATCGAAACATGGAAACTTTTCCCTATAAGCTTGTGTTTATTTTTATTTATTTATTTTCGAGGCATTGGAAATTGAACGCAGGGGTGCTCTGTCACTGAGCTACATCTTCAGTTCATTTTTATTTTGAAACAGGGCCTCAGTAAATTGCTAAGACTGGCCTCAAATTTGCAGTCCTCCTGCCTCAGCCTCCTGGGTTGCTGGAATTACAGGCCTGTGCTGCAATACCCAGCTCATATTTGCTTACTTTAAAATATTCTTTCCATTCTCCTTTTCTTCATTTTTCCATAACCTTATTGTTCTCTGCTGTAGTCAACCACCATCTTGAAACATCCAAGCAATCTCCTTTAAAAGATTACTTAAATGACATCCACGGTAACATTGAATTTGTTGGCATGCTTCCCAGTTATCAATTTGGAGGCAAATCGATACACTTACATGTATCCTTAGAGTATATATATGCAGTTTTTCATTTCAACTAGCAGAATTTATTACTCAGGTTTTAAAGACCTAAGTCTTTTCAAAAGGACTCCAGAATTAAGAATGACTCAGCACACATACTCTTGTCCCCACCCCACCTGCAGCCTCCTATTCTTGACCTCTGAGTGGTCTCTGCCACTCTGGGCTCCCAAGGCACCTTGGACCCTCCTTCCCAACAGTTCCACAGTTGTGGGTTTAGTGACTGTAACTCAAAGGAGTCCTGGCTGTTCTGAGCGGCAGGAACACAGTGGGGTTTGCTCACATGGCTACGTTTGTGGCTCGCTGCCTGGCAGGTAGGAAGCCTTCAGCATGTGTGGAATGGAGGGGTGACGTTGGCCCTCCGGTTTTGCAGGAGACCATCTGGTGGGGAAGACCTTGGCCTAGCCACTTTTTCTATAATTTACCCTTTGACCATCTCATTGTCATTATGGGTCTTATCTTGGTGACTATGTCAGGCATATCTGTTCAAGTGAATAATTTTGGCAAAAAGCTCAGCTTTGGATACTCTGCTTTCTGTTTTCTGGCTCGTTAGTGTGCAGTTTGGAAGGACTTTAATCTCATATTGGCAAATTTATATTAAAAATGGCTCAGGTCAGACCATAGCCCCTGAGTTACAGATCGCACCTTGAACTTGCTTGATGGGTCTATGGACATTTGGGGGAGGTTTAGTCTATAGCACATTGTTTTTCTTTCTTGGATAGACTGCTGATCATTAATTAAAGGTTTTTAGCAGATTTTTATTCTATCTAATACGTTGTTATATGTTCTCTGTTTGACAAATATAATTTACTTTCCTTTTTCTCTGCTAATTTTACTTATTATTTATTTATTTATTTATTTATTTATTTATCTGGGTGCTGGACATGTAACCCAGGTTCTCTGCCATGATGCTGAGCACACTCTCTACCACTGAGTCACACTTCCAGACCCTTTTCTGCTAATTTTAGTTGCCAGTTACTAAGTGCATGCCCTTATTTCAAAAGATATTATGTTAGCTGAATTCTCCTGATATTGGTCAAATGGAGAGGTAGGCTTTTCATCCTTCAAACTTAACATTTAAATGCACCGCAGAAGTCTTTATCTGCGGTGCATTTTAATAAAATGAAAGGAGTCTTCTAATCTTTTACCAACTTCGTATGTAAATTCTGGGGGAAAATGACTGGACCAGTTTTTTGCCAGGTTTAATTTTGATGGACTCAACCGTTTTAACGACTGTTGGGGACCAGAAAAAACAGTCCCACTGCATGCTTCTTTTGTCTGTTTTTATTTATTTGTTTGTGTGTTTCTGTGATACTGGGGATTGATCCCAGGACAGCTCAGCCACTGGGCTGCTTTCCCTGCCCTTCTTATTTAATTTTCAGAGAGGGTCTCTCTAAATTGCTGAGGCTGGACTCAAGCTTGCAATCCTCCTTCCTTAGCCTCTTCAGTCCCTGGACTTACAGGTGTGCCACTGGGTCCATCTAGACAAACAGAAAAATCCATTGTCTGATTTAGATCAAAGGATGTGTCTGCATTAAAACAGACAATCAGGCCACCACAGTCCTTCAGTGTGCCCCCCCCCCCCCCCCCCCCCCCCCCCGTGTGCCTCAACCTCTGCTAGTGTGGCCCTGTGTTTACAAAGAGGGAGTGGAGGGAGTGGAGGGTGAGACTCGCCTTAATGTGACCAAGTCACCAGTTTTACATGACCATCACTAGAATGTAAGGAATTTTTGTGTACGAGGTGACCTGTCCATCATCGGGTTTTCCCCGGAGTAAAAGCATACTGCCTTCTGATTAGAACAGAGACCACAGTTGGAGATGTGGGTGTGAAGATGGTCGTTTAGTAGTGTCAAGACAGAATCACAAGCAGAGTGTGGTGGTGCACAATGGTGCACTCTCGTCATCCCAGAGACTCTGGAGGCTGAGGCAGGAAGATTGCAAGTTTGAGACCAGTCTGGGCAATTTAGCAAGACTTTTGTCTCAGAAAGAAGAAAAAGGCGGGAGAGGGTGTCAGCTGAGGCTGTAGTTCAGTGGCAGAGCGCCTCTGGGTTCAGTTCCCAGAACCTCAAAAAACAATTACAAATTTAATTGAAGTTTTTTGTTTTTTTCCCGGTGTTGCGGCAGCTGGTTTGCAGGGGGTTAAACCCAGGGATGGTTTAATCACTGAGCCACATCTCCAACCCTTTTTGTTTTTTATTTTGAGACAGAGTCTCACTAAGTTGCTTAGGGCCTCACGAAATTCCTGAGGCTGGCTTTAGCTTGTGATCCTCCTTCCTTAGCCTCCTGGAGCTGCTGGGATTACAGGTGGGTACCTTAAAGATCTTTCTGTTTGTGGTACTGGGGATCGAACCCAGGGTCTACTACCTAGCCCAGGGCCTAGCTCAACTACTGGCTATATCCAGTCTAGTTTAAGATCGTAATTGGCTTTTTCTTTCTCTGATGGCTCTCACTGTGTTTCTCAAGCTCGTCTTGGCTCAAGCCATCCTCCTGCCTCACGGCCCCAGTGGCTGGAACTCCAGGTGCACCTCCCTGCACCCAGCTTTAGCGGCATTCATCTGTGACTCCAGAACATCTTCTCTAAGACAGAATGAGTGTTCTAGTAGCTCAGCTGAGGAGGTTGGCTTCACATACAGAAAAGGGCTCAGGGAACCAGAGATGACAGAAAGGACTGGTTGATTTCAGTTACTCTTTTGTGAAGGTGAATGCAGAGGGACTGATTTATGTCCACCCAGACTTCCCTGTTTGTGGATTTAGCTGTTGTCATATTTCTGGGAAGGTCAGAGAAACAGCTTAGTTTCATCTTGGCTGCCCGGAACTTAGCAAGAATGTCTCCATTTTGGTTTGG
Organism: Sciurus vulgaris; assembly: GCF_902686455.1. Classification (NCBI taxonomy): domain Eukaryota; kingdom Metazoa; phylum Chordata; class Mammalia; order Rodentia; family Sciuridae; genus Sciurus; species Sciurus vulgaris. The sequence continues at coordinate 15,517,260 of NC_136467.1, read as the reverse complement.
TCCCTTGGGCTCAGGGTAAGGAGCTCAACAACCTCCTCCTATACCTAGTAACAGGTAGGGATCCTGAGGGGGTTACAGGACCCGCTCTCCAGTCCACTGCAGCTTTTCAGCTGGTAGATGTGTGAGAAGGTCACAGTTTCCACTTGAAATAATTCCCTCCAGTGTGCACCCATTTGGCATCAGGATTTTTTTTTTCTCCTTTTCTTTCTTTCTTTCTTAATTTATTTTATCTTTTTTTTTTTTTTTTTTTTTGCTGTATTGGGGTTTGAACTCTGGGCCTCACTACATGCTAGGCAAACACGCTACCCACTGTCCTACACCCCAAGCCCTGGTATGGACTAATCTCTATGCTTTCATTACTTACTTACTGATATTATAAGATTGTCCTAGTTTGATATTTCGTGGGACCCTTAACAAAATGGAAATAAGATGTCTTGTTTCAGGGGCTGAGGATATAGCTCAGTAGTACAGCCTGTGCTCAGAATGTTGGAGGCCCTGGGTTCAATCCCTAGCAACGCGCACACGCGCGCGCTCGCGCACACACACACACACTTTGTTTCAAAAGATACTATGGAATTGCTTTTCTTTTTATTTTTCTTCATCAGCTTTGAAACATGCAGTGGTTCGAGAACACCAATACAAGAAAAAAATCTAGCTAAATGGTGCTTATCCTTGACCTTTATAATGGTGTAAGCAGTAGTCATTCATGAAGTGAGAAATTAGAATGTATAGCATTCAGCGTGCTGAGAAAAATACGGTCTGTACTTTTATCTCTTGAAACAATCAAAGCTAAATTTCCTTGAACCTCTTAGTTCTCTTCTAACCTAACACAAATTACAATTTAGAATATGCTTCAGGTTTTAAAATAATAAAATAGAAAAATATGCAAAGAAGCTGGGGGAGGGAAGAAGCACCAAATCCTATTACTACATATTCTTATTTTCAAATTCTTTCAAAATCCATGATTGTAATTATTTGACTTGTCTCTTTGGATCTCAGGCTATTTTCCTGTAAATTTGAACCACATTAGAGAATGTAAGGGTAAGATTTTTTACCTATAAAATCCTTTAATTTCTTATTCATTAATATATCTTATAGAAGGATCATTAATAATTTAACAAATTTCACCTAATCACTGATTGATATGTCAATTAAAAAATAAAAAGTAAAGTCATTGTATAAGAAGATTCATTTAATGCTCACTTTCTATTTTATTTTCTGGTTTTGGGTATCCAGCTCAGAGGCACTTTACCGCTGAGCTACAGCCCAGCCCTTTTTAAAAATTTCATTTTGAGGCTGGGCTTGATAGTGCACTAGTGTAATCTCAGCAGCTTTGGAGACTGAGGCAGGAGGATTGCGAATTCAAAGTCAGCCTTAGAAACTTAGTGATACTCTAAGCAATTCAGTGAGACCCTGTCTCTAAATAAAATATAAAAAAGGGCTAGGGATGTGGCTCAGTGGTTAAGTGCCCCTGGGTTCAATCCTTTGTACAAAATTATATATATATATATAAAAATATATAAGTTTATATATATATAATTTTTTTTTTTTTTTTTCACTGAAGTTGAGTATAGTGGCCCACACCTATAACCCTAGCTCCCTGGGAGACAGGAGGATCACAAATTTGGTTTTGGGCAACTGAAAAAGAATTATTTTGAGACAGGGTCTCCCCCAATTGCCCAGGCTGACCTTGCATTTAAAATCCTCCTGCCTCAGCCTCCCTAGTAGCTGGGATTATAGGCATGTGCTGTGGTGCCAGGCCTAGCTTCCTTTTATATTCTCATAAGAAACAGCCTGTCTCTGTTAACTAGAATAAATGTGTTTTCCCAGAAAAACGTAGGTGTTCACAGCCCTGGAAATCAGTCTTTCCCAGGCACTGGTAAGCTTCTCTTAGTACAAGTATTCATTCAAGTTGAAAGATTTTTGTCGTCTTTAGGGTTTCTCTGAGAGATGTTTTTAAAACATTTTGTTCTGCCTACCCTTAATCCTGGTTTGAAATGTCAGTTTTGTTTTTGATTTGTAAAGGAAATGAGCCGAGATGGAAGAAGCAGAGACCACTATAGCTCACTGGCCCCTCTTCTGTTTGTTATGTGTCCCCTCTGCAAACTGTGGAGTGGGGAGAAATTAAATGTTTCCTCCTTCCCAAATCTGGTTGTACAGGTGGATCACTTGGGGAGCTTTTGAAAGATAGCACTGGACCCCCTCCTCGATTAATTGAGTCTGAATCCCAAACAATCCCAGAGTCTTCTGTTCTGTTGTCTTGGATGGGCCCCTTGTGCGAGGGGCAGAGATGGGTGCTCAAGCCGACAGCTCTCCCAGAAAGAGATGTCCAGGCCTGGGTGACAGGTCAGTCACTGAGGCTGGAGCTTGGGTGGGAAGGAGGGAGGGTTTCAGATGAAGGTGGAATGGAAGAGTAGGTATTCCCCTTCCACAGCCCTGGATGGGAAAATGAAGAGATTCCTTCTGCGTGGTTTTAGTTGTGTGCTGCTGCTGGTGGCTTCTCTAAACTGCTCTTAGGCTAAGTAAGGTGCTAATCGGGCGCTGCCCTGGAGCAGGGGAGGTAGCTCTGGTCTGGCATTTCAATGCATAAAGAAACCTTGAACAGCTCATGTGGTGCCGTTGCCTGTGATTCCAGCCGGTCTGCAGGCTCAGGCAGGACCACTGGTTCGAGGCCAGCCTTGGCAACTTAGCAAGCCCATTTCTCAAAATAAAAATGTGCTGGGGGTGTAGCTCAGTGTTATAGAGCCCTGGGCTCAATCCCCAGTACTGAAAAATAAAAAATAAAAAAAGGTCAAGTAGACAGTTCCTACCCACTGAACCATGTAGGAAGGGCACTGACTGGTTTAGAGGTTCTGGGAGGCTGAGAAGTGAGGACACGCAGCTCTGCCTCTGAGCGCCTCTTAATCCAGGTGGGGTTGACAAACGTCTCTTGAAGCCATCGTTAATAGCAAGTATTCAAGCGAGTTTGATGGATAAGGGAACTGCCATTAGGTTGTGCATATCTATTTGGTGAAGTGTTCAGACAATTATTGTAAAAAGAATATTTCGGAAAGTGTTCTAGGCAGATCAGAAGCCATTACTCAGGAGGCCAGAAAGCACAAGGCATAAAGACCTGAATGTTTTTAGGAGAATCACGGCAAGAGGATGATAAATGAAGGTGTGGCCAGCTAGAACCGGGCTGCACAGACAACAGCCACTGCAGGCCCCCGGTGATATGTGAAGTGAGGATGCAGAAGGTCCACCTGAGTGGGTCTGTGGGGCAAGGCCACGTCCATGGTCCAGTGAGCGGTGGGCAGCGGGCTGGCGAGGGTACGCTGTTCACAAACACTTTCACGGTGCCTGTTGGCTCAGATGTCAGCAGGGTCCCTGGGAGTGGTGCAGGATACAAGCTTGTTGTGGGGACAGTTGGGAATGACTGCGGCTGGCACAGTGCTAATCCCAGGCCAGCCTCAGCCACCTAGCGAGACTCTGTCTCCAAATACAAAAATGAAAAGGTCCAGTGATGTAGCTCCGTGGTAGGGGACCCCTAGGTTTGACCCCCAGTACCAAACAAACAGAAAAACCAAGCTTTGAAGACTTGGAATATGGGGTATTTTAATTTCTCCAGTAGTCAGACAATAGCTCCTTGCAGTCCTGATTTTGATTTTCTGTTGGTGTTTAACAAACCAGGCCAAACAACAACTACTTACACCTAGAGTATCTTTTTTGGGGTACCAAGAGCCTACCACATGCTAGCCCATTGAGCTCTGTGCTACATTCCCCATTCCTTTTTTTTTTTTTGTAGCACCCAGGGTACTTTACCACCGAGGCCGCCCACCCTCACCTCTTTTTGAAATTTTTATTTTGAGACAGGGTTTCATCCAGTTCTCCTAGCTGGCTCCAAACTTGCAATCCTCCTGCCTCAGCCTCCTGAATAGCTGGGTTGTAGGCCTGTGCCACCCTGCCTGGTTTAGGGTATCTTTCAAATGCAGATCATTCCTTAGTAGTAACAACTTGGGACTTTTTTTTGCAGCAGACACCTCCAGGTAATGGCAGAGGAATCTAGAAGCTCAGTAACATTTCTTTAATAGTGATCTGCACCAGCAGAGACTGTGGGCATGGGGGGTGGGAGCTCCTTGGAAGGTCAAGCATGTTAGATGGGAGGTAGTAGCACTGTAACCTGATAAAAGCGTCATCACTGGGTGAACCCTTGGCCTCCGCAGCAGAACTGCATCATGCAGCAGTGACCATGTCGGCTGGGTCCACCTGACAATGAAAGCATCTGGCCAGCAGCATCCCCTCCATTTGAAGGTAAAGAAACTAGGTTTCCTGGGGATGCTTGTCTTTACTTTCTCGGTGGGGGGAGCGAGTACTGAGAATTGAATCTAGGGACATTTAACTACCATGCCACATCCCCAGCCCTTTAAAAATTTTTTTTTTTTTTTTTAGAGACAGGGTCTCACTAAGTTGCCTAGGACCTTGCTTTGAGGCTGCCTTTGAACTTGCAATCCTCCTGCCTCGGCCTCCAAACCTCTGGGATTACAGATGTGTGCCACCACACCCGACTTGTCTTTACTTTCAAGAAAGGACATAGTTTTGTAATTTTCTCATCACCAGAGTCTGGGCTTTGGTTTGTCCTGCAAGAGGTGGTTGACGGTGGGTCATTTTCTTTGTGTCTAAGCATGTGATTTCTTATTGAGCCATTAGAGGTTTTGCTTGCCCCAAGGAATCCATTTTCTGCTGTCATTTGCTGATATTGACCATCCTTAATGCCACATGCTTCATTGTGTCCTTGATAGTTTTCTTTCTTTTTTCATACTGAGTATGGAACCCAGGGGCACTTTACATCCTCAGCCCCTTTTTATCGTTATGACACAGGGCTTTGCTAAGTTGCTGAGGCTACTGTGTAACTTGCAGCCTTCCTGCCTCAGCCTCCTGAGTTTCTGGGATTACAGGTGTGTGCCACCCTCACACTCAGCTGAATTAGCCACCTTCTGAGATGAATTTTCTCAATTGTTTCAAAATGATATGTACAGCTGATATTTGACATGAATTCCTAATTCCTCCATTTTAGTAATTTTTTTAAAAAGTTTGGTATTGGAGATTGATCCAGAGGGCATGCTAGAAAGGGCTGTACCCCAGAACTACATCCCTCACCCTGATTTCTACATTTTAAATGCAAATATTAAATGTAAGCTGGTGTGGTGGTACATACCTTAATCTCAGTGACTCTAAGCCACTTATTCAGGACACTGAGGCAGGAGGATGGCAAGTTTGAGGCCAGCCTGAGCAATTCGGAGAAATACTCTCAAAGTAGGAAGGGTTGAGGAGGCAGCTGAGTGGTAAAGCGTCCCTGGTTCAAACCCCAGTACCACCAACAAACAAATACGTAATGGAAATTTATATTCCAGTTTTGCTATTTTATATTAGTTATTGGAAAACAGTGGAGGGCATTACTACTAAAATTTATAAAATCTGTCCTGATTATTGCAATATTTTCCCCAGTCTTTTAAAAAAATAATTAGGCAATTTTTTTTTTTTTTTTTGAAACAGGGATTGAACCCAGGGGTGCTTAACCACTGAGCCACATCCCCAGTCCTTTTAGAGATAGGGTTTCACTAAGTTGCTCAGGCTGGACTTGAACTTGGGATTCTCCTGCCTCAGTGTCCTGAGTCACTGGGATTACAGTTGTGAGCCACAGTTTGACATGAGGTAGTGTAGAAAATATACGCAAAAACGAATTGACTACAATGGGTGCAAAACCCCAGGTTGATTGGTTTTATATCCATTTTTTTCCCCACTGGGAAACCTCCTGTAGTGAAAGTTTACTCTGTGTGCAATTTGATGGCAATTTTAGACAAGTCTTCATTTTGTTCGTAATAAAGAAAACCTTTTCTGCTTTGATTAAAATGAAGATGGGTTATTCTCTAAATACTCATTAAAGACTCACTAAGTCTTTTGAATGCTCAAAAGTTTTTGATCCTATGTGAAGATTCTGTGGTGGCAATTTTATCTAAACTTCAACAGTGACAGATTTCGAGTTCACTTCTGGAACGGGGCCTGATAAACAATCCGTCCTGACAGGCAGGAATGCAGAGAACGCTTAAGTATTCAGGGAAGGAGGTCACGGTTTAAAGAGTCACATTGGTCAGAGAAAGTTTCCCAAGCTGTCCCTGGGATTCCTGGGACCCAGCTGGTTCCCTTCCCAGAATGCTTTAGTCCTAGGCAAGTTAGGTGGCAGAATTAACTTGTCGGCCTCTGAGGGGCTGGACTCAGAGTCTCAGATGACCCACATGTGTCTGCACCCCAAACACCCAAAATGAAAAGTTGAGGTCATCAGCTGGTGACCAGAAATTTCAAAAACGTAACTGAAAACATGATTTTTTGGGGGGAGGGGTGGGTTCCAGGAATTGAACTCAGGGGCACTTGACCATGGAGACACATCCCCAGCCCTGTTTTGTATTTTATTTAGAGATAGGGTCTCGCTGAGTTGCTTAGCACCTTGCTTTTGCTGAGGCTAGCTGTGAACTCTTGATCCTCCTGCCTCAGCCTCCTGAGCTGTAGGGATTACAGGCAAGCATCACCATGCCTGGTGAAAACACACTTTTTTCTTCATTGCATGGTCTCGAGATAGACATTATTCAAAAAGTAATAGGCAAGTGGTAATAGATGGTGTGTGTAAGTACATTCAGGAAGAAAAGGAAACTCAGTCCTTTTCAATGAATTGGGACTGGGGATCTTTGTGTCAGGGCTAAGCTGTGCAGAGACCCATTTGAATCATTATCTAATTACATAAAACCTGTACCCACAGTCTCTCATGGACTTAAGCTCATGGAAACAGTGTTTCGTCCTGAATTGTAGTGAAGTGCTAGACTAAAGTCTCAAACAGACCGGGATCAGGGCGGTTCGGGCACATACGAGGGTACCAGCGACAGTGGTGTGTAGGAAATGGAATTTCTGCGGAAGCTTCGAAGAACAAAGATGCTCAAATGAAGCAGCCAGTAAAATAATGAGGCAGGAAAGAACCACAGCGTGTGGGAGAAACGTTGCTCCTGAATGAAAAATCCTCCAAGAAAAGTTGAGCTAATGCTTAGTAGATTGTTTTTTCCCAATTGCAGGACTTTTCAGAACCTTTAATGTGTTATTATCATGAAGATACTTTCCCCCCAAGAGGAAGGAGAAGACGTGTCTTTACTGGGAGCAGTTTGGAAAGCTGAGGTCAGAGAGCAGAGTCAGAGCACTTAAGAAGCCAAGGGCTGAGGTTGTGGCTCAGTGGTGGATGCCTCCCTGTGGGTGAGGCCCTGGGTTCCATCCTCAGCACCGGGTGGGTGTGGCTCTTCTGTGGACAATGCTGAACCTAAGGGTGCAATTCCTGCAAGTATGGTGACCAGCAATGTGAAGCCTACCATGAATGACCGGGTTGTGTATGGGGACTCCCAGTCTGACTTTATATTTACATTTTTTATTTTTTATTTTGCTGGGCTGGGCTGACTTTATATTTCTAACCTGAAACTGAGAGAATAATTATAAAGAAAAAAATTATCTCTCTTTTCTTTCTTTCTTTTTTTTTTTTTTTTGCACTAGGGATTAAACCTGGTCTACATCAACCCCCTGAGCTACAATTCTTTTTACTTATTTATTTATTTTTAAAACTATTTTGTTTTAGTTGTAGGTGGACACAATACCTTTATTTTATTTTTATGGAGTGCTGAGGATCAAACCCAGGGCCTCATGCACGCCAGGTGAGCACTCCACCACTGAGCCACAACCCAGCCCCTTTTTATTTTTAATTTTGCTGGGATTATAGGCATGTGCCACCACAACTGGCTTTTTTTTCTTCCCCCCTTGAAGGGTGGGAGGAAGGTGGATTTTCATTTTGTTCATGTAAATAGTATTTTGATTCATATACCTCTAATTTTAGAATTAAGTAAATATTGAGAGATTGTTATTCTCTGGTTAAAATAGAAGAATGTGGGATATAGCTAATTTTAAAATGTATATTATTTGGAAAATTCCTTATGTTATCCTGAGATGAGATATTTCACATTTTTATGCCTTATTAAATTAGATCTAGTCTTGCTGACATTGGCAGAGAGGGTGGAAGTAGTAGATAATAAAGCAGAAAATTGAGGCAACAAGGAAAATTAAAATTTTTTGGATTGAGCACACTTTGGATTAACTTCATTGTTCAATAATTCAGACAATTGCATCATATTTGGTTTTCATTTCTGGCTGCAGTAATAACTGTTTATAGACTCCATTTCTATGGCACTTAATTTCCCGTGAAGCTAATCACCCTCTTGCAAACCACATTAAGCTTCACACTCTCCCTTAACCATGTTTTCTGGGGCCAGAGACAATTGGACTACTGTGGAGTTAAAAGCTGTAAATTACTGTGTTCCTCAGGCCCAGCTCCTGCGGTGAATACTGGAGCTATTGTAACTGTCTGTGAACTTGACAAGATCAGGGGAGGGTCAAACAGCCTTCTTGAATGGAGTTGCAAATTCTTCCTCTAGCGAATTCAAGAAGAAGGAAATGTCCCTGGTTGTTGCTTTTTATGGTCATGTAGAAGGAAAAGTCCCCAAAGCTTACAATTCCTTTGCTAGAAGCAGAACAGCTGGTTTATCTCAGCTTCAGATAAGAACTTGAGAAGGACCCTGATTTATTTTTTTCCTTAAGTCTGATCACAAATCTTTATAGTTTGATTGCTAGAAAAGAAAGTAGCCTGTGTTCTGGGGTGGTAGCTTATCTAAACTTTTAAGAACGGCATTCATTTGTAAAACCTAAAAATCAAATGTAGGGCTATTCTTGTAAGATTACTTTTGGCCATTTAAGCAGGAGCAATTCAATCTACTAATTCTTGTATCTTAATAAATATCGAATTGTGTTTGTTTATTTTTGTGGGACTGGGGATTAGACCCAGGGCCTCAAACATGCTAAGCAAGTGCTCCATCACTGAACTACCTCCTGTGCCCTAAATTGTGTTTATTTTTAAAATTGGCGTATATGACCAATTAAAACAAATAAAAGAATAAATAAATAAAATCGTGTTTATCATTCCTTTTCTGCAATGCAATTTTCTGTGCAGATTCTCACTCATAGCATTAACTTATGGGAGGATGCCAGGGTTTTAGGTAACTTCAACTTTTCAAAACTTTAAAATTTCCCCTTTTTAAGACTAATTAAAATCCCACACACTCGTATGCCACATTAATAGAAATGGCATTTCACTGTGGTTTACACTGGTGAGTCCATGTGCTCGTGTTGCTTCCAGCACCCCTGAGAATACACAGTCCTCAGATGCTCAAGTCCCTAGATGCATGGCTTAATATTTGCATATTACTTTTGCATAAGTAGTTGTTATACCGAGCTGTTTAGGAAATGACGATGAGAAACAATCTCTACATTTTTAATACAGATGTGGGTTTTGAAAAAATATTTTGATACGAGATTGGGCGGATCCACTATCCGGAGCCCATGGTATGGAGCCCATGGATAAGGAGGGTTGACTGTTTGGATGTGCAACTCTGTTGTTCCTAATTCTCACGGTCACGTTCTAATGGCAGATATGACTATGTTAAGTCCGAAGTGTAGACTTTGGGGGCTAGGCGTAGTGGTGTCCGCCTGTCATCCCAGCTACTCTGGAGACTGAACTAGGAACATCACAAGTTCAAGGCCAGCCTGGGCAATTTAGCCAGATTTTTTCTCCAAGTTAAAAGGTCTGGGAATGTAGTTCAATGGTAGAGAACCCCTGGGTTCAAGACAGGTACCTAAAACAAAAAACCAAAAAAACAGTGTATATTTTGGTCCATAAAAAGACACATTAACTGTGTGTGTGTGTGTGTGTGTGTGTGTGTGTAACTGTGTGTGTGTGTGTGTGTGTGTGTGTGTGTGTGTGTGATTACTAGAGATTGAACTTGCGATCCTCCTGCCTCAGCCTCCCTGGTGACTGGGATTACAGCTGTCTGCCACTATGTCAGCAAAAGATGCAATAACATTTTGGGTCTCTGAGACAGTTACTGGGTGTGGAGCACCAGCTGGTGTGGCAGAGGTCACAAGATGCGGAACTCCAGCTGACTTCGAGGAGGGGTTTCCAGTGGGACTGCTAGGTGGTCTGCAGGTGCCAGTCTCATAGCCTGGGACTTGTTTTGCGAAGTCAGCTAGAGTCATGTGGAAGAAATGACGAGTCTTCTGTTCTTGGCCACTGAATGTACTTTTTTTTTGATACTGGGGATTGAACCCTGGGGTGCTCTACCTCTGAGTCACATCCCCAGCCCTTGCTATTTTTCTGTTTGTGACAGGGTCTCACTAAGTTGCCCGGGCTGTCCTCAAACGTGGGGTCCTCCTACCTCAGCTTCATGAGTAGCTGGGATGACAGGCGTGCCCCACCGTGCCTAGCCACATGGGCCATTTTTATCTGTATTATTAAGACTTGCTACATTTCTAGAATGCAGTCATAAAAACACACCAGGGCTGTTCTCACAGATTGGCAAGGTATCCTGTTAATTAATGGAGGCTTTTTATAGGCAGACATAACAGGAATGGTGGCCGTCACTTAAAGTGCAAAAGGTTCCAGAGAAGGTGGAGGATGTGGTTTCTTAGTCATGCTGACCAAGGCAGTTCAAAGGGGTGGTCTTGTGTCCTGCCAGGGTGCACTCGCTCGCTTGCTCTCTCTCTTGCTTACACACACACACACACACACACACACACACACAGAAAAAAAACAAAAACAAAAACCCAAAAAGCAAAAATATAAAAACTGCAGAAATAGAAGGAGTAGCTCAGTGGTAGAGCTTGTGCGGAGCATGCACCAGGCCCCGGGTTCAATCCCCCAAAACAAAACGAACCTCCAAAAGCCGCCTCCAGGCTTCAGATCCCTAGGCATGGAGAGAGCCAGTGGTCACTCCCCAGCCCTCCTCGTGCTCTGTTCCTGCCCATACCTTAGGGTGTCACATTCCTGCCTGACACTTGCCACTGCCTGGTCTTCCTCGTGCCCCACACCCATTTCCTGTCCTAGTAAGCCAGATCCAGGAACCCTCTTAATGGGACCAAGCAAATAGCCATTATTAAAATAATGTGACTATATAGTCCCAAATGTATGCATTTAAAGCAAAAATAAAAACCTGGAAGCTATAGAACTGGGTTTAGTACTGGAACTGTCATTGGTCTTTTTGCTTACAAAGGAAGATATGACGTTTCTCCAAGTACCTGTATTATAAGGGAGATTTTCAATTCTGTGCAATCTTCCATTGTTGAACAGACCAGCATTTATAATTTACAGGTTATTTATTCAACCTTCAAATCCTTGTGGGTTCTTTTTTTTTTTTTTTTTTTTTTTTTTTTTTTGGGTGTTTGTGTGGTGCTGGGGATCAAACTCAGGGCCTTGTGCATGCTAGGCAAGTGTTCTACCACTGAGCTCTACCCCCAACCCCTTGTTTTAATATAATAAAAGGCAAGTTGAAATTTGGGGCGTAAGGAAGGTTAGTATAGCGTCAGTACGATGGTAAGAATGCAGGAAGTTTGCTGGGTATGGTAGTGCATGCCTGTAATCTCAGTGGCTTGGGAGGTCGAGGCAGGAGGATCATCAGTGCGAAACCAACCTCTGCAATTTAGCAAGGACCTAAGCAACTCAGTGAGACCCTGTCTCTAAATAAAATACAGGAAAAGGGCTGGGATGTGGCTCAGCGGTTAAGTGTCCCTGGGTTCAATCCTTGCTACCCCTTTACCCCCCCCCCCCAAAATATGCAAGAAGCTGTCTTTACAGTTCCCAGTACTATGTGTGGGAAACATTTATTGACCAGTAACTAAATCTCATGATGAAGACGAAAGATGTGCAACCTTAGAAGTATCTTCCCTGAAAGTTTTCTGCAGACATTCGAACATCCATCCTACAAAGGACTCTGAAGTTCTGGACAGATCCTTTTGAACATGGCTGCAGCCCATCTTTGGGAACTGTGCCTTCCAGAAGATGGATGGTAATTCCAACGCCAGCTGCATTTTAAGAGATTTATTGTGTGATTAAGTTTTATTTGTCCTCTCTAAAATTTTTATTCAGTGCAGAATTTCTCTCAGTGCTACTTTAGAATTGTTTGTTGTTCTGTCTGGTCTTCCCCTCCAAATTTAGTGGAAAGGGAGCTTATTTCTGTCATAAGAACTTGCGAAGACATTTGGGGAGGATTTCATAATTAAAGAATGTATTTGACTTCCTGCCGGGCATGGTTGTGTACGCCTGTAATCCCAGCGGCTCAGGAGGCTGAGGCAGGAGGATCTCAAGTTCAAAGCCAGTCTCAGCAAAAAGCGAGGCGCTGAGCAACTCAGTGAGACCCTGTCTGTAAATAAAATACAAAATAGGGCTGGGGAGGTGGCTCCGTGGTCAAGTGCCCAGGTTTAATTCCTGGTGTCCAAAAAAAAAAAGTATTTTACTTCCTTCAGGAATCAACCCCTCTTGACTCTGAATTGTCAGTGTTTTATTATTAAGCACTGTATTCTTGTTTGAGATTTATAGGAAATGAATGTGCTGGAGCAGATGTACTCCAGGAATATATCTCTGGGCAACTTTCCCTTTGAGATCTTTCCTATTCTCAGTTGCTACAACAGTATTAATTGTTCTGGGCTTTTAAAAGTAACAGCTTTATTCAGGTGTGGTTCACCTGCCATATGATTCATCATTAAGCATGTAATGCAGAGGTTTGGAGCACAGTTACAGTGATGGGCAACCACTGTCAACATCGATTCTAGGACATTCTCAGCCTCAAAGGAAATCCGGTGCCCTTCAGCCGTCACTCCCGTGCTGTGTGTTTGCCCATCTGGACATTTCACATAAATGGAACTGTATGAGATGTGACTGTGTGTGCCTGGCTTCTTTCATTTAGTGCCACATTTGCCAGATACATTCATCTAGGACTTCACCTCTTTTCCTTTGGGGAGGCTGAGGTTTGAACCCGGGGCCTTGTGCACGTTCAGCACACGCTCCACCACTTTGCTACACCCGAAGCCCATTTCTTTTTAGTTGCTGAATAATATTCCATTGAATAGCTTTTTCCCACATTTTATTTCTTCAAGCATGGGTTGATAGACATGGGTAATGCTTTCCCTTTTGGGTGGTTATGAGTAACACTGGCAGGAACATGGGTGTGCAAATTCTGTGTGGGCATGTTCTCACTTCTCTTGGGTATTTAGGAGTGGAATTTCTGGGTTATATGTTAACTCTTCTTTTAACCTTTGGAGGACCTATCAGGCTAGTTTCCAAAGCAGGTGCACCTTTTGACATTGTAACCTGCTGGATATGAGTCTTCAGGGTCTGTATCAATTTCACTTGTTCTCTGCCCTTGGTGGTGTCTTATTGTGGTTTTCTTTTCTGGTATTGGGGATTCAACCCAGGGGCAGGCAGTTTATCACGTCCCCAGGACTTTTTTGTTATTTGAAGACAGGGCCTCACTAACTTGCTTAGGGCCTCAATAAATTGCTGAAGCTGGCCTCCTACTTGCAATCCTCCTGCCTCAGCCATCCAAGCCCCTGGGATTACAGGCGTGCACAGGTACACCTGGCTCTGTTGCAGTTTTGATTTGCACTTCCCTGATGCTGATAATACTCGTGCAGTTTGTTTTTAGTAAAGTAGAATTCTGAAATTCTTATACACAGAAGTAAAACCAAGAAATTAAATACAAATCCTGAAATGAGTGCATGTAGAACAAATGCCAGAATGAATCCACACAAACATTATGCCCCCTTGGCAATTGAAAACGTGCTTTTCTGGCCTCCAAGTGACCATTCCTACATCCCTGATTTAAAAGTAGTAGTAGTATTTTTTGTGGTGTTGGGGGATGGGCCCCAGGGCCTCATGCATCCTAGGCAAGCACTGTACCCCTGATCTACACCCCACATCTCCAGCACTTTCTATTTTGCTTTGATACAGGGCTTCTCTAAGTTGCTGAGGCTGGCCTTGAACTTGGCAATCCTCCTGCCTCAGCCTCCCAAGGTGCTGGAATTGCAGGCATGCACCACACTGCACCTGGCTGCTTCTTTGGTTTCTTCAACTAGAATATTTTCCCTGGGATTTATTTTTATGAGGAGTCTGGGCCACTCATCTTGCATAGTAAATTTTTCAGATTTGTTTTTCTTGATTCAAGCTGAACATTCTTAGTGGGAATACCAACTTGGTGATGTTGTATCATCACATCAGGAATCGGAACCTGGTTATTAAAGATGCTGAGTTTGGTACAGTTATTTTTTTTTAATTAAAATCTTTTTTATTTTCACAGACTGCATTTTGATTCATTGTACACAAATGGGGTACAACTTTTCATTTCTGTGGTTGTACAGATGTAGATTCACAACATTCATGTAATCATACATATACATAGGGTAATACTGTCTGTTTCATTCTACTATCTTTCTGTCCCCCACCCTCTCCCACCCCATTTTCCTCTACACCATCCAAAGTTCCTTTATTCTTCTCATCCCTCCACCACCCACCCTCCTTATATATTGTCATGCACTTATTAGAAAAAACATTTGGCCTTTGGTTTTTTGGGCTTGGCCTATTTCACTTAGCATATTTTCCAACTTCATCCATTTACCTGCAAATGCCATAATTTCATTCTTCTTTATGGCTGAGTAATATTCCATCATGTATATATACCACAGTTTCTTTATCCATTCATCAGTTGAAGGGTATCTAGGTTGGTTCCACAATCTAGCTATTGTGAATTGAGCTGGTTATTTTTGATGCCAATGTGGTAGCATTCATTGATAATACTCCCTGAAATCATTGCAAAATGGTGATTTTTCTCTCTTTTGTTGCAATGCTGGGATGAACCCAGGGCCTAGAGTGTACCAGGCAAGTGCTCTATGCACCCCTGAGCTCTGCCCCAGCCTTCCTCTCTTGATCCCTTGCATGTCTGCACCTGGCACCCTTTTGTTATGGGTGAGCTTTTCCTTTTTTTTGGCCCTCTGTTCTCCTTAAAATTAAAAAAATATTTTTCCCAACCATAAGGTTATGAACAAATTTCCGATTTCTATTTTAAACTTACCTCCAGGAAAGAGACCTCCAGCAGGTCAGTTCAGAGACCCTCGCGGTAGGGACATGTCATAGACAAAGAGAACGTCTGGCTCGTTATTGTTAGGTTGGAAGAACGGGGTCAAGATGGGGACCTCTCGGTTCCCGAGGCTTGCTGGGCGGGGGTGGCTGATGGTGGGGAGGTGGAGAGGGTGGGGCATCAGGGAAGAGAGTTCTAGAATATCAGATCTTTGTTTTTGCAGTGCTGGGGATTGAACCTGTGTTCTCTACCCCCGAGCTCACCCAGACCTGTTCATTTTTTTATTTTGAGATGGGGTCTTGCTAGCGTTGAATTTGAGATCCTCCTGCCTTATCCTCCGAAGTAGCTGGGATTACAGACCCTCTCCTGCCTTAGAATGATAGATCTTAATGTCACTAAAGTGTATCAGAAGTATTCGCTCAGGAATGTTTTCCTGAAGGAAGTTGTAGATTATATGACGTGAAAAAAGAAAAGTTCTGTCCCTGAGCAGGTGGGGATCTTTAAGTGTCAGGAAAGTAGAAAGTATGGAATATATTCAAAAGGAAAAGAAAAGAAAAAAAGAAAAAAACCAGCTGTGAAGCATCAAGTTAACACACCTAATCACTCTTGTGTGTCCTTAGAAACAAGGAATGTGGGTTGGGGTGAAGCTCAGTGGTACTTAGTCTGCCAGAGGCCCTGGGTTCCATCCTCTGTACCACAAAAGAAGACAAGAAAAAAGTGATATTTGTGACCTGGTGCCAATTGACCAATTTTAGGCATTTCGGATTTTTTTTTTTTTCTTTTTCCATAAACACTCAGGTTCATAGAATCGATGCCGGAAATGCAGGGGAGAGGGCCGGGGTCGTGGTTCAGTGGTAGAGCACTTGCCTGGCTTGTGTGAGCCACGGGGTTCGATCCTCAGCACCGCATATAAATAAATAAATAAAGCAAAGCGATTGTGTTCATCCACAACTAAAACCATTTTTTTTTTTAGTATGGAGGGGAGGATTCTCTGCCAGTTCTTTCAAACCCTTTTGTTGTCACGTGTGGCCCCGTGATGACACTTGTTGTTATATTGTTTTGTGTCCCCCGCAGGGATGCCACAGAGCCCTTCCCAGCTCCGAGCTGGCTGTGTCTGGGCCACATGTGAAGGCTGGGGCGGGCAGGCGGCCCTTGGGTTCAGGGTTTGAGGCTGCTGGTGTCCTTTGCTCCCAGGGTGTGGCACCCCTGGAGTAACAGATGCTTGAGGCATTTGGGGCGAGGCTGGGGGTGTGACCGTGGGAGAGCGCTGGTCAGCGCAGGGCTCTGGTTCAGCCCCAGCCCTGGGGAGAAAGGAATTTTTTTTTTTTTTTATTGTACATATATTTTCTATTGTTTATTTTTATTTATTTTTAATTTTTAGTTCTTTTTCAATATACATGACAGTAGAAAGAATATTTTGACATACTACATGGAGTACAACTTTTTCTGATTAGGATCCCATTCTGTGGTTGAAGGTGATGTGAACTACCCTGGTTGTGTATTCATATACGAACACAGGAAAGTCACCTCGGATTCATTCCACTGTCCTGCCCATTCCCACCCCTCCCTTCCCTTCGTTCCCCTTTGTCTAATCCGATGAACTTCTATTCTACCTCACCCACTTATTGTGTGAACATCCGCATATCAGAGAGAACATTCCGTCTTTGCTTTTTTTGGGATTGGCTTATTTCACTTAGCATGAGAGTCTCCAGTTCCATTCATTTGCTGGCAAACACCATGATTCCATTCTTCTTTATGGCCGAGTAATATTCCATTGTATATATACACCACATTTTCTAAATTCATTTGTCGAAGGGCATCTAGGTTGGTTCCATAGCTTGGCTATTGTGAATTGAGCTGCTATAAACATTGATGGGGCGGCATCACTATAGTATGCTGATTTTAAGTCCTTTGGGTATATACTGAGGAGTGGGATAACTGGGTCAAATGGTGGTTCCATTCCAAGTTTTCCAGAGCAAATTGGTGCAATTTTCCACCAGCAATGTATGAGTGTACGTGGCGACAAGGAATTTTGGTCTACATTTTATGTCCAGAGAAAAGGGAAAAAGCCTGTTGAAAAATGGAATTGTGGAAAACAAATTAACTCTCCAACCAGGGGTCACACAGAACAGCCCATGTGAGCCTTCCCTCCGTCCGGGGTGGGAGGGGACATCGCAGTTCTAAAGCTTGTATTTTGTTGGGGAAGGCACAGGAATCATTTGTTAGCAAGTCTATTTTTCACAGGACTTTATACATTTATATTGATGTAGGAATTTGAATGTTAAAACTGAGACGTTGACTCTAACATTATTGCTGGAAGGAGTACATCTTTATAGGATTATTCTCCTGCCATCTGCTGTCACCTGGGCAGACCACCTGCACACCTCATTTTCTTCCCCTAAAATGTTTGGCTCACCTTCCTAGTTGTACATTTGCATTTTCCACTCTAGTGTGGGACTGCAGAAAGGCTGTTTAAGTTTTTGTGAAATGGATTTATGTAGATTAAATCAGTAGGATACCTGGTCATGTGGACAGTTCTTACTATCTAGATGTGGACTGTGGTTTTCTTTTCTGTGGTTCCAAGGATCAAACCCAGGGTATCATGCATGCTAGGCACACGCTCTCTTGTTGAGCTACACCCTCAGCCCTTTTTAGTTTTTGTTTTGAGATAGGGTCTTGCTGAGTTGCCCAGGTTGGCCTTGAACTTGAGATCCTCCTGCATCAGCCCCCGCCCCCCACCCCAGTCGCTGGGATTCCAGGTGATCACCACCATGCCTGCCCGTCTCACTTGAACTGGTTTTAATCCCTTAGTATTTGTGTTTGTAGGGAGAAAATGACTGGTAAATGAATCTTAGGCCGAACTTAATTGTTAATTGGCAATACCACCCGCCATTTGCTTGCTTGGTCTAAAATTTTTAATTAATAAATGGGTCAGAATGAAATTTTGTGTATAAACTTACTTTGGGTAGTATTGAGCCTAGAGAGATCGTGTAATACAATTTTCAGTGCAGAACAATAAATCTTGTTTTTAAAAACCTTTCCATGTTCCAGGTATCTTAAAAAAAAAAAAAAAGTTGGATGTTACAAAGCTAAAACTGCAAAAGTTAATTGTTTTAATAGCATGGTGTACCAGAGGTTGTAGTTACTGTTGCGAGTGCTTTAGTAGAGCCAGAAATGAGCTCAGCCATGAGACTCTTCCCTGTAAGAATTTGCTTCATGTTTGAAGGAGATTAATAAGACATTTCCGTGGGTGCCAATGCATTTGATTGCATGTTTATATTTTTCTGCTTAGGGCTCTAGGAAAACTGAGAGAGGATGGCTCAGTAAACTGATTGCTTAGTCAGCAGCCCTGGCTGTGGAGAGCGTGCAGAATTCCGCTCCAGCCCAGCGCTGCTGGGCTTCACTGAGGTGCAGTCCCCTGATGGACAGAGCTTCCTGGAGCCCTGCACCAAGAAGCCAGCGCACCTGGGCGTGGCTCCAGGAACCCAGCACGCCAGGAGTGCTGCGATTGGAGGAAGCTTCTTTATTTCTCTTTGTTCCCCTTGGAAATCATTGATTGCTCTATTACAGCTGTATTTTTTTTTTTTTTTTGTACCAGGGATTGAACTCAGGGGCACCTGACCACTGAGCCACATCCCCAGTCCAATTTTGTATTTTCTTTAGAGACACGGTCGTCTCAGGGAGTTGCTTATTAACACCTTGCTTTTGCTGAGGCTGGCTTTGAACTCTCCATCCTCCTGTCTCAGCCTCCTGAGCCACTGGGATGACAGGCGTGGGCCCCCAAGCCCGGAGATCATGTGCTTTTATGAAGGATTTAGGAAGCTCATTGGTGACTTTGTACCCTTCTATTGATTTATCTGTTAAGTAATAAGAATTCAAGAGGAACTGTCTTTTTTAAAAATACTGTCCTTTCTGGGATGATAAGGCAGGGCTGAGTATTTGTTGGCAGTTTTGAGGGTGGAATTCTTTGTGTTTTCCCATGGGTGTGTACTGCACTGAAATGGTTTAAATCAAATCTTGCTCTTGGTCATTTGAAGGAAACAAACATCCAAAACCAAATGCAACCTCTACAGTTTTGCAGACACAGGAGACAGTGCGTCCGGGGTGATTACTTCCGCAGCTGTTTAAAGGTGGGTCCGGTACCCGGGATCCAAATTTCCATCGTAGCAGAGGGAGATATTGAGCAATTGATGAGGCTGCAAGAAATGTTTGTCAGTTATGAATGTG
The DNA here is from genome assembly GCF_902686455.1 of Sciurus vulgaris. Taxonomy (NCBI): domain Eukaryota; kingdom Metazoa; phylum Chordata; class Mammalia; order Rodentia; family Sciuridae; genus Sciurus; species Sciurus vulgaris. Next base: position 15,498,016 of record NC_136467.1, on the reverse strand, counting down.
ACACGGGCTGGAAGGCCTTCTACAGCAGTATGCGTGTTTCTGATTTAGAAGAAAACCTGGATTTTCTCTTTTTTGGAGTGCGCAGCATTCCCATGATAGCCACACCCAGATGGAGAACAATTGGTTTCTGGATCTGCCCTGTTTAAGAAGAGTTTTTAAAATTAGAAATGGTGGGAAAGGGAACTTATATCGAAATGTCCTAAACACTCAGGTGTTTACAAACACCTGAACTTTGTAAAACTGAAAAAATTGAAATAATACATGTTGATTTTCTTTTTTTTCAAAATTTGATTCTTTTTTTTTTTTAATATTTTTTTAGTTGCCAATGGACCTTTATTTTACTTATTTGTATGTGGTGCTGAGGCTTGAACTCAGCGCCTCACACATGCGAGGCAAGCGCTCTACCACTGAGCTACAACCCCAGCCCAAAATTTGATTCTTGGTAAATGATAGGTGATCAACAAATATTTATTGAATGAGTTAAGTGTTAAATCTTAGAAGTTACCTGTTTTCCTTAACAGAACGAGCCAGTTTAAACTTGCAAGTAGACTAGTGTCCCCTATTTAACCGTTTTCTTTGGTGTATTATATTTTAATCTTGCTTTTCATTTAGTTTTTTAGTTTTTCCCTTTTCTTTTCTTTTTTTCTTTCTTTTTCACTAGGGATTGAACCCAGGGCCATGCTAGGCAAGTGCTCTCTCTCTGAGTTGCACTCCAGGTCCATAATAATAAATGAAGCATAAATCACTGAAATATATAAAGCATGTTATACTTCCCATTTCAGGTCCTTAGGGAATAGCTGGATGTGTGTGCTCATTTTTTTTTCCCCCCAGCAGGGAAAAAAACATTTCTATTTTTCTTACTACTATGGGAGAGAAATAATAAAATTTACCTGTCTTCCATATTATTTAAAATCCACAGTGATGAAAATGTGTCACTTAAGAGAGTACTTGAGATTTTCGTGGATTAGTTTCATATTAACTTCTGTGTTGAAGGTCTTTGGTCTCTAGTATAGTAATGTCGGTAGGCTTCAAATGAGGGAGAATCTGGGTCCAATCTTTTGTCATCAAAAAACTGTGGTGTCAGGAGTTGGGTTGGAGTCTGGTTTCCTGACAAGCTCTTTTGACTTTTGGAAGTAATTTCTCTGTAGCAGTGTTACCGGTGCAGCAGCTAACAAGGTCGTTTCTAGCTCATGACTTTGCTGGAACGGCGGATGGCAAAGTAAAAAAGTGTTGTGGTAAAGTGAAAGTGTTCTTGGTCAAAACTTCACTCCGTTTTATTTTGTAAATTCCTTGAATAGATTTTTCAGTGCACGGTTCTAATGGATTTGACATTGATGGCAACAAGGAGTCAGTGCTGCCTGTACCATTTCAGCAGCCTCCAGGGCACCGCCCTGAGTCTTATTCTGACTCAGGAAGGTCTCATCACACTTGTGTTTTAGAAGACTGTACTCCCTGCTCTTTCTTAGCAGAGTGTTATTGTAAAAAAAAAAAAAAGTGAGCTGGGTGGGGTCATGCACTCCTGGAATCCCAGTGACTTGGGAGGCTGAGGCAGGAGATCACAAGTTCAAAGCCAGCCTCAGCAACTTAGAGAGGCCCTAAGCAAGTTAGTGAGACCTTGTCTAAAATAAAAAAATAACAAGAACTGGGGAGGTAGACCGGCGTAGAGTGTCCCTGGGTTCAATGACCAATACCACAAAAACACAAACCCCACAGTTATAAAATCATACATAATTATTGTGAAAACACCACCCATCACAAAAGAGGGACAGTTTCTCCCTCCTCCGTCTCGTTACTTTATCTTTTGTGTCTTTTACTTACTTGGGGTACTGGAGATTGAACTCAGGGGTGTTCTATCACTGAGCTACATCTCCAGCCCCCTTTGTTTTTTATTTTGAGGCAGGGTCTTACTAAATTGCTGAGACTGGCCTTGAACTTGTGATCCTCCTGCCTCAGCCCCATGAGTCCCTGGGATTATAGTTGGGTACTACCCTGCCTGACTCTTCTGAAATTAAAAAAAAAAATAAACACACACAAACACATCCTCTCTGCTTTCAGAAATATACGTATAGGTTAATAACGTTCTTCAACTTGCTTTCTACCCTCTGGGTCTGTATATACATACTTGGCTCAAAACTTAACAGCTGCTTCTTCAAACACGTGGATACACCCAGTGAATTTAACCAGTTCTTTTCCTGATCAGTGTTTAGGTTGACGCTCTTGTTTTGCTATTATACAAAATGCTGACGTGAACACCCTTTTGTACATAATATATACATTTAACTCTATAAGATGCAAATTATATATATCAACTTGCTCAGGCACCTCTGCCAGCCTATTGCCTGAGAAAGGAATTACCCACATGCCCAGTTTTTTCTATCTGGTAAATTTCTTGTTACCCAGGAATGAATTTGGTTTCAGAGCATGCCAGATGCATTTAGCTTTCAGTGGCTCTCAACACCCCTGCATAAACATGCGGGACAGTTCACAGATCTGGACATCATCCATGCTCAGTGGCCACACTAAGTGTCCTCAAGTACCTTTTCCTCTTCCTGTATGCGCTGCCACAGCGGGCACTCTCTTCTATTTTCTATTCAAGACATGACAATGTCGGATGCTTTGCAATGATCTAATATTAGATAATAGCTCCCTACACCATTTTGGCAGTCATTTCATGAGCGTAAGAATTTTCACCAAGTTGCCATTAGCCCGAAACTCTCCTGTTTTGCTTTTATCTGTAGAATTACCATTCCTTATTTGCATGTAATTTAAAAAACACACAATAGCTAGCGACAGCCAGCGAGGCCACTGTTTTCATTTGCTAGTGAACACGCTGGCAGCTTTTTCCCATTCTGCAGGAGGTGGCCTTGCTTCGTGCCTTCTCCTGGAATCCTCAGGGTAAACATCCAGGCACAGGAGAAGGGGCTTGTGTTTGGCAGTCAGGTTGTGGATGGAATCCTGAGCCAGTGTCACTTAGCTTGGAGGTGACTGGATGTGTGCGTCTCCCTCTGCAGACTGCACAGAGGGATGCTGTAGTAATGTCTTTACAGTGTGCACTAATGTGGATGCTGCTGGGCATGAATGAGTATTCAGACTCCTGGCACCAGAACATCCCTGATGTTGGTAGTATCGTCCTTGACAGGTGCGGGATGGTGTCCCAAGTTTACTTTGCATTTATATTGATTAAAACTTATTAACATCATTTCCTGTGTTTTTTCCCCTTTTTTTACTTTTTTTTTTTTTTTTAACTGTTACATTCCCTTCTTATTTTTTTAATTTTTATTTTGAGACAGGGTCTGGCTAAGTTGCAGACTGACCTCAAACTTTTCATCCTCCTCCCCTGAGTAGCTGGGATTACAGGTGTGGACCATCGTGCCCCACCAAGATGAGTGAATCTTGAAGTTCTTTTTTGCAATAACTTCTCCAGTTATAGCCCGTTGGCTTAGAAAACAATTGATTTCATGCAAAAAAGGAGGGGGCCTCAAGTAAGGAGAAAAGAAACGTATTCAAAGTTTTATAGTCTGTCATTTGGTTGAGTTGTGGAGACAGAGGGAAGTTGTTTGTATAGTCTATGTGATGAAGAAAATCAAATAATTGTCCAGTTTCTAAAGATAATTCTTACATGCTGTGATCTTAAAGTTTCTAAAGGTAATTCTTATATGCTGTTAGTTAGCATTTGATCCAGAAAGAGCAAAGCCTTTGTGAACTGCTCTATACTCTATAGTCTGGCCCTCTTCTGGAGGTGACAATTTTATTTATTTGGTCATTTATTTTGTGGTACTGGGGATTGAACCAAGGGGCATTCTACCACTGAACTACATCCTGAGCCTTTTTTTTTTTTAACTTCGAGGCAGGGTCTTGCCAAGCTGCCCAGGCTGTCTTTGAACTTTTGATCGTCCTGCCTCAGTCTCCTGAGTGGGTAGGGTTACAGGTGTACACCACTGTGCCCAGCAAAGAGGTGATTATTTTTTAAAACATACAAACCAATTTTGAGAATGTGTCAATACTAGGTCATTTGTTTAGGGACAACCATTTCCCTCAGAGAAGCAAGCTTGCTTTAGAAGAGCATTGAGCTGAAAGGGTTTTGTTCATATTTCAGACAGCAGGGAAGGTGGTACCTGCCTGCTCGTCTCTGTCCCCTTACTGCACAAATGTGTTCTCCTTTGCTTGCGTTGAGGTTCAAGGTCCACAGCAGCAGGGGCAGGCATTTCCCAGGAGCCCACGCTACTCCTGAGAGGTCACCGACCTGGCTTGCACAATTAAACAACAGAACGCAGGACAGCCAGCTCTCCCTTTAGACCTCAGATGTGAGCACTGGAGCTGGTCTCCCTAGCAGTTAAAATGCATCCATCTTGAAATCATTGTTTGCTCACAGACCTTGAGCCAAGTAATCAAGGAAGGAGCCATTTCCATTGAGATGGCTATGGTTATTTAAGCCTGTGTGGACTAAAACAAATCATTTTCTATTCCTTGTCTACCACCGGGAAGCAGAGCAGAGGACCTGCCCCCGCTTTACTGAATCCTGTGATTCTGAGGAGCTTAGTCTTCAGAGCTCGAGAGCTCAGGCCTTGCATAAAGTAAAGAAGTCAAGAAGAACAAAAAATCACCAGGTGTGTGGTGACTTGGTACTGAGGCAGGAGGGTCACAAATTTGAGGCCAGCATGAGCAACTTAGCAAGACCCCCATCCCAAAATAAAGTAAAAAGGGCCCGGGTGGAACTCAGTGGTAGAGCATCCCTGGGTCAATCCCAGCACCACTAAAGAAGACACAAAGTCACTGCTGTTCACTTGGCACAGCAGTGAACACAGCTGTTAGGGTGGTAGGGATGTGGGGGTCGAGACATTTTAAACCACAGGTGGTAAAATAAGTGAAGTGCTCATCTCAAGCTGATAGCATTATAAGGACTTCAAAGAAGTCCTGAAATGCTCGATTCATATTTTCTGGGGTCTGGGGTGCATCTGAATTGCTCCTCACTCCTCCCCACCCCTGTTCCTTTCCTATGCAGAAGTAAAAACAGCTTTTGGAGAACAGTGAATTTCTCCCTAACCAATGTCTTCTGCTTCCTAAATCCAGGTGAGAGTCCCTGGGTGTGTTTCTGTGGGGAGTGAGGCCTGACCTGTGTTCACTGTGCTACTGAGAAAGCTAAAAATTAGGGTATTAATGGCATCCCTGGGTGTTCTCTGCAATAGCTGGCAGCTCTAAAAGCTTCTTTGACAACGGTAACTTATGATTTATAAATAAGGCTAATGGATTCCTTTTTCTAATGGAAAATGCCCTTGTATAAGACCATTTAGGTTCAAGTCATAATTAAGTACCTACTGCAAGTATTTGCTTGTGTGGGTTTATCTGTCTCTCCTTTTATTTTTTTAAAATTCACAACAAAGGGGGTGGTGTAGCTCAGTGGTAGAGCACTTGCTTAGCGTGAGCAAGGCCCAGGGCTTGATCCCCAGTGCTGCAAATCGAAAAAATTTTTCTGTAAATTTGTGACAAATTCCTAATAACCGGACTCTTTCAAAAACATGCGTGTGTATATGTGTGTGTGTTCGAGTGTGTGTGTGCGTGCGTGTGTGTGTGTGTTCGAGTGTGCGTGTGTGCGTGCTTGTGTGTGTATGTGTTGTTTTGTTTTTTTGTACTGGGGATCGAATTCAAGCACTTTACCATTTAGCCATATCTCCAGCCTTTTCTTATTTTTCTTTTTGAAACAGGGTCTCACTAAGTTTTCTAGGGCCTTGCCGAGTTGCCCAGGCTGGCCTTGAATTTGTGATCCTCCCCCTCAGGCCCCTGAGTTGCCAGGTTTGCAGGCCTGTGCCACCTCACCCAGCTTTTAGAAACATCTGTGAGACACCAGTGGCAAGTTCACAGTGATCGTATCTCTCCAGCAAAACTGACACCGGCCAGCCCTTAAATCGGGATGGAGAGATACAAGTTGAGATTCCCCTCCCTCTGGTGACAGAAGTTTCTGACAGTAGCTTTCCAGGCCTCTGTGAATTGGTTGTACTTGGCTGGACTGTGATTGCATTTTAAATTATGCAGCACTTTCTAGAGCATTTGCTTATGTGTTAGTGAATATTCAGACTGGCCTGTGTATCTCAGATGCAAAGGTCTGAGGGGATAGATTTAGTACCAAATGACAAGGTCAGAAGTCAAAAGCCCATCTTGTTGGCAGTCAGTACCTTTCTGTGGGGCTTTTCCTCTCGTTTGATGTCGGTTTCTGTAGGAATGCACTTCCTTTTCCCTCACGTAGAGTCATGTCCTTTGGTGAAGGGTCCTGTATGTGGACTCTGTTTCCTTCAGTAATTTTTTAAAAACCAGGAAAGTGAGACAAAAGGAGCCAGAGCTGCCATTTTTACAAGTAGAGGCCTCTCTCTTGGGACGTCTGAACCATCAGCCTGGCCTGCAGGGGCCAGGAAGCACCTGGCTGCTGGATACCGAGGGGCCCGGGTAGCGGGTGGGGCTTCCCAGACGTCACTTTTGCTCACGAAGTTTTCACAACGGCCTTGACTTCCGCCTCACTCTGTGGAAAGGCCGAGAGGTGCCTGGTGCAGACGCTTGTCCTTAACCTGGTGTGGTTCTCTAGGTCTTGGGTAACTCGAGGGCCGGCCCGGCTGTGGCTGGCATGTGTCTTGGTGCTGTCTTACCACGCTGCCACCTGTTCAGAAGGCGAGAACAGAGGCATCTGAACAGGATGGTTTGGGGGCTTCCTGTTGAGACAGAAGAAATGTACTGACCAACATCAATCTGTCGTTAGAACAGTCAGGAGGGATGGAAGAATTATCTTTTCGCACATATCAGTCCCTGCTCTGCTGAGTTCAAGTGCCTGGATGAAGGCCAGGGGCGGGAGGGTCTGGGATGGGAAAGGCTGTCCTCGCTGTGCCCCGATCGGGAGGGCTGGACGGCGAGGGGGCATCCCGTGGTCTCCGTGGTGGTCCAGGCCCCAGGCTGGACTAAGTGAGAAGCGCCTGCTGTCACTGTTCCTTCCGGGGCATCCCTCACGCAGCTGGGCAGTGCCTTCTGCGCTTGCGCCTCTGCTCTGTCCAGTGCTCCTGGAGGAGACCCCAGGCCGAGCAGACTGGCCCTGGCGGGGAGACCTCAGAGTTCTGTTGGGCTTCATAGGTTTGTCCTTGTCTCCAGGGCTCCACCGCCTCCTTCTGCTGCTGCCCGTGGAGGGGTCCCGACCTCCACAAGTTGTTTCTTTTTTTTTAAAGCCTTTCTTTACTCCTCCCGCTCCAGTCCCCAGAGTTACCCCCTCCTGTGAACTTACTGCACAGAGACTTTCTGATTTACGTTCCTTTGGGTGCTGGTTTCCAGTTGCTGCAAACGGCTCAATCCCCTGTCTCATTCTCTGCCAGGCTTCTTTGGTTGGTCTCCTGCCTCTGAGACTGGTCCTGCCTGTTGGATCCCCTGGGAACCTTAAATCTAGGAATGTTCCTTTTCAGGAGATTCTGGTCGAAATGGGTTGGGATGTGGCCACAGCAACCCTGCAAAGCATTGGTCACCATTTTATAGGTAAAGAAACTGAGGCCCAGAGGATGAGAAGTTTGCTTCCAGATCTCACTCTAACAAGTGGCCATGGCAGGATTCCCTCCCCTCCAGCCTATTCACTGCAGGGCACTAAGCTGGACCTGGAGAAGCTTGCTTTAAGAGTGGCTCGGGAGGCTGGGGCACGAGGATTGCCAGTTCAAAGCCAGCCTCAGCAATTTAGTGAGGCCCTAAGCAACTCAGTGAGACCCTGTCTCTAAATAAAATGTAAAAAAGAACAGGGGGTGTGGCTCAGTGGTTAAACGCCCCTAGGTTCAATCCCCGGTACCAAAAAAAAAAAAAAAAAAAAAAGTCTGTGGAAGGCCACTTCCTGCCTCTGTGAATCTGTGCACCCCAGGCTGAGGAAGAGTCCATGTTTCCTCCGACCAAAGTGAGAACACCGGCCGAGCCCCGGCAGCGGTAGGACTGGCTTAGGCCACCTTTATTTTGGTATGCAGCAGTCCTTTGGATTATGCAGAGCACGCAGCCATGCATACCTGTCAGAACCTCCATCTCAATTTATCATTGTAATTTTGCTGTTAACCATCCACAAACCCTAAGTGGATTCACCAAGACAGCATCTTCAAATCCATTATCAGAGCGAAATGTTTAATGACTTTTTAAAATAATCCACGTGATGGTGTACAGGAAACTTTCTTTGGTTTTTTCACCAATAGGGAGGTCTTTCTTTGAGTCCCCTGGGGTGGCTTAACATAGCTCTCTTGGCCAGCTGCTCCCCCTCCCTCTTGCTGCTGCCTCCTCCTACCTACTACAGCCAGGGGACATTCCGGCAGCGGACCCCCTCCCCCCTGCGCTCAGCAGGCTTCAGAAAGAAGCAGGCAAGGCAGAGACATTTAATCAATTGGAAAGTGGTTTAGAATCCAGCCTGGGAAGCAGTAAGAGGCTCTTTAGCATCCCCAGCACGGTTCCTCATGGATCCGCAATTTGCTGCTTTTTTATTCTGCACCTTAAGTTTTTCGGTGACTGTGCATAGTCCTATCACCTGAGGAGGGCCTTGCAAATCCAGTGCATGCTATGGAAAACAAGACAGGCAGTTTTGTTTGTTCATTTTCCTTTTTTCAATCAGAATGGAACATAGACTTTGAAGTGAAGCAGCAAAGGGGTGATCAATAAATTGTTTCTAACTGAATTTAGAAAAAAAAAATCAGCAATCCTTTTTAACAGTGATTTGCATACTGACAGTGGGCCGCATTTCACTTTGACAGTGCTCTGTGATCCTCTTAACCAAATGATGTGTTGCCTGTGTTGGGACAAACTGCCAATCCCCTGTCCCTACATGGCAGTTGTCCACGTGGTAAGGAACCTACGGAAGGTGGTGATTCCTACCGCCTTGGGCTGCTTCAGGTGAACCCACATGTGGACATCCTTCTCAACACGGGAGAAAAGCTTTTTGTCGCAGACCTCGTTTCTGCCTCTTGGACAGCTCTGCCTTCTCTCCTGTAAACAGGCGATGGTTACAGTTTGGGCACTGTATATTTTCCCTATCTGACTCCCTCCATGGTGATGTTTCTGATACTGGCATCTGAGGACCATCCCTTTGATTAAAAGTAATGCTAGCATCTAAAATGTTTTTGAACTTTAAGATCTAAACTTCACTTGATGATAATGGTCTTCTCCTTTGTCGAAACTGTTTATCTTAAGGCTAAGAAACGATTTGGATTTTCTGTGGCAGGCAGTGGATTTCAAAACACATTTTGTAATGAAATTTCCTAAGCAAGGATGTGATGTAATTATTTTACTATCAAGTGGCAGACCCCTTAGAGAGAAGCCGCCACTTGACGGGAGAGTAATTACTTGAGTATGATATGGTGTGTAGGAGTTAAGTGGGAATTGGGATCTTGACTTCCATATCTGCTCTAAATAAAACCTAGTGCGAATTCCCTGGTGCAGGACTCAGAAGAAACCAGGTGTGAGAATCACCAGAACTGTCGGAAGTGTCTCAGAACACCAATTTGTGCTTCGAGGCGACTCCTTTTTGCTATCCTAGCTCTTCACAGCAATATTTTGCTTATTTTGGGTTTGGGATGCATGATGGCAGGTAATCAGCCCTGGGTGCTTTATAGTTCGTTAAAGCTCAGGAGGGCAGAGGACTGACTTTAGACTCTCCTGATGAGGTCATGGCACTAGAACATTGAGCTCTAGGGGTTTGTTCTCGGTTCTCTGTAACTTGACCTGATCTAGGACTCAAAGTCAGTACTTAGCCAAGAGAGCTCAGGGGGCTGCTTTCCTGCTCAGTGGGCGTTGCTGTGAAGCCTCAGGAGAGAGGAAGTAATGGGAGGGTGGGTTTGTCCCTCGCCCTGAGCACAAGGCAGGATTGGAGTTTGCTGGGTCACTTAGTCTTTTCCCCCAAGTGGACACCAGTTTCAACCATAGTTCACTCGAACAGCGAGATTTTGTTTAGAAGAATTTTATCATGGTGCAGTGGTTTAAAGGCTTGGCACCACTGGGAACTGGTGAAACCTTCAGGAGGTGGGGCCTAGGGGAAGGAAGGTAGGCCTTTGGGGGCATGTCCTTGAAAGGGGGGTACTGGGCCCCTGGCCCCTTCCTGTTTTTCTCTTTGCTTCCTGACAACCAGAAGGTGCACTGGCCTCCTCCACCACGTGCTTCCTCCATGATGTGTTGTGCTGTGCTGTGCAGGCCAAAAGTAGCATAGCCAAGCAACTATAGACTGAAGCCTCTGAAACTGTGAGCCAAAGTAAACCTTTCCTCTTTTTAATTTGATTATATCAGGTATTTTGTCAAAGCAATGGAAAGCTGACTGATAATATATTTATATTATAAATAGGGTTGTCTTTTCTTGTTTTAAGGCAAGGGAGGGGAAAAATAGTACAGTCTTTAACATTCATCTATTAGAGTTCTTTTTTGTTGGTTCTTTGTGGTTGTGAGTAGTAGTTTTTAACTAGGAAGGTTATGACACCACCTGCCCCAGGTGACACATTTCTGGAGGGACCAGGGATTCCCCCCAGGACCAACATTCTTGCACTGTGTCTACACAGAGGAGGATACTCATGGTATCAGATGAGGCTTAAGCGTCACAGGTTTTCCTCCAGTTGTGATTACTGAGCATCTCTCTGTCCTGAGTACAATGCCAACCTAAAGTTCTGGGTGTTCCAAATATTACAAAGGGCGCCACTTCCCGTATGGAATTCCAGCAGATCGTCTGCACAGTGAGTTGCCATTGCTGGTAGGTGGTGCCTTTTATTTCCCTCATTTCAAGCAGAGATCTTATAAATTCCCTTTGCCTGAAATCAACATGGTTCATCTCCCACCTAACCAGATTTAGAGCTCTTTGTTTTCTTTTGCATACTTTCCCAGAGAACCCAGGAGTTTTAATACTTTTAAAAACAACTATAACTTTTTTGAGTGGGGGAACATTTGACTGAGATGTTGTGTGTTAAAACATTCCGCATGTATCCATGGTGTCTTAGTTATGGATGAGGTTAATAGATGGGGCTCAGGAGGGGTTCTTTGGGCAAATCATTTAAAAATGCTACAGTGAATCCGCCTACAGAGGGTCAGGATGCACATTAAAGAGTCTTCCAATTCTAAGTAAAGCAGCTCCACTCTGTCTGGAACAGTTTCTACAGCTGATTTAAAGCATAGAGCATTTCTAAGATAATGCCTCATGCTGGTGTTGATCCACCTGCTATATTGATATTCTTTGAACCATTTTGAAAAATGGTCTTTGAGATCGAGTGACCTAATTTGTGGACAACCCTTTTAATAAAATGAGTTTGCCTTTAGTGGCCAAGTCCTTGGGTGTTTACATAACCTATATGAGATACATTATTTTCAAAGACACCTGACAGTTTGAATATTGGGCCAGGTGTGGTGGTGCACGCCAGTAATCCCTGTGATTTGGGAGGCTAAGGCAGGAGGATCACAAGTTTGAAGACCATTTTAGACCCTGTCTAAAAATTAAAAATAAAAAAAAAAAAAAGGCTGGCACCGTAGCTCAGCGGTACAGTACCTCTGGGTTCCATCTCCCGCACACCAAATGAAACGAAGCAAAACAGTCGGAATATTTGATTGTGAATATCCAATAGAGTTGAAATTCAAGTTTGCATGCTAAAAGCAAACTGGTGCCCCAATGTAAGGTTGAATTATTCCTTCTGAAGTTATGTGAGGTCATCTTCATGAATTTCACTGAAACTTACAAGAAAGGAAAATCAGGAATTTGTAGACAGTGGTCTAATACTCTCTGGTACATATACCAGATATAGTCACAAATTCCTCTTACAGACCCACAAGCTCTTGTGCTGGAAGATTAATCTGTTCATCCTAAAAATCGGAATTTTCACACTAGTATTAAATTAAGACCATCACAAAACTTCTCTAAGCCAATTCTGTATTGAAATTGGATGAACATTGTTAGTTGGAGAATCAGGTTTTGCTTCTGGTCCTTGGTTGGTGATGTCGAATAGCATTGTCAGGCTCAAGCCAAACCCCGCAGACGAACTGGTGGCCCTTGTCGGCTCAGACAGCAGGACGGAGTCTTTTTCCATCCAGTGGGGCCTGGCTGATGGTGACGAGGTGTCCACCTCTGGTCTGAGTCCTCCGGATTAGCTCAGTCACGTTTAATGTCACCTGCCACTAAGGGGACTTTTGTTGTTGTTGGTTTTGTTTTGCTAGATGTAAGAGTAGAAAGATATCATGAAATCAAAACCAGCAGCAGTTTTATTTAAAGCTCAGAATTTCTGGGATTTCCTCACACTGAGGAGGATCTACTGTCTCTTCCCTGAGGGAGACTGGGATTGGAAAGAGATCTCTCTAAAGGTCAGTTTCTCAGAGATAAGGACTTCTTATTTTTGGAGGTCACTAGAATCGCTCCCGCCCTGGGATGCATGTTCTTCTCAGTTCCATGTGGTTGGAGAGAGCTTTGGGCACAATAGTTTTGATAATACCTCTGAGACGCCATAAGCTTATTCATTTTTTCTGAGAAACCTTGCTGGTTAAAAGCCTCTTCGTAATTTTCTCATTTAGTTTGCCTTAAATCTTTTTAAATGCTTGGAAAATGAATATAAATTTCAGATCGTCTTTTCACTGCTTACTGTGTACCTTGACCTTGTTAGAAATGGCATCATTACCAAAGGCCAAAGAATTTTATTGTTGTGTGTGTGAGCCTGTCTGTGTGTTCAGTCCTGGGGTTGGGGTGCTCTACCACTGAACTACAGCCTCAGCCCTTTTAAAAAAGATTTTACTTAGAAGAAATAGCATCTCACCGAGTTGCTTAGGGCAACTCAGTTGCTGAGGCTGGCCTTGAACTTGCAGTCCTCCTGCCTCAGCCTCCCTGATTATAGGCGTGCCTATGGTCATTATTTTTGATGGCTCGACTGAGGACATTTATATGCAAATGACATTTGGAGGCCCTCAGAACAGAGACATTTCAGCTCCAACAGTTCAGGTTGTTGGCTTGGATGGGTTTTTAAAGATTTATGAATCCTGGAAAGCCAGGCCATTAGCATACTTATAAGCTAAGAATTTATGGATTGTAGGGTTCAATTTCACCTTTATAATAATGTAGAAGAAGAAAATCACGTGTCTGCCCTCAGCTTCCTTCCCAAAAGGGTAAAACCAAACGTCAGCTCCACAGAGGCAGCTGCTGGTAAAGATTTAATGTGCTGCTCTGGGTCCTCCCCCTCCCTAAGCGGGTCATTTTTATTTTATTTTAAACACTTAAGGGATTCAGCGATTCTCAGCAACTTGTGTTTTTCTTCTTTTAACTGGGGACATCTTCTCACCTAACTCATTCCCTTCCCACCTCACCCCTCTTGATACTGTCTGTGGTGTGGATGGCTCATGTTGGACTATTGCTCTCCACTGATAGATTCCTTTTTTAAAAAGGAATTTCTGTTCTGCATTTATGATTTTGTTTTACTTACTTATCAGATGCTGGGGGTTGAACCCAGGGCCTTACACAGACTAGGCAAAGGCTCTACCATTGAGCTATTCCCCCAGCCCTACTGATAGACTTTTAAAAAAAAATTGTTTTAGTTGTAGATGGACACGATACCTTTATTTTATTTATTTATTTTTATATAGTGCTGAGGATCAAACCCAGTACCTCACACATACCAGGCAAGCGCTCTTCCACTGAGCTATAATCCCAGCCCCCTGATAGACTCTTATAGGTGTTTTTCTTGTACAAATGACTGTGCATTGTACATCATTGCACCGGTATCTGCATAAGTATGTGAAACCGTTCCCTGTCGTGGCAGGCAGAGCCAGTGGGTATGCACATTTAAAATTTTTGTACATTTTCCTAATTACTCTTGAAGGGGGTTGTTGATTTTATATTCCAATTTTTATTTTCTTCTGTTTGACATTTTAAATGATTTGCTTTCAGAATCCTGTCTGTGGGAACCAGAGGAAAATACACACTCTCACATTGAAGAGTTCTCTTGCTGTGTGTGGTGGTGGCCTCACCTGTAATCCCAGCTGCTCGGGAGGATGAGGCAGGAGGATCACAGGTTTGAGGCCAACCTCAGCAACTTAAAAGAGACAGCCTCAAAATAAAAAGTAAAAAGGACTGGGGAGGGCTGGGGTTGTGACTCAGTGCTAGAGCACTTGCCTAGCATGTGTGAGGCCCTGGGTTCAATTCTCGGCACCACATATAAATAAATGAATAAAAGGTTCATCAACAACTAAAAAAAAAAAAAAAATATATATATATATATATATATATATATATATATATATATTTTTTTTTTTTAAAGGGACTGGGGATGTAGCTCAGTGGTAAAGCAACCCTGATTTCAATCCCCAGTATCAGAGGGAAGAAAAAAGTTTTCTTTGTAAGTTTTATCATGGGATTTAAAGTTCTCTACAGACAATCTTTTTAATTCTGGTTATTTGTGTGAGTGTGCTTGTCATATTGATTGACCTCTGGTCCTTTCTGGTTATGGCCACATAACTGTGTCTTCTTGGCTGTTAGTGCTGAGGTGGGGTGGATTGCACTGGTTTGGAGCTTTGTGTACCCTGTGAACACCAGGAACCTCTTCTACCTATAGGGCCATCCAGTGAGAATGTCACCCACAGAGCATGGCTTCTGTGGTGAAAATGGTTACTCCACACCAGACTCTCCTCTTCTGCCCCCAGCATCTTGACAGCTGACAGAGCTTATGTGTTCCCTTCCTTGTTTAGCAAATCCATGAAAGAGCTCGGTAGTCCCATTTGCTTGCTCTTTAGAAGGGGTTCAAAGCCAGCTGTATGCAGCCCTCTGTGAGGGAAGGGGAACAGAGAAGTCTCATCATTTTCCTGCAATGGCTTGGCTACCATTTTGGATATATTCTTATATTCTTAATTGTTTTACAGAAACAAGAGGAAAATGCTGTTGCTTGAAGCATACGAGGTTTTTTTTTTTTTTTTAAACGCTTGCTTAGTTGTAATGTGGTAATACTTTGCAGGAATAAACTCTGGCTGACCCACTCGAAGGATATAAGCTTGAAAACATTTAGGATTTTGATTTGTTCAAAGGAGGTGTTTACGCTTTTTATTTTGAAACACAAATCCAGTGGGAAGATTGGGTTTCTTGGTGCTCACCACGTTGAAGTGTAAGGAGGGTGTCTTTCAAGTCCAATTCTTGTCTCCAAAGAAATAGAGGCATTTGTAAAACAGAGTCCAAGATGGGAGGAGAAAACTGTGCGAGGCAGCTTCAGTGTGAAAAACTGAAATTTGAGTTTCCTCCTTATTTCTTGCTTGGAAACTGAAAATTACAGTGTTCCTTTCCTGCCTGAACTAGATGACCCCAAATCTCATCTGGCTTCATTACCTTCCACCCCTGGCGCCCCCTAAGTTTTTGTGTGTCTGTTTTTGTGGTACTGGGGACCAAACTGAGGGCTTTAAGTGTGCTAGGCAGGCCTCTACCCCTGACCCATGTACCTGGCCCCCTCTAAATTGTGTCCTTAGACCTTTCAGGGTCTGTTTAGGCAGAACTCTATGTAAATCCACCTGAGTTATAGGGAAAAGAGATTCTGGTTTCAGATGAGCAAGAGGTGTGTTTATTGATTGATAAAGATGTCCCCAATGTGCAAGACCATAAAGTTACAAAACAGTGTGTTCTACTTGAGGTGATTTTAACCCATTAATAACTTGTAGAAGTGCCCGAATTTTTAATGCTAGTATGACATATTTAGATGGTTTAGAATGGGAGAGAAAGAAAATAAAATCACTTTATTTGAGATGGGAAAAGTGAATTATGATCTGCAAGAACTCCTGAGATTTTCAAAAGCATTTCTAAATGAAAGGACAGAAGTGTCCCAGTGTCTGCATGTGAGGTGACTGGGAATGAAGTCGTGGGCTCTGAGTGATCATCCAGACTTCGACCATGAAGTCACAGTGTGGGTACGCCTGCTGGGCCCAAGCTATGCGTATACTAAATGGACTCAAAACTCTGATTCAGTAACGTCACTGTCATAAATTGCTACCAAAGTTAATAATGCATCAAATGCCTTTCTAAAGTAGAGTTACCCTGACTCATTGCAATGGCTACTCCATAATTAACTTATTGTCCTATTTAGGATATAAGAAGGTCTAGCAGCAGACTTCAGGTCATTTTTTTTTTTTTTTCTTTTCTTTTTACAGTACTGGGGATTGAACGCAGGGACACTTATAACTAAGCTACATTCCCCACTTTATTTTTTGAGACAGAGCCTCACTAAATTGTGGAGTCTGGCCTTGAACCTGTGATCTTCCTGCCTCAGCACCTGAGTTGCTAGGATTACCGTTGTGTGTCACCTCCTGGGCTTCACCTGGTCCGTTTGTTGTTGTTGTTTAAGTACTGGGAATTGAATCCAGAGTTGCTTAACTGCTGAGCCACGTCCCCAGCCTTTTTTTATTTTTGCTAAATTGATTAGGGCCTCGACAAGTTGCTGAGGCTGGCCTTGAACTTTGGATCCTCCTGCCTCAGCCTTCCAGGTCTCCGGGATTACAGGCATGTGCCACCGCGCCCAGTTTGACCTGTTTTAAAGACTTTCCCCCCCTACTATCTAATGTACTGTGTATTTGTACCATTTCTGAAAGATTTGTAAAAGGAAGTTTGTGCCTGTGCCCTACAGATATTTCGTGTTTAAAGATCCTCAGTTTGTCTCCAACTAAAGATGTCTTTAGTTCACAAAGAATTAGGAGGACTACAGAAGCTCTGTAGAGCTCTAAACTTAATAGAACTGCAGATTCTGGTTCCTAAACAAGAGGCACAACTGATGGAAGTCAAGGTGCCCAAGTTGAGTAGTAGGATATCTTTCTCATGGTCCCTGTTCAGTTTCATGTCACGTTGAATACATCAACATTTTTAGATGTGAGCAACTTTCTGAGACCCTGTCTCAAAACAGAAATAAAAAATAAAAGTAAAATTAAAAAATGGACTGGAGATATAGCTCAGTGGTAAAGGGCCTCTGGGTCCAATCCTCTGTACCAAGGGTGTGGGAGATTTTTGAGATACCACGTAGCCCACGAAAATATGTGGTTCCTGCTTCCCCTCCCCAGCTCTTCACATTATTAATCAAATTCAAATCTTGCCTGTGCACATCACTAATGGTATTTAAAGTACTTTGACATTTTTGCTGATGGGCCTGTGGAGACACCTCCCCCTCTCTTTTTGTCTTTAGGTTTCATTTAAAATTCCCATCTTTCATATTTTGGTAAGGGAAGACTTTAAGAGGAAATGTAATCCGAGTATTCTGTTTAATAAATGGACTCAGCATGGGCATTTTGAAGCCAACTGTTCCATCTGTAATATCACTATTAAAGTACAGTGGTGTTATTTCAGGAGGAAATGCATTCAGTTGAAGGACAGCTTTGCTGGGAGGCAGGGAATGGTCAGGTGAAATCAATTTAGCACAAATTAAGGATTTCGGGTTGACTGTCTTGAGCCTACTGCACCTCCAGACTGACCCGTGCCCTGGTTTGGGGCTTATCTGTTGCCTTGTAAGCAGGACATAATGATGTTAAACGGAGTGCCAGACATTGAGATTGCTTTCTTTTCTTCTCCTCCTTCTCCTTTGTTGCCCCTTTTCTAATGAGAATTGAACACAGGACCTTTCGCTTTATCACCTCCGGCCTCCTTTGGGTTTTCTTGGTAGCAGGCGGGTCTGGTGCTAGGGAACACTCGTTGTCATGGTAATACCATTGTGTGTAGTAACAGGTCCTTCAAAACATGGTACCTGTGTTTTATGTGGGGGTCTTGGGCAGTTGGAAGCAGCTGGTGGGCTGGCCTTCACACTGTGGTGGCTGATCTGGGGCGTGTGGGGGCCAGGGCAGACCTACTTCTCTGTTTTTCCTTGAGTCTCAGTGTCCTAATTTGTAAAATGGAAATAATGGCACCTGTCTGCATTGGTTTTAAGATAAATGGAAACATGTACCAATTACAAAGTATGATTAAAGCCTTTAGGTTCCCAAAGGTTAAGTTATTGTGCTATTTTTATTTGGCTTGACTTTTCATCTCGGGCTGTGTGGGGTGGTGCATACCTGTAATCCTGGTGACTTGGCACTTTAGAGAGGCCCTAAGCAACCTAGTGAAACCCTGTCTTCAAAGGGCTTGGGATGTAGCTCAGTGGTAACATGGCTTTGGATTCAATCCTCAATACAAACAAGCAAATATCAAAAACTTGTTACCTCTATTCTCAGGATTAAAAAAAATAAGGATGTGTATACAGTCTTACTGTTTTTGCAACTGAAAGCATTAGTTGCGTGGACCATCCTTTGGTGATGCCCCTGCCTGACAAGGGCCCCCTAGTTATTGTCATGGGCTCTATGGATGTCTCCTTTATGACAGTTTACAGAACTGCAATTTAGCCATTAGT
This sequence comes from Sciurus vulgaris, assembly GCF_902686455.1. Lineage (NCBI taxonomy): Eukaryota > Metazoa > Chordata > Mammalia > Rodentia > Sciuridae > Sciurus > Sciurus vulgaris. Next base: position 15,479,681 of record NC_136467.1, on the reverse strand, counting down.
TGTTTAAACAGCTGCTTTCTAACCTGAGGACACCTCGTCATTTATATATTCCAGCTAAATATGCATAGCTTGTGTCTAATTAGAAGGAGACATTAAAGTAAAAAGTGTTTTTAGGACTGGAATGTAGATCAGTGGTAGAGCTCCTTTTTTTTTTTTTTTTTTTTTTTGGGGGGGGGGTGCTGGGGATCGAACCCAAGGCAAGCACTCTACGGACTGAGCTGTCTCCCCAGCCCCTGTGGTAGAGCTCTTGACCAGCCTGTGCGAGGCCCAGGCCCTGGGTCTGATCCCCAGCACTGCAGGGGTGGTAGGGGGAAGCCTGATTCCATAGCAGTACGTAGGCTCAGAGTGGGGACCTCACCTGACTTGCGCATCGTTACTTCTGAAATAGGCCCGGAAGGAATGGTGGACATGCATGTCCTGCGTGGTGTTCAGGTGAACGAATGAGGACACCGGTGAGTGGCTTGTGCACAGACTGACCCAGATTCAAGGTCCAGTCTGCTTCATGATGGCCGCTAGTTGCTTCTGAAGGCAGCTGGATCTTCCAGGTGAATGTAAGACGTTACTCGTCATTGCCAGTGAACCTCCGTTTCTCCATTTCTCGTCTTCTGGAAATCACTGCCTTGCTTCTAACATGGGCGTAAGAACTGAAGTTTACATGGCTTTGTCTTCCTCACAGCTGCTGCAGAAGAATGGCCAGCTGTCCACCCTGAATGGCTTAGCTGAGCAAGAAGAGCTCAGCCTCCAGGATGAAGCCCTGAATGGCCAGGAAGAAGAAGCCATTGTCACTGATGGTAAGCCACCCTTGCAGGTGCTGGCAGGACACCAGGCGCCAAAGGGCTAACAGCACTTGCAGTGATCTTAGGGAATTCACTTCCTTCATATTTTCAGCAGAAAATACACTCTCATAATACACGAGGGTGAATGATGTTAGCAACAAAAGCAGGCAGGAGGGTTCAGAAGGAAGTATTCGTCTGACTTTTGGGGTAGTCCCGACGCTTAGGTCTCGAAGTTATATTTCCTTTCTCTTTTAAGCATGCCTATCTGGAACTTAATGTCTTTGAAAACAATCAGAGTATGGTACTCAGGAATGAGCCTTAGTTGATAGACTAAAAGGTTGAGTTAAAATTGTCGTTGCCTGTCTAATATTGAACGTGGACTCTTGTTGGAAACACTGAAGTCCTGGTGCTTTAGAAGAGCCAGGGACTCGAGGGGTAGCTCAGTGGTAGAGTGCATGCTCAGCACGCACCAGGCCCTGGGTTCAACCCCTAGCACCCCCCCAATTAAATGAAAATTTAAAAAATCTCTCTCTGTAGAGAGGAGCCTACAAAACTTGCCCACTGTTTTCTGGTGGAGGCATTGCAAGACATGTGTGTCTACACTCTGGTGGCTTGCATGCCTTACAGCTCTTGAGCCCGGAGGTCCTGGGGTGGTGACTGGAGACTGAGTCTTTGGCCAAAGTATCACTCGTTTGATCTTAGCTCTTGTGACGGGCAGCCTTACCATGGGGTCAGAATTGAGCACCTTGACCCGTTGGTCTCTTGGGAGAAATGAAAGCTACATGTTGAAGAACCTTCCTCTACTCTGAGTTCTCGGCTTGTGGTTCCATTTGTTCACTAAGTGACAGGATTATTCATGACCATTTTTGAAGATGTATAAATGATGCTTTGGTTACAGTATGCTGACCCTTATGGTCATAGGGAATAGGAAGCGAGGCAGAGGGCACAGTCCTGTGAACTGAGACTGGACAGGGCCTCTGTCAGATGGGATTCTTTGAACACGTGGAACCGTTTCTCTTCTCGTTCTCGCCCCCGCGGCGCAGCTTCAAGCCGGGAGCTGCTTTTGAAGTTGGTGGGAAGACGGGTCTTTATATAGCACCACAGGCACCATATAAAGTTAGAAATATACACAGTCTCACAGACGGAGTGTTTGCCTGACCTAGTGTGAGAGTTTCAAATAATATCCACCAAAATAATTGGAATGGACCCAACTCAAATTCCCAAGCCCAGCGCTTTGTCCTTCCCACGTTCACTTTTGAATCCAATCAAGCAGCAGCAGTTTTTGATTTGACCACAGCCAAGTCACTGTGCTGCTTGCTTTATGGGGTGGGGGGGTTGAAAACAGCTAAGAAGTGGGTCTTCCACTTGGGGTGGCAAGAAGGTGATCTGGGGAAGGTTAAAAGCCTGGCTTTTTAACCAAGGCCACATGGTGATTACCTGATGAATTTTGCAAGAGCCGAGGGCTGTTCAGAGTTCAGGTACAGCGATGCTTTAAGGTCAAGGGTGGGTGAAGTGTGGGGATGAGGGAAGGTTGGATTTCGGTGTGTCAAGGCAAGGGCTGGTCTGTAGCTCAGTGGTAGAGCGCTTGCCTAGCATGCACGAGTCTGGCTTTGATCCCTAGCACCATGCCAAAAAAAAAAAAAGCGCAAGATAAGAATGCCAGCAGAAGTGAGGGAAATAATAATGGCTAATGCCTCATGAGTGTTTTGCATGGTGCAGAGGCTCGAACCCGGGGCTCCTTGGTGCATGCTAGGCAAGCCCTGTACCCCTGAGCCACCCCACCTACAGTGGTCATTTGCTGTTATCATAGGGCCCAGAGCCTTTTGGGCCTCATTGACTTGAATAGGGCATCCTTATGAAGTGGACAAGATCATTTCCAGGACTCCAGCCCAAATCAGCTGATTGCCAAATATAAGCTCTTCTGCACGGTGCAGGACAGGTCCGAGGCTGGCGTGCACCAACAGTGTGCTCCCGGCAGTTTTACTGGAGGGTGGAGAATGAAAGCCCGGACCGGAGACCTGGGACTGGAGAAGAGGGTGTTGAAAGCAGAGTGTAGTTCCGAAAATATTTAGTGGACAATGCGAGACCCCTGGGATATGCCACCAAGGGAGAGCAGTGGTCCGTGAGGTTTTTTCTGGCTTAGCTGATATCTAGGGTGGACAGAGGAGGGAGGGGCAGGGACATGTTCCATAGAATCCCAGATAGCATGGAGATTTTTAATTTGTGACTTGTTTCCTGGAGGTTTGCTGCTGGCCCTCGTCCTTTAGTCCAGATGTGATTTCTCGAACATTTCAGCCACATGGGTAAACACTGACTTTTACAGAAAGCAATTCTGTCTCCACCCTATGACTGTATTCCATTGTCTCCCCAAGCCGACCCAGGCTCCTGACCACCGCTGGCCTTGGGGAGCTGAGCAAATGCCAAATGCCGCATGCAGAAAGAGTGGTCCTTCAGATGCTTTGACAGATCCTGGAAAAGCATGGCCTTCTAGGAAGGGCTGTTCCCTCAGGTGGCCAGGACCACAGCGGCTCCCGTCCAGGGCACATCCCAGGGCCCTTTTGGAGTTGGCTTTCCCTGTAGTGGGCAGAACTGTGATTCCCTTGGCAACTTGGATGTTTGTGTTTTCCTCTATTTTGTCTTCCTGCCAGATGATAATTAATAGCCTGGCAATGTAAATACAGACAGAATTTTCATGTTAAATGATTAAACAATGTTTTTTCATTCTTTTCTTCTGTCATCAGTGTTTACCTATGGTTAGTTTTTTTTTTTTTTTCCCCACTTAGGGACTGAACCTAGGGGTTCTTAACCACTGACCACATCCCCAGCCTCTTTTTATTTTTCATTTTGAGTCATGGTCTCACTAAGTTGCTTAGGGCCTTGGTAAGTTGCTAAGACTGGATTTGAACTCCCCATCCTCCTGCCTCAACCTCTCTTGTGACTGTGATTACAGGTGTACGCCAATGCCACAGAAAAATACCTGGCTCCTCCTCCTCCTCCTCCTCCTCTCTCTCCTCCTCCTCCTCCTTCTCCTCTCCCTCCTCCTTCCCCTCCTTCCCCTCCTTCCCCTTCTCCTCCTCCTCCTCCTTCTGCTCCTCCTCCTCCTCTTCCCCCTCCTCCTTCTTCTTTGGCGGTGCTGGGGATCAAACTATTTATTTCATGGCAAGTTTGATGCTGCTGAAAATATTAAAGAAAAGAGCTGCACACTTGCTATCCCTCACTCATGCAAGGCAAGCGCTCTGCCACAAAACTACTTCCCCAGCCCCGCTATGGTTAGATTTTGATGGTTGTTTCTGGAAATCAGAATCGTACCTGCAAGATTGCTATAATGTAAACGAAGATATAGTTTGGTATGTAAGCAATTATAGGACTTGGGGGACATTGATTCCTACCACTGTCTACTAAAATAAGAATAAGCCTGATCCTCCTGGTTCCCAGGAGGATTGGACAGCAGTGGCATTGGGCATTTGATCTGCAAGATCTACTGATGGGAGCGAACTGCAAACGGGAGAGCCTGCTAGGGGGATTTTACACTAAGTCGACAGACAGTGTTTATGGGGCTGGGCATGGAGGGTGCCTGCCTAGCATGCTCCCTGCCAAGGATTCTAACCCCACCACGGGGGGGGGGGGGGAGTCAGAAGTAAAAATAATTTTATCCACCTTGACTCATTGGCTCTTTTTGAAACTAGAAATACTGGTAATTCAGAGCCAGTTCTCTTCCAATAATGAAAACAGAATCTGATTTCTTTGTAAACTTTCTTTAAATGGTAGGAAAAATCTTGTGTCTACTAAATATTTTCTAAGCTGACTAGTAGGGTCAGATATATATCTATAGTTTGGGTGGGGGCTTGATGATTATATAATTTGCAGGCATCTTAAGAGCACACACCATCAGGGATGAACATAAACACTTAATTACAATGAATAGGGGTGGAGAAACCATAGCAGATTGCTGTAGTCTTGGAAAGTCAGCCCCTTTCACCTGTGCTTTCTTAGGTGATTAATGAATTTATCAGTTGATCAAAATGGCTTATATGCAAATGATAGTTTGGCTTTCATCCCCAAATGGAAAGTTCTATGGTGCCAAAGCAAGGCACTTCTAGCATCCACAGGGGCCGAACAAGTGCCACTAGTTTCATGGCAAATCTGCTTTTGCTGAAAATAACGCAATGAACTGGGCACGGTGGTGCACACCTGTTATCCCAGCCACTTGGGAGGCTGAGACAGGAGGATCACGTTTGAGGTCAACCTGGGAAATTTAGTAAAATCCTATCTCAAAATAAAAAAGGACTGGGTTTGTAGCTCAGAGAGAAAATTTCCCTGGGTTCTCTCTTGTGCTCTGAAACAAGTATGAATTTTGATCTGGGGTGCAGCTCAGTGGTAGAGGGCTTGACTAGCATACACACACACACACACACACACACACACACACACAGCAGTAAACAAAGAATGACTTTTGAAACATCTGGGACTAGAGCCAATTTTCGATTTAAAACTTTTGTAAATTAGAACAACTTGAAGATTTAAAAAGAAATTTAATCACAGTATCTGTTCATGGATTTTTTCCCCAGATGAAGAAAATCAATCTTTCTAACTTAAAAAACAAACAAACAACTTAACATCTTATTTCTTTTGATAATAACATACTGGGTTGCTGAACAAAGGCCTCTGGAACTCACTTTCACATACAAGTAATCAGGAGATTTTTTCAGGTCTTGGTGCATTTGATTTTGTACTGCGGATGGAACCCAGGGACACTTCGCCACTGAGCCATATCCCCAACCCTTTTTGTTTTTTAACATTTTATTTAGAGACAGGGTCTCACTGAGTTGCTTAGGACCTTGCTAAGTTGCTGAGGCTGACTTTGAACTCACCATCCTCCTGTCTCAGCCTCCAGAGCAGTTGGGATTACACAGGCATGTGCCACTGCACTGGCTGGGTCTTGATACATTTGAATGTATCACTTGCAAGGAGTTCGGCCCTCTGCTTCTCTGCAGTGCACGACAGACAGCAGACATGGCAAAGCATGTGAAACCCATGTTTCCTTCACCCTGCAGATCTCATGTTTGTGTGGCGAAGGAGCAAGGGTGTTCCTCTCCCTGGTTTAAGTCATTTTGCTCACATGGCAGACCCAGAGTTGAGGACATGTACTGCACCGTGCAGTGACCATGGGGTTGCAGCAGCCAGCAGTTTTTTGTTTTTGTTTTTGTTTTTTCTTTTTGTTTGTTTTTTGTTTTGGACACTGGGGATTGAACCCAGGGGCACTTTGTCACTGAGCTATGTCTCCAGTTCTTTGTACTTTTAGTTTCAAGACAGGGTCTCACTAAATTGTCCAGGCTGTCTGGAACCTGCCATCCTCCTGCCCCTGCCTCCGGAGTCGCCGGGATTACAGGTGTGCACCCCTGCACCTGGTCAGTGGGTGCTCTGCCCTGGTATCTATCTCCCACTCTGCAGGGGCTGCTTTCAAAGTATCAGCCAGCCGAGCAGGTGAACCAGGTTTTGTTATGCTAATCAAAACATAACCATTATACCTGCTGGTTCTGGAGAACGCCCTCCCTCCCCTGAGAAAAACAAATAAAACAAAAGTTAGCTTAAAACTTCTTTTAGAGAGCGTATTCCTCATATTTCACCGAAGTTCACTCTTCTGCACTTGAATATTACCCCCCAGATACTGTCACAAATGGAGAATTCCTTGCTCAGTCATCTAATAGTTTAATTCGCAACACTGTGGAGAATTTCATTTTCCTAATGGTGCTTAATGTCACTGTCTTTGCTTTTATTAAATTTGAACCCTCCGGCTCCTGGTGTAAAGTTCCTTTGGGGTATGGAAAGGCCAAAAGGTGAGGCCAAGTAATGGCAGCCCTCCCTGCGGATCCTGTTACCTTACAGAAAATCCATTTGGGAGTTCAAGTAATTCTTCCTTGCTTTGAACGTTTATTAATTTTATCTGGATGCGGCTACTCTAAAACCTGTGCTGGGTCTTAAAGATGATCCCCTCCCATACTCATTGGGCTGTGAAAGTCTGCTCTCTTTTGTATTTTGATTTACCCATAAGTGATATCTCGTTAGTCTTTCAAGAGGAAATTCCTGTCACCTCCATCTCTACCCTCTGTTCTGCCTTTCTTTTTCTGTGTAACAGTTTTTGACCTCCGGCCTTCTCTCTGTCTTTTACCACCTTTAAAACAGAATCACAGAGGCAAAGATTTCCTGGGACAGCGGGTGGGGAGGGGTGCTCTGTTCTTTTTGTCCTTTGGCCACACCCCAGTCTTGTTTTGTCTCTTGAATCCTCCAGGCCTAGAACAGTGTCCAGAACATAACATACACTCAATAAACATTTGAATTGTCGAAGACAGTTTTGAGTTAAAATTCACAATGCTATTATTTTCTCTGTAGTTCTAACTATGTGGGCAAGGAGGATCTGTTAGCCTTTTAACTTTATATCAGTTCATTTCCTGCTCAAATGCCGTGGCTTTATAGATTTTATCCACAGCTCCCTTCCTTTGTTGCACGGGCGGTAACCAAGCTGGATCCTTCTTTCTATGCAGCACCAGGCTGGGCCCTCACAGGTGCCTGCTGTTGGCATTCAGGTGTGGTCTGGAAACGGGAAATCTGACCCTGACCTGCCCATGATTAAATGAGGTTTCCTAGTAATGCTATCAAATGTGAGTGCTCAGTCGACAGAGGGGCTTCCCCGACACACACTTTGGCATTTCAAATGCAGTACTGTCGCATGACATTTTCTCAAGCTGTATCCTGTTTTGTGATGTTTTGAGAACTAGAGAGAACACAACAGGCCTTGACCTTAGGTGAAAGTGCTGTGGTGTACGAGTGTTGGCGACCGGTCTTGATTCATTCCCCTGTTCCCCAGCAATATTTCCAGCAGTGGATGCTCCGAAATTCCTTATGCCATTGAACAGTTTCTGCTACAGATATTCTACTGCTTTTCCCCTTAAAGATTGATTTTTTTTTACTAATCAGCAGCCAGAGATGTACAGAGAAGGCTGTTTCCCTCTGAACTATAATGAAGTCTTCTAACTTAGCAAAAACAGGGATGCAGGTGAGGAAGGAAAGACTTCAAGCTCCCTTCACCTTGTAAATCCCTTCATTTCAGGGAACTAAAATATAGGAAATCTGCTTGATTGATATTTCTCCAGGTGACCTTCACTTGAATACATCTCTCTGAGAGTCAGTTTCATCTGTGAAATGAGCATCTCTGTCCATTTCTGAAATTCTATGACTAACATCAACATTACTGATTATAGGACCTGAAAACCCCACTGTGAATTAGCTACTGAAGACCAGGTGATCTTGGGCGGGTGGGAATCCGCTTGGTAATTTCGTTATGCTTTTAATAAAAATACTTCTATGATTTTTGTTGTTAATCTGCTTTTAAAAGCCACTCTGTAGATTAGAAGTTTTCATTTATTGGAAATAAACGTTGAAGAGGGGAAATTTTATTCAAGAATAACTTGATACAAAAGTTATATAGGTATGAAAGCAAAAGATAGATGGTTTTATGTGACCACAAGGTATCACATCTCTCTCCTGGCATGTTAATTCTGCTGACTTCCTCAAAGGTCAGGACTATGGAAAAGGGGTTGTTGCGAAAGGTGTCCATAAATCCTACATCTTTGCTCCACAGGCTGTCAGTATCTCTATAGTTTTAGAGCTACTCAAGCCACCCTCCAGCAAGGTTGGATTTCTGTGGATCTCTATAGTTTAGAACTACTCAGGCCACCCTCCAGCAGGGTTGGTGCTCTGCAGTGTTTTCTTTGAGGGAAGCATCAGTGAGTATGTTAGTCAGCTTTACGTCACTATAACAAAATACTGGAGGTAATTGACTTAGGAAGAGAAAAGGTTTATTCTGACTTATGGTTTTAGAGATTGCAGCCCATGTTTGACCCATTACTTTGAGTCTTCTGGTGGGCATGCCAGATGACAGTGGTGGGGAGTACATGGCAGAGCAAAGTGTTTAAGTGAAGGCCAGGAAGCAAAAAAGAAGAGGAAAGGACTGGAAGCCTACAGGCCCCTTCTGGGGCATGCTCCCAGTGTCCTAGGGACTCCCTACTAGGCCTGTCCTCCTAAAAGTCTATAGAACCTCCCCATAGCACCAACAAGGGACCAAGCCTTTAGCACATGGGCCTTGGAGGCACATTTGGCATCCAAACTACAGCATAGGCCTGTAGGTTTGTCCAAGTAACATACCAACATTTAGCCCCTTCTTTTTTTTTTTCTCTCTACTACTGGGGACCAAACCCAGATGATCCTATCACTGAGCTATGTCCTCAGTCCTTTGAGGGTTTTGTTTTTGTTTTTGTTTTTGTTTTGTTTGAGACAGGGCTAAGTAGCTGAGGTCAACCTCCTAACTTGCTAATCCTCCTGCTTCAGCCTCCAGAGTCGTTGGGGTTATGTGCCATTATGCCTGGCTAGCCCTTTCCTTTTAAAGGACCATGGTGGCCCCCGATGAATGGCTCTCCAATTGTGACTAAGCTCCAATTGTGACAATCTCCAATTGTGACTAAGCTGTTAATGGAAATGTGCGATCATTTTAGCATTGTCCTGGTTCATTGGCTGCTGCTACAAAATACCTTAGATTGAGTAATTTATACACAACTGAAACTTACAGCTCACAACTTTGAGGCTGGGAAGCCCAAGACGAAGGTGCCAGCAGATTCTATGCCTGTTAAGGACCTACTTTCTCATGGGGGTGCCATGTGTGTGGCCGAAGGCAAAGGGGCCCGTGAACCTCTTTAGGCCTCTCCTAAGAGGCAGCAATCCCACGCAGGAGGGCCTCTAATGCCTCCGCCTTGGCCGTGGCTTTCAACTTAGGAAGCTGGAGGGGACACAGGCATTGAGACCGCCATGGCCATTTTAGTTACTTAATAAAAATCCTCTAGGATTTTCCTCAAAGGCGGCCTCATGTTCAGAGGGAATAGCACCCCTTTCTCCTCCTGTAGTAACCTCCCAGTGGTTCTAGTAATGAAATGTTCTGGAACACAACGTCCCTGTACTTTATAAAAGGATTTTTTGGGGAGAATACCGGGGATTGAATTCAGGGGCACTCGACCACTGAGCCACATCCCCAGACCTATTTTGCATTTTATTTAGAGATAGGGTTTCACTGAGTTGCTTAGCATCTACCTCAATTTTGCTGAGGCTGGCTTTGAACTCATGATCCTCCTGCCTCAGCCTCCTGAATTGCTGGGATTACAGGTGTGCACCACTGCACCTGGTTTAAAAGGGTGGTTTTTTTTGTTTTTTTTTTTTTGTTTTTTTTATTGTAAACAAATGGGATACATGTTGTTTCTCTGTACATGGAGTAAAGGCATACCATTTGTGTAATCATACATTTACATAGGGTAATGTTGTTTGATTCATTCTGTTATTTTTTCCCTTCCCCCTGAAAGGGTGTTTTGATGATGTCCAAAAATGTACTCTCTGGGCTTAAAGTTCATCTTTTTTTTTTTAAGTGGTGCATTTTAATTATACAGAATAATGGATTTCATTTTGGCATATTTGAACATGCATCTAACATACTTTGATCATGTTAAAATTCGATTTTTTAGCCTGTCAATTAGGACTCATTCCTGAGTGCCATTCCTTGAATTTTCTCAGATTCAAGTGTCAATACAGAGTGATATCAAGTAGTTTCTGACCCTCTCTGTTCATAGTGTATGCCTTCATTGTTCAGGTTGAAAAGTGAAAAGGCGCCCAGACAAACCACTCAGGACGCGGGGACTCACACAAGGGATTTTATTAGACAGACGAACAGTGTCTGCCCTGAAGAGAGAGAGCACTGGAGAGAGAGCACGCCGGGAGCTTCGCTTAAGTAGTTGTACTCCCTGCGAAGGACCATCAGCCAATTGCTGAGCAGTTAACATTCCTAGGGATTAAGCCAATGGCTGCAGAGCACAAGCTGACAGGTGGACCAATGGCTGGCTAGGATGGCAGACTGACAGCTGTCATGCCCCCTTGCAGGCGTTTCCCGGGTCTGGCCGCCCAGGAAGGAGCCCCACGAGGTCTTAGGGTGCCCTGGTCATAGGCAGCCCAAGGCCCAAGGTGAGAGCCAGTCTGCAGGGCAACAGGCGCCCGCTTTGCGGCCTGCCCCCGGCAGGCGACCCCCGGCGGGTGCACGCGGGCAGAGCGCTGCGGGGCAGCTGCGGACCTGCCGGGCTGCATCCGCTGGCGGGCAGCCCGCTGAGCGCTACACAGGCGAGAGTTCCATACGTGCTGGATTTAATTTATCCATGAACTGCTTGCTTTCAAGGACGTGCACGGACGTGCAGCGTAGAGAACAGCACCGCGCGGGCCGGTGCTGTGTCCATCCGCTGGGGCGCTAGACTGGTGGCCCAACAGCAGACATTTGTCTTCTCACAGTCCCGGAGGCTGGAAGTCCAAGGTCAGGGTGTTGGCAGCTTCGGTTTCCCCCGAGGCCGCTCCTCTTGGCTTGCACGTGTCTGTTCTCACTGTGTCCTCGCATGGTCCTTCCTGGGTGCATCCCGGGTGTCCCTGTGTGTCCAGATTTCTTCTCATAACGACACTCGTCAGGTTGGATTAGGACTCCCAGATTGGTCTCCTATTTTAAGGTCCTCCCTGCAAGTGCGGTTGTATCCTGGGGTGCTGGGGATTCGAACTTCAGCGGTGAGTCTGAGAGGGTACATGGCTCTGTGACTGTCCTGTCGGAAAGTCCCATTTGGGACCAAGGAGCCTCAGTTAAAGGAACTCTGACACCGACTGTGCCAGTCCCCGCCCCCGCGCAGGACGCGCTTCTGCGCATATCCTTGAGGATTTGGGGGAGTTTTCTCCATAAAAGGGGGCCGTTTATTCTACTGGAGTGAAACCGTGCCTCCCTCTGACCCCGTCTCTGCTCCAGCTCTGCCGTCCGTAACCGCAGGGAGCAAGCTCACCCCCTCTTCCACCCGGCAGCCCTCTAAGAATGGGAGCGATCGATCACGTCTTTCCTTTCATCTTTTCTCCTCTCGGCAGAAAATCTCCAGAGAAAATAAGCTGCCTTGCATTAAAAGAAAAATGCTTTTTCCAATAGGAATTTACTTGATGGAATCTTGCCAAGCCTGGGTTTCCCTTTCAGTATTCCCAGTTTTTAAGAAGAGTTTATATCTCAAACTTTTTTTTTTTTTTTTTAACCAGGGATTGACCCCAGGGGCCCTTAACTACTGAGCCATATCCCCAGCTCTTTTTTATATTTTATTTAGAGACAGGGTCTTGCTGAGTTGCTTCTCACTAAGTTGCTGAGGCTGGGTTTGAACTCCAGATCTCCTGCTTCCGCCTCCTGAGCTGCTGGGTGCCACCTCACCTGGCTTCTCAAACTCTTTAAAGCATGAGAATATCTTGGTTTGCTTTGAACCAAGTATTATGTCCAGAAGAAATTGATTAAAGGAGGCCAGTCATTGACACAGAAGTAAGTGACTGGTTGTATAGACATCAAGGATGTTGTTGCTAAAAGAAAATACCGATATGTGCTCGTGTCTCTAGCCTCTTAATTATCAGTCCCCCTTGGGTATTGGCCCCAACATAATCATTAGCAGGACAGCCTTACACAATACAGTGGCCAGAGATAAGGGTCAGAGAATTCCCACTCTCCGATTGTTGGGTCTTCATCTGGAGAAGATTCATATTCTGCAGCAGAGTGGTTTGCCTTAAGAGCAAACCCCATCCTAAGCCCTGTGACCTCAATGTTCAGCTCTGTGTTATGGACTACCTGTTTATGTCGCCCCCTACCCTGTTCATATGTTGAAATCCTAACCCCCACGTGGATACCTGTGGATAGAGCCTTTGGGAGGTACGGTCAGAGCCCTCCTGATGGGCTTAGTGGCTTTATAAAAGGGACCCAGAGTCCTGCTTAGCTCCCTTTTACCATCTGGATAGATATGAGAAGTGAGGAATCTGCCCTCACGTGACCCAACCATCCTGGCCCTGAGACCTGGACCTGCAGCCTCCAGAACTGTGAGAAATGTCAGTTGTCTCGAAGCTGCTGCTGTACAGTAATGAGTCACAGCTGCCCAAGTGGACCAGGACACTCCATGAATGGCTTTACACCGAAGTACGGTCTTAGCCTTGTGTTTGTCAAAGTCTGGGTCCCGGCTGTTGCGGCTGTTGCCTTGGCGGAGTTAATTTCCGTTTGGCCTGTTGGGACACGTTAGGGTTCTATCTGGGTCATCTGTGTGGAACCCGGCCTTCTGAGTCTCGATCCCTTGTGTGGCTCCTGGAGTCCTTCAGTCTGCCGCTGCACCGAGGAGACATAAATTTCCATGTGAATCTACGTCCATCCAGCTTGCTAGGTCCTTCTGCGTTCTTCCATGCCTTTCATTTCTGAGAAATTATTTTTTCCATTTCCCTTGTTTTTCTTTGTTCTCTTCTAGAATTACTATCATTCAGCTGTTAGGCCTTCTAGACAGATCCTCATTTAAAAATCCCTCCTCCCGCATTTCCTATTGCATTGTATTTGTCTCTATTTTCTGGAAAAATATCTTCAAGTCTAGATTTCATATTAGTTACTATTTTTTTAAAATTCTGAGAACTGATTTGGGGGGAGTTCTAAATCCTCTCTTTAGAATGTATCACCTTTTTTTTTTTCCCCCCCTGGTTGCAATATCTTTGGTCTCCCAGTATATTTTTTAATTGTTGCTGTTAAATACAGAATGCCTCAGGAATTTGCACATCTCTGCACAGGGGCCATGCCAATCCTCTCTATATGTTCCAATTTTAGTACCTGTGCTGCTGAAGCCAGCCAGAATTTTGGAGCGCGTGGCACTGGGGCTGTACCCCAGGGCTTTGTGCATGCGGGACAGGTGTTCTACCGCTGAGCTACACTCAGGCCTCAGGATTGCTTTTTAAATTGTTTACTTTTATGCATAGTCTGTTTGAAATTGCTTTTGGGGTTTGATTTTGTTTATTTTGTTTTGTTGTGGTCTTTCAAGTTAGATGTTTTCATTACATGTCTGATTTAGGAGCAGGTTTCTCCTATGTAAAAATGTGCTGGTGTGTCCTAGGGAAGGCAAAGCAATGGTGGCCATCCCCGTAGGATGATGTAGGAGAACCCAAACCTCTCTCTTCTCATGCCCCCCATCCCTCCAGGACCCTTCTGTCCCCTCCTCCAGTGTGTTTGGCCGGTTGCTGGCATCATGGGAGCTGAGGAATCTAATACCTGCTGCATCAACTCAACCTGCCTTTTTTGATGGTGCCCTTGGATAAGCTTCTGCCCCCAAGAAACTCTGTTTAACTCTCTTTCAGTATAAACATCTCGTCGTCTCCTGGGGAACTTGTTGAGCTTTTTACTTTTACAAGTGTTCATTTTTTCTTTGCATTTATGTTTGAAGCCAGTCTAAATATACTACTAGATTGAGCCTGTAAGTAAAACATCATGTGGAAGTCCTTGGTCACTGTGCTGTGCTTTCACTGTGAAAGTGTAGAAAGAGTCATGGATTTGATTATATTCACCCACATTAAGAGGCAGTGAAAAAACGGTGCCAAGTAAAACTACCAAGGGAATTGACTTCCTTGCCATCTAGAGACCACTAGGAACTCACCAGGAGACAAAGCAGGTTAGTAGTTAGCTTTTTTTTTTTTTTAGATCCTTCATGGGTGTCTGAGTAATGAATTGTTAGAGGGGTGTTTTTGTAGGATTTGGGCCTATTCTGAAGACCACTGTGGAGAACTGAAGGCTAATTCAAGATTGTACCTGGAAGAACTGAAAACCAGTTCTAGATTGTGCCTGGGGAACTGAAGGCCAATTCTAGTTTGTACATGCAGTATAAAGGGGATGGACGCTGTGATTGGGTATCTTTTGGTCATCCATATCAGGAGACAGAGATACTGAATCAGAGATAGATTTGTCACTGGGACTCGTTCCTGTGTGCCCACAAAGGGGATGTTAGTTATTTTCATAGTTTCAGAGCTATGCGCTGACTGTGAGTGAATCTGATTTGCAGTGTATTCTGTGTAAAGTACATATCAAGCTTCAAAGACTTGGTACAAAAATATAAAAGAATCTAAAATAGTTTATTAGTTTTACCAAGTACATGTTGACCTAACATGGATATATTGGGTTATATAAAATATATTAAAATCAACCTCGACTGTTGATTTAATTTTTTCTAATGTGGCGACTAGAAGGTTTATCACCTACATGACTGACTCAGGGCTCATGCTATTATTATTACTACTGTCTTTTTTTAGTACTGGAAATTGAACGCAATACTTAAAAATCAGGACTGCTTACCACTGAATTACCTTCTGGACCTTTTAATTTTCATTTTGAGACAGGGTCTTGCTCATTTGTCCAGGCTGGCCTTGAATGAGCCTCAGCTGGAATTAGAGGCATGTGCTTCTGTGCCTGTCTTATAATGCATTTTTGAGACATGGGTGATGAAAAGGCAGTTTTATTCTTATACCAGTAAGATTAGTCTTTCCCCAAAACCAATTTTTTTTCACCCCGTTGAGGGCAGTATTTCCCTTACTGAGAATGCATAGCTAATATTCCCCTTCTAAACTACACTCACAAACTGGGCATGTGCTCTTGTAGTCCCAGATACTTGGGAGGCCGAGGTAGGAGGATTGCTTGAGCCCAGGAGTTGAGGAAGCCTGGGCAACACAGACCTCATCTCAGACAGAACAAAACACTTGCTGGTGCTGGTGCCGACCTTCTCTAGCACCTCAGAATAACGCTGCCTTGGAGGTATTCCCGTTCTCCCATCAGCTGAAGCCCAGGGACTTAAATACTCTGACCCTGGTTGCACAGCTAACAGAAGAGCGAGGACCAGAAGCCAGCTTCGCAGACTTCAGGATCCTATTTTGACTATTGTTATGGTTTGGATCTTCGATGTCCCCTGAAAAACTCATGTGTTAGGCATTGCAGGAACGTTCATGATGAAGTGATTTGATTATGACAGCTGTAAGCTCATCGGATGGGTGGGTTAGTCCATTTGATGGATTAATAATTTGAACAGACTTTGGTTACTATAGGCAGGTGGGGGCATGGCAAGAAGATGTAGGTCACTAGAGCTTGGCCTTGGACTCTGTCTTGTCTCTGGCTTCTCTCTTTCTCCTTCCGTGCCCTGAGCAGCTTTCCTTCACCATGCCCTTCTGTCATAACGTTCTGCCCCACCTCAGGCCCAGAGCGATGGAGTTGGCTGGCCATGGATTCTGAAACCGTGAGCTCAAAATAAGCTTTTCCTCTTCTCAGTTGTTCTTGTCAGGTATTTTAGTTATAGCAGTGGAAAGCTAAAATAACTATAAAGTAACTATAAAATAACTATAAAATAACTATAAAATAACTATAAAGGACTTTATAAGTGTTGGAGTCACTCAGAGAATTTGATTTTTATTCCTATAGTCCCTGAACACATTTGGTGGAATAAGTATTTTCTTACTTCATTGTTTTTATTTACTTCTTTTTTGGGGACAGGAGCACTCAGGGGCACTCGACCACTGAGCCACATCCCTAGCCCTAGGTTGTATTTTATTTGGAGGCAGGATCTCACTGAGTTACTCGGCACCTTACTTTTACTGAGGCTGGCTTTGAATTCACGATCCTCCTGCCTCAGCCTCCCAAGCTGCTGGAATTACAGGCATGCACCACCAGGCCTGGCTTATTTCATTATTTTTAAAGAATCCCCTTTGCTTTAGACTTTCGTCTGTGTTCAGATTCCCATCATTAGAGAGTTCAAGATACAAATTTAGACCTTTTTTTTTTTTTTTCTTAAAGATTGGGTGTAGCCATGTTGCTGAAGGCTGACCCAGAACTTGTGGCCTCAAGTGATCCTCCTGCCTTAGTCTCCCCAGTAACTGGGAATACAGGTGCCCATTTTCCATTATTGATAGAAAATCAAAGATAATGCTTCAAGTCTTGCAACTTTGAGTTTTAGGGTTTCCCAGGTAGCGCTGGACCATTTTGTATGACCCACAGCCCTGAGGCTAGTGTGTTTGACTTCCAGTCATAAAGGTGATAAAGATGAGTTGCAGAGGAATTTGTAAAGTAGAGAAAAATCTTGAGACAGAAATTGCCCATGATTCTACTTTGGTTTGTCTTTGTGATTTTTCTTGCAGTATTCTTTTTTCTTCTTCCTCACAAAAGCAAAATTGGGGCTGAGAGCAGTGTGCATGCCAATAATTCCAGTCTCAGGAGACTGAGGAGGAGGATTGCAAGTTCAAGACCAGACTTAGCAGCTTAGTGAGACTCTGTCTCAATATAGAAAATAAAAAGGAAAAATAAATAAATAAATAAATAAAAAGGACTGGGGATGTAGCTCAGTGGTAAAGCACTGGCTTAGTATATGTGAGGCCCCATTAAATCACACAACACACACACACACACACAAATTCAACAAGGCCGGGTCAGAAATTTCAGTTAGCATCGTCTGTGTTCATTGCATGGGGCAGAGACCTGAAAGTATGTTGACCCCAGGACCCCTGGCTGTCGCGTGTCTCCCTTGTCAGTGCTGTTCAGATTCAGCCCACAGCAAACTAGACAACTCTTTGAGGTGTAATTCACATAACGTGCAGGTGACTCAATTAAAGTGCAGTTTCCCTTGGTATGTGTGACTGATTAGCTCCAGAGAGGGCTTCAGATTCATGGACTCAACCAGCCATGGAGTCAACTCATCTTTGATCAAAAAATATTCTAGGACACAGTGGCACGTGCCAGTAATCCCAGTGACTTGGGAGGCTGAGGCAGGAGGATGATAATTCAAAGCCAACCTCAGCAACTTAGGGAGGTCCTAAGCAACTTAGCCAGACCCTGTCTCAAAATATAAAAAGGGATGGGCATGTGGCTTGGTGATTAAGTACCTCTGGATTCCATCCCTGGTATGAGAGATAGAGATAGAGATAGAGATAGATAGATAGATAGATAGATAGATAGATAGATAGATAGATAGATAGATAGAGATTGATTGTGTATGTGCATGTACTGAATACATGAGGGCTTTTTTCCTTGTCATTATTCCCCAAATGATACAGTCTAACAACTATTATGTAGAATTTCATTGCACTAGGTGTTATAAGCAGTCCAGATGATCTAAGGTATATGATTTAGGGTATGTGGGAGGCTGTGCGTAGGTTGTGTAAAATATGACACCATTTTATAGACAGGTATTGAAAATCTGAGGATTTTTGGGAGCCAACCCCTGCAAATACTGAAGGATGACTGTGTATGTATCTATATTCATTTCTTCTTCTACAGTTATCCAGTTTTAATTAGTTTTTAGAAATATTTTTACTTTTGCACATAGTAATTATTCATATTTATGGTGTACAGTGGGACATTTTGCCCTCTGTATACAGTGCAATAATTGGATCAGGGTAATTGGTGTATCCACCAGCTCTGACATTTATTACTTCATTGTGCTGGGAACATTCAGAATTCTTTCTACTACCTACTTTGAAATACTCAATTAATTGATGTCAACCAGGGCTATCCCACTGTGCCACAGAACTTTAGAAGTTATTCCTCCTGTCCAGTCATACCCTGTACCTAGCAACCATCCCGTCCCCCACCGACTTCCTAGGTGGAACAGCTTTTAAAAATCCTGTGTTTAAACAGTGCTGGGATGGAATCCAGGGCCTGGCCTTTAAAGAAAGAAGACTGGCGTGGATTGTCTCTTACTTAGATTTTACCTGTCCTTTTCCAGTCACTGGCTTTTGGCTTCTTTTCCAAGGGTCATTGACACCAGGTTGAAGAGCAAGTTCAAGACGAGACCAGGGAGGGCTAGATTTGATGTGAACCCATCTTTCTGGTCCCTGTATTGGCCCCTGTTCCTCCCTTACAGGAAAGTGGAAGAGAGAGAAGTTCAGGTCTGTATTGTAGTTATTCACCCCCTAGTCCTGACCCCGAAGTGGGGTGCCTCCCCAGCCCTCTTCCTGGGTGGCTACTTTGTGTCATTTGTTTTTCAACCCTCTGCACATTTGGAGTCTGAAGCCACTTTCCCCTGAATCGCCACTGATCTCTGCCCACTCTTGGGGTGCATTTCAGGCCCCCTTCCTTGGGGTTCCAGGCTTTCTTACCTCCTGGCCCTCCTTCTGACTGGGCGATCTCCCAGGGCTGCAGGGCTGCAGTTGGCTTCCGCTGCTGCGTGGGCAGTCTTCCGTCCTTGGTGCCTCTGCTCTTGGCTCCTTCCTCCAACGTCCGCTCCATCTCTCCCAGCCCTGGAGAGTATTCCTCTGGCTTTCTTTCCCACTAGCTTTTCTAAATGATCAGTTCTACTCCTGGACCACCAAACCCTGTCTCCAAACCTCCAGTGGTTCCTATGGTTTTTAGTATCAATGAAAAGTTCTTTTAAAAAAAGAAAAAGAAAAAAAGGATGAGCAAACACTCTGGCTTCAGTGAGATATAATTCACAGAACATGCATTTGACCCATTTAAAGTAGCTGCGGGCCATGGTTCCTGAGCTCTGTGTGTGTCGTGTCAACAGCCCTGCCAAGGAGGAAGCTGAAGATCAAAGACATTAAACCATCTGGCGAAGTCCTTGTGCCCAGGGCAGACCCCAGTCCCGATCCCCAAAGCCTGCCTCCTGAAACCTCTTCTCTGCTCCTAAACGGTGGGCCCAAGGGAGGAGGCGCTTTGGAGAACAGGGTTCTGTGGTCAGTACTGGCAGGGACTGACTGACTGCCTGGGAATGAGACTTCTGAGCAATTTCACAAGGCTTGTGAAATCATTGGGGGATAGGCCTTGTCTCTTTCTGCTGTGATGCATTCCCTCACTGAGGTTTTGTTGATCTATGCTGTATGTGTGTGTATGTGTGTGTGTGTGTGTGTGTCTGTACACATATCTATATATCTCCCCCCACCCAGGGGGGTAAAATACACATAATATAAAATTTAAAATTTACCATCTTAATAATTTCTAAGTGCACAGCTCAGCAGTATTACATACATTCACAGTGTTGTGCAAGCAATCTCCAGGATTGTTTTTATCTTGCAAAACTGAAACTCTAAACCCACCTAGCAACCATCCGCAGCCCCTGGATGTCACCATTCCACCTTCTGTGTCTATGGATTTGACTACTTTTATAGATACCTCATATAGTACTGCTCTCCTTTGGTATCTGGTATCTCTGAGTTCTGGTTCCAGAAATCCCTGCAGATACCAAAATCTTTGGCTGCTGTGTGTAATGCTGCCGTGAACAGCCATGAGCAAGTTTTTGCAGGTGGCTGTGTTTTCATTCTCTTGTGTGTTCATCTAGGAGAATTGCTGGGTCAACTTGTAAATCTAGGTTGAACATTCTGGGAACCTACCAGACTGTTTTCCAAAGCATTTGCCCCATTTAGCATTCCTATTAGCAGTGTCTGAGATTTTCAGTTTCTCTTGTCCTTATTGTTGTCTTTTTTTTTTTTTTCTTGTACCCAGGATTGAACCCAGGGACACTTGACCACTGAGCCACATCCGAACCCTTTTAAGAAATACTTTATGTAGAGACAGGGTCTCACTGAGTTGCTTAGGGCCTCACTAAGTTGTTGAGGCTTTAAACTTGTGATCCTCCTGCCTCAGCCTCCCAAATAGCTGAGATGACCGGTGTGTGCCACCGCAAGCTGGCTATTGTTGTCTTTTTAATTATTATCTTTTACATCATCCTTATGCCAGTGGGTATGAAGTGGTTTTGATTTGCATTTTCCTAATGATTAAAGATGTTCAACATTTTTTCATGTGTTCACCGGCCATTTGCATATCTTCTATAGAGAAGCATCTACTGAATTCACATTTTTTTTTTTGCCTACTTTTAAGTAGGGTTGTTACAAAGTTCTTCAGATGTCCTTCTAAAACCTTCCCAGTTTAATATTCCTCGCCTCACTTTCAGTTCTCCCTGGCCTCCTCTGCCCACCTGGCCTGCCCACATAAACCTGAGCATGCACCTGTAAGGGACACACTCCTGACACCCGTGGTCATATTCTCTGTGCCGCTGTCCCTGCCTGCTTTTGACTCTGAAACACTGTTCACCTCCAAGCCCCAGGTGGGCCTGACCCCCACACTTCCAGAGATGAACTAAAGCAGACTATGCCCACCTCGGCCTCTGGCAAGTGCCTGCCATTTGCCACCGAGTTCCCCGAGGCCAGGGACAGTCTCTAATTGTGTCCTTGGATGTTTAGCACAATAAATATAGAGCAAGAACTTGGTAAGTATTTTTTGAATGAGCCATGCAGATTTTGGAAACATTTTTTCCTCCATCATCCACCTAATTGATGACCTGGTAAACATTTTCCTGTAGTTTTTGCTTTAGGTGGTGATGGTCTACCTCTAAAAACCATGATTTAACAAAAACTAATAGAGAACGGAGGTTACATCAAATGGAAGTTGCCTGCCTGGTATATGGACCCCAGGCGTAGACTTTGCTTCTGCTTTTCCTGATTGATGGCTCTTCTTTGTAAATCCACTCACAGGGCTGCTGTCTGGGCAGCCATGCCTTGCGTGCTGGCCTTGATTGCTCTGAGAGGTAAAGATCAAAGGAGAACAGTCTGCTGAGAGTCAACAGCTTGCTGCATTATCTGTTGCTCAGCCTTGTGACTTTAACTGCCTCCTTAAGAATCTCACATCAGAGATTGTCATCAGTGTCATAAAAAGAAAAAGTTTAGTGTCACCATCCGAGACTAATACATTCACCTTTGAAAATGCCATCTGGGGCCTCGACTTTGTGACTTGTGGAATGTTTTCCCTATCCAGATCAGTGAAATAGATGTCACTTGGTCTGTGGACCTTCAGAAAGGCAGGTGCTGGTGATACAGGTAGGGAAAGTCAAAATCAGTGGAGCTGGGGGGTCACAGCCACGTGATGTCCATGTCAGCTGGTGCTGAGAGGTGATTGAGGATGGAGGCCTCCCTGGTCTCCTGAGATGACTCTGGGTACAGGGCTCATTTACTGAAGGCCACTGATGCAACCTCCAGAGGCTTCTTTTTCATGAGCTGTTCAGCCAGGAACCTCCCAGGCTGGGATGGGAGTCCGGGCATTGGGAGGAGAGAAATGGCTGAACTGCCCTCGTCCCCTCTCCAGTAAAGACTGCAGAGGGACCCTTAGCCCAGCAGCATTTCAGACACACCGGATTGTCATTACAGCCGAAGCGACTTGGGAACTCAAGTTGAGGATCCTCTAGGGAAGATGAAAGGTTAGGAAGCCGCCAAGGACTGGGAATGGGAAGCAGCCCCCAGACAATATCTTGCTACGTCCGGAAAAGGCCTATTGCTCCCTACGCATGTGTAGATTTACAGCCGGGTTGGGTGTTGGCGGGAATAAAGGACGGCAGCCTCGTTTTTGGGGGGGAGACGTAAGCTAATTTCTGTAGTAAAATCTGATTGCCGGCTACAAAGTGGCCCTGGTTTTGCTCACCGTAGGCCTGAATGTGGTGCATAGCGCCGCCTGGTGACTACAAGGAGCAACTACGTGCCAAGCCCCCGCGTCTGGCCTGGGCTTCAGCTTTCCCTGGATTCTCTGGTTCTCCCCCCACCTTGGGGTTGCTGTGTCCACAGTGGTCCATGCGGAGGCCCCCCACCCTCCTGCCTGAAGCAGTAATGAACGAGATCTTCACGGTCTGAAGAAAAGAGCAATAGTAAAACTTTTCTCTTTGTTTGCTTAGGGGAAGAGCCAAGGCTAATGGGGTCAGGCAGGCAAGGCATGAAGTGATAAATAGGAAAAAGATGAAAAGAAGGGAAGAAACGCAGGGGACCGAATGGACGCACCCTAACAATTCTGGCATACAAAACTGTGTGTAAAAAAGTGTGATAAACTGTCAATTATCACTTTTATCTTTACGTAGAGCAAATCTGAAGCTTCACTGAAAGAGTTGAAGAATTCTAGGGCTACCTGAATCTCTTAGTTTTTAAAAATACAACTTAATTTTCTGTCTCTTTCTTTCTGTGCTTAAGATAAAACCAAAGGCCTGAGTACATGCTAGACAA
Organism: Sciurus vulgaris; assembly: GCF_902686455.1. Lineage (NCBI taxonomy): Eukaryota > Metazoa > Chordata > Mammalia > Rodentia > Sciuridae > Sciurus > Sciurus vulgaris. Next base: position 15,457,008 of record NC_136467.1, on the reverse strand, counting down.
ACATTCTAGACTACTGACATATGTCTCCAGTGGCGCCCCCTGCCCCAACCACATTTCTGGGGAAAAAAAAAAAAAATCATTATTTTTGGTACCTGGGATTGAACCCAGGGAGCTTAACCACTGAGCCACATCCCCAGCCCTTTTACAATTTTTTATTTTGAGACAGTCTTGCTAAGTTGCTTAGGGCCTCCCTATGTTGCTGAGGATGGTCTTGAACTTCTGATCCTCCTGCCTCAGCCTCCCAAGCAGTTGGAATTACAGGCGTGCCCCACAAAACCCGGCCTGAATTTTTAGTATAGGCTCTGCTTGGTTTTCTTGCTGTGGGCTTGTCCATTGGAGGCATGAGACTGTCTATATATTGGACGATGGCATAGTTTAATCTAAATATTTAGGCAACTTACACCATTTTTTTTTTAAAGACCTAATGCTCAAGTATTTCTACTTTTAAAAAGTTGCCTTGATCAAATGTCGAAGACAAAGTTTGCTTCCTAACATTCTTTCTCAAAGCGTTCAGGAAACAGGACTGCTGAGAGTTGCCAGCCCTCAGATCGTTCGTGTGCCTGTGTGAGAAACGGATGGTGAAATGTAAAGTACCATAGGTGTGAAGAGGGGAGCCGCGTTTCGCACCTCATCAGCCATCAAATAAACTGAAGGAAACAGAACACGGTATTAAAAATTGAAGGAGAATTTAATATCTGTGCGGTTATTTCCTTTACATCATCTTAAAAGTTGAGATGTGCAAGTCAGCCAGGGACGAAGGAATCCTTGGGATCAAAAGCTGCGGCTCCGGGTCGTATTCCTCGCGGCAACTGACGGCAAGCAGACCAGCCCCGGAGGGTGCCCGCCTGTAAGGTGCACACGTGACTCCCGCGGCCGAGCCGAGTCCGGGGAGAGGTGCTCCGCTCGCGCTCGGGGGCGTGGCGGGGGGCGTGGCGAGTGGGCGGGGCCCGCCTATAATTAGCAGGGATCTGCACTCGCGGGCCGCTTCGCGCTGCGGCTCCGAGGACATCTCGGTCCCGGTGGAGCTCTGCGGTGGCTGGCCCTTCGTTCTTTCCGGTCACACCAAGACCTCAGCGGGTTGGTAGGAAGGAGGGCGAGGCTTCAGCCAGCTGCCCAGGAGGGCAAGGACCGGCCCACTTGTTGGCCGCTGGACTCGTGCTAGTAAAATATGCTGGGGACCATTACGATCACAGGTAAGGCGCGAGCCAGATCTGCTTCGCCCCCCTCGGTGACCGGCCTGGGGCGAGGAAAGTGCTTTCTTCGCTCCGCTGTGCCTTTGGGTGGGCATCCTGGGAGGCCAGGCGCGCCCTGCTGCCCGTGCGCCTTTGCATCCAGAGCTCCTCTTCCATCTTTGCCTGAGCAGAACTCTTCCTGGCGGCGCCCACGGAGTCTGTATTTTCGGTTCAGGTTGTGTAGTAGCCATTCCCTTGTTAGGGGCTTCGGGGCGGGGACACCGGGAGAGGAACCGCAGCAGCCAGCCGAATAGAAAAAAACCAGATCTGTGCGAATTTGAAAATAAGGCGTGAAAGCTTCATCTTTTGCAGTATTCACAAACAAAAAATTCCTATTTTTTGAGACACTGCAAGCGTTTGGCATTTTGACTTATTGGGAAATTTGAAGTAAAGTACACTTGGTGGTTTAGGAGGCTGAAGTTTTAGCTCTGGTTTAAGTGGTGGTCATTTCAAATTTGTATGTATATCTGTACTTCTGGCAGTGCTGGGAATTGAACCCAGAACTTCCTCACTTGGGCAGTTAATAAAAAAGTTAAAAATGTAGTTTTCTCAGCTTGTTTTCTAGGAATCTGGCTGTATGAAGTATAATATTTAATTCCTACTTCTAGCAAATAAGTTGTCTACATCAAACTTTTATAATATACAGCTCCTCTAACTTGGTATTTGATAATCTTCATGCAGCTGTAGGGTGGCCCGACTCCTTTCTTGGGACCCTGCACATTTTCTCTTCTTCACTCCCTCTTACCCTCATCAAGAAAATTAAACTCCATTTGCTAAACTAGATTGATCAAAAGAGCTCTTATTTAAATATTTGAGATCCGTGCTGCTGGATCTATGCGTTTTCTTAAAAGGGCAGTAGAGACTTTCTATTTTCTCAATATAGCTGCTTTGGCAAAGCCTTGTCATCTTATGGATTTTTAAATCAATGTGAAAGTTTAGCAAAACTAAAAATATCTCTCATTTCCTATAGATTAGCTTGTTTACTTTGCGATTTCCTTGATTCCTTCCCCCAAGGTAATTTGATTAGCTTTCCTACCCCCATTTACCAGCACAAACATTATATGATACATAAAGACTTTTATTAAATAGACAAAGTGAAAAAATAAAAAGCACAAGATTCATGATTTTCCCATCATTAATTTTTCCATGTTTGAAATATGCAAATGCCCAACCCTGGCAGAGACCACCTGTAGTGTGGCTTGTGGGAGTCAGAGAGAGGGACTTCTAAGAGCTCACTTTTCTGGACACTTTTCATATACAAAATGTTTATTATATTCACTGTTTGGTAATAGTTTGTCACATGTCAGTTTCTTGTGGGAAAGGAAGGTGGTTCTTTAGCAGTAATTAAGAGTTAATAAACTGGCACGGGAAGGAGCTTTTAACAGTGGATTCAGATAATAACAATGGAATAATCAATGAACAGGAAGGTTTGGAAGGACTATCTAATTTTTAAGATAGTCTCAAGTGGTTGGGTCTCTTGCTTCTGAATTTTACTTTTTGTTTTTGTTTGTACTGGGAATTGAACCCAGGAGTGCTTTCACGCCTGAGCCACATCCCCAGCTTTTTTTATTTTTTGAGACAGGGTCTCACTAATTTGCTGAAGTTGGCCTTGAGCTTGGTGATCCTCTTGCCTCAGCCTCCCAAATTGAATTACTGAGATTATAGGTGTGTGCCACAATGCCCTGGTGAATTTTATTTTTATTGCAATGTGGATATGGAATATGTGTCAAAATGCACAAAATTTAACAGCAAGTAGATGTTTCATAGTGGAAAAAGTGAAAAAAAGGGGGGTTCTGTCTCTGTCTCTCTTTTTCTTTCCATCCTGGCAAGGAAAACTTATAATCAGTGTTTGTTTGGTTTTTTTTTTTTTTGCACGGGGGAGTAGGGATTGAACCCAGTAGTGTTTAACCACTGGGCCATATCCCCAGCCCTTTTTTATATTTCATTTAGAGACCGGACCCCTCTAAGTTGCTGAGGCTGGCTTTGAACTTGTGATCCTCCTGCCTCAGCCTCCCAATCCACAGGGATGACAGGCGTGCACCAGCTTGCCTGGCTGTAATCAGCCTTTTTGACTAGTTGGTCAGAATCTTGAAAAGCAATCAGGATTTTAAAACCTGGTGTAAGGATTAATTAAATAGTCAGAACTCTATTTCTCTTTGAAGTTACTCATTTAAATAAAGGAGAAGAAAGTTCCTGGAGTCCTCTTTAGTACTATGGTATTTGGGGAGGGGGTGCCCAAGCGTCACGATTCATTAACAGGACAGATGGTGTTTTCATAGGAACTACTTAAGAAGGAGTTTTCATTTCTGAAAGGAGGGAAAACCGTGCCTTGGTAGTAATCGTTATCATTGCTCTCAGGCTCAGACGAACAGCTGAAACTATGCAGTAGAACTTGAATTATGCAGTGATTGATTAGTCACCTTGCATGCTGCCACTCCTGAGGTCTCCTTTCGCTTGTGCCCCATTAGCAAGAATAGCCTAGAAACTAGAGCATAGTGATTTGACATGGTGGATGAGGATCCCTTCCTTACACACCAATGGCATGCCAGGAAAGAATTTTGGACTTAGGAAAATATCTTTCCTGTTTTCCTTAATTCATACGTATTATTTAGCTTAGCAGATACTATTGATACTTGGTGAATTTTGCAAAGGTATTGTGAGAAGGTAGGGTGACTACCCTTCCCCCTTAACACTGGGGATTGAGCCCAGGCGTGCTGTACCACCGAGCTTATCTCAAACTCCTTTTTCAATTTTATTTTGAAACAGAGCCTTGCTCAATCGCTCAGGCTGGCCTCTGACTTTTGATCCTCTTGCCTCAGCCTCCCTAGTCACTGGTGTCCCACAGCGCCCCGCCGGCATTCTTTATCTGTACAGTAAACTGGGGAAGAAGAGTCCTCTAATATTCATGCATGTTTTTGATTATTTAAAGTGATTTACCTATGCTAATCGCTTTATAAGAGAATAAGAAGAAACAAACAAACAAACAAAAATCTGCATGTGGCTGTTAATGTGCTATGGATACAGAGCAGTTGTCCAGGGATTTGGGAGACGTGAAATCGGTACCTTTGCAACTGCTAAGATGAGTAACTGCGCTTCCGGAGTGCCTGCTCTGTCAGGTCTCTTCAGTGCTTTGTGCACATTGTGATTTATTCCTCACAGTAATCCTGCAAAAAGTGGTTGCTTAACCCCCTTCTTATCATAAAAGTAGATTTCTCATACTTTGGTAATTTACCCAAAACTTCACAGCGACCAAGAAGCATAACTATAGAGTACCTTGTAAAAATTTGACTTTTTCTCATTTTATAGAAGATGCTAATAATTGTTTAGTGATGCCCACAGTTTTATAAGCCTGTCCAGACATGAAACGTGAGTGTCAAGACCAGGGACGATGATGATGTCATCTGTAGGCTCCTGTACAGGGTTTTGCTTCTCTGAGTTTGAATCCCAGTGAAGCATCTCCTCTTGGAGATTTTGTGGCTAATGAGCTTTAGGACAAGGGGGGTTGGACGTGTTAGGATAAGGGGTGGATTTAGAATGCAGAGAATTCCTGGAAAAATTCCAGGACAATGCTGCAAGTCGTGGGGGAAAGTTAACCAGTTCCAGATGTCATAGTAAGCCGTCCCCATGTGCCTGGGGACTGAGAACACTGGGATTCTAAACCTAAAAATATGAATGTTGTAGTTTTTGTAAAATTGCACTTTTTTCTCTGCGAAAAATGATGTGTCACTGAAACCCAACAGCAAAGTTCAGATGAAAACATTGAAATTTTTGTAATATTTAATTGGACACGTTCCTTAATTTTTTAAGCATCTAAAGCAAAAGAAAAGAATCATGCTTCTATTTATTTATTGTACAAATTATACTTTTATCTTTTAATCTCTATAGTTGTCCCTTGGCATCTGTGGGGAGTTGGTTCTAGAATCCTCTAAGATACCAAAAGCTGTGGATGCTCAAGTCCCTTATATAAAATGGCATTGTATTTGCAAATAAACTACACATACTCTTCCATATACTTTATTTTTTTGAGGGGGGTGCTGGTATTTAACCCATGAACACTGTCCTACAGAGCTACACCCCCCAGCCCTTCTTATTTTTATTTTGAGACAAGATCTCACTAAGTTGCTTAGGACCTTGCTAAGTTGCTGAGGCTGGCCTTGAACTTGCAATCCTCCTGTCTCAGCCTCCTGAGTTGCTGGGATTACAGGCCCTCCTATATACTTTAAATCATTTCTAGATTGCTTACTATACCTAATACAGTATAAGTGTCCAGTGTAAGTGCTTCAAATGGTTATTATACTATTTTTAAAAATTATGTAGTATGTTGTTAGGGAATAATGACATGGAAAAGATGTCTGTACATGTTCAGTGCAGGCACGGTTTTTTCACAAAGTACCATCTAGAAACAAGATAGGTAGGATGTTCCACTAATAGTAGGTGTGAAAAAACCTGTTCACACAAAACACGCACCAACAAGGTCGTGTTTGGGGTGGTGCAGGTGACTTTGTGGACGCTTGGAGGGATCAGTCTTTCCTCACCCTTTTGACATGTCCGGCGTGGGAGAGGATGGACGACTTGCAGGGACGGTGTGAAGATGGGAATCGCTGGCAAGTCAGCCTTTTCCAGTGCCCACTCTGATCACAGTTTCCAGTGAGCTGGCCATCTCAGCTCTCTCCTGAAATCCTTTCTAGCTGAATATCGTCCTAGGTGAGGTGGTGAACACCACGTCTGGGCTGCCAGCACTTGAAAGGTTTGCTGGATTGATTGCGGTGCCCTTCCAGGTGGCATGTCATGGAGAGTTGCCCATGAGCGATCCTTCTGCACCACGTGAGGCCCAGGCTGACACCGTTTTCTGTGGGTGGACTTCTGGGAGTCGGGAAAGTGCATCCCCAGATCAGGGCTCCTTTGAGTTTTCCCCCTCAACGGCAGGTAACGGCTCCGTAGCTCCGTAGCTCCGTGGTGGAGTGCATGCGTAGCACGCCTCAAGCCCTGGGTTCCATCCCGAGCACCAAAGTATCTATAGTGAGCCGATGTGTCAAATGATGACAGGAGGTTTTAAAATGATAAATTAAAAAGTAAATGTTCTTGTTCTTGCATTGTTGGGGATTGAACCCCAGGCCCCATGCATGTTAGGCAAGCGCTCTACACTGAGCTACATCCCCAGGCATTTTTAGAATTTTATTTTGAGGCTTCATCTTGCTAGATGAATGGTCCAGGCTGACCTCCAAGTTGTGATCCTCCTGCCTTGTTCTCCCAAGTGGCTGAGATGACAGGTGTGTCGCACAGTGCCTGGCAAAAACAAAGACATTAATAGAAGTTTCTCGTAAAGTGCAGTTGTGAGTGGATTCTACTAGGTGAAGCCTGGACAGGCCCACAGTGAACCTTCTTTCTTTTTCACTGTTTTGGCGGGTGTCTTACCAGTCACCCACCAGACCTGCTGGTTTTCCCTTTCCTTCCCTGCCACCCAGATTATTGGGCTGTTGTTTTTTAAAAAATCCATTTAACAGGGCTGGGGATATAACTCAGTTCGTAGCATAAGGCCCTGGGTTAAATCCCCAGCACTGAAAAAAACCAAAACCAGAAACAAACAAACAAACAAAAAGCCCAAAAGTCCATTTAGCAGCCTCCCACTTTGCTTTCTAAGTTATTATCTGTAACTCACTGAGCACCAGCGCAGGGAGCATGAAAAAGCACCTTTTAAAGGTGGCTGCTGAGCCAGACTAGATGAGACTGATGGAAGGGAGGGTGACATCTCGTCTACGATGTCCACCTGCAGCCAGAACCGGGAAGACTGCGCACAGTTGGGTCATAGGAAGAAGTGGGGGTCAACACAGGAAGAGGTCTGGGGCCACATCTGACTTGCACTAGTCCAAAATGGGGCAATGGACCTGCATCTTTAGTGCAAATAAAGAAAAAAAGAATGGAAAGCTGACTCGAAGTGTGGGTGCCTATATTTTCCCCTTGACACGTGTCTGTTGGAAGTCGGGTGGAAATGGGCACAGCAGAGCATTCCACTTACAGAATTGTGAGTGTACCTGAACTTGGTTGGTGAGATTTCTTCACACGCCTCGGTCCTTGTAGTTGAGCAGCTGGCGTGGGTCAACACTGCCCCCTCCTGTTCAAAAACTCAGGGATTTGGACCATGGTTTTTATATTTGTGAATATCTGTGACAGAGAAATGGTGAGAATTTTGACCAATGCACACTGAGCAGTAGGGGGACATAAATATACATTGTGCAGTCATCATGCTATAGTTTTGAAGACTGTTGAATAACTTATCTGGAAAAAGTGTATTAATAGTGATTATTTCTGAATGCTATCTTTATGGAAATTTCCCTTTTCTGTATTTTGAAGTTTTACAGTTTAGATTATTTTAGGAATTGACAAACATTAAATAAGTAGTTTCATTCTGAAGAAAACAACAAAGAAAACAGTCACTAGCATTTTTATTTTATTATTATTAGAGACAGTCCACTGATCAGCTAATCTTTGCAAGCAATTCCAGTGATGGTGGTGATGGATATTGCAGATGAAGACGCTAGCAACAGAGGTTTTTGGGAAATTTGTCTCAGGGCCCAGTACTAGGAAATGGTAAAACTAAAAACTTAAAAACCAGTCTGTCCAGAGTCTTCCCCTGTTTCTCATTTTTTGGAGGTGGGGTGTAGTTTATAGATTGTTAAATACGCAGTTGAAATTTATATTGTGTTATATAACATACCAAAGTTAAATGGCCTCCTCTCAACTCATAGAAGGTGGATATTACTCTCTCCATTTTGTTATTTTTTATATTTTTGCTAGCTATCTTCATTTTTTTTTTTTTTTTTTTTTTTTGGTGGTACTGGGGATCGAACTCGGGGCCTTGTGTTTGCAAGGCAAGCACTCTACCAGCTGAGCTATCTCCCCAGCTCTACTATCTTCATTTTTGTGTTTAAACAATAAATTCAGACTGACAAAGTTGCAAATATAAAAATAGTACAAGAAATGCCCACATGCCCTTTAGCTAGATTGACCTATAGTTCCAGTTTACCTTGCTGGAGCCAGTACGCCTGCAATCCCAGGAATTTGGGAGGCTAGGGCAGGAGGATCGCAAGTTTCAGTTCAGCTTGGGCAACTCAGTGAGTCCCTGTCCAAAAATTAAAACTTAAAAAAGACTGGGGGTGTGGCTCAGTGGTAGAGCCCTCTTTTATTTTATGTCCCCTCCTAACCATTTCCTGGGAAACAAAACAGACACCAGAACTAGATTTCTGTTATGTAGACATGAGATCAGATTTTAAATTTTTGAGATAGGGTCTCACAGAGTTGCTGAGGCTGGCCTTGAATTTACAATCCTTCTACCCTAACCTCTGGAGTCACTGGGGTTACGGGTGTGCACCACCACAACCAATCAGAATGGCACCTTTTACTGCCCTAAAAATCCCCTATGGTACACCTATTTGTTCTTCCTTTTCTCAGTCTCTGGCAACCACTGATCTTTTCCCATCTCCACAGTTTAGCCCTTTCTAGAACGTCATATAGATTTGGAATCATACAGTGCTTAGCCTTTTCAGATTGGCTTCTTTCACTTAGCATTATGTTAAGGCTCCTCTCTTTTTTTTGTACTGGGGTTTGAACTCTGGGGTTCTTAACCACAGTCACATCCTCAGCTCTTTTTATGTTTTATTTAGAGACAAAGTCTCACTGACTTGCTGAAGATCTTGCTGAGCTGCTAAGGCTGGCTTTGAACTTTCGATCTTCCTGCCTCAGCCTCCCTAGCCCCTGGAATCACAGGCGAGCATCAGCGCTCATGATAGCTCATTTCTCTTTAGTGCTGAATAATATTCTGCTGCCTGCACGTACCATCATTTATCTGCTCAACCTACAGAAGGACATCTTGTTTACTTCCAAGTTTTGCAGTTAGGAATAAAGCTGTCATAAATATCCATGTGCAGTTTGTGTTTACTTAAGTTTTCAACTCATTTTGGGCAAACACCAAGGAGCACAATTGCTGGGTCGTATTGTAAAAAGTGTGTTTGGTATAAGAAGCTGCCAGACTCCTCTCCCCAGTGCACATATGGTATTGCACTCTCCCAGATGCTGTTTTGAATAGCTTTATGCGGGAAACATGTCCGATGTCCGATGTCCGCAGTTCCATATTCCAGTTTTTAACAACTCTTCCCCCCACTCCCTCCTCTCTCTGGTACTGGGGATTGAATTGGGGTTGAGGGGGCGTCAACCACTGAGCCACATCCCCAGACCTCCACGTTTAGTATATTTTATGTAGAGACGGGTCTTATTGAATTGTTTCGTGCCTTGCTAAGATGCTAAGGCTGGCTTTGAACTCCAGCCTCGGCCTCCGAAGCCGCTGGGATTACAGGCCTGCGCCACTGCACCAGCGCTGGAGCTCGAACCCAGGTGAGCTTTACCCCTGAACCACACCCCAACAGGTTTTGTGGTTTTTTAAAATTTTAAACAGGGCCTCCCTAAGTTGCTCAGGCTGGCCTCGAACTTGCGGTCCTCCTGCCTCAGTCTCCCTGCTCCCTGGGATCAGGGGTGCGCGCGGTCCGGCTCCGCTGGAACTTACAGCTCTCAAAACGCCGCCATCCCTGCCGCAGTTGCGGTGCACGGCGGGGTTGAGAGCGGACCCGCCGAGGAGGGCTGCGTGGGGAGCCGATCGCCGGCCCAGCGGCAGGGACGTTGGTCAGCGGGGCTGGCTGGCGGGGCGGCCGACCCGGGCTCTCAGCGCCGCCCGGGCCTCTGTGACGCGCGCCGCTGCCCCGCGGGGCGGCCCCGTCACTGGCGCTGCGGGCCCCCGCGGGGCAGCCGAGCGCACTCCGCGATGGGGCAGCGAGGCGAGGCAGGCCCGGCCTCGCGGGCCCCTGTCGCTCTGCCCCTGGCCGGCGGAGCCCGCCATGCCCTGGTGGAGTAGACTTTGCCGTGAGTAGCGCGCCCGCCTCGGCGGTCCTCCTCGCCCCCGGGAGCCACCGGCATGGATGGCGATGGGTGTGGGTTCGCCAGCCTTCGCCTGCCTGTCCCTGCCCGGAAAGGTCAGGGCGCTGATGGCAGCGCCCACTGCATTCCAGCCCAGGGCTCTACAGCGGGCCCGTGACCCGAACTGGCCAGTGTTAGCCAGGGGACCCCGGAAGGCAAGGCCACCGTCTGGGTCCTGTGCGACAGGAGCCCAAACCCTCACTGGTGGCCTTATTCTAACCCGGAGATGTGACGAAAACGGATTTGAACACAGCTGCAACCCGTGGGGTGTCCCAGACCGGACGCCACTTCTCTCCGTGGACACAGCCCCGGGAACTCTGGCTTGGAAAGGAGCCTGGGGTTGGGATAGAGATGGCCCCGGGATGTGGGCGGAGGGGTGGCAGCAGTGATCCAGCCGCAAGAAGACCCTGTGGTTTAAGGACGGCGCCAACGTGCCCTCCCTAGACAGCTGGGAGGAAAGCGGTTGTGCTATCGTAAGGCCCGGGGCTCAGTAGATGCTTAATAGCCTGGTGACAGTGGAAGCCGACTTTTAGGAAGCAGGGCCTCCCTCCCGGTATGGCCTGCGTAACTTGCGCCCGGCCGCGCAGAGGGCAGTGGAGGCTGAGGCCCAGGCGCCGTGCCGCTGCGCACGTCGAGCACGCCCACAAAGCGCACAGGCCCAGTCCGGGTGTCACATCTGGAAGATTATTCTGACAGGTCAAGAGACTAGACTAAGTTGACCAGTTATGATTTTTTTAAATGTCCTACAGAAAAAAAGCCTACAGAATGGGAGAAAATCTTTGCCAGCTGCTCCTCTGACAGAGGAATATTAATATCTAGAACATATAAAGATCTTAAAAAACTTGACAGCAACAAAAAAAAAATCAATAAATGGGCAAAAGAACTAAACAGACATTTCTCAAAAGAAGCAACACAAATGGCCTGCAAATTTAAGAAAAAAATGTTCGACATCCCTAGCAATCAGGAAAATGCAAATCAAAACTACACCAAGATTTTGTCTCACCCCAATCAGAATGGCAACAATCAAGAAAAAATAGTAATAAATGCTGGCGAGAATGTGGGGATAAAGGCACACTTATACATTGGTGGTGGAACTGCAGACTAGTACAACCACTCTGGAAAGCAGTATGGAGAGTCCTCAGAAAATTAGGAATGGAACCACCATATGACCCAGCTATCCCACTGCTGGGTATTTACCCAATAGAAGTAAAACTCAGCATACCGTAGCAATACAGCCACCTCAGTGTGTGTGGCAGCTCGATTCAAAATAGCCAAGCTATGGAATCAGCCCAGATTCTGATAAATAGATTGGATTGAGAAAGTGTGAGATTTATATAAATGGAGTTTGACTCAACCCTAAAGAAGAATGAAATTATGGCATTTGCCATAGAAATGGAGAATGTCATGCTCAGTGAAATAAGCCAGTCTCAGAAAATCAAGGATTGAATTTTTTTCTATATGTGGAAGCTAGAGCAAAATAAGGGAAAGAAGGTGTGTGTGTGGGGGGGGAGATCAGATATCATAAAGATACAAGGAAGATATCATAAAGATAATATCATTAGAGTAGAAAGAGATCCAGTGAGAGGGAGGAGGGGCAAGAAAAGGGAGAAAAAGTGGAATGAATTTTAAAAAATAATGCTATGTCCATAAATAAATATATCACGGGTATTTTCACCTTTATGTATATGTAGAAAGAACCAATCAAACATAAATTAATGCGTGAAATGGAAAATCAGTAGAGTAGAGGAAGGAGGACAGGGGCAGGGAAGAAAGTGGGGCAAGTCTGGGGAACAGGCGCTGAAGTCAAATTCCTTGTACATACGATTTTGTCAGGGCGAGCCCAACTACTGTGTGTAAAATCTCGAAGGCCGATATTGAATGTTGCTAAGCTGTGATCAAGCTGCTAGTGAACTGCTTGGTCCTGCCAGCTGGCAGCTGCTCATTATTTTTTCTCTCTCTAGTTTTGACTATAATCATTCCAGTCCTCCCAGAGTTAAAATGTTTCAAATTGAAACTGGGGTTTAGGAGATGGGTGGTATGTGGAACACCTGCTTCCTCCCACGTTTCCCAATTCCAGAGAACCCCAAAGTGTTCTTAAAGTGGTTTTCCCAAATGACTATGCAATTCAGGACATGGCAGGCATCTCTGATTGTTCTGCTCCTGAATTCTCCCAGTTAGTCTTCACTCCACCCTGCACCCCCATTTCACTGAGCCACATTAACTTGCTTTTTACCCCTAATGATTTTTAAAATGTCAAACCTACAGAAAAAATATAGCAAATATCTATATGTCCTTGACCTAATTCACCAGTTATGGAGATCTTACCACATCCTCTCTCTACCCCGCTCCTTAAAGTACTTAAAGTGACTGCAGACAACCCTTTTGTGGTTTTGCATGATTTTTGTCCTTCATGACATTGAGATTTCAGGCCAGACTGGTTATTTGCAGAATGTCCTTCACTGTGGATTTGATTGTCCTCATGGTTCGATTCTGTTAGCATTGTTGCCAGGAGAACTGCAAACAGGATCTGTGGTTTTCCTCCGTGGTTTTCCTCCGTGCCTTTCCTGAGGAGGCACAGAATGACATTTGGTCCTATTCCTAAGGATGTAAGTTTGATCCTTTGGTTCAGTTGGCACTTGAAATGCCTGGAATCCCAGTGGCTCTGAGGGCTAAGGCAGGAGGATCGCAAGTTCAAAGATAACCTCAGCAATTTAGTGAGGCCTTAAGCAACTTAGCAAGACCCTATCTCAAAATAAAAAATAAATAGGGCTGGGGTGTCACTCAGTGGTTAAGTACCTCTGGGTTCAACTCTTGGTACCAGAAAAAATTAAACAGTCAAAAGGGCTGGGGATGTGGCTGAGTGACAAATCGCCTTGGGTTCATCCCTAGTACTGGAGGAATAAAAAGAAAGTAATCTGCATGTTGATGCTCTAATGCTGTGTTTCTGACAACTTTTCACTCGATGTTTTCGGCATTCCTTGATCCTTGTCTGGATAACTTATTGCCTTGTTTTTACTAGCCAGGTGCTGCAGATGGAACCCAGGGCCTCACACATGGTGGGAAAGTGTTATACCACTGAGCAACACTTGCAGCCTAACTTGTTAAAATGACATTTGTAGATTGTCATTTTTCTGACTCTAATATTCTAAAGAGAATGACTTTAAGAATCTATGTGGAATCTGTTTATTGAATTTGTGTCTGTGTGTGTGTGTGTGTGTGTATGTGTGTGTGTGTGTGTGTGTGTGCATGCACAGTACACTGAGGCTCGGATCCAGGGCCTTGTGCATGCTGGGCTGAGCTAGAGCCCCAGCCAGTTGACATTTTTTTCATAAGGAAGTACTTCCTGCTCCTCATTTTTTTGGTGCCATTCTCAATTTATGGTTCTTGCTTCCTTTTCTCTTTCTTCCTCTTCTTTTTTTTAATTCAGTGTGTTGTAACCCATGGATGTCATACCATTCCCCTTTATATGCTTCAGAGTGGCCAGTGGGAGCCCCTGAAAGCTGGTCTTCCTGTTCTCTCACATGCCCCACCAGCTCTTGGGTACCTCCTTTCTCACAATAAAATGTTCCTGGTATTCTCTGTGACTTCGCCTGGAAGTTCTCCATGGAGCTGGTCCCTTGTGGGGACCTGCTGAGATGAGGCTAGTTATCATGTAGAATTTCTCTCCTCCGAATTTGTGTGGATACCTTGCTTGTGTTGTTATTTAGCCTACGCCTCTCACCCTTTGTTTCCTACACAGTGGAAGTTAGAGCTAAAACCCAGTGGATTCCAGTTGGAACCCGTGGGTGTGGGGTGTGATTCTATTTGACTGTCCAGCAGAAGATACACTATCTGGTTAGTGACTACTTATTTGTAACCCATTGCTTGCTATCTGAGTGTGTTAACTTCCCTTTAACAGGAACAGAAAGAGCAGAGCTGTACCTTTGAAAACCTGAATTTTTGAAGTTCATTTGGAAGAGCAGTCATTGCCCTATCTATTAGGACTTGTAAATACCCCTATGACCCTTAACCTAATCCTGAAACGCCTTATCTTAATGAGAGAATTAATATTTCAAGCTATATTTGACTTCCTTGAACTGTACTGATTTTCCTCCCTTCTCCTCACTTTTTTGTTAATAGTTGGACAGAGAGAGTCTGAAGATGTGAGAGAAAGAGACTCTGATAAAGAGATGGCTGCCCACTCTGCGGTTGTTGAGGACATCACGAATGACAGGCAGGAGGAGATGCCTGAAATAATCGAACAGATCCCTTCGGAAAGCAATTTGGAGGAGTTAACAGAACCTGCTGAGTCCCAGGCTAATGATGTTGGGTTTAAGAAGGTGTTTAAGTTTGTTGGCTTTAAATTCACTGTGAAGAAGGATAAGAACGAGAAGACTGATACTGTCCAGGTGCTCGCTGTCAAAAAAGATGAAGGTGAGGGCGCAGAAGGGTCCAATGGGGCCGGTGACCACCAAGAGCCCAGTGTGGAGACCAGGGCATCACCGTCCAAAGAAAGTGAACTAAAGCAATCCATAGAGCAGCCAGAAGATGCCCTTAAGCTCGAGCAAAGCAACACAGAAGTTTCTCTTCAGACTGAGTCTGATCAAGGGGCAGAGGAAGGCAAAGACGAAGGAGAAGAAAAACAAGAAAAAGAACTTGCCAAGTCTCCAGAATCTCCCACCAGCCCGATCGCCAGTGAGACAGCATCACCCTTCAAGAAATTCTTCACACAAGGTTGGGCTGGCTGGCGCAAAAAGACGAGTTTCAGGAAGACAAAGGAGGATGAACTGGAAGTGTTGGAGAAGAAAAAGGAGCAAGAGCCAGAAAAAGCAGATGCAGAGGAGAAGACAGAAGATGCGTCAGAGGGGCAGCCCCAGCCCCAGGAACCCGCAGGAGGGCTGGATGAGGCCAGACTGTCCGCCGAGTTTGAGAAGGTGGAGCTGCCCTCAGAAGACCCAGGCAGTGTCTTGCAGGACTCTGTGGAAGAGAAGTGTGCTCCCCTGGCGACAGAAATATTTGATGACAAAATAGAAGTCCAGCAAGAAGTTATTGCAGAAGTCCATGTCACCGCCATTGAAAAGAAAACAGAGGAGCAAGAAGCAGACGTGGAAGACATGGCAGAGCCCTCACCACCTGAAAAACTGGTTGAAATGGAAGCGGGACCTGCCGAGGAGCCGGTAGAGACCAAAGAAGAGTGTGTGTCCAGAGAAGACCATCCCCAGCCAGCTGACCTAAGTCCCGATGAGCAGGTGTCGCCTAAACACCCCGAGGGCGTGGTGAGTGAGGCGGAAATGCTGTCATCGCAGGAGCGGATCAAGGTGCAGGGAAGCCCCCTCAAGAAACTCTTCACGAGCACGGGCTTGAAGAAGCTTTCTGGGAAGAAACAGAAGGGCAGACGCGGAGGAGACGACGAGCTCGGGGAACCTCCGCAGGTTCCAGCAGAGTCTCCGGAGAGTGCCGATGAGCAGAAGGGGGAGAGTTCCCCCTCTTCCCCCGAAGAACCCGAGGAGATCACGTGCCTGGAGAAAGGGACAGCAGAAGGACACCAGGAAGGGGAAGGGGAAGAAGGAGCTACTTCCGATGGAGAGAAAAAGAGAGAAGGCATCACACCCTGGGCGTCTTTCAAAAAGATGGTGACACCCAAGAAACGCGTGCGAAGGCCCTCGGAAAGCGATAAAGAAGACGAACTGGACAAGGTGAAGAGCGCTACCTTGTCTTCCACGGAGAGCGCAGTCTCTGAAATGCAGGAGGAACTCAAAGGACCCGGAGAAGAGCAGAAGCCGGAAGAGCCGAAGCGCAAGGTGGACACGTCTGTGTCTTGGGAAGCGTTAATCTGTGTGGGGTCATCCAAGAAAAGAGCCAGGAAAGGCTCATCTTCTGATGAAGAAGGGGCACCGAAGGCCGTGGGAGGAGACAGCCACAAAGCAGAGGAGGCCAGCAAAGACAAAGAAACGGGAAGCAACACCATCCTTGCCAGCTCCCAGGATCAGGATCAGGGGCCAGGAAGTTCCTCACCCGAGCCAGCTGGAAGCCCTTCTGAAGGGGAGGGCGTTTCCACCTGGGAGTCCTTTAAGCGATTAGTCACTCCCAGAAAAAAGTCCAAATCGAAACTGGAAGAGAAAACCGAAGACCCCGGTGTAGAACATTTAGCTTCAGAGGTGGAACCCGGGAAGGAAGAGTCTTGGGTTTCCATTAAGAAATTTATTCCAGGCCGTCGGAAGAAAAGGTCAGATGGGAAACAAGAACAAGCCGCCACGGAAGACCCAGGGCCAACAGAAGTCAACGAAGATGATCCCGATGTCCCAGCCGTCGTACCCCTGTCCGAGTACGATGCGGTGGAGAGGGAGAAACTGGAGGCACAGCAGGCCCTCCAGAGTGCAGAGAGGTCCAAAGACAAGATGCCTGTGGACGTGTCCGAGGAGCTCAGCAAGAATCTGGTTCAGACAGTGACTGTGGCCGTCATTGATGGGACAAGGGCGGTTACCAATATTGAAGAACGGTCTCCTTCTTGGATATCTGCTTCAGTGATGGAGCCCATTGAACAAGCAGAAGAGGAAGCCGCACCATTAACTGGGGAGGTCACTGAAAGAGAAGTCATTGCAGAAGAAACTCCCACGGTTACCCAGACCTTGCCAGAGAGCAGAGAGACCCAGGAAGACACGATGGCCAGCGAGGTGGAGCTGACGTCTGAGGCTGTGACAGCTGCAGAGACCACGGAGGCACTTGGTGCCGAAGAAACAACGGAAGCATCTGGTGCCGAGGAGACTACGGAAATGGTGTCAGCAGTTTCCCAGTTAACCGAATCCCCGGACACCACTGAGGAAGCCACCCCCGTTCAGGAGGTAGAAGGCGACGTGCCAGACGCAGAAGACCAGGAGAGGCGAACTCAAGCCATCTTGCAGGCCGTTGCAGAAAAGGTGAAAGAGGAATCCCAACGGCCCGACGCCAGTGGGCCAGAAGGTGTGATCCAGGCCACACAGAAAGAGGAACCAGAAGCCCCGCAGCCGGAAGGAGCAGAAGAGGATTCTGAAGCGCAGGCTCTGAGGAGAGAGACGGATGTAGTGTGGACAGTACCTGGACAGGAAGCCAAGGCCGAGCACCTCACCCAAGGCCCTGGAGTTATACAGCCCAGCCCTGAAAGCTCGGAAGATGTTCCTCACGTCCTGGAGAGTGTAGAGTCCCAGAAACCTGAAGCCACTTGTCGAGCGGAAACTTTGACTGGAGTCAAGTCCCAGGAGAACCCCATGGAAGAGGCTCTGCCCCTTGACTCAGCGGAAACCCTGACAGACAGCGGAACCAATGGAAGCACCCCAGTAGCAGATTTTGAAGCTCTAGATACCATACAACAAGAGGAGGTTGTGGAACGCCATGAGGATAATGTGGACGCATCCCGTACCCAGTCACAGGTCACACAGGCCGAGGCTGTTTCTGTGCAGAAAGAGGGGCCTCCGTCACCATCTAGTTTTCAATTACAGGAAAAAAATATAGAGCAATCAAAAATGGAGGAAAGTCTAGAACACAGAGATCAAGAGGTGTCAGTGGAGGCTGTACCCATTGTATCCAAGACTGAGGTGATTCAAGAGACCGGCCAGTTTGCTGAGGAGGGAGCCAAAGATGGACAGTGTGTTGCAGGACTTGAAGCGCCTTTGCTCACAGACAAGAGCATCAGTCAGGAAAAGGGCACCGAAGTCGCCCTTACAAGCGAAGTGACCAAAGGAGAGGAATGTCAGAAGGATGACGATACTGAACCCCAGAGTCCACGCCCAGAGATGGTAGCTCAAGTAGAAAGGGAGAAGGCTGAAGCACAGCCAGCACAAGTGGGCGAAGAAAATCTGGGCCAAAAACCAGCGGTTCCCACCTCTGAGGAGCCCAGCCAGCAACCGGCTGAGACAGTCAGGGTGCCTGGCCTGCACGGGAGGAAGGAAGAGGGCAGCCTTGAAGGATGCTCCCCCGGCCCAGATCCAAAGGAAGCAGGATGCACGGAGACGCACGTTCAGAGCTCTGCGGCATCAGAGTCTCTCACAGCAGCGGAGGAAAAGGTCTCAGGAGAAACTGTCGAGATTTCGGAAGCAGGTGAAGTTTTGGAGTGTGCAGGTGCCCATTTAGGACCAGCAGAGAAAACCTCTGAAGAAGATGACTGGATTCCTCTGCCAGGCGACAAACATGTGCCTGCGCGGGCCGAGTCCCAGGCAGAATCCATACCAGTAATAGTGTCTGCCACTCCCGAAAGAGGCCTGCCTTCCAACCTGGAAGGAGAGAAGGGCACATCCCAGAAGCAGACGTCAGATGAAGACGAGGAGCTGGTTGGTTGCCAGGAAGGCAAAATGAAGGAAGAGCCCATGGGCGAAAAGGAGACTTTGGAACTTGAGACCGAGAGCAGTAAGCTTGTCCAAAACATCATCCAGATAGCCGTTGACCAGTTCACACGAACAGAAGAAACAGCCACAGACGTGCTCACAACTGATTTACAGACGCAGACCCTCCTGATGCAAGCTGACAGCCAGGGGGCCGAAGAGAAACCCAAGAAAGAAGAAGAAAGTCAGGCATCTGCACAGGATGGCACGGAAGCCCTCGCAGCCCAAGAGGAGCCAGAGCTGACTGCTGTGCATCCGCCACTTGCTGATGCTTCCAAAGATGTGAGTAAAGCTTCTGAAAAGATCGTGACAGTTGAGGTCAAAAGTTCCAGCGTAAGTGACCAACTGTGTGAGGAGCTGATTCTGTCTTCCAAGGCCGAGGGAGATGGAACGGGAATGAAGTCTGTGTCAGATGAGGGTCAGGCTGAATTAGGAGAAAGAACAAAGAAGTCACCATTTGAGTCCAAAGAAGATGAAAAAGGAGATGCTGCCGATCACCCAGAGAACCAAAGCTCAACCCTGGCAGATGCTGATGCCTCGGGAGACTTAACCAAAGAGTCCCCGGATGCCAATGGACCAAAACCGAAAGAGGAGGAAGATGCCCAGGAAGTAGGATTTCAGGAGGGAAAAGTGCACAGTGAGTCGGATAAGGAGACCAAACCCCAAACAGAAGAGGAGATACAGAAACACGAGAGAGAAATGGCAAGGCCCGAGCTTGCAGAATCCTAAGACCTGGTGTAAGTAAGCTTCCTTTTCTTCTAAAGAGATGTTTCCCCTTCATACTGTTAGATGCCAAATTTGCTATAAGAGAGTTGGGAGTTCAAATAATCATGATTTGATGCAGATTCTTCAGC
The DNA here is from genome assembly GCF_902686455.1 of Sciurus vulgaris. Classification (NCBI taxonomy): domain Eukaryota; kingdom Metazoa; phylum Chordata; class Mammalia; order Rodentia; family Sciuridae; genus Sciurus; species Sciurus vulgaris. The sequence continues at coordinate 15,437,625 of NC_136467.1, read as the reverse complement.
TGGGGAAGGTAACTCTCAACCAGATTAAGAGATTTAGAGTGTTCTAATTTTTTTCCTCATTGAAATGCCCTTTAGTCATATTGGTGTCATGGAAATAATGGCTTCATTTTACCCCTTGTGGAACTGCTTTAGAAGAAGGTAAAGGGCATGTGTGTTTGGCTGAAGGCATAGGAGATGCGTTGTGCGCCCCCAGCCCCGCACCAACTGGTGTGTTGAGTTTTTTTGTTTTGTTGTTAAGTAACTAGCAGTCAAAAGGAGGTTTATATAAATATTTATAGTGCTTTAGACACAATTGGATTTCCCCCTCTGCACCAGCAATATTAACAAAAATTTTTTTAAGTGTCCAATGCATATGAACCTGACAGGAAGTACTACTACATCCACAGTGTGGTGTTTCAGCATAATGTAATGCGGAACCTCACTAGCCTTTCTTTTTTGTGTGTGGTACTGGGGATTGAACCTCAGGGCTTTGGGCATACAGAGCATGCACTCTATAGTGGAACAAGATCTCCCTAGCTCACTATCTTTTTTAATATATTTATTTATTTCTATTAATTATACTTGGCACTGGGGATTGAACCAAGGGGAACTTTATCCCTGAAGTACATCCCTAGTTCTTTTTATTTTGAGATAGAATAAGTTGCTGAGGCTGGTCTTGCACCTGTGATCCTCCTGCCTCAGCCTCCTGAGCCACCAGGATTACCAGTGTGTACCCCTGCACCCGGCCCTCTTTCTTATTTTTCATGGAGGTAAACTTATTGTATTACTGGAATTCCTGGTTGCTGAATTCACTTGCACAGCTCTTCTGTTTTAATAAAAAGGGGGGAAAACAAGATTTTATTTACTCTGCTTCTTACTTCTTCTACAGTTAATCTCATCATCTAGCTGCAAGACCAGTGTGTGAAGACAAGTCATGGAGAAGATGCTGCGGAGACTTGAGACCCATGTTTCAGACTTTGAGAATCAGAGAGCAGGCACATCCACTGATCTCACTCCTAGAGCGCCCCCGACAATCCTGAGGCTTCATCAGGAGCTATAGCCACCTAAGAGTCTTCCAAGACCACCTGTAATTTTCCCTTGATACTGTATAACATTTCTGATTTAAGGTTCTGAATTCTTAACCTGGAACTGGAGTTGGCAATACCTGGTTCTGCTTCTCAAACTGGATACCATCCTTTATGTATTTATGTGTGTGTTTTAAGTAATCCTCCCTCTGTGTCTCTCGTATGTTTTTTCTAACTGTGTAAGGACATGTGTGCCATAGCACATGCCCTTTGTGTCACCCAACATATGACGGGGTGTGCAGCTGTGGGGAAGCCTTGGAAAGACTTAAGCCTCAATGACAACCTGTGAAAACCAGCTTCTGAGAATAACATTCCTAGGGAGAAGGTACAGTTCTTCCTTTAAAATTCACTAACGCTCAGGTCCATGCTAGTAGCACTCTGAAGTCCGTCACTTTCCTCTCATGCACAGTGAGCTAAAAATAAAAAAGCATTTTTGAAACATACAGAATGTTCGATTGTTACTGTGAGATTTTTCTTTCTAGTCCAGCGGCGGTTGGAAAGAAGGCCTTTTCAGTAGCAGATGAAGTCCTAAGTCTTTTCTCCTAATTGTTACGGTTGTGTGGACAGATGAGCGTGCTGAATCCTGAGGCAGAGTAGTGAGTGTTTTTTCATGTTATGCAGAAAAGAATTGACTGTTGTAAGTTTTTGATTTGTACTCTTATATGCTGGGCCAATTCACACAGATCGAAATGAGTCCTGTTCTTTACAAATGGTATTTTGATAGATATTGGATTGTGTCTGTGTCACATTTGTGCCCCTTCTTTTAAGAACAATGTTGCATTATGTTTCTTTGGATAAATTGTGATATGACAACTGATTTAAATAAAATATTTGCTTCACTTAGATTTGCTGGTTTTATTAGGTGCCAGGAAGCCCGGGACCGATGTCTCCTGGGTTAGAATAAGATGATGACGATAAGACTCTGGTGGGTAAGCTGGAGCTCTCTGATGTCATCGCTGCCTGAAATCTTGCTTTACACTGGTTTGAGTCAGATGTTCAAAGGAAGTCTCAGTAGTAGTTTTCCAGACTGACATTTCTGGTACAGTTCCTCATCTTATAATTCCTGAAAAAGCCAGTTCTCTTGTTAATATTTTTGGTTTCAAACCAAAAATGGCAGATGTCTCCAGAAGGAAATTTTTAAGAAGACTTAATAGTGCAAAATGTCTTACCTAAAAGTTGACCTTAGAAATGCAAGGGCGTGGTGGCACACACCTGTAGTCCTAGCAACTCTGGGGACTGAGGCAGGGGAATCCCAAGTTCAAGGACAGTCTGGACAATTCAGCGAGATCCCGGCTCAAAATAAAAATTAAAAAGGACTGGGGGTGTAGTCAGTGGTGATTTCCTTGGGTTAAGTCCCTAGTATACTCTCCACGCGCCCCTGCCCCTAAGTTAACGTGACGAGTCATACATAAAGGATTTTGTCAGACAGTTGTCCCATAAAGAAGTAGTACCTTTTCACACATGGAACTGTCCTGGCAAATATGCATAAATTTGACTTAACCTCAGTACTCCAGTTTGAGAATTTAAATTTTAACTGTCAATGATTTTTAAAAAGTAAACATTCTAGAAAGCGACATAGTTTTTACAAGAAAGTTTGCTATTAAAATCGAAAGTAGTTTCTCTTATTTTAACAAACCTGACTACCTAAACAATTGGTCATATTAGTATGACACCTAGTGATATCCTTTTAGTTCTTTTCAATAGCCACCCATGCGTATTTATTTGTTTTTGAGATGGGGTCTCTGTTGACCAGGCTGGTTTCTGATTTCTGGGCTTAAGTGGTCCTCTTGCCTCAGCTTCCCTAGTAGCTGGAACTACAGGCATGTGCCAGTAGATCACCTGCGCATTCATAATGAAAATAATTGAATGTTATCCTCCAATATAAAATCCTCTGATGCCCACCTCTCATCAGTTGAAGCTTTTTCAAGGACAATGGAAAGTATTGGAGACCACAGCAGTTTATAATGTTCTGTGGCAGAAAGAAACATTGCTGTCCTGAGCAAGTTAAGTGTGTGCCCTTGTCCTTTCTTCCCATATGTGACAGAGTGACAGGCCATCACAGCCGGCTTTCCAGTGATCACTGCTTTATGACTGCTTTCTGTACCGATGATGCCTGCGTGCCCGGGTTGCTTCTGAATGCCAGGGCTGTTTAGCAACATTGTGTATTAACAAGAATGTCAACAGTAGCCTGAAATATAATTGTTTTATAATTTAAAAGCTGCTGTTAATTTTTAAGCATAATCAAATGTAAACCGTGGAAGTTTGAGCAAGTGCCTCAATTTTGCTATTTTTGGCATTACCATGGAGCCATGGACAATAGAAAGTGATGCTGCAAGACTTGTAAACTCCTGCCACTTGTCACTGAGGAATATAAAGTGTCCCCCCTCAGGTAATGTTGCTTAACGGTACCCATGTGTTGCCTCTGTACATAGATCCTTTGTTCTGATATTTTCCTTCAATGTTTGGAACTAGAGATAGGGGCTGCAAATTTAGCTTTTAATGTAAGCTTTAAGCTTAGCACTTACCTCAAATATTTTTGGTTTCTAGTTCTGTTTGGGGGCCAGTTTTCATTAAATAAAAGTCTAATTAAATTTTCTTTCTGTAATTTCACTTCGGTTCGGTTTGTATTGCTCTTCTCTTCGCTGCTGTGATATCCATGTCACATAAGTGCTGCTTTTAACGAAGCACTCGACTGGGGACACTGTCCACAGAGCATCACGGGGGTGTGGAACGGTGTGTCTGGGATGGGTATGATTCTGGAAAAGGGTCTGCTAAATGCACCACTATTGGCACAACTCTGGACAGAGGCAGGTTTCTCCTCACAACCAAGTTCTGCACTGTCTCCAGCACGTCACTGGAGTTAGGAAAATAATCTGGGCCTTGATGAGCCTACCTGAGAGCAGAGATCTCCTTTTTCTGCTTTGCAGTGCTGGGAATTGAATCCAGGCTGTGGTAGGCACTCCACCTTGAGCTCTGCACCTGGGGCCCCTTTTAGTTTTTATTTGGAGGACAGAGTTTTCTAAGTTGCCAAGACTGGCCTCGAACTTGTGATCCTCCTGCCTCACCCTCGAGTAGCTGGGATTACAAATGTCCTGCCATGCCCACCAGAAAGTGATGTCACAGGTCTTGGCTAAGGCGACAGGAGGACTTGGGGGTGGCATGGTTGTGAAGATATAATTACGAAGATAATCATGACTTTCTGTTCTTTTTGTAAATGCTGCCATGTTCTAATAACCACCCTGTCTCCCTTGGACATCAAGTGACAGGATGTTTACTGTAGCAGCCTGCGGTCAGGGGGCTGTCTCCTAACTGCGTACTCTTCCATTACTTGTGACATTAAAAGTGTGAACAGGACAAGGGGTGGTTTTACATATGACGGGAGAAGCTTCTCTGTAACTTATTTGGAAACCAGAGGGAGGGGGACACTTCCCAAATGACACCATGAGTTCTTTTCCCACACAGGGTTCTGAGGACTAAAGCTGATGCTGATGTTCAACCCTGTGCTCTGTCCCCTAACGATCCCAAATGACTTGGTGTAATTAGTGAATACAGGCAGCACTCTAACAGGCTAATCTAAAGAACCACATTTGTACTTGATTCTAACTACCCCTCTTTGCCTCTGGACCTTATGCAACGCCTGGGAAAGTAGGTGGGCTTGCCTACAGAGCTTGCAGCCTGAGAGAAGGACCTGGGTCTGTGCTTTTCATGTTTTTTTTTCTTTTATTTGGTGCATTATAATTATATGGAATGGTGAAATTTCTTGTTACATATTTGTACATGCACACAATAAAACTGGGGTACTTATAAAAGACTTTTCCAGAAAAGATCCTGCAGAGATGGCCAGGGAGCTCTCTCAAGGAGCAGGGCTTATCCTCCAGTCGTTAAAGTGGTTAAGCAGGGCAGTGATGTGACCCTTCTGCTGTAGGGCTTTTCCAGGCTTGTTGGGCTGCAGCAGTGGCAGACTTGATGTCCCTGTGCGTGCTGCCCACACGTGTTTGGGGGTATTGCAATGGCTAGGGGTTATTGGCATGTCATGCGTTGAGGTCACAGATGTTTGATGACCCTGCAAGGACAGCCTTGCCTAAGAAAGGAGTTTCTGCCTAGAAAGCCAATGGTGTCCTGCTTTCGGAGAATGGAAACTCGAGGCTGGGAGGAGACTGGCCAACATGCTGTTCTCATAATCCAGGCAAGGACTGGGGGTGGCCTGCAGGAAGACAGTGGAAGCTTGTGCGGTCATAAAGGAGAGAGTTTGAGGTGTGGGGACATCGACAGATCTGGTGCCCTCTCTGTGTCCATGGAAAAATGAGGAGAGAACACACAACCCAGAGCCTCGTAACATTTCTTAAAACCTCATGCACAGATGGGCACAGTAATAGCACATGGCTGTAATTTCCATGATTTGGGAGACTGGGGCATAGGAATCACAGATTCAAGGCCAGCCTGGGCAACTGAGCCAGACCCTGAAAAAATAAAAAGGGCTGGGGATGTAACTCAGGGGAAAACATCCCGGGTTTTTTATGGGCTGTCGGGAGGGGACACAATCAGCAACAAAAATACGTTCATGCATACACTTTAGCTTGGGTACTGAGAAAGATGAGGATTTGGAGTTCACTTATCTTCAGTTTATCATACAAAAATACTTCACTAGATTCTCCTGTTATGAAAGAGCTTTATATATATATATATCACAACTGTGTTAGTCATTGGAACAGAATGAAATTTTGGTCACTGTCCACCAGAAGCACTTTGTGACCACTGATGACCTGCTGCTGACTCCTTGAGTATTTTGGCAGATTTTGAATCATTGCAGTGATCTTCCTTTTTGGGGGATGGGGGGTGCTAGGGATTGAACCAGGAGCCTTGTGCTTGCAAGGCAAGCACTCCACCAACTAAGCTAGATCCCCGGCCCCATGATCTTCCTTTTAAAACTGCGAGTGAATGCAGCATGCAGACATGCCCTCATTCAAAGGGGAATCGTCCACTCTCTGTGTCATCTGTATTTTTCTGTCCTCTGCATCCTGTTATGTTTTTGGCCTTGGTGGCCAGTTAGCGCATCTCTCCAGGAAGGGGGCACATCATGCTAAACCGGCAGTTTCTTCCTGGTCACTCCCAGGTCTCCCCAGACCATGGGTTACTCAGGCTCTGGTTCTCTGGCTGGCTGCCTTCTGACTTTTGTCTGCTCTGGGGCACCCTTGTGTAACTGAAAACAGAGAAAGAATTCTTTAGTTGGCTCTCTCTTTTGTTTGGTACTGGGGATTCCACCCAAGGGTGCTTTACCACTGAGCTATATCCCCAGTCCTTTTTTTCTTTTGAGATAGGATCTCACAGTTTCTGAGGGTCTTGCTAAGTTGCTGAGGCTTGCCTTGATCTAGGATCCTCCTGCCTTAGCACCCTGGGTAGCTGGGATTACAGATGTTGCAACACTGCCTGGCTTTTTTTTTTTTTTTTTTTTCCTGAACTATTATGGAAAAATCATAACGGAAGTCCAGGAAATGTTTCTTTCCTAGGCAGGGTGGCAGCAGTGGAGGAAGGGCCCTGAATTGGGAGATCTGTGCTCTACATGATCACTAAGAAGTTGTGTGATCTTGGCAAATGACCTGAATCCTATCTTTCTTTGTCATCTGGATTCTTTATGGAGACCGGTACAGTTGCCTCCTTGTAAACCATTTGGGACATTTGGTTTCTTGGGCAGATTACAGGGACACTTGGAATGAGAATGGGGGGTTAGAATGAATCCGAGTCTTTTGAACATGTACTACAGATGTGTACACTGCAACCCTCTCATTGGGTGCCACCCTTGCCTCTGGGCGCAGTGGTGCACAACTGTAATCCCAGTTACTAGGGAGACAGAAGCAGGAGACCACAAGTTCGAGGCCAGCCTGGGCAACGTGGTTGATCCTGTCTCAAAATAAAAAAATAAAAATAAAAAGGGATGGGAATGTGGCTGAGTGGTACGGCACTTGCCTGGCATGTGTGAGCCCTGGCTTGGATACCCAGTACTGGGAAGAAGAAAAGCACCTTGCAGCAGAGAAGTATGCTAGGAACAGCACAGGTTCCTTTCCGCTCCTTTATTATTAGTTCCTCTGGTTTTTACAGTTCTGATAAGTAGAACCAAGAAAGACAGGAGTAATGCCACCATAACCCTGGGGTACTCAAAGTGGGTCTCTGGGCCGATGCCTATCTGGAAACCTGTTAGACACCCCCCCCATCCCCCGCCCTAACACCAACTGAATCAGCCTGAAGCAGGCTGACAAGTTTTTTTAAATATTTTTTTTAGTTGTAGATGGACGCAGTACCTTTATTTTTATTTATTTCTCTTTTCATGTGGTGCTGAGGCTCAAACCCAGGGCCTTACACATGCTAGGCAAGCGCTCTATCACTGAGCCACAAGCCCAGCCCAGGCTGACAGTGTTTTATCCTTCCTCCAGATCCCAAGGACCACTGTGGTAATACAAGGCGATAAAATGGCTTTAAGCAAATTGCCTCAGTAGCAGAATAACTAGGTCAACAGGGGGTAAATTTTCCCTTCCAGTCTCCTTCCCCCAGTTATAGCTCGTAGAAATGCTTGCATGTTTGGGAAAATATCACTTTTTCCCTTTATAATTTGGACAAACCTACATCTAAAACCAAACAAAAAGATACGTCAGATGAGCAAAAAAAGCCACGCTGTCCATTCCTGCCCCTTGCTGTCCTTTGATACTGAATCGAAGGTTTGTCAATTGCATGAACATAAGACCTAGCCCGGTGCACACAAAGCCAGCCTCGGCAACCTAGTGAGACCTTAACAAACTTGGCCAGACCCTGTCTCTAGATAAAAAAATAAAAAATAAAAATGGCCTCGGCTCAGCGGTTAAACACCTATCCATGGGTTCAATCTCAGCACTAAACAAAAGACTCCACAAGACTTGTTACTTGCCAAGTCCTGGGCAAACCACATAGGTTGGTGTTAAAGCAGAGAGTGACACTGGACAGAGGTCCAAGGAGGTTCCTCTTAGTGGGCAATGGGACCTCAATTTGACCTGGGCAGGTTCTTGATTTATGCTGCTGAAAAGAATTCTGGATGTGTCAAAAGCCAGGCACAAGCAAAGATTTACTAAAGGACAGCAAATGGATACACACCCCAAAGGCAGGTGTGGGCACCTTTCACTCCTTGAAGATGGTGCCACACCCCGGGGTCATCAAGCTCTCTGATTATATTATATATATATATATATAATCTCTGATTATTTTATTTATATATATATATGTATATATATATATATATATATATATATATATATATATGATCTTTCTTTTTAGGTGGTACTGGGGACTGAACACGGGGTGCTTGACCTGGGAGCTCTTTTTGTTTCGTTTTGAGACAGGGTCTCACTAAATTGCCTAGGGAGGCTTTGAACTTGTGATCCTCCTGTCTTGGCTGCCCGAGTATCTGGTATGGGCCCCAATGCTCAGTAAGAAAACAGATTAGTTGTATCTTAAGGTTATTTTTAATTTGCTTAAAGATGTATACACCAGCCAGGTGCAGAGGTACACATTTGTAATCTCAGCTATTCAGGAGGCTGAAGCAAGGGGATTACAAGCTTGAGGCCAGATTCAGCAATTTAGCAAGATTCTGTCTCAAAAAAAAAGGGCTGGGGATATAGCTCAGTGGTAGAGCACCTCTGGGGTTCAATCCACAGTATTGCAAAACCAAACACACACAAAGAACAAATTAGTCAAATTTAAAACCTCTTGGGACTGGAATAGGCAAATGAGCATTTCTGTGGGGTGGTCTTCAGTATTGACACCCAGCTCTTTCCATTTTGGAGAGAGATGGTGTTTTGCAGGCCTGCCTTGTTGGAGGTGGCCTCTGGTTGGTGCTACACGTCCCTGCATGGCCTTGCCTGTCCTTCCCCCTGTACAAACTTGCAGGAGCTGGACCAGGGCTGGCTGGGATCCTGTCCTCATCTGTCATGTTCCTTGTGCTTCCCATGACTTTTTGCCTTTTAGCTGTACCTTGGTCCCTCTGATGCCTCATGGGGTGGTATGGGGGGCTGCCGAGGCTCACCCTAATTTACAGATATTCAGACATTAACTTGGCACAAGGCTATCATTTAAGTTGGGAGATGTGAAGATGTGAATAGTCTGATTTTAAGATTAAGCCAATAGAAATAATTCATTATTTACTAATTTCAGTTTTTGTTGTACTTTTCTTTTAATTCCTGTCATTAGGCAAGCATGTATTGGCCTCCTTTTTTCTTCTTTCTAAAGAAAGTCAGGAAAGATGGACTCTGAGCCTGTTCGTCCTCAGCCTTTGACAGTTCCTAGCATCTTCAGAGTTCACTTGTTTGATCCTCACAATTTCAAGACCCAATACAGTCATCAACTTCTTCAGTTTACATTTGGAAGATGCCACTTAGGTTAGGGGAAAAGCCCAAAGTACTGGGGACAGCAGGAAAATGACTCTCGGCCCAGTGCTTCTACACACCCGCTTCCTCTCTCTCTCTGGATAAATACACAGACTTCAGATCACATTCCCATTTAATTAAATGTTTATTCAATGAAAGGATGTATAAAAACTTACAAATCTGAGAACTCAACTATACATACAATAGGAGGATGGGATATTCAGTTTTTAACATGTACATACGGTATAGCTATTGACTATTCTCCCCCTTACCATCCCCTTCGGTTTTTATTTCTGGCTCCTATTTTGTCCTGTGAGACCACTCACTCTCTTATTGGCCTACGGGAAGATTAACGGATAACTTGTACTGCTTTCAGGCCAGTGGAGAAAATTTCAGATGTTAGGAGAAAAAAAAAAAAAAACCTAAAAGTCCAAGAATATACATCAAAAGCAAGTTTTTCTCCCAACAGCAAATTCAATTTTGTCCTGATTTCTCTTTGCCATTTTGGGTACTTCAGTGAATATTGCCGGTGAAGTATTAGCACTGACTTTCAATAAAGTTACATCTCCTGCTCACGCCTGCCCTGTAAGATGCATATTCCAATAGCCTTTTCCCTGCAGTATACACATTGATTTAAAAGCAGCTGGTTGGTACTGAAACAAATTTCCCACTGGCAACTGCTAGAAAATGGCATGTCATTTTCTATTCAGAAAGACAATCAATAGTACTTTCAAATCTGACTTTTAACAAATCTGCCAGAAACTAAAATACAGCATTTTGTTGTTCAACTTGGAAAGAAGCCAGCAATTAGCTAAGGCATGTGCATTAGTTCACCTGTTATAGTAAGTGTCCATATTTTCTCTTACAAACACACAAAGTCATAGCTTGTCATGTTTTATCCAAAAATTAAGATTGCCATCACATTATTACTTTTTCTGTTTTGCTGAAGCAGATTTCTTAACTAGTGATTTCTCTTAACTGGACATAATCTCAAAGGGTGCATTCTGAAACAAGACACCTGGAGGATAAATACTAAAAACATTTTCTTGGGTTTAAAGTTTCCCCACACCTTCTAGGTTTTGCATAGTACAGAGCCCAGCTTTCTCTCTAAGAAGCATGCTGTATTTTCTGACATTGTTTTTCTGAGAAGGAAGACTCATTACCCAGGGAAAGTCATAATTTTAGATTATCAAATTATATTCTTGTTGTTTTGTTTTGTTACAAACCCTTAATTAGTTCCATGTATGCTTTTAAATAATCTAAAACTTCTCAAAATCTATTTAAGTTTATAAGTACTACTGACCATTATCTTTCCAATATCCCCTGACTTAAAGTAAATATATTCCAGGTTTATAATGCACAAAGCCTTTCCAGAGGTGGGGCTGGGATGGGAGATGAGGAAGAGGAAGAGTGGGGACCTGTGTGTGTCAGTCTGAACTGTGGAGAGCCACAGTTCTGGGCTGGGGGAAGGGAAGGAAGAGAGTTTGTAAAAATGACAGTTTCTAAAAAGACAAGCAACATTCAGTCTAGTAACACGGTTTCCTGTTCCTTTTTGATGGAAGCTAACACTGGGTGGTCAGGTTCCGCTACTTCTGAGTCCCCACTGCCCAGCAGAATGGACCGCCCCTCGTCCAGGGCAAACACGTCCGAGTTCTGGTTTTGGCATGAGTGTTTGACCACCTCGTTGGGGGTTGAGAACGTTTTGTCACACAAGTTGCACTTGTAGGGTTTGTTGGTTTGCACCAACATGTTGTCCATCTGACTTCCTTCCTCAAACGTGCAGAGTTCCAGAGTCTGTTTGTCCACCATGGTGTAGGTGTCGATGCTCTGGTTGAGGCACACGTGCCGGGCGGCCTGGTTGGCCCTGCAAAAGCTCTTGTCACAAGTGCTACACTTGAAAGGCTTCCCGGTGTGTATGTACATATGCTCCCTCCAGTGGCTTTTCTGGATGAATTTGCGTCCACATATGGTGCACTCGTACTTCCGCCTCTTCACCTCCCTCTCCTGGTCGGCCTGCTCCAGGTTGTCGATGTCGGCGATGTCGGAGGGCGGCGGGGTTTCCGACTGCTGCTGCCCATCGATGATCGGGGAATCTGAGATGTGCTGCAGCTCACTGTCACTGATCATCCCCGCTTCAGGCACTTCCATGGCGTCTTTCCCGAGGTCAGCTGCATTGCTGCAGAGCGACAAGGGGACGCGGCTTTCCCCCTGCTGGCTGGACGTGAAGGGCACGCCCGTGTGAATCTGGAGGTGCTCTCGCAGGCTGCTCCGCAGGGTGAAGCGCCGCCCACACAGGTGGCAGGCATAGTACTTTGGGAAGCTTCCGTTCCTCTTCATGATGCTCGGCTTGACGTGGGCAATGGTGAGGGACGCAGGCTGCTCGTCGGAGGAGGAGGCTTCCAGATTGGTCTCCTCCCCGGGAGGAGGGGGAGGGACAGGAGTGGAGACGAGTTCTGGAGACAGTGAGGTCTGCAGAGGGTCCGAGGGAGTCATGTTTGTCCGATTCACCTGGGCCAGGTTGGATGTCAGCTGAGACAGCTGGGAAGCCTCGGGCGCCTGTTCCTGGCTCATCCTGGAGGTCTGTGGTCTTGGTTCTCGCCCAAGTTTCTCGGGTGCCGCAGCGATCTTGGTGGCTTGTCTCAGCTGGTGATCTGCGATCTGAATGCCATACAGTGAGGAGGCCAGTGGGAAGACTTGGTCAGGATGAGAAAAGGTGCCCTGGCTGGCGAGGCTGGCCTCCTGGATCAGCGGGTAGGCGTGCAGGAACTTGATCCCCTGCTCCAAGCGAACAGGATCGATCAACTGAGGCGCCATCTTTCCAGTGTACATCAAATGTAAAAGGTAGCTGAAGATGTCAGGCTGTATGTCAGTTGGTTTCAAACGGACACACTCGCTGGAAGAAACAAGTAAAACGTGTGAGTAAATGTCCGCCGGCGTCTCAAATGATAACATAAAGCCCAGAGAAGAAAAAAACAGACACTTGAAAACAATGAAATAACATTTCCCATTTCTGGGTGTTGGAACCTCTTGGCCTCGCAGAGCATTTAGCTAAAAGTGTAGGGTTCTGTACTGATCCAACCCAGGGCTTAGCAGCAGATCTCTTACAGGAAGAGTCTGATGAGAAAGGGTCCTCAAGTCTAAGCTGACGTGGGGCAGCTGCATTAGATCAAAGTACTTCCGTGCTCACAGCTGCTGGAGGTACACGGCTCTCTCCTGCATGAAGGTTGAAGCCCAGCCAGGCGGGGAAGAGCAGGGCAGGCCAGCAGCCTTCCTGATGCTGCTAGGTGGCATTAAAGAGCGGCTCGGGGACAACACGGTCCCTTTCGAATGCAATCACCAGCACCAGCATCAGCAGGCCACAGGGGCAGTCTCTCATTCGCTCCCAGTCGCACTCATTTTCCAGGTGACGGTGAGGCTGAGGGCTTGACCCTTTGCTCAGTATCACAGTTGGCAAATGGCAGAACTGGGATGTGAATCTAGACCTTTCTAGTCCCAAAGCCATCACACTAAGAACCTTCAGAGCAGTCAAGTAATCCTGGGTGGCAGATATGGTGGGGCTGATTATTCTCATTTGACAGATAGGGAACCCAAGGTCCCAAAAGTTAAGTAATCTATCTGAGGCACCTAAAGCAGCTGGTGGCACAGGTGATTTTCTGAAATTTAGACTCTACTGCTTGAATTACTTCAGAAACATCATCCTGATCAAGCAGCAATAAGGAAGAGGTCCCCAAGGACTCTCCACTGACTACCAGTAATGACGGAAATTCTAACGCATCATCAGAAATCAGTGATTTACATATCTATGTATCATGAGATACATTATCACCCACCAAGTGAATACATTCTATAAACAATGCATTTTCAGGGATTACATCCTTGAATGTTTTTAGAATTTATAACAATTTGGTTATAAGACTTCTTGGTATTATAATTCTTTTTTAGCTGTTTTAGTAATCATGTTAATTTTTTTAAATATTTTCCAGTATGCTAAATATAAACAGAACAAAGTGATTTGGATGATGACTTGTGATAGAACAGTTTTGAATAATTACTGTACAGCTGTCAACTGTGTATACTAAGGAGACTGCATGCAAATCACGTGACCAATGCTTGACTACAAAGTATGGAAGCCAAAGAATAAAATCAAGCATGAAACGTAGTATCACCTTCCTGGGCCTGGTGGTGCCAACTTGTAACCCCAGCTACTCCGGAGGTTGAAGCAGGATCTCAATTTCAAGGCACATTAAGTTGAGACACTGTCTCAAAGGAAAAAATAAAAAGGGCTTGCGGGGTAGCTCAATGGTAGAGCACCCCTGGATTCATTACTACAAAATAAATAATAAACCTCAAAATCAAACCAAACAAAAACAACTAGCATCCCCTTGACAGTCCAAATGGAGGAGTGAATCTGACTGTTTTTCCTTTCTTTTAAAAAAGACACATAATTCATTCAAATTTTCACTGGGAATCTTTTTTATTCCTTTAAATTACTTATATCCCCTGAAATAGGAATGCAAATATGGTGGTTTTTTTCTTTTAGCACAAGAGGGGTTCCAACAATACTATATGAAGAGTGTAATATATTCAGATACTCTGGGGAAATTTAATAATCAAAACAGATTCAAGGATCATGTGAAGATGGCAATAGTGATGTACACAATCATCTCCAGGTGAAGAAGGCACTCAGGGACCCTTCCAGAATCAGGCAGAGGCCCAGGGAACCTTATGCCTTCAGAGATACAACCTATTCCCAGACTAACAGGCTCAGGATGGACCTGGTTCTCAGGGGAGGAGGAACAGATAGAGGGAATGGAAATTCCAAGGGGGCCTTTTTAAATTTTTTTTTTTTTTTAAAGCATCCATGAAAGGTACTACTTTTCCAAAAAATGCTTCATGTGAGTTATAATTTCTCTCACTTCTGGTTGGATAGGCTGTCCTGTCTATTGCTTGTGAATAATCACTCCATTGCAAACCTCTCAAATTTTAAGCAGCTACTTACAGTCCCTAACGGCAAAGCCAGGAAGGAGCTAGGGAGCCTGGTGTCCACGCGGCAGTCAGGCTAGAGGATAAGGACTCCCAGGACAGGCACTGCTGGCAGAGGGCCAGGCAGAGGAAACAGCCTATCCCTGGGGTCACAGCCAGGGCCTGGCAGGGCCCAGGGAGGTATCCAGCCACCAATTTAGTTTGCTTATTTAAAAAAAAAAACTTTTTAAAAGCAAACTCATGTGGACCCACACGCATACACAGAGTTAGAAAACAGGTGGCATTTTTCCAAGTTCCCAATGTCACATGGCAGCCACTGCCATCCTGCCTGTTCTTACTCCCACTCGGCTCGCTGTGGGCCAGCTCTGGTTCCTTCTAGTCCTCCATAGTATAAGCTCACCTAAGGTATGATTTGTGGATGTGTGCTTGGCATTAATACTTTATGCAGGAAAAAAATGTGAATAACCTTTTAATAAGGTTTTATTTTTATTTAGTCAGATAATTTCCATGTTCAATTTTTCTTTCACTGGAACTTTAAGGTAAGGCATTTTAAACAGTGCTGAGCATCGTCAGTGGTTGCCCTCAGCAAGACCAATACCAGACAGCTCATTTCCCAGGGCTCGGTCTCCAGACATAAGGCAGAGACAGAGCCATCTAGTGGTAACTACAGGGCATAAAATACCCTAAGTAAAACCTGAGAAGGTCCCGCTGTCCTCTCAGTCTGAGGGGCCAGGCGCAGTCACCGTGCTTCCATGGCATGTCCCTGGCCTCTGGCCAGCGTTTGCCTCCGTGAGCTTGCACTCGGCACCCTGAGCTGTGAAAGGCTGGCCCGTAGCAGCTGACAAACTGCCCAAGTCACCTCTGGTGTAATTCATGCTACTGCTTAAACTCGGGACCTTCTGTCACACCAAGATCACATCCCCTTACTACAGAGACACTTGCTCACTACCTATACTTAAGTTTCCTCCATTTAACTAAAAGCACATTACATTGTCTTTACTCCTTGAAATTAAAATACCCTTTCTGAGACCATTTAACTCACTGTATCAAAGCTACTAAGTCCAAAGACCTCACTCGAGGTTCTAAGACCATGAAGTGAAAGGGGCGCTTTCTTGCTTTTTTGCTGGAATTCAACCAGAGCCTCCTGCGCGCCATGCCGGTGCTCTACCACTGAGCCACGTCCCCAGCCTGCTCTCGCCATGGAGCTGCTATCCTGTTACGTTGTTACTGGCCCTTTTGCTCCTCCAGTCATTTATCAAGTGGCCGTTCTATCACCTGCATGCACCTGAGTCATCCTCCGTGGTGTTCCCATCTCTGCCCTCGAGAAACTTACAGATGAGGAGGGGAAATAACAACACGGACAACAGTGGAGGGAAAATGTCCAGCTCCTAGAGGTGGCACAAATAGTGTCGGGATCTGGCCTGTGAGAGAGGAAAAGGCCACTTTTGATATTTTGTCCGGTTGACAAGGGAGATGCCACAGCAGAGGGCTGTGTGAGCTGGACTCGGGGAATGGCAAGTAGGCCAGGAAGACAGGATGAGGCCGAGGGCTCATGCTCCAGGCCCGGGCCCTGAGGGGCAGGAGGAGGAGCCTGGACGTTATTTTTATATGCAGTGGGCATTCTCGTGGCTTACGATCAAAGACCCCACACAGTGTGGTGGCTTTCCATCCGAGACACTCTGCAACCAAGCAGTGTTAGGAACAGCAACCTGACAGGATATGAAAACGAATGAACGGAAAATGGAAGCCAGAAAGGGAAGGACAAGAGTGAAAGGTAGTTTGAAGAAAGCATGATCTGTGGGTTGGTAAGATGTGATTTGAAAGAGACGTTCAGCTTGGTTTACTTGAAGATTCAACAGGCAAGTTGGGGCCTTCAGGGAAGGGACTTAATTCCGTTTTAGATATGCCCAATGAAATAAAAGGAGATATTCGATGCTAAATGATCAGCAGGTAGCCAGGATGGGGGCGGGGGGCTGGGACTGGGGTCTGCAAACAAAGATGGAGGCCAGAGCTATAACCTTCAAGTTTCCAGCAGCAAAGGCAAGACCTAGATAAGCACCCACAGGAGAGTGAACAAAGAGAGCGAGGGAGCCCGAGACCCAGGCTCAGGAAGGCCCTGTGCAGAGGGCTGAAGAACAGGGGGCATTCAGTCATGTGAATACAGGTGAATCCTGCTTCAGAAGGAAGAAAACAGCAGCAAGTGCTGCCGAGGACAGTAGGATGGACACTGGGGGAAAGGGTGACCTTTGAGACACGACATCAGCAAAGTGATGGGAGGAAACCACAGTGCAAATGACAGGAAGAGCGTGGGATGAGGAAGGTGCACGAGAGGACACAGACGACCCTTTCCAGAAGGTTTGCAGTCAACTAGAGGAGAACAGTATCTCCACTCGGGCAGACAGCAATGTCCAGGAGCCCTGCTCTCCCACAGGCTGGGGGAGGGGGAAGGGATGGAGAGTAAAATATAAAGTGCAGAAGAAAAATCGAGAGGCACAAGGGTAGGAGGACCGTTTCCCTCAGACACCAAGAGGCTCTTTTCTCTAAGACACGTAGGAGAGAGAGGAAGAAGAAAACCGGAGCAAAGATAGAAACGAGGGAAACTAGGGGAATTCATGTCCTCCAGCGTCTCAGTAGAGTGGGAGACACGAGGAAGGACTTACGGTAAGCACGGAGATGCTGGGGGCGGGGCTGGAGGAGCGAGAGGAGGGCTTAGACAGCGAGTCCCAGAGCGCTACCGCAGAAGGGCTGTGGACGGCTTTGGAATGGGCCTGGACACGCCAATCCAGACCCTGCAGGTGACACCACTGAGGCTATCTTGAGGGGGAGGGGCTGCGAGGAGCAGAGAGGTGGTGATTCTCAAGTGCTGCTGAAAGCATGAGTGACCAAGAGGGCAGGGGCAGGTGGGGTCACAAGGGAACCGGGCACCTAGCATCCTAGGGAGAGGCAGAGAGACCCGAGGTCTGGATGAAGGCAAAGAGTGTGTTCAGTGGGCAGAGGAACATGGAGGAGGACGCCCATAGTCATTAGATTATTATCAATCGCTTTAGTTACCTGGTCTGATGGACAAACAACATCTTAAAGTAATTGGAGAATGAAGCAAGAACTGATTTGTGTGCCTTGAAGTACACATCGCCGATTGCAACCGTGCAGTCACACAGGAAACCAAACTCTCGCTGAGCGTTTAACTGTTGCAGTAGAATAAGTCCATGGTTGGTCAAATCCATTTTTTTAAATATCTGCAAAGTAAACAATTTTATTTTTAAGAAAGGTGATTCACAAATCAGAATGTGTCCTTTATAGTCATCAATAATGATCAACGCTAACATGTCATCTCAGGTAACGAACGTGTCAAGCACTGCTAAACATGGTCCACAGATTAACTCGTTTGTCTTCATAACAGGCCTAGGAGTAAGGTCTGCCATGACTCCCGGCTTACAGATGACAACATATGGGGTAACTCGGGGTTCTGTGACTTGCCCAAGCTTACACAGATGGTATGTGGAGAAGCCAGGAAGAGAACCCAGGTTGTCTACCTCCAAGCATCCAGTCCTTGGCACAGCAAATATTCCTGGAACAGATAGTCTTTTGCAGATCCCAAATACATATTCTAATGATCATCAGATTTGGTCCAATCTTCCACAGAGACAGATTAGTTAAAGTGTTGGGGTGGAGTTACAGTGGGGCAGGATGAAAATCTCACTAAATCTGGAGGAATTTTCTAGCTCCTCTTCATGCGCATGCAAGTGATAAGATGGTTCATGTATCTCCTATCCTTTGGACTCTTAACACCAATCCAAGGAGGAAGCAGGTCTGGCCTCTGCCTCCCTTTTGTGGAGGAGAATATGGGTTTTGAAGATGTGTAAGGAATTTGCCCCAGGCCTTCCATCTGGAAGGTAGGGGGAGTCAAAATTTAAATCTGAATGTTCCAATCAAATTTCTCTTACTGGAACATCATCCCCGCAACCTAGTAGAGAAACTACCTGATTCTGCCCAGCTCACCAAATCCCTAGATTTTCACAAACAGCATTTATAAAACCACACAACACACAGACTAACATTATACTTCTTGGTGAGAAAAAAGTGAACACTTTCTTGTATTTTGGAACAAGGCCAAGATGTCCCTTTTCGCTGGAGGTACTCACTAATGCAATAAAGCAAGAAAGGAAATAAAAGGCATTCAGAAGGCAAAGGAAGAAATAACTGTGTCCCCCTCTACAGATGACATGATTGCAATGTAGAGAATCTCAAGGAATCTATGATAACTCCTAGACTTGAATGTAAGTTTGACGAGGTCATAAGGCTACAGGATAAATACACCAATCTAGTAATGAACGTATGGTCATTGAAATTAAGAATGTAATGTCATTTATAATCACTCAAAAATGAAATACAGAGGTGTAACAAGATGCTGGTGAATAAAATCAAGAAGTGCTAAATAAATGAACAGACACACTATGCTTATGGATAGAAAGACTTGACATAATAAAGATGAGTCTACCCCAAGTTCATGTAAGTTTGACATGATTCCTATCAGAACTAAGATTTTTTTGGTATCTAAATTAGTCTAAAATACATATATTAAAGGCAAAGGAACTGGAGTAGCTAAGACAATTTTTAAAAAAGAACAATAAAATGGGATAAAAAATCAGTCTACCCATTTTCAGGATGTATTATATTGACATAAAGTTAGAAACTTTGGTACTGGCAGAGAGACACACAGGCCAACCAATGCAACAGAACAGAGAACCCAGAAGTAGACCCAAGTAAATATGCACAATTGATTTTTTTAAAGAAATTAATTATTTTATCTTAAATTAGACAAAATTTTACATACACAATTGATTGTTGACACAGGCACAAAAACAATTCTGTGAAGGAAGCAGAACCTTTTCAACAAAAGATCAACTGACTTCCACAGGCAAGGCAGGCAGGCAGGCAGCACCCTGGCTGAGCCTCACACCTTACATACAATGAAACTCTGAATCATCACAGGCTTCAATGAAAAACACAAGACTATAATATGTTTGGAAAAATCTTTAGCATCTAGGGTTAGGCAGAGTTTCTACACTTGACATGAACAACAGACTACTAATAAGAAGAAAGTAATAAACTGATCTTGTCAAAATTAGAAACTTTTGCTCTCTAAAAGATTCTGTTAAGAGGATGAGAAGACAAGCTAAATATAGGAGAAAATATCTTAAAACTTTTTGCAAAATATCCCTCTCAAAAGGGGCTAACATTTGCAATACATAAAGAACTCTCCAGGGCTGGGGATGTAGCTCAGTGGTAGAGTGCTTGCCTAGCACGCTCAACCAACCAACCAAAAAAACCCCAAAACCCCCACAGCATGCGCGCGCACACACCACACACACACACACCCTCAACTCAACAGTAAAAAACAATTGAAACAGAAGATGTACAGCAGACCTGAAGAGAGATTTCACCAAAGAAGATATACAGATGGCAAATAAATACATGAAAATGCTCAATGTCATTCCCTAAGGAAACATAAATTCAAAACACAATATCATTACATACCTATCGGGATGGTTAAAATAAAAAAACAGTGACAATACCAAGTGCTGGTGAGGATGGAGAGGATGTACATTGCTGATGGGAATGTAAAATGGTGCAGTTTCTTCTGCTATTTTGGAAAATAGCAGTTTCTTTAAAAACTAAACATGCAACTCTCATGTGACCTAGCAATTGTAGTTCTGGACATTCAGAGAAATGAAAACCATGTTCACACAAAACCCTGTACACTAATGTTCATATAACTTTATTCCCAATAGTCAAAAACCAGAAATAAATGAGAACTAATTGCTGCGTCCCTATTGGAAAGCTACTTGGTCATGTGAAGAAATGGAATTACTGATACATACAACTTGGGTGAATTATGCTCAGATAAAAAGGCTAATTCCGAAAGGTCACACACTAGGTGATTCCCTTGATATAATACTCTCGAAAACTGCAGAAATGAACAGACTTGCAATGGTGGGGTACGGGGAACAGGTGGGTATGGCCACAGGAGGATTCTGGTGATGACAGACAAGTTCTGCAGCTGGATGGCATCAATGCCAATGTCCTGGTTGTGGCTCTGTACAGTCCTAAAATCTTGCATGATGTTTCCACCAGGGAGATGGGGCCAAGGATGCACAGGATCTCTCTGCACAAAGGTGGAACCATTAGGACTAGGAAGGAGAGAAGGAATGGGGTCATGATGAAAGTCAGAGACGCTGCCGGGCTGCAGAGAAGCACCGCTCTAACCTGACCCACCCAGGACCACTTAGAAGCTTGTCTTCAAGGCTGCTCTGTCTGGTGCCAGGGAACAGCCCGTCCCCATGTGCTAAGCTCCTTTCTCCAGCACAGTGCATTATCCTCAAGACCCACCTGTGCAGGGCCGCCCTGCCACCACCGACTCTGCTCAGACTCATCTGTAGTCCTAGGAGCTTCCAGTCCCACACCTTTGACAGAAGCATCAAGCACATCACCAGTTACCCCTCGACGGGCTGGCTTACTATTAGCTGCTCACGTCCACATGCTGCTCATTCAATTTAACATTAACTCACTGGAGATAGTTAAGGTACACCACTCACACTTCATCAGTGAGGGGACTGGCTCAGGGTAGGTCGCTTGCCCAATGAGTTCAAGAAGTGGAATCCAAATTAAGGTTCACATGATTTATCAGAATGTCCTATACAAATGGGAGTGCAGTGTTTTTTAAACTAACAGGAAATATCATTTTTACTGTTACTTTTAAGTATGTACACTTGCTAAGAAAGACTCAAATACAGCCAGATGCAGGGGCACATGCCTGTGATCCCAGCAATTCCAGAGGCTGAGGCAGGAGGATGGTAAGCTTGAGGCCAGCCTCAGCAACTTAGCAAGACCTGTCTCAAAATAAAAAATAAAAGGGCTGAGGATGCAGCTCAGTGATAAAGAGCCTCTGGGTTCAATCCCTAGTAAAAAAAAAAAAAAAAAGAAAGAAAGAAAAAAAAAGACTCAAATATTTATGGACAAACAAAATGTGAGCTGCCCAGCTGTTCCCCCATTTGTCCACACTCTGGCTAATCCCGGACATTTAATTACTGCTTCACCACTTTTAAAGGAACCTTTGCTGAACACCACTTTTTTACTTTCTATGAATTTAATGAAGATATGAAGCATATTTTACATTAATTGGCCACTTTTATTTCCTCTAGCATCTCTACATGAGTTTTACCTATTTTAGTCTTTGTTTTTCTTTCCTTTTTGCAGTGCTGGGGATCAAACCTGGGGCTCACATATGCTAGACAAGCACTCTACCACTGAGCTACATCCTCAGCCCTTTTCACTCTTCATTTTGAGGCGGGGTCTCACTAAATCACAGGAGGCCTTGCTAAGTCGCTGAAGCTGACATCACAGGGACTGCCACCCTGCCCAGCTCTTGGACTTTTTTAATATTGATTTTATAAAACTCATTGTACATAAAAAAAAATGAGATGTGTCACATGATGCTAATATTTTTTCTTTCTTCCCTCTCTTCCTCCCCTTTTTTTGCAATGATAGGACTGAACCCAGGGCCTAGTCGTGCTCTACCATTGAGCTAAACTGCCAGCACTGTCATTTTCCTTTGATTTTCTTTAGTTTTTTGTTTTTGTGGTGCTGGGGATGAAACCCAAGGCTTGAACACAGTAAGCACAAGATCTGTTACTGAGCTACAACCCCAGCTGCAGGATTTTTAGCTTGTACATAGTGTATACATACAGTACTATCTCCTTTGACACAGCCAAATGTCTGGTTCCCTCTCTTTCCATAAACAGATTAATAAGAGTGTTCTATTCAGTCCATAAGAATTAAGCCATAATAAAAATGCAGAATGTTCCTTTCTATAAGGGAGTCTACTTGCTATTTTAGGATCTTGATTTAAGAACATCTCTTAGATCAGGAAACAGTGAACATGAGTGTTCAAATACAGAGGGAAGAACCCGCTCACGGGCTCTCAGGGACATGAAGGAAGCAAAGGAGGAAGGCTCGAGGGCGAGCGGCAGGCTCAGAATTTACCTGCGGAAAGACACACAGATCAAGTCTAGAAAATCTTACTTGAGACCAAAAAATCTTTCTCAGGGAAAAAACCAAACACGAACTCCTGGATTCTTCCATATGAGGATTGACCTGAGAAGGGGTGAGAGGGTGGAGGAGGCTGGGTCACGGGCAGCGCCACCCACCGCCCTGCCCAGCCACAGAAGTGCCCTCTTCTAGATCTTTCTCTCCTCTTTCCTCAGCCTGACCACACCTCACTCGTTTCCATGAGGCTTAAATTGTACAAAGATGCTGTGCAGGCCGTCAAGGCGGCCACTGGTCCCCGTGGGAACCGGCATGGCCCCACCTCCACCTCCCCCTGCTTGGCTGACAGGCTCACCAGGTCAGGCAAGACCTCTGCTGAGCCGTGGACACTTCCTGGCCCTCTCTGTGGTACTTCATAGTCTTCCTTCTGGTTCCTTCTTCCCTGTGCTGGGGTCACACTCTGGTTTGGCCTTAACTCTGGCTGTCACCTTACTCCCTACCTAGGAGTCCCCTCCATCCTTTTTATTTTGGTATTGGAGACTGAACCCAGGGATTTAACCACTAAGCTAC
This sequence comes from Sciurus vulgaris, assembly GCF_902686455.1. Taxonomy (NCBI): domain Eukaryota; kingdom Metazoa; phylum Chordata; class Mammalia; order Rodentia; family Sciuridae; genus Sciurus; species Sciurus vulgaris. The sequence continues at coordinate 15,414,575 of NC_136467.1, read as the reverse complement.
ATCCCCAGCCCTTTTTTAATCTTATTTTGCTTAGGGCCTTGCTAGGTTGCTGAGGTTGGCCTTGAACTTGCAATCCTCCTGCCTCAGTCTCCTGAGTTGCTGGGACTACATGTGTGCGCCACTGTGGCTGGCTGGGGAGTCCTTTTGCTGTATTCTCTGTGCCTGGTCCACAGCCGCCTCCCACTGCACCCACCTCTACTGAGTGTCCCCAGGAACCCTAACTCAGTGGAGGGAAGCGTGACCTCAAGTACACCCTATCCACGCATCGCACTTCTAAAAGGGACAATGAAAACCTGGGGCGGGAGCCTGTTCTGTATTCCCTACCTCAATGTCGGCACCATCACCGCCCTTTGACCGAGCCAGAATCCCGGCACGGCCCTCAGGCCAGTTTCTTTAGCCTTCATGTCAACTGAAACTTTCCCCCATGCCTCTAAATCTTGGTGTGTGTTTGTTTTTAGATAAATATTTTTGGTTGTTGATAGACCTTTATTTTATTCATTTATTTACATGCGGTGCTGAGAACTGAACCCAGTGCCTCATGCGTGCTAGGTGAGTGATCTACACTGAGCCCCAGTCCCAGCCCCCCATCTTAGTTTTACCTCCCAAGTCACCTCCCATTCCCATTTCTGGCCTATTCTGCCCACCTTGTTAATGACCAGAGATCGTTTCCAAGGGCAAGCCTGATGGCACTCTCTGGCTCCACATCGTTCTGTGGCTCTGACCCCATAGCACAGCTTTGTCTGCGCCACCTCACTGCTGCCACTTTGTACAGTGTGCTCCGGTGCCGAGCCCGCTCGACTTCACACTTACTAACCAACCAACCAACCAACCAACCAACCACCCTCTAAACTGGGGGTCCAGAGTGGTGTTCTCTCTTTATCCTGCAAGTAGACATAAGCCATTTAAAACCTTACAGGGATGGGTCCTTTTGCACATGAAGAGGCAGGAAGCCTATATTATCAGCATATTCCAGGGGAAGGACAGTTGGCACTATATTCAGTATAGTAAAAGGTTTTTCAATTTGCAAACAAATTACAACACAAACTCTTCATGATATTAAAGTGTCTAATTATTTTCCTGAGCAAGATCATGTGTTTGGTGATCTTTACAAAATGATTATCAAGTGTGGAGCCTGTTCTGAAATCCAAGCACTATTAAAATCATGTTTCTGCTGGAGATGCAGCTCAGTGGCAGAGCACTTGCCTAGAAGAGGGAGGCCCTGGGTTTGATCCTCAGCACTGTCAAACAAAAATCCTCTTTGATCTGAGTGTGCTGATCATGGAGACAAAATGATATTTCACTCACAACTTCTGATGAGCCAAGAGCTAAGCAGAGGAATGACAATTTCTTCTCCCAGAGGGCCCAGAATGCCCAGGCCATTATTAGCCTCCTAACAGTCTGTAACACTCACTGCTCTGAGGCCTGACCCTCCAAGCTGAGCACTTGGCCCTTCATCTCTGACTCACCCCAGTCAGGAGATGGGCATATGAACAGGGGCTTAGAACTTATGCTTAGAACTTATGCTTGGTCCTTTGGACATGCTACTTTCAGAGACATCTCGTCACAGACCTATGTACATGTTCGCACACATATGTACGTGCATGCATGCCTGCCCTGACCCTAGAATGCTCTTCTTGGAGCATCCATGAACGTGCCGGTGAGGTTGGCAGCCCGACATTCCTGAAAGCTAACACATGGTTCTTATCATTCACTACTCTACGTGCCTAGCATTGTGTTTAGTATTTGCTAAATTAACTGGTAACTACTTGTTCAGAGAAGACTGCCGAGTTCTCTAGTCACACTCGGTCCCTGATCGATTTGGAATAAAAGCTTGGCTTCTCTTACTCTGGGCTGACTTAAAAAAACTCTCATTAATTTAATGTGTACTATATTTTGGAAGAATTTTTCAATTTAAAAATGTCACCTGGTGCTTCCTCCTGCTAACAATTATCTTCTGAACCTGCTTTAGAGTTTACCATGATCCTGCAGGGCAAAAAGCCTGAGAAGAAGGAGGCACCACTGAGGTCCAGTTAAGGACTGTGCTCTTTATCTTAGAAACAATGGGAAGCCTCCACAGGGATGTTCAGCCTGCTACACAATGGCATAACTCCACCCTAAAGACAACCTGGCTGCAGGTGCACAACTGCCCAAACTGGGGAGGGAGGGACAGAGGGCAGGAGGGGGAGCCTTTCTTGTGGAGAGAAAGCTAGGTGGTGGGGACCAGGAGGAAGGGACTAAGCAGGATTCCAAAGATATTCAGAAGATAAAAAAATCTAGAACAATGGCTGGTGGGTCAGGTGGAGAAGGGTGGGGAAGAACCACAGGCTCCAACAGGTCTCTGAGACTTCTTCCTTCTCTAGCTGGGTAGTTGGTGCTCTCCACCAGGTGGAACAAGGACCAAGTCCCAGGTGGGAGGGGAAGAGCATGCTGGGTTGGAGGTACTGACAAGATTCTCCCTCTTCGCCCCCTCCGTGTGGAGTGGAGAGTGAGTAGCTGATACTGGTCTGGGGCTCAGAAGTTCTGTGACGGTGGTGGTCTTCAGAGAAGCCAGGCTATCTGACTCCAGAGCCATGTCCTTAAATCACTGCTCTTCCAATGGCCAACAAATAAGCCTGTCTTCTGGGTACACGCTTCATTCTCTGGGCACTACCTGCCTGGTTCCACCCGGCACTCCTCCAAGTTCATTTGTGTGTGTGTGTAGGACTGAGGATCACACCCAGGGCCTGATGCACACTAAGCGAGCCCTTTAGGTCCTTCACCACTGGGCTGCCAGCTCTTCGCTTTTTATTTTGGGACAGGGTCTTGCTGAATTGCTGAGGCTGTCCTCCAACTCTCGTTCTCCTGCCTTCGCCTCCCGAGCAGCTGGGGTTCCAGGAATGCACCAACACTCCAGTCCCTCCTCACACTTCTTAAAGATCCTGGAGACAAAGGGCTGCCAAGGACAGGACACCGGAGGTCGACATAAAAACACTGTTAATGCAACTTTAAAAACACAACTACATAAGAAAATCACCTGTCTTTCCTGAATTAGAGCAGTGAGTGGAGAAGAGCTGAAGAAAAGGAGTGACGGAGAGGGGAGGCAGTTTTTGAAAGTTTTTTTTTTTTTTTTTTTTTTGGTAGAATGCTTTCTTTTTGTGTATATATATAAAATATGTTTAAAAACTAAGTAAAAACAAGAATAAAAAAAGAAACAAGAATAAAACTTTCCAAAGCCAAGTACAGATCCTCTTTTAAACTATTTAACACTTTGGGTTTTGTTGTTGTTGTTTTTTGGTTCACCGTTGTTTCCACCTTTGATAATGGGACACTGACCACTTAGCTGTGAAGTGCTTTCAGTTGGGCTGGTGCTTAAACAAGTTACTCATCTTTGAAGATGCAGCTGAATGGGACACACACAATCACATAACTTTTTGACAACCTAAGCTTTTCCTTCACTTCTGGTATGAGAACTGAAAACCAAAACAGCTTTTGGGGATTGATGAATCACCTTCTAAAGATAATAGCTCTTCCAAGACACTAAATACCACTCAGATCATGCATTTCAAGGGCACTAAAAGGCTTCTCTGAAGTCCTTGATTTTATTTAAGTGAAGCATAAATAAATGCTGTAATGCCCAGGGCACATCAGTAACAGAAGTAGCTTTACTCACAGTAAGATGGATTCTTTCAAGTAGTTTAGACCACTTATCAGGATAAAAACTGCCTTTGCAATTAGTAGTATTAAAAATTAATGTCAGGAGAACCCATGAAGGAAACCTGTATGACACTGGTCATTTGAATTTCAACGTATTTTAAAACTGCAACTCAAAAATAGGAAATGCATCTTAGTTGTGATGACAGACTGGTACATTTCCCCTAACATTTCTTTAGTTAACCCTCTTCCAGAGTAATTAGAAAAAGGAGTGACATAAACTAATAGCACTTATTTTCACATTGGAAAGCACTGCATTTTTAAAAAGATTTGTCTTTGCAATTATACTTTGCTTATGTTTTAAATTTCCACACACAAATAGCAGTAAGGAGGAGACATACAGGAATATTTTTGATGTCAAGTTACTAGTCTGTTAGAGAATTATGGCTAATAAAAAGTTGATATTAAAGTAATAATTCTGAAGGCATTATGCTACAATCAACTTTAGGAAACCTATATATGATTGCCCCTGGCAAAATTAAAAACCCTAATCTGCTTCTACTAACCAAAGTAGAGATTGGTTTTCTGTTTTATGTACCATATGACAATTTGTAAAATTTAGATAATCTAAAGAAAACATAATCACTTACAGGTCTAGTTTAAGATGAGTTACAAATGTGTTTAACTGAGGTCCTACTTGAACAGTACATTTCTATATTTTAGAAAAGAGTCTGCCAACTTTTTGGTGTTAGGACCCCTTTATACTCTTTAAAATTATTTAAGACATTAAAAAAAAAAAAAACTTATTTTAAGCCAGGTGTGGTGAAGCATGCTTGTAATTTCAGCCACTCAGGAGGCTGAGGCAGAAGGATTGCCAAGTTCAAAGCCAGACTGGGCAACTCAGTAAGACCCTATGGCACCAAAAAAAAAAAAAAGGCTGGCGATGTAGCTCAGTGGTAGAACATTTGCCTAGTATGCTTAAGGTCTTGGGTTCATCCCCAGTACCAAAATAAACAAACTTTTGTTTATGTAGATTACAACTAGTGATATTCACATTAGAATATATGGAATTCAGAAAATATAAAACTTAGAAATTTAAAAAGGTTCAACTAAAAAAAAAACCCACTATACAACAATGAATAACATGTTTTAATGAAAATATTTTCAGAAACAACAAAAGAGTTAAGTGGCTTTTAAAATATTTTTCTAATTCTCTTTAATAGACAATTGGGTTATTGGATTCTGCACTTACTCTGCTGTAGGTTTTTTTTTTTTTTTTTGGGTGCTGAGAAGTATTTTAATAGTCAAAATATCAGGTAATTCTGAATATTCTTCTTTGATAATACCCCAAAACTTGACAAGTGTTAGCTTTTTAAAGGCTAGTTGTACAATCTGGAACTGTAGCAATGAGTGAACTTTTCCTACTTTGTTTTGGTAAAGTTCACTGGTCTATGCACTTTGAATGGAATTTTACCCATGCATGATTTTAACAATTCATGGGTTATTGGCAAATACTGGCTCACTGAATTATGCAAATTTCCCCATTGCCAAAATGTTGAAAGGACAATAATATCTTGGTATTATTATGAAAATAGTTTTGACCTCAAGGACTCTTGACAGGATCCTGGGGATTCACAAAGGTCTGTAGACCACACTTTGGCAACCACTGTACAAAATCATTTTGGGGACTCAGAGAATCTAAATGACCAGTCTTGCCCAGGAGAACACATGCTCACTTTGAAATTGTTTTCAGATGATTCTGCACCTTCTTTTGGTGAATTTGGAGGGTACACACAAAATTTTAAGGAATGGTACACTGAAACCTCTTGCAAAGTCAAAGTAGTTCCCTACGTATTTGTCCACATATCTACATAAGTGCCTTATAAATTCCTACTTTTACAAGGAGAGCTTTCCTGTAGTGAGAACAAAAGTCATCCAACACATGTGAACTGGAGATTGTGCATTTGGGTTTAAATACCAACCTCTAAGTTGGCCTCTAACATGTAAGAATGGCCCTACTTGTCTTGGACTATAATTCATTGGTAATTTTGGGCTACTGATTCCACACCTTTTTTTCTGCCTGTGGTATCTGGGCTGAACCTAGGTCCTCTTGCATGCTAGACAAGGTCTCTATCATGGAGTAGAGAACTTTTTATGTTTTGTTCTGAGACTTGGTAAGACCCTTGAACTTGTGATCTTCCTGACTCAGCCTCCCCAGTAGCTGGGATGACAGGTGTATACCTCCATGCCCAGCTGGTTTCACTTTTTTTTTTTTTTTTTTTTTTTTGGTACCAGGGATTGAACCCAGGGGCGCTCAACCAGAGTCATATTCCCCAGCCCTTTTTAATATTTTATTTAAAGACAGGGTCTTGCTAAGTTGCTTAGGGCCTTGCTAAGTTGCTGAGGCTGGCTTTGAACTTATGATCCAGGGAGCTGCTGAGATGTGACACTGCACTCAGCCTGATTTTACATCTTAATGGCAACATTAGCATTGTGTAAACATTATTTTATTTACTACCAACTCAAAGCAGTATTTTAAAGTTTATAATTTTCTAATGAAAGCTATAAACTTATAATTGTAATTAATAATCTGAGCTTAAGAAAGCTCTTAAAATGTTCTCAATCTAATGTTTAGAATGTTCACAATAATTTTCCCTTCAGGAAAAAAAAAATTCAATTCCTTTTATGTTTTCAGGATTGTGTTGGGAGACGCTAAGAAAACAAGGAAACAGGAAAAGTGATATGCCCTTTTGCCAGACGCGGTTTGAAATTTATGATAAAAATCTTCCTCCCCTGTGCCTGACACATACTACTTGACCAGCGTTTCAAAGTGCCAACAGGGAAAGGCAGGGAAAAGGTAGTGGGTCTGCGGATGAAGCACCAAGAGACACTGAGAACTAGCAGGTGGGTCCCCCACCTAAAGAAGTTGGTCCCGAGCGGATGCCACACATCAGTCTTAGGCATTTTCTTCACTCCCTCTGTACCCATGGCGTATCACTTCTTGTATTTTTAGATATTATAAACGTTTCAATAACAGGCCAACTCTTAGGCTAGAAAATAAACATAAATTACACGTTTATTAAATGAGAAATGTCCAGTTTAAAAGAAAGTAATATTAGTGGTAAATTACTTTCTTTTTAAAAATTGCCTTTTAACAGTTTGCAAACATCTGGATACATACCAGCATTATTCAGGGGGGGGGAAAAAAAAAAAAACCCAAAACCCAACTACTATTTTCGGCTTGTGGTAAATCAGGGAAATAGATTAAATGTCTTAGCTAATTTTATAATATAATTTCATGTTCCAGACTCAAATGCTAGGGCTCTCTCTGCACACCCTGTGGGCCATCAGGGTGTATACAGATGGTCTAGAGAGCACAGGTCTACTGGTTAAGCAAACCCAGACCATCCTAGAGTTCTGAGTCCGAAATCCCGACCTTTTTGCCTTATTTACCAAAACATGGGAACGAACAGCATCCAGACTCACGCACTAAGTGGACCCACTGCAGCTGAAGGCGCAAGTGAACAATGCAGAGGGTGGGGGAAGTAAGGGGCTCGGTGGTTTCCCTGGGGCACAATCGGGAGTTGGAGCGGCCGGGTGGAAGCTCCCGCCGCGACCATTTCACACTGCCCACTCCACTGCCCTTCCTCGCTTTCTTCTTTGCTTCTTTAATTCACGACCAGCTAAAGGCGACAGCCTTGCTTCCTATGCAGCCTCCGACTTAACGGTTCTCTTTGCGGCCTTGTTTAGAAACTAATGGTTTGGGGGTTTCGCTGCACCCGGAAGACGACTCGGGCCCAGGCGGCCTCGCGCAGCCACCTCCCCTTCCCGGAGCCCGGCTGCGGTTGCCACCGCAGTTCACATCCCGGCAGCGCGGCCTCATGGCGCAGCCGGTCGCCCGTGCAGAGGAAGCTCAAGGCCGCTGGCTCCGCGCGTTCAACACCCGCCCCGACCTCAGCGGGCGACACTGGCGGCCACCAGGGTGACCGACGCGCTAGGCCGCCCAGAGCCGCCCCAACGGCTGCCGGCCCCACCCCACCCCGGCCCCTGAGGCGGGGGCTGGCCTGAGGCGGAGCCGCGGCGCGTCGCGCAGGGTCCCCGGGCCCCTCCGTTCTCGCCGGCCCCGCCCCCAGCCCCCGGGGGCGAAGGGGAGGGGAGAGGAGAGGAGGGGCGACGCACTTCGGCAGCGCCGCACGCTCGCCGCTTCCCTCAGCCCGCGTGCGCGCGCGCGCCCGCCCCAAGTCCCGCGGAGTTTAACACAATGCCGACGCCTACGCCGTGCGCAACGCCCCGGCCGGCGCAATAGCCCCGGCGCCGGGGGCGGGGGTGGCCCAGCCAGAGAGAGGGGATGAGCGCGCGCGAGAGCCGCAGACAGCGCGAGACCCGAAGAGGCCGGAAGCGCGCGTGCGCGCCCCCGCCCGCGAGCGGGGAGGCGGAGCCGCAGCAGTAGCGGCAGCAGCTGTAGGAGCCGCTGCAGCTGGGAGAAGCGCCAGAGAGGCCGGGCCTGCTCCGGTCGGACCGGATCCCTCCCCTCCCCCTCCCTCCCTGCTCCCCTCCCCCAAACCCACTTCCGCAGCTCGCGGCCTTGCCGCCGAACCAGCAGCGGCGGCAGCAGCAGGAGGCGGCAGCGGGGCGTCCGGAGGATTACGCACCTGACGGGCCCGCCTCTCGGGGCTCCAGCGCGGGACGCTCACCGGCCGCCGCCGCTCGGGACGCACTTCGCCGTGGCGGCGGGAAGGGAGAGACCGGCGACGGAGAACGGAACGCGAATCGCCCCCCTCCCCTTCCTCCCTCCCTCCCTCCCTCCCTCCGATCCGCCACCCGCCCTCTCGGCTTCCGTCCCCTCCCCCTCCCGCAAAGCCCCGGATGGAGCCGCCGCCGACTCGCCGCCGCCTGGCTCCGGGGGATGGTTTTGTCAGGCGGCCAGAGCCCCGGCGCCAGGCGCAGCCGCCACCGCCCCCACGGGCCGCCCCTGCCCTCGCTTCCCAGAACCGGGTCCCGTGGGGTTCGGTCCCTCCGCCTGCCTTCACCCGGAGCCTCGGGACGGGGGTCATTCGTCGTCTTTGTTGCCACCGCCGCTGCCGGAACCGTTTGCGAGCTCCGGTGGCCCCCGCCCCCCCTCCGCCTTCCCGGAGCCCGGGCCGGGGGCGGCACGTGGGCACCGGCCCCGGGAGGCGGAGGCGGTGCGCGCTTACCTGTCGCCGGTGCTGCTGCGGCGGGGGGTGTGGAGGAGGCAGTGCTGTGCAGCTTCGGCCGTGCCGTCCTCCCCGCCGCCGCCGCCTCTCCTCCTCGCTGCTGCTGCTGCTGCTGCCGCCGCGGTCGGTGTCTCCGGCGCGGCGGCGGCGGCGGCGGCGGGGCTTTTCCTGTCCGGTTACGTTAAGGTCACATGACCGAGAGAGCGGAGCGACTAGTGCAAAGAGGCTGAGAGCGGCTCCCGCCGGGGGGGAGAGGCGGCGAGAGAGCAGTGGCGGCAAGAGCCCCCTCCGCCCCCCCAGCCGCTCCCCTCCCCCCGCCCGCCTCCGCCTCCGCCTCCTGCTGCTCTGCCGCCGCCGCCGCCGCCTGCAGCACTAACTACACTGCCGCTCCCACCCAGGCTCGGCTCTCTGCTCCAGCCAAACTTCTGCGAGCCATGTGCAGCCGAGGCGAGGAAACTTCTCTGCACCTATTGGGGCTGGAGGCTTGAGTTACAAGCCCCCTGTTTACATACATAAGTGTTTAGGTAGGACATACCCTCGAGACGCTCAGGGTACAGATGAGAGCTGCTCGTTTACTTCTCAGCTTCTGATTGACACCTCTTGGCCTGTACCTTTATCCCTTGACATCCTGTATTAGCTTAGGTTTTCATCTTTTAAGAGGTGGAACCAGGGCATTGTTGTAAATCACTAGCATCTTTCTTGTCACCTAGTGGTAATTGAAAGTCATACTGGAGTGTCGTAGTAAGAGGGCCAGAGGTGCTTCCTCAGACGAGTTGATTATGGTCTAAGCTTTCTGTTAGGATTGAATGTGACGGTTATTTCAGAAATTGGATTTGAGTTTTTCAACTTTTGGTCCAAGGAAATGAAAGTCTGCACAGCGTGTTGTTTAAGAAGAGTTGACTCTCCTATTAAGTTGTGGTCTTTTGAGGTGCTGGTCGAATGGATTCCATACTTGTCCTTCGTAGATTTTGGAGTAGGGTAAATCTTTTTTAAAGGGAGAGCCTGATACACGGTAACATGTCAGGGGAATTGGAATTCCCTGGTGGTCATCAAGTTCACTTTTTGGCTATTTTACCCTTTTTTTTTTTTTTTTTTTTAATTTGAAAGTACAGTTGAGTCCTTTGAGGACTGGAGTTTTATGATTTATTTTACATATCTAGGATTTTGAAGACTTAAAGGATAAGGCTTGGTTCATAAAGATACGGAGGCAGCAGTTCCCAGGTTACTCGGTTTTAAAGCATGCTAACCTGTTTATTAAGTACCTTGATGTCTAATTCGTTTTGATTTGTACATCCAGACCCTAGCACAGTGGCTGGCACGTAATTTACAAAACATGTAAGGCAAGCTTACTATTTGAAGACAATTTAATGTACAGTGTGTCCCTCTTAAAAATCTAGAGTTTGATTTAGTATTCAGTTGTTTTCGCAGCTACTGATGACTAATTCTTTCTTTGAAGACAGAATAAGCAGCTGTTTAACTTTAGTGGCCCCAAAGTGAATAAAAGATACAGCATATACCTGCGTTGAACTTTCTTATTCTTTGATCAGCTAGATAAATGACTTGCCTGAGTGGTTAAATGTCTACCTCCAAAACCAAATTCTTATCCCGATTTAAGTGTTCTGATGCACTGTCACTAAAACATCAAAGTTGATCTTCAGAATGGCATGCCACCATTCCTTGGAGTGGCTCTACAGTTGAAGTCTGTTTTCTCTTATTACAAAATTAAAGTGATTTTGATTGTTCTGTAGAGAATCATAGAGATCTTATTAAGCTCTTAATTATTTGGACCTTGACTTTGAAATCTTCCAAACTGTGCTGAGGGAGTACTTAGGTGAAGTGTGAACTGATTTAACAAGAAACTATAAGAAAGAGTGAACAGAAATAACACTGAAGGTTTAGATTGAAGTCATTAGGCTGAAACTTGGCCTTCATGTTAGAGTAATTGGCCTTGGGTCAAGGTAAATATGCATATTCTTAAGATGAGTGAACAGTTTTCCAGTACTACAATCTGTATAGGTTTATAGAAATAAACCTAGGGTTAACCCAAGGCTGAGGATTATTCATAAGGAATGTGTTGTCAAGAGCATCCTATTCTTTTCAAGAGCGGCTGCTTTTGAATTTAGAACTGGATAAGTTGGCTGCTGATTCTCAAAGCATAGACAGGCACACTTGACTTCTGCCAAGTGTGCAGGCTATTGTGATGACTGTCACCATCATCTGGAAGTATTATAAGGAGAGCCATATAGACTGTATCTGCTTTCTTCAACATTTAGGTGTGGATTTACTAAAAAGTCCGGATACGGGAGAGCCACAAGTGCCCTGAGCTAAGTGGTATGAAAGATAAGTTACTTTTAGTGTTTACCAATTTATTTTCATATTTTGAAAACAAATCTGGCATATTAGGAGTTCAAAAATTAACATATTTTACTTCAAAGAAAATCAGTGCATAAATCATAATCTTGGGTGGAATCATCAACAGGTTATGCATCAATATTTAGCAAAGTCTTGTATTGCTGAAAGTTTTGATTTTTGTTCTGAGACATAACCACAAAAATAGGCTCTTGGTTGTGAAGAGTAAGAGTTCCTTTGTGACTTTGACAGTGGACAGAAAGCAATTTAGTACTTCTGAACTTAAGCTTGTATTTTTTCTTATTTTTGGAGAAAATTTGTGAGTGTGTGCTTAGGTAGAAGATGGAATTTCCTTTAACTTTGAATAAGAAAAGTAATTGTAGGAGGAAATGATAAATATGGTTAAAGCTCAAAGCAGTTTTTTCACTAAATTTTATGAAGGGCGTCCTGATGAGCAACTTCTTAAATTAGGAAAATGACATGTTTTTACATGTTAGACTTCGAAGTCTGGGGCAGATACTATACCTTCTGATTTATAAAAATATAACAATATGAATCAGAAAAGATGTATTTTGAGAGAATCTTAATGTTTCATTGGTTTAGTCATAAAATTTTGTAGAAAATGCTTGTTTTATAGTTGTTTTATAGTTGATTGTTATTAAGATCATATTCCCTCAAGGAATTCCTATGTTTTAGGGAGCTTTTTGTTTTAATGGTGTAAACATGTAGGTGTTTACATTTTCAACTGTAATTCTAAGTAACATTTTAAATTGCTACCTACTACATACATATGTAAAACCGATAGGAAATAGCACTTATGAATGATGTAGTCTTGTCTTTGCCAACTATTTCAGTTTTTAAAACATTGATTGGGCAGTCTTAAATTTATTTCATCAACTGCAAATGGGTCAAGGCCCATAGTCTGAGAAACACTGGTATATTCTTCAGCTGTTGTAAGTGAACCCTAAACTTAGTGGCATAAAGCTATAAACATGTTTGTCTCACATAGTCAGGAATCTGGGAGTAGCAAAATGGAGTGACTCTGGCTCAAGGTGTCTTTCATGCTATTGCAGTCCAGATGTTGACTGGGACTGTAGGATCTGCTTCCAGGGTGGCTTGCTCTTCTGGCAAGTCATTACTGGCTCTTGAAAAGTCTCAGTTCTCCATTGTATTGTATTATATTGTATTGCTTGAGTGTCCTCACAGCATGGTGGAAGTTGGCTTCCCCTAGAGCAAGTGATCAAGAAAGAGCAAAGAGGAAGCCACATGCCATCACTTAGGCCATCATTCCATTAAAAGTAAAGTACTAAATCCATCACGAACTCAAGAGTTATTTAATATAACCATTTCAGTTTTATATTTTTCCAGTTTATGGATGAGTTAGGATTGAAACAAACCTTGCTGAAGTCAATCTGTAAGTAATCATATTAGTTAACCCCCCCACCCCCAAGGCATCTAGTCTCTTCCCACTCTTAAATTTGAGGAAGCAGGCTCAAAGAAGTTAAGTAATTAACTGGCCCAAGGCCATTCAATCTAGTAGAAGAATTTCACAGCTTTTCTCTGACCTTTGTCGTGCTGATAAAGGTGGAGCATTGACTGGTAAATTTTTTTATCCTTCCTAAATTTTTTTACCCTTCTATCCTTGGGGCTAGAGTTAGCCCCAAATACTGCCTACCAACCATGAGATTAATCCTGTGCATAGTAATTCCAGTTAGCACACTTCAAGGACCTAAAAGAGAATGTTATAATCAGATATAAATATAAAGAAAACTATACCACTTTTTTTAATGGAAACTTTGGGACTTTTAAGGATTTTTTTCCTAAGATAAATTTTAGCTTAGTGCTGGAAGGAGTAGAACTCTTGAGACCCTGACATTGATAGTGTAGGTAAAGCCAGGATAAATTTTCTCAGGCAAAGGGCTGTGGTTGTGGCTCAGAGGTAGAGTGCTTGCCTAGCAGGTGTGAGGCACTGGGTTTGATTCTTACCACCACCTAAAGTAAATGTATTGTGTCCATTTTAGCTAAAAAAAATTTCTAAAGCCTGCCCCTACTCCATTAGGCTTTTCTGAGTAATGGTAGGATACTGTAAGTTATCTTACAGAATGGGATATTGACAACTTTTTTCTTAAAATACTTTCCATTTCCCTCACTACCATGCCTGAAATTCCTGTTTCAAAGCATTGGACACACTGATTACTCCACTTGATCTACGTCCATCTTGTACCCCTTGCCCTAACGGTAAGCTTTTTGAACATGCTCTTGTGCACTGAAGGACCTAAGATTATTATTATTTTTCCCAAAGAACTGAATGAAAAGATAATTACTGTTGTAGAAAGCCTTTGGGTATAGTTGGTATGTGCTGGTGGTGTATATGTGAATAAGAACTATCTCTGCTCTTAATGTGCTCACAGTCCAGTGGGGGAGAAAAACACCAATCAGATAATGTACAGTTGGTTCTATTCTACAGGTATACAAAGTACTATGGTAGTGTAGTTGGAGTCGATATGTAAACTAACCATGAAGGGTGAACAAGTATTCAAGAGATAGGCTTAGTTTGGTGACATGTTGGGGGATTATACACTTCTTTCCTTTATTTCTTCATTACACATTTACCTCAAATTGTTTTCCTCTTATCGGCAAATTACCATCATAATTAATGAGCTGCTTGTTTTTGTGGCATGTTCATTCTTGTTCTCTAGAAGTGTGTGGTTCAGTTTAGTAGCTGATAGCACATGTGGCTCTGTAAATAAATTAATCATTAGTCATATGTGCTCAGAGGCCACGAGAGACTGGAGGCTATTATATTGAATAGCATAGATACTATAGATTTCTCTTGTTGAAGAAAATTCTGTAGGACAGTGTTACACTAGAGTTAAGTTTTACTTGTATGTGTGTTTTCATACTATCTGTAATGTGTTGAGTTACGAATAAAACAAAGGAACTCAATAGCTTCCTAACACTAACTTGGAGAGACACACTGGTTGGTAATTATGAATAGAGGGATGACAGTGTTGTGTACTGTAGTGGTTAAGTAGACTGTGGGCTGGAATCATGCTCTATCCCATGTAAGCTGTTACTCTAAACTCACTTTTCTCCCCTCCCCTCCTTTTTTTTTTTTTAATACTCAAATAGGGGCACTATTTATCTCAAGAGTTTTGTTAGTGAGATCCTGTCTTCAGATAAAAAGGACTGGGGATGTAGCTCAGTGGTAAATCACCTCTAGCTTCAACCCCCAGTAAACACCTCCCCTCCTAAAAAAGTTTTGTGAATATAAAAGAGTATATACAAGAGGGTTTACTTAGTATAGTTCTAACCTTTATAAATAATGGGATCATTAATACATTTTTAAAATTATTTAAATTTTTACAACAAAATTGGCATTGTCCCCCCAACAAAGTTCTGTGAATTTCAACATGGTATGTACATTTTTGCAATTACCACCAGAATAGACAGGTCTTTACTTAAAAGAACTCCCTGAGGAGTTTTTGTTTTGTTTTGGTGGTTCTGCTATTGAACCTAGGGGCAGTGCTACCACTGAACACCAGCCCTTTTTATTTTTGAGATAGGGTCTCAAAAGTTTTCCAGGCTGGCCTTGAACTTGTGAATTTTGCTGCCTGATAGTTGTCTGAGTAGCTGTGATTACAGTGATTACAGGTGTGTGGTGCACTTGGCTAGGGTTGTTCTAAGATCTGCCATCCTCCTGTCCCTAACCCTTGGCACCAACTGATTTCTTCTCTCTATACTGTAGATTTGAGTTTTCTAGCATGTTATATAAATGAAATTATTTGTAGCCTTTTCAGACTGGCCTCTTATTCAGCCTAGTGAAGTGAGAGATTCATCCAAGTTGTTACAAGTATCAGTAGTTCACAACTGCTCTTTTATTTTTTGCTTTGCTGGGGATCAAACCCTGGGCAGTTGGCAAAAGAGCTCAGTTATACCACTGAACCGTGCCCCTGGGTACTACAACTGATTTCTAAAGACACTTGTTTTTATTTAGAAACTTACTCCTTTCTTCCCTCCTTCCTTTTTTTTTTTTTTTTTTTTTTTCTTTTCAGGTTCTGGGGATGGAATCCAGGACCTCAGCATAGCACATGGTAGGCAAGCGCTCTGCCATTGAGCTACACCCCCAGGCCTTGTAACATTTTTGTCTTAAACAAAAAACGTGAATCTGAGTTCTTGCTTATAGTTCTTCAAATTCTTTGACTTGGAATTTTTATATTTAAAAGTGAAACCAACAGCCAGTCATGGTGTGTGCTTATAGTCCCAGCCACTTGGGAGGCTAAGTCAGGAGGATCACAAGCTCCAGGATAGCCTGGTCAATTTAGTGGCACCCTGTCTTAAAATTTAGAAAAGGCTGGGGATGTAGGTCAGGTACAGAATGCCCCTGGATTCAGCCCTCGGTAGTGTAAAAATAAAAAGTAAAATACATGCTGAGATTTATAAGGGAAAATTTACTACAGATGGTCATCAACTTACAGTGGTTTAAGATTTTTCCACTTTCTGATGATGTAAAAGCGATATACATTTGATACAAACTGAACTCAGATTTTGAATATTGACCTTTTCCTGGGCAGGGGTATGTGGTATGATCCTCTCAGCTACAGCTCTAGTCAATCAGGCAGTCACAGGTGTGAACAACTGATACTCTGGAGCGTATGGCATTTCTAAGCTAGGACATTTTGTAAATTAGGCATATTGAATGCATTTTGGACTTAGGGTATTTTTAATTTAGGATGGGGTTATGGGGGGAGGGGCCAGTCCCATCATAAATCAAGAGGCGTGTACATCCCTTGATTGATGACAGCTGTAGGTCTGTATTGATTCTAGTGTTTTTCTTTATGAAAATGATTGGGTCATTGGTAGGGGAGGCTCTTGTTCTTATTAGTTGATCCATATCAAAGATCTGTAGAGTTGTAGCAAAGTCCTGAGTTGAAAAGGTGGCTTTTGAAACAAGATTAGAGTAAAATGACATTTGTAGACAAGGGCACCAGCCCTGTTGTACCCAGGATGGCTGCTCCTAGGAAAACCCTCAGTCCCAGGCAATCCCTGTATGGTTGGTCACTCTTTCAGAAAAGGGACACTCAGAAAACCAGAGTTCCATCCAGCTCATCAAGTTTTATTAGTGAGCCATAGGACATTGTCATCAAGGTGCTTAGAGTCAGAATCTTAGAGGTCACCAGACTCTAACCACAAGTGACATTCTAGATTAATTAAGATCCACATCTTGAATTTAGTGTTTTGTGGCTAGCAATGGTATGGTGTTAGATGTGACTAATTACATCATTAATTTTTGTTAGTTTGTTGCATTCTGTAAGTCTTTGATAAGTTCAAGGAGTCTAATTCATCTTTTGATATAAGCAGTTAAAAAATTGTTATGGTGGTAAATTCTCAAGTCTTTATTTTTTTTAAACCCTGAAGTAATCCATACTTGCAATTTTAAAAAATGACTATATTTATTTTTCTATGTGGTGCTGAGGATCAAACCCAGTGCTTCATATGTGCTAGGCAAGCGCTCTACCACTGAGCCATAACCCCAGCCCCAATTCCCAATCTGGTGTGTAGAAGCCAAGTTAAAAGTTTGATTTTATACTTAATGAGAATCCAAGTTGAGTTTATACTTAATGAGAATCTTTCCTGTTTTGAGTTTTAAAATCCAGATGATGTCTAAACTTCAAGTAAATTTTAAGTTCTATAATTTACCTAATCTGTTCCCCTTTTTTGCCTTTTCATGCTGCCTTTTCTATAGATTTACTGAGTACCTGTCCCTCTAAGTAGAATATGTGGTCAGTTGCTTACTTGCTTCCTACTGCTTTCATTAGACTGCAAACTTTGAAAGCAAGGGTCCTCTCGTCTTCACCATTATGTCTTGAAGCTTACAGTAGGCATACTGGAACTTCTAATATTTGTTGAATTGGATGAAGGAATGAATGAGTGGGTTTTACAATGCTACATGATTTCCAGATTTATTTTATAACAGTCTAGGGGATATTAAAACTTTTTTTTGTACTGGGGATTGAACCCCAGGGGTGCTTAACCACTGACACACGTCCCCAGTCCTTTTTATATTTTATTCAGAGATAGGATCTTGCTAAGTTGCTTAGGGCCTTGCTAAATTGCTGAGGTTGGCTTTAAACTCAATGATCCTCCTGCCTCAGCCTCCCAGATTGCTGAGATTACAGATGTGTGCTACCACTTCCAGGGAAACATCGTGTTTTTAAGGAAGCATTGGAGAAATTGTGCAGAGGGGATGGAAATGTGGCCTTTAAAAATCTCTCTGCAGCCTGAGAGGTTCTGGTACTGTAACTGGTGTGAAGTCCAGGAATCAGTAATTCTAATAATGACAGTGTGTGCATTTGCTGATGCACCTGGTTTGAGGGCTGTACTTGGGAAAAAACTGCTCTAATAATGGTAGAAAGACAATAAATAGTGAAGTGAGTTCATTATTTAAGAAATGATAAAACTAGAAATTTATTGAAAGTAATCTCTTTCCTGCCAACTGTGGAGTTACTCAAGAAGGCATCCAGAATACCTGTCAGCAACTCCTGGTACACGCAGAAGGTGTGAGTTCTGAGAAACTTTTTTTTTTTTTTAGGTTCAGGCTGGAGAGCCAACCTATTTTAATCAGTGATACTGCTTTATATTTAAATGAACTCCATTCTGCTTCAGGATTCAGTAACAGCTATCCTTTTAAGTTTCAATCTTAATGTTATCTCAAAGGGAGATTCTAGAAATTTGCTTCAGCTTCCGTTAATCTTAGAATCATATGTGAATTTTTACCTGGTAAAATAGGATTGTAGGAATAGTTAATGCTCTTATAGCCTCACACACATTATACTAATCCTCACAGCAGCCTTATGAGGGAGTATTGTTATCAAGCCAAATAGATGCGGAAACTGAGGCCCAGAGAAATTCAGTGACTTAGACAAAGAGTAAGTGATGATAAAGCAGGAATTTAAATCCAGGTTGATCTCCACTGAGCACTCATGGGTGATAGACATTCTTATACTACTTTGTGGCAGTGGGGGACGGGGCATTTGGGAGCCAATCGTAAATGTATTTACTTTAGATTCTCAATAACTGGTGTAATCATTTTGTTCTTGACATTGTGGTTCTGAAAATAATTTTTTGTTATAACCAAAATAATTTTTAAAGCTTTTCCATAATTTATGTTGAAGATTTTAATCAAAAAAGTTGAATTGTTGGAAACCATAATTTCCAGTGTATCATAACATTGGTATCTAACCTTTCAGTCTTTGTTTCTAGTGGAATGTAATACCATGGACTGATGTCTACCATGATCCTTTTAAACATAGGTAAACTGTTAAAATTTAATTTTGTTCCTTGACAATATTTGTGTTACATTCCCCTCACCAAACTTCATCGTAATATAATAAATGTTGATAGACTTTGTGATTTTTTATTCTGTGCAACATTTGTATATAAATTGTTAAATTTTAATTTGCTATAACCAAAAGGCATGAAATATTTGTTTTTCTGGATTGAGTTTAGATTGTTACTGTTACCTAAACAGCAAGTTCTACTTTGAGTAAAATTTTTTTGGAGGTGTGCTTCTTAAATCTGAAATAGATGACCTTGATTCAAGGAGGCTTCAAATTGTCCTCCGGTTAAGGCTTCCCAAAGGTTTTTTAAGTATTTAAAGGGCATTAAACACAGTGGGCCAAACTATGCAGAATAGGTGAGGGATGCCTCTTCTCTAAAGTGTAAGACGAGAAGACGGGAAAGGAGAACTGGCTTGATATACTGATTGCAGGCGCATACTACAGCATGGTGGCATTATGAGTTACATGGAATTTGATCTTAAAAGTAATTTGTGAACTATCCATGTCCACATCCTCTTCAGAAAGTTTTTGGTTACTCTTGGGGTTACAGATAACTCAGATGGAAGATAGATGCTCAAGAAGCACTCTGCATTATGTTTAAAATGCTTCCAGTTCTTCATTTACTTAGTACTGTTAACCGCAGATAAAATGCGCCCATCAGTAAGAGTATAAAATGAATGTGTATTCTCTTGGTGGAATGCCATGCATTATTTGATGTCCAAAAAGACAGTCTTCCTGGGTGTGGTAGTGCTCACCTATAATCCCAGTGGCTCAGGAGGCATAAGCAGGAGGACCACAGGTTCAAAGCCAGCCTCAGCAACCTATCAAGGCCCTGTCTCAAAACATTTAAAAAGGCTGGGGATGTGGCTTTGGTTAAGCACCCCTGGGTTTGATTCTTACAGTACCAAAAAAAAAGAAACAAAATAATGATAGTCTCCCATTTTAGAACAAAGTAATATTGTGTTGACGTGTGTTTGTTTGAAAAAGCAAATTCACTTTGGTGGGGACTAGAGCCCAAGGAAGAGTTATGCATTAAGGTTTATTTAGTTAAAGATGGGCTCTTACTGGGTTCCCCAGGCTGGTCTCACTCATGGGCTCAAGCGATTTTCCTGCCTCAGCCTCCTGAGTAGCTGAGACTACAGGTGCACACTACTACCCTTGGCTTGATTTTTGTGTGTGTGTGGGGGGGGGGGGGGGGTGGGGGGGCAGGAGGGTGTTGCTAGTGATGGGCCTCATGCAAGGTAGGCAAAAGCACTCTATTACTTACTGAGCTTCCCGAGCCCTTGACTTGCTCTTTAAGTATGTAAGTTCTTTCTGCTTGGCAGTTCTTAATTTTCCAAAAGTATGTGTGAAACAAGAAGAAAAGTCTCTCTGGGAAGAACACTATGACTGACTTAATGGTAAAAGGATGGAAAGTACTGAGTAATGAAAAGCAAGGTGCCACGAGCAGTTCACTCCAATTGTGTCATCTAAAATAGGTTTGTTGTGCTTCTACCATCAAAAGCCTATCTTGATATCTTGTATGTTAATACTCCTGAGATCCTATACTGTTCTTTTAGCCAAGGCCATGGTTAAAGGATAGTGTTCAAAATCTAAGCCTGTTTGTTTTAGGAAGTATGACTATGCCTGGTGCAGTTGGCACAACCCTCAGCATCCTGGTGAGACCCTGTCTCAAAAAGGGCTGGGGGTGCAACTCAGTGGTAAAAAGTCAGGGTTCAGTACCAAGAACCCAAGGGGAATTTGCTGAGATTTCCTTGATGCTAAGGTTATCCAGAGTTCTTTAATCTCATAGAAACATTTTCCTTTTGGACTGTCATTGATGCAGACTCAAACACTGTACTCTTCCTGATTTTTATTCAAACAATAATATATTTAGGAGCTGAAGACAACCATTGTAACCATTTCTTGATTTGAAATAATTAAATACCTATTAAATAAAAGATCACTCAATAGTGAACATTCATTTTTGATTGTAGAACTTGAATATCTCTTGCAGTGGCTTTGGTTATCACAGGATCAGAAAAATACTCGTCCCAGCTCAAACATTACCTTAGGATGATAGAAAGAATTAATTGCACAATTACATGGGTGGTGTGAATCTACATTGTGTACAACCATAGAAACCAAATGATGTACCCCATTTGTGTACAATGAATCAAAATGCAGTCTGTAAAAAATTAAAAAATTAGAAACAAAACCCAAATGTATTGCTGCAAACTACAATGACTTCTAGCATTGTGATTAACGAAAAATGCTCTTCAAGTAAGAGTAAATACTTGCCTTTCTCCATGGCAAGCTGCAAATCTGAGGCACAGGTAGTCGACTGATGTTGGGCTACACATAAATTTACAACTAGACCTTCTAAATGCTACCTTTTAAAATGTGGGATCCTTTCAAAAATTACATTTAATGTAACTGCAAAATATCAGTCATTTGAAACTTAAGCTTCTTTTCCAAATAGTAATTAAAGTTAGCGCCTTTCCTGCTATAATTTTGTATCTCAAATTGTCTTTATTATCATAGGCGCTCTATTTATAAAAAGGTGGTAAATGATTGTGCCACAGTTTCTGTTCACCTCAATGGTGATGAGGATGACGATCATCCACTCCAAGCGCAGTGCCCTCTTCTCATTCAGATGATTCCGCATTAGATCTGTTAGTTCCATGCAGTGCTGAAGTTTTTCATTCATGACCTGTGTCAAGAAAAGTTTTGGTATCACATTCAAATAATTTAAATTTAAGAGAATAAAGGTAGGTGCAGTTGTACACTCATGTGATTTCCAGGCACTGAATGCTAGGCCTAAGGGCAGCAATTTTAAGACCAGCCTCAACAACTTGGGGAGCAACCTGTCTCAAAAAGTGCTGGGGATGTAGTTCTGTGGTACAACTGCTCAGGATTCTATCCCCAGTACTACAAAATAAAACAAAAACCTCACCAATTTGATCAAATGGTTCAAATTTCTACAGGTATTACCTTGAAAAACCACCTTTCAACTCGTTTTCCCCAAAGGCAGGAAGTCACTCTTTCCAGTGAATCGGCCTAGAGGCATTTTTTAATGCAGATTTAAGGAATATTTTGCATGCCAATCTATTTGTAAGACACCCCCACCCCCCCCAATCCACCACCATCCACCACCCAGGGGTGCTCTACCAGTGAGCCTCATCACCTAATTATTTTTATTGGGGGGGAGTCTCACTGAATTGCTCAGGCTGACCTTGGTTTTCCATCCTCCAGCTTCAGCCTCCCTAGTTGCTGGAATCACTGACACGACCCTGGCTATTTCTAGGATTTTGATAGAAGACCTAAAAAAATAAGGTTTCTTAGTTTCTGGTGGCTGCTCTTAGTTCTTTGTTTCTAGTTTGATAGTGGGGATTTAACCCAGGAGCTTTCTTTCTGAGCTATATCCATAGCAGCACCCCCACCCCAACCCTTTCTTCCCAAAGGCATAGACAGGTTTATTTAGGAAAGTAGGTACACATTCGAGGGAAGTGGGGTGGGATGGGGTGGGGACATTTTCAAGAGATGCCTCTGTGGTCAAAGCAAGCAATACACACAAGGGAGAATGCAGACTGTCTCCAGAGACAGTGTGGGGTGTTGATATTCATAAAGGGACAGGGATAGGGGCTGGACAAGAGGTGGAGACGGCGAAGCTACAGAACTTCACTCCAGTTATTCCTTTGCACTATGTCACTTTACAAGGGCTTGATCTTAAACTGCATCTTAATGGCTTGTGGGTGTTTCCTTTAAGAGTTATCTCTACCCCAAATCCCTAACTCCCCCCAATTTGATTCCTTAAGGGTTGATGAGGGGTAAAGATCGATCTCCTAAGGCTACTTCAGGCTGGCAAGGGATGATGACCCTGCCTAGTGAGGGATCAGAAGTCTCATGACTGTTCTAAAGGAATAGACATTTGTCTCAGTTGTTCCCCAGGCCTTTTCAAAAATTTTATTTTGAGATGGGGTCTCACTAAATTGCCAAGATTGGCCTTGAATTTGCAATCCTGTCTCAGACTCCTGATTCCCTGGGATTACAGGCGTGACTACCATCTTTAGGTTGTTAGCAGTTTTAAAAAGGCAAATTTAGTTAGGCCTGGTGGCACACGCTTGTAATCCCAGGAACTTGGGAGGCTCTTCAGTTCAAGGCCAGCCTAGCAATTTAGTAAGGCCTAAGCAATTGGAGACCCTGTCTCAAAGAAGGGCTGCAATGTGGTTGAGTGGTGAAACTGCCCTGGGTTCAGTCCCAATACCAAGAAAAAAGACAAACTTGAAACTTTTTTTAAGCATGGCCTAAAGAGGACAAAAACAATGATTACCTTTTACTAAAACCCAACACTGAACACGTCTCACCCACTCACCACTACCTGGTACTTTTTACTTTGAGCAGCAATGGTTCTGCAGTATGATGGCTTACAAGCTAGTTGTGGGGTTTCACAGCAAATCAAATCTGAATTTAAAACCTGTCTGACTACTGGCAAGTTACATGCCTGCTTAATATATCTGTGCCTTCTTTTGAAAACTGGAAAGTCTAGGAATGAACTTTTCAAAATAGTTTTGCACCAGGCATGGTGGCACATGCCTGTAATCCAGCATCCAAGGAGGCTGATGCAGGAAGATCATGATTTCAAAGCCAGCATCTGCAACCTAGCAAGGCCCTAAACAACTCAGACCCTGTCTCTAAATAAAATACAAAATAGGGCTGGGGATGTGGCTCAGTGGTTAAGTGCCCCTGGGATCAATCCATGGGTATGCTGAAGGTGCAAGTTTGTCCAGTGAGGATGGAGACTAAGCTCAGTGCAAAGATTGACAAAACGCTCTTGGTACATCCTGTTCATTGATTCTACAGTGTTAAACTGCCTTCCTAGTGAATTGCAATGATAACATTCACCCACACTCTAGACTTTATGGTCACCTGTGATTTCTAATCTGAGTATTTGTAACAGGGCGGCCTGCCTTTGCTTTACCACCTACTTTCTTCCCTCCCCTTTCCTATCGACTGCTTCATCTTGGTCTACAAAATGTTTATCCTTAAAAGTTTTTACTTCTGTCTTCAAATTACTGACTTAATTTCAACTTTGACCAAAAAACAGACATGTTCTTCCTCCACTTTCTCACCACTCAACTTATTCTTTAGGATTTGCACATATTACCATAACTCACCTGTAAAAGTTTCCTATTAAATATTAGTTCTGAAGCCCAGTTAACCCAAGCATTTGACTACATGTCATGCTACTGCATGCTTCCTATTCAGCTGTAGAGGTGTGTGTCACATGCAAGCAAAGGAAAGAACAGTAGCCTTCGTTGGGGTGCTTACTGTGAAGTAGGCTTTAAACAGGGAGGTGACAGAAAGGGAGCATTTATTTCAAACAGGAAGCAGCATACAGGGAAACATACCTAGACAGTGCATAACTTGGAAGAAGTGCTTGCAAATGAGGTAAGTACATTGTGAGAGGTAGCGAGTACCACTAGTGTGGGTAGAATAATGCCCCTATCTCAGATACAGCTGTTGCTGGAACCTGTGAACATCACAAAACTAAGATTGCTAATCAGCTGGCTTTAAGACAGGTAGGGCCAGATCATCTGGGTGAGCCTAATGTAATCACAGGGTCTTTAAATGTGGAAATAGAAGAATCCAGAATGACACAATGGGAGGAAGACGTGACTTGCCTTTGCTAGACTGAGAAAGGGGTGTGAGCCACAGAAGGTAGGCAGCCTCCGGAACACATGCCCTGCGAGCACCTTGATTGTAGTCCAGTGACACCAAGTCAGGCTTTTTTTTTTGGTTGGGGATCGAACCCAGGGCCTTGTGCTTACAAGGCAAGCACTCTACCGACTGAGCTATCTCCCCAGCCCCCTAAGTCAGGCTTCTGACCTATAAAACTAAGATGGTAAGCTTGTGTTAAGTGTGTGGTAATTTGTTAGCAGCAATAGAAAATATGCCACACTGTAATGCCTGCACTTTTCTAAATAAAAGTCCTTTTTTCAATCCTGAAATACTTGTTTAAGATTCACTGTACTACGGGAAAGAGAAGACAGAATGGCAAGTAAGACAGACATGTCTGCCTTCTCGACAGAGGGTGCAGAGGGATTGGAAAAGGATCCACTCTAGACTAGTCTTAGACTAGTCCAGGGGAGGCAGGAGGCTGAGCGGCAGAGCGGGTGCATGTGAACTGGGGGGACTTAAAAGGCGGGGGCTGGTATGGTACCTACCTGATTCACTAGCCCAGGGCCTATCAATAAGTACACACCAATGAATGAGTGACACCGGAGGGAAATGAAGTGATGGTCCCACAGACTGGATGTGGAGGGCAAAGCAGAAAGCAGACTCCCAGACGACTTTAAATTTCTGGCTGAAT
Source organism: Sciurus vulgaris (assembly GCF_902686455.1). Taxonomy (NCBI): domain Eukaryota; kingdom Metazoa; phylum Chordata; class Mammalia; order Rodentia; family Sciuridae; genus Sciurus; species Sciurus vulgaris. The sequence continues at coordinate 15,389,709 of NC_136467.1, read as the reverse complement.
GACTAGATTGGTGAGGCTAGGTGGTTCTGCCAGGAGCCGAAATAGAAAGCAGGAAAGGGTCAACCTTTTCTGAAGAATACAATGAGTTCCACTTTGAAATCTCAATCCTGATCTGTTCTACAAATTCAAGTACTACTGTATGTGATGCCTTTGCCCAAACTGGAAAGCAAATATTCAGAGTCTCTGACCTCATGGAGCTTACGTTCCAGTAGAAATGGCACATGTAATTAGAAGGGAAGCTATGAGATGTAAATGTGGAGGGGTCGTGAGATTTAGGAGGCAACTGAACAATACTGGGTAGACAAGGGATTGGCGTTAGAGGAATATATCTGAAAATTACCAAGAAAAGGTGGAATAAGTCATGAAAAGGAGTGCCTGGGGAACAGGCAGCATGAGAAGCATCTGTGACAGGGACACCAATTTGGTAAGATGGCACATGGCACTGGCTGAAAATTGATTTCTGTCCCCACAGTGCTCTAACTGAACTCTGAATATTTTTTCCAGTGATCTAATTACCAAATGAAATGATCTGACCTCTGCCCTCAAATTTTCTGGTTGCTTTTCAGCCTGTCTTACGCCCCATCACTTCAGATTTCCCCAAGGCTCATCTTGTGGAAAAAATAAAAATAAGGAACAGCTTTCCACTAGTCTTCTTGAAAGACCATATGGCTTGTCGAAGGCCAGAACCAGCCTCATTCTTCTTTTGTCTTAGACTGTGGTGCCAGCAGTATGTTGAGCATTATAGAGTATGTTCCCCAAGGCTGCTGTGTTAAAGGCTGATCCCCAGGGTGAATTTATTGGGAAATGGCAAAATCTTTCAGAGGTGGAGCTAAGTAGGAGGTCTTTAGGTCATGGGGAGTATGCGCAGTTTTTTTTTTTTTTTTTTTTTTTTTTTTTTAAAACCGCTGTGACCAAAAGACCTGACAAGAACAACTGGAGGAAAAGTTTATTTGGTGCTAAGGTTCAGAGGTCTCAGTCCACAGATGGCCACTCCATTGCTCTGGGCCAGAGGTGAGGCAGAACACCATGACAGAAGGGCATGCCAGAGGAAAGCAGCTTGGAACACACCCAAAAGCAGAGAGCTCCACTCTACAAGGACAAAATATTACCCCCTCACCCCCGTATGCCTACAGTTACCATCCAGGTAGTCCCTATTGGTGGATCAGCACTGAGTAGGTTAAGCCTCTCCTAATCCAATCATTTCACCTCTAAGTTTTCTTGCACTGTCTCACACGAGTTGTGGGGGACACCTCATATCTAAACCATAATACTCCTGAAAGGGACTGTGGGACTCTGACTCTTTGTTTCTTAGCTTGTGATGCAAGTAGTTTTGCTCTGCCACACACTCTCATCATGATGTGTTGCTTCACTACAGACCCATAAGAATGGGGCCAACTGATAATGAACTGAAACCTCCCAGACTGTGAGCCAAAACAAACCTGTGTTCTTTGTAAGTTGATTATCTCAGGTATTTTGTTGAAGTGATGGAAAGCTGACAAATACGAGTCACTTCTAAGTCTTTCACACAATTCTACTAGTATTAACTGCTTATGAGAATGCAGAGAAAACATAGTTTGAGAACTTGTAGGAATGCTTTCTAACTCAAGTGGAAGATTTAACACCAGAGAGATGCCTCAGAGTGAGACTGGGTAATGAAGTGAACAACTGACTTGCTAGTGATAAGAACTATAAAACAGGCATCTTAAGGCTAACTTTAACTTATCTGACCACTCTTAGATGTCTACTATGTTGGGCACATTTGAAAGAATGTAAGCAAAGAAATCCTGTCTTCCTATGTTTTGACCAAGTCTTTCCATAAAAGCTTTCATTCATACAGGAGCCTTTTATGAGCTCTGATACCCTTGTGACTCAAAAGACAGAACTTCCCTTAGGAAATGCTTAGCTCTAGAGACACGTGCAATCAGACCACTGTGGTAAGAGTCTGTGAAGTGCTAAGCTTGAGGGGTCTGAGGTCCGTCAGAAACACAAAAGCATGAGGAAACTTCCTAAGGGTGGTTTGGGCTCATTAGGCAAAGTGCAGTTAGGATTGTCCTGGCCCAAGAACACAGAATGAACCAAATCACATCAACTTGAAAAGGTATGAGAGACTTTTTAATGGTGCTACAGTAAACAGATCTTCACTTTTATTCTTCAGAATATTACTTGATTGTCTCTCCCCCCAGCTTTGCAGAGGCATAACTGACATATTTCACTTGTTCGTAGTGCCCAGTGTAATAGTACGCATCTTTCCTGTGTATTCTAAAGTTCCTGAAGTCAGTCACTATAGACAGTTCATATAAGATTTTAAAAAATAACTGCCTCAGGACTGGCTTTTAACAGGAATCTACACGTTCGGGGATTCAGCGAACCCTGCTCCCCTGCACTCTGGGCTGAGCCAACTTTCCAGTGGTGGGATCCAAAGAAGCTTTTCCACTCAGGAATTCTGTTTCTGGGCAGGCCCAAAGGGACCCTTAATGGCACATCCTTCCTCTGGTGTAGCAGTGACAATGCAGTGGCACACTCTCCAGGGTTTTCCTTTCCTTTTTAGTAGGTAATTATTCACTGCACTTTTGTTTTCACTATTGATTCTTTGGCACTACTGGATTTGAGTGAGTTCTTAAAAGACATTCTTCTTACTTCTCGTCCTCTGGATCATACACTCAATGTTTTCCTTGCTCAAACCTTCCCTGTTGGCGTTGGGGCTGGCCTTGAACTTGTGATATTCCTGCTCAGCCTCCTGAGTTCCTGTCATGGGGTTATAGTCGTGCACCATTATACCTGCTATAAAAACTCTTTATAGATTCTTTACTATATTAAACATAAAAGATTGTGGTGTTTGTGAATAAGTACAGTTTTACTTCTCACTATAGGAAATTTTAAAATTTTAGAGATACAGACAGAACCACTCACAAGGGATTGGTGACTTGTCTAGCTGACACTGCTTAGGGCTTTCTCCACAGGGCTAGGGTGCCCAAAACTGGAACAACATTTGATTCTTCTAGCTGTCGACGTATAGCAGAGGTATAACTGTTAATCCTTTCATGGAAGAACTCAATCTCAAACTGGCCTTAAGAGTGGAAGGGTGGCTCATTAGAGAAGGGTGGGCTTGGGCAGCCTTCTTGTTCTCTCTGATGTCTTTTTTATACTTGTACTTGATCTTGATTATGGTAGAGCTGACCGCTAGGTGTCAAGGTGTTCTTCACCTATGCAGGGATCCTCAGTTGTAGACCTGATTTCAGTAATCACATTGTTTAGCAGGGGCACACCTCTGTAGTCTCAGCTACTCAGGAGGCTGAGGCAGGGTTTCTTGAGCACAGTTCAAGGCCAGCCTGCTAACACAGTGAGACTTCATCTCAAAATAAATAAAATCAAAAACAATTTTGAATCTTTTTTTTTCAGTGCTGAGGATCAAATAAGGGGCCTTGAATATACTTAGCAAGTGTTCTATCACTAAGCTATGTCCCCAGTCTTAATAATCCCACTTTGAATAGTTAGGACACACACATAAAAAATGATGCCCAGGTCAAAGATCAGAACAATGCCCGATGTTTTTGGTATCAACTTTCTTTTCACTTTTGCTTTTTGCAGGATACGACTGAACCCTGAGTTAGGCACATGCTCTTCCATTGAGCTATATTCCAGTCCTTTTTATTTTTATGTTAAGATAAGGTCTAAGGTGTATGAGCTGACCTCAAATTTTTGATCCTCCTGCCTCAGTCTCCCCAGTAGCTGTGATTACAGATGTGTATCACCACACAGTTGGTTTTTGTTTTTTTGTTTTTGTTTTGTGGTGCAGGAGAGTGAACCCAGGTCCTCATATGTGCCAGGCAAGTGCTCCACCACTGAGCTTCATCTATAGCCTTGGCATCAACTTTCTTGTTCAAGTCTAGTGGCAATGGCAATTGGCCCACTGATGATTCTCAAATAATGAGATCAGCAATGATTCCAGCATCTTTAGGGTCCTGGAGTTGGAATTGTTAAAGTAACTGGTAGCAGGAAGATAATGTGGGTCAGTATTCACAAAATAGACTTCTAAAAATTTCCCCATCTTTTTCTCAAAACTGTTACAGCAGGCAGACTTCTGAGATGCCACCCGAAGATTTTCTACCTCCTAGTGTTTGCCCCTGTGTCATCCCCTCCCCTGGAGTGTGGGCTAGGCCTGCTGACTTGCTTTTAACAGAACACAGCTAAAGTGCTGGGCTACTCTTCCTGTGATTAGGCTACAAGACATTGTGAGACTTCTTCCTTGCTAGCACCCTCTTGCTACAGTCTCTTGCTGTCTTGCTATTCACTATGATGCAGAAAGCTGTCATGGAGAAGCCTTTATGCTAAGGAACTGAGGTCTCAGTCCAACAGCCTAAAGAGGAACTGAACCTAGGCAACAACCACATGAGTAAACTAGGAAATGAACTCTGTCATTCCTTGCAGTGATTGCAGCCTCATGAGAGATTCTGACATAAAACTACAGGATATTAAGAATTGTTTCAAGACACTTAAGTTTTGGTGGAAACTGCTTGTTACACAGCAATAGCAAACCAATACACCTACTGGCAATACCTTATCTTCATAAACGTAGCATGTCTCTTATATCCTCTAGACCTTCAGCCTGTGTGTGTAGTCCACAACCATGAAAGTTCAAAGCTTTTCATGTATACCAAGAAAACTGATTCTGTGTATCTAAAACTGAGTTGATGCAGTCCACTGAAATTTTATTCCTACAGGGTCTGTGATCAATCTTTCTATGCCAGTAGAAGCAACATAGCATTTCGCTGACACTGGCAACGAGGTCCATTTTGTTGTCTTAGAAGACAACACACAGGAATACCAAGATGGGTGACAACTGTAGATTCCTTTGATGCGGTTAAGGAAGGGACAGTGTCTGACTTGGAGGAAAAAATGTAGATGCATGTTGCCATAGCATTCTATGAGCCATGGCAGGGTTTTGAAATTTTTTCCCCTGCTGTACTGGGGATTGAACCTAGAGGCACTCTACCATGGACTGTATCCCAGCCTTCTTTTGTTTTTTGTTTTTTAAATTTTGACACAAGGTCCTATTGAGTTGTTAAGGCTGGCTTTTTTTTTTTTTTTTTTTAATAGTTGTACATGGATAGAACAACTTTATTTTATTTGTTTACTTTTATGTGGTGCTGAGGATCAAACTCAGTGTCTCACAAGTGCTAGCCAAATGCTCTGCTACTGAGCTACAACCCCAGCCCTAAGGCTGGCTTTGAATTTGTCATTCTCCTGCCCTTGTTTCCCAAGTAGCTGGGATGACAAGATTATGTTACTATGTCTGGCTAAGTCATTTCTTTCTTTTCTTTTTTGGTACTAGGGACTGAATCCAGGGGTATTTAACTACTGAACTACATCTCCAGCCCCGCTCCTCTTTTTTAAAACTATTTTCAGATAGGGTCTCATTAAGTTGTTAAGGCTGCCCTTGAACTTGTGATACTCCTACCTCAGCCTCCCAAGGCACTGATTGATTACAGGTGTGAACAACCATGACTGACAAGTCATTTCTTTTTGATGAGATACTAGGGTGAATGTGGGGAGTGACTGGAAATAAGATTGAAAAAGGAAGAGAGTAGTAAGGTCCCTGTATATCAAGCAAAACCACAAAATATAAACACTTGAGGCAATGAGGGAAACTGGAGGTATTGAAATTATTGGAGGGAATGAAAAAAGACAATAGACACTCTCAGTATAGAAACAGAAGATATAAAGAAGAAACAATGGAAATTTCAGAACTGAGCAGTGAAATAAGTTCAATGAAATAAAAAATTCATTCTCAGTAGCAAAATAATATGACAGAAGAAAGAATGAGTGAATCTGCAGATGAAACAAGAGAACTGGTCCAATCTGAATGACAGAAAACATGCTGGGGAAAAAATGGACAGAGCCTCAAAAGACTTGGAATATGACAGAAGATCAAACGTGCAGGCTGCAGAATGACAGCAGATTTCCTACAGAAACCAGGAGGTCAGGAGGAGGTGGCACAGCGTTTTTCAGGTGCAAGAAAAGACCTGTCAACCCCAAATCCTGTAACTTGTGAAAAGATCCTTCAGGAATGGAGGGAAAATTAAGATATTCTCACAGGATGAAAAACTAAGCAAATGTGTATCAGCAGACTTACCTTAAAAAAAGAGCTAAAGAAAATTCTTGAAAAGGAGGAAACAATAAATGAAGAAATCATGGAACGTAAGAAGGCAGGGAAGAACAGAAAGATAAGAATATGGGTCAATACCACAAACTTCTGAGTTTTCTAAAATTAGGTTTGATGTTGAAGCAAAAATTGTAACTATCTGATAAAGTGCTTAATATCTAAAGAAAAAAAGGAAAAAGAACAGTTAAGAAAGTTACAAATAGGGGAAAGTAAGGGATGTAATGGGAAGTAAAGTTTCTATGCTTCATTTAGTCTGGTCAAATGTGGAAGCTAGAAGACTGTAATGACTGTATAATGACTACAACGACCACTAAATATCTTTGGAAGGAGATATGCTCAAAACAACATTGATAAAACAATTTTTAAAAAAGTCTCAGTGACCCTCAGGAAAGCAGAATTGATCTACACAACAATGCGGAAGGCTCCAAGGACATTGTGGCCAGTGGAAAAAGCTGATTTTAAAAGCTACACAGTGGGGCAGGAGGGGGCGGGGAAGGAAAGATAGTGGACGGAGACAGACATATTACCCTGTGTACGTGGCTGATTACACGAATGGTGTGGATCTACATTGAGTACAACCACAGAAATGAGAAGCTGTACCCCATTTGTGTACAATGAATCAAAATGCAGTCTGTAAAAAAAAAAATAAATAAATAAAAAGTTACCCGCTGTGACTCGACTCACATACCATTTGCAAAATGATAAAATGATGGAGATGGAGAGCATATTACTACTGCCAGGGTTTCAAGCTGGTGAAGTGGGGGTGCACTGTGTGGGATGAAGGGGTAGCATGCAGTATCTCGATCCTGTGGCTACATGAGTCCACATGTGCTGCACTGTCACAGAATCCTGCCCTGTAGCACCGCTATCGCTTTCCTGTTTGCTCTTTCCCCATGCAGTACACCGCCATTACTACCGCCATCACCATGGTCCAGATAAGGATGCTTCTCTCCATTTTGCTTCCACTCTTCTAAGTGCCCAGGAGATAGTTCTCTCTTGATAGCTTGTTCTTCTCTAATCTCAGCATTTCTTAAATTTTGTTCATTTCTTTCCCCTGACTTTCCTTTGTTTGGCCACCTTTCTGCCCATCACCTGCAGGCAAATATTAGTCAACCTGTGTCCTCCCCACCGATTGCCAGTCACTTGATTTATCATACAGGACTTTTTCTTCAGTTTATTTCTATTTTCAGTGTCACCATAATAGTTCAGGACTCCAAGAACTTCTGTTTTAAGCAAGACAAGAACTTCCAAATGCGTTGTTAGGCCTTCAGACTCCTACAAATCTAGTCTTTGAAGTAAATATCAGAAGATCTGACACAAAAAGTTGAAATGTGACTGTAGAGGATAAACAAGGGACCATTTGAAGAGATCTGAGCAGAAGCTGAACACACTATTTCCCTGAAAGCAGTTAACACATTCACTTAAGTGTCTGTCATACAAATTATAGGCGACGTTTTTTTCTCTTAATAAAAGTGCAAAGTGCATACCTTAACTCTTCGAGTAATACTTAGAAACTGACAAGTTTTATCATAAAGTTCTTCCAGGTTTTCTCTGTCCCAGTAGAAATCAGGAGTGATCAAGAAGTCTGAACTCAAGTTTATACGATGCCTTAAAAAAGGGAAAATTATAATCTTTTTATCTTGAACTAAAAATCAGTGTTTCTATTACATTTCATAGTTACACTATGCTATATGAGAACATTTTAAAATACTGACATTTGCAAAATACTTGTGAGTAATGTAAATTTAAATGACAAAAGAATTTCAAAATCTCAACCATATTAATCCAGTCTTAAATTAACATTTTGTTTTCAATTTCTGAAGTTGTTTCTTTTTTCATTACATAAAGCTTATAATACACACACTCATATTTTGGGGAGATAGGTAATACAAAGCTCGGAATTTTAAAAAAATATACAGATGCAAGCCAAAAAAAGCTGGGGGAGGGTGCTGGGGATGTTGCTCAGTGATTCAATTCCCAGTAACGCGCGCGCGCACGCACACACACACACTCGCACTGTAAAGATAAAATTGATAAATACTGCTCTTAATTCTCTCTGTGTATTTTACTAGGGAATGAACCCTGGGCCTCATCTTACCACTCAACCACAACCCCCTCCCTTTTCTAACTTTTTATTTCCAGGTGAGGTCTGGCTAAGTTGCCCAGGTCTTGAATTTGCAATCCTCCTGTCTCAGATTGGCCAGTGGCTGGGGTTACAGCTGTGGCCACCATGCTGTCCTTATCTCCAGCTTTCCTTTTCTCCACTTCCTATGGTGGCCACCACTACGTTTCCTCTGTATCCGTCCAGTGATTGTGCAAACACTGGACAAGCAAACATACACATTCATTCTCTCCCTCTCAATTTCTACCTTTTATATAGAGGTCCACGCTTACTTTCAAAAATTTAAATGAAGATTTAAGTTGTAATAGTTACATATAAATAGCTGTTCACTATTAAAAAATATATATACCCTAGAGAGGAGTTGATGAAAACAGTGGTAAGTGCTCTTAAACACATAACTCAAATCCTTAGTCTCCCCAGTGACAGGCCCTGTGAACACTTTATGTGGCCTTCTACATGTTTCTCTGTGCATATATGCTGTCAAGTTAAATAAGAATGTTTGTGTTGTCTTGTGACTTTTCATCCAATAAACCTTGCCATGTTTCTTTTTAGACTCATCACCTTCCTTTATTAACACATACACATTTTTTTATAAGGATAAGGAACTTTGGATAGAAAAGTCAGCCTTATAGGTCTGGGGTTGTAGCTCAGTGGTACAGCACTTGCCTAGTACATGTGAGGCACTGGGTTCGATCCTCAGTGCTATATAAAAATAAATAAATAAAAAATAAAGGTATTGTGGCCACCTACAACTAAAAAAAAGTCAGCCTCATAGAAACTTTACAAATCTAACTTTTGAGGTTTTATTTATTTATTTATGTTGTAGGACTAAGGATTGAACCTCGCCCTTTATACATTGTAGATAAGCACTCTAACACTGAGCTACATTGCTACTCCTTTTTATTTTATTTTGGGATGAGGTCTCACCGAGTTGTCCCGCCTGGCCTCCAACCCATCATTCTCCTGAGTAGCTAGGATTACAGGCGTGCACCACTGCACTCAACTACTTTTGAGTTCTGACATCATCGTTTGCTACATCAGATTCTGCCTGCATCTCTAAGAGAACAGGAGAGAAGGGTGCCTCTCTTCCACTTCTTAGAGAACACAAGGCTTCGCATCTGCTGTGGAGTCGCGCCTGCTGAATGACCCTGAATCAGGGTCCCTAAATGCTCAGAAACGCACAGATGATGAAACACTGCACGGCTTCTCTCCGGGCAGAGCGTCTAAGAACAGAGAGAAGCCGTGGGTAAACACTCACGAGGAGCTCTGGTAACTCATTCCACACATCAGAAGGGATAAAACCAGGCAGTGCTGCCCAGTGAGACAAACAACAATATCCAGGATGTTTCATTCCATAAATCCTTGGAAAATTACAAGAATAAAACAAACTGAAGCCAGGCATGGTAGTGCATGCCAGTAATCCCAGTGACTTGGGAGGCTGAGGCAGGAGGATCACAAGTTTGGGGCCAGCCTCAGCAACTTAGGCCCTAAACAACATAGTGAGACCCTGTCTCAAAAAGCGCTGGGAATGTGTAGTTCAGTGGTAAAGTACTGTTGACATCAATCCTCAGTACAAAAAAAAATAAATAAACTGAAAACCTTTCCAGATATTTATTTAATATGTGCATCACTGTATTCCATGAATTTCAGGAGATAGTCCTTTCCATTTAACATCTCTAAGTATGGGAGATATCTTAAAATTATTCATGGTGTCTGTTAAATGTGACAGTTGTGACTGAGTTGTCATTATCTTAAACTATTTCCTATATGCTTTCCTTTCTACATATTTAAGAGGGAATCCATAGCAAATAAGATGCAAAGGGCTCTATGTGTAAAACCTAAATTCCAAGATAAAAAAGCATTATTAAGTTTATGTGGCAGGGTTTTTCCTTGTCTATGGCATTTTACAGTGTCTGAAATCCAATAAAATGTAGTACATAACTTTTCAGTAGCAACTGAGTGATTTAGCATCATGATGCAGTGATATATTTTTACTGGGAATTCCCATTAACCAAATTCTAGACTATATCTTCCTACCTTCAAAGGGCATCTATTGTGCCCTTGATATGTGTTTAATGTAGACTAATTAAAATCTCTTTTACATGAATCTCCTCCAGTACAGTCCTAATACAGCCTGCTTGCTTCTCATGGGTAAGAGTTCTTCATGCTAATAATTAATGGAAAAGAAAAAAAAAACCAACTATAATTCCCATTAAGGTATAAATGTTTTTCCTTTAATACAGAACTACAGGAATGTTTTCATGAGACTGTTAAGTATATGAAATGCTATGTTTACAAAAGAAAATTTTACCTTAGGGCAAAGAGCTCACCCATTTTCTGCATAACTTCTTTATGAGACAGCTTCACTTTCTTCCCAGCTTTTAAAGCCTGTTTGGGAGGAGGGAAAAACACACACACAGACACACAGTTGGCTCTTTATCTGCGGGTTCTTCATCTATGTTTTCAATTAACCATGGACAGAACAAAAGTGTTTTTGAAAGACTGCACCTGCACTGAACATGCAGACTGGTCTTTCCTGTCACTGTTCCTTAAACAGCACAGAACATTCAACCATTTACACAACATTTATGTTGTGTTGGTATTAATAATCTAGAGAGGATTTAAAGCATACAAGATGTGCATGGGTTATATGCAAATACTAGCCACTTTACATAAAGATAAGCATCCATACTTTTTGGTATACTGGGGTAGGGGTAGGGCCCTGGAACTAATTTCCCATGGATACTGGTAAGCATTAGGATTCCAGTAAGCATGAGGTCCATCCAACAGATTCTAAAGGGGCAAAATTTTAATTTTATGTACGTAACTATTATGTGTCAGTCTCCCAAACAGATGTCTTAACTCACCCCAGGATTTCAAAATCTTATTAAGTAGAAATATACTTTCTTTTATTTCCCTTTGCTATAATTTGGATCTTTTTCTTTTCTTTTTTTCCAATACTGAGGTTTGAACCCAGGGGCATTTTACCACTGAGCTATATCCCCAGTCTTTTTTATTTTGAGACAGGGCCTCACTGAATTGCAGAGGTTGGCCTCAAACTTGTCATGCTCTTGCCTTAGCCTTCTAAGTTGCTGGGATTCCAGGTGTGCGGGCCTGGCTAGTTTGGATCGTGAATGTCCCCAGAGGCCCATGTGTTGAAGACTTGGTTCTTATCCTGTGGTGCTAATGGGAGAAAGTGGAACCTTCAGGAGGTGGGGCTAGCAGGCGGGCGGGAGTTAGGACATTGGGCTGCACCTTCATAGGGTGCACTGAGAACTTGGCCCCTTCTCCTCCTTTGTCTTTGCCTGCTGGCTGCCAAGAGGTGAGTTGCTTGTCTACCACATGCTCCCTGCCATGGGATGCTTTCTTGACACATGTCGAAAAGCAATGAATTTGCCCAACCATGGGCTGAAACCTCCAAACTGGGAGCCAAAGCGAACCTTAGATACCTAAGTTGATTGTCTTAGGTATCTTGTTACAGGAATGGAAAGCTAAAATACCCTTCACACCAGCACTTCCCTCGATATACATTTCTAATCTCAGAAAAACAAGGCCTCTTTTTCTAAGAGTAATTATTGTGTCACAGCAAAAACAGTAAATATGACTTTTAATGCACTTTGAAATTTTAATATAGCTTTACACATTTATAACAATATTGTAAATATAACTCATGTACATCCGTTACTCCCCTATTTTTATCAAAATTTCATAGTTTTTTAAAATCACAAATAAGTTGTAATAATCTCCTTCCTTAGAAAGATTTCCTTTTCCTTTTCCTTTTGTGCAGTGCTGGGGACCAAATCCAGGGCCTTGTAGCATGCTAGGCAAATGCTCCACCAGTGAGCTACAACTCCAGCATGCTTTTCCCCTTTTATTCAGTTATATTAAAAACACGGTGCCATCACGGTCATTTGAAGTTTTGAAAAGTAAAAAAATATCAACATGAAATTTCTTATTTCATCATTTTGTGTGTACCTGGAGGCTGGTTGTGTGTGTGTGTGTGTGTCTCTGGAGACTGAACCCATGTTTTCAAGCATGCTAGGCAAGCACTCTACCACTGAGCCACACCCCCAGCCCGTTTTTGTTTTTTGTCTAAATTCTGTGTAGCTTTCCTAGTGTATTTTATTACTTTATTGTACTCTCATATGTATATACTGTAATATTGGGAAGTCTGTATTATTCTCAATTAAGAATCAATCTTGAGGGCTGGGGTTGTGGCTCAGTGGTAGAGCGCTAACCTGGCACATGTGACGCACTGGGTTTCATCCTCAGCACCACATAAAATAAATAAACAAAGGTATTGTGTTCATCTACAATTAAAGAAATATTTAAAACTCCTTGAAAATAAGCATAAACTTGATATAATTACCTCTGGAATAGATTGAATAGACTCAATAAATTTATCCAGTGTCACTTCCCAAATAGCCAATTTCACTGGGGGGGAAAAATATGAAAAATTTCTTTATAATATTATTCATGCTTATATAAAATCTACAACTGTACAGTACCTTTGCTGCCCTTTCAACAATAAACGTTTAAGAAGCAAATGTGCTAAAAATTGAAACTAAAAATCAAGAATAGTTAGTGATGGTAAAGGACAACACTAAAGTAGAAACAGTACTTCTAAGCCCCATTGGCAGACCAAAGCTACATATGAAGAATTCTGCATTTTTTTAATACCACTTTTCAGAAGCCCAGAGGGTGTGCGGCACCCCTTGACACCCTGGGCAGCTCTGTGGACAGGCCTGCTGCGGGTCCCCAGGGCCATGAGGAAAGCACAGAGGTCTCAGAAGCTTCCCAGAGGGGCGTGGATGGGCTGCCACAGCAGCTGCCTCACGCACAGCAGAGACACAAGAGAGTCTCACAGAACTTCTATGGTACTATCAGGGGCATGGATCTTTCAGGAAAAACTTAGAGCAGCTGTGACTCTGGCCCACTCCTGCGGAACCTGGGAGAGTCGTTTTCCACAGAGGCCTGTGCCCAGTCCCATGGGCTGGGCTTTCTCTGCCTGGGTCAGAGGTACTCAGGTATCACAATCAGGAAACAAAAGCAGTGACAAGCACGTTACATGTATTTTTGGAGAAAGTAAGCTTTGTCAACACAACTGACAAGGAATGAGTGATATTACAGATACCACATTTTATACTTTCTACTGTATTTATTTACTGGAGGAAAAAGAGGATACTAAAGCTTTGTTGAGAGTTCTGTGAAAACATGCCAAAATCTTCACCAAATAAACTCCCCTTAATGAAATGAAAACTTAATTAAACTCCCCTTGATGAAAACTGTGCGATATGTTCTCCAAACAGCAGGAGTAACTTACCTGAAAGACAAAGAGCATTGGAGAAAGCAAATTTCTCTAGAATGGCATCATCTAGATCCAGCTCCGAATTTAAATTGATTTCCCCTCTGTGAAGTTTAGACTGGCCCCTGCGGAAAGCGGGGGAAAGTAATTTACAAATGCTTTATTTGTTTTCTTGAGATGGAGTCTTGCTTTGTTGCCCTGGCTGGTCTGGAATGGCTGAGGTCAATCAATCCTTCGGCCTCTGCCTCCCAATTAGCTGAACTACCACACCCAGGTGTCTTCCAAATCTCACACATGCTTTAAAGTTTCTGTTTTGAAAAAATTCACCTTATAATCTTTCTGGGTATCATTTTGCCAATTTGTATCAAGAGTCTTTATAACTGTTCTATACTGTGATCCAAATTATTTTATTTCTAAGAATTTATCATATGGAAATAATCAAAGATATAAAAAAAAATCTGTGTACAAAACAATTTTTACTTTAATAGTAAAAAACCAGGAGGAAACTAAATGTTCAATGGGAGGATGGTTCAATTAGTAATTCCACCAAACAAAAATTAAAATTGAGACATGTGGTTGTGGGAGTCTATAGTCCCAACACTTAGGAGGCTGAGGCAGGAGAGTCACTTGAACACAAGAGCTGGAGAGGAGGCCAGCCTGAGAAATAATATAGCAAGACCCCATCTCAAAAACAAAAATAAAAAACAAACAAAACGCCAACATGTTATGGAAGGATACTTAATACAAAGGGAAAATATTCATAATAAATTGCCAAGAGAAAAGATGCTGAATGTGAAACTCCATATATTACAATCTAAGATCACAGTTACTCGGTGGGGAAGGCAAGGGAGGCAGAATTTATAAAAAACTAGGGGTTTACCTGAAGACCTCTCTGGAGGAGATGGGAGAGCGGGAGGGAGTCTGTGAATATGAACATCACAGCAAATGGGAAGAGTACAGGGGAACCTTCACCAAAGGTATGGGGCAGTCTCATCTTACCTGAGACTGTAGCTGGGCTCCCACTTCTTGCAGTCACCCACATTTCTACAAGTAGTTCTCTCAGATCAGCCCTTACCACATTTCTTTTTTATACTCAAAATCAATTCAGGAAAAAATGGCTTTACTTTTCACTGGAGTAACATGATAGGGTTATTCTAATGAAGGATACTGTTGTTTTGTTTTTAATTGATTAGGCTGCTCCAAAAACATAAACTTTCCATTTTGGGCTTACACTATATACTTGTTTTAATTTCTGGAGAGCCTGAGAAGTTTGTGGTATTTTTTAAAAGTATATATCCACTAATATGTATTATATAGTTTAGGCTTTTTATTTGTACCAACAACTTTTTTTCTTTAAAAAAAAATCTTTTTTGTAGTTGTAGATGGACAGAATGCCGTTATTTCATTTGTTTATTTTTATGTGGTGCTGAGGATCGAACCCAGTGCCTCACATGTGTTAGGGAAGTGCTCTGCCACTGCGTTACGGCCCCAGCCCTCCAACAACTTTTTTCTTAAAATTAATCTCCATATTAATAAATAATTTATCTTCTCTACTACTTTGCCTAGTGTTTTTCCCCCAAGTGTCCTTTTCATAACTGATAAAAAGTTGCTTACTCTATTTTTATGTAGTTAAGCTCTTCATTTTCCCAATGTACCAATGCAATCTCATAAGGCTGAATTTCATGTTTCTCTAGAACTTGCATTACATGCTTCATCTAGAAAAGAAAAGAACATTACCTGGAATTATAACTGGCTCCCTAAGTATAAGTGTGCTCTGGGGTTAATGCTTATAACATTGAATAGTATGTTTTCCACTGCTTAGTTCTTAAGGAAAAGGCAAACTCACTATGTTATTAAGCTAATCAGGATGACGTGTTCATTTGTTTTCACCTTTGGAAAATACAGATAAGCATAAGGAAGGAAACAAAGTTATTATTCCACAACCCAAAGAATCATTGGTAACATGGTTTGTATTCATTAATTTCTAAAAAAAAAAATGTATAGGCAAACACTTGTAAAAATTTAAGCAACCTAAAAGTGTAGAAAGTGACCATTTCTCTCAGCTCACCTGTATCTTAATTCTCAGAGGTAACCATGACTAAACTTGGGGCACATCCTATACCCTTTTTTTTTTTCTGTGATGTTTGTGTATACTTTTATTTTGCTTTCTGCATGCAATGGGATAGCTATGCATATGAATATTCTCAACACTGTTCTCCTTAAAGAAGACCCTTCAATGTATTTTCCCACCCTAAATGTCCATCTGTGGGGGATGATTTCTGCTCCCCACCATTATAATGTCTTCATGCATCATCATCATGCATATATCTTTGTGGCCTATTTCTTTAGAAACTATTGACAAAAGACATGCAGGCTGAAGGTGTTGCTCAGTGAGAGTGCACCTGCCTAGCAAGTGTGAGGCTCTGGATTTGATCCCCACCATTGCAAAAAAATGAAAAGGTATGCCTTCTTATACAAGTATTGCTGACCTCTTCTCCAAAACTGTTCTTCCAATTTTAGAATTCAAATAATTATGAAAGCATTCATAAAAACCACAGGGTGTTATTATATCTTTGTAACTTCAGATGGCCAATTTATACTTTCTTATATTTGCTGGTCATGTACATTTCCTCTTCCCCAGAATTCCTCCTCTACTGTGTACATATCTGTTTCCTTTCAGTAAAACTCAGATTGTAGGAAGCATACTTTTTTGTGGGGAGGGGTACTGGGGATTAAACCCAGGGGCTTATATCCTCAGTCCTTTTTATTTTTTATTTTGAAACAGTCTCACTAAGATGCTGAGGTTGGTCTCAAACTTGCAATTCTCTTTTCTCAGTCTCCAAATAGCTGGGATTATTGGCATACATCACTCCACCCAGATGAGGCACTTTTTAACCTGCTGATGTTATGCTGGTTATATACTGTAATTTGCTCTTTTTTTTTACCCCCCCTTGGTTACTGGGGATTGGACCCAGGGGTGCTTAACCACTGAGCAACACCCACAACCCTTTTACTTTTTATTTAGAGACAGGGTCTCACTAAGTTGCTAAGGCTACCTTTAAATTCATGATCCTCCTGCCTCAGCCTCCTGAGTCACTGGGATTACAGGCATGTGCCATTGATACCAGGCTTTGTTCTTTTAATTTAACTGTATCACATACATAAGCAATTTTCTGGGAATAGGTATTATTCCACATGATTTTTATGTACTTAGCAAACTATTATTGTGCGAACTATTATTGGTTATTTATAATCTTTGTTATTGTAAACAATGCTATGATGAACATTTCTATATGTAATTCATCATGCATAATTGTAATTATTTCCTTTGGGTAACTTTCTAGGTATAAAATTGCTGAGTTAAATATAAAACTTTGACGTATATCACCAAGATGCCTCTAAAAAGGTTGCACTGAACAAATCCTGATATGGATATTGAAATTATTTTCCATGATGATAAATTCTTGAAAATTTTATCTAAAATAATAATCAGTTTAACCAGTTTCCAATAACTATATGTACATTAATCAAATTTTATACTATCATATGTAAATGAATATGATGTAAATAATTAATTCTGCAGTTTTGCTGGGGTGCGGGGAACTGGGATTCTCCACAAATCAGTGTGTTCCCAGAAAATGGAATATGTGTAAAACTTAAAAATAAACCAAAATATGTATTTTGGAAGATGAAATTGATGAGACAGACATCACATAATGCAGTACAAATAAGTTGTGGATTGCCTATTAATTTATCTTCCAAAATCTCTAATTATTAAGTGCTAATAAGTAACTTATTCTTAGAAAACTACCTTTTCATATTTTAACACTTATTATTTATATACTTACAGTTTTGTCTTTTACATTCCAAAACACAGCAGCTCCTTCCCTGATTTAAAAGAGCAAAAGAGTCAAGTGAGTTAAAGGAGAATAATTCTGAAGCTATGCTTAGGTAACATCTAGAATGTTCCCAGAATTCAACTGTAGAAAATATGATTTATTGGGCTGGGGAGATAGCTCAGTCAGTAGAGTGTTTGCCCTCTGGGTTCGATCCCCAGCACCGCAAAAAAAAAAAAAAAAAATGATTTATTGACTGACTAGACAATATGGTCTCTAGATGACTTGCTAAAATGTGAGCTATTTTTTGATTCTTGATAAATCCTGATTTCTCAAAAGTCACGATTTCTCACATAGTTTGCAGAACAAGTGATTATTGTAAGATTCATGTATCTGGACTCTTTCATATTCACTTCAATTCGGATGCACAGAAATCAAAATCAGGTAAACTTCTGAGACCCTGCCTCAGGGCAAAGAACATGTTTTTAATCCTTGTGAAAAAGAGATCAGTTCTAAGCTCTGCCAGCTAGCTGCCTCGTGGAGGAAAGCTCCCACTTGTGCAGGGCCTTGACAGCATTAAACTCTAAAGACCAAAAATGAACTTCGTCTCATGTCTGAAGTTTGGCACATTAACCTGTTTTAGTAAATAAGAAGAGCAGTTATGGCTCTGGGTGTTCATGCTGGAGGAAGAAAGGCGGGAGGTAAACGTAAGATTCATTCACATCATTCTTTAGACGTGCCTCAAGGAACGTGCTTAGCGGACAAGTGGGTCTGTGCCTATTTTCGCACTGGGGATGAAAAAAAATGAGTGTGATCCAGTTACTATCCTCCAGGAACTCCAGGCTAGAGAAGCATAACTAGACCACCAGTGCTTTAAGAGTCACGCGGAGTGGGGCTGGGCTTGTGGCTGAGTGGTAGAGCGCTTGCCTAGCACGTGTGAGGCACTGGCTTCCATCCTCAGCACCACATAAAAACAAATAAACAAAAATAGGTCCATCTACAACTTAAAAAAAAAAGAGTTACATAGAGTGTGCCATGGGATGTGCAGCAGAGACAGCCTCCTCAAGGACTAGCAGAGCCGGTCAAATGAGGAAAAGTAAAGAGTCCATCAGAAAAACCGGCACGGGTTTGAGGAGGTGGATGGAGGGAACAGGGCAGTAACTTGGAACCACCAGAAGTTGCTGGCTATAAATGTCTGGTCATGAGCCTTACGCTAGAGACACAGGCAGGAGCCAAGCCCGGGCAGAACTCTGGGCTGTGACAGTCTGGTAAGAGTCCCTGGAATCTGAAGCAGGAGTGGCATCATCAGAAGTGACTAATGAAGAACTACTCTGCCTGCAATAGCCCAGTGGTGGGCAGGCAGGCAGGCCAGGATGGGGTTTCAGGACCCAGCTCTGAGGCAAAGCCACAGCCAAGGACCGGTTTAGAGAGGGACTTCTAGGCAGATGTGCACCTCTCCATCTAGAGCCCGGCTGTGCACTCCAGTGCCCAGACGCCACCTGTAGCAGTGGAGCACTTAGAACATGCCTGGTGGCATCGAGATGAGCTCTAAGTGTAAAATTCACCAAATTCAAACCCTAGGGTTGGGGTTTGGATCTAAAAGCTCCTCCAAAGGCCAAGTGATAATGCATTGTCCCAAGCACGTGGGAGGTGGTGGAAACATTCGGAACGGGGCTAGTTGGAGGAAGGTCACTGGGTGGCCTTTGGAGGGTATATCTTGTCCCAAGCCACCTTCCTTCTCAGTCTGCTTCCTGGCCACGATGAGGTGAGCAGCTTTGCTCCTTTTTCTCATTTTTAAACTGTGATAACTAGAAAATACACTATCATGTGTGAGGCTTACATCAGATCTCCACTTGGACAGTGCCAAGCTAGGTCCTCAGAAATCTACATTTCTCACTTGAGGCACAGGGGTGCTGTTATTCTACTTGGACTAAATGCTGAAATCCCAATTATCTCTAAAGATGGTCAAAAGGAAGGCAGGCATCCATGCGAACAAAAATATGGCTTCCAGTTTTCATCACCCGTAAGGGCTAAGATCACAAAAACCTTCTATGAAACCTTGGATTTTTTTGTTATTTTTGGAGACAGGGTCTCATTACGTTGCTCAAGCTGGTCCTGAACTTCAGGCCTCAAGTAATCCTCCTACCTCAGTCTCCGGAGTAGCTGGTGCTATGGTGCCATGCCCACCTTAATGTTTGGAGTCAGATTTTCCCCGTGTTTCTGTTCTGCCACCTGTAAGTCTCATGATTACAGGTAATTCACTCAATCTGTCTGACCCTCAGTTTCCTCAGCAGCAAGATGAGATTAATAGACCTTTCTTGAATGTGGCAAGATTTTTTTTTTTTAATGTGGTTTCTATTATTCTCATCACTCCTGGTCAACCACTCCACAGTATTTGGTATCAAGACAATCTCTAAATAAAAGGGATAAGTGTATGTGAGCCAGGGTCCCCATCTGAAGTCTCTGGAGAGGTAAGACAGGCTAAGAATTTTGATGAAAAGCTACAAAATGGCAAAAAAGAAAAGAAAGGACAGCAGGGGAGGTCGCCTGAGTGCAACATAGGCACTGAGATGACTGCAAAACAGACACTTTGCATAAACTTCAACAAACAGCCACGTTTACAAGTAGAGACAAAGCAGGGGAGAGTAGTTACTGGTTTTTTTTTTTTTTTTCCTTTTTTTGTGATGCTAGGCAACCACCCTATCACTAAGCCATACCCTCACACCCTCAGCCCCTATTTACTTCTTTTAAAAATTGTTTATTTTGCTGAGCGCACAGGCGCATGCTTATAATTCTGGCAATTCAAGAGGCTAAGGCAGGAGGATAAGAAGTTCAAAGCCCCAGCAACTTAGAGGCCCTACGCAAGTAAGTGACATCCGGTTTCAAAATAAAAATAAAAAGGGCTGGGGATGTGGCTCAGTGGTTAAGTGCCTCTGGGTTCAATCTTGATACAAACAAACAAACAAACAAAAAAACGCAACAACAACAACAACAACAACAAAAACTTTTCTAAGAGGATTTACCAGAGGATTCCAGACCTGACAAACTCTACCAGATGAAATAAAAATCAGATGATAGATTCTGGTCACAAATACATTTTGAACACATGTTCTGTTATTAGAGGTACATGAACCTTTAGAGACCACAGGGACCTGGCCAGGAACCCACTTCCCAACAGGGTTTCCTTCCTGTTACCTGAAGAAGAATATTGTTCCAGGATCACCTTCTTTTGCAGAATTTTCCACACCCATTACCAAAATATTTGCTGCATCTGTGATTTAAAATAACAACAACAACAAAAAAAACTGTCACAAGGTGACACAGGTGTAAGAGTCATCTGTAAACATTTTACATAAGTACTTACGGTCACTTTATATACCATGGAGATTCTGAGAACTACCACTAGAGTTATCTGGAACTATTTAAAATATTTAGTCTTTTAAATATTATCAAACACATACCAATATTCATTAATAAGTAGTTGCTTTATATACTAGTACAGTAATATTTCTTGTAAGTATATGAATTTTCTGTAATGTGCATTAACATACCATATTAACATACCAATTAACATACCATATTAACATACCAATTAAGATACCCTTAGTACTTTACAAAAAGTTACATATTGTTTCAAAATTCTGCAATGCCCAAAGCCACACTGCTGACAGCCTTCAGTGTCAGCCATGAACGCCCTGAGCAACTTCTCATCTTAGGGGCTCTGGACATGGCTGTTATTCTAATTCTTTGAAAACTTCCTGTTTTGGTCATTCAACAGCACAAATAGTCTGTTCAGTCACCAAGGCTGAAAAAGCACGGCATTCAATTGTTTCTTATGGGATCAGTGAGTGTTTAACAAAGAATTTTCTCTGCAGCAGGAAAGTTTTCAACCTGCTTTTTTTGCTACTTGGAGGGAAACTCAAGTTTTCTGGGTAGTGGACTATCTTGAGAATCACGAAAATTTTCTTTCATCAAAATGTTCTAAGCTATTCTTTTTTAAATGTAAAACTAATTATTTTCTTAAGAATCCTATCTGAAACTATCCTAAAATCTTTACTTGTTAATTTTTTTCTTTCTTATACTATGTTATCTTTTAACTAATATTATTAAAGTATTGGACTGGTAATTGGTGTATTTGTTTTTGGTACTGGTGATTGAACCCAGGGGTGCTTTACCACTGAGCTAAATCCCCAGCCTATTTTTAAATTTTTACACAGGGATCTCATTAATGGATTGTTAAAAAGTTTTTAAAGGTTCTTCCCATTTCTACCAATTTCATGGTTCTATAATATTAAAATAATTTTTTAATGTGACCAAAAGGAAGTAGCCTGGGGCTTTGATTTGGGTAAGTAGCCCCCAAAGGTTTGGTCCTCAGTCCATGATATTATTGGGAAATAGAAGAACCTTAGGAGGTGGCCTGGTGGGAGGAAGTTAGGTCATTGGGGGTGTGCTCTTGAAAAGAATACTGGCCCTCCTTCTTCCTCTCTTTTCTTCTCAGCTGTCATGGGAGAGCAGCTTCCTGTACCACATGCTCCCATCAGGATGTGCTGTCTCACCACAGGTCCAAAATTAATGGGCCAATTGACCATGGACTGAAACCTCTAAACTGGGCCAATGGGCCAATTGACTGTGGACTGAAACCTCTAAACTGTGGGCCCAAACAAAACTTTTCTCTTATTAAGTTGGTACATCTTGGGTATTTGTTACCGCCAAAGAAAGATGACTACCACATGCAGCCTTTGATCTTTCCAAGTAACAGTGAGCCTATAAATAAATTTAATCTGAGAACCAAATTCTCTATAAACATGTTTAATTTCTTTATAAAGACATTTGACACCACTTTTATGATACAATCCTTTCAATAAATGAAATGGTAACAAAGCATACTTAAGACAGTATCACAGGAAAATTATTTTCTAATACTTTTTTTTTTATATTAAAGATTAAATTCAGGGGCACTTGATCACTGAGCCACATCCCCAGCCCCGTTTTGTATTTTATTTAGAGACAGGGTCTCACTGAGTTGCTTAGCGCCTTGATTTTGCTGAGGCTGGCTTTGAACTCCAGATCCTCCTGCCTCAGTCTCTGGAAGTGCTGGGATTACAGACATGTGCCTCCTCTCCCAGTTCTAATTCATTTTAACATACTTGGCCCCAGGTTCAAGCAGAAGTACCTCTAGGCAAGCTTGTTACTTCAACGTATCCATGGGCGGTCAGATCCTGAGACAGATTTCCCAGATGGTACTCGTCTGCTGTGGCAAATGCTGTGCAGTGCATCAGGTTCTGTGAGCACAAGATGGGTTACCAAGAGGCTCAAACATCTGCGATGGCTACTATGTCCCTAACTTAGGGGACCCCATTTGGCAAAGCCAGCACTCGAGTTTTCTCCAAACATCTCAAAGGCTCATACAAAGATGGGATAAGTATGAAAACAAAGAAGTTACAGGGAGACAAATGTCAGCTCATTGACAAAGCACTTGCTTCTGTTAGTCAAAAAGATGGAATAATTTTCCTGAAAGGGAAGCCATGCTCCAACCGGAAGTGTTTCAAGCAGCCTGAGTAAAGGCATGAGATGGGGGCCAGGACAAAATGATATGTAAAGTCTTTCCAACTCAGAGTTTCTGTGACTTTTTCATAGCAACATTAGTATGTGAGGTCCTTAAAATTCATAAAAGAATCATAATATTTTTATTCAGGCTAATAGTAAACAAAAATGTCTGCAAATCTGAGAACACATCTTGGTCAGTTAGTGCTCTGCTGCGAGTTGTGTCTGCATAGACTGTAGATATCTGTGTGTTGATACCAAGTACACATGGTAAGCAATTTGTAGTGAGTGTCCAAATGAGCAGGAGGAAGTTAGGACACTGGGATGTGCCCTTGAAAGGGAAACTGGCCCCTCTTCTTCCTCTCTCTTTGCTTCCCAGACGCCATAAGGTAAGCAGCTTCCTCTGCCATATGCAGATGTCAGTATAGTTGACCTAAATAAACGAGCTTTTTAAAAAAATTAAGTTGAAAAAATATGAAAAAAATAAAATGCAAAATATGGTGAATTACTCATAGCAAGAACAAATGTTATTGTATGAAGTTTTCTGTCACATATGTGTGTCTACTTATGTATACTGGGTTACTATGGATATAAAATGCTGAATATATTTCTCACTAGAGATGAGGTCAGAAAAGTTTGAAAGCTATCATCATAAGATTTCAGACAAAATTTTTTTAAAAAATCAGAATAATGCTGCTTAGTTTATAGGGTTATTTTAAAGTTTAAAAAAAAGCTGATAAATACATAGAATTCTCAGGACTGTTCAATACTGATTGCACTACAGTTGGTTAAAAGAAGTTTATGAGTCACTAAATTAACATTTCTTCCTAGGACTTCCTGGATTCAGCTCCCAGGTTCCCTCCAGCTCTGGCCACTGTGAAATCTGGAGCAGCAGTCTATGAATTCCTTTCTTCCTCCCGTTCCTGTTACTTAATTCCTACCCTTTCTCAACAAATGGTCTAACCCTGCTTTGTCTTCTCCTCAGTCTGTTGCACATCCTTTCAAGTGGCTTAAAAAGCAGCACAGGAGTAAATGAAGGATTTGAGAAATAATAGAAACTGAAATGTCTAAAAATCAACAAAGCACACCAAGTAATTAGAAAAAAAATTGAGTCAGCTGAAATAAGTGGAGAATATGGGGATAAACTGATGTAGTAGACCCCCCCCCCCCCACACCAGCGGATAACTGATAAGCTACTTCCTGTAGTCACATGTGGAGGAACACAAGGACACACACACACACACACACACACGGGTAAGAGTCCAAGACCAGGTAGTCACTGGAGCGCAGGAATAGGACGTGCTCATGGTTTCAACCCTCCTGGCTTCATGGAATTCCAAAGACCTGACACCATGTAAGCAGAGATTAAGCTGGCTGAGAGAAAGGGAGTCCTGTCAGGACCCATCAGGGAAGGCCACAGTGCTACTTGGTGAGACCTGACAGACTGGATGTGGCTTGCTGGACAAAATCACAGCATGTCAGGGTGGGTGTCAAAATGCCTTCTGTGACTGCCACTCTGGAGTGGGTAGAAGGCACAAAAGGGAGAAGACAGAAGATAAACCAGCCCAAGGCCTGTCCAGTAGCGTATTATCCTTTAATTGTACTGAACACAGTGAGCTCAGCCAGCCATCCAAGTTGAGATGACCTACACTGCATTTGTAAAATGGGAGTCAGAATTCAACAATGAATTGAGAAATTTTGCCATATTCCACATTTCCACCCTCTTCTGCCCAGGCAGAGATTGGGCATGATGGACCAGGACTGTGTAGGGGCCTAGGGTCTGCAGCCACACAGCCCTCTCCTCAACTATCTCAAGTCTGCTTTAGGTCTATAACTGGCCCAGGCCACAGGTGCTAAAATATTTACTATTTTAAACTTTCAAAGAGTGGGTGAAACATGGCAAGTCAATCACTATTTCTATGAGAAAATACATTCTGAGCTCCAAATAGATCACAAATAAATCTTTAAACTAACTTCTTTTTACATAGACTTTCTAAGTCTTGTTACAGGTTTTCTGAAGATTGTCACTTTCTCTCAGTATCTTCTATTTAATTTGGCTCAAAGAGCTCTTCAAAGTCACATGTGAAACAGGGCTCACCATACTACTCTAAATTGTGGCCTTCCATTAATAGATAATTCACAAGTTTTGAAACTTGACTTTTTTTAACATCTTGACATGTGCTTCCTTTGCTTTTCAATTTCAATTTTTCATTTAAACCCACTTGGAAAAGGGAAAGATAACCATGGAGTACCCGCTCCCTGCATTTTATCTTTGTGGACCTGGGTACTGAACTCCTGGGCGTTCATCCAGCCACACCCCCAACCCTTCTCTCCCTAAGTGAGACAGGGTCTCACTAAGTTGCCCAGGATGGCCTCAAACTTGCAGTTCTCCTGCCTCAACCTCCCAAGTGGCTGGGATCACTGGCGTGTGCCACTTCACCTGGCCATTTTCCCCTCTATTAATTAAAGGTGCTGCTACTTTATGAGAAACTTTTTTTCCTGGATTTTTACTGTGGCTTCTTACTTATTAAGCATGTACACATGTAAAGCAAATTTGGGATTTTAGCTTGGGGATCCGTAACTTGTTCTTAAACAGAAGCACCAATTCAACCCAAAATAGTTACTGGATTTAGGCCCCAAATTTAGGCCTAAGGTAAAATGTTGAACCACTGTATTTCAGTATGTTTTGCTTCTATGGCCACAGAAGACAAGTTCCAGCAGATGGGGCTAGAAATCTATATGTGATTCTTTTTTTTTTTTTTTTTTTTTTAAATTTTTTTTAGTAGTTGATGGATCTTTTGTTTTATTCATTTATTTGTATGTGGCACTGAGGATTGAACCCAGTGCCTTTCACATGCCAGGCAAGTGCTCTACCACTGAGCCACAACCCCAGTCCCATATGTGATTCTTAACAGCACTGCATACTTCGCAAATTTTTTTTTTATTCATACACTATGACTGAAGAAAAATAGTATATGACTGCAATGTTCTTTCTATTTTACTACTATACTA
This sequence comes from Sciurus vulgaris, assembly GCF_902686455.1. NCBI lineage: Eukaryota > Metazoa > Chordata > Mammalia > Rodentia > Sciuridae > Sciurus > Sciurus vulgaris. The sequence continues at coordinate 15,363,727 of NC_136467.1, read as the reverse complement.
GGATACAAAAATTTATATTTGGTCTTTGTCCTTGGCTTCTGGCACAGAATTCCTAAAAAACCCTGGCAATTTCCTAAGTGATACAGGGTGACAGGAGCATCTTCTGTTGTTTAATATTTGGCATCTGCCTTGGGTTTTTGGCACAAAGCTTCTAAAGCTCCTGGAGTTTCTCAAGGATAGGTACGCCTTTTGTTCTAATGAGGGGATTCTTGGTGGGCTCTGGAACAGCTTCAGGATGGGAGACTGTTGCCCAAACAAGTCCAAACCTTGAATAGAAGCTTGGAACTTTCAGGCTCTCCTCTCAACCTCAGGAGCAGAAGAGGCTAGAGGTTGAGTTAGCAACTGATCAAGTCCCTGTGATGAAATCACTGTGAAAATTATCTAAACAACTTGTGAGCTGATGAATACAGTCCCAGGCCAGGAAGGCGGCACACACCAACTCCCTGGGAATAGAAGCGTCTACGTTCAGGGCACTTTGGGACTTCAACCTGTGAATCCCTTCACCTGGATGTTCATGAGTCTCAGTAAATGTAACTAAATTGTTTCCCTGCGTTCTGCAGCCATTTTAGCAGACTCTCAAACCCAAGGTGGTAGACATGGGAACCTTTGATTTACAACCTGGGGCTTGAGACTGGTGTCTGAAGTGGGAGGTGGTCCTATGGGACTGAGTTTAATCTGTACTAACTCCACACAGGGTCAGAACTGAAATAAACTGTAGTGTCTGAAGAGTTGGAGAATTCATTGATGGAAAAAGCCCCAGATTTTATTGTCAGTACTCGAGTATAAATGGACTATATTTACGAAGGAAAATACGCATTTTTACTGCTACATACTAGATGTAGATCAAAGTTGCAAAATACAGATATAATTATATTACTAGTAGAATGTTTTAGCTTATAAGCTTTTTGGCTACAACCTATGATGAGGAATCAGATTATATACACAGTACATATATGTAGTTAAGACCAATAACTGCCACAGAAACTTCACAAACCAGTATTTTTCTTATCATAGTCAATGCATTCTGATGTTTTCTATCCTATTTCATTTTTTGTAAAAAGTTGATTTTACAACATGCTGCGGGGTCGCTGGAAAACACTAACGGGTGTTCCCTCGCTCTCCCTCTTATGCCAGTCTCTAGGCTGCTTGGCCCACTGAGTTACCCTCTGGCCCTCTGCTCCTGAGAGATAGAGCATGTTCAGGAAGCAGCACCATGCTCTTCTGCTAAATTATAAGCCATATTCAGCATATCACTGCAGGTTATGATTTCTACAAATGAGACCAGGCAGAGATTTAATTCCATCTGGAGGGTGACTGAAACCTCAGGCAATTCCAAACATCTGCTAGAGAGCAATTGTGGGAACAGAGGACGTGGACAGGCTTCCTGATACCAAGCACAGGCCTCCTTGGGGCAGAAAAAAAGTTAGTCTTCTGTCTTGGGGGTTTATTACATAGTCAAGCCTCAAGACTGCTCTTCCCGTGAAAGGTAAAATACTCAGAAAACAAAGCTCCACACTTACATTACCTCAGATCATTTAGAAATGTAAGATTTTCTCTTCATTTTTTTTTTTTTTTTTACCAAATGGGCTTAAATGAAAACTTGAAATTTAAAAGCAACACACTCTGGTTCTGCACAACTCCAAATAACGTCACCATTATGTGACACAATGTGTCCTCTGAGAGGATCCACAAAATAAACATTATTTCTCTTAAGACTTTTATTTGTATCTACCTCCATCCTTGAAACCACATCTGAGATGAAAAGAAATGTACAACCTACCATGAGTGCCTCTATTTTTAATTACTGAGTGTCTCAGAACTAAATGCTCAAATAGATTGTTCTTACTAGGTCCCTGATAAAATGTCTCTGTTCATATTAAATGTTTGCTTTTAAAATGGAATGCTCTTATTATCTCATTTGAAACTGTTGAATTTTGAAAATCTTCAAATTTTTTTGGGAAGGAAGCAGGGAAAAAAAAAAAAACTAAAGAAAAATAAAAAATGGAATTCAGGAAAACTGTTTCCAAATTTAAGGACAGCCTGAAGAAATAAAGCCTCTTTGGAAGTTCACAATGAGTAACTACAAAAAAGGTGACTTCTTTAACCATAGCAGCCTCTTCATAATGAACTCAATGAACTGTACTGGTAGACCTAACAAGAGAAAAAATGAGCTGATTTTCCTTTTGGATCTGCTATGAATTCAGATTTTGATCCTTAGTGTCACCTCAGTCCCCTGAATACTGAAATTCCCAGAACATCTCAAGCTCTTGGAAGAAGGCAGGTGTGAGAGCAGTTTCTGCACACACGTCTGTCCTTTACATTCCAGGCACAGAGAAACAACACAAAAAAAAAAAAAACCAGGATCCAAAATAAAAATCATTCATTAACTCCTAATGACGCAATCTGAGGATTAGTCATGAAGGGACATAATAGCTTTTCAAAGGTTGTCAGCTGCATAGTAAAAACAAAAACACTAACAAACAGCCAGAACTGAACATGCTTAGAATCAAAGTTTGAAGACAGACATTCTAACCTGCTTTCTAGTAGACTCATAAGACCTAATGGGGTTTTAAATATTTATGCTTTTAAATTTTTGAAATAGGTCTTGCTATATTGCCTAGGCTGGCCTCAAACTCTTGGGCTCAAGTGATCCTTCTGCCTCACAGCTTCCCAAGTAGCTAGGACTACAGGCCTGTACCACCAGGCCCAGCTCTATATTCCTATTTTTAATGTTGATGACGTTAAAGATTTCTTTGCTATTTTCCATGCTTTCTAAACTAACAAACATTAAGTACAAGGCATAGTTCTAGGTATTATGCAAGACACAAAGGTCAAAAACTGCACCTGATCCTGACCTTAACTGTTTATCACTTAGAGGAGAAATGCCAATTGCTGCTGAGAAATTCCCAGAAACCTCTTAGCAGTGAGTAAAACACACCCTTGAACCTTCAGAAGCTAAAAAAGAGAAAACCCTCTAGCTCACTGCTTTTTGAGTTTACCTTGGCACATCATTTCACCACTCCAAGCGTGGTAACCACAGGCTAACGAACGCTTGCCTATCTGCAAGGTTACTTACACCTTTTAAATGTGATGAAGAATTTCTAGATTGCTTTTTTAAAAAATAGGTGCTTTTTACATTACCATTTCCAGACTGGAATGAATGCTCTTTTCCAAAAGTCAACAACGTTTTCTTAGGCCAATAACTAATCCTTTCATAAACTATATTTTTATCTTTTATTGCCTATGTATGTCATTATGCACATCATTAACTCTTTTAAGATTCCGAGTCCGTTTGGATATGTTAGGCTTTGAAGATCTTAAAAGAAACTCTGAGTTGGTTGCCAGTTCGCTTATGTTAGTGTCAGGGCTGTGCTGCAGGGTACACTTGTTGGGAGAATAAGCAATGACTGATAAATACAAGTGCCACAGCCATGTTGGGCTTACCTTGCTCACAGAGAGATCCGGAAGGTTGGTCCTGGACGGCTGCCTGGTCCTGGATGCTTTCAGTGGTCTCTTGATCTGTGGAAAGTCTTGTTTTGGAACAACTGTTTCAGTTGACACAGATGAACAATGCCTCTTTAATATTTTTATAAACCACTTAGAACCCATTAGATTTGGTTTGTGGGTCACCTTCCTGTGAACAGGAAATGATTTCATGGATGGAAGATATGCTCTCTCATCCTGGCCGTGTACAGTATTCAATGGAGAGAGTTTCGTTGTATCTGATATTTTCCAGTTCATTCCCAGGAACTGAGGCTTATTCAAACCACCAGCTGCTGCGGCAGGAAAGAATGAATCCAAGTTTTGATGTATTGTCAGGGTGTTGCTGCATGTTGTATCCTCAAATTCCTCGAGTGGTTTCAATGTGAGATGAACAGGTCTTTGGCTCTGATGTACTTTTGATAATATACTGTGGTATCTGGCCAGGGCTCTGAGAAGTCTTGCAGGCATTACCACATCCCACGCTAAAAGAAAAAGGTTTCAAAATTCAAGTTGGTTCTGTTTTCTTAGTGTTTTAAAATTATATGTAGATACAATTTCTCTAATATAAGCTTATTTCTGTTAAAATCTGTGAAAAAGAAAATCTTTTACCCTAATTATAATAAAAGAACAAGGTTAAAAAATATATACATATGCATGGCTGGGAATACAGTTCAGTGGTAGAACACTTGCCTGGCATTACTGAAGCCCTGGGTTCAACCCCTAGAACTGTAGAAAAAACCATACACACATGCTCTCTGCTTTGTCATTTTTTTTTTTTTTTTTTTTTGCGGTGCTGGGGATTGAACCCAGGGCCTTGTGCTTGCAAGGCAAGCACTCTACCAACTGAGCTATCTCCCCAGCCCCTGTCATTTTTCATTTAGTCAGTATCTGGCCTTCTTTCTGAGATATTAGATTATAAAATTACTAAAACACACACACATATAACTTTCTTTTTCTTAGTCTTTTTTTAGTCATCCAGACATTTATTTTATTTATTTACGTTGTGCTGAGAATTGAACCCAATGCCTTACACATATTAGGCAAGTGTTCTACCACTGAGCTACGATCCCAGCCCCACATAACTTTCTTAATTTACTTCAATAACGTGTCAACCACTTGTCTGTGCTTACAAATTTCTTTATTAAAAAAAAAAACACACACATACACACAAGCTGGGTGTGTTGGCACATAGGCCTGTAATCCCAGTGGCTCAGGAGGCTGAGGCAGGAGGATCTCGAGTTTAAAGCCAGCCTCAGCAATTTAATGAGACCCTAAGCAACTCAGTGAAGCCCTGTCTTAAATGAAAAAAAAACAAAACAAAACAAACAAAAAAAAACACACATTTTTTTAAAGGGTTTGGGGATGTGGCTCAGTGGTTCAATCCCTAGTACCAAAAACAAAACAAAAAAGCCTCTTTTATTCAACCTTTACAGTGAGATAAGCAACTAGCTGAGGCCAAGGATGCATCTGTGAATGGACACGTGTCCCTGCCATGGAGGTCTCCGCTCTCCGGGAGGAGACAGGCATTTTCAACTGCTCATCATAATTCCATAAACAGACCCCAACACCACGCTGTAATCCATATGCTGAGGAAACACATGAGGAACTCACCCAATTCTACATGCAGAACTGGGAGAGGCTCCCAGGACTGAAGCGCTTCTTTAAAGGAGGTGCTTTTTAGGTTGGAGCTGGGCCTGAGAGTGGGGGCTGGGCACGGCAGATGTGCACAGAGTCCAAACAAAGGAAACGGAATGCAGACATAAGTAATTTTCCCTCTTACTTACAGCATTAAATATGTGATGATGGTGTTTTGTTGGTTTTTTTTTTTTTCCACGCTGAGGATGGAATCCAGTGCTTTGCACATGTTAAATAAGCACTCTAAGCGCTCTGCCACTCAGTGTGCTGCCAGCCCCTAGATATAAGCCTGTAGATCAATGACAGTTCTTCAAAAAAAAAAGTTAGGTCCTAGAGTATGAACCAGTGGCCTCAGGATTCACAGTCCAGCGGAGGCGGAATAAGGTGATGTGCAAATGTGAGCGGGTCTGGAGACATGTCCAAGGTGAGAAGCAGTGTGGCACACTCACAATGGTGACGTCTGAACTGGGTCTTGAAAGGGCAGAAGGATCAGAAAATCAAACAGACCAGGTACACTGCAGTATTTATCTGACAAACAGGATGCGATTTCAGGGGAGGGAGCAGTGAGCTGCAGGACAAAAGGATGGAAAAGGAGCTGGGGGCCAGATTCCAAAAGGATTCATTAAGTGATCCAAAGGAGAGTGTTTCTTCTTTCTTTTCTGTTGTTTTGTTTTGTTTTTGTTTTGTTTTGGTACCAGGGATTGAACAAAGGAGCACTCAACCACTGAGCCACATCCCCAGATTTTTGTATTTTAGAAACAGGGTCTCACTGAATTGCTTAGGGCCTCACTAAGTTGCTGAGGCTGGCTTTGAACTCCTGATCCTCCTGCTTCAGCCTCCCTGGATGCTGGGAGTACAGGTGTATACCAACATGCCTGGCAATCCTATGGAGTTTCTATGGGTAGAGGAAAACCACAACTTTTAAATGAGATTCACAAGGTCAGATGTATATTTCAGAAAAATGTCTTTGGTAGAAAAAGCAAAGGAGTTACTGAGAGAGACTAAGACATTACTTTCTAGCACTTTCTACATGCCAAGTACTCTATGTCACCTCATGATAACCCATGAGGCATTTTACAGATGAGGAAACTGAGGTTCGGGGAAGCTAATTGGTTAGCAAGTTGCAGAGGTGTGTAAAACGCAGCCCTTCCCTATTCCAAAGACTACTCTTTAACACTACATGGTATTGCCTCCTTTGAGAAGAATAAAGTGATGACTCACAGTGATGTTTATGAGGTAGAATCTGCTGCTTTCAAAATATCTTCAAAAGCTGGTATTCTTTAAGTTTTAGTCAAGGATGTAATGTAGTTCACTAATTAGTACTATTCCCCCCTAGCTGAACAAGTGGGTTTTGGAGAAATGATAAAACATTTAAAAAATCTGCATACAGAGCTGGGTTCTTTCACTGTCTCTGAGCACATTCTTTACCTCCACATTCTAACAACTGTTTTGACATGGGAGCTGTGTGAAACCCTCTACAGAACAGAAAAGCTACAGGACAAATCAGAAGCATGTTCTCTCTGTAGCTTTGCTGGGAAAGACACAATATAGCATTTAAGGTTTTCGACACACACACGCACACACACACACACACACACACACACACATTTTAGGCATTGCTAAAAGCCAGAATGCACTAGAGAAAATGAAATTTTAACTGTATAAAACTAAAGATGAAAAGTATACCAGATTTAAAATTTTACCCAAACATTACAAAAACACATACTATTTTTCGCAATGAATTTACATACTTTATATTATCCTGGGTATAACCCTTGGTGGCTTCTGTTACCTGTGCAGGTCAGCAGTGAAAATGAGCCTTCTAATGCCCTGGCCTGAGCTCCAACCTCCTTTCCTGGGTGACCTTGTTTTTCACTCTCAGCCATTCTCTCCCATGATCACATGTTCTGATCTATTTAGTGGCCACTAGCCAGCATGGGTGTCTACTAAGTACTTGAAATGTGGCTAATATAGACTCAGATTTCATTTTTAAAAAGTGAAATGTCTTAGTAACTTTTACATTGTTTACTTTTTGAAATAATACTTTGTGATACAGTTGCTTTAAATAAAATACATTATTAATTTGTCATTTATTTTCACTATTGTCAATGCAGTTTCTAGAAAGCTTAGGATTTGTGACAGGCATGTTCTCTTGGATAGTGCTCTCCAGACCTTCTCATTCTTGAATGCAACCTTGTAGTCCCAATTTCACACAGTTGACTCTCCAAACTCCTGTCTTTCTAGTTCATTCCTTTTTCTACCCATTGCTGACAACTCTCTCAACCCAACAGGACCTACAATTAGCTGATCCACCCACCTTTTCATTGTTGCTCATTACCCTGACTTCACTTCCTCTACACCCAGCATATATGTTCCAAGGCCTACCATTATAATCTTTTCCCTACCCTGGGAAACCCATGTGTCCCTCCCTCCTCCACACATCCATGTGACATAACCACAACCCGAATTAACCATAATTCACCTAATTTGTGCTTTTACTCCCGCAGCCAATGCATTTAGACCACCAAACACCCATGCTGTCCTCTCTCACTCCAAAATGAGGAGGGTTCCACGTGGGCCTGTCATGCTGCCCAACAATCAATCTGACATCTCTCAACTATAACCCACTCTCCACTCTCGCCTCAAAACTTCAGTCTCCTCCTTCTTTCTCATTCTCAATGACTTGCTTCTTCTTTCACTGATAAAATAGAAATAATCAAGAGAACTTCCACAAGGCAAACCCTCAGCCATCCTCCATCTGCCTACCCACTGCTTCTGTACCCGTATCCTTTGCCTTCTCTTCTGCTATGTTCGAGCCAAGTCCTCCACAAGTACAGAACTCATCCCTTCTTGCCTTCCTCCCCTCTCTCCCATGCCCTATTTAACCCTCGTTACTAGAACATTCTATACATCTATGCTGTAATTTCTCCCACTTTAAAAAAACTCTCCCCTGATCCTTCCACATACTACACCTTTTCTCTGAGTTCCTTTCCAATTGTATTCCTCAAAAGGAGTTTCATTCGCTAATTCTTCTTCTCTGATTTCTTTCAAACCCACTCCATTTGGGCTTTCATCACTACCACTTTACCCAAACTCACCTGTCAACGTCATCAAAGACCTTCGCCTTTCTAAATCTTTTGCTCATTTCTCAGTCTTCACTTTACCAGACATATCAAGCATCTGATGCCGCGGGTCACACCACCCTCCTTGAAGCACCTTCTTTGCTTGGTGTCTGGAATTCCACACTGGCAGTTTTCCTCCTTCTTCACTGGCTGCACCTTCTATCTTTTCCTAGTCACTCATCCCTCAAGAAGGGAATGCACCAAGGCTCGGTCTCTAGGCCACTTTTCCCCCCAATAGGGCTCCTGCAGTGTTATATATTTAAACATTGATGGATAGCAAATATCTATTTCTAAACCACTCCCATAAGCAACAAAAATGTAACATGCTCAAAACCAAGCTTCTGAAATCTTCCCAGACTTCCCCATTCACAAATACCAATTCTTACATTTGCTAAAACCCAAAACCTTGAATCTGCCTTGATTCTTTCCTTCATTCTCCATACCCAGGCTGTCAGTACATCTAACTGGCCTTAAACCAGTGCTCACCACTGATTCTGCTACCACCTGGTCTAAGTTGCTAATTTTCCCAGAGATTATTTTAATAGCCTCTTTTCCCCCAACTTCAGTGCTGAGAATTGAACCCAGGCCTCACACTCTAGGCAAGTGCTCTACTCCTGGCAACATCCCAGCCTATAGGAGCCTCTTAATTGGTCTCCCTGCTTCTGTTCTTGGCCTCCTACAGGTTCTTCATCAATGAAAGTGATCCTTTGAGAAGTAGGATCACATCTTTTCTCAGTGCAAAAATCTGATAATGGCTTCATGTTTCTTTCACAATAAAAGCCCAAGACCCTTAAAATGGTCTTCAAAGACCCACATTTTCTGGCCCCTCACCACGAAAACATTCCCTACATCCCTCCACCTACAGCTCTGCTTCTCAACTTGGTCTTTGGATCTTCACACTTACCATCCCCTATGCTCTTCTCCCAGGAATCTGCAAGCCTAACTCCCTCATCTCCTTCAAATATTTCCTACCTAGCAAAGCCTTCCCCCAGACATTTCATTCAGTACAATCAGCACCCTTTCTGATTTCCTTCACTTTCTATTTCTCCGTTTTATTTATCATTTGCATATCTTGCATTTATAGTTTAATTCATACAAGAAATATGAACCAAGCCCTTACCAAGTGCCAGACACTGTACTAGTTGCTTATATTACAACTGAAAATAAAAGACAAAAATCCCTTTTGAACCTTATATTGGAGTGTGGGAGACAAATCAGTAAAATATATATTAGTGAAAATGCTAAAAGAAAAAGAAAACAGGAAAGATTTGTCTCCTCTAAAACTTAAGTTCCATGAAAACCGATTTTTTGTTGTTGTTGTTGATGTTGTATCTCCTGTGACCATAATGCCTAGCACGCAGGCATCAACTGATTTCTAAAAATGAAATACAAGACATAAACTCAGTTCTTAGGCACATTTCTACTTCTTAAGGACAGAATAGCAATTAAGAAAACGGTAACAGCTAGGTTACAATTCAGTGCACAAACAGCACTCATCTTTGGGCGCATGCCTTTAAATCCCTTGAACTCAAAATTCTCTTATTCATCTTTACAGCTACCACCATGCCCTGCCTCAAAAACGGGGTCCTCAAGTGTTTTCTGACTTAGAGTGCTTTTCATTCCCAGCCAAGTCCACCGAAGATCACTGTAAGAGGCAGGGGATCAAAGTGGTACTGACGAAAATCTGTCACCAGAAAGGCTTCGGGCGTGCAGGGGCTAAGGCAGAGACCTCGGTGCCGGGCCACACAGGGCGAAGGAAAGGCAGTGCACTAACCTCTCCGCGGGAAAAGAAGAAAGCGCCGAGAGCGCGAGCTTCCGCGGCAGGACCGCAGGGCAAAGGACAGTCACCGGGCAGCCGCCCGCTCACACAGCCAACCCTCGTCTGGGGGAAGGCGCCTCCTCCCAGCCCGCGTACTGCGCAAGCGTACAGATTTGCGGCGAGCGAGCAGCCCGGGCCACGTGACCGCCTGACCACGTGACGCGCGCCGCCGCGACCTCTTCCGCTCGCAGGGCCCAGGGACTCCCGGTCCTTGCCTGCTTCCGCCTTCCGCCCGCTTCCTTATTCCGCTCCACTCGTTGCCCTCCGCGGCTGTCGCCTTCGTCCCCGGAAGATCTCTGCGTCCTCGAGCCAGCCATTGTTTGCACTTGCCCGGGCACCAAATAAAGTTTTTCATTCAAAATCACCTTTTTTTTTTTTTAAGCTACATCACCCTCTTTCTCAGCTCCGCCTTCACTCTTCCTGCAATCGGTGAGACCCGAGCGTTGGGGCCGCTGGCGCCCGACGGGATGGCGGATCCTCCGGCGTCTCTCTCGGGACAGGACGTGGGGTTCGTCTCGCTTTTCTCCTGCCAACTATTGCCGAGAGCCAGGCCTAGCCGGGAACCTGTGGGTCACGAGCGGAGGGCGCCCGTTGCCCCGAGGCTGCGAGTTCAAGTCCCGCCGTAGGGCACCGCGTCCCAGGGCGCCTTCTGCCTGGTGGCTCCTGATTTATCCACTTTAATAAATACCCTTGTGTGTAGGGGGGTGAAAGTCGGGAATCTTAGATCGGTTGTGATTTGTGTTTAGCCCTGGCGCTGATCAAATTAATTCATAATCTCACAAACCAAAAATTCTGTCTGTACAAGAGTTGCAGGATCCCCAGTGGATACCTGAAACCCAAATCCTATATTTATAGTTTTTTTTTTTCCCTACACATACCTGTGATGAAGTTTAATTTATAACTTAGGTGCAGTTAAGAGAGAACCAAAAATAACAAAACAAACACATTGTAATAAAACTAATTTAAAACTTAGAAATTGTGTATTTCTGGAATTTACCATATGAGATATGTTTAGACTGGTTGACCACACCTGGGAAAGGGAAACTGGATGAGGGAGCGGGATTCACAGTGGTTTGGGGCTTTTTAGGTAAAACCGTGAATGATTAATATAACTATCATTTGCATAAATTAGATGACCAAGTTCATATTTAAAATAGGTCCTTTCTTGAAAATGTTGCAGGAAACAGAAGACAAAGACCTACTTGGGCAGGGAGTATATTAAAGCCAAAGAGGCACCAAAACCCCCAAATTTAAGTTAGCACTGTCCGTCAGGGTCCTGCAAATAAGGGGAGTGAGCTCTTGCTTAGGAGCCTCTGGCCTCACCTACCCAAGGACCTTATTAAAGGTGCAAACCTCTGTATGAGGAAATGTAATAGAAAAAGAACAATACAAGTGAAATCTCAAAGACCTTCATTTGATTTTGAATCTGCTGCTTTAGAAAGTGTGTCAATTGGTGTATGTTCCTTCCTCCTTTCAAAGTATTAGTAGTGATTTTTTAAAAAATTCTTATCAGAATAGTTAGTATGCATATTAAATGTATTCACTGTTGCACCATACTGGAAGCACCACAGAGTCTTAGTGTGTTTTTGCAGTTTTTTCCCCTTAAAAGTTTTACAATTATTACTTAAGAAAACCTTTGAAGAAATTCTTAAGCTACAGCCCAATATTTTGAAAACTAGAATAAGATACTTGAATTTTCAGAAGTGTAGTGATCCCAGATTAAATTTGGAATAAATTATTTGAATAGAGGCATTCTTCTCAAAACTATCTTGTAAACTTTTTTGGTTTTACTTTGTGTTTGGTGATCTGAGGTGTAAACACTGCTAAGCTCTGTATTCTAGATGTTTAAAAAACTGCATAGAATTTCACCACCTAATAAATCCTGATTTTCCTCACTGAATCAAATATGTTTTCTTAAAATCTAATGCCATAGAATGATAATCTGTAAATCTTGGTTTTCACATCTGTAAAATCAAGAATCTCTTTAATTTTATTAATGCAAGTGTAAGTGTTCATTTTTAGACACTTCTGGAAAATCTCTATTTTAGCTAAAAGAGTGAGATAGTAGTTTGCCTTAATTTGCTAGGTGGAACTGAATGAGGAATTCTTTGTATAGATAGAGAAGGCAGTAAGAAAAACCTTTGAAAAGAATTAAAATCAGCTAAGAATAGATTCATAAGTATTTTTTTAATTCGTTCTTCAAACACATTAGAGTCTGTAGGGCAGTTTTATATCTGTTGCCTCATCTTTCTAAGCAGATGAAGTCAGTAAGTAGTAGGCCTGGAACCAGAGCTTCCTTGATTGCAAGGCTAATCTTTTTCTAACCTATCACATTGTTAATCTAGTTTCTGATTCAGGAAAAGAAAAGGATGGAAAAGAATGATTAAACTGGGGATTAGAGGCACCAAGACAATTTAGCTTCTATGACATAACAGAAGTTTTCAGATTTTCTTACGTCAATATAGTAGACAAACTGATTTGCTTTTTTTAATAGTTGCATGAAAAGGAATTTTAATTTAAATCAGATGTTCCAGAAACCAGAAGATGACCTATCTTCTAGTGTTAAAGCTACTAAGTAATGTATGTGACTCTCTCTTCTAGATCATTTGCATATCTTACAATTAAAGACAGAATACCACTGATCTTAACTAAGGCTATTGATACATTGCATCGACATAAAAGTGAATTTTTTCAGAAACATGGAGAGGTAAGAATTGTGTTTTAACTTTACCTTTTTGACAGAATAAGAGTAGGTATTGAAAGTTTTTGCTTTCATGTAAAATGTCAAAATGGGCCAAATATTTGTCTGGTTTTACCATAGTGTGTTGAAGTCAAGTATAATCATGGGTCAAGCCTATCTCCAGCCTAGAAAAAAAGAATTGTGCTCTTAATAACCTAGTCTGTCAGGTTTTTAGACTTCAGAACATATTATTAAATATATACCATGTTATAAATGGTGATTAGGTTGTTGACTTGCACAGAAAAACTCTTTTAATTTCAAACTTAGCTCAATTATAGTATTTATATTACTAATTTAAGGTCATGAGTCCTAGAAGATCAGGCTGCTATGCAAAACTAAAAGTGAAGAGTAATATGAATTATGATTGATTAACATTTTGCGATTGAAGTTGTGAAAGATTCACTGCCACTCAGAGTAGTGTAGGGCTTTGGAAATCACCTTGTCCATTTAGTTAATAGGTGAGGAAAATTCTAAATATATTGTTGGAGATATAGGTCTTTAAACTTGCAAGTCCAGTAATAATTCTTTTATATAATAGACTGAAAGACCATGCATACACCAGTACATTTTTTTTTTTTTTTTTTTTTTTTAAGAATTGAAAGCAAAGATTTAGAGAATGATTGGTGGTATTTTCCTGGCTAAGCTTAAAGGAGTAAGACAGCACACAGGCAATTTGAGTGTAATGTTGCATTTCCTTAAATCTGTTTATTTTGTCTTCAAAACCAATCCTGGCATAATAGAGGGCACCTATTGGTGTGTGTGTGTGTGTGTGTGTTTCTTTTTTGCTGGAATGGATGTTGAACCCAGCAGGGTTCTATCTCTGAACTATATTGTGAGCCCCTCCCACCTTTTTTGAAATGAGCTGTAAGTTGCCTAGGCTAGCCTCCTGGGTACTTGGGATGTGTACCACTGGGCCCATCTCTGTGCCCACCTGTGCCTATTGTTCTTTATTGCTGAGTCTCACTTGTCTTGATCACTGACATTTCTGTTGATGTTCCATTGTTATCACATAAGCATGATTTTGTTTTTGTGGCTATACACACCACTCAAGTATCATTTTACCAAATTTGGGTCATTTGCTTGAGTATTTGGTCATATCCTTAAGCGAATTACCATAATTGTTTTGTAATTTCAGTATTTTCCACTGGAGTGACCTAAAATGTAGTATGGTCAAGTCTTAGCATGTTGTTGCTTGGCCTGTGTGCTCATAATCATTAGGGGACCATTCTGGTTAAGAATGAGAAAGCAAACTACTGCCCTTCCAGCCCTATTCTCTTCCTCACTCCTGGATACAGGACAAGACCTAATAAAATGCCAGCCTAAAGTCTGTTTTTAGTAACTTCTTTTTTTCCTTTCATGCCTCTCTCATATCTACAGCCACTCTTCTTAAGTCCCATGTGTTCTTCAAGCTTTCTGAACCCCCAGCTACAGCAAAAGCACACTTGTCCCCAAAGGAGCCATGCTATAGATTTCTGCCCTCGCTCAGTAGTCCTTAGATTACCTGGTTGGCAGATGTGGATCTTTTAGAGATGGTTCCAGACTTCATTTATCTCTGGCCCTGAGCACAGAGAGATGTCAAACATAAAGGTTCAGTAAATGTTTGATTTAAATTAAAGCAAAATAATAAACTGGCATTGACACAAACGTTGGTCCTTAGCTCTGACAAGTATTTGCTGCTTTAAAAGAGGGTACTTACACCCTACAAAAATCTCAGTTATTGGAATTTATTATTAAATAAAGATGCTAAAGACTCCAGGATAGAGATTTGGAGAAGAGAGTGCTCCTCTTGAGAAAGTTAGCCATGTTGGGACTAGCAGGCTTAGCTCCTAAAACTTCTATTTTTTACAACCTCTTCTGTTTCTGAACCTGGAGTATATAAAGCTTCAGCCTTTGGTTCCAGCAGCAAAACAGATTTCTATTTGGGGAAAAAAAATTGAAGAGTGGGTGTTGGGGATGTAGTTCACAGAACTTGACTAGCATCAGCAAGGCCCTGGGTTTGATCCCCAGCACCACAAAAAAAAAAAAAAAAAAAAAAAAAAAGGAAAAAATTGGAGAGATGTCTGTATTGAGTATTGAGTATTTTGGACATTATAGGCCTGATGGTAGGAACTGAATTCCCTTGACATCAACATGGTAATAATGATTTTATAAAATTATTCAATTGAACTTGATTATTTCCTGTATTTATTCTGTATATGTTTTAATAGGTTTATATATATGTGTTTTTAAATTAGGCAGGAATTTTGCTGGTATAAAACTAAAGGTGCCGTGTCACTTTATCCTGATCCCATTCACTTGTCCCCTTTCCAGTTGTCCTGTTAGGTGATATAAAATTGCAGTGCCTTTTCTGTTGGGATCTCTCTCACTTATCTGGAATGTAGTAGAGAACAAAGAATAAGAAAATTCTGAGATGCCAAGAGAAATCTCAGGAAGGCCAGAATTCCTTTTCTAGCAGGGCCACCAGAGAAATGTGAAAGCTACAGGGAACTTGGCAGTGGTTCCTTCCCGTCTGTGGTACTGGTCCACCCACCTGAAGGTACAGAAAACCAGAACTTAAAAAAATAAAATGCAGGTAGATAAGGCATGATTATGTTCATATGAGATCTATGTCTTCTCTTAGATTTTCAGCTTAAGAATTCTAAATTTATGTGTTTACAAGAATTTGCAAATAAACAATAATTTTGAAATATGGTATTTTTCTTTCCTTCTTAAATTTAGGTCCTTATCATAAAAATACACTACCATAAAGGAATTACATACACAGGCACACATTCACAGGCGTTTTTTCTTCTCCCTCAGGAAGGCGTAGAAGCTGAAAAGAAAGCTATTTCTCTTCTTTCCAAATTACGGAATGAATTGCAAACAGATAAACCAATTGTCCCTTTGGTCGAGAAATATGTTGATACGGACATTTGGAATCAGTACCTAGAGTATCAACAGAGTCTTTTAAGTGAAAGTGATGGGAAGCCAAGTTGGTACCGCTGTCCGTGGTTGTATGTAGAATGTTACATGTATCGTAGAATTCATGAAGCAATTATCCAAAGGTAAGTATAAAACCATCAAAGAGCAAATGATTAGAAAGTTTGTGCCTTTTTAAAATTGTAAAATGATAAGTTTTGAATATAAGCAAGTGAAAGCCTGAATTCAGTTGAGTTCAGCAAATAATTTACCATTGAACATTTCCACAAATGGTATCGGTTTAATAGATTCTTGGTCATTTGAATCCATTTGCCCACAAGTAGACATGAGATTGAATATCTACTATGAACTTCTAAGATTCTTATAAGGACTTCTAGAGTTAAACAGATTATACTTATTAAGCAAAAAATGTTAATTTTAAAATAATTATATATTAAAAAATCAAGGTGAGATAAACAAGCATATGTTTAATTCATAAAAATAGTATTAGAAAGTTTATAAGGAGTCATCAGAACAGTGGATCACTCTATCTTAGTTTTAGTGTGGATATTTTGTTTGGGGTTAATGTGAAGAATGCAGATACAAACATTCCATCACACTTAATTAACATGTATTTCTGTTGGGAATGTCTAGGAGTGAATCACTGGCTTATAGTGTGTACATACATATAGCTTCAGTAGATTCTAAAGTAGCAAACATTTCAAAATGAGAACTTACACATTTACGTGAGGTCAAAATAAGGTTCATTCTTAACATGGGGCATGACTTTAAACTTGTGAATGATTTGTTAATAAAACATAAGAACACATGTTGCCAAAATGGTCTTTAGGAGACCACCTGGTGATAAGTTTGTTGGGCTTTGTGGGCCGTGTGGTGTCTGTAGCAGCTGCTCAGTTCTGCCATTGTGTGAAAGCAGTCATCCACAGAATGTAAATTAATGAGCACAACTGTGTTGCAAGAAAACTTCATTTGTGGACTCTGAAATTTGAATTCCACATATATCCCAAAATACTGCTTTTCTTTTCCTTTTTTTTTTTTTTTTTTTCAGTGCTGGGGATTGAACCCAGGGCCTTGTGGATGCAAGGCAAGCACGCTACCAACGGAGCTATATCCCCAGCCTTGCTTTGTGATCATAAGTGTGAAAATCGTTTTTAGTTTGCCGATTACCTATTATAGAACAGAGGTGGTGGGTCTGATAGGGTCAAGCTGAGGTTTGCTGACCCTGCACTTGAATCTCTTTGTCCAAATGGATTTTATTGTTTTAAGTCACCTTGAGAGACTAAACTGATTTCAGTAGTGCTGTCATTGCTAAAAATAACTTTGTATTCTTTGGAATTTCTTCCAGAGCCAGTTTACAACTTCAAAAAGAAAATTAGTTTTATTATTTTCGTCACTCTTTATTACCAAAAATATTTTTATTCAATTTGATTATATGTTTTATTCTACTGAAATTGCTCTGAGTGATTTTTGGCTTTTTCCAAAAGTAAACTGACTCCAGGGGATGAATGAAGACATGTGGTCACTGATAGAACATTTAATGATAAGCCACGGTTCTAAAGAGAATTCCAAAAGTGCTTTGTGCAATGGCAGCATCCTTGGAATAAAGGTATAATAACTTCCTATGCTGACTGGCTGATCAGAGGGAGGCAGCCATCATTTGGCTGTGTAAATGCTGGTATGTTTTTAAAAAAACATCAATCTTGTTACAGTCTTACATTGTTTTTACCCTAACATGGATGGCTCCCAGGGAAAGTAGCTAATTTAGAACATCAGATCATCAGAATGTCTTTTCTATTCCATAAAGGCTATTATTTTAGTATTCCTATCTTCTGAGTAATATTTATCTCACTGGACAGCATGAAGATGTAGCCATCACATAAACATAGCCTTTGATAAAAACCTGGGAGTAAAATTTGACACACAAAATCTATAAAATCTATAAGTAAATGGTCATATTTGTCCTCATGAAACTTAGATTTATCTCAAGTACTCATTGTGTTTCCATAATACTCTGGGTTAACTGTGATTACTGCATTGTATTCTAAATGTTCTAAAGGTTTCAATATATTATATCTATATATTTGTTACTAGGAACTCTGTCACATTTTATACTCAAACAATGGTTGTTAAATTAAAGCAGTTATCTTAAAATTTTCTTAATCTGTCTCCTTTTGTTCTGGATTCTCTGCTGGGTAAATAATTATGGACTATAATTCTTTACTACTTCCAGTAAAATAGCTGATTTGAGAACCTTTGACAATTAAAATGAGTTTGGGGACTTATTTTTGTGTAACTTGCTTATCTGTGTTATATCTAGTATCTGTTACTACTAATTATTGAGACCGGATCATTTCTTCCCTTTAAAGTACTACAAGTACCCAAATATGTTTTTTAAAAAAGATACAGAGTTATTATAAATGTTTCACTTAATATTTTTCTCCTACTTTAGTCCACCGATCAATGACTTTGATGTATTTAAAGAATCCAAAGACCAAAATTTCTTTGAGTCACAGGAATCTGTCATTGCTTTATGTACTCACTTGCAAGAGTTGAGGAGAACTATTGAAGACCTAGATGCAAATCAGCTGAAAACTCAGTTTTTTCAACTTCTGCAGGTAAAGATCTGAAACTCTGAGTGTGTTTTTTACTCAGTTCTGTAAACACCAATATTGTCAGCTTACATAAGTATTTATAGATCAGTACTGTATGTATCATTAGTAGTTTTTTAAACTAGATTTTTTATTTTTTCCTTTTGAACTGTCTTTTAGCATTAGCTTGAATTTAAAATGAAAGAAAATGAGCATGCCAGCTCTTGACTCCTGGCTAGCTGATTCTTTTTAGGGAATAATTTTCTTTGAATATGTTTTTTGTCCCATAAGTAGAATATACTGTAAATAAAAATGAGTACTGGGGCTGGGGAGATAGCTCAGTCGGTAGAGTGCTTGCCTTGTAAGCACAAGGCCCTGGGTTCGATCCCCAGCACCCAAAAAAAAAAAAAAAAAAAAAAAAAAGAAAGAAAGAAAAATGAGTACTAATTTATTTTCTGCCATCTAATTTGGCCAGCTACCCCAGGCTGTCACCCTGTTCCCAAATAAAGGAGACCAAAGTTGCCTTCTTTTATTGCCCACACTGAGCAAAAGGTTAACATCCCAAGAGATACCTGAAGGTGTTTTAATTTGCAGGGAATGTCAATCTATTTTAAAAAGTCAGCACTCCATGAGTATCCACGCAGGTTCTTACAGATCTACTGTGTCAAACACTTCTAGATAACTGTGCATTTGGTGGTAGAAAAAACAGACCAATTATCCTGTCATAGGACTTGTAATCTTGAAAGACTATGGATAAATAATTGGAACAATAACTGTAGGTGAGGGCTGGGACTGTAGCTCAGTGGTAGAGTGCTTGCCCAGCATGTGTGAGGCACTGGGTTGGACTTAAAGTACCACGTATACATAAATAAAATAAAGATCCATTGACAACTACAAAAAAATATTAAAAAAAAATAACTGTAGGTAAAATGAAAGATAGGGGAAGGAGGCCAACTGAGAACTTGATCTCATTTGATGAATGCCATTATTTATGCTGTTGTGTGTGTTTCAAACTATACAAAACAGTGGTCTTGGATACTTACATTACTACTTAAGCCTTCTACTTTTTAAAAAATTCATTCATTTATCCTTTTAAAAATAATACTCTGAGTTGGAACGTGTATTTTCCTAATTTTACTTTATTCTTCTTTACCAAGACAGGGTCTTGCTGTGTTGCCCAGGCTGGCCTTGGGCTCCTGTGCTCACACAGTTCTCCAGCCTCAGGCTCCCAAGAAACTGGAGCTCAGGCTGCAGTGCTACGCCTGACCGTTTTCCTTTTTTTTTTTTGGGGGGGGGGGGAATGGGGAACAGTACCAGGGATTGAACTCAGAGGCACTGAACTGCTGAGCCACATCCCCAGCCCTGTTCTGTATTTTATTTAGAGACAGGGTCTCGCTGAGTTGCTTATTAGCACCTCACTGTTGCCGAGGCTGGCTTTGAACTTGGGGTCCTTCCTCCTGACTCAGCCTCCTGAGCCACTGGTATTACAGGTGTGCACCACTGCGCCTGGCCCGTTTTCCTTATTTTAAAACACAAAGAAAGTAGAGTCTTTTGGCTAATATTTATTGAGTACTTCTGTATGTGAAGTATTTGGTATATTGTTTGTGTGCATTATGTCATTAATTCTCACAATAACTCTGTGAGGAAAGTATTATTGCCTAATTTTTCAGTTGCAGAAGCTGAGGCTTAAGAGTATGTAGGTAATTTGCCAATGATAGTTAATTGAAGATGCTGGGATTTGAATCCAAATCTGATTCCAGAACCTACAGTCCTAAACGTATAATTTTATAACTTCAAAAAGGGGCTACATATCATTTTCTACAAAGTAAATTTGAGTATTAATTCAACTTTAATCCAAATTATTGATTACAGTGGATCTAGAGTTGATATCATCTTATGTAAAGAGTTAGGTATTGCAAGATTGTGGTGTCCAATTTCTTATATTACAAAGAGCACCAAACCTCAGGCAGGTTGCCTTGTCCTAAAGGTTATGTAATTAGTAAATGAAACTGGGCTATTTTAGGGAGGACTGGGAGGAAAAAAGTGAGTTTTATTTTTCTTTTAACTCTGAATTATAAACTCTGATCCTCTCCATAGTAGTTGATGGTGTTTTAATATCTGCAACATGTAAAACCTTCATTCTGAATAAACAATGTAGGTGCTAAAATCATTCAAACCAGTCAATTTGTGTGTGTGTGGGGGGGTGGGTACTGGGGATTAATCTCAGGGATGCTCTGAGATTAATCCCCAGTACCACTGAGCTATATCCCCAGCCCTTTTTATTTTTTATTTTGAGATGGTCTAGTTAAGTTGCCCAGGCTGGCCTTGAACTCGTGATCCTCCTGTCTCAACCTTCTGAGTCCAGTAGCTGGGATTACAGGCATGTGCCAGCATATCTGACTCTAAACCAGTTTTTTGAAAGTCCCTTACATATTGAATAAAAATTTCACTCTTTCACCTTTTTGATAGAGCACCATGTAAACATAGTTTGCATTGAGAAAGTATGGATTTGGTGGGCATATTTGGAGTTTGTGGAAATAAATGAATGTTTATTATGAATATTCCTGGCAACCTCCTCCTTCACCTCCTGATAGAGTTTTGTTGGTTATTCAAAAGAAGGATAACTGTTTTGTACTTTTCTTTTTCAGATTTCACTCTGGGGAAATAAGTGTGATTTATCTCTATCAGGTGGAGAAAGTAGTTCTCAGAAGACTAACGTAATTAATTCTTTGGAAGATCTAAAACCTTTCATTTTAGTGAATGATATGGAACATCTTTGGTCATTGCTTAGTAAATGCAAGAAAACAAGAGAAAAAGTGCCCATAGTTAGAGTGGATATTGTTCTGGATAATTCTGGGTTTGAACTTATTACAGATTTAGTATTAGCTGACTTTTTGTTGTCCTCTAATTTGGCTACTGAGATTCATTTTCATGGAAAAAGTATTCCATGGTTTGTTTCTGATACTATGATACATGACTTTAATTGGCTTATTGAACAAGTAAAATATTATGATCATAAGTGGATGTCAAAGTGTGGGGTTGACTGGGAAAACTATATTAAAATGGGTAGATGGGTTTACCATGATCATATGTTTTGGACTTTGCCTCACGAATTTGCAGCAATGTCTCAGGTTGCCCCTGATTTGTATGCTGAACTACAAAAGGCATGTTTAATTTTATTCAAGGGCGATTTGAATTATAGAAAGCTGACAGGTGATAGAAAATGGGCATTTTCGGTTCCCTTCCATAAGGCTCTGAGTGGCTTCCATCCGGCCCCTCTGTGCAGCCTGAGAACATTAAAAGCTGAGATTCAGGTTGGTCTGCAACCTGGGCAAGGGGAACAGCTCACAGCTTCGGAGCCCAGCTGGCTAGTCACTGGGAAATATGGAGTGGTTCAGTTTGATGGTCCACTGGCACCTAGCCTAGAAGTCCCAGGCGAGTAGAAGGATCTGAGAAGCACCTTTTCATCCTCAGAAAAGCAGAGTGTGAATTTAGTCCCTTGCCTGTGCTGTCAGCTCTGGGAGGCCTAGCTTGGCCTTCTTATCAACTTACACTCTGGCTGAATTTTCCTTGGAACATTTTACCCACTACAAGGTTTTGGGAATATATGGTTTAATGCTAGTTACAAATATTTACACTTTTGTTGGGATTTTAGGAACTATTTCAAATATTTTTAATTGGGTAGAAAGAAAAACATAAGTGAATTCTGCTTTTTAAGTTAGTTAACTTTTTTCTTAAAGAGTATGCTGCATGGTATTTAATAACCCAGGCAACATGGAACTTTATTTAACTTACTTTTGGGCTCTTGAAATAATGATTTTGTGAAAATATACATTTGGATGACTTTGTGAAGAGAGGCAATTTTTATACCTGTCATGCTTGAACACAAAAGTGAAACTTACCTCATAAATTAATTGTAACTTTTGTTCTAGAATTTTATTTTATTTCAGTACCCTGTTTTATTTGCATGCAGTTCTATTTTTTATTAACTTGTGGAATGGATGTTAGGAAACATGAAATTGAACAGAGTGAAACATGATATTTGAAGGAATAATCTTTTACATTCTATTTATGATATGCACAATCAACTGAAATTATTTTATCACACAAGTGTTTTAAGTGGGCAGATTTTTTGATTGTAGTTTTAGAAAAATGCTTTAGCAGGAAAAGAGTTTTATGCATTGATTTTGGATACTACAATAATGAATTCATTTTTTATATTACACATTTTATTGGTCATTGCAGATATTAAAAACTAAAAATTCATGTCAATTTGTTTTAAGTGGAAATGTTTTGCTTGCACTGGAATAATAAAATGAATAGTATTTAAATTTTTCTGTGGTTTTATTTTTTACCGGGGAAAAATCTAGAAGATTAAGAATGAGATCTGTATAATAAACTCATAATATGTATTATATACATTGCCCAAAGTAGCTTTCAAGTAATATAACTTGTAAATGAAGTTATAATCTACGTTCCTAAGTGCCTAAATTTTTTTTAAAAAGTACATAAAACCACACATTTTGAATTTACTATTTTCTTATCTACATGTGTTCGTGTTTTAAACATAGTTACCAGAATGTTTACCACATTTGAATTATTTGTAGACAATTAATTTAGGACACATTTGTATATTTGAATTGTCTTCATAGCGACAGTGTGAGCCATTATGTATTATATTTACCAAAGCTCTGGGGGTTTTTTTGCCATTTTTACCAGGCAATTTGCTAAGAACGTGACATGATGATGTATGGGGAAGGAGTACCTCCTGACCCCTCTCCCCAAAAGGACAAAGAACAAGAAAGGTGACACTGGAAGCAGAAGTCAGTTTAAGGTGAGACTTTTAGCAGGCACAGTGTAGCAGGCCTGTAATCCCAGCAGCTCTGGAGGCTGAGATAGGAAGATTGCAAGTTCAAAGCCAGCCTCAGCAACTTAGCGAGACCCTCTCTCAAAATAAAAAATAAAAAGGGCTGGAGATGTGGCTCCGTGATAAAAGTACCTCTGTGCTCAATCCCCAGTTCCAAACAAAAACTGGAAGTTTTATAAATACTTAGGAAGGATGGCCTTCCTGTATTTTCTTTTAAAATTTATTCTAATTAGTTATACATGACAATGCATTTTGACACATTGTACCCAAATGAAGCTTCCTGCATTTTCACTAGCTGATTTTTAACAGCTTTATGGAGATAGGATTCACATACATTTAAAGGGTTCAAAATTTTGGTATATTCACAGGGTTGTGCAGCCATCACCACAATCTAATTCCAAGCATTTTGGTCACCGCTAGAAGAAAGGCACCCTTTAGCAGTCATTCCCCATCCACCGGTGCTTAACCCTTGGCAACTACTAATCTTTTTGTTTCTGTGGATTTACCTGATCCAAATATTTCATGTAAAGAGAATCACAAGGGCTGGACATGTAGCTCAGTGACAGAGCGCTTGCCTAGCATGCAGGAGGTCCTGGGTTCAATCCTCAGCACTGCAAGAAAGAAAGAAAAAAAAAAGAGTGGGAAAAGAGAATCAGTATACGGCCTTTTGTGCCTGGCTACTTTTGAAAGTCCATCTGTTGTAGCATGTTACCACTACCTCTTCCCTTTTATGGCTGAGTAATATTCCATTGTATGGGTAAGCCACATTTTATTCATTCCTTAGTTGATGGACATTTGTCAGCATATTCACAATAGTCAAAATTGTTTCCAGTTTTTACTGTTATGACTAAGCTGATATGAACATTCACTGCACAAGTGTTGGTGTGTATTTGTTGTTAGTTCTCTTGGGTGTATATACCTAGGAGTGAGTGTCAGATCACCTGATAACTATGTTTAACATTTCAATCACCTGCTGAACTGTTTTCCAAAGTGCGTAGTTTTATATTCCTGCCAGCCATGCACAAGGGCCCCAATTTCTCCACATCCTTTTAACACTTAGTACTGTTGGTTTTGATTATAAGCAGTCTGCTCGGTGTGATGCAGTATCTCATTATTTTGACCTTGTATTTCTCCATAATAACATCGAGCACATTTTCATGAGCATATTGGTGTATGTGTTTTTTGACTAAGTGGCTTCAGGTCCTTTATTCATTTAAAAATTAAATTATCTTTTCACTATTGAATTGTAAGATTTAAAAAAAATATGGATACATCTCATTATATATGTAAATATTTTCTCCTATGAGTTGCCTTTTCACTTTTTTAATGATATATTTGCATCACAAAATTATTATTTTTTTCTTTTATCACAAAGTACTGTCTTTGATGGGTCTTGGTTTCTTTTTCTTTTTTAGCAGTACTGGGGATTGAACCCAGGGCCTCGAGCATACTAGTCAGGCTCACTACCACTGAGCGTCACCCCCACTCACAACTCCGTTTTTGAACTGCTTAAAATTCCTTGAAGGGCCACTGAAGTGAGGAACTGAGATTGGGCAATGGATAGGGTTCTGCTGACGGCTCCCAGATGTCCCCAACACCGCTCAGGGTCCACCTGAGCAAATATAACCTACATGTTTGGCTCAGGTGCCAAATATTAGCAGGCTGAGGACAGCTGGTGTTAGTCAGGTGGGGGGGGGGCACTCCACTGAAGAGCTGAGGGATCTTGGGAAGCTCTCCCAAAATAGTATCAATTGTTCTGACAACCAAGGGTACCACGCTTGATTATGAAAGAAGAAAATGCAGCTTATAAATTTCACGGCATTCCCTCGTATAAAACAGATCTGATATCCTAAGCATGTGAGGATGGAAATGTGGACTAAGGGTGTGTAGGCAGAGGGTGGTGTTCTTACTGAACAGCAAATAGACAAGATTTATTAACACGATCCAACTTTTCTAATTTAAGGCAATGTTTCATGTTTGAGAAAAATACAAAAATATAAAATACAATATAAAATACAAAATAGGGCTGGGGATGTGGCTCAGTGGTTGAGTGCCCCTGGACTCAATCCCCAGTTCTCCCCTCCCCCCCCAAAAAAAGCTGTATCAACATTATTCAAACATTCACTTGAATTTTAAGAAAACCCCAGGACGAACTGAAAACACAATTATTAAAATCCCCTCTCCTACCCATTTGATTTTCCTAACACAGGTCTCTGTGCCCAAACCCCAGCCAAGTCTTATGCCAAAACATCTCCTGATACAAAACTTTTTCCTCTGCTCTTTTTTTTTTTTTACTAGTTTATAAGTGTGAAAGACTTTGAAAACTCCTGTACATGCATGGCATTACCTAGATAAAGGGTTGATGTAATGTCTGACACAGTAAGCAATAGGCAGTATCTTGAAATTATAGCGAATGAACCAGAGGAAAAGAACAGAAAAACAACAATAAGAACAAAATATCACTACCTCCAGATATTCCTGTTAAGATTTTGATGTATACATTTCCAAGTTTTTCTGTATGAACAGACATAGTATTTTAAAAAATATATTTCTAAGACAAAAAAGTAGGGTTATACCTTTAATTGTTTTTAATTTCTGAGGTATTTTTTCCAGCTCCTCTGAGTTTGATTGGTTTTGCTCTCATTTGACTTCTTGATAGAGAAATTGAAGTTTTTTTTTTTTTTTTTTTTTTTTGGGCCGGGGAGTACCGGGGATTGAACTCAGGGGCACTCGGCCACTGAGTCACATCCCGAGCCCTATTCTGTATTTTATTTAGAGACAGGGTCTCACTGAGTTGCTTAACTACTCAATTGTGCTGAGGCTGGCTTTGAACTCGTGATCCTCCCGCCTCGGCCTCCCGAGCTGCGGGGATTGCAGGCGTGCGCCACCAGACCTGGCCTTACCACCTGCTTTTCTTTGGTACATCGTGTTTCCCTGTTCAGTTTATTTAATATCACTTCGCCTCATTTTCAGAGCCTTTTAGAAAATAAGGGAAGATCAATTCCAACAGAAGACTCTTCTAAAGACCGCACAGTCGTATTTTCTTGGGGCAGCCACCACCAGTCTCTTTGGTATGTCTGTCCTGCCATTATTGCGCACAGAGTAGGTGCTC
Source organism: Sciurus vulgaris (assembly GCF_902686455.1). NCBI lineage: Eukaryota > Metazoa > Chordata > Mammalia > Rodentia > Sciuridae > Sciurus > Sciurus vulgaris. Next base: position 15,337,442 of record NC_136467.1, on the reverse strand, counting down.
AATGAATGAGTGACTGGTAGGTGATGAATTTCAGCATAAACCGTTCTTTAAAGCTCTGAGATAATGCTGTTTAAATTGAGGGCTGAAGGATGGATGGGGCTGCTAGAAAGACTGACATAAATTAGCAGACCGATTAGTACTTGTTGATTGAAAAAACATATATATATATATATATGTGTGTGTATATACACATATATATATCAATAATGAAAAAAGGTATATATATATAATATAATTGGGAGTTTCAACAAATGTGTACATTTTGAATACTGCCTATTCCTTCAATATTATATTGCAACCAATTTCCCATTTGTTAAAAATGTGATTTTTTTTTTTTCCTGTACTGGTTTGAATCCAGGCACACTTTATCACTGAGCCACATCCCCAGACCTTTTTATGTTTTATTTCAAGACAGGGTCTTGCTAAATTGCTTAGGTCCTGACTAAGTTGCTGAGGCTGGCCTTGAACTTTCAATACTTCTGCCTCAGACTCCTGAGACACTGGGATTATAGGAGTGTGCCACCATGCCTGGCAAAAATATCATTTTTTTAAATAGCTACATTTATTCATCATATGGCTGGATCATATTTTCTTTTAGTACATACACTATACAGGTTATTAAGATTTTTGCCATTTTTTAAAAAAGCTGAAAAATGAATATCTTCAGACTTTTTTTTTCTCTTCCCTATGATGGTGTCCATGTGGCTGGGCTGGTCTTGAACTCACTCACTAAAGCAATTCTCCTACCTCAGCCTCCAGAGTAGCCAGGAGTACACAGGTCTATGCTGCTGGACCTGCCTTCAGACAACGTTTTTGCCAGAAAATTCCTGAGTCTTCAGGCACCGTTAATCATCTGGAGCCACCCAATTATTCTAGACCTCCTGAAATTGTGTTTGCATTAAACTTAAAAGCTCCAAATTCTCAGCATTGAGTAATTGCTTATTGTAGGAAGGAACTTGCTTTTCTCTCTTTTTTCCTTTTAAAATCCATTCACATATTATGCTGCTTACCTCTAACCCCCACTTGAGTACAGTACAGAATTTAGGTCCAAGGAGGAGATCCATTAGCGCCACAAAGTAGCCGGATTTTCTGTACTGTTTAACACAGAGATGTCAGCAAGGAAATCTGGCAAAGTATAATCTTTGTGGCTGACAACACACATTCTTGTGGCTTCAACTTTAAATGTATGACATCAGAGCTAGCTGCCTACCACGGCAAAACATAATCTGGTCAACAACAGTAAAATTATGCAAGCCTTCATTCATTTGTTGGCTTAATTTTTACACATAACTCTTGTGACAAAATATCACAGTGATTTTTCATGGAAGTATTTTGTCAGGTGAATTTGAAAATAAGATTAAAATCCAGAAGAAGTAGACAAAATAGAATATTGTTAGCAGTGTAGTAGAAAAGTTTGACTAGAAAAAACTTTGTAGGCAATCAGAAATGGCTTTGCATTCACTGAGGCTTTGCTTGAGTAATCCACATAAGAAACTAAAGGAAAAGGAAAATTACAATATTTCCCAATTTATTAATTGTGATACAACAAATTAATTTCTATCATAATTGAGCATAGTTAAAGGAACTAATATTCCAATTGTATCTTGCATTTCATAAGATACAAATTGGGCTTGGTATGTTTCTAAAGTAGAAAATTTTAAACAGGTCTCCATAGGATTCCATATGTAGAATTCAGGCAGCATGGTCTGTAAACTTGGGTGGAAAAGGTTTCATTTATATTTCTGGTACTGGGGATTAAACCCAGGGGCACTTATCACTGAGTTACACCCCCACCCCTTTTTATTTTTTATTTTGAGACAGTATCTTGCTTTGCTTAGGGCCTTGTTAAGTTGCTGAGGCTGGTTTGAACTTGTGATCCTCCTGCCTCAGCCTCCCAAGTCGCTGGAATTACAGGCACTGTAATGAGTAGGTTTTTCCATGTCATTACATTTAGTGTCACTGGGAAAATATGAATTCACAGATTTTCAGAACAGGCTGAATTCCACACTGGGAAGGAAAGTCTCCTCTAAGAACTTCAATGTTGGGGGTTGAACTTCAGCAAATCCAGTGATGAGAAAGATGCTTCTCATGTTTCAGGCCACCAAGCAGCTGGAAGCCAGTAGGTAGTTATTTTGAAGGGAAATTGTTTTTGAGAACAGATGGGAATGATTTGACAAAGATGAACTGGCTCATTCTTCCAACCAAAGGGATGATAATAAAAATTATGTTTTGCTCTCTCAGTGAAATCCAAAAATCTGTTCATATAAATTATTCCAATTCTGGCCTGATAGCATTACCAACAAATTGTTTAAAATTAAATGAGGCACAATTTTGCATTAATCTATTGAAGTATGCCTAATTAAATATTTCTATTTCCTTTTTCATCAGTTCTCAAAAGGAATATGATTTGAACTGCTGACACCCTAATAATCGTGGTCTTGGACAATGACCTCAGCCATTATTGCTGTGGGATCTGATTCAGACTGACAGCTTGGGCAAGGATTCCGGCCCCAGTTGTGCCACTAATGAAGTATCTTATCTTGAGTTAGGTTGCACAATTTAGCTAGGTGTTCAATCATTTTGCTACTTAGTGTTCTGATAGTAACTGGGTAAACTCATTTTAGCCATGTTTATAATTTCAGGATCCCATTGCTATGTATTCTGGGCACTCCTGTTTTCTCTTCTTACATAAAAGTTAGCACATCATTTTTGTGAAATAGTCTACTTCTTTCTCCCCATCTTGTCTTACTGGTTTTCACCTTATGCTTCTCTGAGCACTTGGGGTTCTATGAAGGCTTGGGTGGGATGTAAAGTGGGGTTACAGGAGGCCCTCAGGGGGACTCTGGTACCACACTTCTGTTTAACTAGTCTGTTCTGCATACTGGGCTTCTGGAAAAGAGCCTAATTGAACAAAGATTCTTTGACTTTAAAAATGAGGAAGGATCCCAAATCGCTGGTAGAGGTGATAGGGGGGCCACTGAAAGCTTTTCAGGTGGAAGTCACATTTCCTAAAGATCAGTCTGGTAGGGGTTTTGTAAAGAGACTTATAGAAGGGAAGAAACAGACATAGGAGAATAGACACAGGTTAAGAGAGAGGTCACTGAAGAGTGTGGGCTTGGGCAGAAAAGCCAGAACAAGATGTGGGAACAGCAAGAACTCAATTTTCCTGAAACTTAGAGTTCATAGGACTTAACTTTTTTCTTTCATGTTTGTTTTTAGTTTTATTTTTGAAATTGTTATACAGTAAACTTGAATTTTCCCACACCTATGGATTCATGTAGCCATCACCATAATTAGCAGAGGAGAGTTCCATCCCCCACCTCCCCCATGCTGTTCCTTTCCTCTTCACTCCACCCTTTCCTCCTGGCACCATAGATCTGTTCTTTGTCCTTATAATTTTGTTCTTTGGAGACTGTCACATAAATGGAATCCCACACTACAAACCTTTGGATATTGGGGTAAAGCCTTTGAGATTCATCTGTGGTTCTGTGTGCATGGGCAGCCACAAGACTCCGAATGGGAAATAAGGCCACCAGAAAGGGGCTGTGGCCTCGAGATGCTGGGGACTGAATGTTTTTGAAGTGGAAAGGATAATAATCAGGTGCTATAAACTGTCTTGGGAATCCATCCATTTATTCTTTTATATGGTTATTTACTGAGCAACCAATAAATGCTAGACATGATTTTAGGTGTTGGGGATATAGAAATGAACAACAACAAAAATTTTCATCTTTAAGGAGCTTTGGGGAAGCCAAATACACATCCCATCCGTGATTTAACACCAGAAGGTGATGTGCTCTGAGTAGGAGGTGGAGAGAGAACAACCTCTCTACGGTGATCAGGAAGGTTCACCTAAGCAGGTCAAATGGGACCACAGATGGGAATGAATTACATGAGTGAGCCATATGGTCATGTGGGATGTGACAGGCCCATGCCCAGGAAACTGGGAGTGGTTGCCATGTCTCTTTGAGAAAGTTCAAAACAAGGACAGTGGATGCAGAGCAGAGTGCCTGAGTGGACATCAAGCCAGGTCACGGAGGGTCTTGAGCAACACTGAAAGGCCCTGGGATTTTGGATTGTGTGTATGCGTATGTGTGTATGTGCATGCACATGAACTTACTGGGGTTCAAATCTGAGATCTCGCATATGTTAACCAAGAGTTCTACCAATGAGCCACATCCCCAGCCATTTTTATTTTTATTTTTATGTTTTTAAATGTTTTGGTTGTTGATGGACCTTTATTTTATTTATTTATCTGTGTTGCTAAGGATCAAACCCAGTGCCTCAAACACGCTAGGCAAGCCCTCTTCCCCTGAGTCACACCAGCCCAGCCCTTTTAATTTTGAGACAGGGTCTCACTGAGTTGCCTAGGCTGTCCTTGAACCTGTGATCCTCCTGCCTCAGTCTCCTAAGCTGGGATTGAGGGCAGCACCACTACAGCCAGTATCCTTTGAATGGGCAGCCATCGGAGGGTCTTGAGCAAAAGAGTGACCTGCTCAGGTTTATATTTGAGGAAGCCCACCTGGGCTGTCTGGCCCAAGAACAGACTCTCAGAGAAGGTGTGCAGGGTGGATTGGGAGGGAGGGGAGAAACTGAGACAAAGGAGGTAGTGTAATATAAGCCTGAAGTAGATCAATGGTAGGAAGAAAATAGAAGAAGGATGAAAGTAAAAATATATATATAATTTTAAAGAAAAATGGAATGTATTGCCTATGGGATTATGTAGCTTGAAAATTTAAATAACTTCCAAAATACAGATGAACCAATAATTGATCAGGTCAATCTAAGTTATAAGGGAAACTAATAACTAAGTTATAAGGGAAACATTCTGTGATTGAATTAATGTAAATCGTAGCTTTCAAACTGTGCTCTTAAGGGTCCCTGGGATTTTGTTAAGATGTTTCCAGGGCTGCCAGAAATAGTTTGAGTCTGGAGTCACATTCTTAACTCACACTCAACTAGAACAGTGCCAACATGATCTGTTGGCTTCCCTATGAAATTTCCCTGGAGCGATGTGTCACACGGGAAAAATAGATAGATAGATAGATAAATAAATAAATAAATGAATGGGGTCACTCTTTGGGAAACCACACATTCAAAAATGTGTAATTGGATGAGTGAAGAGTCTTAGTCTCCCCCACAGACAGAATCTGTTTTGGCCCCCGTAGTATTCTAGAGAGAGGGTACAGTTAAATGTGTCACAGGCTGGACTTCCTTCTATCTATTCCACACTTAACAGTTTTAGTCATTACTCAAATGCTTTATTTTTAATTTTGAAAATGAGAATGTATTCACTGTAAGTCTCATTCAATAAATATCTAATGTTCTCCAATAGAATTCAGCAGGTAGACTTGCACCCCTTATGCTCAAGAGATGCCCACCAGGACCTCCCAAGGACACCCACAACCCATATGGTATTCACTAGGCTTTTCCCTATATGAACACACCTGTGATGAAGTTTATTTATAAATGGGCACAGTAAGAGATTAACAACAGCAAATAATCATAAAGTAGAACAGCTATAGCAATATACTCTAGTAAAAGTGAATGGGATCTCCCCCTCTTTAAAGAGTTAAGGTGAAATAATACTTTCACCTGCAGTTGACTAAGGATATCTGACACCTCAAAAAAGGAAGTGCGGGTAGCAGAGGACTACTGTATGTCTTTTTGCTATCATTTTCTTTCTTTTTAATAAAGACGCATCTTGTAGTTAAGGTTGTACTAGCTCTTACAGCAGCCAAAACTCAGTGGCTTCACGGAATAGAATGTACTCTTACAGAGTCCAGTTGGCCAGGGTGTGTGTGTGGGAAGGGTGGGGCTGTCGGCTCTCTGTGGACATTCTGTGGCCCTGGCTGATGGAGGCCCAGAGGTCAGCCTGCAATCAAGATCCAGCCAGAAGATAGGGCAAAAAGATATGGGAAGAGAAAGCACAGAGTCCTGTGGGATGTTTTTCTGGGCCAAACCTGGAGTGACGTATTTGGTTTCCGTCCCCATACCAAAGGTCAGATTTCAAGGTCATACCTAATGGGATATTGTGAACAGCAAACCAGTCTCTGTCACATGTGTGAGTGAATGAGGCATAAAAACTGGAAAACATCAACCTGGGTCCTGGAGTTATGCTTTGGCACTGGGGACAGTCCGGCTGCTTTTGTTTGTATTTTCGTTTGTGTGAAGACCGAAAGGCCTGATTCAGAGAGCTCTGCACTTGTGGGGTACGAGATGGCTGCCCCCAAGCGTGAGGTACCGGAGGCAGGAACGTCCTTTTCTCAATTCGTTCGTCTTTCAAAGTTTGGTCAGACTCACTTCCCTTGTGAAATCTTTTCTCACTTGTCATCAAGGAATTTTATAACCCCGGCTATACTGATAACATAAAAATCAAAAGAACTACAGAATGGTCAAAAGAGAGCAAAAATCCATTTCTGAGTCTTAGAAATTTTACTGGCGGGACTAAATTGCCACACAGATATTATGTTGGAGACTGAAATCTTCCAAAGGGAATGATTTTCCAGAATCTGACAATCCCTTGCAAGGTTTGGGAAATACCAGATGGGCCAGTTTGCCTCCTGACATGGACGTTCCAAGGACGTAACGAAATTCGTGACCAACCTGATTTGCACTGGATTTACCTCAGTCCCACTTATCTGCCCTAGAGTGCAAAGCTGCACCACCCACTTCTCTGTGCTTGAGTCCAAGGTCACCTTTCCATGGAACATTGGCTCCATCTAGCTGAGATCATGGTCCTCATTTGCATATCTCTTCTGCACTAGAATAAATCTGTCTTTGCTTTTATTTATGATTCCTTGGTTTACATTATTTAGCGACTTTAATATTGCTCTCTGGCTACTTTTTTTGTGGTTGGGTTTTGTTTATTTAATAATTAAGATTGGAGCACTCCGGCGGTGGGCTCCTCCCACAGGACCAGATTCTTCAGCTTCTCTGAACAGGCCCCCCAGTGAGAGCCTTTCTGCACAGAACCAGTTCCAAGTCCCTGAGCCAGTGGGGCAGCGAGCTCCAGCCTGCTGGAGCTTCAGAGACCAGGACAGGGCAGCCAGGGACTTCCCCAAGCAGCCCGGCTCCCTCTGGCGGGAAGCACCTTTCTAGGCTAGCCTCTCGGAGCAGACCGCCCAGTGAGAGCCTTTCTACACAGAGCCAGCCACAAGTCCCCAAGCCAATGGAGACCTCTGACCCGCAAGCAGCCTCTGGGACCAGGGCAGGGCAGCCAGAGACCTCTCCAGGTCTCTCTCCCTGGAACCAGTAGTGGGCTAGGGGCAGCTTTGTTCGGAAGCACTGCATTATCAAGTTACCCCAAGACTTCAGGCTACTGAAGGCTGGGAGGTGATACACTGGAAATCTACAGGGACACTATAAACCAATAGAGGAAATCAGCAATATCACAGAGTCCCACTGACATCTGACCAATATGAGAAAACAAGGGAAGAAAATGTCCCAAACAAACCTAGATACTATATCAATAAAACCCAATGACAGCACAGCAGAAGAAACGTCAGAAAGGGAGTTCAGAATGTACACAATTTAAACAATCAGGGAAGCAAACGAGGAGATGAAAGAGCAAATGCAGGCATTGAAGGAGGAGATGAAAGAGCAAATGCAGGCTTTAAATGATCGCACCAATCAACAGTTAAAAGAGCAAATACGGGAAGCAAGAGATCATTTCAATAAAGAGTTAGAGATACTGAAAAAAAAAAAAACAAACAGAAATCCTTGAAATGAAGGAAACAATAAACCAAGTTAAAAACTCCATAGAAAGCATAACCAATAGGATAGAACACCTGGAAGACAGAACCTCAGATATTGAAGACAAAGTATTTAATCTTGAAAACAAAGTTGACCAAACAGAAAAGATGGTAAGAAATCATGAACAGAATCTACAAGAATTATGGGATATCATGAAAAGGTCAAATTTAAGAATTATTGGGATTGAGGAAGGCTTAGAGAAACAAACCAAAGGAATGAACAATCTATTCAATGAAATAATATCAGAAAATTTCCCAAATCTGAAGAATGAAATGGAAAACCAAGTACAAGAGGCTTATAGGACTCCAAATATACAAAATTACAACAGACCCACACCAAGGCACATTATTATGAAAATACCTAACATACAAAATAAAGAAAGAATTTTAAAGGCCACGAGAGAAAAGAATCAAATTACATTCAGCGGGAAACCAATAAGAATATCAGCAGATTTTTCAATCCAGACCCTAAAAGTTAGAAGGGCCTGGAACAACATTTACTAAACCCTGAAAGAAAACAGATGCCAACCAAGAATCTTATACCCAGCAAAACTTACTTCAGACTTGACGATGAAATAAGATCCTTCCATGATAAACAAAAGCTAAAGGAATTTACAAAAACAAAGCCAGCACTACAGAACATTCTCAGCAAAATATTCCATGAGGAAGAGATGAAAAACAAAGAAGCAAATCAGCAAAGGGAAGAACTGTCCTAAAGGAATCGTTAAATAAAGGAGGAACCGAGTTGTGTCAAAAATAAATAAATAAATAAATAAATAAATAAAATGAGCCAAATGACCGGGAATACAAATCATATCTCAATAATAACCCTGAATGGCCTAAACTCATCAATCAAAAGACATAGACTGGCAGATTGGATTAAAAAGAAAGATCCAACAATATGTTGCCTGCAAGAGTCTCACCTCATAGAAAAAGATACCCATAGACTAAAGGTGAAAGGATGGGGAAAAACATACCACGCACATGGATTCAGCAAAAAAGCTGGGGTACCCATCCTCATTTCAGATAATGTGGGCTTCAAGCCAAAGTTACTCAGAAGGGATAAAGAAGGACATTTCATACTGCTTAAGGGAAGCATAAATCAGCAAGACATAACAATCATAAACATCTATGCCCCAAACAGTGGCTCATCCATGTATGTCAAACAAATCCTTCTCAATTTCAGAAACCAAATAGACCATAACACAATAATACTAGGTGATTTTAACACGCCTCTCTCACCACTGGACAGATCTTCCAGACAAAAATTGAACAAAGAAACCATAGATCTCAATAACACAATCAATAATTTAGACTTAACCGATTTATATAGAATATATCATCCAACAAAGAGTGAATACACTTTCTTCTCAGCAGCACATGGATCCTTCTCTAAAATAGACCATATTTTATGCCACAAAGCTACTGTTAGCAAATACAAGAAGATAGAGATACTACCTTGTACTCTATCAGATCATAATGGATTGAAATTAGAAATAAATGACAGAATAAAAAACAGAAACTTCTCCAATACCTGGGGATTAAATAATATGTTATTATATGATGAATGGGTAACAGAAGACATCAAGAGGGAAATAAAAAATTCTTAGAAGTAAACGAGAACAAAGACACATCATATCAAAATCTCTGGGACACTATGAAAGCAGTACTTAGAGGAAGATTTATTTCATGGGGCGCATTCAACAAAAGAAGTAGAAATCAACAAATAAACGACTTAACACTACAGCTCAAAGCCCTAGAAAAAGAAGAACAGACCAACACCAAAAGTAGTAGAAGAGGGCTGGGGAGATAGCTCAGCCAGTAGAGTGCTTGCCTTGCAAGCACAAGGCCCTGGGTTCAATCCCCAGTACTGAAAAAAAAACAAAAAACAAACAAAAAAAAAAAAACAAAAGTAGTAGAAGACAGGAAATAGTTAAATCAGAGCTGAAATCAACGAAATTGAAACAAAAGAAACAATCGGAAAAATTAACAAAATAAATAGTTGGTTCTTTGAAAAAATAAACAAAATTGATAAACCCTTAGCCACACTAACAAAGAGAAAGAGGGAGAAAACTCAAATTACTAAAATTCGGAATGAACAAGGAAATATCACAACAGACACGAGTGAAATACAAAACATAATTAGAAGCTATTTTGAAAATCTATACTCCAACAAAACAGAAAACCTCAAAGACATCAACAAGTTTCTAGAGACATATGAATTACCTAAACTGAACGAGGAGGACATACACAACTTAAATAAATCAATTTCAAGCAATGAAATAGAAGAGGTCATCAAAAGTCTACCAACAAAGAAAAGTCTGGGACCAGATGGGTTCTCAGGCGAGTTCTACAAAACCTTTAAAGAAGAGCTCATTCCAATACTTCTCAAAGTATTCCATAAAATAGAAGAGGAGGGAACCCTCACAAACTCATTCTATGAAGCCAATATCACCCTGATACCTAAACCAGACAGAGACACATCGAGGAAAGAAAATTTCAGACCAGTATCCTTAATGAACATCGATGCAAAAATTCTCAACAAAATTTTAGCAAATCGCATACAAAAATATATTAAAAAGATAGTGCACCATGATCAAGTGGGTTTTATCCCAGGGATGCAAGGTTGGTTCAACATCCAGAAATCAATAAATGTCATTCACCATATCAACAGACTAAAAGTTAAAAATCACATGATTATTTCAAAAGATGCAGAAAAAGCATTCGATAAAATACAGCATCCCTTCATGCTCAAAACACTAGAAAAAGTTGGGGTAGTGGGAACATTCCTTAACATTGTAAAGGTCATGTCCGCTAAGCCCATGGCCAATATCATTCTAAATGGTGAAAAACTGAAAGCATTCCCCCTAAAAACTGGAACAAGGCAGGGATGCCCTCTTTCACCACTTCTATTCAACATCATTCTTGAGACTCTAGCTAGAGCAATTAGACAAACCAAAGAAATTAAAGGGATATGAATTGGAAAAGAACTCAAACTATCCCTGTTCACTGATGACATGATTATATATTTAGAGGAACCTGGAAATTCCACCAGAAAACTCTTAGAACTCATAAGTGAATTCAGTAAAGTAGCAGGTTACAAGATCAATGCCCATAAATCCAACGCATTTTTATACATAAGTGATGAATCTTCAGAAAGAGAAATTAGGAAAACTACCCCATTCACAATAGCCTCGGAAAAAATAAAATACTTGGGAATCAATCTCACAAAAGAGGTGAAAGACCTCTACAATGAGAACTACAGAACACTAAAGAAAGAAATTAAAGAAAACCTTAGAAGATGGAAAGATCTCCCATGTTCTTGGATAGGCAGAATTAATATTGTCAAAATGGCCATACTCCCTAAAGTGTTATACAGATTCAATGCAATTCCAATTAAAATCCCAATGATGGACCTTACAGAAATAGAGCAAGCAATTATGAAATTCATCTGGAAGAATAAGAAACCCTGAATAGCTAAAGCAATCCTCAGTAGAAAGAGCGAAGCAGGGGGTATCGCAATACCAGATCTTCAACTCTATTACAAAGCAATAGTAACAAAAATGGCATGGTATTGGTACCAAGATAGACAGGTAGATCAATGGTACAGAATAGAGGACATGGACACAAACCCAAATAAATACAATTTTCTCATACTAGACAAAGGTGCCAAAAATATGCAATGGAGAAAAGATAGCCTCTTCAACAAATGGTGCTGGGAAAACTGGAAAACCATATGCAACAGAATGAAATTAAACCCCTATCTCTCACCCTGCACGAAACTAAACTCAAAATGGATTAAGGACCTCGGAATCAGACCAGAGACCCTGCATCTTATAGAAGAAAAAGTAGGTCCAAACCTTCAACTTGTTGGCTTAGGATCAGACTTCCTTAACAGGACTCCCATAGCACAAGAAATAAAAGCAAGAATCAACAACTGGGATAGATTCAAACTAAAAAACTTTCTCTCAGCAAAGGAAACTATCAGTAATGTGAAGAGAGAGCCTACAGAGTGGGAGAATATCTTTGCCACTCATACTTCAGATACAGCGCTAATTTCCAGAATCTATAAAGATCTCAAAAAACTCTACACCAAGAATACAAATAATCCAATTAACAAATGGGCTAAGGAAATGAACAGACACTTCACAGAAGAAGATGTACAAGCAATCAACAGTTATATGAAAAGATGTTCAACATCTCTAGTAATAAGAGAAATGCAACTCAAAACTACCCTAAGATTCCATCTCACCCCAATTAGAATGGCGATTATCAAGGAAAACAAGCAACAATAGGTGTTGGCGAGGATGTGGGGAAAAAGGTACACTCATACATTGCTGGTGTGGTTGCAAATTAGTGCAGCCACTCTGGAAAGCAGTGCAGAGATTCCTCAGAAAGCTTGGAATGGAACCACCATTTGACTCAGCTATACCCAAAGGACTTAAAATCAGCATACTACAGAGATACAGCCACATCAATGTTCATAGCTGCTCAATTCACCATAGCCAGATTGTGGAACCAACCTAGATGCCCTTCAGTTGATGAATGGATGAAGAAACTGTGGCGTGTATATACAATGGAATATTACTCCGCCATGAAGAATGATAAAATGATGGCATTTGCAGGGAAATGGATGAAATTGGAGAATATCATGCTACGTGAGATAAGCCAATCTCAAAAAACTAAAGGACGAATGATCTCGCTGATAAGCGGATGAGGACATATAATGGGGGGTAGGAGGGGTTAGTGTTAGGGTTAGGGTTAGGTTTAGGGTTAGGGATAAGGAGGGTGGTAAGAATGAACGAAGGAAGGACTGTATAGAGGGAAAAGAGGGGTGGGAGGGGTGGGGGGAAGGGAAAAAATAACAGAATGAATTAAACAACATTGCCCTATGTAAATTTATGATTTTTAATAAAAAATAATTAAGATTTTTTTTCTTAAACAATTCTCATCGTTCCTCATTAATGTGAACGTCCTCAAGGATAGAGTCCAATACTTTTTCTTTCTAACTCATGGGACTGTCTGATCAGTGGTCTGTATTGAGCAGATTGATTTTTTCAAGTAAAATAAAGGCAGTTGATGCTCTTAGATCAGTGTTTTAAATCTAGTGATAAAACTTTTAGGAAGTATCTCAAGAGCCCCTGCAGATGCTGCAATACTCATTTTTTTTCCAAAATAATTTGCTGACTGCCAAGCTTTTTGTATCTTGCTTCCTGCTCTTTCTCTTTCATAAGAGGAAGTTTTAGAGACCAAGTAAATTTATGACCAATAGTGCAGGCTTAGAACTAGAGGTGATCAAATCAGTGAATCAGCGGAAGATGAAATTTCCAAAAATCAGACTAATTTATTATTCTGAAGCTTCTGGGAAGGGTAGATGAGAATCACTTTATATGCATATATGGGGTTGGCTAAACTTCATTTGGTAATAAAATCTAGTCTGATCCAAATGAGTAAAATGATCCACATGTTTTGGAATGCTTTGTGAAAACTTCAGCAGGAAGTTTGAATTGATGGCCAGAGCCAGACACATGATTGAGGAATCTCAACTTAAAAAACAAAAATTAATTAATTTTTTATTTGTTTTAATTAGTTATACACGACAGCAAAATGCATTTTGACACATTGGACACAAGTGGAGCACAGCGGCTCATTCCTCTGGCTGTACATGGTGCAGGGTCACACTGGTAGCGTAGTCACACATGTATATAGGGTAATAATGTCCTTCTCTTTCCACCTTCCTTCCCATCCCCACGCCCCTCCTCTCCCCTGCCTCCTTCCGCCCAATCCAAAGTACCTTCGTTCTTCCCTACTCGCCCCACCCCCCATTATGGATCGACATCCGTTATCAGAGAAAACATTTGGCCTTTGGGTTTCTGGGTTTGGCTTATTTCACTTAGCATGATATTCTCCAGCTCCATTCCTTTACCTGTAAATGCCATAATTTCATTCTTCTTTAAGACTGTCACTCTCAACTTTTAAGCAAGAATTGTTTGTTGTTGTTTGAAAGAAAGTTGGCTTGATATTAAAAGAGATCTAGGGCTGGGGATATAGCTCAGTTGGTAGAGTGCTTGCCTCAAAAACCCAAGGCCCTGGGTTCAATCTCCAGCACTGCAAAAAAATAAAATGAAATAAAGAAGTCTAAAATGAGGTCAGGAAAATTCTACACTCCTCCCATCCAAAGTAGCAAAGACATTTTAAAGATCCAGAAGTAGCTGAGGTCTTTGCTTAATTTAGAAGCCATGCTTGCTATTGAAAGTTAGTTTTAGCAGAATGTTTGACAAATTATCATCTTGTATTGAGGAATTTTTAACACGCCTCCTCTGAGAACTCCAACTTGAGGTGGCAAGAATCTTTTAAGATCTGTCTTCCTTTAACTCAAGTAAGTGATGGTAACTGGGACGTTCACCTTCTGTTCTGATCACTTTCAGGCATATCCTGTGAATGGACAAGGATCCCAAGGCAAGACAAGTTCTGGGGGTGGCCACAGGCTTGTAAGCTTTGAGAGTAGAATCTTAGTGGTTTTTTTTGGGGGGGGGGGCGGGGTACTGGGAATTAAATCCAGAGGCAATTTACTGCTAAGTTATATCTCCATCCCTTTTAATTTGTTTTATTTTTAATTTTGAAACAGAGTCGCACTTAGTTGCTGAGGCTGGCCTCAAACTTGCAATCCTCCCGCTTCAGCCTCCTGAGTTGCTGGGATTATACGAGTGTGCCACCACACATAGTCATGATTTTTAAAAACCTGAAAGTCTACTTATAATTTTAGATGAAAAATAATGCTATCAAGGAGGTAAAACATGAACATTTGAGGCTCACTATCTTCTTTGTTTTCTCTATTCCCAGCTTCTGTTACGGAATATCTTTTCTTGTGATTATCATATTCTTCCTTTTTTCATTGCTGGGGATCAAACCCAGAGCCCGGTCATGCTACACAAGTGCTCTACCATTGAGCTATGCTCCCAGTTCCCGTATTCATTCTTGTTTTTAAAATTTATTTTTTTTTAAAAAATTTTCATACATGTATATCGGGTAATAATGTCTGTCTCATCCTACTGTCCTTCCCACCCCCACCGCCCCACCCCTCCCCTTACCCATATTCATTCTTTATATAAGATGAGCTAGTCAATTAAGTTGAAGTCCTCTTTTGGTGTGGGAGGACAACGTGTCTTCATAAGGTATTTTGCACATTCTGCTTTGCTTTAACCACATGGGACCAACTGATGTCTAAGTTCTTGAAGGTAAAGCGCCTCTTTGTTGCTTGCAACTCCTTTTTAAAATTCTTATTTTCCAAAAGTACAGAAAATGCTTCAAAAATTTATTCTTACATACTGAGTAGTTAACAAAAATTAACTTATGATCTTCCAAAGCTCTGAATAAATTAGAACAAGAGCAAACACTGTGATTTTCTAGTCCTTTTTATATAGCATCTTATGGGGAAATTCTCTACTTTGTGTTTTAAGATAATAATGATAATAGCTAACACTAACTTCATCCCAAATTCTGCATACTAGGTGCCTTAAGTGCATTAAATAATTTAATACTTGTCACAACCTCATGGATTAAGTGTTATTATTGCCTATATGTTACAGGTGGTGAAATAGGCCCAGAGAGGTTGAAGAGCTTGCAAGGAAATGACAAAATCAGGATGTGAACCCAGGCGGCCTGGCTCCAGGGTCTGTCCAGTTAGCAACAGAGCCCGAGAGTCTAATACACTCAAGGACTTTCTATACTTTTAAAAAAAGGACAAAATACTTTTCATACTGTATGGATAATTTTTTTCATATGTATAAAAAGCACCCAATCTCACTTACACTCTAATTTTAATTAAGGATGAATCTAGGGATGGCCAACTTATCTAAAGCAGAGGAAATGCTTTACTCCACATTTCCACCAGGCAGTCTGTTATTTGTAGCTACCAAGGAGGAGGGCTGGCTTTTGTCTGGGAAAAGCTGCCGGCTCCATGGAGTTGTTCTGATTTTTCAGTAATACATCTACTGAGGACTTTCTCTCCTGGCTGTCTTCCTCTGTCATCCTTGGTGACATCAATGTCTAACTGTGTGACCCATTCAACATCTTGGCCATTCAGTTCTTTGATTGCCTACTGCAGAATCAATGACTCTTATTTTTTTTTATTTATTTATTTTTTTACTTTTCAACTTGGCCATCTGTTCCCATGGTTACAGCCTGGACCAGGAGCTGCGCTGTCTCTGGTCTCAAGCATCCCACTCTGGCCAATACCTACTGTCCTTTCAATTCACTTACTGGAATAGCCCCTTGGCAACAGTGTTGTGACCTCATCAAGACCTCTCATTCATCCATTCTCTCCTTTTCTTTTTTCAAACTCTCTTACTCCTTCATTTTTCTCCTCTCTTCATTTTCTTTACTATCCAGCTTAAATTCCATGATCCATCATTAGGACTCCCTTGCAAATACAATCCATTGTCTTGTTCCTCTCTCTATCTTACTTGCCTGGCATAACCCTGACCTTGGTTGAAGGGAACTGTGTTCCATTTTCTCAAACAATTGAAACACAGAGGGGAAAAATCAGACAATTGAGCTGACTGGTTTCATTTTAAAATTATAGCCATAAACCTCAAGGATTCACCCAATGCTGTCAGCAATTTCCACTGAATTTCACTGGACAGTGTTTTCCAAACTTCAGTCATTCCTTTATTACCTATATGATTTTTATTATTATCTGAAGACTACTTATGCAGTGGCTAACTGCATAATTTACCAGAAATTGATTCATATTGAACATGTACCTGTGTCCTACACTTTGCCTTATACCAGGGGTCAGCAAATATGACTTGCAGGCCAAGTCCAAACTGATATCTGTTTGCGCACAAGTGTGTGTGTGTGTATTTGTGTGTGTGTGTGTGTGTGTGTGTGTGTGTGTGTGTGTGGTCCATGAGCTAAGAATAATGACTTTCACATTTTCAACGGATTGGGGGAAAAGGAATCAAAAGAAGAACAATACTTTGTGACATGTGAAAGTTAAGTGAAATTCAGATTTCAAAGTTCATGATAAAGTTTTACTGAAACACAGTCACACTTGTTTATATTTTGTCTATGGTTGATTGTTACACTGTAAGAACAGAGGTGAGGGGCTGCACAAGAGATAGCGCTATGCTCTTACATGTGACCTTGCTGATCAGCTCCATGGTGTTTGGAGAACCATGAGTATTCTACTTTTTAAGTTACTGGTTATCCATCATGTCAAAATGAGAAAAAAAGTTAAAAATGGATTTTGGCTCTCATGCTTTTAAGAGCTCATTAAATCATGTTTGATTACTGTCACCAAAGAAAAGTATTTAGAGATAATAAATTTGCCTTCAGTGGGAACAGTTGCTCAGAGAGTTGAGCATATTGGGAACAGTTTCACTAGTCAATAAGAAAACAAAGTGAATGATTTAGAATGTTTTTCTTTGGCTCTTGACGAGTTGACAGATGTTAATATATTGCCTTATTGTTGTTTTGGAGAAGTCAGCATCAAGATTAAAATGATTGAAAAGTCTATGTGGAACAATGACAGGTGATAATGTTTTCAGAGAAATTGAGTTGGTACTGAAGTGAAATCTGATGAGTGGAATCTAATGAGTGGCAACTGATGGTGACAAAAATATCTTGGACACAGAAGAGTTTAACTGGATAAATTTAAAGAGCATGTGAAAATGAAAAGCCTCTGGTTAATCATTGTGTTACTTATCAGCAAATTCATCCCAACAAGTATATGTATTTATTGTATTATTAAGCCAGTAGTGTCAATGTTGAACTTAATTTGTTCTTGTGGTCCTAACCTTTGCCACTTCTATGAACTTTTTCTAGAAAAAGAAGATGAGAATCCTGCCTTACCTTGTTGCACAGCATTTGATAGATCAGCAGTGGTAAAATTTTACTGGAATTTTTTTTTTTTTAACTCAGGGTTGAGTTCAAAACAGCCCTCAACCACTATTATCAAATGAATGGCTGAATGGCTTTGGAAATTAGCCTTTAAAATTATAAGATAAAACAGCACTAAATGCAAAACTTATACTGTCAAAGTCATTTTGATAACTGCTAGTATTGTTTGAAGTGCAAATAATGTAGAGTTTCTTTAAACATTTCCTGTGCTATCACAGTTAAAAACAAGATTTTAAAATTTCATTATCCCACAACTATTTAGCCCTCAATACTAAGGAAATTCCCATATTTCAAAATAATACACTTAACTGTGCCATTGAGGAACTTCCATCTAAACTTCAATTGGAAGTAATTAATTAATCTGCAATGTAATAGTATGTTGAAAAGCAAATATTAAGATAAAAATCTAATATAAATTGATGAGTGCTTCAAAGTAATTGGTATGCTCTATTATAAACACATACTGGTGAATTGAAATCAATATTTGTCAGTACCCATGTGTATGACACTTTCAAAGATGAACTAGGTAATTTTCATTATAGGTAAACATTAAGAGTTGGACATACATAATAAATGTGGATCCTAGGAAAGATTTACTTAAGCCCCAGTTAAGCAAACGTATTCACTCCACAAAGGAATTCTATTCTCAATAGAACTGTATTTTAAAAATGTGCACTCAATTATTTTTATTGTATTTTGAATTTCCTCAATAAAAATACGAAAATCTGTTTTTTCTCTTGGCATATATGTACTCATGGCTTCCAAAGTCTAGAATATTTACTCTCTGACTCTTTACAGAAAAAGTATGCCAACTCATGTTCAAGAATGGTGGTTCTAAAACTTGAGTGTGCATCAGACTTACCTGTAGGCCTTGTTCAAACATGGATTGCTGGTCCCACTCCCAGAGTTTCTGGTTCACTGGGTATGGGGATAGATCCCAGCATGTGCACCTAACTGGTTCCCTGGTGATGCCAATATTGCTCCTCCAGGGACCACACTTTGAGAACCAGTAATACAGAACACATATGAGGCTATTTAATAGTCAGACGCCCCATATTTGTTCCTTCCTTCACAATATCCCCTCGGCTGTACTCTGCTATCGTAGGAGGACCTACCTGGTTTCCGTAATCAGCTAGGTTCAGTTTATTTTAAAGATCATTCTCGAAATTTGACTAGGGTTCCAAGTAGAACAACTAAAAACAAGCACTGAAACCTTTGCAATGTCAAGGCAAAATGGTTTTTTCCCCCTCTCTTCGGAGACAGGGTTTCAGGAATCCTGATTTTTCTTGAGCTTAGTCTTCTAGTTGTTGGAGCCAATGGGAGGCTCTGGCAGGAGAATAGGGCAGAAGGAGAGGGTGGTCTGGGTACTTAGACCACCAGCTTCTGTCCGCCCACTTCTTATTCTTGGGCAGCTCTTTCCATGTGGTCACCCTCCTCAAATGCCAGTAACCATTCCGTCCCCTTGGTTGGAGGTCTCCACTCTGCACTGTGTCTGCTGGCGTCCCCAAACCTTGACCCAAGTCTGTACGTGCTCTCTTCCTTAAACTCCTCTGTAAGTCCCCAGCTGGGCACACTCGGTTTTGTGTCAGAGTTCTGACACCACAGGGATATACTTCCGATACTCTCAAGTTTCTTTTTAAAAAATTATGTTTGTTGTATAGCAACCAAAAACATTTCTGTAATCATCAATACTTCGTTTTTCTTCAAAGAATTTCATAACCTCTTAGATGCTTCCGATGGTACTAAATACAATGCATTCTGATTCCTTCATCTTTTTGCTGATGGCATTACTCTAATTTTAAAAATCGTACCAAATAAATTCAGAGTAAATACATTTAAAACTCATTATTTTTTTAACCTAACATTTGACTTGCTTTTTAGAATCCATAATAAATGCTGCAAAATTTTATTTCATTTTTCATCCTCAGAGTTTATAATATAGACAGAATAAAACAAATGCATGAGGCAGGAAAAAATAACAGATTCACAGAGTTTTTTTCCTGTCATTTTGTTATATGTGATAAATTACCTAAACTTTGTACCTATAGAGAGTTTTGGAAAAATCTATTTTTATTTCAGGTGGATATTTTTTAATATGAAAACATAATTTAAAAATTATAATTACATGGCCCATGCCTAAATTGGTAGGAAGGACACTTAAGTTCATCACATTCAGTTATTGCATTGTTAAATATTAGTTATTTCAGAGCAATTACCATAATGAAAATACTTGTAGATTGAAACTGGGAACTTAAAGATATCATTCTGTACAATAAATGAACAGCAGATCATATAAACTGTAAGGTGAATGTCAAATTTAACCAGTGACTAATTCCAGTATAATATAGTAAATTGTTATTTACAGTGGTTATGTTCTGTGAAGTTGCTGTGAACAATGAATTAGTGAATACTGAACCATTGCTTCTAAGGGAAATACAGAGTTAGGTTTCTATGTGCCTCTGTTTATGACATTTTTCATCAACTGGTCAATATATAACTTTATGCAATTCTGTCTAAAGACATCTTATTAAATATGTACTGTTGAGTCATTAGCATTGGACTCATTGCCAACAGCACTATAAGCTTGAGTGATGCTCTCTAGCACATGTACTTTCTCCCTAAGGCACATCCCAGCCTGACTGTAGCACTAGACAGCACCTTAGCTCTGTGCCTGGGACCATTTCAATCAGCAAAATCACCAACAAGGGTTGGTAGAGCACTTGCCTGGCATCCTTGAGGCCCTGGGTTTGATCCCCAGCACTGTCAGTCAAACAAAAAACAAAATCACTAATGTCAAGGTTGGAAATGGAAGAAAAAAACAACCACCAAAAATCACAAAAATCAAAAACCCCACTAATACAAAAAGCCAAAAAAGATCTCAAAAAACAAACAAACAAAAAAATAAAAAACAAAAAAGAAGCACAAACTGGACCACTAATGGACACTTGTCGTATGAATGTAGGAACAAGAATGTGGACCTTTGCTTGTTTGGACTTCAGTTGAGGACGTGCATATTGACTTACATGGTTCACCTTTACCAGTTTGCCAGAAAGTACTCTCTCCCCTTAGAATAGAAAAATATTAACATAGATTTTTCCATTTATCCCTCCAAATTTCACCAAAATATTAATAAATTTTAAACTTGCAATCCTACAGCTGAAATATCACTTCAGTAAGGCCATGAATGATGGCATTATATATAATATATCTTTCTGACTAGTTGAGGAAATATTGATTAAAATTGAATTGATATATTAAGACTGGATTTATAGGAATAAAATAAAATCATAGGTCTAGAAAATGTATATTCATCATGGATATTTTTCAAACCTCACATTAACCAGCTTAAATATCTTAAAATGTACTTTACATTTTCGATAAGAAGGATTTTGCTTTTTAAAAGAGCAGTTATAATTCACCTTAACAATTTAAAAGAATGGTTATAATTTACCTTAAAAATTGGAAGGTCTTTGAGTTGGTTGTTTTCCATAAGGTGAGTTCTTAGAGGTTCTCTCAACTTAGCCTATAGTAAAGTTATAAAAGGATCACATTTACTTTATGTGTAAAATATGCATGGTTATATGCATGGAAAAAGAAAGTGGGTCTTAAAGAAAAATTGAATGAAAATTTATGATGGTCCTTGGAAGGTGACACTGATAAATTATTTACAACAGCTATCTCAATAGAACCAAGAAGGGACAGGGGATCTGTTTTCGGATGAGTTGATAAAACTGAAATCAGTGCTAAAGAATGATTCGCTTTAGCAAATCATTGCTAAAACCATCAAGTAGGGATCAGCAAACAATGGAGACAAGTCTAGGAAAGGAGTGACCAGGGCCCTAAAGACCTTTAAATGCTGTCATTTATAATAGCAGTAGAGTTCAGCGGTCTATATTTCACCAGGTAACTTGGGTTAGATGACTAAAGCATTTGTTTGCAGTCTTTATTCAGTTCTGTCTTAGTCCATTTGGGCTGCTATACCAAAGTGCCTTAAACTGGGTCATTTATAAGCAACAAGTTTTATTACTCACAGTCCAGGAAGCTAACGTGCCTCCCGAAGGTGCCAACAGATTGGTGGGGGCCTGTTCTTTACAGATGGATGGTGTCTTCCTGCATAAAGACACTAATCTCATCCATTAGAGTGGAAACTTCATGACTTAATTGACTCCCACAGGCAGCGCTACTTAATGTTATCATGAGTATGAGGTTCCAACATAAATTTTCAAGGGACACCCACATGCAAATCATTTAGGAAAATACTTATTTTTTCCTGGTACTGGGAATTGAGCCCTGGGGGCAGCCATACCACTGAGCAACATCCCCCTGCACTTTTTTTTTTTTTTTTTTTGTGGTATTGAGGATTGAACCCAGGACCTACATGCGTGCTAGGCAAGTGCTTTACCACTGAGCCACATCTCCAGCCCCTGATTAGGAAAATATTTAAATTGAACATACCCTTTTAAACAATCTTTAGACAACTAAATGTCATAGGAGTGGACCCAGTGACAAGCTTGTAAATGTAAATCGAGAACCCCCAAGTTGTTATCTTAGTACAGCTTTTCCTATGAGAAACATGTTCGTTTGTAAAACAAACAAGCAATTAAACAAAAGACGGAAAACAGAGTAATAAACTTATGACTCCACAAGCAAACTCCAAAACAGAAGACTCCATGTAGGAACAGACAGAATTTTTCATCTCCCCAGAGCATGGGGGGGGGGCATTTTTACCTTCTTTCAAATATCCTATTTATTTAACATGTATCTCTGCATGCCAGGCTTATCAGTGCATTTCAAGGGAGAGGATAACATTGTAGAAGAATGAGCTGGGTTTTCTGCTTCAGCCTAATGCTTAGGACTGCCTGTTCCACACTGTGAAATATCTGCTAGTGTTCTCCTCTCAGCACCTCTAACTAAAGTTGTCCCAGACTGAACTCTCTTCTGCTTGTCTCCTGCTGTCTCACCTTGCTCTGCCTATCTGGTGGATCCCAGACTTCATTTGGTTCCTGCCTCAAATATCTCTCCTCACACTCCCATGTTGTCTAGCTTCGCCTCTCAGGTGGCCCGTGACAGTGTCCTCCTCCAGCCCCTCTCCAACCCTGTCAAGGCCTATCTGCTGTCCACCTGTTCTTTCTTCGGGTGTAGCATTCACAACACTGCCCTTCAAAGCTTATCAGCCTAAGGGGACTATACTATTTGATACAAATTCAGACAGGTATCCAATTAGGAACATCTCTCTACAGTAAAGATGACGTTAGGGGATGTGAACAGGGTCACATGGCTGGTGGCTTCCTGTCTGTGTTGTCGTTGTAAAGAAAATCAGAAGTCTGTTCTGGAGTCTTGGGCATACGGTGTGTTGCCCACAGGAGGAGCTTTGTGGGAAGCCTGGACTGGAGCTTGTTTGGTTGTATCACTTCCTCCTGGGTATAAACTGCCTCTATACACAGGCCTCCATCCCAGCTCAAGATGCTGTGCCAACGAAGTTCCCTACATACCCCTCTAGGGTCCAGTCCTCCGAGTCCTGCTTCTCAACTCCCTAGACATCATCAGACCCCATTATCAGATGCTGCCCTGAAAAGCCATGTGACTCATGTCTTGATATCCCAGGAGGTTCAAAGGCACTGGGTCAAGGCTAGGCCAAGCACTCAGAAAGAGATATTGTCCTCACACAGAGAAAAGTTGTTTAACAGGGATGTTTAAGATTCTGCTAATTCCTCTCTCCTATTCTCATGAAGAAGAGATAGGAAGTTAAACAAAGTGACTAGACTCAGACTTTGTGAAATGGAATTATGAAGTAACTGGATGTAGAGTTTACAGAAAGCGACTTCTTCTGGTTGGTTCTTTCTTCTAGGTACCTTGAGTTTTCATTGACTTCGAGTTTCCTCTGGTATTGTCCGTTTGCTAAAAATTAAACAACTTTGTAGTGATTCCACAGCAAGGGAAAACTGCCACGGGAAAACATGTTTTCTAAAAACTAGACTAATAATAGGAGATTCCAGAAAGCTTTGGTTTCCATTAGGGACTTTTTTTTTTTTTTCCAATGTTGCTTCAGGTGGAAGTGATTCTGGAAGGTATACAACATTACCGTAATGTCAAAAGCCATTGTCAGCACCACACAGCACCCCATAAACGCGTACAACTTTTATGTGTCAATTAAAAATACTGCCTTTTAAAAAGCCATTGTCAAGGTCAAGAAACCCTAAGAGACATGTAGGATGACTGGATGGAATCTAAGAAAAGCTGCCTGAGTTCTGATACTGTTTCCAACAGTGTGGGATCCAGCAGGGACTTCAAAGTGCTAAGAAGGTGGTCTCCGTTTTCAGGTTCTGCTACGGAGGTGTGGGGCCTGGGGCAGGTTACTCCTGTTCTCTAGGTTTAGTTTTCTCATCTGGTGTCTTACTGTCACCCTAGTATTTATCAACTCTTGAACAATTTATTTTATTCTTCCGTGGGGGTTTCCTGATCTTAAAAGTGCATTCTTCTAATACTTGTTTTGTAATCTTCTAAAAAAATTTTTTAGATGTTGGTAGATCTTTATTTTATTCATTTAATTATATATGGTGCTGAGGATCAAACCCAGAGTCTCACTCGTGCTAGGTGAGCGCTCTACCACTGAGCCACAACCCCAATCCCCACTCTCTGCAATCTTGTTTCATTTAAGGAGCCATTAGAACACCTCATGTAAGGGCACCTGGATTTCAGGAGAAGCCATGCTGTCACTAACCCTAGGATTACCATCAACTCCATTTCCCTGCAGGGTTGTTGCCAAAGTTAAATGAAAGAAGGCTCACCGGGCAGGCCACGTGATTTGCAACGCCCGGTACAAAATGAAACTCCTGTTTAAAGTTTCAAGGAATTTGAACCCGGAATTTCAAGACTGGGACCACAGAGCATTAAACTTGGGCCTGTGCAGCCACATAGGTTGCATGCCTGTGAAGCGGCCTTGGAGCTTACAGGCACATTTGCATACACTGGGTGCTAAATAAATGCTCCGTGTTAGCAAGTGCCTGCATCTCACGTGCACCCTTAAAGTGACCACTCGTTCTCCCTTGTCCCTGAAATAAGGACAATGCCTGGAACTGCGCTCACAGTGAAATCCCATCGTGGGCGCGGACTTCCGTTCCCGGGACCCCGGTCGCTTTGACAGGGTCGGTTGCTCAATCGCTGCCGCCTGTGGCGTAGGACAGCCTCAGGAGGCTGGGGTCTCCGAGGCCTCTGGCCACCCTGCTCCTGCGCAGCCGGGCGCCAGCGCCACCCCGCGGTGTTTACCGTTGCCCGAGGAGACGCGTCCGCGCCACCCGCCTGCTCCGCGCTCCGCCGCGCTCGCGGTGTCCGGGGACCTGCCATGAGCCGCCGCGGCTTCTCGGGCTCCAGGAGCCTGGACGCGACCCGCCCCGCCGCGTCGCCCGCGTCCGAGGTACAGTCCCAGCTGCAGCCGCGCGCCGAGGGGCCCCGACCCAGCGACCGGCGGCACGCACGCCGCACATCCGCGCCCCTTTTCTCCCGAGCGTGGGTAGCCTCGGAGCAGCTCGGTCCCCGCGTGGGCAGTGGACCGGGGTGGCCGGATCGTCACAGAAATGACGCGCAGGTCAGGAGCTGGCGAGCGCGTGTGTTTTGGGTTGTGCCACGCAGCCTCTCAGGTCCCCCGACAGGGGTAAATTCTACAGGGTGGCGGCTCCTGCGCTTCCTCCTCCCCGACTCCAAGGAGCCGAGAATTCCGTCTTTAACTTTGGCTGCTTAGCTATTGAGACGTGCTCAGAGCATCCCCCCAGTTGGATGTGGTAGGATTAATGCCGGCTGAGTAAAGTTGCTGACCTTTCCGTTGCTCACCACTCCAGAATATTGAAATTCAGGTGTCCTTGGATTCATTTACTCACTTAGGCATTGGGGACTTGAAGTGTCAGATTCATTCTGTCTGGCTCAGCCTGAGTTAAGTATGCACCTTGGAGCTGGCACTGGATGCCCCCAAGGTATCCTGTGTCTGGAGCAGTTAGTTGCCAGAGAAGGG
The DNA here is from genome assembly GCF_902686455.1 of Sciurus vulgaris. Classification (NCBI taxonomy): domain Eukaryota; kingdom Metazoa; phylum Chordata; class Mammalia; order Rodentia; family Sciuridae; genus Sciurus; species Sciurus vulgaris. The sequence goes on along the minus strand of NC_136467.1, from coordinate 15,311,780 downwards.
AGAATCGGTGCTCGGGGCTCGGTGGAAATGCTAACCATACTGACTATATGCATCTCTGGAGGATTTGTTAGATACAGGTGTGGAGTGGATTCTTCACCATGCTACCAGAATTCTCATGTTCAGCACCTTTGATTGCTGTCTTACACCCCCACATTTAGATTTCCCCAATGCTTGACATATTGGTGGAAAAGCAGTCGCGTGTTGTAAAAATAAAACTAATTTTTTTCCATTTGCATTTGCATATTTGACACCTTGCCTTTTATCCCAACATAGTTTCCTCCATTAATTAAGACAGACAGCCCATACATAAGCACGTGGTGTCTTTATGTTATTTATGGTATGCCCATTCAGAGTAAATTAGACATCATCATGATGTCTGTAAATGATGGTGATGTAGTTTACTTCGAGCTCCACCAAGTTTCTTTAAACTTGGAATAATTCCTCAGTTTTGTTTTAAAAATCTGTTCTTCATGATTAGATTTTTGGTAGGATGCTATTTCAGAGATATTGCATTTCAGTGCATCACATCAGCAGGTGAGTGATATTGGCTTGTTCCATTGTTGGTGGTGTCCCCAACTGGTAGTATCTACCAGATTCTTCCACTGTAAAGGTACTTTTTTCTCCTTTAACAATAGATAAGTAATCATATTAGTTTAATAATCTTATTGATTCAGGTAGAGAATATTTAGAACAAGTCACTATCTACATAAAGGAAAATTTCCACGAAGTCTGAGATTTTAACGGGCTTGAATAAGCTAAATGGCACTGAGAAAAAGAGTAGAAGCATTTATGGTAATTAAATTTTTAGTTTACAAAATACTTCATCTGAGATAATCTTAAAATTTAGGTAGGTGTGTAGGCAGCCCAGAAACGTCCCATTATATAGAAGAGGAGATGACTTTCTCAGTTAAACGAGCAGATACCGAAGTATCTTTCTTTTGCAAGTTTTCTTTTTCTACCACACTGCATTGAAAACAGGTTAAAATACAAAGCAGTCATCGTATGCACCTTTCTGAAGAAGTAGAGTACTATAGGGACCAAGGAGCCAAAACTAGACATAATCCTGATTATACCTCTTTTCTGTGTCTTCTGGGCCAAAAATATTACTTGGGAGACTGAGGCAGGAGGATCATAAGTTTGATGCCAACCTGGACAACAACCCTGTATCAAAAAATGAGGACTGGGGATGTAGGTCAGTGGTAGAGTACCCCTGGGTTCAATCCCCACTACCAAAAACGAAAGAAAAACAAACAAATAAACAAAAAACACAAAACAAACAAAACCCACAAACAGTGTCTGAACTCTAGTGTCCTCATCTGTAATATGGAACCAAAATACTTATCACATAGTGTCGTTTTGGGATTTCACACTCAAAATATGTAAGGCACTCCACAGAGTGACTGAATAAGCTTAGGAATATTAGCTGCTGCGATTCTTTGTAACTTAAAGAATTTGCCATGGTGTCAAGACCACGGTACTACTTCCACAAACCCCTGCATTGATACCTTGCCAACCACCTCAAACATCAGTTTACTGAGGATCTGTGACAGGCACTGAGGACAAAAAGTGTCTTTGACACAGTCCCTGCTTTTAATGGATCCAGAGTTTATGACTGGGAGAAATAGACACATGAAAAGATTATGGGTTCATGGTTTCACTCACGAGCCAGGTTTCATGCTGAACTTTCCTCAAGGTGGATTTACCTGTAACCAAGTTACCCACAGAGCTTCACCAGGCTAGAAAATGTCATGAGCACTGAAGGCAAATATTGTGAGATCGAAGTGGAACAGCTCAAGGGTGGAGGAAGAGACTCGCTTTGGGGAAGTTTATACATAACTTTCAGCAGTACATAGCTGTGCACTGGAAATAAGTCACTGAATGAAAAATCCGACTGGGTTAAAAAGTAGTATCACCAAGCAGTACGAAGTTGTCACTGTACTTCAGTGAAAGTGCTTGGATCGGGTGTTAGGGGGCCACAAAACATGGTGGTCTACCAGCTGTGCTGCTGAGTGTGTTTCCACATACTCAGAGAACCCAAAGTGAAGTGATGTCTTCGATATAAACTACTGTTGGGAAATCGAGTAGACCTCTTTACTCTTTCTGTAAAGCAGGCCTAAGTGGAATATCTTTCTGATAGGATCCTTCTAAGAAGCAAATGCAAATAGCAACACCGGCTCTCAACAGTTGCAGTTCCTCAGAGCCAAGGACTTAGAGCCGATCATGTAGAGTAATGAGGAGAGTGAAGTTTATTTTCCTTTCCCCCCCCACCATTTCCACTTTAAAAAATGTTGTTTTAGGCACATAAAACTTATCATCTTAGATCATACATGTTTGTGCACAGTTCGGCAGCATTGAGTATGTTCTTTTTGCTGGGACACCTTTGCTACCAGATCTTTGTTCATCTTGCAAAATTGAAACTGTACTCATTAAACAGTAACTTCCCATTCCCCCTCCCCCAACCCCTGACAATTGCCATTCTTCTGATCACTTGGACCATTCTAGGTACCTCACCTAAATGGAACCATACATACTGTATGTGTTCTTTTGTGACTGGCTTATTTCATAAAGCATATGGTCCTCAAAGTTCATCTGTGTTGTAGCATGCATCAGAATTCCCTTTGTTTTTAGGGCTGCATAATATTCCACTGTATGTATAGCTCATGTTTTCCTTATCTGCTCATCTGTCCTTGAACACTTGATTGGTCTACCTTGTGGCTTTTGTTCATAGTGCTCTATGAACACAGGTGAACAAATATTTCATGGAGTCTCTGCTTTCAGTTCTTCTGGGTACATACCCAGAAGAGGAGTTCTGTATCATAGCTATCCTAATGGATATGAGGTGATCTTATTACTATTTCTTTTTCTTTAAGTATATATTTTTTGGGTTGTGGATGAAACTGTATTTTTACTTATTTATTTTTATGTGGTGCTGAGAATCGAACCCAGTGTCTCACACATGCTAGGCAAGCACTCCACCACTGAACTGCAAACCCAGCCCATCATTACTGCTTCTTAAACAACCATTTCCTCCCACCTTCCCTCCTCTCATTTGCTCTGTTTTGTTCTTTTCTTCCCCTCCTTTTTTAAAACCAAAATTAAGTTTAAGAAAATATCTTATTCTGATTACATTGTTGTATGAATTTAAGCCAGAAGGTTTCCCTTTTCTAGGTATAAAGAAAAAAACCTAAGTCTTTTAAAAATACAAGAAATTAGAGAAAAAGAATAGAACAGGGGGAGAAAAAAGAAAACACAAAATGATTAGTTGAAAGCACATATATCGGCATTTACGGTAAAAATACATGTGAACTAAATATTCAGTTGACGAAAAGAGATCACGTTATATTTATTTATTTATTTATTTATTTATTTATTTATTTATTTATTTATTTATTTATTTTTTGCTGTGTTGGGAATGAAACTCAGGGCCTTATGCATACAAAGCACAAGGGCTGCCACTGAGCTACACCCCCAGCCCTAGATCACATTTTAAAATTCAAGTGTATGCTGTTGATGCTAAGACCCATCTTAGCTTTTCGTTGCTGTGACAAGATACTTGAGAAAAAAAACATTGAATGTAGGACAAATTCATTTTGGCTCATGATTTCAGAGGTTTCAGTCCATGGCAGGCTGGCTCCCTTGCTCTGGCTTAGATGAGCAGAATATCATGACAGAAGGGCCTGGCAGAGGAGAGCTGTCAGCTCATTACTGCTAGGTAATGAGAAAAGGATCAGGGGAGAAGACAGAGTCCCGGCAGAGGAGAGCTGTCAGCTCATTACTGCTAGGTAATGAGAAAAGGATCAGGGGAGAAGACAGAGTCCCGAGGACGTGCCCCAAGGACATACTCCCTTCAACTAGGTCCCACCTCCTACAGTTCCATCCCTCCCAATTGTCCACAGCTATGACTCCATCAAGGAACGAATCCACTGATGATGTCAGAGCCCTCGGATCCGAACACTTCCCAAAGCCCCATCTCTGAGTGCTGCTGCACCAGGGACCAAACTTTTAACACACAACTTTGAGGGACATTCCAGATCCAAGCTATAACAATACAGAAGGAAAAGAATATGAAGGGCTGAAAGTAAAATGCCTAAAAATATATACCAGGCAAATAAGAATCAAAATAAAACTGATTACTATATTCATATAATGCAAAATACTCAAAGGAAAAAAAAAGGATTACTAGAGGTAAAGAAATCATCACAAAATGATAAAACTTTCCATTCATCAGGAAGTTGTAACAATTCTAAATGTATATGTACTTAATTACATGGCCTCAAAATATAAAAATAAAAATTGACAGGAGCAAAAAAAAAAAAAAAAAAAAAAACAGTACAAATGGACACATCCATAACTAGAAGATTTTAAATATACCTCTGTTAGTATTTGGTAGATCCAACCAGACCAAAAATTGGCAAGGGATCCAATGAAAGATTTTGCTAAAGTGCAAACTTGGTTGTTGTAAGAATAAAAATACATAAGGCATTTGGGATATGACTGTAAAAATTAACCAATACCTTTTTTCTCTTGGCCCAGGGGAATAAATATCTTCAGACTATTTAATAATCAATTGGATAAAAGCCTAGAAGTGTGCTTTCATGGTAGGGGTTGAATCAGATGTTTTCTCCTGTGTTAAAGATAGAGAATTATTACAAACAAATGATAACTCTCAAATCGTGTGAAAACTGTGGACAAACCTACCCTGAAAGACATTCTACATACTACTGGGTAGTGTTCTTCAAAAGTATCAAGATCATGACTAGGGAAATGCAAAATCTAAGTGCATATGGGAGCTTAGGTTGGCTTCTGATCAAAAAGGACCTCAGGGCGGCTGGGGATATAGCTCAGTTGGTAGAGTGCTTGCCTCGCATGCACAAGTCCCTGGGTTCAATCTCCAGCACCTCAAAAAAAATAAAAAGAAGGACCTCAGGGGGCTGAGGTTGTAGCCCAGTGTTGGAGCTGCTTGCGTAGCATGTGTGAGGCACTGGGTTTGAGTCTCAGCACAACATATAAACAAATAAAAGTCCGTTGACAACTTAAAAAAAAAAAAAAAAAAAAAAAAAAAAGACCTTAGTGGAAAAAGCAATGAAATTGGAATGAGGTCTGTACTTCAGTTAACAGTATTGTAACATTGCTAATTTCCTACTTTTAATAAATATACCTCAGTCCCAAAAGTGGTTAACATTAGGGGGACACTGGGTTGTGCTTTTGCAACTTTTTTGTAATTCTAAATTATTTCAGAATAAAAATGTTTTAAAAAACAATTGAGTGGTTCATTCATTTACACATTTGACTTTGTTGTATTTACTATAACATTTAGTTTCTCTTCCCTATTCTTTGGCTGCCTGGCCTTAGAATGCAGCCAGAGATAAAAAAAAAAAAAAAAAAAAAAAAAAAAAAAATCCTTCAAAAAGAACAGGTAGGGGAGAACTTTTTGAACCTGAAACAGAGAGTGAGGTGTTTTCTGCATGAATTTGAGAAGATTGTGTGTGTTTACTTAGTGTTGGCAAATAGAATGTGCAGTGTATTTCAAACAATAGTGAATACTCCTTGGTTTGTACTTGAATTAAGTTGACTCATTATAAAGATTTACTTTTTTCCATGTTCAAGGACAACTTAAAATTTTTTAAGTGAAAAAGGGAGTAACATTTGCTACACCAGGAATTATTTATGCTATGTTCTTTTACTCAAGGTTTCTTTCTTTGTTTTCCTTCCAATTTTTCCCTTTGAAATTGTTGCTTTGGTGGCTTTGATCTAAGGGCAGAGAAGTTCAAAGGCATTGCTGAATTGGACCAGAGCACCTCATTCTTTCTCTTACAGATAGGAGCACAGCTATTGATTATGGCTTCTATGTCTACATGAGAAGATATTGCTTGAGTAATAAATATTACTCATAAATATCTGAGTTGTCTCGTTAGTGCACTGGGGAGAGTCATCTCATAAAAACAAATATCTGGATTATATTTCTGAGTGTTTGAGATGACTTCCTTTCCATGGATTAAATTTACCCTTAGGTTTTTCCTCTTGAATGAATCTGCCCTATGAGCTATATTCAGAAATGTATTTTTTTTGGCACATTGTCTATATCTGTCAACATAGTCTAATCTCAATGTCGGTGCAAAGGGGAATAATTTTATGACATTTCCCTAAATCTTGTCTACTTTGGGGCAAAAGAAATGAATAGTTGGATTTCAAAAAGGACATCTGGATGTTGAAATCTCGTCGAGGTTTGCAGTAAGCAAAAGTGAGAGAACTCAGGAGGAAATGAGACGCACAAATCCAGGCCCAGGGTCCGAGCTTGCCCTGGCCACTCACTTGCAGACACGCACAGTGTCTCAGGCACTTTGTTAGGCACTGAAGACACAGAAGGGCCTTCCTTCAGCAACTATGAAATGTGGGCAGATTTAAAAGCAGGCACTGTTTTGGATATGGACCCACCCTCAAAAAATATATATTCTAGTAAGGGAAAGATAAAAAATTAAGCAGGCAGATCAGGTCATTTCAAGGAGTGGTAAATGTTTTGAAAAGAAGTGAAAGCAGGATAGCAAGGTAGAGGTGGAGTGGGGTGAAGGGCAGGGTCCAGTTTCAGTAGGGCCTGTGGGGTCAACTCTCCAAGGAGATAGATGGCACCCAAGTAGAGTCCTGAATGATCTGTGAGGCAGCATTCTTAGAAAAACCCAGGACAATTATGGTACCTTTCATGGGAATGAGTTGAGGCATTTAAAAAAGTGACTTGTTGAATGCTTCTCACTTTGGGGATGGTCAGCATTTCTTCATGACTGAATTTGTGTTGATCATTTTTGGCAATTCCATGTGAGGTTCTGTATTTTCTGAGCATCACATAGTCACTTGCCAATTTCTCTCACCACTGATGTTATGAAAGACAAGGAAAGGCTGACAATTGACAACCACATGCAATGAATTTATTGTTATTCTGAGGAACATTACTGGGTCAATTGGTGAATACTATGGTGTCACTTAAATATTTTGAACTTGACAATGATATAAAAAGTAATGTCATTATTCGTAGATGCATACTGAAGTAAGGCCCTGGTGTCTGTAGATTGCTCACAAATGATTCAGCAATCATACATACATAAAGGAAAAAATAAAATGCAGCAAAATGTTCTTATTGGTGAATTAAGTGAACAGTATTCTTGAATTCATGGGATTAATCTTGCAACTCTTCTGCACACTGAAGTAAAAATACATCCAACTGATGTACCAGGGCCACAAATGGGATTACAAAGTAGAAGGCACTGTTTATATCTGTTGAGCTTACAGTTTAGTTAAGTAAATAATAATTGATAATAAATAAAAGTTACGAAAGGTCGAAGGCAAGTGTGGCTGGAGTTTGAATTTGGGGAAGGCTCAGGAGGAAGACACGTGGACAAACAATGACATCAGGACGCAGGGCCTGGAAGGGAAGCCTTGCCAAGATTACGGGGCAATGGGGGTGGATCCCGATTTTCAGGTGCTGGTAGGACATGATGTTGTGAGTGTGGGTCTCTGGCTGGAAATGCAGACTGGGATCCATCAGATCCTGGAAGTGGCTGAAATCACTGAAGGGTGTGAAGTAGGCCGGGAGGGTGGTGTCCCGAGTGATGAGTGAGGAGTATTGAGGACAGAATCCAGCAAAGATCAAGTCGAGTGTCATCCCAGTGGCTGGGAGGCTGAGGCAGGAGGATCGTGACTTCAAAGCCAGCCTCAGCAACTAAGCAACTCCGTGAGATCTTGTCTCTAAATAAAATATAAGAAAGGGCTGGGGCTGGGCTCAGTGTTTAAGTGCCCCCAGGTTCCTTCCCCTCAGACCTCCAAAAAGATCAAGTTGAGGCGGGGTGAAGGATGAGCTGCGGGACTGGAGAAGCAGGTGCGCAGAAATAAAGAAAGGAGAGGTGCTTGGGGGCACGTAGCGTGGGGTGCCACGGAGGGAGTATCTGTGTGCTGAATGTCAGAGGGAGGCCGAGTCAGGCTGGAGGACAAAGTGTCCCCTGGACTTGGTGGTGAGGCCATCTTCTTCCAGGAAGTGAAACTGAGGTTGAGCTTTGGAAGGCGAGTGGGAATTAGTGGGCAAAGGACTGGGCATGGATCTCCACGAAGGGGTTTCTCCTGGGCACAGAGTGTGTGGAGGCCGTCGGCAGGAGAAGCACAGTCCGCTCAAGCAACTGTAGAAGGCCAGGGTGGCTGAGCGCCGTTGGAGGGGACAGTGAGGTGACTAGAGTGGCAGATGAGGGTGGCAAGGCAGGTTGGGGCTTAGCTGGGGCCTACAAGGGAATCAGCTGATGGGAACCCATTGTCTGTGATCTAGACTTAATGAAGGTCAAGGAGATTGAGGGTCTTGGGTGGGAGAATCCACAGACAGATGTGTAGGAACAGGGAAAAGGGAGACAGGTTGTAAGGCGTGGGCATCTGGCTTGAGTGACAAGGCGATGCTTAGTCTCATTTGCTGAGATGGAGGACGCTGGTGAAGGCTGGCCTTGAACTTGCGATCCTCCTGCCTCAGTCTCCCGAGTTGCTGGGTTTACAAGTGTGCCCCCTGCATCTGGCTAGGAGTCCAGTTTTATACATGTTGGGTGTGAGGTGCCTGTGCAGTATCCAAGTTGTATCCAGTAGGCAGTTAGGTGTGAAGATTCTGAGCTTCACAGAGAGGTGTTGGCTGGATCATCTGTATTTGTAGGTCATTGGCCTCTAGGTGGTTCTTGAGGTCATTAATCAAGGAAGGCTACAGAAATAAAAGCCTTTCCAGGGAGAGAGAGTCATTTTCAAACGAACATTGAATTTGATCATGTGTTGGTTGGGGTGAGCAGACCCCAGAGGACCCCAAATTTATTCCCTTCATATCCTCTCAGTTGAAGATATGAGGGAATAGATTCTTCCTGTTATAAGCACCTACTAAGAAAATCAATTGTTCATCAATTTATTGAGTGAGTATTTATTGGCTTGGAAAGAATTAATCTGGAAGTCAAGAGACCTGAGTATTCTTGAGTCTGAGATGAGCTGGTTTTGTTACGGAGAACACATTACTTGATCTTGCTAGGTTTGGTTGTTTTATGTTTTGCTTTGTTTTGTTTTGCTTCTTTTAAAGTTTTTTTCCTCATTCCCACTGCCCCACCCTCCCCTCACTCCCTTCTGCAAAATCCAAAATTCCTTCATTCTTCCCTACCTACCCACCCAGCCACTATGAATTAGCATCCACTTAACAGAGAAAACATTCAGCCTGTGGTTTTTTGGGACTGGCTTATTTCACTTAGCATGATCTTTTCTAGTTCCATTCTGTTTTGTGTTTTATTTCTTCTTCAAAAAATTGAAGAAATATTAATAAGCTAATAATGACTTCCCCAATAATTTGAGATATTTATAACAGAAACATGGAGAGAGAGAGAGAGAGCGAGAGAGAGAGAGAGAGAGAGAGAGAAAGAGGAGAGAATTAGAGCACTCTAGTTAAGGGTTAGATATGTCACGAAAACGGCATGAAAATTGTTACACTAAATTGCTGAGCTCTCTGACAGCTTGTGAAAAAAAGAGCAGTGGATTTTCAAGGTAGAAGTTTTACACACACACACACACACACACACACACACACACACGGAGGGATAATGTTTGTTCTGGTGGTCAATCACGGCAGTTATTCACGAAGGGGTCTTCTGTGACGCCGTAAGTGGAGGCCACAGCTACAGTGCAGAAGACAGGTGCCAGTCCAGCCACACTGCATGCTGAACTTAAGACCTTGGAACAGCCCTCTAGTCCTCAGAGGCCCTGTGGTGAAAATGGGAGGATTAATCCCTGCTCGGGACTGCACGCTAAAGAAAGTGGACGGAGTGTGTATGTTCACATCCTCTGCTTCTCTAAATCCCACCCTTAAAGAGGAAAAAGTAGAAAGCACAGTAGGCCACAGCCTGGTGGGGATGAGACCACACACTGCATCGTTCTGGAACAACAAAGGCAGCAACAAACGGGAGGGAGCCTTCATTAGGGGTAGGGAAAGGCAACGGTAAGCCTCTGTTTCCAGGGACATCTGGAAGGTTCTGTGCTTGGACGTGGCATCCATGGATTGGGTCAGGAAGTAAGAAGAAACTGGGATGATGAGTCGATGAATACAACATGGACGAGTTGCCTAAATCCCCATGCCCCTCAGTTCCCGAGTGTATGTGGATTTATCTTTTCCTGTCCTCTAGAGTTCAGCTTGCAGTCTGTTGTGGATTTAAGGTTTGTGTCCTCCCCAAATCCACTTGCTGAAGTCCTCACCCTCAGTGTGATGATATTGAGACACAGGGACCTTGGGGAGGTAGTTGGGTTTAGATAAGGTCATGAAGGTGGGGACCCTAGGATGGGATGAGTGTCCTATAAGAAGATAGAGATCCAGGGCTGGGGAGATAGCTCAGCTGGTAGAGTGCTTGCCTTGCAAGCACAAGGCCCTGAGTTCGATCCCCAGTACCGCAAAAAAAAAAAAAAAAAAAAAAAAAAAAAAAAAAAAAAAAGAAGATAGAGATCCAACAGAGCTTGTCTTTGTCAAGATAATATGGCCATATGCAAGTCAGGAAGAGAGCCTTCATCAAGAATAACTTCATCTTGGACTTCCCAACCTACAGAACTGTGAGCAGCACATGCCTGTTCTCTAAGCTACCCAGTTACAGCAGCCTGAGCTTATTAATAGACTGCCTTTGCTAAAGTTAGCATCCTCACTCATACTCAGAAGTCACACCCAGCCCTCCTCCCTGCAGACAAAGCACTGAGTGTTAGAATTATGTAACATATGGCCGGTGTCTTTAATTACAGAATTAGTCTTCATATGGAGGTTTCTTCTAACACTGATCCCCAAAGGCTGAAGAACATGAAACTGTACCTCAGAGAAGTCTCTGCTCTAGAGAAATAAACTCTCTGGTACTCTAACTTACAGAGCTGGAAGCAACGGCTGCTCAGCCTGTTTCTGATACATTTTGGCTCACCTAATGGTTTTCTTTGGATGTCTGTGGGCGATAGGTAGCTCTCTGGGGGAGCACCTGACATATCGTTAGTGCCAGGCAGTGAGGGTCAAGTTGAGAGCCTGTAACTCAGCTTAGCTCAGGAGATGCAATCTCCTGTCTAGAGTAGAAAAATACCTTCTTCCCTCTTCAGGGTAACAGCCTGTTTTCTTCTTTCTTGTCCTTCCCGAGGGGAGCTGTTTGTGCAGGTGGAGATGGGTGGGATTTTGAGCATGTAGGTCTGGGTGGGGGCCAGCACAACACTGAGCCCATCCTCTTCCTCCGGGCCCCACTCCTTCCCTGTTGGACTTGGACATCAATGTCTGCTGAAGTCCCTACTCTGCCCTGGCCTCTGGGGGTGCAGGGCACTTCCTGTTCCTTATTCCCTGCCCAAATCCCATTAAGTCAGTTGTCTTATCTTGTCCCCTTTTGCTTCCCCTGGGAACATGGGAAATCTGGATGCTGTTTCTTTCCTTGCCTGGGGAGTGGGTGCTGAAGAAGCAGCTTGGAAGGACCCACTTCCCTCTCCTGGTGGGCACTTCGCCCAGTCACACCCAGGAGCTGTGTAGACCACAGGCCTTCTCTAGGAGGCTCTGGTCTCCATGGTGCATTCCGGAAGTGGGCAGCTAGCTGCAGTGCACCTCCCACCCCACCACCCCAGTTTGCAGTCCCAAGAGCATGGGCAGCAGCCCCAAGCACCAGTGGTCCCAGGTCCCTCTCCTTTCTCTTTTTTCTTCGCATTCTCTTTTGAGTGGAAAAATGACTTCCATCATGGATTGTTCTCTACTCTGTGAGTTAACGAAATGATTTCTTTTTGTACTGTGAATCCTCAAGGCCTTGTTATTTACATGCAAAAGTATGCATTTCAAATATTTAAAAATTCCCCTTTTCCAGAAAGCCCAGTTTTTAAAAATCAAGAATTCTGTAGCTCTAGAATGCTTCTATTGGTCCCTTAATTTGGGCCTGAGTTACATCCTCATGGGCCCCCAGTAATATCTACCCACAAAGTACCCCTCCAAGTCATGGAACGTGTTGGCTTACTGGAGAACCCTCGCTAGCATACGGGGCAATGGCCCTTTGAGTCCTTCCATGCTTGAGGAGTTTGTGAGAAACAAGGATTAACACCAACCACAAAGAAAGCAGATATATATAGAGAGACAAGAGATAAGATCTAGCTACCTGTCAACAGGGATTTTTGTTGCCACCATTCCACTTATAGAAGCTATTCCAAATGGAGGACATTCCCAGGTCTGCATTCATTATTAGTCTTGGAGATATATCCAATACAAATGCTAGTTGCTTAAAATTGGACCTGAAGTTAATTAGTCTGCTTATGACTTTCATTGAGTCCAGCTTAAGAGATTACTGCATTAATGTGAACAGATTGTTTTAAGCTCCACAGAACTTTACATTCAGCTAAAATATAGGCCCCTGAATCAATCAGACCCAACCTGTACATGTATGAACTTTCAGAAAGAAGAATGTGTCTTCCAAGAAGTGGTCGGAAAGGGATTTATGAATTAATGGAAGTTAAATGAATGATGTGACTTTAACATTAATTATAGGATGTAGGTCAATATTACAATAGCCAGACAAGCAGACAACAATATGGAAGGTCAGGACATAATTTAATTTATGGAAAAGTGATCATTTCAACTCTTGACTAATATATATGGGACAATTATGATTAAGAGCCTGGACATTAGAGTCAACCATGGTTTGAATTCTGGTTGTACTATTTTATTCATTCATTCCACAAGTACTTCCTGATTCCCAGTCACTGGGACACAGTGGTGAACAAAAATGGACATTCTCCTATGGACCTCCTGGTCTAGCAGGGAAAGTGGATGCTAAGCAAGTAAATACACAGATGAATAGTAGTTATAACAGTCAAAGACATGAAGGGTAAGTATTAGGTACCATTAGAGGAAGTAACACAAGAACTTAATTTAGACTGAGGGCCAGAGAAAGCTGACTTAAGGAATGAGGGGCCGCGGTGACGGGGGTGGGGAGAGTGAGCGAAGGTGAGGGGATTAGACTTGTGGGAGGACAGGAGAGGAGGCCGGGGGGACTCCTGTTCCTTTTGAACTTGGTTTTCTTTCTTACCCAAAATGCACAGTAGCATCTGCTTCACCTGGTTGCTCCCAGGATTCAATGACATTGTATTTGAATCATGCTTCATCCTGTTCGGCATCGGTGTTTACACAACTAGTAGAAGGTCAGAAATGCTGGCCATGTGGACCCTGGCTGGTTATGAGGACATTTGCATCCCTTGAGGACTTTATTCCTGAACTTGGGCAGCTTAGGTAGGTGGAGAGGAAGAGATCAGGTCTATGTTTTAGAATGACTAGTCTGGCTGCTCAGTGGTTAGGTCAGCACAAAGGGAGTCAGAGGAAGGGAGAACAGTGGAGAAGCTGGGGCATCAGTCTCCATCTGTTTTTGGGTGAAGCTTCGGCAGAGCTCTTTTTAACCCTAACATTGAAATGCTTAGACTCCGGACATTGAGAACTCGTTAAGCTGGTGTTAGATCAGTGAGGTCTCCGTGGCCTCCTACCAGGACATAGCTCACTGTCTCAGTAGGAAGCTGGTCAGGTGATGGATGAGGAATGTCCCAATTCCTGGACAAGTCTAGGAAACTGTGTGAATTAACTAAATTAATGATGGTCAAATGATGCAACAGAGGACCATTTTTATATCCTACTTAAAAATATTCTCTTCTTTTCTTTTTTGGTACTGGGGATTGAACCTAGGGGTGCTTAACCACTGAACCAAATCCCCAGCCCTTCTTGTTTTTTGAGACAGGATCTTGCTAAGTTGCCTAGGGCCTTGCTAAATTGCTGAGGCTGGCTTTGAACTTGCGATCCTCCTGCCTCAACACCCTGAGTTGCTGGGATTACAGGGATGCACCACCATGTCTGACTGAATTATCCTTGAAAAGCCAGAACTTAAGAGATAACTAGTTGGACTATATTGTTTTGATTCTGTTGTAGAAATGCTTTAACTAGACCAGGACTTGGCACTATGTCACCGAATTTTTTTGTGGGTTTTGCAATTTGTTGTGATTTCTTCCGTAGTAGGTGTGCTGTTACTGAGCAACTGGTTCGCTTTCCCTTGTGGTCCTAGTGAATCATGTGATTCATGTTTATCTGCTTGGAAAAGCCAAGTCAAGCTGAGGTCCATTATAAGCAAGTGACCCTAATTTGCTTCTTTTAATATTTTTCTTCCTTTAATTTTTCTTTACTGCCATTCCCTTTCTTTTCTTTGTTTTGACATTGGATAAGAAATAGACCCGAAGCTCCGGATGGGAACTAAAGTCATTCTTGAAAATCCAGGTCTTTTACAGACAATAAAGATAGAGGAAACACTAGCAGTTTGAGGACTTACCTTTATTTATGGCTCTGCCATGATACAGGAGGAGTATGTTCCAGAATACCCATAGAAGCAAAAAAAAAAAAAAGGAAACTCTCTCCTGTCTAAGCTCATTTTTATGTGATATACCCATGCTTTCTGGTGGTTAATGTTTCTGGTGTTAATGTTTCTGGATAGGCTTAAATGAAGACTAGTGGGCCATTTCCTTCTCATGGGACATCTGTGGACTTTCCAAATCTACCCATCCCCAGCAGGTGGGACCCAGTAGAAATCGGCCCGCCCCTGGGGCCAATAGCTTTAGGCATAACAAACAAGAATAGGATGAGAGTCTAGATAGAATAAAATGTAGGGTGAGGACTAAAATATTAGTTAAAAAAAAAAGCATTCATCCCTCATTAGTCAATCCAAAGGGAAGAGTAAGATATTGGTAAAAAGGGCATCCATCCATTTCCTTAACTCTAATAATAATTATAGTTTGCATAGTGAGGTCCTCAGTAGATGCTAGGTGTGCCTTAGTGAGCCTCGCAGTCTTTTGAGAGAGGGAGACATGGAGTCCTTGATTACACATACCATTTATTCCTTACCCTGGGCTAAGTGCCTGGAGGAAGAAGCGTCCTCATGGTGAGAAGACAGCTGAAACGGAGCAGTGCAGCCTGGGAGTTTAGACTGGTCAAGTTCTACAGAAAACCAGGCTTTTAAGTTGTGAGTGTTGGAAGAGCCAGAGGGTTACTGTTGGGATGCACACTGGCAGAGCTGATTTTCCCCACTGGCTTTTGATTCCTTCTTTGAATCCCAAGCTGCCCCCGGCTACTCTCTGGATTGGAACTTGAGGGGAGGAAAGGCTGTGGATCCTGGGCAGACTGTGGTGGGCTTTGGTTGTTAAGGAGGCGATGGATTCCTTCCTTGGGAAAGATGGGGCTCCTAACCAAGAGCCTACAACATCTGTCCTGAAGGGGGTGTTGAGGACACGGGTCATCCTCATGGCTTGGTGAGGGTTGCTGAATACTAAAGAGGAGGGTTTGAATCTGCCTTTAATCTCACTTATTTGGGGAACAAAATAGAGGGGAAAATAATTCTAAAATCCTGTCTAAACTTTGTCTAAAAAGACAAAGATCTTTCTTTGTCTCTTTGCAAGAATTCTTTTAGGAAGGCTAACTGCTGTTTGACTTCTTTCTAAAGTGGATTATTTGCTTACATTTGCTAACAGTTTCCACCTTCTGGTTATTTCCCAGTGGAGGCTTTGTTGCAGGTAGGAGTGTGTATTTGCTGGAGGTGGTCGAGGTGGTGGAAGAAGCTGCTAGGACAGATGAAGCGGCATAATTTTCGTTGAATTTTTTTTGTGGGGGGCAAAGTTAAGGGCCACCTTAGAAGAGAGAGCAAGGATTTAGTGCAGCACAGAAGTCAGCTAGGTATTTTTTCTCTAATTTGTCCTTTGTTAATTGGAGATCTTTTTCTAGTTAGTGAGAAAGAAAAGAGAAAAATTTAAAATCACCGAATTCTTGTTTTAAATCTTGAAGGCACTTCATATTTTGGCTACAACATAATTTATATTCTATTTATTTTAGCAGTGAATTTCCTGTCCTGAATGTAGTCATAACATCGTCCTTGCACACCAAATGCATCCCAAGCATTGCTGGAACTCGGTGCTTCCTTCTACTGCCTCTTAGTGCATGCTGGGGTTCAAGTTCAGGGTTTTCTGTTGCTTCTGTAGCCAGTAAGAATTCACAAACATGGTATTCAGCTCCTCAAAGTCAGCAGCAAAGGTAATTAGGGTACACCAACTGAGAACTATGTAATTTAAACTCTTCAAATTCTTTCACTTATCTTTTACTTATACAATTAAAAATTATTTTTAATGGATTTTTTTGTTGTTTTTTTTAAGATATACATGATAGTAGAGTGTGTTTTGACATATTATACATACATACTTATTCTAATTAGGATTCCATTCTTGTGGATGGAGTTTCATTGGTGGTAAGAAATTAATTTTAATATGAAAATTAGTCACTTTTAAAAAATTTAAATCTTCTAAAACTGATATTAAAAGTATAGAATTCTACATATTTATGATGGGGCACCATGTGATGTTCCAATACATATGTACATTAAGGTTAGTTACTTTCCCATTAAAAAGTAGAGAATTACAAAAGATGCTGCTGTAGTTCCCTTTGAGAATCACCTGTAATCTTGATCCTTTCCTCCATTCTCCAGACGTAATTATTGTATAAGTCAGGTGGGTGTCTTTGAGACTATTGACAATAGTTTACATTCATACTTGTGCCCAGGGAAAATACCTTATTTTACTTAGCATTCACTTTTAAAACATAAAAGGTATCATGTTGTTACTTTTGTTCTCTAATTTATTTAAAAAACAGTATGCTTTTGAATCTATGGTGCTCCCAATAGATATAGTCCCAGTCTTTTAGCTGCTTTCTGGATTCTCTTTGTTTGGATGTCCTAGTGTACTAATTCCTGTGTTAATAGACACTGCTCGCCATGAACATTACAACCAGGAGAACTGTGGGTCATAGAGTATAAACCAGAGTGCCGCCCACAGTAGCTGGAACATTTCACATGCCCATTCATTAGGCATATTTTTAACTTATTTTTCATTATACAGCACAGAGAAGTAATTATTACTTTGAGATCTGCTACCAGTTTTCTTCTTTTCCTCCCTCTCTTCCTTTGTGTCTTTCTTTCTTCCTTCCTTCCCTCTGTCCCTCCCTCTCTCCCTCCCTCTGTCCCCCCTTCCTTCCTTCCTTCCTTCCTTCCTTCCTTCCTTCCTTCCTTCCTTCCTTCCTTCCTTCCTTCCTTCCTTCCTTCCTTTCTTTCTTTCTTTCTTTCTTTCTTTCTTTCTTTCTTTCTTTCTTTCTTTCTTTCTTTCTTTTTCTACTTTAAAAACAATTCAGCAATAAAATTCCTTTTAAGGCTTTAAGTGAAGGGATAGGAATAGCCCCCGCTCACAGAGTTATGGTGTTGAGCAATGGGAAAAGCTTCTGGATCAGTAAATATTAGTCTTGAAAAATATGCATGTATATATATACACACATGTACATACTCTTATTTGAATTATGAATCAGCTTTATGCCACTGAGCTTTGAAACCATATGTGTATATATGAATTCTAATATATATGAATCTATAAGCATATATGTGCATGTATAAATATATAAATTACTTTATAACTAGCACTTAAAGCAGATCTTCAAAAGCCTTTGGCACCTCAGTGTTTCTCATTGCGGTCCCTGCCGGCCCCAGGAGGAGAAGACTCACTATCTTTAATAAAGCAAGATAGTGTATTCTCCTTTGTTTTTCCCCTGTAGTGTTGGGGATGGTGTATTCTTTTCGACAGGAATATTAAATTAGAAGGGGTTTCAAGTAAACAAGAGTGATGCCTAAGGAAAGGATGGGAAAATAATGTAAAAATAATATGACCAGTTTTTTGCAATACGTGGTTTTAGTGGCAATGTCTTCTTCCAAAACGCGTCTCACAGCTGCTCGGGTGCAGGTGCTCAGGGTTATTTCTGGATCCCACACCCATCACAGGGTCCCCTGTAGCCACTCAGGAGCCCCAGGGTCCAGGTGCAGGGAGGAGATAACAGAAAAGCAGGAGGCTCGGGAAAGTCCTTCCAGGTAGGGAAGAAACCTGATGAATGGTCAAAAATTTCTTGTAGTAATGATTAGGTGGGAGAAAGGCAGTTTATGAGACACTTTATGTATGGTGAATTAAGGACGAAGCTTTACTTGTGGGAGAGAAGTTAGACAATAGGGGGGAGTGTCTTAGAGGGGATTACTCACTGGGCACCACTGGAAACATGAGTTTGGGGAGAGAGAGAGAGAGAGAGAGAGAGAGAGAGAGAGAGAGAGAGAGAGAGAGAGAGAGAGAGAGAGAGAGAGAGAGAAGAGAGGAATTCTGCAGTGGGAGAGTCCGCAGGAATGCAAGTCTGCATTGCGGTACGGAATTGTGTGGAACAAGGGGAGGTCCCTCATGGGACAGTAAGATGAGAATGGAATGGATTTAGGGGCTTTTGTGTGTCAGAGGTAGCCAGTGATTTTCTTCTTTTTTTTCTTTCCATGGGATAATAAGACAACTAAATATCATGCTAGTAAGACTGGCCCAAGACATTGTCCACAGGTCAGATAATTGGACACATTGTGTACTGAATTATGAATCAGCTTTATGCCACTGAGCTTTGAAACCATCCTTTATTCTGAAAAGACTATGAGCCACCCTGTGAGGCAATTTCAATCATTATCATAATAATATCAGTAGTAAAATCAAATCATATGTAGTTGGATCTTTAAAATTAATATAAAATTGCTTCATGGGTTAGCTGAGAGGTGCCTAATAACTTAGATTGTCCCCATGCGATGACAAATGGATGAGCTCCTAATCTTGCCATTTTGAATAGTGTAAGAAAAAAGTTTTAAAGTGAAGATTGCTTAATACTTACAGGAAATGTTGAAGGAGTTTTGAAAAATTTTGCAAACTCCAGGAGGGCTTAATTAAGAGAGCAACCCCCTGAAATGTCAGCTGCACATGTGCTCCTGTCCAGGGGGCCCACTGTCATTTTTTGTCATCATGTCCACATAGACACTACATAACAAGTCTTGTGGGTTTTGTCTTATTTTTGAAAATTTAAGAGGGGATATTAATTCTGATTCTGAAAGTAATCTATATTCATCAAAAAAGATTTGGAAACTATGGAAATGTATAATAAGGAAGAAAATTAAATCTAGCCTCATAACCAAATGATAACTACAGTGAACATTTTCTTCTCAGTATTCTTCTTTTTTAAAAATTATGTTTAATTGTGAAAATAATGTATAAATATATCCTTTTGAAAAAAATCAGAACATTGCTTCCCTACCTACAGCTCCACTACTAGTGTCCTCCAGGATCCCCCAGAGAAAGTACTGGCATTAGGTGACTATGTGCTCTGTGGGTTCTTCTCTGTTTTGTCTCTATATTTTCATAGTAAATACACACAATATTTTCTTCCTGTATGTGCTTCGTAAAAACAAGTTTCAAACTGTGAATGTATAGGTCTTATTTTTGTTCAGTGCTATTCTTTTGGGACATGAGTATGCTCCGACATATAGATCTATCTCATACTACCTGCTGCGTCAGGTTTTACAGTATGGAGATGGCTTTATAATTTTTCAGTACCCCGCCTTCCACATTTATTGCTGTTCCAAATCATGGTGTCATGAATATCCTTATACAATGAATATCCTCTCTGCACACGTGTGAGTATTTTGCAAGGGTAGCCAGTTGGAGAGTTGAGCTGCTGGGCCAGAGACTTATACATTTACATTTAATTAATTAGTTAATTCTTTTTGTGGTGCTGGTGGATCTGTGTTAGTTTGTCATTGTTATGACAAAAACATCTGATGTAAATAACTCACATGAGAAAAGATTTGTTTTGGCTCATGATTTCAGAAGTTTTTGTCCATGGTCAGTTGGTTCCAAAGCAGAAACATCATGGGTGTGTAAGGCAAAACTGTTCAGCTAATGGTAGCTACCAAGCAGAAAGAGAGAGAGGAGAAGAGACTGGGGACAAGAAATGCCCTTGCAGGCCATGTCCCTCCCTAGTCACCTACTTCTTCCAACCAGGTCCCAACTCCTCAAGTTACCACCACCTTCCACTAATGTCATCAAATTATTAATCCATTCATGGATCAATCCACTGATGTCAGAGCCCCCACGATCCAATCACTATCCTAAAGCCCCACCTCTGAATACTGCTATGTTAGGGGTTAAGCCTACATGAGCCTTTGGGGGGCATTCTAAATCCACACCATAACCAGATCAAACCCAGGGCCTTGTGCATTCTAGGCAAGTGCTCTACTACTGAGCTATACCCCCAGCCCTACATCTACATTCTTCCGAGATATAAACGAATTGGTAAGGCATCAGAAGGATATACTCATTTTATATTCCTGGAAGCTATATAGGAAAATAACTTCCCTTATCTTGGCTAACACTCGATATTATTATATTTCTTATTTTTTCCCCATCTGCTATATACAAATTGGTGTGTCTTTGTTTTAATTTGTATTGATTATTAGGGAAGTTAAGTATTTTTTCATGTTTTATATTTCCAATTGTATCTCCCTTAATGTAAATTCCCTGCTTATATGTCGGTTCATTTTTTAGTGGGTCATTTGTGATTTTCTTGCTAATTTGTAGATGTTTACAAATATTCTAATAAAACATTTTTTCTATCTTTCACATAAAATTGTTTCACACAACTGAAATGAAAGTGTATGTACAATTTTGCATTTTGTCTTTTTAAACTAAAAATTAAATTGCATTTAGCTGGGCATGGTGACGCATGCCTGTAATCCCAACACCATGGGAGGCAGGAGGATGGTGTGTTCAAAGTCAGTCTCAGGAATTTAGCGAGGCCCTAAGCAACTCAGCAAGATCCTGCCTCTAAATAAAATATAAAAAGGGTTGGAGATGTTGCTCAGTGGTTAAGTGTCCCTGAGTTCAATCCCCAGTACCAAATATATATATATATATATATATATATAAATATAAATGTATACAAATAAATTTATTTATTATAAATATATTATTTATAATAATAAATATATTATTATATATAATTATATACATATATAATATATATTTATATATAAATATATATATTATATATATATATATAGCATTTTATCATGTCACTAAAGGCGCTCCAAAACTGGCCTGGGGAAATAACTCAGTGGTAGAGTGCTTATACACCATGCCTAGGACTTGATCCCTGGCCCCTGGGGTGATTCTGGGGGAAGGGGAGGCATTTGGTGGGCATAGTGGTGTATGCTTGTAATCTCAGCTACTGGGGTGGCTGAAGAAGCAGGAGGATCATGAGTTCAAATCCAGCATAGGCAATGTAGTGAGATGGGTCTCAAAACAAAACAAATGAAAAACAATGTAGTTTCCCAAACATGGTTTTTAATGACCAAACATGATTTTATGTATGTATGTGTGTGGTCCTGGGAATTGAACCCAGGAGCAATTTACCACTGAACTACACCTCCAGAACTTTTAATTTTTTATTTCGAGACAGGGTCCCTCTAAATTGCTCAGACTGGCCTTGAACTAGGGTTTCAGCTCCTTCAATAGCTGGGAATATAAGTATGTGCCTGTGCCTGGCTGAATATGATTTTATTGTGCCTTTGTTTCATTTTCTTTTCTTTTTTTTCTCTTCATGTTACCATTCTTATAGAACTGTAATTGTTTAAAAATGTTTGCAATTGCAGATCTAAAACAATTTGCTAACACTCACCCTTTTGAATATCTTTGTATTTAATCTTTGGATATTTTTTCCTCTCCCTGCCCCCCGCCCCCACCCCAGCAATGAGTGGAGTCAATCCAGGGCTTCTGTGTGCTAGGTACACGATTAGCACTGAGTGACAACCCCAGCCCCATCCTATCTTAATTTACAGTTTCATTTACCCATGAATGTTTGAAGATGTTAATGCTTTTGGTACTGTGCTGCATTAACACATTCCTAAAATGAATTTCTGAATTGTCTTGTCTGACTCTTAATATTATAGTCAGTGGATCTAATTTGTTTTCATTGGAAGGAGAAATAAAATAATATGATTACATCATTTCTTAAACAAAGATGTTAGCTATTGAACAAGATAGTCATAGACCTTTGGGGGAACTTATTTTCCTAATGGGTTTTATAGAATGGTGGGCCATGTATACTATGGCTTAAATCTCTCGTAAGTGACCTGCGTCCTCACTCAGGCTGGTTTGGGACACGTGCCTGTGGTGGCTGGGGTGGAGAAGGGCCCTTCTGCATACCGAGTGAGGCCAAGCAGGATGTGGTTCCCCAGTGAAAGCTTCAGTTAAACTTGTTCTGCTTTTTCCCCAGGAGGACACAGCTACCGTCTCCTGGGGTGTGTTGTGATTGGCAAACACTGCCTGTTACTAAGTGCCCAAAAAGTTTTGTTTGGCATCTTGTGGACGACAACACACTAGTCATGACAACGCTTGCTATCAGGCTGAGGGCTTTATGATGACTTTTGCATTCATGACTATGTCAAACAGTTGCTATAGTAGTTGCTGGCAGTCACTGATGATTTTACCGATGTGTCCCCTGAGGCCACAGAGATTCCAGGAAAATCTCCTTTATGTGACCTCTTTCACATTCCTTCAGAAATGAAGGGATTTCTTTCTCAAAGACCTCATAGGCCCCAGAGACTTCACAGAGGTGGGTACAGTTATCTGTCCAAGCTAAGAAATAATTCTTGAAGGAAGTGGGCATAATGCTTGAGAGAACAGAGACAGGATTGGAGGCTGTTGACTGACCACAGTTGACCCTGCCAAGTCTGCTCTGCAGAAGTGTTTATTTGGCACTTAGTTTTCTTTAAAAACATTTTGATAGTTTTCAAACTGCAAAACTGAGAATTACTTTGAAAGGTCTGGATATATGGCTTGTTTTGCAAAATCAGAATGACTCGGCCAGCTAGGATCCTCATTTTTGCCTTGGTGACCCTCAGTGGAACTGAGAACTGTTCCCTTCTGCTGGGGATGAAGGCTTTCCATGCACCTCCCCATCTTTAGTCTTCGGCATTTCTCTGAGGCATCTCCATGACCCCAGGAGATTAGGAAATTGAGAGTAAAAGGCTTAGTGAAAAGGAAGGATATGATTGTTTACATGAAATAATGTGATCTCTGATAAACAAATAAGAAGAGAGAGGAGCTGATCACCTTTACAGTCAGAAGACAGAAGAATGATGAAAATCTCCTGGTCATTACAGAGGATGTGGTGCTTTTCCCGTAGCTCTTTGTTGCCTCTGTTCTGGGAAGGGGTCAGACAGCATTTGAGTTGGTTGGGAGGAAATGTTCGGAATGACAAGAGTCAATCCTTAAGTGTCAAATCTCAGTACAGTCCTGAGGGCACCCCTTATTAGTTCCTGGGCTGTTCTCATCTCCCTTTGAATTTGAGAACAAGAGTAAAATGATCTGAGCACAACACACTTCTGGTTAGCGTTCTCAACATTGGAAATACAAAGAATCCTTCCGCCAGATCTTGCCTTGCACAGCTGCTCAGAAAAGATTGTTTATCACTCTTCTTTGTCTCTTGTCTTTTTGGGGGAACTTTCCCAGGAAACTCACGATCATTCTTTGGAAGTCCCTGTCACTCGGGAGCAATTAAACCATTATCGGAATGTGGCTGAGAATGTTCGAAGTGAACTTGCTGCAACTTTGGTCAAATTTGAATCAGCTCAGTCTGAGGTAAGATTGTACATCTTCATCACGAAGAATGGTGGGTCTTTTTAGCTTCTTATAGGGTAAAGCAGAGGATAGAGGTTAGAAGTGGGATAGTGGGATGCAGATGGAAGCTTTTTGGTAAAGTTTGCACTTTCTCTTTTCTGGTGAGCCCATCACCTAGAATTCCTGAAGGGTTATGCATTTGTCACACTGCAAAGCAAGGTGACTTGGCCTGGCTTGGATCTCAGAGAGCCCTGCAGCCTTAAGCGACCAGAGGGCACCTGAGCACTTGAGTTGAAGTTGCAAGGGACTTGGGGAACTTTTAGCCTCTCTGGGAATTTTGTCCTTTGCTGTGGATAGCTTACAATCTGGAGCCCTAGAAGGGAAATCAGAATTATTTTTCTATGGATGTTTCTGATTGGCTGGGAAAATTCTAGTAAGACATTTGGGTCCACCTGCCTTCTGGGCTAGATCAAGTTCTACAGTAGAACTTTGACAGACTCATTCTGCTCCTGCCCAGTGGGCTCCAGGAGTCTAGGCTGGCCTATGAGATAAAAAGCAGTTTCACCGTGAATGTCACGACCCCACTGAAAGATGTCTTGGTAGTGTGTGTGTGTGTGTGTGTGTGTGTGTGTGTGTGTGTGTGTGAGAGAGAGAGAGAGAGAATCAGAGAGAGAGAGAGAATCAGAGAGAGAGAGAATCAGAGAGAGAGAGAGAGAGAGAGGGAGAGAATGTGTACATGCACACTAATAGTTCCAAAGAAATATATTGCATTTATAAAATTCATAGGGTGGGGGGGAAGGAAAAAATAATGCAATGAATCAAACATCATTACCCTATGTAAATGTATGATTATGCAAATGGTATGCTGTTACTCCATGTACAATCAGAAACAACATGTATCCCACTTGTTTACAATAAAAATAAATTTAAAAAAAATTCATAAAGTTTTCCTATACGAGAGACCTGACATCTTAACTTAGTAGGATGTGTACATGGATCAGCATTTTGATGCCACAGAGCTCATAAAACCCTTTATATAAGGACGATAAGGATTTTCCTTTGCTCTCATATTTTTTTTCCAGAAATCTGAATGTTATTTTTTACCCACAATTATGGCCCAGAAGGCAAGTGGGAGAAATAATGTGATATATCAAATAGTCCGTATTTATTTGAGAATAGCTGTGGCTGTGAAATCACAGAGTGTGACTCGTAGGCTCCTTGAATCATCGTTTATCGGCAGCAAAAGCAACAATACTGATACAGATAATGGGTCACTGCTGCAAAATACATTTATTGCTTTTTGCAATTCCCACCACAAATGCTTCCCATGTGAGATAAAATCAACCTAAGACATTGCTCCATTGGTTTTGAAAAAGACGGAACACAAAGTTTATTACTAAAGTATAATTTTGTATTGGTAATACAGATACAAATATGAGAAAAAGAAAATGAAGTTGGATTAAATCATGAATACAAGAGTAAGATTTTAAATTACAGTTTTCTGTTTCTAACTGGGTTTTCAAATGGCATGCCATTAGATTCCTTTGTCTTTTTTTGTTTTAAACTTCCCTTCGCGTTAGCTTCGAGACCTGCACTCCAAGATGCTTTCTAAAGAAGTTTCCTGTCAAGAGCTGAAGGCCGAAATGGAGAATTACAAAGAAAACAATGCCAGAAAATCATCTCTCCTCACCTCTTTGAGGGACAGAGTTCAAGAGCTAGAAGAAGAATCAGCAGCACTTTCTGCTTCTAAAATCAGAACAGAGCTCACAGCTCACACTGCAATCAAGGAGAATCAGGAGTTAATGAAGAAAGTTGTTGAACTAGAGGAGAAATTACAGTAAGGATACTGCAATATGTTCTCAGCTTAGTGAGTGGTCCACAGTAGCTTCAGAGAGCAAGATAGGTCTTTGAATAAGTTTCAAATATTTTGTATTATCTGTCCTTGAAACTCAATTAGAAAAAAACATATTATTGGCCCCAGATATCTTTAGAGTCTTAAAAGCTTTCCCTAGCTCTTTCTAAGTCTCATCAAGTGTCTTCACAAACCCCGCATTGTCCTACGCACGGGTATGTCCTATTGATGAAGCTTGCAAAAGCATAGCAAATAATAAACATAAAGGTTTCATTCACTAATATATATAAAAGAAGCATAGTATATGCAAAATGGGAAGATTTTCTCTAGGTAGAGTTTTACCCTGAGGTGGCAGGCTAATCCACAGAGGGAGGCATTTATTCAGAAGCCAGATATAAAAATCCTGGAAGCCAGACCACCCCAAACATTCCTCATTGGATTTTATTGCTGGTTTACACAAAGGACTCTTAAAACCTAGATTTTCCATACTTGGTTTCAGAATGAGGTGATTATTTAGACAAAAAGTGGGAACCAGTTGCCCCTAAATTATATTTTAAAACTTCATGCAGGACTCCAATATTCATAAAATTCATGATATTTATTTTGCTTGTCCCATTTAACAATAATAAAGCAACACCCTGGCTCCTGTCCTCCTCTCACGCTCACCGTCTCCAGTTGCTCTCCTCTCTCCTTTAGCTGCTCCATGAAACCACTCGGGTAGACCACCACTGACTGCGCTGTGCAGGGTCAGCCTCACCTTGTGGACCTGTCAGCAGCACATCTGTCACAACCCGTCGGTATCCTTGAGTCGCTTTCTTCTGTTGGTTTCCAGGACATCATACATGACCCGTTTCCATTCTTATCTTCCTGGGGAGTCTCTTTTGCAGTTGCCCCTCATCTCCTTGACTTCCAAATGTTGGAGTGTCACAGGGCCAGTCTTTGAATCTCTTCTCATTTCTTTGTTGTTTGATCTCATGACTTTAAGCATGATCTAAATGCTGGTGGCACCCCATTTCTATGTCTATCTTGGATCTCTTCCCACAACTCAAGACCCACACACCTTACCCCCCAGGAGACATATCCTCATAGATGTCCAACAGGCACTGCAAACTTAATGTGTCCAAAACTCAACTCTTGGGGTTCCCACAAAATCCTTCTGGATGGTTCCTGAATTCCTTCAAGGATAATTCCATTCTTCTAGTTGATCAGGTCTAAAATATTGGTCCTCTTTTTCTTTCAAACTCGTATCTGGTTCTACAACAAATCCAATCCCATCCATCTTCAAAGTGAATCTAAACTTTGCTTCCCTGGTCACCCCAGCACTACTGGATATTGTAGGAGATGTTTGATACATTATCATCCCACTCCTGATATCAATTTCTGTCTTAGTCAGTTTGAGATACCCTAAAATTACCATAGACTGGTTTACAAGACAGGCATTTATTCCTCACAGTTCTGGAGGCTGAAAGTATAAGGTCAAGGGACTGGCCAGTTCATTTCCTAGTGAGGACCTACTTCCTGGTTTGCAGATGGATGTCTTCTTGTATCTTCACCTGGTGGAGAGAGGGAGATTGGTTATTTCTTTCAAGTCCCTTCCTAAAAGGGCACTCATCTCATTATCTAATGGCCTCCACAAGGCCCTGCCTCCAAATATTGTCACATTGGGGATTAGGGCTCAATGTATGAATTCTGGGGTGGGGGACACAGACATTTGGTCCGTAGTAGTAGTTTGCTTGCTTCTGCCTACATGTCCGCAGCCAGGGTTATCCTGTCACAATACAAATTAGATCATGTCTATCTTCAGCTCGGAACTCTTCAGGGACTTCTATTCTCACTGAGGGTAAAGACATAGAAGTATTTTCTTTGCCCTCACAGGCCCATCCTAATCTGGTTTATTGGCTTTATCTCCTTAATTTGTTTACATCAGATACCTTTTTATTTTTTTCCTTCTGTTTCTTGAAACTGACAGATGTGATCCTACCCCAAGGTCTTTGCAACTGCTAACCATTCTGCCTGGAATGCTCTCCCCCAGATGTTGCACAGCTGTCCCTGCTTCCTCTAGGTCTTCACCCAGAAGACTCCTTCCTTCCCACCGAGGCTCTCCCTGAGTACCGCATCTGAAATTTTGCTCCCTCACAATATTTCTTACCACCTTTCCTGCTTCACCTTTTCTCTGCAGTTCTTTTACACCTTATTGTATGTTTCACATATATTAATATTGTGATTATTGTCCATCTTTCCAAGCTCCATGGGGATCAAGTGTCCTTATCTGTTTTGTTTACTACTGTCTGTTAGCATTATTAATAGGGCCTGGTGCATAGTAGGTGTTCAGTGTCTATTAAATAAATGAGTAATAAAATGATATATACTTGTTGTAAAATATTTTTTAAATACATACAGAAATGTGCCAAGAAGAAATTTAAAAAATTGCCTAAAATTTATGGTTATAGAAAAGCAATAATTAACCATTTCTGAAGAGATTTTCAGATAGTTGTGCCAGATGACATCTTGTAATATACTATTTTTACTGAATAATATATTGTAGATATTTAAAAAGTCATTATAATTTTTAATGATCCATTTTATTCCATTGCCTGAAATATCTTAACTTACTCAACCAATTCTTTTTCTGCTTCCTGTAAACACTTAGGTTAGTACCATTAAAAAAAATTTACTATAAACCAAGCTGTAGAATAGGAAAGACAATAGAATGAATGGGGACATCGCTTTCCTATGTTCATATGTGAATACACGACCAGAGGAACTCCACATCATGTACAGCCACAAGAATGGGAAGTTATACGCTATGTATGTAAGATATGTCAAAATACATTCCACTGTCACGCATAACTAAAAAGAATAAACTTTTTTAAAAAAAGAAAAAAAAAAAAAAAGTCAAGCTGTAACAAATGTTCACAAACATTCATGTTTGCACATTTATGTGATTCTGACCTTAAGGGTGAACTCCTGAGGCTATAGGAGGTTAGGCCAGATAAAATGCAAAGAGGTGGACATACTTTAGAAAATAAAGTTGAAATCTTGGGGTTAATATACAGGATCATATATGTAAATCAATAAGAATCAGTGTTTACTGTGCCTTTCATAAACCCAAAAGACTGAATAAATATTACTTTTTATATGCCCAAAATAAGAATTCACAGATATATTGATGTTAGTTCTTTACTCTTACACATTTTTCTAAATGGAAATATGATATGCTTTTGAGTATAGGCAATTAAATGCTTTGTTAATCTTCAAATCAAGTGAAAAAATTGCGGTAAACACTCAACGTGGTGTAAAGGGAAAGCAATAATCATGTTTGTTGTCTAGGGTACTGAAAGAAATGGCACCAAATTACTGAAATGATTCTAATTTGCCTTTAAAGTACGTCTATTTTTTCACAATCTCTACGTCTTTAACATTTAGAGCGTTAGACCTAGACCACACTATTTCAACAAACCTATCTGAGATTTGAAATAAAACATTCACAATAGGCCCCAAATCTCCTGATTTGTCTTGACTGGCCAATCCCGACACTCTTCCCATACACTGAAGATTCTCGCTGTGTGAAAACTAATCACGATCTTTGCTGGTGACTGAACACTTCTGACCTCCAGTGGGTGGGCCTGGCCCATCCCCTCCTTTAGAGTTGTGCTTGGCCACACCAGGACCCTGATAGGTCTCTGTGTAGTGTTGGAAGAAGAAAGTGCAGCTTGGTCTTCTAGAACCAATGCCCTGGCACTCTGCTTCCCCATGAGGTCCCACTGGAGACCAGTGGCTGTGTGGGTTGTGACCACACATGGCAAAGGGTCAGTGTGATCCAAAGGTCAGCCTCTGCTTCTGCAGATCCCAATGGGTTGAGCCAAGGGGACGGAGTCCACCTCCCTCCCATTACTAGGCCCACATTGCCATGAGGATTTCTCTGCCCTTCAGCAAAGTGTAGGTACCTGGCAATTGCTTCCACCTTTCTCCATCCGCAACAGGGCTTGGTTGACAGCAATGTGCACTGTGTCTCGGGGGCTCTGTTGTGCTAAAAATGACAGTTATTTAACTTCTGACTTGGTTCGATGAATGCTCTCTTCTATGGTGTTAAACTCTGCTTATTTACTTTTTGCCTGATAGAAAATGTTCAGAGGAAAATGAGGAAAACAAAAGACAAGTCTCAAAGCATAGCAGGAAACATGAAGAATTTCTAATTCAGCTTCGTGACTCCTTGGATCCAGACAAGAGGAGTGAGATGGCATCGGAGGAAGATTTAATTTTAAAGGTGTCCGTGTGCAGACCAAAAGACTGAAATTTAAGGGTCATTCTGACATGTGACATGAAGGGAGGTGCTTGGTTGAGTCTGGATGGTGACAGGAGACTGGAACGGTAGACCAAGTGTAGCATTAATTAACCGTGTGACGTGGGACAAATCACATTTCCTCTTGGGACCTTAATTCCAAATCCTTCCTAGCATTACTTGGGATTAATTATTCTCCAAAAGGGATTAATTCTTTTGTCTAAAATATATTTAGGTTTTCAAATACAGTTACTTATTCATTAATGATGCATTTTAAGATCTTTTTTTATTAAAATATTTTTTATTTTTACAGACACATTTTGATTCATTGTACACAAATGGGGTACCTCAGAGTAGGATCATTTTTGTTTTCTTTTAGTTGCACACACACACACACACACACACACACACACACAAAACCAGATATGTGCCATTTAGGGGACACTTACTGAGTATACATTTAAGATTAAAAATTTTATTTATCGGTAGATTACTGTTAAGATGGAAATGAATGATACTAACGGAATAATCCACGTGGCCCATAGTGATTCATCTGGGTACCTCAAAGCCTTTGAGTGCTCATGGTCTCTTTGCTCATTGACAACCCTTTTGTTTCCTTGCTTCTTGGCAGATTTCCATGCAGTCATTCTTCTTCTTCTTCTTTTTAAGGACAACTTTTTATTGCTACCAAAGGCTTTATCATCAGTACATTGTTCCAGCTGCAATACCTTCTTCAGACTGTGAAGGGAGCTCAGGATCCAGAAGTTAAGAAAAATATGGGTAGATTGGGGTGGGAGAGGGGAGAATAACATTTTTCAAGAAATAGTTTACCGTAAAACTAGGGTACTAAATTCAATTATTACATATTAAAAGACTCAAATCATAGAGCCATGCAGCCATTCTCAAAAGTCACCTTCCAGTTGTCTGCTAGTCCTCTCTGCGAGTTGCGAGAGGATTCCATGATGCTTTAGCAAGTATCCATTCACTGATAGGTTTGGTATCTCAGGAGAGAGTCTGCCTGACACTCTCATGGGCTCTGGATGGCCTCCTCCTTCTACCGTGACTGTGTGACCAGGAGCTATGCCGTAATAGTGCCCTTCACACTAGTTTGGGGGCTAGCCCTTCAGTCCCAGTGCTGGGGAAAATAAAAAGGGATTTCAGAAGCCTCTTCTTCATGATACCCTTTCCTTCATCAAAGGTCATCTCTTGGTGCTAATCTGGGTGTATTAAGTATGCCCTTTACTTTTCCGTTTTCCTGACGCTTTGCCATTTGGGGCCTGGCTGACCCAGAGCAGACTGCCCCTCCCAGGGTCAGCCAGTTCCTAGAGATGGTAAAGGGCTCACCTGGGAGCGTGGCTTTCTCATGCGAACAAACCACCCCAGAGCCTAATCACCTTTTATGTCTGGCTCTTACACTCCCTAGGCCACTGTCCCTCTGCTGTCAATTCCCCAGGGCCAGCTATCAGATGGCTCTGGACAGCCTCTCTATCGGATACATCAAAATTATTCAAACTAGCCAATCCTAAGCCTGCTTACTCTGCCTTGCCTCTTCCTTCCTAAGGCAACCACGACAAAGCCTCCTGCCCACGTTCCCCCTGCTTCCTCTGCCTCTTGACTGGCTCTGGTGCTTTTCCAAGTGGCCCTGCGTCGCATGGCATGTCTCCTCTTGGGAACCACAAGCAATGAGCCTTCTTTGCTGTAGCAATTATCACTGGGTCTGTTGGCCTCCCAATGCCTGAATAGTAATGGAATCTGTATTTCAAAACAGACAGCAGGACTCTGGAGTTTTAGCACCCCATCCTGAGCAGGGGCTTGCCTAGAAACAAATCTCTGGCCAGAGTGGGAAGATCACAGTCTCACTGGGAGTTCCGCTGAGAAGTGGAACAAAATCTCTCTGATTTAAAAGCTATTGCTTTGCTTTTATATGCCCTGTAAACACATGTCCACAAGCACTCCTGAGGATCCGTGGTGGAAAAGGAGGCATTCCTAATAATTCACTTGATATTCATTCATCCATTTCATCAGTCGTCAGTGAGAGACATTCTAGGTACCGTGAGGTGCTGGGAATGTGGTCGTGTGACAAGATTAATTCCACGTTCTTTTAGAGCTTTCTTTGTCATGGGGTAAAGAGGGTGAAGAGGTAAGTAAGTAAATATTGAATATTATCCCGCATCATTAAAGGTGCAGTGAAGAAAACACATCAGGATTCAGGGCTAGAGAGCAAAGCTGGTCAGCAGCCTGGTTTGCTGGTTCAGGTAGACTGACCAAGGAATGACCCCTGAGGTGGGGACCTGTGAAGGATGTTGGGGGTGAGCACGCAAATATGAGAAAAAGTGTCTAAGTGGGAGGAATTGCACTAGTTGGGAACGGTACTGTGCTGGCAAAGTGCTGAGGCTGAAAGATGTGGCACTTCCTTGGCTGGGCATAACAGGAAGCTGGGGCTTTCACAGTGCCTACAGACATCCCCACAGGCGAACCCATCCATAGGCTAATCCTGGCCCAGGATGAAAATCATAGTTTGAGCATGTTATGCAGAATTTTTCTAGGTTCCTATTAGGAGCATATTTTTAAAAACAGTAGTCCTGTCTCTTTTGATTTCCCCTGGTGGTGCCTGGCCTGCAGCAGGGGTGAGCAGCAAGGCACCAAATGCAGCTCCCTGGCTCCATCTCCTGCGGCGACCTCCGTAGAGCATCTCCGGCCTCCAGTGTTCGGAAGCCAGCGCTAGCTGATGCTTGCCCGGTGGGCAGACTTTTGACGTCTCGCCTTAGGGTCACTTTTTGAATACTTTTAATTTGACCCCTGGGTCTGCACCAAACAACCAAGTTTAGAGGCTGCCTTTGAAAATGTGAGCTTTGGAGTTGACTTAGAAATATCCTTTTTACCGTTTTCATTTGATCCTGAAGTCATTGGGTTGCAGACTGTGAGTGGCTTGGAGAAGGTGGGTGGAATTGTTAATTTTCATGGGACAGCTGTAATTTCTTCCTCTTTAGCTTAGAGAGCTGTGCAAGGAAAACGCGTTCGCGAAAGAACAAATTGTTACTCTTGAAGAGACTGTAAATGTCCATGAGATGGAGGCAAAAGCTAACAGAGAGACGATCGTGAGGCTGGCTGCAGAAGTCAACAGAGAGCAGAGAAAAACTGCCTCTTGGAAGGAAGAGAAAGACAAGCTGAACCAGGTACGGCGTGTGCAGTGTGTGTGCGCGTCTGTGACCATGATTACGGAGCCGACGTCAGATGAGTGCTCTAGAATTATGGACCACAATTCCAGGGCTGCTCTCAGCAGGAGGTGTGGGCGATGTGGGATTAAGTGACCGGAACAGGCCATTCAATATGGTTTTTTTTTTTTTTTTTTTTTTTCAGTTGGAAAAAAAAGAAATACAAAATACTTAAAAGTAAAGACTTTGTAGAGAAGATGATTTACGTTAGCTAGTTTATAAGGATTTTAAAAAAATTTTGTTTTGTGTTTTTGAACAAACAGGTAATATGTTTACAAGATTAAAAAAAGTCTGCATGTCTAAAAACAAATTCAGTGAAAACCCTTTCTCTGACCCTTTTCCCCAGACACCCAGTTTTTCCTAGAGGGAACTTGCTACAATTTCCTCTATATACTTCTGAAATAATTCTAGGTACATGTATGCATATGATATGTAAGAGAAGATATCTGTTATATGTAACATGTAATATGTATTTATTTTTGAAACAAACAGCAATATATTGTACATTAATATCAATAAGGCCACTGTGCATGATTTTTATATAATTTTGTATGCTTCATGGATCATATAAAACAAAGTCCTAGAAGTAGACTTGCTCTATCAAAGGATATGGATGTTGTAATTTTGAGAGGTATTGGCAAAAGGAAGTGATTCCCTATTCTAAATTTTTTTTACATAATAAATTGTTAGATCTTTTAAAATTAGCTGGAATCTATTTGAGCAAGAGAATTAATACCATATGTTTAACACCATATAACCCTTTAATTGTGATTTTTATGGTTTGTGACAAAAATGAATTATTGGATTATTAATAACAATCTACTTCCAAAAGCAGTAAGGAGCAGTGCAGTCAGTGAATACTAGTGCACAGGAGGGCCAGGTGTGGTGGTATATTCCTGTAATCCCAGCAGCTCTGGAGGCTGAGGCAGGAGGATTGCAAGTTTGAGGACAGCCTCAGCAACTTAGGGAGGCACTATGCAGCTTAGTGAGACCCTGTCTCAAAATAAAAAATAAAAATGTCTGGGGATGTGGCTCAGTGGTTAAGTGCCAATGGGTTCAATCCCCGGTACATAAAAAAAAAAAAAAAAAAAAAAAAAAAAAAAAAAAAAAAATGCACAGGAGGAAGGAAAGCAAATGGCCCTGGTAAAGCAGATGGAGTTTATGATGAGATAAGAAGTGATGCTCCAAAAGAGAGGCCTCAGGAAGGATGAGGACCCAGGCTGAGGAGAGGGCGTGGCTTGGTTTGTGGAGAAGGGACCAGCTTCCTGGGGCCTTTCCTATCAATGGTGACTGACATTACTGCTGAGCTGAGGTGAGATGGGAAGCCGGGAGTGACAGTGATCACGGTAAAGGTAGTAATTTCTAATTCTCCCCTAATTCCATGCACCAATAAACCCCCTTACCACTGGTTTTCTCCCCTGATATTTCAACTTTGAGCAAAAAGACTCTATCGTCATCAACCTCTCAGTCAGCGTGGGTTGCCATGACAAAATACCACAGAGTTGGTTGGGAATATAGCTCCCAGGTATTGCTCTTGCCTAGCTAGCGTGCACAAGGCCCTGGGTTCGAGGCCCAACACCACACACACACACACACACACACACACTCCAAAGCAAAGCAAAGCAAAACAATGCAAAGCACCATAAATCAGGTGACTTAAATAACGGATGTAGCTTTGGAGGCTGGGAGTGCAGCCATAGTTGAGGTCTGGTGGGACTCCTCTTACTGGCTTGCAGTTGCCTGTCTTTTTGCTGTCTCCTCACGTGGGAGCTGGGACAGAGGACAGGGAGAGGACACATGATCAACCTCTCTGGTGTCTCTTCTTATCAGGGCACCAACCTCATTATGAAGACCCCACCCTCTACCCTAATGACCTCGTCTAAACCTAATACCTCCCAAAGTCCCAACTCCAAGCACCAACACACCAGGGCTTAGGGTTTTACTGTAAAAATTTGGGAGGAACACAATTCACTTCACAGTGCTCTCAATTATTTCTCTTTAACTTTTTCTTATGAAAAATTGTAATATAAAGAAAGAATGAAGAAATAGGATAGTAAGCAATAATCTATCACCTACCCAGAGGCAACAATGGTTACATTTTGCTGTTTGCTTTATTGTTTTATGTATATAAATACACGTGTATTTGGGGAACCATTGGAAAATAGGTTACAGATATTATATGTATACTTTCAGACTACTTCAGCATATTTAGCCCAAGAATAAGGACCTTACCACTGAATAACCACATGAATAATGGCAATACCATTATCACAACTAAAAGTTTATGAGAGTACCATTATCATCTAAGCTTGTTTTCAAGTCCACACATTTTTTGGATACTTTTTCTCTAAAGAGGAGCTTAATTCCCTTTTCTTGAGTGAGGACTGGATTTAGTGAATCACTTCTAGTGAATAATATATGTTAGAAGTAATGGGGTGTTAAAATTTGAGATTAGGGTATTAAAAGACTGTGACTTCTGTCTTAGATGTGCTCTCTTATTCTCTCTAGAGGCTCTTGAAGGAAACCAGCTGCCTTATGGCAAGGTATTCCTGGGGAGGGAGATGCCAACTACCATGTGGTGAGGATACCCAGGTAGCCTATTTCCAGCCCCGTATAGCAAGGACCTGAGACTGATCAGGGGCCATGTGAGTGAACTCAGGTGAGACTCCTCCTCCAGTTGAGCCTTGAAATGACTATATTCCAGGTTAACAGCTTGACTGTGATCTCAGGAGAGACCTTGAGCCAGACCTACCGAATCCATGCCAATATACCTGACTGGTAGAAACTGGGACATAACAGATGTTGTTTCAAGACGGAAATGTGATGACCTGGCTCAAGGTCATCACATTGGGGCAAGTGCTACACAGTAACAGAGAACCAAAAATCATCTCAAATCACATTCAAACATTTCATAAGTATTTGTAAGAATACTTGCAGTAAGAATGTCTTTGATGGCTTTTTCTTTCACCAAATTGGGATCTACTCTGGGTTTATTTGTTGCATATTTGGATTATTTTTAGTTTCTTTTTATAGTTTTTTTAAAAATAGCATTAACATTTTGGAAAGTCCAGAGAAGTGGTTTCTTCACAATACTCTTTGAATTGTTTCTCTACATCCTGAAATTGAATTATCTCAGAAAAGTAAAGATATAAATTTTCTATTGCACCACATTAGAAAGAAAATGATGTTAGATATTGTCCTTTATTGGTGACACTTAGTATGACTACCATTCTCTTTAGTGTAAAGGTACATTTTTTTCTTCTGCAGTTAAGTAAGGTATCTGTGGGGATGACACTTACTAGTCTGGCTCTCACAACTTTATCAATGATGTCAGCATCCATCAAATCTTGCTTGGAATAACTATGAGGTCAGGGTGGCAATGTGGTAATATTCTAACTTTAGCATTCGTCCTATTAGTTAGATGCTATTTTTCTGTAAAGAAAAGACTTCCTTCATTTTTCTTTTTCTTTTCGATTCTATGGATGCATGGATTTTTATCTTTTTATTGTGTTACACTCAGTTATTCTTTTTTGGTGCTTGAATTCTCCAAATTTGTCCAGCCCCTTGCTTTTAGTGTGTGTGTGTGTGACCAGGAATTGAACCCAGGGGTACTTAACCACTGAGCCACATCCCCAACCCTTTTGTTGTATTTTCTTTAAAGACAGGTTCTTACTGAGTTGCTTAGGGCCTTACCAAGTTGCCGAGGCTGGCTTTGAATTCATGATCCTCCTTGCCTCAGCCTCTTAAGCTGCTGGGATTACAGGTGTGCCCCACCATGTCCAGCTTCCTCTAGTGTTTAACACTTCCTTACTTTTAGAAAGAAGTTACCCCAGGCTCACTTGCAATTTTTAGTTCATAAACCCAACCAGCCAATTTCCTAAGGAGCTGTGGTTCATTTTACCAGGGAATGGTGCTTGGAAGCCAAGAGTCATGCTTCAGGTGTGCTCATTTATTGAACACTTACACAGTCCTTGTGCTAAGTGCTCAGTGAGGTTATGTATTTGATCAAGTTCAAACAACCATCTCATGGCAAAGCTGGGCCTGGAGCCCAGGTCATCACATTGCTGTCTCCATCCATACTCCCCTTTACACTGACAGTCACAGCTACATCTTATGTATGACGGAAGACATTATTTATTAGTAAGTGGAGCGATAGTATTAGCAGCTATGAAAATTTCCCCAGTAATTTCTAATTCAGTTATAATAGTAGTTATTAAATTTTCAAGTCTTGAAAATTAGGAAGAATTTAATCTTTATCTATAAAATGGATCTCTGGAGGTTAGTAGTAGGAAGTAAGAAAAATGTGTTGTAATAGTACATTAAAAAACAGAACTAATTCCTTTTCTTACATAAGTGTCTTTACTGGGAAACAACTGAGACGATGTTGTTCAGACTTTGGGAACACATTCACTTTGGCTTGAGGTTCCTGCCAAAATAATAAAAATTGTAAAATAAAAGTACAGGCCATAAAAAACTTGAGGTCTTTAATAAAGTGCTCATTCACAGAATTATGACTCCAAAGATTTACTACTGAAAAATACTGTCAAGTGGTTTTACTGACATGTTAATGGTCTCAGGAAGAGTATTCATAATGCTTTCTAAAGCTCTGTTTTGGAAATAGGAAACTTATTTATTAGTGATGTCCAGCTGTAC
Source organism: Sciurus vulgaris (assembly GCF_902686455.1). Classification (NCBI taxonomy): domain Eukaryota; kingdom Metazoa; phylum Chordata; class Mammalia; order Rodentia; family Sciuridae; genus Sciurus; species Sciurus vulgaris. Next base: position 15,274,216 of record NC_136467.1, on the reverse strand, counting down.
TGCAGAGCTAGAAGTATTCACAGGGCTGGGGTGCTGTTTCTACCAAACTCAACTTTTCTGAGTTACTTAGAATCTACTTAAGTTACTTGATAAAAAATTTGCATAAAAATTAAAGTTATTGGGCTGGGGATACAGCTCAGGTGGTAGATGCTTGCCTCACATGCACAAGGCCCTGGGTTCAATCCCCAGCACCATTAAAAAAAAAAAAAAAGAGTCCAAGTGATTTATCATATATATGGTGAATATATTATATACAAATATTTAATATTTTTTGGCTTTTTTTTTGGTGCTGGGAATTGAACTCAGGGCCTCATGCAGGTTAAGCATATTTTCAACCACTGAGCTACACCCCAAATATTGAAGTATGTATTAAAAACTACAAAAGATTGGTATCTTGAAAAAAAATCCAACTTTGAGAAAAGTAGTCACTTTGCCTACTCAAGCCCACACAAGTCACATTCACATTTCTTGTAGACCATTAGAAATTAAAGTTAGTGGATTGGAAATTAAACCTACATGGTGCATTTCAAACAGCACCTTTTCTTTCACACTGTTCACATTTTCTTTACTGACTAGATTTAGGCACCATATTGGCACCATATTGGTTTCAGGCTGGCTTGGGTTTGGGACATCCCGTCTGCTTTTTTGACTTATTCTGTGGCTGAGCAGTGAAAGACAGCAGAGTGGTTAAGAAGCTGAACTTGGGGACAGGGCTGCTGGGGGTTTTATCCTGGCTCCAGAATCATTTGGCTGTGTGATCTCAGGCACGCAACTTTCCTTCTTTGAATCTGTTCTTTATCTGTAAAATAGGAAAATGATTTGAGGTTCTATCTCTTATAACTATTGTTAGAATTAAATTATACAAAGTCATCCCCTGATATCCATGGGGGATTGGTTCCTGGACCCCTGGTGGATGCAAAATCCACTGATACTCAAATCCCTTATATGAAATGCTGAGTATTTGTGTATTATCTGTTGACTTGAAATCATCTCTAATTTACTTCTAATGCCTAATAGAATGTAAATGCATAGCTGTTATGCTATATTTTTTAGGGAATAATGACAAGAAAAAAAATCAGCATGTGTTTAGTTCAGATGCAGTTCTTTCCCCCCTGAATATTTCTGATTTGAAGTTGGTTGAATCCACAGATGCGGAACCTGTAGATATACAGGGCCAACTGTAACACGTAGTACTCAGCACATATCTGGTACATGAGTTATACTCAGTATTTTTATTTCTCTTTTCCAGTTGTTTACTTTTATCCAGGGATTAAAATAGGTATGAGATTATTTGAAGAGTGCAGGCATATGGAAATGTTCCTGGAAGTGAGAAATGATGACAGGATGCATTACTAAAGAAATTAAAGATCTCTTGACCGTTCTAGAATCATAATGTTGGACTTGACCTTCCAGACATTTAGCATCTAGATTGTCCAACTCTCTATAGGAAATATGAATTATCTTCATTTATTATTTTGATTAATTAACTAACTGATTAATGAACTAACATTAATTTCACTGTGCTGGGGATTGAACCCAGGGCCTCACATCTTCTGGCAAGTGCTCTAAAGAATCATGTCTCTGAGCAGCTAGCATCCAGTGCGCTTCCTTGAATTCACCACCATCCCAGGTGGTCCAGCTCAACTTGTCAGTTCTAATTGTTCAGCTGTTCTTTATTGCAGCAGGTGGCACTGGAATCCTGAGATTCCTGTCTTCACCCTGGTTCTGCCTTACTTCACAGAGGAAACGGAAATCCCTCCTTATGGCCACCCTTCAAGCAGTGGTTAAAGGCATTCTCATGAACTTCCAAGTCTCTTCTGGCTAAACAACCCCATTTCTCCCCAACTCTCCTGCCTTGGTGCCTCCTTCTTACTTTCTGTGAGGTTTGGGGAGTTCTACTACTGGGTGAGGAATTAAAATGAACGTAGGCCCTAAAATAGTACCTGCTCATAAAATTAAAGTTGTTCCTAGGACTCCAAAGTACGGTGAAAAACCCCCTCTCCTTCCAATACTCACTCCTAGTCTCACTCTTACAAACTAATTTTTAAAAACTGTTTATCTTTCTTAGTTCTGATAATTACCATGAAGACCTTAATACATTTTCATTCCAGGTTCATCAATATGAGGTAGTATTTTTAGACCTTCTACTATGACTTATGAAGAATTTAATACCTCCTACGTTCCAAACCCCTCTTTCTATCTCCTTATTATATTATTGTACTCAGATTGTTGGGGTTCCCATTTTGTTCTGTTGTCATAATTAAATCTTCAACGATTTATTTTTAGCTTCATTTTGAAAACTTGAAATCAGTTAGAACAGCATTTTAAAATAATGTGCTTATATAAAACTTTCTATTATGGACCTAATCTTAACATGTGATGCAGAACCCATTCCATTTTGCCAACGGCTGTCTTGACATTTCTAGTGGGAACTGTCCATGGTCCTCCAGATACTGGCTGCTGGGTTCAGGGCAGAGGGTTGCTGCCCAGGACTAGAGCCCAGGAGCACATCGACCTCTTGGGCAACTAAGTCCATTGCTTACTAGCACTGAATTTATCAATAATGAGAATTTCAAACCTAAGTTGAATTCTTATTATTTTGTAAACTTGACGCCATTGGGACAGGTCAGATTTGGGAAAACTTTTCTCATTTGAACTAAAATGTTACCCTCCAGCTTCCATTTCATTGATCATGGGGTTGAGCAGAAAAAAGCTAATCTTCCTCCTAGTAACAGCCTTCAAATTGTTTGAAGGCATCTACAGTTCTGTTAATATTTCCTCCCAGAACACAACTTCAAAACTTCCACCAATCTTCCTATTTACTGAATGTACTCTGGTTTGTTTTTTTCCATACCATGTGTGGGAAAGGATAACTTTTTCTTTATTTCCAATCAATACTTCTATAAAATATAAAGTGAGTGACTAGAAAAAGCTGCTTAAAAAAGCATAGTCCAAATTTATGTATTAGAAGCCACAGACATAAAATTAAATTTTAATAAATACGATGAGCATAAACATGAAGAATAGAATTATATAAATGGTACCCTTTCTTTGAAAGTATGTGTGTGAGATTAATACAGAGTATAAGTATTATACTTACAGTTTTTTCTTATATTGCAACCATGTGAACAAAAAATTATGACTAAAATTCCCTTTGTTATAAAGTTCTACATGCACGTTTTGAATGGATTCTGCTTATGTCAGTATTTAAAGTTTAATTTAGACAATGAACTTGCTTCTGGTTTCTTAACTTAGGTCACCTTGGTTGGATTGCTGACAATTCTGCTTGCAGAAAACATGTTTTGCTTTTAAGACACTTATGATTGGAAACTGTCACAGAGGTTTGTTGAGAGTAGAAGAGATTTTAAAATAATTTCAGCAAGCTCAATATATTTATTTGTAACTTACATCTAAAATGAAACAAATGTGTTTTCAAAATTGGTTCCGTCCTCCATTTGTAGACAGTTTTATTAATTTATTCCATAAAGGTATTGTTAAGTTATCTCTTGATGAAAGAAATGGGTTCTGGATTTTATTTTGTAGATTGCAGTTTGCAAACCAAAATTAAAGTAGCACATTTTTAGATGTGTTCCTATAGGACATAACAGAGATACGGCTCACATCACATAGTTCAACAAAGTCTGAGCAGAGACCATTCCTTATACAGCAATCATGTCCACCGATCATATGTGAATGTGCATGTTAAATTTTGTTACACATTTATAGCAATAATTTATACCAAAACTGTACCTATTCCATTTCTATCAACTATGTATAAGAGAGCCTGTTTGGGGAAAATTCCTGGGTTTGTTAATCTTAACTGCAGTAAGTAGAACGATTGAACTTTTTTTAAAAAAAATTATAAAACTGATTTAGGATTGGAGGAATTAAGCTCCAACTGTGGTTCTACCCTGATGATAAATAGTCAGTGCACTTTTGAGAGGCAATTTGATCTCAGGCATATCTAAATCTATGTAATAGCAGTGTCATTGTAGGAATCGATTGTTTTAAAAGCACAAACATTCCAAGGGTTTCATCACTTAACGCAGACTCAGCCATTTAATGGGGAAGCTAAACTGAAGGCCTGAATCATATTATTTGTAAGTGGTGTTGTTAACATAATGGCGATGGAGTCATTGTTTATCTTCGTATTAGTCGGTCTGAACCTAAAGATCGTTAATTATAAAAACAATGTTTAAGTGACCAGCTTCGCTATCTGAAGAGGGCCTCTCCTCATCTGCACAGGTGATGTCCTCTGGGAAGGTCAGCCCTGGTTTTGTGAGGAGGAAGCTACTTGTTTCTTGCTGTGTCAGTGTGGTCTGACAGCAGTCACCAAGTCCTGGCCAATGCCTATGTCACATTACTTCAAGCCCTGTGCTTCAGTTTATCCTTGAGGTAGCCATGCAACCAGACTCCAGGCTGCTGGATGGCTCCTCATAGCTGTATAGGTAATTGCATTTGCAATCTGAGGCCATCTATTTCCAGCCGATCAGGCCAGTGCCCCTGAATCCTGGAATGATTAATCAGAGCCCTGGGGAGTGGCCTTCCCCAAGGTCTGTCACTAGCTCCTGTCCTGCATTTCATACAGAAATGGCTTGGAGTTCACTGGGCTGAAAGCATCTAGAGAAAAGAAATTTGACCTGCTAACAGGCTCTGCCATGATTCCATCATTGCAGGCTACTTTTGGATTTTTATTAGACATAAATGTGGGTACTCAGGTTTAAAAGGAAGAAATGCTTTGGATTTGTCAGAGGGGATTGTTATGGTCCTCGTTTCTAAGTCAGTGAAACAATAGTATGATACTAGGTAGAAAAATTTCTGAAATATTTTAATTGTGTTTATTGGTCTCTTGGTGTCAGCTGCCTCTTGATTAGTCACTTCAAATTGTCAGGAAGTTCGTGGTACTCAAGCGGCTGATATATATTTTTTTTGTGTGTATTTTGAGGGCCTTTTGTAAATAATCAGTTGCAAATAAAATTCTATTGACTATGGACACTTCTTCCTTTTGCCGTAGGTTTTTGTTTTTTGTTTTTGTTTTGTACCAGGGGTGCTTAACCACTGAGCAACACCCCCAGCCCACTTTCTTGCTAAGTTGCTCAGGGCCTTGTCAAGTTCTGAGGCTGGTTTAAACCTGTGATAACCTCTGAAGTCATTGGGATTACAGGCGTGCACTACTGTGCCTGGCACTTTAGGGGTTTTCTTTCAACATGGAAGTTAATAAGTCATCTTCTATGTGCTTACAACTCTAAAGTGCTTAGGATGATTTCACCCCTCCATCGTCAAATTTAGGGTCTCAGTTTTCTAAGCACACATGAGATCGTAGTTTCTAAGTAAAATGTGGCTGGATTGATTGTCACTCATGCTGATGCTGGTTACTCCAAGAGCAAGTGAGCAGTCGTAATGTTACCCTCGGAAGAGCAATCAGAAACCTGCAAAAATACTGTATTTTTGATAAAGTGTCCTTGCCTCTACTTTAGGAGCTGTAATTTAATTAGCAGCAGGCTTTCTCTGCAGAGATGACTAGTCTGCAAAGAGAAAGAGGAAACCAAGACCTTGAAAAGCAAGGCATTTTTCAAAATAAGCTCCATGATTAGTTATTGCATCTCTGAAACAGGCAGGCTTCTCTACCTCCCTCTCCACTCAGTTACTTTTATTTCAAATTGATGCTTGAGATTTACTTGCTTTAAAAAAAAATCACCCTAAGGAAAAAAGTAAGATGCTATGGGTCCCCTAAATGGTAGGATCTAGTGTGTCAGCTAACCTTTTTCTTGTCTCCAAGCTGTTGGTGAAGATAAATATCATTTAAAACCTCTAATGCAAAAGGAATGATTGTGTTTTAACTAGCAGGCTGAAGTGTTCCCAACTTGTTTGGGTGTAGAGTCTGTGATTCAACAATACTATTTCTTCTTATTTTTTTATTTTTGCTTTTTCCCTCCGACATACTATTTTAAATTAAAAAATATTTTTGCCAGTTAACGAGGCAATATGATAGCAATACTGGTTAATCAACTGCTTAATCTTAATTTGATATGAATTCAGGTATTTTGGAACTGGATGTTATCAAGTGATTTAAAAATTAAAATATACTCCTCCAGTGTCTCTTTGGACCATTCTATTTTATGGTGAATAGAAGCAGGTGCACAGGTAACCTTTTACATGCATCATTTTTTTCTGAATCTAATATATGATATAAGATTATTCTTAGCATGGCAAGTCCCTCTTCTACCTTTAAACCTCTCTTCCACCAAATGGCTAGTTATTTCTATCTTCTTTCTTCAGGTTGTGTCAATTTTAATCTTGTCTTTATGAGACAAGGGGATAAAACAGTCAATGAATATTGAAAGAAAGATCTAGTTCTTCTTTGTGGAATGATGTTTGCATGAGAATCCTAGTCTATTTTAAAAAGCAAGATTAAGGAAGCATCTTTATTCAAATAGTTTTTAATGCTTTAACCTTTACAATGATCAAGTTGTAAAGGTTTGATTGTAAAGGGCCATTGTAAAAATGTCTCTTTATGAAGAGACATTAGGAAACGCAGAGTTAAAAATGGAAACGGTATTTAACCCAACTCCTCGAAGTCATTAGAAAGCCAGGTAAGTGAGTTGCTGGGGTCCACACACGTGTACTTTGTTGACTGCTAATGGTCGTGTCTTTACTCTGCAATTATTTCAGGACTTGCTCAGTGCGGTAGAGGCCAAGGCAGCTCTTGAGAGGGAAGTTAAGATCTTCCAAGAAAGGTTGCTCGCGGGCCAGCGGGCCTGGGATGCCTCGAAGCGGGAGCTGAGCCTCCTGAAGGAAAGCTCTTGTGAATTGGAGAAGAGTTTGAAGGTCAGTCGTGAGGTGGCCACTGCCTCAGAAAACCAGAGCGCCTCGTTTAGGGAGAAGGTCTCAGGCCTCCTCTCAGGCAGATGGGGCACGACGGGGTCCACCGAGGATGCCATTTTGGAGCGGATTCAAGAAATGGGCAGCCAGGAAGAGAGCCTGAGAAGGGTGAGCGAGGAATGGCTGCTTACAGGCTTCCTCAGGAAAACAGTCATTCATGTAGCGCGCTCAACACCTGGTTCACATGAGTCGCTTGAAGTAGAGTCCACGTGCAGTTGTAGTCGTAACTATGCATAGTACTTAGGAAGGCCCAAGAGTCACTCAGTGACCGCTGGCTGTGAAGTCAGACCCGGAGTTCTGGAGTCAGACCTACCTGGCACTGACCCAGAGATACCACAGACCCGCTCACGGTCGGTGTGAGCTTGGGCAGTGCTGAGATCATGGCTTCTGAGATTTTGTTTCTTATCTCAGTACGGGTTAGTGCAAGGTTTACAGTTCCTTATCCAACACGCTGGGACCCGTGTGCTTTTAAATTCAGAATTTTTTCAGGATTCAGAAAGACAAGACAGTGTATGGAAAGATAGTACAGAAGCAACGGTGCACAGCCCCCCACCGTGGGTCTGCTGAGCCCCCACCCCCTGCCATATTCATAGTACTGCAGAAAAACCCGTGAGTGGTATGAACGGGGACTCTCAATGGCCTCGGGTCACTTCAGGTCAGGGTTTGCTGCTCCACTGGGTCAGGTCAGACCTGCTCTCTCAGCAAATGAATTGGGAAAAAACCTGCATTTTGGAATTGCACAGAAGGATTTCTAGACCCATACCAGTATTTGCCACATAAGATTATTTTTTAAATTATAAGATTGATGAAAAATAGTTATAAAGTCTTTAAAACACTGTCTGGCAAATCACAGAAACAAAATTTAACTCTTGCTGCTCTTTCTCGCCCTGTCTCTTCCTCCTTTGTCTGCTTTGTATAATGTATTGGTGTCCAGGAGAGTCTTTTAGGAGACCTAGGTACCAAGTGGAGAAAAGGCTTTAGTTAATGTACATAGTGGAATCATGTTCAATTTTGTCATCTTTCTCAACAATTCTCATTTTCCATAAAGCTTTGCTTAGCAGTTAACTTCAGCCCAGCTGTTTAAATGATCATTGAATCCAAATTCTTGAAGTCCTAATTAATGAGATTTTAGAGTAAATGATGTCCAAATTCCATGTATAGTTTCATTATCAACTATTTCTTCTGTTGATGCTGAGAAAATGCACTTTTCCATTTTTTAATGTTAATAAGCATCTCATTGATGACTAATTCAAAACTCAGGGTTGTATCCTATGGTATCTCCCCACATCCTGCCCTTGGTAACCACTGTTTTATTCTCTATCTCTAAATCTTTGACCTTTCTCATCTTTTTAAGGATTCTGTATATAAGTGAGATCATGTAATATTTTTCTTTCTCTGCCTGGTTTATTTCACTTAGCATACTGTTTGTCATGTGGTAGCAAACAGAAGAGAAAAATGGGTCACTCTGGGAGATGAAGGACATGTTAATTTGTTCCAATATAGTAACCACTTTACTATATGTGAATCTTTTCACTTTGTATGCCTTAAACATACACAAGCATTTATTTAAAAAAACAAATTCAGGTTATATTTATAAATTTCCTTTAGCAATCCAAAAATTTAACTTCCATTTAAAAAGTCTCCAAAATTCATGCTCTTGAAGCAGCAATTGGGGCTCCCTTGGTCAACTACAGGGTTCTCTTTGTGGATATAAAATGTTCATACACACTCATACATTGCTGGTGGGACTGCAAATTGCTGCAACCACTCTGGATAGCAGTATGGACGTTCCTCAGAAAACCTGGAATGGAACCACCATTTGACCCAGTCATCGCACTCCTTGGTTTATACCCAAAGGACTTAAAATCAGCATACTACACTGATGTAGCCACATCAGTGTTTATAGCAGCTCAATTCACAATAGCTAAACTATGGTATCAACCTAGGTTCCCTTCACCACATAAAGAAAATGTGGTACATGTACACAATGGAATATTACTCGGCCTTAAAGAAGAATGAAATTATGGCATTTGCCAGTAAATGGATGGAGTTGGAGAATATTATGCTAAGCAAACTAAGCCAATTCCAAAGAATCCAAGGCCGAATGTTTTCTCTGATATGCAGATGCTAATTCACAATAAGCGGGTGTGGGGGATTGGATAGGGAAGAATAGAGGTAGTTCGGATTCGACAGCAGGGAGTGAAGGGAGGGGAGGAAGCATGGGGTTAGGAAGGATAGTAGAATGAATGGGACATTATTACCCTATGTATTACACAACCTGTGTAACTACATCATGTACAACCAGAAGAATTAGAAGCTATATTCCATTTATGTATGATGTGTCCAAATGCATTCTACTATCTTGTATGACTAATTGGAACAAATAACACACACACACACACATACACACACACACACATACATGTTCAAACACAGAATGCTCCTTGGCTAACCTCCTCCATCCTGGAAAGCATGTGAATCTCTGAGAGAAACTCAGTTTTTCTTGTGATTCCATTTACACAGAAGGAGAAAGGAAATTATTTACAGGCTTCAGAAAAAACTTTATGAAGCAATTAATGGAAATAAGTATGTTTCAATAGCCAACTTTTTTTCTCATTCATTTTACTGCTTCCCTTCTATATTTCCAACGTTTTCCACCCTAAATCTATTTTAATTCTAGCATGTGAAACATGACGTACAATTGTCAGCATGATGTGTATGTTTATTTTCTAAAGCAAAATGGTGTAAATTGGTTAAGCTTAATATGCCTCCCCCACTCCCCATACAATTAGAATGATTCAGAATCTTTTTAGTGCCTTTGTCTGCCTTTCCTACCCTGTAATTTTTTTCAATAGCTGTTCTTCCTATTTAAAAGCCTGAAATCAAGCATATAGCTGGTGTCTTGTGTGACTCATCTTCAAGTAAAATCAGGAGAAAATGGATTTTGTACATTGTCTTAGAAATGTATTGAAGAATGGCAGCTTTACCAACTGACGAATCTATTTGTTGGGGAGGCTGCACCCCCGCCAGCTGCTGCATCTACACTGATGTGAAGTGTCCACGGTGGGTACAGGCTTGGCCTGGCCATTCCTCACCCCACGTCCACTCCCACCTGCTGATCGGTGCATTTCTTGTTTACCCTTTGTCTACCATTTTCTCTCTCCTGGCTTTGCCATTCTCAGTAGAATTGAGGACACCACCCACACTTCAGTAAGTCATTTCTACTTGTTCCTTGAATTTCAGCTTCTGGCAAAATTTAATTTTCTTTTTAAAAGCTTTTCTTTCTCTTGGAGCAGGGCTGCTCAGCCTTGGCATTATTGACATTTTGGGCCAAATAATATTTGTCGTGGGGGCTGTTCTGTGCATTGTAGGGTATTTAGCAGCATTCCTGGCCTCTACTCACAAGATACCATTACTGTTTCCTCCCCAATTGTGACAATCATTGGTGTCTCCAAATAATACCAAATGTCTTCCCGGGCAAGAGCTCCCTCCTCCATGGAAAACCACTTCCCTAGAGGAACATTCTATTGCGAACTTCCCAGAAATCCTAAATGAGTGTTTTTTTGGTGGTGCTAGGGATCAAGCCTAGAGCCTCATGCATGCCAGGCAAGAGGTCTACCACTGAGCCCCGTCCCCAGTCTGAGTTTTTTTTTTTTTTTTAATTAAGTTTATTTCATTATGGGAAGTGGGCAGGCATCCTGCTTCAGAACTTCTGGAAGAGCTTCTTGGTGCCTTGGAGCCCTGAAGCACGTTGAAGTGGACTGCCTTACTCAAGGGCCCGCACTGGTTCACGGTGACAAAGTCGCCAACCTGGACATCCCTGAAGGGGGAAAACAAGTGCGTGGACATGTTCTTGTGTCACTTCTTAAAGTGACTGCACTTGCAGATGTAGTGGAGACAATCCCTGTGGATCCCAGTGGCCCTCAGCATCTTCACTGTGGTCCCCACACCAGCCAGGATCCATGCTCGGATGGAAACAGTACCAGTGGTACTTCCTGTCAGTATAGGTGCCCTCAAGTGGCCTCTCTGGGTGTCTTGAAGGCCAGACCAATATTCTTGTAGTATCAAGGGAGCTTCTTCTTCCTTGTTTCTCCCAGCAGGACCTCTTCTTGTTTTGAAAGGTGGTCGGCTGATTTGGTAGGCACCCTCTGTCTGAATGTCTGCCATCTTCTCGGCTGCCTGAAATAAAAGAGCCTGAATAGGTTTTAAGATACAACTTAGCTTCGAAATTTCAGGATGCCATCATAGATATTTATGAGATAGTGGCCCCTTGCCCAATGGCAGAAAGTTGTAGCATTTTTAGATTTTACTTTAGAATTCTGCAGGAAAATTTTCCCTGCTTTGAGGTGTTTACTAACTGACTGGCCATCTGGATGAGAACTGATTAAACAGAGAAGATAGGACCGTGATCAATTTTTCATAATTTCTTAAGGGCAAATTCATGCTGGGCATGGTGGCACCTGCCTGTAATCCCAATGGCTTGGGACACTGAGGCAGGAAGATAGCAAGTTCAAAGTCAGCCTCAGCAACTTAGCAAGACCCTGTCTCAAAAAAAAAAAAAAAAAAAAAGGTGGGTGGGGGGGGGCCTTCCGATGTGACTCGTGATTAAGCATCCCTGGGTTCAATTCTAGATACCAAAAGAAAAAGAAAAAGAAAAAGAAAAAAAAAAAGACAAACTCATGCAAGCTCACACACCTTGACCTGGACTGCGTTTTGCTTACTAGGCAAATCTAAGACTTTATTTCCTTCACTGGAAAGTATCTTATTTTGGGGGCTCTATGGGGATTGTGGTGACCCAGCTTGAAGTCCTAAAGAGCCAGGGATGGGCTCCTTGACCCACCTTATGCTTCTGGTCTCTGAGCCCAGTCCTTGTTTGGTGTCACCTGCTTCCACTCTGTTCTTATCCTGTGTCACCTACTAAAGCCAACATTTCTCAGGAAGTGCCTGGAAGCATCTAGAGATGCTTCACTGTATAAAAACTGTGCTCCATAGTCACCCCTGGCTGTAAGGGCATCTGAACAGACACAAGTTTAGCTCTCCAGCCTCTCTAGTTGTATTTGTTTCCATAACAAAGGACCGCTAACTGGGTGACTTAAACCACAGACCTTTTTTGCTTTTGGTTCTGGAGTCTAGAAATCTGAAATCCAGGTGTTGGCAGGGCTGGTTCCTCCTGAGTTCAGTGAAGAAGACTTACCTAGCTCCTGGCGGCTCAGGTCTACCTTGGCTTTTGGATGATGCTGTCCCTGTGACGTAATAGTTTTTCTCTCTGTGTATCTGACTTTGTGTCCAAATTTCCCCTTTTAATAAGGACACTGATCAAATTGAATTAGAGCCTAAGGTAGTGAGGTCTCGTTTAAATTTGGTTATCTTTATAAAGAGCTTATTTCCAAAATAAGGCCATATTTGGGGTACTGGAGTATTTGGGGGTGGGGTCCTTGATTCAATCCATCACAAAAGTTGCCATGAACTAAATAGAGTGGGTGGTGTTAGGCAGTCAGTGCTGTTGGCCACACGTGCCTATGAGAAGGAAAAGACATTTGATTTAAGTACATGATACCTGATTACTGATTTTATATATTTCCTAAGTGAAAATTAAAGCTTGGATAATCAAAAAAAGAGTGGTTTATATCCAAAAGGCATTAGCACCTAAGTGACCCTCTGCGCTTAAAGCTCTTCTGCTTCTGCTTAGTTTCGTCTCAGAGCAAAATGCCTCTCTGATGAAATCAACAAATCCTTGTCCTTGGAAAGTGAATTAACTGTTAGGGCGTTATGACTTCACTGCCAAACACGGTACTGCTGCCTCTTGAAGTAGAGTTTAGTACAGTGTCTTTTTTTGTTTAAAAAGCAGGGGTATATGTTCTTTATGATACCCATCCCCATTCCCTACAACTCTAGTGTGGAAACCCCAGGCATGTTCTATCCCATGGAATATCAGGTGTATGTTAACAGAGGGTACAAGAAAAAAGGAGGAAGGAAAAGCTCATTGACTCTTTTGATTTTTTGGTGTGAAAAGTGACACATGTTTACAGTTTGGGTGGGACACATATGTTCACCCAGGCACTGGCATTTGATGTTCCTAAGAACTGAGCCAGATGGGAACGTTAATTTATTTGATTACAGTTTGTAAATTTCCTCTGAAAAAAACCCAGTGGTGCCAAGTGCATTGACACGTAAATAAGCTTATAAAGCAAAGTTCTGCACCGGCTGGAGTGTAGGGAGGTGCCCGGATGTTGGCAGCCCTCGCCACTCCAGAATTGTGGCAAGGCAACCAGGTAGGCTACACACAGTTTAACTGTCTACACAGTAGTGGTTTTAGAAGTCATACGATGTGGAGTCTTGGAATAGCCTTGGGTCCACACGGGGTGAAGATGCAGGTGGGGTCCTTGTACCTTTGATTTGAACATATTTGTCCCTCTCAGAAAGATTTCTAGGTCATAAAAAAGACTCTACAGTTGAAGATATACTTTGAGAAACATTACATAGGACAATTTCTGAAAGCTTCTTTACCTCTTTAAGACAAAGGCAGTAAGACAGGTGTGCCTGAACTTGAATAGGGTGTGAGACAGATCTAATCTTGATGCAATAAAAATGGTATGCTTAGTTTGGTGCAGCACACAAAGCAACCTACAGAAGAAAAATGACCAGAAGGTCTCCAAAAGATGTGGCCTCCCCAGGACGCTGGTTCAAATTATTCAAGGTTTGACATGTTTCTGCACATTAGGAAATGTGGCTTTAAACTGGACTCTAAGTAGATAGTGAATCTTTCTTCTACTCAAATTTGTTACTCGAATGATCTAAATTGTCTCCTTCAATCATCTCTGAGTTTGAGAGAGGTTAAATACCTGCCTGAGGAAACATACTGGTAAACAGTTCAGAGGGATTTGGAGGGACTTGGAACCAAGACTCCTGACTCCAAAGCTCTGGCCCCACAATGTGATCCACATGAAGATGTCCGCTTCCTCCTTCAAGGTCATTATCACTCCCTAGTCCACTTCCTGTTGCTGCCCAGTGTCGTTCTCAGGAGGGAGTCCTCTCTGACTGATTTCCAGGGCGGCTCTGCTTTCTTCTGGTGAGGTCTGCTTGCCAGTCCGCGTGGCTGAGTGCGCAGTTTTCCCTCTCTGGGTTGGGCTTTCCGCATCTGTTCCCCTGTGGTTTTGTCCTCTGTGCTGGGTCAACAGTGAAGAGGAGAGGTGTTGACAGCTCCTCAGGTGGGGAGAGTCCCTCTCCTGGAGCCTAGAGTCAAGCCACATGGCCTGTTTTGCAGAAATGAGTGTCAAACCTTGGACAGTATGAACCAGCTTCCTGGGGAGTTGGCATCTCCAGGACATTGTACCATGGACATTTTTCTGTAGGTGACTTTGTGTGTTGTACCAGGGTGAGCACACTATTTCTCTTGCATTAATGTCAGATCTATTGTTAGTAAGTACTGAGAGTAGAAAATACGAAATGAAGTATTCTTAATGTCACTCATTCTGGAGTGACATTAAGAGTTTCCTTGAGAAATAGTTCCTCGAATGTGGCTCTGAGCAGCTTACCACCAGACATCTAATTTCAAGCACCCACATAAATAGAACATTTCTTGACTAATATGCCCCAAACCCCGAAAGCTGTAGAAACACTGAATTAGAGAGTTTGGAACCCATGTAGCCTAACCTTTCTCCTTAACGCTTCAGTTCACTCAGTGACATTCTTCTTTTTTTTGGGTACTGGGGATTGAACTCAGGGGCACTTGACCACTGAGCCACATCCCCAGCCCTATTTTATATTTTATTTATGGACAGGGTCTCACTGAGTTTCTGAGCTCCTCAATTTTGCTGAGGCTGGCTTTGAACTAGTGACGCCCCTGCCTCAGCCTCCCAAGCTTCTGGGATTAGAGTACACCACCGCACTGGGCCGCTCTGTGACGTTAGGAACAAGCAGTCGGTGAACTTCTGGCTATCTCCAATGACTCAGAACCCACTACCTGATGGGGCTTCAGACGGATTTAATCATTAAAACAGTTTTCTTTGCTTCTAAAAGAAAAACTTAAGTAAATGATAACACATTCTCATGATGAATTCTTAATGTAGTTACTAAAATATTAAGAATTTTTTGGGGGGTGGGTACCAGGGATTGAATTCAGGGAAACTTGACCGCTGAGCCACATCTTCAGTCCTATTTTGTATTTTATTTACAGACAGGGTCTCACTGAGTTGCTTCTTGCCTCGCTTTTTCTGGGACTGACTTTGAACTCTCCATCCTCCTGTCTCAGCCTCCTGAGCCACTGGGATTACAGGCATAGATTTTGAATGGCATGAGAAGATGCTTAAGATACAACTAGGTAAAAACAAAGGAAGCCACATATATAATATAATTTCATCTATATTTTAATAACGCATAACAACTTATTTAAAAATATTAAAGTTGTTTCCTCTGGGTGGTGGGATCAGGGGGATTATTTTTTATGTAAAATTTTTTTGTCCTTAACAGATATTTTATTTATTTATTTATATTATTATCATTATTATTATTTTTTATCATTATTTTTTTAATGTGGAATTTAAAACTTAGGAATTGTTTGTATCCAGAATTTGATATTTATTATTTTTGGATTGCAGTTGACCACAGGTAAATAAAATAATGGAGGGCAAAACTGCAGCTAGCAGGGGGGAATACTGTACTTCTGTCTCAGGTGTGACTCCAAAGTCCAATCTTAACTATAAAACTGCATTATCTGCTTCTCCTCTCCCCAGTGTGGCACAGATTCAGCATTTCTATAAAAATTTCTTGATTATCCAATAATCTTATTTTATAGATACACCATGATTTATTTTCCTCTTCATCTACATTAGCCAGATATGTATATATATTGTTATTATAAATAACCCAGGAGCTGGAGTTGTGGCTCAGTGGGAGAGCACTTGCCTGGCATGTGTGAGGCCTGGGTTCGATACCCAGCACCACCTATAAATAAATAATTAAATAAAAGATCCAACTTAAAGTAAATAACTCCATATTATCTTTATTTTTTAGTATTGGAGACTGAACCCAGAGCCTCACACATGCTAAACATATGCCCTACTACTGTACTACACCTTCTATCCCACACCTTTATTTGGATCTGTCCCTATTTTGGGTTTTTGTTTGTTTTTGCAGTGCTGGGTATTGAACCAGGTCCTCCCACATGCTAGACAAGCAGTCTACCACTGAGCTACTTTCCCAGTCCTGACTCTACTTCGGACAATTACCTTGTGGCCAACAGTTGTTGGAAAATAAGTAGGGAAATGGGTTCATATATATAAAACTGTTAAGTAGCAGATACATGGTCCATGGTCCAATGTAGCTTTCATCTACTTTTTTTTTTTTTTTAACTGAAACAGGGTCTCCCTACGTTGCCCAGGCTAGCCTTGAGCTTGAAATCCTCCTGCCTCAGTCTCCTGGGTAGCTGGGATTATAGGCATGCACAGTGGGCACCTGGCTTTCTTTCACACAGAATGAATAATTACAGGGCTAGGCATGTCGTTCAGGAGAGGATGGAGCATGTGCGAGGCCCTGGGTCCAATCACCACTGCTGCCAAAACAAACAACAAACAGCCACAAACACGGGCTGAAGGAAAACAAAGAGGTGACTGAAAACGCCACAGGGACAGTCCGAAACCGCATTTGCAGACAAGCTCATGTTGTTCAACGTTAGCAGGCAGAAGGAATAGGGGGAAAAAAAGTGATTCTACCATAGAAAAGCCAACTTGCTACATTAGTTAGGTTTTGTGAGAGATCACACATCATATAATAGTGGTCTCATCAATAATGATTCCCATCTCCAATCAACATTTCAAAAAATGGAAGTTTACACACACACACACACACACACACGCACACACACACACACACATATAAAGGTTGCTTATTCTTTAATTTCTAAACCATACTTATTTACACATTGACTGCCTGAAATATAAATAAGCATTATTTTATGACAAGGCAGAATATCTACATTATCTCAACGATACAAAAACAGGTCCAAAATAGTGTTAAGGGACTTCCTTAGTTAAAACTACGAAACTGAGTGTGTGTGTATACACACTTAAATAATGTATATATGTATACATAGATTTTATATATATATACATATATATATTTAAATCTCTGTATTCCCATTTCTTTTTTTTCAACTAAATTTTTTTTTTATTATAAACAAATGGGATACATGTTGTTTCTCTGTTTGTACATGGCGTAAAGGCATACCATTTGTGTAATCATAAATTTACATAGAGTAATGTTGTTTGATTCATTCTGTTATTTTTTCCCTTCCCCCCGCCCCTCCCACCCCTCTTTACCCTCTATACAGTACTTCCTTCCTCCATACTTGCCCCCCTCCCTAACCCTAACTCTAACCCTAACACTAACCCTTCCCTCCCCACCATTATGTGTCATCCTCCACTTATTAGCGATATCATTCGTCCTTTGGCTTTTTGAGATTGGCTTATCTCACTTAGCATGATATTCTCCAATTTCATCCATTTGCCTGCAAATGCCATCATTTTATCATTCTTTATGGCTGAGTAATATTCCATTGTATATATATACCACAGTTTCTTTATCCACTCATCAATTGAAGGGCATCTAGGTTGGTTCCACAGTCTGGCTATTGTGAATTGAGCAGCTATGAACATTGATGTGGCTGTGTCTCTGTAGTATGCTGATTTTAAGTCCTTTGGGTATAGGCCAAGGAGTGGGATAGCTGGGTCAAATGGCGGGTCCATTCCAAGTTTTCTAAGGAATCTCCACACTGCTTTCCAGAGTGGCTGCACTAATTTGCAGCCCCATCAGCAATGTATGAGTGTACCTTTCTCCCCACATCCTCGCCAACACCTGTTGTTGCTTGTATTCTTGATAATCGCCATTCTAATTGGGGTGAGATGGAATCTTAGGGTGGTTTTGATTTGCATTTCTCTTCTTACTAGAGATGTTGAACATTTTTCCATATGTTTGTTGATTGCTTGTAGATCTTCTTCTGTGAAGTGTCTATTCATTTCCTTAGCCCATTTGTTGACTGGATTATTTGAATTCTTGGAGTAAAGTTTTTTGAGTTCTTTATAGATTCTGGAGATTAGTGCTCTATCTGAAGTATGATTGGCAAAGATATTCTCCCATTCTGTAGGCTCTTTCTTCGCATTGCTGATAGTTTCCTTTGCTGAGAGAAAGCTTTTTAGTTTGAATCTATCCCAGTGGTTGATTCTAGCTTTTATTTCTTGTGCTATGGGAGTCCTGTTAAGGAAGTCTGATCTTAGACCAACAAGGTGAAGATTTGGACCTACTTTTTCTTCTATAATCTGCAGGGTCTCTGGTCTGATTCCGAGGTCCTTAATCCATTTTGAGTTTAGTTTCGTGCATGGTGAGAGATATGGGTTTAGTTTCATTCTGTTGCATATGGATTTCCAATTCTCCCAGCACCATTTGTTGAAGAGGCTATCTTTTCTCCATTGCATATTTTTGGCCCCTTTGTCTAGTATGAGAAAATTGTATTTATTTGGGTTTGTGTCCGTGTCCTCCATTCTACACCATTGATCTACCTTTCTATCTTGGTACCAATACCATGCCATTTTTGTTACTATTGCTTTGTAGTAGAGTTGAAGATCTGGTATTGCGATACCCCCTGTTTCACTCTTCCTGCTAAGTATTGCTTTAGCTATTCTGGGTTTCTTATTCTTCCAGATGAATTTCATGATTGCTTGCTCTATTTATGTAAGGTACATCATTGGGATTTTTATTGGAATTGCATTGAATCTGTATAGCACTTTAGGGAGTATGGCCATTTTGACAATATTAATTCTGCCTATCCAAGAACATGGGAGATCTTTCCATCTTCTAAGGTGTTCTTTAATTTCTTTCTTTAGTGTTGTATAGTTCTCATTGTAGAGGTCTTTCACCTCTTTTGTGAGATTGATTCCCAAGTATTTTATTTTTTCCGAGGCTATTGTGAATGGGGTAGTTTTCCTAATTTCTCTTTCTGAAGATTCATCACTTATGTATAAAAATGCGTTGGATTTATGGGCATTGATCTTGTAACCTGCTACTTTACTGAATTCACTTATGAGTTCTAAGAGTTTTCTGGTGGAATTTCCAGGTTCCTCTAAATATATAATCATGTCATCAGCGAACAGGGATAGTTTGAGTTCTTCTTTCCCAATTCGTATCCCTTTAATCTCTTTGGTTTGTCTAATTGCTCTGGCCAGAGTCTCAAGAACGATGTTGAATAGAAGTGGTGAAAGAGGGCATCCCTGCCTTGTTCCAGTTTTTAGGGGGAATGCTTTCAGTTTTTCACCATTTAGAATGATATTAGCCATGGGCTTAGCATAAATGGCCTTTACAATGTTAAGGAATGTTCCCACTATCCCTATTTTTTCTAGTGTTTTGAGCATGAAGGGGTGCTGTATTTTATCAAATGCTTTTTCTGCATCTATTGAAATAATCATGTGATTCTTGACTTTAAGTCTATTAATGTGGTGAATTATGTTTATTGATTTCCTGATGTTGAACCAACCTTGCATCCCTGGGATGAAACCAACTTGATCATGTTGGACTATCTTTTTCATATGTTTTTGTATGCGATTTGCTAAAATTTTGTTGAGAATTTTTGCATCGATGTTCATGAAGGATATTGGTCTGAAATTTTCTTTCCTTGATGAGTCTCTGTCTGGTTTAGGTATCAGGGTGATATTGGCTTCATAGAATGAGTTTGGGAGGGTTCCCTCCTCTTCTATTTTATGGAATACTTTGAGAAGTATTGGAATGAGCTCTTCTTTAAAGGTTTTGTAGAACTCGGCTGAGAATCCGTCTGGTCCCGGACTTTTCTTTGTTGGTAGGCTTTTGATGACTTCTTCTATTTCAGTACTTGAAATTGGTCTATTTAAATTGTTTATGTCCTCCTCGTTCAGTTTAGGTAATTCATATGTCTCTAGAAACCTGTTGATGCCTTCAAAATTTTCTATTTTGTTGGAGTATAGATTTTCAAAATAGCTTCTAATTATGTTTTGTATTTCAATCCTGCCTGTTGTGATATTTCCTTGTTCATTCCGAATTTTAGTGATTTGGGTTTTCTCTCGTCTTCTCTTTGTTAGTGTGGCTAAAGGTTTATCAATTTTGTTTATTTTTTCGAAGAACCAACTATTTATTTTGTCAATTTTTTGTAATGTTTCTTTTGTTTCAATTTCATTGATTTCAGCTCTGAGTTTAACTATTTTCTGTCTTCTACTACTTTTGGTGCTGTTCTGTTCTTCTTTTTCTAGGGCTTTGAGCTGTAGTGTTAGGTCGTTTATTTGTTGAGTTTTACTTCTTTTATTAAATGCGCTCCATGAAATAAATTTCCCTCTAAGTACTGCTTTCATAGTGTCCCAGAGATTTTGATATGATGTTTCTTTGTTCTCATTTACCTCTAAGAATTTTTTAATTTCCTTCCTAATATCTTCTGTTATCCATTCATCATATAATAGCATATTGTTTAATCTCCAGATGTTGGAATAGTTTCTGTGTTTTACTCTTTCATTTATTTCTAACTTCAATCCATTATGATCTGATAGAATACATGCTAGTGTCTCTATCTTCTTGTATTTGCTAACATTAGCTTTGTGGCATAATATATGGTCTATTTTAGAGAAGGATCCATGTGCTGCTGAGAAGAAAGTGTATTCGCTCTTGGTTGGATGGTATATTCTATAAATGTCCGTTAAGTCTAAATTATTGATTGTGTTATTGAGATCTATGGTTTCTTTGTTCAATTTTTGTCTGGAAGATCTGTCCAGTGGTGAGAGAGGCATGTTAAAATCACCTAGTATTATTGTGTTATGGTCTATTTGGTTTCTGAAATTGAGAAGGATTTGTTTGACATACATGGATGAGCCACTGTTTGGGGCATAGATGTTTATGATTGTTATATCTTGCTGATTTATGCTTCCCTTAAGCAGTATGAAATGACCTTCTTTATCCCTTCTGACTAACTTTGGCTTGAAGTCCACATTATCTGAAATGAGGAGGGATACTCCAGCTTTTTTGCTGAGTCCATGTGCATGGTATGTTTTTCCCCATCCTTTCACCTTTAGTCTATGGGTATCTTTTTCTATGAGGTGAGTCTCTTGCAGGCAACATATTGTTGGATCTTTCTTTTTAATCCAATCTGCCAGTCTATGTCTTTTGATTGATGAATTCAGGCCATTAACATTCAGGGTTATTATAGAGGTATGATTTGGTTTCCCGGTCATTTGGTTCATTTTTAAAATTTTATTTATTTATTTGTTTGACACAACTTGTTTCCTCCTTTATTTGACAATTCCTTTAGGATAATTCCTCCCTTTGCTGATTTGCTTCTTTGTTTTTCATCTCTTCCTCATGGAATATTTTGCTGAGAATGTTCTGTAATGCTGACTTTCTTTTTGTAAATTCTTTTAGCTTTTGTTTATCATGGAAGGATTTTATTTCATCGTCAAATTTGAAGGTAAGTTTTGCTGGGTATAAGATTCTTGGTTGGCATCCATTTTCTTTCAGGGCTTGAAAAATGTTGTTCCAGGCCCTTCTAGCTTTTAGGGTCTGGATTGAAAAATCTGCTGATATCCGTATTGGTTTCCCCCTGAATGTAATTTGGTTCTTTTCTCTCACAGCCTTTAAAATTCTGTCTTTGTTTTGTATGTTCGGTATTTTCATTATAATATGCCTTGGTGTGGGTCTGTTGTAATTTTGTGTATTTGGAGTCCTATAAGCCTCTTGAACTTGATTTTCCATTTCATTCTTCAGATTTGGGAAATTTTCTGATATTATTTCATTGAATAGGTTGTTCATTCCTTTGGCTTGTTTCTCTAGGCCTTCCTCAATCCCAATAATTCTTAAATTTGGCCTTTTCATGATATCCCATAGTTCTTGTAGATGCTGTTCATGATTTCTTACCATCTTCTCTGTTTGTTCAACTTTGTTTTCAAGGTTAAATATTTTGTCTTCAATGTCTGAGGTTCTGTCTTCCAGGTGTTCTATCCTATTGGATATGCTTTCTATGGAGTTCTTAATTTGGTTTATTGTTTCCTTCATGTCAAGAATTTCTGTTTGGTTTTTTTTCAATATCTCTAACTCTTCATTGAAATGATCTTTTGCTTCCTGTATTTGCTCTTTTAACTGTCGATTGGTGCGATCAATCAATGCTTGCATTTGCTCTTTCATGTCATCATTCAGTGCGTGCATTTGCTCTTTCACCTCATCGTTTGCTTCTCTGATCATTTTAATTATGTACATTCTGAACTCCTTTTCTGTCATTTCTTCTGCCATGCTGTCACTGGGTTTTATTGATGTAACATCTAGATTTGTTTGTAGCATTTTCTTTCCTTGTTTTCTCATATTGTTCAGGTTTCAGAGGACCGCTGAGATATTGCAGATTTCCTCTATTGACTTACAATGTCCCTGAAGATTTCTCTATATATCCCCCCTTAGCCTTCAGTAGGCTGAAGTCTTGGAGGAAGTTGATAATGCGGTGCTCCACAAGGAAGCTGCCTCTCTAGGAGTGGTGGCCTTCAGGTGGGGTATAATTCCTGCTAGTGGGCAGAGGTGCCTCCACTTGTTGACCAATGGTCATCCAAAGGGGACCTAGGCTGTGGGCTGAGGCAAGGCCTGTTTGGGCCTGAGTCTCTGGTTTTACCGTCCTTGTGGGGAAACCTCACCCAGCAGGGAAGACTCACCCGGTGGGGAGGTCTCGCTGGTCAGTTCCCTCCTAGAGGTTCCCCTCAATTTACAGCTACCGCCTGGGCTGGGCTGCCTTCCTCTGCAAAGTTCCCAGGGGCCCAGCCCTACCTCCTGGGCCTGGGAACCTCACCCTTTGCAGATGAATCTCCTTAGGCTTCCCCTCCTCAGAGAATCTGCCCGCAGGCCTGGAACCTTCGCTCCGCCCTAAGCCTGTCTCTGTGCGGCTCTTCCACCAAGAAGCCTCCTAGATCCTGGGACCCTGCTCTGCACCTAATCGCCTGGCTATGCGGCCCCTCCTCTGAGCAGCCACCTGGGGCCCTGTAAAATCGCTCTGAATCCCAGAGACCCGCCACACGCCTCTTCCTCCAGACAGCCGCCCAGTATTCCGGTGTGGTCACTAGGAGTCCAAGAAACTCACTGCGTGCCTCCACCTCCACCAACCACCCGTAGCCCTGGGCAATCAATCACTCCGAGTCGAAGTGAACCTCCCCGTTCCTCCTCCTTCTCCAGATAACCCCCCGGGTGTTCAGGAGCGGTTGCTCTGAGTGGCTCTGAGTCCACGTGACCCGCAGCACAGGTCCTCTGGGCAACCACCCGGAGCTCTGGTGCGGCCACTCAAGACCAAGCGTCCCACCACGCTCCTCCTCCAGGCAGCCCCCCTGTGTTCAGGAGCTGTCACTTTAAGTCCAAACAACTCACCACTCGCCTTCTCCTCTGAGCAGCCGCCTGGAGCACTAATGCAGTCACTGTGAGTCCAAACGACCCGCCGCGCTCCTCCTCCTCCTCCTCCTACTCCTCCGGGCAGGCCCCGGGGTTCAGAAGTGGTCTGAGTCCAAACAGCTCGCCGGCAGCTTCTCCTCTGGCAACTGCCTGTAGCTCTGGTGTAGTCACTCCGAATCCAAGTGGCCACGCTCCTCCTCCTCCTCCTCAGGGCAGGCCCCGGTGTTCTGAGTCCACACAGCTCTCCTCGCCACTCCTCCCCTGGGCAGCCACCGGAGCCCCAGTGGTTGCTCCGAGTCCCAGTGCTGTGCCGAGCGGCCTCCTTTACGGCGCTCCCAGCTGTCGGAGTTCACTGCTCCAGCGGGGAGAGTGGCGTCTCGCCGGCAGCTCTACTTCACAAAGTTTCCTGCGTTCCGGGACCACCGTCCCATCCGGGATGCCACCCCAGGGGGTGAGAGTCACCCGGCTGCTTTGAGTTGGTCCCAAGAGTCTCAATATCTCCTCTTTTGAATCCTGAGTCCTGGAGCAACATGAAATGCAGCTACCCTCTAGGCCGCCATCTTGAAACCCCTCAACTAAATTTTATACAGATAATATCTGCTCTTATATTTTCCACTCATATTAAAGGAATCCCTACCCTATCACATCTTCCTCAATTTCTCTAGAATGGATCTCTTTGGTTTCCTTTCGCAAATCCATTTCTTCATAAGCCTGTTATGTAAGATTTTGGTTGCTCTGTCACGGTTCTCTTCTTTAGTCAGTGGTGACGGCTCCAGCTCTGTTTTCTTTTGTAGTTCTTGTATCACCGTCATAGTCTTATTCAAAGTAGCGTAAATGTGGCTCCTAGTCTCTGCTCAATAGCAACTGGTTTAAAACGTGCATATAAAGTTTGATAGCGAGACTTTATCACTGACAATTCCTTTAAGACCATAACTGGATTTTTCTGGCCTGCTGAATCAGGATGACTTGTCTCAATTTCATATTGCAGCCAGAGTCAGCCTGCTGGAACATCATTTCCAGCTTATCAACCTCTACCTCCATGTTGAATAGTTCCTTAACAAATATTTTATAATGGGCATGTGTTACTGTTATTATTATAGATGTGGAAATAGATAGTTATTAAATAGATGTGGAATTCCTTCTCTGATTTATACCTATTGGTCCTCTGTAAAGGCTCTGAGGGTAACTCAGACCATTTCTTATTGTTCTTCCACATAATAGACTTCCAAAAAAGCTGAAGGGAGCTTCAAGTTCTTCTTGTTTTTAAACATGATTGTTTTTGAATAGGCAAGTGCAAACATTTTTTAAAAAAATTTAGACCATTAAAAATCTGAAATAGTTGAGATAGCTCACCCTATAGAATGGTACTGCAGTGTTATGAATATCTATTTTTTTCTCTTTTCCAAAACAAACCTTTAAAGGAAAACAAATGTATTTCCAAGTCTACTGGGTTGTATTGAATTCAACATTTTATGAAACTGGGTTTGAGTTTTCTGAACGTGTACTTGAGGTCTTTGATAAACTTACATTCTTGGTGTAAGGGGACAGACAGTGGAGGCAAAAAGGACCTTTGGGAAGGTGTTGGGGAAATCCCAGATTGTGGAGAACCTTGGGGGCTTTCATGGAGGGGCAACAGTTTCAGGAGGTGGGAGAGGGACAGTAGTCAGATTCCCTGGCTGTCTTGCTTGCCACCGATGACCCTGTTTGGAGTCACCACGGTGAAGAGATTCCCACCTAATGCCGAAATGATTTCACTGCCTTACTGCTTCCGGTAGCGTCAGTAGCACTGGAGTTTAGGGTGTGGATAACTGACACTTGATACAAGGTTGAAAAAGTTTGACCAGAATGTTTCTATGCTTGAATTCCCCACAATGCCCCAAGGTTACTTATCGAGATCACCTTGCTGTGTAATCTTCCATCACCTGCATGTGGGGGCAGAGTTTCTCTGGAGAATGACTCTTTTGTAGAATTTTGAAAGTAATTTTTGTTTGCTTTCTTTTTCCAACTAAACTTTGAAACTCCTAAATTAATAACAGTTTGGGAGGTAAGTCAATGTTATCTATAAATATTTATTTATTAAACTGTTGAATATGTTCATACAAATTAAAAATACCTGTCAAAGAGATTTTATTAGATAATGAAGGTAGATTTACTTCAAACAGAGGCAAGTACAGCTACCAGTGACCTATTTTTTATTGAATTTTTACAAAGAATTTGAAAGTGGGTGTCATAAATGGTTAGGGTGCTGGGGCTGAGTAACAAGGCAACAAGGCTTATCCTGGTTGCATCTCTGTTTCCAGATGGCCTCCCAGCTTGAAGCCCAAAGAGCAGAGCTTGTAGAACAGTTGGGAAAGGCGTCTGAGGCTCACCAGAAAGCTCTCCAGAGAGCCCAGAAGGCAGAAGACAAGTCGGAGACTCTCCAGAGTCAGCTGACACACCTGGAAGGAGAGCTGGTTTCTGCAGATGTTTTACGAGACAACCTGAATTTTGAGAAACAAAAAGTAATGACCCCAGGGCACGTCCATGGGTGGAAGCATCTGTTGCATTCTAAGATTTTACCTGAGAATATCATGAATTTTGCAGTACTTAGACTGATTAAGACTTGGGTCACAAGTAAACTTCAAGAAACACTGAGTCTTTTCCTATTGTTAAGAACTTCTTTTATCCAAATTAATTCAATTAAACTCATATTTTCTGATTGTCTGTTATATATGAGGTCCTGAAGGTTTGGGGTGGCTCAAATATGAATAATACAAAGTTCTTGGTCTTAAAAGTCTCAGAATTTAAGACAGATCTTCAGATAATTTGCTGTGCCCCGGACTGTGTATGTGTTATAAAAGTTATATTATATGCATACAGTGTCGTAGGCACTTCTGGGTAGAGATTTTATAGGAGAAGAGATAACTAAGTGCATCTTTGAAGGATAAGTAGGGTTACAGTGGTAAGAAGGATCTGATAGAGGAAACAGTTTGAACAAGAGCACACAAAGTCTTTTAAGTGCTATATGCAGATGCAGAGTGGTTAATCCTGGGTGGCCAGAACAGGCATTCTTAGTGGGGCTATGGAAAGAGACAAGACTGGAATGGCTGGGATTATAAAGACTGAGCATTCTTTACTCTGTAGAATACAAAGCGTGATACATCTTTGTGAGCATCACTGTGCAGGCATGGCTTCGTAACAATGATTTAGTCAATGATGGACTGTGGTTGTGATCATCGTCCTATGAGATGGTATTGCCTGGTGATATCATAGGTTTTAGTCGGTGAAACTAAGATGTCTCTGATGTTCACACCATGATGAGGTTGTCTGAGGATGCAGTTCTCAGAACGAATCCCTGGTGTTGAGCAACGCACGACCTCATTTCAAAACGACAACGTGAGGCCGCTGTGGGCTGAGATTGTGGTATGGGGCTAGCCCAGTGGAAGAGGAGAGAGGGATGAGAAGGCAAGGGGTCCACCCTGAGGATCTGAGTGTGGGGAGAACATCAGCCACCTCTGTGATGTGGTCTGCAGAAGTGGTGAGATTGGGAGCCAGTTGGCTCTGGGCGAAGGGGAAGACTCAGGAATGGTGCCAAACCCAACGAGTGGACGGGGTAAGCAGGTAGGGCCTGATTAGTAATAGGGATGGGTATAAATGTGACAGGAACTAAGGAAGAGAGGTGATGAGTTCCTTCCTGTTCCTGCGGGTGAGGAAGTGAGCCGTCTTCACAGAAGAGGTGCCAGTTGTCAGGGGACTTAAAGAATGAATAGGAATTTGTCAGGCAGAAGGGGCGGGAAGGATTTCCCAGTGGAGGGAGCTGCAGGAAGAAAGGGAGGTGGACCAGATGGCCCGGGAAATGAATGTGGCCCAAGGAGACTCGAGAGTGGTGCCTCGTGAGGCCAGAGGTGTGAGATGCACCCGGGCTGGCTAGGAATAGAGAGGCAGGGCAGGGATCCACTCAGGCTGCATCCTGTAGGTGATGGGAAGCCACAGAAGGTACTCGAATAAAAGAAGTTTTCTCTTAAGGCAGACTTGCTGGGAGCATCTTAGAGGCCAAAAGTAGAGGAGCACAGTGGAAGATTTGCAGATTAATCTAGATCAGAAGATTAAAAGGGTGTGG
The DNA here is from genome assembly GCF_902686455.1 of Sciurus vulgaris. Taxonomy (NCBI): domain Eukaryota; kingdom Metazoa; phylum Chordata; class Mammalia; order Rodentia; family Sciuridae; genus Sciurus; species Sciurus vulgaris. Next base: position 15,246,816 of record NC_136467.1, on the reverse strand, counting down.
ACCAAGTGGTGGTTTTGTGAATGAAGATGATAGAGAATAGGTTTGAGAAATGTGGGAGGAAGGAGGTTTTTGTCTATTAGATATTAGATAAAATATTGATATTTAGCCAATTAGGTATTGGTTAAGATTATGATTTTTGTGAAGAAATATTGCACCTGAGTATAGTAGGGTAATCTGAAAACTATTTAACTGCCAGCAGCACAGCCCCAGCTTGATGGTCTGGGAACCCCTAAGTCTAATTCAGAACCGAAGTGAACTGTCCTCACCTTGGCCTCTCCTGCTTCAGTGAGGGAGGCAGCCTGCCTCCACTTACCCAAGCTGTCCTGGGTGCTCGTCTTCCTTGACCAGGAACTGAGCTCTGCCAGTGCTGTCTCCTAGATCCCACCCTCCCCATCTCTACTTCCAGCAGCAGTGGCTCTGTTCTGAGCATCTTGTTAATTTGCAGGGACTATGGAAACAGCCTTCTAATAGGTCTCCTTACTATGGTCACCACATCTCAAATTTGTTTTCCATATGCCTGCCAGAGAGGTCTTCATAAAAGACACAGCCATCTTATCTTTCTCCATCTTACAGCGGGTGAGTGGCTCTCTGTGGCCCCCAGGAGCAGGAAGATGCCTTCTTTCACTCTGGCTTCACATTCTGTACGCTGCTAGAAGGCCAAATCTCTCTGGCTAATGGGAACAAACTCAGAATCTTTCAGGGGCTAGTAGGACCCTGGCAGGGTATGTGGTGAAAGATTCCTGAGGCTAAAGACACGCATGTTCACGTTTGTAGTAGAACGCCTCTGGCTTTGTGGGCCTCTCGGACTGCGCTAGCCGTTTGCTCTGGGAGAATGTTCTCCTACCTTCACCTGGTAAGAGCTGGTCTTCAGGCTGCAGCTCAGATGCCACCACCTCAGCAGTCTCACCTGAGCACCCCAGTTCTCCCTTCTCATGCTCCCCAGCAGCACGCACCCTGCCCCTCCATCACAGCACTTTCTCTCCTTGCTTCCTGAAGCCAGCAGAAGTCTTTTTCTCTTACCTCCCCTCGCTGCCCCTCCCCACCCCTCCCCTCTCCTCTCCTCTTTTCTCTCTTTCTGTTTCTCCAGGGCCTGAAGTAAGAGTGAATTACAGAAGAAATATTTCAAAGGCAAGAATTTCAGGTGGAGTGTTATCTCTTTCCCTCCTTCCATATAGGTGAATCATTAATTTTAATTGGGATTATGCCAAAATTACTTCCCGTTATGAAAGCCAATTATGTCAGCTAATTCGGCCCACAGTGAATTTTCCGGAGATAATTGCATATGAAATGAATGTCCTGGTTTGGGCAGGGTTGTGAAAATCGAAAAGCAAAGTCGTACAGAAATTAAATGCTAAGTAGAGGTGAGCTAGGCTAACACGAAATGCACAACAACGCACTTTTTAACATTTATTCCATACTGTGGTTCCAACAAACAAAATGTACACTATCCTTTGCTTCTATGAAGTTAGAAGTTTCCAGAGGATGTAATCTTCAGAGGCACAGCTAAGAGTCTAGAAATAGGCACTTCCTCTGTGGGGTCTTGGCTTGCTCCCTTCTTAATCTTTTCTTGCCTGTTGTAGATCCTTGCATGTAAGTGGGTGGGTCACACATAGAAATAGAAAAAAGGGGCTTTCCTGTCGCCACCAAAAGGCAATAACTCTTATGTAAAATAGAAGCAATAGCTGTTAGGTCACTTCCATGTACACAGGTTAGAAATCGAACGTTCCAATGGGAGAGGTGATACGGCAGAAAGAAGTGAGAACCTGGTGATGCAGGGACACAAACAAGCTCTGGTATTGCAGGGGATACAATGTGTGGTGTTTATAATGACTGCGACCTACATAAAGAAGAGATTAAATTGCATTTACATGTATGCTATTTCACAAAATTAGAAAATATACACTTAGAGATAATTTCATCCTGATGACTAAAATATTATAGATCGCTCCCAGCTTTAAGATGGTGTGCTCAGGCAGCAGGAAATTATTGAAACATTTAATTGCCTGAAATGGCAGATGGGAGAGAAGTTATTGCAATGAGAAGAAAATGTTCAAGATAGAGGCCAAATCATGCAATGCTGGAAGCGCATGGACTATTTTAGTCATCCAGCAGAAACTCAGCATTGACAAGTGGAGGACTCGAATAGTTTGTGATATTGAACTATGAACCTTGACTTCTTTTGTACAACTCTATTTTAGATGTTGTTCATTTAACTTTGATGCATTAAATACTTTTAAAGACATTTTGTGAAAGCATTTTTGCTTAAAAAAAAAAAAAAAACCCAAAATGTTGTTCAAGTTTTTGGGAGAGCTTTGACTTTGAAGAGTTCTGTGGGGTGCAGGGAGAGTTAAGTGGCTACTGGTTGAGTTGCCAGTTTCCACATTGGGGATTGTGGCCCTGCCACAGAAGGTGCATGGGTGGACAGGTCCCAGGAGCTGAATGGGTGCAGGCGTACGATTGCATCAGCACGTTTCCAAAGCAGAGAGATGAGAATGTAGTTGTCGACCCAGCCAAATTTGTCATATGGCTAGGCTAACCAGAGTGCACGACATTAGATTGAACACCAAGGTCATTGACCAGGACAGTCGAGAATAGTTGGACACAGAGCAGAGCAGGGAATTGGTGGGTCCAGAATTCATTGCCAGATATTAGGATCAGAGTCCAGGCCCCGTGTGGGGTTTAAAGAGAACCACCTGTAAGCTTGGGAGAAAGAGAAGGATTCTGTGAGATCACACATTAACTTTACTTTTATGTTCCATTTTTGTATTTTGTTCCTGAATTTAGTATCTTAAATTTCTGGATCAGCTTTCAGAGAAAATGAAATTGGACCGGTTGGCTGCTGAACTTGGCTTTGACATGCGTCTGGATGTAGTCTTAGCTCGTGCAGAGCAGCTAGTCCGCCTCGAGAGCGGCGCCGTCATCGAAAACAAGACTATTGCCCACAATTTACAGAGAAAGGTAGGCAACATTGAAAATTAGGAGTATTAAGAAAAACAATTTCTGAAAAAACCAAATATTGAAAAGTGATTCACCCCCACCATATTCACTAGTGTGATAGGAAGTAGGAAATTCTGTGTTTACAATCTGGGTCTTGATTAAAGTCTGGAGAGTTGGTCAGAGTATGAACCACTTAAGGTTTTAAATTTTGTTTAATTTGTTCTTTTTAGTTATATATGACAGGAAATGTATATTTTTTATAACTGTTTTTTAAAATTTAGTTTTGTATGTGGTGCTGAGGATTGAACCCAGTGCTTCATGCATGCTAGGCAAGTGCTCCACCACTGAGCCACGATCCCAGCCCCAGTAGAACATATTTTGACATAGCATACATACATGGAGTATAACTTCCCATTTCTGTGGTTGTACATGATGTAGAGTTACACTGATTATGTATTCATATATGAATATAGGAAAGTTATGTCTGATTCCTTCCCATTCCTATCTCCCCTTTCTTCTCTCCACTTCCCCCTACTAATCTGGTGAACCTCCCCCAACCTATTGTGAATCAGCACTGGAATATCAGAGAGAACATTCAGCCTTTGGTTTTGGGGGATTGGCTTATTTCACTGACAATTACTGTAATTTCGTTCTTCTTTTTGGCTGAGTAATATTCCATTGTGTATATGTACCACGTTTTCTTGATCCATTCGTCTATTGAAGGGTACCTAAGTTGGTTTCATAGTTTAGCTATTGTGAATTGAGCTGCTGTAAACATTGATGTGGCCATGTTGCTATAGAGTATGCTGATTTTAAGTCCTTTGGGTATATGTCAAGGAGTTCTAAATAATATTGACTTAAACAAGCGGAAGTTGTTTCTTTTCTGACATACATTTCTGGAGATGGGCAGCTTAGGCTGGCCTGGCAGCTCTGCTCTGTCCATTCTTCAGGGAACCAGATCCATCTCAGTTCATTAATTTAATATCCTCATGGTTCAAAATGGTGCCCACACCATTATATCTGTGATCCTTGCAGAAGATTGGAGAAGAAGGGGATGAAGAAGAAGGTTACAAAAGAAGATGCCTTTTGAAGATGGGGTCCAGAATCTGTCACATGGACTTGTGTTTACATCCCCAACTAGAATGTGTTCTGATGGCCAAACTGAGCTAACACAGAGGCTTGTAAACATAGCCTTAACTCTGGGTGGTCATTCGCCTAGCTTAAAAAACTCAGTTTCCACTACTTTGGGAGAAGAGGAGATTGGGGGCTGTATGTAGCAGTGACTGCATTTATAAGCTCTGTTGCACTAGAAAGTAGAGAGAGAAGGACCAACTTTCCATTCACTCTACAGGAGTGTAGACAAAATAAATGAATGAAAGGATGAACCGAAAAAAGTGTAATTATTAGTTATATAATTATTGGTATTGGGAAAAGAATATAGAAAATGCAGATGTGTTCTTATTATAGTTCTTAGGAGAAAAGTCTATGGTCAAATTCTAGTCTAAATGCTGTGTAATGAATTACATTCTGAGTTTGCAATTTGGCTCAACCACACTGGGTGACTTTGGACAAATTATGTACCTCTCTGTTTTCTCATTTTAAGATAGGGATGATACCTACCCTAAGGAACTGTTGATTTTTATTAAACAACATTTTTGAGCTCTTGGTTCATAGAAGATACTCTGTTCCTATTTCTCCTCTTCCCTAATTGATTATAGTTGGAGGAATATTTAATAAAAGAGAGAGTAGACAAACCAAGTTGCTAACAGGGACATTAAATTGAGCTCTAATTCTTCCCAAAGTCCTCCTTAAAAAATGATTTCCTTTTTACATACCCAATATTATTCCTTCTAAGAACTGTAGAATTATTGGAATTGTCAGGGTGTGGAGCTTACCAGTGTAAATTTGCCATGGAGTGGAATTTGACATAAAGATGGTTAAGAACAGGAGCTGGTTAGAGAAATAGTAGAGGGCCTTGGTAAAGAATGAGTTGGAAGGCATAGACACAGTTGTCACTGGGAGATAAGGAACTCAGCAGCATTTCAGAAAGTCACGTGCCTTATAATACCTTACAGATGTAGAGAAGATTGTCATAGTCCCACCTGATTCCCCTTCCTGCCATTTGTAGCAGACAACAGAGGTGTCTGGACTTATTGCACTCTTTAATTGTGACAGGTGGAACCCAGGAATATCTTTCCAGTCTTAGACTCCACAGCCATTTTATTTTACTTCTCCATATTTTTATTGGTGCATTATAGTTGCACATAATAGTGTGATCATTGTTACATATTGCACATGCACATAATGCAACAATATAACCTGGTCAATGTTATTCCCCAGTGTTTCCCTTTTCCTTCCCCTCCTCCCTCTTCTTTGTCCCTTTCCTCGCTCCACTGATCTCCCTTGGAGAGAACTCATGATTGCCTAAAAAATCTAATTTCCTTCATCCAGTTAGAATGCCACTGAGAAGCCAGTTTGAGGACCTTGTTCTTTGCTTGGTTGGTTGATCTAATCAGCCAGTCATATAACAAAGACCCCAGGGAAAGGAAACCAAGATTTTAAATATGTAAACAAAGTTTTCTTAAAAATCTCCTTGGTTTATCATATTTTAGCAATGTCTGAATTCTCCCACAGGGTGCCACTCCGCCTTGTTAAGGAGTGAGTTGGGCATAGACACAGTTGTCACTGTCGGGGACTGAAATTAACCAGCCCCGGTTTGCAATACTAGTTTGTATCATATCATGTTTCAGAAAACACCAGCGCAGGCCTCACCGACAGTGTGTGTTGGAGAGGATTTTGAGTCTCTGTCTTATATTCTGTTCTTGATAAGCCTATTTAAGTAGTTTTAAAAGTAATTTTGTGTTTTTATTATAATTCACACAGTGTTGGGGAGAAGCAGAGATGGAAAGCTGACTCCTTTGCACATCTTCTGCGGCTCTTTTGTCTCCTACTTTGCAGCTGCAAGATGAATTCTTGGAAAAATATGAATAAAAATGCAATCAGGAAAAGGAACCCAGTGACCTTTTTTTGATGGTTTACAAATTAGTCTTATTGAAGTGTAGATAAAAATTGACATTATCTGGCTAATTCATTTATGTTTACTGACTGTTCAATTATTAAAAAAAAAAATCCCTGTTTGTATCAAACCAGCTAAAGACTCAGAAAGAAAGACTAGAGAGCAAAGAACTGCACATGAGCCTGCTCCGGCAGAAAATAGCCCAGCTGGAGGAAGAGAAGCAGGTGCGCTCGGCCCTGGCCACAGAGAGGGACGAGGCCCAGCTCACCATCAGGAAGTTGGAGAAGAAGGTGGAGAGGATGCAGAAGGAGCTGAGCGTGTGTCGCGAATCCAACCTGGAGCTCAAAGCCAAGCTGGCTGACACCAATGAGCTCAAGGCAAGTGCGTGGCTCCGTTTCCTCATTCCTTTTGCAGGTTCCCGACAAAGTTTGTGCCAAAGAATGACAGCCTTATCCTGGACACACCAGAAAAGGAAAATAAAGATGAAGATTTCCCCTGTTGTGGGGAAAATGCACAATTACATAAATCAGAATATCTAATTTTGTGTCTTCAACATTTGAGGTGGTCACTTTTCCAAGAGTCAAAAAGAGGCAACATGAAGTGCAAGGAAATAAAAACATTTCTTTTTGCACTATGTGATGAGGGACGATGGAGGGTAGAAATTCATTTAGGAAGAAATGAAAAAATGGGCACAGTGTTTACAGAGGCGTCTGTTTGACAGTAGAAGGGATCAGCAGATGGGGCAGGTGGTCCTGGATTTGAGGGGTTCCATGTCTGCTAAATACAGAGAAGAAAGACGTGAAAACCCGGAAGAATTTAAAGAAAATGTTCCAATGTCGTGTGCGCGTGCTTCTAGCCATATGTCCACATGCACACGTTTCTGGCAGGTACGTGAATCTCAAATCCTAGGGACAGTAATATCCTGCTCTTAGCAGAGGGGCACCCTGAGATTGACTTTTAGGTGTTTCTGAATTTGGAACCAGAGCAGTAAGGAGAAAGCCTTGGGATCAAGCCACCCTTGAACATGCACAGTGGGCACAATTGTTTAGGGAGCATTTCCTCTGTGTTTTTCCCCTCCTAGGTCATTAGGGTTCCCCCCTCAGGCCCTTCTGCCAATAGACAAGGCCATGATGTCGAGGCGAGTTTCCCTAGAGAGGAGGAGGGTGGCATAGGAGGGGAAGGACTTATTTGAATGCAGAGAAGAGAAGCAAGAAAAGGCATCTGACAGGTGCCCGGGGTGGGGTGGGGAATATCAGAGACAAGTGTCCTCAACTCCCTCTTCAGGCCTTGAGATTGACCTGGGGGCCCAGTGGGGCTGGGGGTCGAATCCCTGAGGTTGGCCTGGGCTGCTCCCACCTTGGCTGGAAGGGGTGTGGAGAGAGGATGCCTGGATTGCGTCCCGATTGCTTAGAGCCTGGGGTTCCATTTGCAACAGCTGGGGACATGGACAATAGCTGAAGACACGCGCCAGCATACCAGTGTGGGAGCAGATGGGTCCCTTCAAGTGAGGGGCAAAGTGACCCCATCTGAGACCCCGGGACAATGCCCAAGCTATGACCCAATGTAGTTACAGGGTCTTGAACCCGCCAAGGCCAATGATGGAGTGTTGGCTATTGTGAGTGAGTGCTCACAGGACAGGGTCACAGGAGTAGGCAGGAGGGTCCGGGCAGCGTGAGGGCCAGAACACCTATCAGGGCTTCCCTCCACCCAAACCCCATTGCAGGAAGAAAGGGAGAAAGCATTCCTGAAAGACTGAGCAATGCATGAAGGAAAATAAATTTTAAACCAAGGAAATATGGTTGGTTACCAACACTCTGTGCTCGCACAGGCTGGGGTGATGGGCGGTGAGTTGGTTTCTTGTTTCTGGAGACCACAAAGCGAATCCTAAGTTACCCTGGCCAGGATGTTGCTTTGGTCACTCCTGACTGAAATGTGTGGCTATTTGCCTCCAGGGTGGGGACCCCTTTACCCCTGCTGCTCAGAGGGTTACAGGAGAATTACTTTATTAAAGAGAATAAAAGGCCCTTAATCACTGCCAAGGGAGCCAGAAAGGAAAGGAAATGGAGAGCGGTAGAAAGACAGATGGTGGTGGGAGAATGCACGGAACAGAAAAGAAAGGGGACTTCACTGTGGCAGTTCAGGTGTGCTGCAGGCCCTGGAACAGGAAGTGGGACGCTGGGCTCCAGAGAAGAATGAGAAGAATCAGAAGACCCATCTGATCTGTTTGGAGAATCTCCATCTTCCCCAGAGAGGTAGCTGTGTATAGATGGGTCATGCCTAATCCAGAGTGCACAGTCTGTTTTGAAATGAAATCTCCATCTGCATCTTTGAGAAGGCTTTGCCATGACTTCACAAACAGACCACCAGGCCCTGCTTATCTTACCTATCTTCGTATACAGTCTAAGCTTGTCTCCGTATTAATTTCACTATTCATGAAGCAATATTTCAGGGCATCAGCAAATTGACCTAATCATTACTAACTGGGTAGCTTAATACTACAGGTTAGTCTCTCCCAATTCTGGAGACCAGAAGTCTGAAATCCAGGTGTCAGCAGGACAGTTCCATCTGGGGGTTCTGAGGGAGTGCATTCCAGCCTCTCCAGCTCCCAGTGGCTGCTGGCAACCCTTGTCTTATAGCCGCATCCTTCCAACTCTGCTCTGTCTTCACATGACCTTCCCTCTGTGTGCCTCTTCTTTTTGTCACTTACAGAGACATCCAAAATTGGGTTCAGGTCACCTCCTGGACCAGGCTGATCTCATCATGCAATCCTTAACTATATCTTTGAAGTTCTTCTTTCTAAACAAGATCTCATTCAGAGGTTCCACGTAGACCTAGCTTTTGGGGGTGAGAAGATTATTCAGCCCATTACCTTCTAGATGAACAATTTCACCATTTATAGAGGGTCTGCATAAAATAATAATTGAAATTACATTTCTTTTTCAAAGAATAAATAGTTCACATGCCATAAGATGGACCATTTTAAAGTGCAGTTCGATGGTTCTCAAGATGTTGACTGTCTGTGCAGTCACCACCAACCACTAGCCTACTTTCTGTCTGTTTTGATTTGCATATTCTGGATAAATGAAATTATACAACATGTGGTCCTTTCTCTCTGACTTCCTTCACTTAGTATAATGCTATTCCATGTTATAGCATGTGGCAATATCCCTATATTAGTCAGGGTTCTTCAGAGAAATGGACCCAATGGAATGTGTGTGTGAAGGTATGCATGAGAGAGAGAGAGGGCAGGGAGAGGTTTTATTTGGTTTTATTTTAAGGAATTGACTCACATGATAACAAAGACTGACGAGCTCAAACCTGCAGGTTGGGTTTTCAGGTTAGAGACCCAGAAAAAGCTGCCATTGCAGTTTAAATCCAAAGACTATCTACTGGCAGAATTCTCTTGTTAGGGGGAGGTCAGTCTTTTGTGATATTTAGACCTTCAACGAATTGGGCAAGGTTCATCTACATGAGGGAAGGCAATCTGCTTCACTCAGTCTACCCATTTAAATGCTAATCCCATTTGAAAACATCCTCACTGAAATATCCAGAATAATATGTGGTCAAATATGTGGGTACTGTGGTTCACTTAAGTTGATGCATAAAACTTACCATCATAATTCTCTTTTATAGGTAAGTTATAATCCAATGTATGTATGTAACACATTTTGTTTGTCCATTAAACATTTCATGGGTATTTGGGTTGTTTCTAGTTTGGGGTTATCATGAATAAGGCTGTCATAAGCATTTGTGGGTATGTATTTCTAAGTCTGTGGCAAAACTATAACCAAAGACCTTGACTCAGCTTAGCCAAATCTTCCCTAAACCTACTTTTATTTCCCCTTGATTCTAGACTGAGAAAAAGTAGACTTTAACAGATAAACAATTAAATTTTAATTTGGCAGGCAAACCTACTATTACAAAGACAAGACAAATATGTCTTTACATTTCCCTACTTTAGTTAGAATAATTTTATTAGAATGTTGCTCACATATGTACAAACTCAAAACTATATAAAAAGTTCTTAATCTTATTATATTTTTAGCATTATGAAATCCAAACCAACTTAGAAATCAAAACAAAGTATCAAAATAGAATTAAAAATTAGTAATATTAATTTAATGTGACAGATGATGTTATTTTACTAAAATCCCAGCAAGAATGTGTGGTACAGCTACTCAGGATGCAACTTCTTCTGAGTTTGGCAAGCCTATGGTTTATTTTCCCTAAGGATAGAGCACTTATCCTACCACATGTTTTACTATTGCAGATACTGTATTTGTGTATACACTATAGCATAGTTCAGCTTTCATTTGGAATGAACATTTAGTTTGTATTAACCCTACCTTTGCTCTTTTCTCATTAACCTAGGATAATTAAAGTAGTACTACTAGTTGGCATAAATGTAGCCTTATGTAGAAATGCAAATAAATGCAACCACTAAATCACATGGCAGAACTCCAAAGGATGCAGAAAATGTTTTGTGTAACTCATATGATACTGGAGATGCCAGTATGTTAGTTTCAGTTGAATATATTGAATCAGCACATAGTGATTGAGATAGGAGGGACATTTATTCTTTGTCACTGAACAGGAGCACAAAAGTAGGCATTCCATGTATAGATGGATAGTTCCATGACCCTGGCTGGTTCTGTCTTTCTATTTCACTATCCCAATGGCAGCTCTCATTTCCCATGTTGCCTCAGCACAAGGTAGCTGCTGGGGCTCCAGTCTCCTTTCAGTTATTAGGCAAGAGGAAGGGCAAGGACACTTTGTGTGCTACTTTCCAGGAATGACTCAATACTTTCTACATCTTCACTGACTGGAACTGAGTACCAGGACTTCATTTAATGAAGTCAGTCTGAGAATGAGTCTTTATTTCTGGGCAATAAAGAAGCTCTCTGATGGAGAGGCATCCACTATTGGTCTGAGTTGTGTGGCACAAACTTAAACTTAGTAGGGAGCTGTGACCCAAAATCAGCAGCCAGACCACCAAACCCAGGGGCGAGCCATGATTATCTTCATTGCAGTCTCTCATGGAGACACCAACGGGGGTGTTGCAGAGTTCTCTGCCTTCCGGCTCTCTTGGTATCCCCCACATGACAGCAGCTCCCCATGGTCCTTCTCCACTCCGCACCCCTTTCCCACCCAACCAGTGAGTCCTTCCTATCTTCCTCCCCTAACCTCCCATCTCAGATGAGCTCTGATTCTGCAGATCCCCTAGCTGCTTAGAATCTTTGAGTTCCCAGTGCTTTGCCCAGCACAGCCAGTGGGTCTGGTTCCCTGGCATGGACTGCTGGAGGACGGGCAGGATGCCAGAACTGCCAAGCTCAACGTCTCCCTTTGGTTCTGCTGCATTCCTACCCAGCAAAATCTTTGCGTTCTTCTTCCAAAAGGAGCACAGTGTCTATTCAGGTCAGTGGGAGGGTCTCCCATCTTGTGTTCCCACCCCATTCAGAAAGCCTGTGAGCGGGTGGGTTTGCATATCTTGAATCCCACTCCTACCCCACCCCACATTCACACAGCTGGAGAGGTGCAGGAGCCAACACATCAGCTTTTAAATTTAATCACCTTTTCTTTTGGGCCTTTGGGCCTTATAACATGAGAGAGAGTTGCTCACCAGACTTTAACAATTCTTTCCCTGAGGAGACAGCAAGTATAGTTTACAATGAGCAGGGAGAGCAGCCTAGGAATCTTCCATCTATGCCTGAGTCTCAGGCGCATCAATATTGTTTACGGCCAGTTCTGTCCCAGTGGGAGAAAATTAGGGGCATGGACCCTTGCTGAACCCTGGGCTGGTGTGGAGAAGTTCCCTCAGGAAGATTAAGAAGCCAATCTGCTCCCACCCCACTCCCAGACATCTGCTGTGGGGTTTGACTTTAGGAAGATGAGGCTGGACACCACTGCTGGCTTCTTGCTTTGTCCTGGTGACTTGGCATAGAGCCATTACTGCTTTTGCTCCCTGACAAGAAGATTCAGGCAGCCCTAGGGACTGCAATAAAGTCTTGAATTTTTCAGAAATTCTTGGCAATGCATTCTTCTCGCTAGGACTTGATTCAGCTCTCTGAGCTATAGTTGGTCGCCTTTGGTCTACTGCACGCTATAAATGCTTCCCCAATCTGAACAGAAAGGCTGAATGTATCTCTTCTCCTGTTAAGACAAGGATTCAAACTCAACACACCAACCCCAGCAGCCTCCCGTTCTGCCGTGTATTCTCTCTGCAGCATGGAGCTATTCGGCATGTGAAGGGGATCTCTTTGTTTTAATGGGCGATAACTTTATTTTAAAAATTGATATTAATTTAATCCATGCAATGTTCGCAATTTATGAAATGTTTATAAAATTTAGAATATATTATTTGGAGTTGTATATTTATGTAATTTATAAATATATATTAAAAATTTTTATTGATAGGACCCATGGTCAATATAGTCCCTTTCCCAGCTTCTTGTTTTGAAAAATTTCAAATCTATGGAACCATTTCAAGAATAGTATAAGAGACATTCTTTAACCCTTCACAAAGATTTTAAAAATTTTATTAATTATTATACTCTGCCTTCTATGAGAGAGAAAGAGAGATTGCTTTTATTTTTGCTGAACCATTTGAGAGAAAGTGGCAAACATCTTTACACCTCACTCCCAAATCCTTTCCCCTGTATCTCTTAAGAGCAAGGGCATTCTCCTCCTTTGCCACAATATAAACAGCATACTCAGGAATTATTATTTTTTTGGTGCTGAATTAAACATTAACATTTTATTTTACAGTTACGGTGTCAGCAAAGGCATGAAGAGGGCAAATTGGTCTCCTGTGGCTTGTGGAGAGTGTGTGGGTCTGGGAGTCGTGGTGCCTTGGGCTTGGGCCTTGACTTTGCCCTTGATGACTGACAGGAGTTACCACTGAGGCAGTGCCGACACACCCATATCTAATACACAGGCCATATCCACATATGGGCTCTGATGCTTTGGGATAAATGACGATCCCTTGTCATTGTCTCTTGTTTTTATGTAGCCATCCTAGTGGATGTTAAGTGGTAGCTTATGTGTATTTATTTTGAATGGTCATTTAAAAATATTTGTGTCCATATAAAACTGCTTCAAATTCCTTAATTTGATTGTGGCAAAATAAGACATAAAATTCAGCATTTTAGTCATCGTTGTGTCTGCCTTCCAGTGGCGTTAACTGCACTCACCATGTTGTGCAAACATCATCTCTATTCATTTCCAGAACTTTTGCCAAACAAAACTCTATGTCCATCTGATGATAGTTCCCAACCTCCTGCCCTCTGGCAGCTTCTATTCTCTGTTCTGTCTCTATGAATTAGCCTGATCTCAGTACCTGAGATAAGTGGAATTATATACTATTTGTCTTTTTGGGTCTGTTTTTTTTTCACTTAGCATGTTTTCAAAGTTCATCCATGTTGTCATGTAAGTCAGAATTTTATTCCTTTTTACTTAAATTCTTTTGTAAGCAGCTGTGGTATAACCTTGAATAGTAAGATAACACAGAAAATGTGCCCTGCACTCCAGGATGTTTGGGCTTTAAGATCCTGGGACAGCTGGGCATGGTGGCACTGCCCTTAATTCCAGCAATTCGGGAGGCTGAGACAGAAGGATCTCAAGTTCAAGACCAGCATCAGTAACTCAGCGAGGCCCTAAGCAACTTGGTGAGGCTGTATCTCAAAATAAAAAATAAAAAAACAGGCTGGGAATGAAGATCCTGGGACAGGATCCTTGGTGGGATGCACCACCCTCCCTTGGTCTGCAGAGGCCAAGGTTATCACCTTCTGCAACCAATACTCATTGTGAAGGCAGAAGACACTTCTGAATAATTCTGATCTAGATGTTCCTCAGACTTGCTGAGGGGACTGTAGGTGGGACTCCCCCATGGAACACAACTAAAAGAGACATTTTGCTATTCTAATGTTTATAGGGATGGTGGCCCACTAAGAGGGGCAGAAAGCACAGGTTGCTTGTGAGCTTTAATATCTCATTCCAGAATCATGCTGTCTACAATTTTATCTCATTGATTTTCCAAATAAGGGCACTCTAATATGTTGTTTACAAGAAAGCTGTAATAGTCTTAAGTCATGTTCATCCAGCTCATAATATTTAGCAAAGTCTGTGTAGTTGTTTGGGATGAATTCCTTTCTTTATTCATAAAAAGTTAAGTGAATTCCATTGACTTCTGATTTATGTTGTTTAAACAGTTTTCCTAAATAAAAACAAAAGAAATAATCAGCATTCTCTTGACTCCTTAGATTAAAACTTTGGAACAGACCAAAGCCATTGAAGACTTAAATAAATCCAGAGACAAGCTGGAGAAGATGAAGGAGAAAGTTGAGGAAAAACTCATGTCTGTCAGGTCAGAATTGGACACGGCAGAGCATGGGGCTAAGGAGGACAAGGAAAGGGCCAGACACATGATAGAAGCGTTGACCAGCGAGATGAAGACCCTGAAAAGATCTCTGGAGGAAGCAGAAAAGAGAGAAAAGCGGGTAGGTACAAGTCAGGCAGTGGAAGCGTATGTGGGAAATGGCCGGACAATTCAAAGGCTGGATGATTACTCACTAGGATGCTTCACAGACTGTCACCCTGGTGCAGGGGCTGTGCTACTTTGTGTGATTCCAATTTAGTGTTTGTGCTGCCAAAGACAACACCATTCACACACTTCTTCAAGCTTTCTTTATCATTACAACATACCCTCCTGCATCTTTTCGGCATCCCAATAACTATTACGAACGACCATGATTTGCAGTTCACGGTTGCACGGCAAGGATTGTAGAAAATAAAGACAGGCTCTTATCAGAGCAGCGGCAAGCCAGTGAGAATCCAGGTTCTGGTGGTGGCAAGGTCGTTTGTTATGTCTGGTGATGACCCCTGGCTGTGCAGCCTCCACATCCCTTCAGGTTAACAGGGCTCTTGCTCCGGGGAAAGGCTTCATCTCTGGCAGAGCTCAGTTGCAGGAAACAGCCTCCAGTCTCAAACAGTGGCACCCAGACTTGCAAGTCCACCAAACCCAGATGTAAGCCATAAAAATGTACTCATTGGCTGGCTGGCTACAGGGAGGAACATTTTATCTGGTGAGCACATCAGGTCAGGCATAAGGAAATATGTCCCGGGCAGCCTGACCCCCACTGCCTCTGGCTTTCATGTCACTCTCTCTCTGAAACTCAGAGGGGCAGAGAGTGGACTCTCGTCCTAGGATGCTGCCCTCCCCCCCCCCCCCCCCCCCACCTTCTTTGGCTGCCTCTGCTTTGGCTCATGTGTCAGACAGAGTTTGTGGAATGCCAAACCATGAGAGCAAATGTACTCGGGGGAAACATCCTGGGAATTAAGAGCTCTGATCACATTCAAAAGGATGGAAGCTTGAGGGGAACATTTCATCTGGGCAAGAGGCCTGTGTCTCAGTCTGCTGAGGTGCTGTAAGCCCATGCTATTAACTGGTTATCTCGTAAGCAAGACAGTTCTTCCTCACGGTTCTGGGGGTTAGGTAGATTGGGCATCTGGTTCATAGATGGTGTCTTCTCTTTGTGTCCTCAAGTGGTAGAAAGGAACAAGGTAGCTCTCTGGGGCCTCTTTTATGAGGGCGCTAATCCTGTCCTGGGGACTCTACCATCATGACTTCATAGTAACCTAATGAACTCCACCTGATTAGCTCTTCCTCCTGATACCATCACATTGGTGGTTGTTTCCACACATATATATTTTTTGGTGCAAGCATTTCTACCATAGCAGGTGGAGAGGACATTACATTTCCCAAATTGAACTCTGCATGGGAAGGTGGTTGGCAAGTAAACGGGCCTGGGGCAGGCATGTATGGACAGCATTCCTCTAATGTAATCTTAGTTTCTTGTTGGATCACACCTTTTCTAAAGTGGAAGGTACCTTTAATGAGGTGTTGTCCAGATTGCTCTCATTTACCTGCTTCTGCATTAGATTAGAACCACAGAAACCAGCCTAGGAGAATTTGAAGGGGTATATGAAGCTAATTTCAG
Source organism: Sciurus vulgaris (assembly GCF_902686455.1). Taxonomy (NCBI): domain Eukaryota; kingdom Metazoa; phylum Chordata; class Mammalia; order Rodentia; family Sciuridae; genus Sciurus; species Sciurus vulgaris. Next base: position 15,230,868 of record NC_136467.1, on the reverse strand, counting down.
CCATGATCCCTGGTCTCCCATTTTTCTTTCTTGTTGGACAAATAATCCCACACCAGTCCCATGTTATGGTTTGAGGTGGCAGTCTCTGTGATGTGATATGATACTAACTTAGAAGCCCTCCTTCTTTCTTGCCATTTGTTCTTTTAGTTTTAGAAGTTGATGGTCCAGTTAAGATTCCAATGCACAAACATACCAACATTTGTATATTTCTAGCTCTGTATTTTTAGTATGCGGAGCACATACACAGTTATCATTTCATTTGTTCAGAATTTCAGAGCAAGTAAGTGTTGAAGAAGAGAAAATGAAGTCTTAGGTCAGAGTCTCATTTATGGGTTCTTAACTGGAAATTTTGACTTAGTAGCTAATCAATTTGCTCATCAGAAAAATGGTTATGAAATTGCTGAGGGGTGACCCTTGAAGAGACTTTAGAAGTAATTAGCTGGCAAGCCGACTTATTTTATGAGTGAGACTACTATGGCTAAAGTGGGTAGGTAATTTACCTACCTTGTGCAAACCTGAGTTTTCCAGGTTTTATTATTTATCCTTTTGCTTTTGGTTGCACTTGACCCAGCAACAGTAGAGACGTTTTGTTCTCCTAGTTAATGTGTTTCTGTTTGATATTGCAGCTGGCGGACTTCAGGGAGGTAGTTTCCCAGATGCTGGGCTTGAACATGACCGCTCTTGCTCTTCCTGACTATGAGATCATCAAGTGTCTTGAAAGACTGATTCATTTACATCAGCATCGCCTTGTTTCCTGTGCCTGCCTCAAAGACGTGACTCCTGGACAAGACAGGCACCCACGAGGGCACTCAAAACTTCTTCATTGAATGCTTGTCTCTAGAGGGAGGTGGAACTAAGAAATCGCAATTCCTACTTTCACAAATTCCTCAAATCTATGAAATGTGATCAGTGTGTGAATATTGTGTACTTTGATGATGTACTGAGGCTGCATTATTGGCAGAAAAGGGTCTCAAAGGTGCCAGCCCTAGACAAATAGTTAGCACTGAAAACATCTATTATTCCATTTGCTAACACTTTGAGATCCAGAATTATTCCACTAGATTGCAACCTAGACTGGGAAATGGAAGTATAGAATTGACATTGACAGGGTAGCTTTTTCAATTGGGGGTTCACTAGCCAATTTAATTCTCATAACCATATGGAGAAGCTTTCTTAAAAATTATTTTGATATATATTTTTATTTGACACATAGAAATTGCACCTATTTATGGGGTACAGGGTGACATTTCAATACATGTACACAGTGTATAATCATCAGATCATGGTAACATGAGAACCTTTAATACCTTTGTTTTACAACCTCTTAGGGGCTCAGATTATGTCCCCTGTCCAAATTTGTAACTGGTTAGTGATGAGCAGGATGTGCAGTATGTTGTCTCTGTGTCAGAGGTTGTGTCTCTTCTGCCCCACAGTCTCAGCTTCTCCTGAGTCTTAAGGGTATAGAAATTGCCAGCACAAAGAAAGGAAAACATCCCTACAATCAAGAATTAAAGTCCCAAAGTGACAGTGACGAGCAGAACCTGTATGGCTTTTTAAAAAAACAATTCACTCAGTTTATTTGAATAAAAGATAGATTTGAGGTTCAGTAAGAAGCTTACCTGTTTTAAATGTTACTGCCAGATGCAAAATTTTAAATGTCTGAGCAGGGCTGAACATTTTCTATACTATCCAAAGATATTTTAAATAGCATTATTTCAAAACTCTAAATTTATTATTTTTCCATGTTTGGCTTATCAGTTCTTTTAAAGTAAAAAAAAAAATTATGTGAACCCAACCTAAAAAATGGAGAAATTCTATAGCTTTATTCACGAATATACCAAAAATACAGCTGGGATAATTTTTCATGGTGGGGATTTTATTATAAATCTCTTATCAATTTCTGCTTTCTTTTGGAATTTTTTTTTTTTTTTTTTTTTGGTACTGGGATTGGACCCAGGGCCTTTCACCCAGAGCTACATCTCCAGTCCTTTTATTTTTAATTTTGAGACAGGGTTTCTCTAAGTTGTCCAGCCTGGTCTCAAACTTACCATCCTCCTACCTCAGCCCTCCCAGATAGCTGGGATTAGAGGTGTGTGTCATGGCACCTAGTTTCTTCTAAAATTTCTTTTGCACCAATATTTTTCAGATTAAAGAAACCTAATACTCTCTTGCAAAGGTTGAAACTAGATTAGATCCTGGTGTCCATAAAAAAGTAAAAAAACTTTCTTGCAACATCAGGGAAACTTGAATGTAGACTCAATGCTGGGTGCCATTTTTTTATTTTTTTAAGCTTGATAAATGTACTGTGGATTGCAATACTTTCAGTAACTAAAAGTCCAAGAATCCATAGTACTACCCCAAATAAGTGATGAAATAGGGGAAAAAGTGAAGAACTTCTTTTAAGAAAATTGCTATCTGATAAATGTGGGGCAATGGTGATCAAGAAGAGAAAAAATAAAATCTGCGAGTAAATGAGTGACATTTACAGGTTGGGTGACAGATACACAGAGGCAGAGTGACCTTGGCTCCGCTTGGTGCAATGGGCTACCTCTGCCTGCTTTCTCCTTGATGTGAAGGTTGGGATAAGTGGTGTTTTGTGAGTGGGTACACACATGGTAGAGCCCTGCCTGAGGACACCAACTGGACCCACACAAGGCCAGAGAGCAGACTTGAATGTTCTCAGAGGGAGGCTGCAGTCTTTGGATGCCCCTCTCATGCTCCAAACAGGCAGTGGCGTCTACTTTGGAACCCACCCCCGCCCCCAGTGGAGGAAGCGGCTTCCCCGGGTCCCTGGAGCAGGTACCCATGAATACAATCATGGATCTGTGTGTGTGTGTGTGTGTGTGTGTGTGTGTGTGTGTGTGTGTAGGAGGGCTGTTTTTGTACATTTTGCTTTCCAAACACAGTTTTTAATAGATTTTATTTAGTTCCTTTATAAATTTATTTTCTACACCATTCAAAGATATTTTAAAACATAAATGTGTTTCCGTGATTGATTTATCATTAAATATATATTAGGATTCATGTAAGAGGCTAAAAATAGCCTATAGTGGGTAGTATTTTACTTTCTCAGTAGTATATGAAATTATACTATTTATCCAAATATGTTTATATAGTATTTCTACTGTATGAATGGGGGTATATACAATGATGTTTAATATATAAGGAAATATTTTAAATGTTTGAATCTAATCCTTAGAGACTTTTAGTGGAAAGGGTATATAGAATAAGAAAAAGAAGTCCTGCCTATGCATATGGTTCATACAGTTGGTTGGACAAACTGCAAACCTGCTAGTGAAAAGCCATTTCCTCTTTGTTAAAATGGCAGTTGGCTATTGCCAATCCCTCAGGGCCACTCATTCCAGAGTTGGCAGGCCAGCTTCTTGTTTTTATGTGCATTTTTGTTCATCTATAATATCCATGTATATTTTATGTTGTCCAATAAAATACATTAGATTGATGTGATTTTTAGATGAGGCCTTAAAATATTTAATATTAACTCTTCTACCAAATATGCTTGAGTGAAATTGCTACTGGGGTTATTGTTCTGGTCATTGAGACATCTAAATATCTGCATAAAATATTTCAGGAAGAAACTGTAAGCCCGATCTGTCTAAATTTCCAGTTTTACCTTATAGTCTATTTTTCAGGTGAATAGCAAGCAATTCTATTCCCTGAAGAGCTTCTGGGAAGTCTGTAGTACTGATTCTGTTAATGCCTGGGACTCAGAAGTGGGGTCTAACTTTCACTGGGGCACCAGTTTGTGGTAATGCAATCTTTGACTTGGAAGGTGTACGGGTTTATACACCAGTGACCTTATCCACGTTATTGCACTCTGCTCTCAGCTTCCCATCAGCAAGTGTGGTCTGGGTGCTCTCTTGACCCTCTGTGTCTTCCATGCCATTACTCTATGTCGTATGAGAACCACTGTTCTTTGGAATCTTCTGCTAACTGTTGTATAATTTTCATTTGTCCTCATTGTGTTACCTAGTGACATCCTGCCTATTCTCCCTACTTAAAACTTTTAGAAATGGTTCCATAGTGTCTTTTCCACCCCACTGAGTCCTGCTTTCATTTTGGGTGACATTAATGCCCGTAAGGCCACCCACACATCATATCTGTTATTCCTGGGCCTTCTCAACTCTCATATCTTTCCCTTCTGTTTTACTCAGCTGTTTTGCCGCTGTGACTAAAAGACCCAACCAGAAAAATTGTAGAGAAGGAAACATTTATTTGAGGGCTCATGGTTTCAGAGGTCTCAGTCCATAGAAGGCCAGTTCTATTCCTCTGGGCTGGAGGTGCAACTGAACATCATGGCAGAAAAGTGTAGCAGAGGGAAGCAGCTCACATAATGATCAGGAAGCAGAGACAGCTCTCCACTTGCCAGATACAATATATTCCCCAAAGTCATGCCCCCCAATGCCCACCTCCTCTAGCCACATCCCACCTGCCTTCAGTTACCACTCAATTAATCCCATCAGGTGGTTAATTCACCTGGGTTACACTCTTGCAATACATTTTTTTCTCAAACCTTCACACACTGTCTTACACGTGAGCTTTTGGGGGACACCACAACCCAACCATAACATTTCATTTTGCTTTAGCCATTCACACCTTAGATTGCAGTATGTAGTAGTGCAATTTAGACCACCTTAAGTTGAAAAGAGAACTTCAAGGGCTCATGTGAAAGATTCAGGTGTAGGCTAGCTTCAGCTTGGTAGATTTAGGGATTTGAAATTTTTATTGATTCTTTTTGCTCCTATTCATCTCTCGTCTCTGCTTTATTTTGCTTGTCCTTGTCGCTGGCTCTTTGCGGTTCCAAAATCTGTGGATATTTGTCACTGCCTGCAGTAACAACTTGCACGGGTCTTATGGGTGGTGGACTGGAAACTGAGGCACTTCTATCTTTCTCTTTAGTGCACTGCCTTCCTGCCTGCCCGTTCATAGAGGATAGAGGAAATGAGGTTTACTTGCTTTGAGAGGAGAGAGAGAGAGACTTTGCTTATCAGAGAGGAAGAAACTTTGCTTAAGAGAGACCTTGAGAGAAGGACAGGCTTTGCTTAGAGGAAGAGAGACTTGCTACGCCTCACTTAAGTTCTGCTGCTTCCTGGTGCATCCTGCATCCTGTGAACTAAGGGTGTGTCTACCTAAGGTGCCCTAGTGATGCGTCTCAGTCCTCTGTTCTGCGATCTGCCTTCCGCCACTTTTCTTTCTTCTTGCCATTTCTTTTGCTAGCTGCTGTGTTCTTTCTTCTGGCTGCCGCCGCCGCTTTTCCCTACTAGCTGCTGCCACGAGTTTTTCCCTCTGGCTGCTGCCTTGCGTGTGTCCTAGCTGCTTCCGTGTGTATCTTCTCCGCCTACGCTTATATCACCTCCAGGAGGCGGAGAGCAGGGCCACGCCTCTTACGCCAAGATTAGGCGAGGCCTCCGAGCAGGCAATTAGTGCTTGAGAACACATGCGCACACATTGTGTACGTGGATGAGAAAATCACCTGAGTGTGCTTATGTCAATTAACCTCCTCGCTGCAGATGTGATCAACATGGCACAGCCCCCAACAGTCCTTCCATGTTGGCCTCACTTTATCCTGCAAATGGAGTCCTCCATGCTGACAGGAAAGATGGGCTTTCCAACTGTGTTAGTATTTTTGTCACTGTGGCAAAATACTTCAGAAAAACCACTTAAAGGAGGAAATATTTATTGGCTCATAGTTCTGCAGGTTTCAGTCCATGGTCAGCTGGCTCCATTGTTTTGACTGAGGAGAGGTAGAACATCATGGTGGAACATCAGGGTGTGGTGAAGGAGACCTGCTCACCCCATGGCAGAGAGGAAGAGCCTGGGGACAAGACATACCCTTCTAGGAATACCCCCAGCGACCTCCTTCCTCTAACTGGCCTCACCTCCTAATAGCCCCATCAACTATGGACTAATCAGTAGATTAATCCATCGATGGGGTCAGATCCCTCATGATCCAACCATTCCAAAATGCCCCATGTCTGCACATTGCTGCACTGGGGACCAAACCTTGCAAACAAGAGCCTTGGGGGACATTCTAGATCCAAACCATAACAATAACCTATGAGCTGATATAAAGGACTTGTCTCCAAGCATCTGTGAGAAATCTTAGAGAAGAGCCCTCTCTTCTTGTCATGTGATCATCCCTGATCCAATCCCTGGAGCCAGGGATGAACCCACCGGCCTGCAGCTCATGCCAACCCTGCAGTGAGGTGGGGTAGGGTGATACTCTAGGATTAACTCTTCAACCAGGACCACCTGTAATGTAGATGTTGCACACACACATGCATGCACGCACGCAGGCATGTACACACACCAGAACCTCCCAGTTACCTAGATTTCTCCAGCTCTGGCATCTTAAAATGCTTTAATTAACATATAATAATTGTACACTCTAGTGGGATTCAGTGTGACATTTCCACACACGCGCACAGCACGCACTGATTGAAATTTTAAGTTAAAATCTCCACAAACTTTTTTTCACCCCAGACCTTAACTTCCCACTACTACAAAGCTTTGGTTTCCTTGATCATCGTATTTCTCCCTCCTCACCCTGCCAATCTTTATTCCATCTGGAGCCAGACTAGAGATGATGGTTCATTTCTTCAATCATTCTCTTCCTAATACCTTTAACTTCCTGTTCCCTGGCCTTTCTGTCCTCAACTTTGAAATAATCCCAACTACCAATGTTTCTGCTGTTTTTCCTGCCCCACGGAATGAGGCTAGAGAAAATCACATAAAATCACAGCTAAGTGGCATCCCAAATTCATGACCTTGAGCCCCGTTGAGCCCTCTGCGCTAACTGGTAATACAGCAGTGTTTTCCTGGTTAGCTTTTACTGCCATTTTCCGAAACTACTATTGCAAATATTCTTCTCTTGCTCAAGGCTCTTATCCTTTCTCTTCCCTCTTCACTCTCAGTGGATAATCTCGTCTGTGATTTCACTCAGCAAATAGAAGCCATTACAGGAAACACCTTCACTATCACACCTAATACAGCCTCTGTGTCTGCTCCCAGCATCCCTCCTTCCCTCTTCCCCTCTTGGCTTATTTCCTCTACCTGGGCACTAGAGACCCCAGCAACTTAGTCCCATCAATTGTTTTCTTCTCTTTCAAATGTTTTTGTCCTTACCTTTGTTAGTAGCTTATTTCTACCAGTCTTTAAATAGGTTCAGATCTCTCTTGAAAAATCACTCTCTCTATTTGTGACAATTCTTCAGAGTCTTGTCCCCTCTTCCTCTTTACAGTTAAGCCCCTGGAAAGTGTCCTTTACATTTCTGTCTCTGGGTCTCCTCTCCTAATCATCACATCATCCCTGTAGCCTGGCCTTCTCTCTGCTCACCCATTGCTCACATTTTGGTTAACAAATCTTCTTTGCTTCTAAAGAGCTCGTCTAACTTGAACTTCCTGCACCATGTGGCACTGTAGACCATTTCCTTCTTGAAACATTCTTTTCTGGGGGCTTCCAAGAGGTGACATTCAACTTGTTTTTCTTCTACTTCTCTGGGTAAGTTCAGTGTGTTAATGAGAGATTCATGTAACAAAAAGTGTGCGTACCATTGAGTAGGAATCTTGACTGCATGGGCAGAACACAGTGGAGAGCAGCTGGACATCTGGGGAACAGGAAGGCTTTGTACAGTCCAAGAACTGGAGGGCCACGTGAGGGCACAGGTGACTTTTCTGAATCTCTTACCCACGCCACAGTTCCAGGTTTCCTTTGGTCCCTTGATGCAACTCAGCTCTCTGCCTCTGCTCCGGCTGCTTCAGCCAATAGCCATGGTCTTCCCCAGCTCCTCCCTCTACCTCTGCTTGTTCTGGGATGCCCCTTGTTTATATTTTCTGATACTTTTTTGGCTCTTCTGTGTCTTGCTGTTTCTGCTTCCATTGTTGATTACTCTTGCCTTTTCTCTTGTGTCTCTCCTCCACATGGAGAACTGTATTGGTTTGGTCATTCATAGGTGCCCCTCTGAACACATAGTAGGCCAGCATTGATATGCCTATAGAGTTGCCCTTGGGTCAGGCACCCATTCCTGGTCCAGTCCACTGTGGTTATGGAGTGGGGTCTTGCTCCTGTCTCTTGAATGTGAATGTTTCGTGGGTATCTCTTCTAGGTTTCCTTTCATGACCTCAGGCAAGCCACTTATTTCCTTGTGCCTTGGTTTCCTCACTGGTAAAATAGAGGTAATTTCTTGGTGTCCCCCAAAACTCCTGTGTTAATGCAGGACTGTTCATGAAATGTGAAATGACTGGATGGTGAGAGCTGTAACATAATCAGTCCATCCTCATCTGAGTGGACTGGGTGGTCAGTACAGGCAAGAGAGGCGTGTCTGGAGAAGGTGGGTCACTGGAGGCATGCCCTGGAAGGGAACATCTTCTCTGCAGAACCTTCTCCTCCCTCTCTTTGTTTCCTGGATGTCATGAATGGAGCATCCTCTTCCATCATACCCTTCTACCATGATACTTTGCCTCACCTTGGGCCCAGAGCAGTGGACTCAGCTGACCATGGACTGAACCTTTTTGAGCCAAAGTAAACTTTTCTTCCTTTAAGTTGTTCTTGTTGAGTATTTTGGTCACAGGGATGAAAATCTGACTAACAACAAATTTTGAGGTCCTAACTCTGAATATCTGTGACCATAACCTCATTTGGAAATAAGGTCTTTGCAGATAATCAAGTGAAGATGAGGTCATTATGGTGATCCCTAATCCAGTATTACAGGTATGTTTACAAACTGGAAAGCTGGATATAGATGTAGACACATACTTGAGGAGAATGACATGTGAAGATGAAGGCAGATATCAGGTCAATGAATCTAGAAGTCAAGGGATGCAGATTGTCAGCAAACCATCAGAAGATAGGGAAGAAGTCTGGAACAGGTTCTCCTTCAATCCTCAGAAGGAACCAATCCTGTGGACACCTTAGTCTCTGACTTCTACCTCCTTCACTGTGGTTTAAATCACTCAGTTTGTGGAACTCTTCAATGGCAGTCCTACAACATAAGTACACTTCCTTATAAGCCTATTGCAAAAATTAAACAATGTACAGCATTTGGAAAATATCCTGGCACATAATGGATGCTCAACACAAGCTAGCCAACATGGTTGTTGTAAGTATCACTAGCCAGTTGCCCCTACCCTTTAATTATCACCTGTGTTTTGATGATGCCGACCTTCATTTCTTGAGATGAGTTTTCTGTCCTAATCACCATGGCCATGTATGGGTAGAATTGTGTGGAGGAGACACGGAGGAACTGAGCAGCACAGGCTCTGCGGAGTGCTTGGGCTAGTTCTGGACCTGCTGGACCTGGTGTACTTCAGGACAACAGTGGGAATAAGAGGTGTGTTTTGCTCAGAGTCCTTGTGGGGCTGACTCGAGTACATGAGGTATGCAGCTGAGATCCTGGTGGTGCAGGAGCCCCATGCGAGCTGCAGTATTTGATGGCTTCTTCAATTCAATGTATACAAAGCTAAACTCACAATCTCCATATAGTCTCTCTCTTCCCCACCTTCACCCCACTGCTTCACTTCACTGCTCCCCTGGGTCCCTCCTCAGGCAACAACTTGGCATCTGCTCAACTGTCCAAGTCAGGGTGTGGAGAGGAGACTGTGACTTCTCTTCGCTTCCACATCTGATAAGTCACAAAGCCCTGCCTAGTCCACCCCTGCCTCTCCCTCACCTACCCCAGTCTCTCCTTCCACTCTAGGGGCACTGTGGTTTACTCTCCCTTTTCTCCTGCCCAGCCTCTGCCCGGGTGTTCCTGTACTGTCCCTTCCCTTCTCCACTGTGGTCAGAGTGATCATCCCAACAGGACCCTGTGCTCCTGATCTGTGCCTTTCTTTTGGTCCTGCCCTCTGGGTGAAGTTGGTCTTGCTGGCTTGGAGCACAGAGTTCTCTCCCTCTCCTTACCCTTGAGGAAGGCCATACTTTATAAAAATGAACCTTGGAAGTTTCTTTTTCCTGCAGTCGCCTACCTTTTGAACTGTCTCTGCCATCCTCATTTCAATGATTCCTGCTTATTCTTTAGGACTCAGTTCGGACATCACCCCTACCCAAGAATTTTCTGAGTGGTCCCAAGGTTGGGTAGGCAACCCACTTATGGGTGTCTATGGTATTTTGTGCCTAACTTTACCAGCGTTTGTTTACAGCATCCCATTATGATAGAATCTCCTTTGATGAACAAAGAAGCACTCAGACTCAGACAAGTTATAGCCACTTAATCTCAAATCCAGGTCAATCTTACTTTGAAGTCCCCTTTATTCACACTTGGCCATACTACCTCCTGCAGGAGTGTTCAGTGCATCTCCAGTGCTTGGTGGATGCTTCACCGGTATTTGTCGAATGTTTGGTCACAATGGTTGATAGAATGGAGTTTGAATATTCAGGTTGGTTGAATCTTCCTCTCTTATCTACATTTCAGTTATGTACAGATTTGGATGGGTTCTTAAAGCATAATGATTTGTGTAATTACAAAGTGGGCATATGACTATAATGAGAATGGCTTGCAGATGCATTCAATTCTTATTTATAAAACTGTTTCATGGACACAATAATTTGAATAGTGCAGGCATGATAATTTCTAGGAAATGGAGTGGAGGGAGAGAGAGAGTGGACAAGAGAGAGGACAGAGAGGAGAAGAGGAGGAGGAGGAGAAGGAGGAGGAAGAAGAGGAAAGAGAAAAGAGGAGAGGAGAGGTGGGCAGAATTGACAAAACTGAGAATAGGCTCCAGGTTTCCTGATTCCTGGTTCCATGAAGTTTTCCTTTCACAAAGCTGCTCCCCGGGCAACACTTTGGGGAACTTTATGGATAATTCTTGTCCTGATAGAAAGTAGGGAAGAAGGTAGTACTGAAAAACACATGCTGCTACTACTCACGTGGTAATGGCCAATAAATAAAAACTGAGAGATTGCACCCACTATTGATCTGGAAACAGATCAGGGGACAAAACCTGCACTCATGCTCTCTGGCTCCAGACTCACAAAGTTCTATTTGAGAAACGTGCTTTCCCAGAGTACTGCTGAGTGGAAAATGGACTTTGTTGTAACTGTCCGGCTGAAAGTCATTGACACAAAGCTTGCCTTTCCTACAGGCCTGGGTTGAATATCTTCACGAGTTGTTTAGGAAATTGTGAGGATGTGATAAAGGCTAATGCTTCTGTGAGCTTTGCAGCAGATGCTATGTGCACCCCGTCCCCTCCTTAGGACTGAAGCACCCATTCTTTTCTCTTTCCTTCCTTCCTTTTCTTTCTTTCTTCTTCTTCTTCTTCTTCTTTTTTTTTTTTTTGTTTTGTTTTGTTTTGCTTTGTTTTGCTGGTTTGGGGCTTGAACTCAGGGGCTTGTACAGACTAGGCTGAGATACGCCCCCAGCCCCAAAGCACTCATTTTCCACCTACCCAGAACTCTTGGCTCTTGACAGCACACAGCTGAGTCCTAAAGGGTCACAGTGCCTTCCCAAGGATAACTGTCATCCAGTGACTGGTCAGTGTAGGGCACATAGCCATGGGTCCCTCCCCTCCAAACAGGGCAACTCTGAAGGGCCATATCAGCTTCATACCCCTCCTCCCTCAGAAGATTGGCTGGGACCTCTGTGGCCACTACCTCGCCATGTGACTGCTCCCTCTGTCAGTCCCACTCCTCGCTTTCTACAGGTTTTGTTCTGGAGTGTGCAATTCAATGTACCCTCTGTGTCCAAATCTCTGTCTTGGCGTCTTTCCAGGAAACCCGATCTGAGAGATTCATGCGCTTTCCCTGCAGTGAGTAATAGTGATGTATCTTCCACCATGCAGCTTTTCAAGCAGTCTGTCAAGTATTTTCTCCTCGTTTGGTGTTATAGGGTCTATAAAAAACCAAAAACAAGGGTATCTGGGACAAATGACTCGAGTTTTTGCTCTTTCTCATAATTCTCCATGAGGATTAATAACTAGATTCCAGTCGAAGGTTGAGCACCAGAAAAATATTTTCGTAGCTGTACTTTCTAGTCAGTTGTAATAGATCACAGTACAGAACACACACTACTGACAGTAACATAAACAAGAAGAGATCTGTTATAAGGTGTTAAGTGGCTTACAGAATCACGTCAGGACTGCAGAAATAAAGGTGTTTGAGTTTTCCATAGCAATTCTCAAAGACATACCACAGAACTAGAGCACCATAGTCTATTCTAGTCTATGCTCTTCCGTTCCATGAAGAATTGTTAGTCTTGACCCACTAAGTTGATTTCAAATGACCACTTAGTGGATGGCAACTGGTAGTTTGAAAAAGAAAAAAAAAAAAAAAAACTTCGCCAAAGGAGGAGAGAAATGGAATTTGAGTGCCAATCGCCGGAAAGCTGGTGGATCCATAATCACGTTGATACTACCATGATCTGAAGTTACAGCTCTCAGGGTGTTTCCCTTCCAGCTGCTAATTCCAGAGCCTCCCTGTACTGCTTTTATCAGAACCAGGAAGTGCGTCCTTTGTACCCTGCCTCTCAGGACCCCTGGACCTAGTGATTGCTGGAAGCTCTGCTAATGGGACCACAGTAGACCAAAAGCCTCCATCATGTTCGCTAGCAGCCATAGCTGACGGGAGAGCCGTGAACACCACCACCTTCCCGGTCTCACACTGAGGCATCTGATTGGCTGAACTCCTGTCACGTCTGGAATCTTTTCTTAAGGGATTCCAGGAAACATAGTATTTAACTTGTCAATGTCAAAGGCATAGAAAGGTATGCTAGAAGACTGTTTTTCAAACCTTTGGACATGCTCCACTGTCAAATTCATTTTACTCACATATGCACATAGCTACAGATAGGTCTGCCTGAAATAAAAGATTTATAAGAGAATGTGATGCATCCTGATGGTTTCTATTCTAGTCTGTGTTGTGCAAGGCTCTGTTCTTCTATGCTATTCCATTCCATTAAGCAATGCTGATCTTGACTCACCAAATTGATTTCATGACCGACTAATGGAGGGCAATTGGCAGTTTAAAAAAAATACTTCACTACAAGAGGAGAGAAATGGATGTTGAGTACCAATCGCAATATTCATCATTTTGTGCTTTCCTCTGTCCCTGAATTAACAAAAATAATTTAAGTCTATTTACAGAAGGGACTTAGTAGTAGGATATAGTGTACAGGGGATTGGGGACCAGAGGAGTGGCTGAGTGACTTGTCCTTGGAATAGCAGTTTCTCCATTTGTAAATGAGTGTTGCAATAGCTCTGGGTTGTAACAACCCTACTGTCACTTGCCTAGAAGGAAAACTGAAGAAAAGTGATCAGTGCCTTGTAATTTTAAGTACAGGGTAGATTAATCTTGCAAGGTTGTCTCAACAAAAAATGTGCTGTGGATCAACATCTATACTCTTCAAAAGTAATATTTTTTTAAGTACTGGCTTTAGTTCAGTTCCTGATTTTGCACGTAGGTGTAAAACCTAATGATTAATTCTAAGAACACGACAGTATGTATCGAATGTGAAATGTACTGTTGGTTCACCTGCCCCAGGTCTGAAAGGCTATGGTTAATTTTGCTGTTAAGGTTTGTAAAGAATTTAATCCCTTAATGTAGAGCTTTCAGGTAAAATCTTATACTTGCCAGTGATTGAGGCTTTCAATAAGAACTTTTTCTAATGTGGTGTAGGTTTGAAGGTAATTTGTTTTGAAAAAGAAAAACCAATCAAGAAGACAGAAGAAATAATAATTTAACAAATGCTTATTCTGTGCCAAATGGAGTGCCAATCATTTCCATACACAATAACTCATATAAGCCTCATGATAATTTTTTAAGTATATATATTTTTGTTGCAGTTCTGGGAATTGAACACAGGGCCTCACAAATGTTAGGCAAGTGCTCCACCACTGAGCTACCTACACCCTACTCCCTCACTATTTTTATTTATTTATTTATTTTGGTACCAGGGCGTATTAGTCAAGAGTTCTCTAGAGGAACAGAATCAATAGGAAGTAAGGTTATAAAAAGGGGATTTATTAGATTGTCCTACACAACCAGAAGCTGGATAGTCCACAATGGCCATCTGCAACTGGAGAGCTGGAGGAACCAATAACCGCGCAGTCCAAGAGGCAGAAACCCCAGAACAAGAGTGATCAACAGTGCTACCCCAGTCTGAGATGAAGGCTTTTGGAAACTACCTGGGGAATCACTGGCAGAGTCTACCTTGGAAGAGTGGAGAAGTGAGAGTCTGATATCCTCAGATGATAGAAGCAGCAATCGAGAACCTGTTCAAGAAGAGTTGAGTTTACATCTGCATCTGCTTCCAACTTTTATTTCATGCAAGTCACCATCCTATTTGGTGGTGCTGCCCACGCTTAGGGAGGGTCTCCAGTTCCCTGTCCCACATGCCAATCATTCCTAGACATGCCCTTATGGACCCACCCAAAAGCCTCTGAATCACCGCTTCTCTCAATCCAATCTAGTTGAAAATTCAAATTAACCATTACACAGGGATTGAACTCAGGGTGCACAACCACTGAGCCACATCCCCAGCCCTTTTTAATATTTTATTTATAGACAGGGTCTTGCTAAGTTGCTTAGGGTCTCACTAAGTTGCTGAAACTGTCTTTGAACTTCTGATCCTCCTGCCTTAGCCTCCCAAAGCCACTGAGATTACAGGCATGGGCCACCATGCCTAGCCCTCACAATATTTTTAAAAAGAATTTGATTCTCACTTTTGCAGATGAGGAAAAGAAGGTTAAAGTGATTACAAGGGATTGACTCAAGGTCATTAATCTAGAAAGTAGTAGAATGTGGAATTTGCACTCTATTCTGGGAGATTCACAGCTCATACTTTGTGATTACACGTGAACAAGAAATTCTCACAACAGACGTGATTGGCAATACTAAAATTATTATGTTCTGGAAAACGAGACATTCTAATAGACATTTAAATGACACATTTTATGTAAAAGCTTCCTCAACTGTATTTTGCTCTTTATAAGACCTTGGTATCTTAAGTGAACAGAGAATTGAAAAGATAATTTGCTGGGATTATTTCAGTTTTACATCTTTCATGGTTTCCCCATGGACTGAATGTTAGTGCCTCCCCAGGATCGTATGTTGGAGCCTTCACCACCAGTGTGGGGTGTTTGGAGGTGCAGCCTTCTGGAGGTGAGGAGGTTTAGATGAGGCCATGAGGGTGGAGTGGCTCATGATGGGATTGGTGTGAGAAGTAAAGAGCTGTGGGCTAAGCAATCCTCGTCCATGTCACTTTGTTACGGCAGCCTGGGTTGACCAAAACAGTAACGCAATAGTCCCCTGAGCAGCTCCGCTGAGTGAGCTCAACCCGACCACCTGTTGTACATGGGACACTTGCACATGGGGGTGGCAATGCGAAGGTTTCCAAGCTTGCAAAATATGTGAATAAATTCTCAAAGTGCTTATGCTTCCCTTGATGTTTGTTTTTACATTTTTCTTCTTTAGCAAAAATGTAAAAAATACAATTAAGTAAAATTTTAGATTAAAAAGAGCACAATTCACTGTTATGTTTTGCCTATGTGATCTGATTTTATTAACCTCAGGTCAGAGACAGAGCTATGCACAGACAATTGGCTGATTTAAAATCTTCCTTGGGTTATTTCTCACACCTAAATTAATATATGATCTACGCAGTTCTGCCAGGCCTCAGAAGCTGACCACCACGTCTTCCACAGAGAAGATGAAACCCCATGTATGCCTCTCTCAGCACATGTGATGGGTTGCAGGAAAAGGCAGAGCTTCCAAAGAAGGTCTGAGAAACACTAAATCCTAATCTTAATAACCAGAGTTACTAGTTATTTATGTGACAGAGACTGCGTTGAGCCTTTTGTAAGCTCTGTAAATTCATCTTCCCTAAACTGTGCAGTAGTCTAGCAGACACTATGATCAACCCCATTTTAAAGCCAAAGGACAAGTGAAAGATGAGAGAAGTGACTGACTGGTGTCCAATCCCAGGCTGGCTGGTCGGACTCTGATGCTTTCAGTCCTATACAGTTCTACTTCCTCTTTTGGGGATCCCAGGGCGCAGGTCCTGGTTGTGGGTGCCTGACCGGTGTCCTCTGTGAGTGTGGGAACTGTATGTGTGCACAGGTGTCAGCCAGAGTGACTCAGGAGAGAAGGAAAGACGTCCCTAGCAGAGAACTTGGGGTTCTGGGAGCTCTCTCTGACTCCTTGGGTTGGGACTCAGGCTGATGGCCTTCAGCTGGATAGTAGAGGTTAATTTTGAAAGCCACATCACTTTCACTACAATGGGGGGCTCTTGACCATCTGTTTAGGAATCTGATAAATGGGAATTAAGAGCACAGACTTTGAAGTTATACTGCTGAACTTTAATCTGAATCCGTTTTTGCTATTTGCATGTATCTCTGAACATGGGTTCTCTCATCTATAGAATGAGGATTAGTAATGGTCCCTGTCTCTTACAGTTGCGTGAGTACTAAGTAAAATAGTAGACAGTGAATGTTTAGTGTTGGGCTGCTATATTATCATTGTCAACATATATTTGCTATTATTAATATTAATCCATTAGTATGTCCAATATTATATTTGCATATTTAATACCTTTGCTGTTGAATTAAATGACCATGATCAGAGATAGACTTTTTTCTTCCCTCTAGGGCTGAGTGGCTTGTCCCCAAGGACTTACCTCCTGGTACTGATGCCCTGTGTAATTCTTCCCCAACTCACCGTGACTCTGGGCTTGGCACCATGACTTGCTTGACCGTGGGAGCCCAGCAAGTGTGCTGTAGGCAGAGATGTGGGCAGCACTTGCACTCTGGAACTTGCCCACTTGGAACCCAGATGCTGTGCAAGTAAAGCAAACCAAGTTAGTGTGTTTGAAGGCAGACCATCAGGCCAGGCAAAAAGAGGTTCAGCCCTGCCAAGGCCACAGTTGAGCCTGACCCTGAGTCCATTTTCCTCCTGAATGCAACCCTAGAGATGACTCCAGATATGAATAGAAGAGTGGCCAAGTCAACTCACAGGATCATGAGAAATCATAAATTATGTTGGTTTAAGCCACTGTTTTTTCTTTTGTGTGTGTGTGTGTGGTTTGCTATGTAGCAACAGATGACTGAAGTGCCCTTTGTATTGCCTGCAAAATACTGTGAGCCATATCCTTGTGCCAAAACCATACTCATAAAAAGAAAGCACCATTGCCATCCTCCTAATGGCAAAGGGATAGCTGTGGGAAAAGAGAAGAGTTTTCAAAGAGCTCAGAGTGGTGCACCTACCTCATCAGCTCATGTTTTGGGGCCAAATGTCCATCAAAGCCACCCAGGACATTGCCAGGACTCCTACCTAAAGAGAAATCCAGCACCAGGACTGTTGGCCTGTGGAAATAAGGAAGAAACCACAGGCGCTTCAGTGACCTGGCCATAATAATTTCAACTCACATTTCCATTTTCCAACAAAACCAGTGTTTACAACATAAAAACAGGACAATTTATATTTTCAGAAACAAATGTTTTATTTGGAAAATGTCAATGCCCTAATGGTGTTTTTCTAAAACATGTGGTTAGTAAGAAGAGTAGGTTAGGGATTTGGGATATTTTAAGAGTGTTCTAAGAAGTTGGCTAAACCATACTGCACGTTATTGTACTTGAAGGGACTTGGGCCTGTCAGCAACTGACTCTTGACTTAGGTACATGCCCCAACGTTGCCACCTCCACTGACTCAGTTTCTCTTTCCTGCTTTGCTTTTTGCTCATTGTGTTAGATGACATAAGTTGGTTGCTCTGGATATTGGAGAGGATTATGAATCGTTAGGGAAAAAATGTAATCCATTACTAGAAGAATAGAAAAAAATAAAGCAAAAATGGATTTTGAATAAGCAAGTTTAAAAAAGAGACTTTATTATTATTTTTTGGAGTGGTTTTGAGTTCACAGAAAATCAACGGGAATGGTACAGAGATTTCCCACATCCTCTCTCCCCCGACATAGGCGGGGACTCCTTCACTGTCAACGTCCTGCAACAGAGTTACGATGGATGAACCTCAAATGACACATCATTGTCACCCAAATCCATGGTTTATATCCTGACTCACTCTTGGTGTTGCACATTCTGTGGGTTTTTTTTTTTTTTAAAGTATCTTTTAGTTGTTGATGGACATTTATTTATTTATTTATTTATTCGTATGTGGTGCTGAGAATCGAACCCAGTGCCTCATGCATGCTAGGCAAGTGCTCCATCACTGAGCCACAACCCCAGCCCCATTCTGTAGGTTTTGACAATGTGCAATGCCATGTGTAAGGCCATTATTTTGGTAATATGCAGAGTAGTTTCACTGCCCTAAAAGTCCTTTGTGCTCCGTCCATTCATCCCTCCATCCCGGCTCTTTCCTGGCAACCACTGATCCTCTTACTGTTTCCATAGTTCTGCTTTTTCCAAAATGTCAGGTAGTTGGAATCATATAGTACCGAACTGTCCCAGATTGTCTTCTTTCACTTAGGCATATGCATTTAAGTTTTTTCCAAATTTTTTGTGGTTGTTGTTGTTGTTAACAATTCACTTTTTTTTAAAGCTGTTGATGACCTTTATTTTATTCATTTATTTATATGCGGTGCTGAGAATCAAACCCAGTGCCTCACACACACTTGGCAAGTGCTCTACCCCTGAGCCACAGCCCCGGCCCAGTTCATTTCTTTTTAATACAGAATAATATTTAATTGTCTGGAAGTACCAAAGTACGTTTATCCATTTATTCTAAATTTCACTAATTATGACTAAAACTGCTATAAATATTGGTGTGGGATTTTTTTGTGGGCATAAATTTTCAACCCATTTGGGCATATACCAAGGTGCTTGCTGGATCCTCTGCTAAATTTTGTAAGAAACTGTGAGATTCTCTTCCAATGGGACATTCCCACCAGCAAAGAAGGAAACTTCTTATTGCCCACACTCTCACCAGCATTTGGTGGTGTTTTGGATTTGGCCCCTCTGATATGTAATGGTATCTCATTGTTGTTTAATTTGCAGTTCTCTGATGTTGCATGGTGTTGAGTGTCTTTCAATATGCTTATTTGCCACCTGTGTATTTTGTTTTGTGTGGCATTGTCTGTTTGGATCTTTTGCTTGCTTTTTAATTAGATTGTTCATTTTCTTATTGTTGACTTTTGAAAGTTCTTTGTATATTTTGGATAACAGTCCATTATCAGATATGTCTTTAGCAAATATTTTCTCCCAGAACAGTTTTATAAAGATAATAATGTTTGAGAGTTTTAAATTAATCTTGGCATTGTGTAAACAAAATAAATTTTAAAAGAATAAATAGAAATATATTAGCTATCATGATAAAATTTAGGAAAAACATTGATAAGATGTTGACTCTATACATTTAATAATTTTATGTAAAGGAGAGATGTATTAAAATTTCTTTCTGAGTTTCAAAAATGTAATTGTGAAAATATTCAAGTAGACAATCTAATAAAGACTGAAAAATAGTGGAGATCTGTAAAGTACAGACTTGTTAATACCTTCTGTTGTTTTCCTTGCCTCTCCTTGTATTATGATTATTCATGTGTCCGTCTCCTCAATTGGGTTCCTAATATACAATATCTTCCTAATATTTTTAATCTTTGCTGCATATGTGAAAAGACACAGTAGACCCTCAATGGATGTTTCTTGAATGAACAAATATAACTGTTCCTTTTTTTCTGCAGGTGAGTTGTTCCAAGAACCAACATGGATACAAGAATCTACATGGATACAAGAATCTGCAAATACCATGCCATTATTTGTATGGCATGGTAACCTCCACACATAACCCCCACACCTTCTCCAGAATATTTTAAATTATCTCTAGTTTACTCAAGATACCTAGTAAATGTAAATGCTATGAAAATAGATGTTTTACTGTATTGTTTGGAGAATAATAACAAGAAAAAAGTCTGTACATGTTCAGTACAAATGCAATTTTTTCAAGTATTTTCTATTCTATTGAATCCATGAATTCAGAACCCACAATACTTGACTATTGATTGAGTGTTCAGTAATTTAGGAATATCCTAAAGTTTCCATGAAATTGGGTCTGTCAGAACCAATCCAAAGAGTTATTTGATGACTGCTTGCAGTACTGACATTTGGAGGCCTTACTACAATAATGGTCAAGAGCTGGGTTTTGAGATTAGGGCCATTTAACCTTGAGTCCTGACTCCCCAGTTTCAAGTGGTGTGATCGTGGACAAAGTCTCTTTCTAGTCCTTTATTCCTCTGCAGTAAAATGGGACCCAAAGTAATTAGCCTATCTCAGGGGTAATTGTGGGGATTCAGTAAGAACATGGGTCCAAAGTGCCTGGCATGTGGGAATGGCTCAGGAAGTGTCTGCCATCATTACATCAAGCAAATCAACTAACCTGACGCATAAACAACACAGTGGTGTGTGCAAAGCGGAGGGAGGAATGCAGGTCCCTGGGAAGAGCCAGGCTAACCCCTGTGATGCAGAGGCATGGTTAGGAGAGGATGGTGCTAGGAGACAGGAGCCAACCTTATCTTGGTGCAGGGTGCACCAGGGGAAGGGAGCGTCTGCTGATAGTCTATCCCTATACTGCGACTGGCCTTGGACCAGGGATGATTGTGCTTAAGGATCCTTGTGGGGCAGGTATCTTCCGACCATACTCATGTCAGGGCTGAGTATAGGGCCAAGATGATGAGCTGGCATCAATCTCAGGTGGCCATTGCCTTGCAATGACCATCTAGTCCTCACAAATCCTGCACAAGGCTCCTGATGAACCCAAGTCACCAACTCCTAGGGTTCAGGTAGATTCATAGCAAACTGTGGTCTCTTAATTTACTGTCTACAACCGTAACATCCCAAACACTAAGGAAACGTTGTTGCCTACATGATTACCAAGTCCTGTTCCAGTTTGCTCTGTGATTTAATATGGAGGAGAGTGCAAGGGTGACAGGGTGTGAGCTATTGACGTTTGCAGACAAAGTCAGAACATGGACTCTTGCTGCCACCAGGAACTGATGTGCAACTCATAGTGAAGATTGAACTGAGGAGATGTGAGGCGTAGATGGATAATTATGGGCAGATAAATGAATGATCTCATTTCAGTACGTTCCATGAAAGTAAGGCTGCTTAAGTGGAAAAGAATTGGCTTATGGTCTGGGTAAGGTTCTTTTGGTCTAACCTTGATCTTTGCAGAATGTTTTATTGAAGTATGAGCCCCAAGGGCAGAAGCATCTGCCACATTCAAAGAATGACAGAGTGGTTCTCACAAATCATGACCTGTCAGCTCCTTTGTAAAGCCTGTTCTGAAAACAGGGTGGGTTTTTTTTTTTTTTTTTTATGTGATGCTTAGTCTGGTCACAATGATGTCAAACTACAAACTATACAGTAACAAATATTTTGATACATCTAGACAATTACTAAATATACATAGGCGTCTTCATTCTTGTAAGTTTGTCTATTATCTTTTTCTCCCTATTCGTTTGTCTACCCACTCATATCCATTTGTCTATTACCCATCTATCTACCTACCTACTTACCTATCCAGTGTAAACCCTCTCTTATCCATTAGAAAGTTTTTGAGACGTAGACATTATATGGACTCATTTCTCTTCCTCCCTCCCTCCCTCCCTCCCTCCCTCCCTCCCTTTCTTTCCTTCCTTCCTTCCTTCCTTCCTTCCTTCCTTCCTTCCTTCCTTCCTTCCTTCCTTCCTCTTTTTTTCTTGATAGGGTCTTGCTATGTTATACAGCCTGGCCTCAAACTTGTGTTCCTCTTGCCTCAGCCTCCCAAGTAGCTGGGACTACTGATGTGTGCCACTGTGCCTGGTATAGGATGGATTCTTTTCTGATAACAAGACAGTTTTCTTTTGATTTAGTAGAAACATAATTCCTAATTACAACCTTGATTTTTGAAGGCAATTCTGGATCCTGCATACTGAAATCATGTGTAGTGTTTATGGAATCTCAAATATTGCTCAATAGTCCATGGGAAGAAAAACTAGAATCGCTACCCCTTGAATTTTTTTTTAAATATGTTTGTCCATGAAAACAACATATGAATAGGTTTGTGTTGTATTACCAAAAAATCAGCTAAAGATAAAATTCCCTTCACCACTCCATTTCCCCATCCCAATACCACCACTAACACTGGTTTTCCAAATGGACATAAGAATGTGTGTGGGAAGGTGGGGAGTCTCTGGTCTCTCTTCCTCTCCTTCTAAGGACACGGATCCTATCAGGTTAAAGCCCCAGTTTTATGACTTCATTGAACCTCAGTTACCTCCCCGAGACCCACATGGGAGGTAAGGGCTTCAGCATTTGGATTAAAGGGACACAACTCAGTCCACAGCAATCATGTAATAGAATGTCTTGGGGATCATTCAGTCCGGACAGATCTACGGTTCAGGAAAGACGTACTCACCTGTAGGTACATCATGGTTGAGTCCACCATCTTGTTTCTCTCCTACTTAATTTGATGGATGACATGAAATTCTGTTCTAGTGATCATGGAAGTTTTCAGAATCAAAAAGAAAAATCATCAGAGAATTATCTAATCCTGTGAGTTACATATACCAGATTTCCTCTATTTCATTCTATGTAATTTCCAAAAGCAATATGCCAATTTAACAAGTATTTGTTGAATGCCTTCTATATATATGGGACTGTGGTAGATTTTGATGATACAATGATGAATAAGATGCTCTCAGCCTTCTGGAAACTCTTTGTGAACCCCAGGAGTGTGAGAACACAGTGAGAAATTGCTATCACTCCGTGTGTCCTATTATTAGTAGCTAACATTTGTGCAGCAATTTGTAGTTTACAAGGTACTTTTTTTGGGGCTGGGTAGTGGGGACTGAACCCAGGGGTGCTTTATCACTGATCTACTTCCCCAGTGCTTTCTTGTTTTAATTTTGAGATGGGGGTCTTACTAAGTTGCTGAGGGTATCTCTAAGATGCTGAGGCTGGTCTTGGACTTGCGATTCTCTGGCCTCAGATTCCTGAGTCACTGAGATTATAGGTGGGCACCACTGCATCTGGCTACAAGGTACTTTTTAATACAAAGAATGTTTTGGTTGATTCTCATTACATATCATTAAATCATTTTACTAAGAGAAAACTATCATATTTCCCTCCCAAGTGCCAAAATATAAATAATTGAATATATATGTGTGTGTGTGTATATATGTATATAAAATTAAATGACACAAGAAAGATGAAAAAGGTGGAATGATATGAAGACCTATCATTATTACTTACTGTGCTGCATTGTGACAACTTAGAGTTAGTTGAACTTTTTGTTCTTTAGATTCATGAGGTGGCTAAAGTAATAATTTCTATGATATCTTCAAATCTAAGATTTTATGACCTCCCTTGAATTGCACTTCCATTTGTAGATTAAACATTTTATGTGTTCCCTATGGGCTGTTAATTGTATTATTAAAATTGTGATGAGAAGCACCCATTATTCTATGGTAGAATATGTAAATCCTCCTTTCATTACTATCCTGAGATGAAACATTCACTAAAAGTATTTGTTATTCCTAATCTAAATGGAATGTTACTGAAACCACAAAATATGGACTATGGAGGGGTAATTGTTTACAGGGCCATTTTTTTTTTTTTCTCTAACGGAGAAGTGCTAAGAGTTGGATTTTGTCCTGGCATGATACTGTCACATAGGCAAATGACTGTGCTGATTTGATAGGTGAGATGATTCAGAATGCCACATAATATAATATGTAGTCACTGTTGAAAGACATTGTCATTTGTGTCCATTAGGTGAAAACACAATAATATGAAAATATTTTATGTATAACTGCCATTATTTTGTAAATAGACCACAGGATAATTTTAGTGTCTATTATTTTCATACACATATTTAAAAACCATTTTTTTGGCACATATAGCCAGAGAGGTTGTTCAGTTGTAGTACCAGCTGCAGATATCCTGAGTTTTGACATGGGAGGAGAAATTTCTAAACTAGACAGTTGTAGGCATCCTCGACAAATGTTCTAAACAAGCAGACCAGGCAGAGGAAATCATGGCGACAGGGCCCAAACTGTGCTTCTGGGTCTGGCTCTGCCGCAGACTTGGCCCAGTGCCTCAGTCTTCCCTCAGTACAGCAGGGAAAATACTAACTGTTTTATCTATTTCGAGAGTTGCTGCGAGGACAGTCAGATAACGAATATAAACAATTAAAACATTTGAAGCATTTTAAGATCTTTTGCCTTTACCAGGGAGGGAGCAACACATTCCCCCTTTTTGTTCTTCCTTGTCCCTTTTCTTCTCCTCTCCCCCTCCCGCTTTCCTTGTCTCCTTCAACCCCACCTCCTCCCTTCCTTCTTTGATTTGTCTGATAATGAGCTACGAGATTAATGAATGTCCACTCAGTACTTCAGGAGCTTTACAGAAATTCT
This sequence comes from Sciurus vulgaris, assembly GCF_902686455.1. Taxonomy (NCBI): domain Eukaryota; kingdom Metazoa; phylum Chordata; class Mammalia; order Rodentia; family Sciuridae; genus Sciurus; species Sciurus vulgaris. Next base: position 15,206,527 of record NC_136467.1, on the reverse strand, counting down.
TATTTAACACTCTAAATAATGCATGAGATAATGCTGTTACCTTTAGCTTTTGAGAGGAAAGAAAAGTTCAAAGATTCTGTAGGTTGCACCATCTCCGAATCCCAGCACACAAGCAAGTTCTTAGACTCTGGCATTAGGTTCTTGAGAAGTTAAGCCCAGGAACTGAGGAAGCTGTGGGTAGTTGAGAACAGGAGGTCCTGGGGTGTACGGTGTCTCTTCCCAACACTGCCTGCCTGTGGGGGTACCAGTCATGAAGCACTGGCATGATGGGGTATTCTGTGGGGCAGAGAAGAATCAACTATGGGTTTCTGGTACCCAAGACTCTCCTTCTTCACACATGCACCCACATGCATTGAAATAAAAAAGGTCAAATACCTTGGAAAAGTTGGTTGACTTAAAGATATAACAGGATGGGGTTGTAGCTCAGGGGTAGAGCCTATTATGCTCAAGGCCCTGGGCTTAATCCCTGGCACTGAAAAACAAAATAAAACAAAGACAAACAAACACAACAAATAACAAAGAACACAAAAAGGGAAACTTTGTTAGTAATTATTCGTATTTAAGATTCTAGATCATGTTAGCATGAGGGAGTTGGTGATGATGTGAGAGAAGGTCACAGACGTGAGATTACACTCAATTCTTGACTTGTTGGGGCAACTATAGACAAAAAGTTTAAAAATAAGGAAGGATTAAAGAGAAACAGCAATGCTGAATAATGAAACTACAAGAGTAAAATAAGGTGTGCAAGCATATTATTTGCTACAATAACTGCGAATATTAAACTTGCCAACTGAAAGTAAGTAGATTTTAAAAATCCAGATACATGCTTTTCCTAGGATCTTACCTGGAGCACAAAGATACAAGAAACCAGAAAATGAAAGGGTAGAAACAATGAGCAATATTAGCCAAAGAAATGCTCATGTAGCTCTGTAAAGATGAGGTAAAGCTTACTTTTAGATAGAAAGCATTTATGAGTTAATATATGACGTTGTCCATCAACTTAGCAAGAATACATATACACCTAATTAAACTGCCTCAAAATATTAAAACAAAAATTGAGAGAACTATAGAGTCAGTCATAAAGATTGGAAAGAGGAAATAAAATGTTAATTATTTTTAGGTTATATACTTCTTTGCACAGAAAACTCTAGAAATATTCAGACAAATTATTAGAAATAGTAGGGCAGTTTAGCAATATGGCTAGATATAAAACTAACATATAAGAATCAATGTCACTGGCAAAAAGAACTGGAAAAAGAGACACTGTTTACAGTTACATTAGAGAATATTAAGAACATAAGAATAGCACGGGGCGATCCAAGATGGCGGACTAGAGGGTGACTGCATCTCCAGTCGCCCCAGAACCCAGGATTCAAGAAGGGGAGGCATTGAGAGACTCGGACTAAAATAGAACCATGGGGTGAGTCTCCCCCACCCAGCGAAGCTCAGCTGGGCGGCAGGCCCGGATTGGAGTGGCTTTATTAGAGTGGGACAGGGCAGATAGCATCTCCCCCAGGCAGCTCCGTCTGGCGGCAGGCTCTGCCCACAGGGACAGATCCTCCAGCCTCACGGAGCAGGCCCCCCAGTGAGAGCCCTTCTGCACAGAAGCAGTGCAGCCAGCTCCGGCCCGCCCGCAGGTTGCTTCAGAGACCAGCACAGGGTGCCAGGGACTCCCCCAAGCAGCCAAGCCCCCTCTGGCGGGAAGCGCCTCTCTAGGCTAGCTTCCCAGGGCAGACCGCCCAGTGAGAGCCTCTCGACGCAGAGCCAGCCACAAATCCCCAAGCCAGCGGAGACATTCGACACACAAGCAGCTTCTGGGACCAGGGCTGGGCAGCCAGAGACCTCTCCAGGCAGCATTGTCCCCTCCAGCTGCAGGCTTTTTCCATGGGGTGATCCAAGATGGTGGACTAGAGGGTGACTGCATCTCCAGGTGCCCCAGAACCCAGGATTCAAGAAGGGGAGGCATTGAGAGACTCGGACAAAGATAGAACCATGGGGTGAGTCTTCCCCACCCAGCGAAGCTCAGCTGGGTGGCAGGCCAGGATTCGAGTGGCTTATTAGAGTAGGACAGGGCAGATAGCGTCTCCCCCAGGCAGCTCTGTGCAGTCTGGTGGTGGGCTCCTCCCACAGGGACAGATCCTCCAGCCTCTCAGAACAGGCCCCCCAGTGAGAGCCCTTCTGCACAGAAGCAGCGCGGCCAGCTCCGGCCCGCCCTGGCCAGCTCCGGCCTGCCCCGCTGACAGCTCTGGCCCACCCCCAGGTTGCTTCAGTGACCAGCACAGGGCGCCAGGGACTTCCCCAAGAAGCCCAGTCCCCCTCCGGCGGAAGCGCCTCTCTAGGCTAGCTTCTTGGGGCAAACCGCCCAGTGAGAGCCTGTCTACACAGAGCCAGCCACAAGTCCGCAAGCCAGTGGAGACCTCCGACCTACAACCAGCCTCTGGGACCAGGGCCAGGCAACAAGAGACCTCTCCAGGTCTCTCTCCCTGGAACCAGTAGCGGGCTAGGGGCAGCGTTCTTCGGAAGCACTGCATTATCAAATTAATCCAAGACTTCTGGCTACTGAAGGCTGGTAGGTGATACACTGGAAATCTACAGGGTCACTATAAGCCAATAGAGGAAATCTACAATATCACAGAGTCCCATTGACATCTGACCAATATGAGAAAACAAGGGAAGAAAATGTCCGAAACAAACCTAGATACTATATCAATAAAATCCAATGACAGCACAGCAGAAGAAATGTCCAATCAACAAATGGGCTAAGGAAATGAACAGACACTTCACAGAAGAAGATGTACAAGCAATCAACAGATATATGAAAAAATGTTCAACATCGCTAGTAATAAGTGAAATGCAAATCAAAACTACCCTACGATTTCATCTCACTCCAATTAGAATGGCGATTATCAAGAACATAAGCAACAATAGGTGTTGGCGAGGATGTGGGGAAAAAGGTACACTCATACATTGCTGGTGGGGTTGCAAATTGGTGCAGCCACTCTGGAAAGCAGTGCAGAGATTCCTCAGAAAGCTTGGAATGGAACCACCATTTGACCAGTTATCCCACTCCTTGGCCTATACCCAAAGGACTTAAAATCAGCATACTACAGAGATACAGCCACATCAATGTTCATAGCTGCTCAATTCACTATAGCCAGATTGTGGAACCAACCCAGTTGCCTTCAGTTGATGAATGGATAAAGAAGCTGTGGCATATATATACAATGGAATATTACTCCACCATGAGGAATGACAAAATGATGGCATTTGCAGGCAAATGGATGAAATTGGAGGATATCATGCTAAGTGAGATAAGCCAGTCTCAAAAAACTAAAGGACGAATGATCTCGCTGATAAGCGGATGAGGACATATTGGGGGGTAGGAGGGGTTAGTGTTAAGGTTAGGGTTAGGTTTAGGGTTAGGGATAAGGAGGGTGGTAAGAATGGAGGAAGAAAGGAATGTGTAGAGGGAAAAGAGGGGTGGGAGGGGGGAAGGGAAAAAATAACAGAATGAATTAAACAACATTGCCCTATGTATATTTATGATTTTTAATTGAAATAAAAAAATTAAAAAAAAAAGAACATAAGAATAAATCCAGCATAAACTATGGAAAGACTTCTCAGAGGAAAAAAATAATAAAAATTTGTTGAGGGATATTAGAGAAGATCTAAATAAACAAGGTTATATTATATTTACAGATAAGTCATAATGTATGGAAGATTTCAGTTCCCTCCAAATTTGCCTATGGTTTCAATGCAAATCTAGTAAAAAGTCCAACATGTTTTTTCATGACACTTGATAAACTGATTCTAAAATTTTTATGAAACTTGTCAAAATTTGTCAAAATTAAGACAGTGTGGCCCGACATACAAATAAACAAATTGATCAACAGAAAAAAGTATGAGAGCCCATGAAATCAAAGTTTGTTCAGTAGGAAAGGTGAATGCTAGATTATGAGGGCAAGGAATGATTAGTCTAGAAATGCAAATGAGTTACCCTATATGGAAAAAGATAAAATTGAAAATCAGATTCTTATCTCACATTACATACAAAAACAACTTCAGCTGTCTCAAGAACTTAAATGTCAAAAACCAAACTTTAAGGGGCTAAGGTTGTAGCTCAGTGGTAGAGCAATTGCCTAGCATGTATGAGGCACTGGGTTTGATTCTCAGTACCACATATAAATAAGTAAAATAAAGGTCCATTAACATCCAAAAAATATTTTTAAAAAACTCCCAAAACGAAAACAAAAACAGAAAACAAACTTCAAAACTCTTTACAATGTAATAATTGCATATTGGACTTTAGGTACTGATCAATATCTTTTTTTTAAAGTGCTAAGAAAAGATCATCACAATTGCCAATTTAAAAAAGTCTGAATCAAAATGTGGTCTGTAAAAAATTTAAAAAAATTTAAAAAAGTATTTGCTAGTTTGAGGAGTACAAATTATATCATACTTGGCAATTTGTACTTCTGTTATTAATGTGAAGTTGCATTTTTTTCACATTCTTTTTTATTGTTTGGGTAATTGTAATATCATAATTTTTTTTACTGTGATATTTCTTATTGATTTGTATGAACTCTCTATATTAAGAAAAATCAACTGTTTACTATATATATAGCAAATATTTCCCTGAATTTATGTTTACATTTTTTTCTTTCCTTCCTCCCTGTTTCCTTCTCTCTTTCTTCCTCTTTTTTCCTACATAGAAGGTAGGATCTGAGAGCCCATAAAGAGACTCACATCTAAATTGAAGTTTGGTGTATAATAGAGATGGACTGATAGAAAAAAACCTGTCAATATTTTCCTCAACAGATTCTGCTTAGAATAACTCTCCTTCCCTCAAGATTACTCTTACTGTTCTTCTATTACCATAAGTTTTTTTCATTAAAAATTGAGACCATTCCATCTTCTAAGGTCTACTTCAATTTCTTTAGAGTTGTGTTGTTTTCGTTGCAGAAGTCTTTCACCTCTTTATGTTACATTGATCCCCACATATCTTATTTTTTGAGGGTATTATGAATGGGATAGTTTTCCTGATTTCTCTTTCAGTTGATTCGTCTTTGATGTATAGGAACACAACTGATTTAAGGGTGTTAATTTTATGTCCTGCTACTTTGCTGAATTTGTTTATGAGTTCTTGAAGCTTTCTGGTGGCATGTTTGGGTCTTCTAAATATATAATCGTGTTTTTGGTAAATAGGGACAGTTTGAGCTCTTCTTTTCCTATTTGTATCCCTTTAATTTCTTTCTTCTGTCTGATTGCTCTGGCTAGGGTTTCAAGGACTATGTTGAATAGGAATGGTGAAAGAGGGCATCCCTGTTTTGTTACAGTTTTTAGAGGAAATACTTTCAATTTTCCTCATTTAGAATGATGGTGGCGTGGGTTTAGCATATACAGCTTTTACAGTGTTGAGATATATTCCCACTACCTCTAGTTTTTCAAGTGTTTTGAGCATGAGTGGAAGCTGAATTTTGTCAAATGCTTTTTCTGCATCTATTGAGAGGATCATGTGATTCTTATCTTCAAAAAAAAATTAAAACCTATGAAGTTTCCATTATTTTTTATTTTTTAAAGACTGCATTTTGATTCATTGTACACAAATGGGGTACATCATTTCATTTCTATGGTTGTGCACAATGTAAATTCATACCATTTGTGTAATCATACATGTACATGGGATAATGATGTCTGCTTCATTCCATCATTTTTCATACCCCCCCCTGCTTAAGGGAAGCATAAATCAGCAAGATATAACAATCATAAACATCTATGCCCCAAACAGTGGCTCATCCATGTATGTCAAACAAATCCTTCTCAATTTCAGAAACCAAATAGACCATAACACAATAATACTAGGTGATTTTAACATGCCTCTCTCACCACTGGACAGATCTTCCAAACAAAAATTGAACAAAGAAACCATAGATCTCAATAACACAATCAATAATTTAGACTTAACAGACATTTATAGAGTATACCATCCAACCAAGAGCGAATACACTTTCTTCTCAGTAGCACATGGATCCTTCTCTAAAGTAGACCATATATTATGCCACAAAGCTAATGTTAGCAAATACAAGAAGATAGAGACATTACCTTGTATTCTATCAGATCATAATGGATTGAAGTTAGAAATAAATGAAAGAGTAAAACACAGAAACTATTCCAACATCTGGAGATTAAACAATATGCTATTACATGATGAATGGATAACAGAAGATATTAGGAAGGAAATTAAAAAATTCTTAGAGGTAAATGAGAACAAAGAAACATCATATCAAAATCTCTGGGACACTATGAAAGCAGTACTTAGAGGAAAATTTATTTCATGGAACGCATTTAATAGAAGAAGTAAAACTCAACAAATAAATGACCTAACACTACAGCTCAAAGCCCTAGAAAAACAACAGACCAGCACCAAAAGTAGTAGAAGACAGGGAATAGTTAAACTCAGAGCTGAAATCAACGAAATTGAAACAAAAGAAACAATACAAAAAATTGACAAAATAGTTGGTTCTTTGAAAAAATAAACAAAATTGATAAACCTTTAACCACACTAACAAAGAGAAGACGAGAGAAAACCCAAATCACTAAAATTTGAAATGAACAAGGAAATAGCACAACAGACACAATTGAAATACAAAACATAATTAGAAGCTATTTTGAAAATCTGTACTCCAACAAAATAGAAAATTTTGAAGACATCAACAGGTTTCTAGAGACATATGAATTGCCTAAACTGAACGAGGAAGACATACACAACTTAAATAAATCAATTTCAAGCAATGAAATAGAAGAGGTCATCAAAAGCCACCAACAAAGAAAAGTCCGGGACCAGATGGGTTCTCAGCCGAGTTCAACAAAACCTTTAAAGAAGAGCTCATTCCAATACTTCTCAAAGTATTCCATAAAATAGAAGAGGAGGGAACCCTCACAAACTCATTCTATGAAGCCAATATCACCCTGATACCTAAACCAGACAGAGACACATCGAGGAAAGAAAATTTCAGACCAATATCCTTAATGAACATCGATGCAAAAATTCTCAACAAAATTTTAGCAAATCGCATACAAAAATATATTAAAAAGATAGTGTACCACGATCAAGTGGGTTTTATCCCAGGGATGCAAGGTTGGTTCAACATCCGGAAATCAATAAATGTCATTCACCATATCAACAGACTAAAAGTTAAGAATCACATAATTATTTCAATGATGCAGAAAAAGCATTTGATAAAATACAGCACCCCTTCATGCTCAAAACACTAGAAAAAATAGGGATAGTGGGAACATTCCTTAACATTGTAAAGGCCATCTATGCTAAGTCCATGGCTAATATCATTCTAAATGGTGAAAAACTGAAAGCATTCCCCCTAAAAACTGGAAGAAGGCAGGGATGCCTTCTTTCACCACTTCTATTCAATATCATCCTTGACACTCTAGCCAGAGCAATTAGACAGACCAAAGAAATTAAAGGGATATGAATAGGAAAAGAAGAACTCAAACTATCCCTATTTGCTGATGATATGATTATATACTTAGAGGAACCAGGAAATTACACCAGAAAACTTTTAGAACTCATAAGTGAATTCAGTAAAGTAGCGGGATATAAGATCAATGCACATAAATCTAATGCACTTTTATACATAAGTGATGAATTTTTGCAAAGAATAATTAGGAAAACTGCCCCATTCACAATAGCCTCGGAAAAAATAAAATACTTGGGAATCAATCTCACAAAAGAGGTGAAAGACCTCTATAATGAGAACTACAGAATACTAAAGAAAGAAATTAAAGAAAACCTTAGAAGATGGAAAGATCTCCCATGTTCTTGGATAGGCAGAATTAATATTGTCAAAATGGCCATACTCCCTAAAGTGCTATACAGATTCAATGCAATTCCAATTAAAATCCCAATGACGGACCTTACAGAAATAGAGCAAGCAATCATGAAATTAATCTGGAAGAATAAGAAACCCAGAATAGCTAATGCAATCCTCAGTAGAAAGAGTGAAGCAGGGGGTATCGCAATACCAGACCTTCAACTCTACAACAAAGCAATAGTAACAAAAACGGCATGGTATTAGTACCAAAATAGAAACGTAGATCAATGGTACAGAATAGAGGACACGGACACAAACCCAAATAAATACAATTTTCTCATACTAGACAAAGGGGCCAAAAATATGCAATGGAGAAAAGATAGCCTCTTCAACAAATGGTGCTGGGAGAATTGGAAATCCATATGCAACAGAATGAAACTAAACCCATATCTCTCACCATGCACAAAACTAAACTCAAAATGGATTAAGGACCTCAGAATCAGACCAGAGACCCTGCAGATTATAGAAGAAAAAGTAGGTCCAGATCTTCAACATGTCGGCTTAGGATCAGACTTCCTCAACAGGACTCCCATAGCACAAGAAATAAAAGCAAGAATCAATAACTGGGATAGATTCAAACTAAAAAGCTTTCTCTCAGCAAAGGAAACTATCAGCAATGCGAAGAAAGAGCCTATAGAATGGGAGAAAATCTTTGCCAATCATACTTCAAATAGAGCACTAATCTCCAGAATCTATAAAGAACTCAAAAAACTCTACACCAAGAATACAAATAATCCAATTGACAAATGGGCTAAGGAAATGAATAGACACTTCACAGAAGAAGATCTACAAGCAATCAACAAACATATGGAAAAATGTTCAACATCTCTAGTAATAAGAGAAATGCAAATCAAAACTACCCTAAGATTCCATCTCACCCCAATTAGAATGGCGATTATCAAGAATACAAGCAACAACAGGTGTTGGTGAGGATGTGGGGAGAAAGGTACATTCATACATTGCTGGTGGGGCTGCAAATTAGTGCAGCCACTCTGGAAAGCAGTGTGGAGATTCCTTAGAAAACTTGGAATGGAACCACCATTTGACCCAGCTATCCCATTCCTTGGCCTATACCCAAAGGACTTAAAATCAGCATACTACAGAGATACAGCCACATCAATGTTCGTAGCTGCTCAATTCACAATAGCCAGATTGTGGAACCAACCTAGATGTCCTTCAATTGATGAGTGGATAAAGAAACTGTGGTATATATATACAATGGGATATTACTCAGCCATAAAGAATGATAAAATGATGGCATTTGCAGGCAAATGGATGAAATTGGAGGATATCATGCTAAGTGAGATAAGCCAATCAAAAAACCAAAGGATGAATGATATCGCTAATAAGTGGATGATGACACATAATGGGGGGTGGGAGGGGTTAGTGTTAGGGTTAGAGTTAGGGTTAGGGAGGGGGGTAAGACTGGAGGAAGGAAGGACTGTATAGAGGGAAAAGAGGGGTTGGAGGGGTGGGGGGAAGGGAAAAAATAACAGAATGAATCAAACAACATTACCCTATGTAAATTTATGATTACACAAATGGTATGCCTTTACGCCATGTACAGAGAAACAACATGTATCCCATTTGTTTACAATAAAAAATATTTAAGGAAAAAAATTGCATCGAAAAAAAATAAATAAAGACTGCATTTTGATTCATTGTACACAAATGGGGTACATCATTTCATTTCTATGGTTGTGCATGATGTAAATTCATACCATTTGTGTAATCATATATGTACATAGGGTAATGATGTCTGCTTCATTCCATCATTTTTCATACCCACCCCTTTGAAAGTTCCTTTATGCTTTGCAGGGTAGATTCAACTTTACTGTTTCAGCAGCTCAATTTTTCAAGTGCATTATTTCAAAATAATTTGTTTAATAGATTTTTTCCCACTGAGTTGAAGTAATGCCTTCATCACGTGCGAGATTATTAAATATACTTAGGCTTACTTTAAAGTTGTAATTTGCATTCATGAACTATTATTGTATCCATCTTCTATTTTTTTTTTTTTTTTTGGTGGTGCTGGGGATTGAACCCAGGGCCTTGGGTTTGCAAGGCAGACACTCTACCAGCTGAGCTATCTCCCCAGCCCTCAAGCTTAGTTTTATAATAATGCTTAACAACAACTTGCAGGGAAACCTGCTGTTCCTTACTTCTTTTCAGATAGGTCTAAGCTATTCTTATGTACTTGTTCTTCTAGAAGACCTCAATTTAAAGATCTGTGGTTGGAAATATGGTTACAATTATAATATCAAATTTCTGACTCTATAGTATTCTGTGTTCTTTTTGATCACTTCTCTCTGTCTCTGTCTTTCTTCTGCCCATTCTTGCTATACACACCTAGGCATTTTATTATATGATTTTGTTTGTATGAGTGGGATAGGTTTTGGTTACATTGTTCTAAAGTGCGGATGTGACTCCAGGAAAGCTCTTTTTTTCCCCTGAATTATTTTAGGATTTTGAAATGACGTTAAATTTGTATCTAGGAAAGCTGTAACAATTTATACTTCCACTAGCATTGTTTGAGAGGACCTGTGTCCTAAACCATCAACACCATAAATATTACCTTAAAACTGGTAGCGTGTAGTTTTTAAAATGTGAAATTCTTCATCAACAGTGGTGTTGAACTTTAAGGAATTATGTTTATTGGGCTCTCATATTTGTCTCTTATAAATTCTTTGCTAAAGTTTCTGTTCCCACGTTTCCTTTTGAAGATACTTTTTTCTCCCCCAGTGTTGGGGGTTGAACCCCAGGCCTCACACATGCTAGGCAAGTGCTCTTAAATTTATTCTTAGATTTTATGTTGGATGGTATCACTGCACTAGCATGGTTAGCTGGAGTGAATCTACCATGTGCATTGAAGATTTTGTTCTTAGTGAAATGTGTTGGATGAAATTTTCTGCATCAATGACTAAGTTTTTGTGCTTATTTTCCCTCCCTCCCTCCCTCCCTCCCTCCCTCCCTCCCTTCCTTCCTTCCTTCCTTCCTTCCTTCCTTCCTTCCTTCCTTCCTTCCTTCCTTCCTTCCTTCCTGTACCAGGATTGAACCCAGGGGCGCTTAACCACTGAGCCACATCCCCATCCCTCTTTTATATTGTAGAGACAGGGTCTCACTGAGTTGCTGGAACCGCAGTTAATTGCTGAGGCTGGCTTTGAACTCTCAATCTTGTGCCTCAGCCTCTGGAGATGCTGGGCTAGTGTGGGCTATTGTGCCCAGCAGTGCTGATTTTCTAGTCCCTCACTGTAAACACTATGTAATGTCCCCCTCTAAATCTACTTTAACTCTGGAGGAACTCACATTGATTCCTGAGGACGTTATACTTATGCCATTAAAAATGCCTTACTGAGTCATGGGGTGGTGCTTGTATGTAATCTTAGCGGTTTAGGAAACTCAGGCAGGAGGATCACAAATTCAACGTCAGCCTCAACAATTTAGTGAGGCCATAAGCAACTTGGCAAGACCCTGGGGATGTGGCTGGGGATGTGGATCTGTGACTGAATGACCCTGGTGCAATCGTTTGTACCCAAAACAAAACAAAAGTCTTACTAAAATTAAAATTCAATTTGTCTTGATTTTTGTTTTTGTATGTAACAGATGTTTAAACATTGCATCGTCACATATTCAACCTAATATCTTTGTTTTGTGATGTTCTTGGTTAAAAATTTGTGATGACTAGAGAATACAGAGAAATTTTTTTAGTTGTTGATGGACCTTTATTTTATTTATTTATTTATATGCAGTGCTGGGAGTTGAACCCAGTGCCTCACACATGCTAGACAAGTGCTCTCATACTGAGCCACACAACCCAGCCGTTAGAGAATTTTTTACTATTTTAAATTTTATGTTTTAAAATATTTTTTTCATGTTAAAGGAATATAAGCAAATTTCACATAACATTGGAAACATTTGTAGGCTAGTTCTTTTTATTCCCTCATTTATTTTTATGTACTGTCTGTCTCTCCACTTAGATTTTAATAATCCAAGAGAGGTAGACAATTCTCCCCATCACCTGAACATATATGTAGCCATACCCTGGTGTCTCCAGGGTGGAGAGCACCCAGTGAATGTTTGGTGAGAGTTCTGATTATGCAGCAATGAAATAACGTTAAAAGCAACTTGAACTTTTGTCAGTAACGCTGGATTTCACTTAGTTTCACCTTTTCAGTTTCCCTGAATATTTTTTCATGTAGATGAAAGGGCTCACAAGTCTATTAACTGGTTCTAAAATTCTTTTCCCCTCTGGTGTTTTCGAGTTTTGAATTTAAATATTTTATATAGTCCCACTCACACACAAGCACACCCAAAGCTATTACTGCTTTTGTAAAATATTATGTCCCTTAAGGCTAGGAATGTAGTTCAGTGGTTGAATGCTTGCCTAGCTTGTGCAAGGCCCTGGGCTTAAACCCCAGTACTGCTTAAAAAAAATAAAAAGAAGGAGGAAGCAGGAGGAGGAGGAGAAGCTGGAGGAGTAGGAGGAGGAGGAGGAGGAGGAGGAGGAGGAGGAGGTGGAGGAGGAGGAGGGGCAGGAGGAGGAGGAGGAAGAGGAGGAGAAAAGAAAAAGAAATTTGTAATTTGTTCATTAAGACTCCTGTTATGGTTTGGATGTGAGTTGTCCCTCGGAAGCTGCTGTTAATGCAGAATTATCCAGAAATGAGATGATTGGATCGTGGGAGCTGTAACCTAATGAGTCCAGTCTAGTTTGAATGGACTGGCTGGGTGGAAACTGTGGGCAGGAGGCGTGTGGCTGGAGGAGGTGGGTCATGGGTGTTTCCCTCCTACGTCCCCTTCCTCTTCTCTCTCTCGAGTCCTGTTTGCTGTGAGGAGAGTATCTTCTCTCCCCCATGTTATTCCCCAGGACGTGCTGCTTCACCTCAGGACCAGAACAGAGGAGTCCCTACTCTGTGGACTGAGATTTCTGATACCATGAGGCAAAACAAATTTTTCTTCCTCTAAGTTGTTCTTGTTGGATATTTTGGTCACAACAATGCAAAAGTGGACAAACAACTCCCTGTTCAATAAAACTACTTGATCCCCAAAATATACCAAGCACCATGCTAAAGATTGTTGTTCATTTCATTGAGAGAATAACATTGCTTTGTTTTCCTGTCCACATTGAAGTTGGATGGCAATATTAGAAATATATTTATAAATAATAAGACTTTTGACACTGTTATTTAAAAATAATAATATCACATATTAAGCACCTGCTTTGTGCTGGGCACTGTTCCAAGTGCTTTATTTTTATTTATTTTTATTTTTATTTTTTTTGATGCAAACCCCAAGAGGTGTTTATTCCAGCGGGCTGGGACCCAACTCGAGGAGTCGAGTCCCTAGCAGAAAATCTTGTAGGTTTATAAAGGCAGAAACCACACATCGGGAGGGGTCGCACATGAAAGGGAAAAGGGGGACAAAGCTGCCGGGAAATTTCAAAGGGGGTCTGGGTTTGCTGATAACATACAACATGTTTCACAATGTTTTACAACAGGGCGTAGATTCTGGTCAATAGTTTCTGGTAATCATTCTGTTTGATCACTATCTGGCTGTCTGGCTCAATTTACCCTTTTATTCTCTGTTTGGGGCTGTTTCTTGGAACAGCTTTAAGGGCTTTGTTCCCATTCCTGGGAGGGTGACCTTAGGGAGTTGAGATGACTGGGAGGGTGACCTTAGAGAGTTAAGATAACTGGGAGGGTGACCTCAGACAGCTTAAAAAAAGGTCCATTCTTTCATTTCCCCATTTTCTTTTCTGGTAAGTTCTAATCATGGAACTTCTGTCTCTATATACTCTTCTCCAAAGCTATTTCCTTGGCGGAGGGACTGGTATTATTGCCTGAGCATTAGTCCCTGTACAGCACTTATTCTTTCCCTGATGAAGGTGACTAGGTGATTTCAGGCAGGCAAGAGCCGAGGGGGCAGGCCACCAATTAGCAGCCCCTTGTTTGCAGTCCTTGATAAACAGTCCTTGATAAAGGCAGGTAAATTTGGTAATCAATGGCCTCCGGAGAGCCTTGACATTCCATTCTTCCAGGGGCAGTCTCCAACTTGCAGAGGCAGATGACCTCATGGCTTCATTTCCTCGATTTGACCCAATCCCCTATTTCTACACTAACTACCTATTCCCAATTCTGGCTTCATTCCCCCCTTTAGCTTTAGGAACCCATAACTGCTTGTTAAGGAAATGAAAAGGGGCGTCGGTCATTCTGGCTGCTTCGAAGCTGAATGGGGGCAGCGAGGGGCAAGCAGTTTGGAGTTCCTTCTTTTTAAAAAATCGGGTCAATCGAGGGGTCCCAGGAAGAAGCCTGGTTGGGGAAGAGCAGGTTGTAAAGTCATCTGGGGGTGGCTGCTTCTATGATAGAAGAACAAAAAGACATGAGTACTGAAATGAGATTAGCACAAAGTAAATGTTGCAGCATCTGAAATATGCCACTGAGTATCATGAAAATGAAAGAAGTTAATCTCTCACCAGGAGGTGAAAGAACTGAGAAATTGTTCCCATAACTAGGCCTAGCAAAGGCTGGAGAGGACAAGGCCTTTATTTGGGGACTTTAACATTGTCATAGATGTCCCCCAAAAATATAGTTAAGCTACTTAATGTCATCTGATTTTGTAAAATATCCCTTTATTGGTATAACCTATGTTTAGTAGAGATCTCTATACTTCTGTTACTTAGATATAGATAATCATACTGGCAAACATAGATTAAGTCTACCTGCGTAGCTTAGGAAGGTCTGCAGACCTTAAACTGACTAAAAACTTCTGACTCTGGCAGTTTCTCTGATAGTTATCAGGCTACATCTTAAGTTACATTTAACTATTATTTCCTTTAATTGCTCAAGAATGGCTATATTTTGGTTTTAACTGTTTTGCTGGGTATCTAAGATCAAGCTGGTCAAATTGACCTGGTTCCTGTCTTGTTAAAGAGTCAGCTGAGTTCCCACAGGGGTCACTCGTACAGAACTTAAGAGCAGCTCCTTAGCTCCACCAGTGACTTTGATTAGGCAGGGTCTCTTGATGAGGTGACTTCCTTTAGAAACATCAAGGGATGTTTCCCCTTTTCCATGATCCTCCTCTGCAGCAGATGCACTAGATAATTTTTCATCCTCTAGTCTCAACAATCTCCTCGATCAGGAGGTTGTGTGACTCAGAGTTGCAACGCTCCTTAGAGAACTCCTCTTATTCCCTGGGTTCAGGCTAACGTTGAGGGCAAGTCCCAAATATGGACTTTCCTTGACCTCTGTATTTAACTCCAATTTCTAAGTTTGATCTTAATTATCCAGCAAGCCAGTCTCACCAGTCATAAATTAAGAGTAATGGGCTTTAACTTTAATGTCCATAACTTTACAGTTATTTACCCTTTTATCTAACTGGAGTCTGCATTAGTACTGGAAGTTACCACTATCTATTCTATAGGTGATGGCTTATTATCACAAGTTACCTAGGTTGTGTGTTCTTGGAGCAGCTACTTCTGCAAAACATTAACAGGTAACAGTTTTACAAAATGAAATTAGCAAGAGTAAAAATATATTCAGCTTGTATAATAGCTATCTTGAATTTTGATTGAGAACTACATTCTATCCCCTATTTGAGATCACAGTACTTTTACAACAAGAACCAATCTTTTGACTATAACTTTAAATAAGCTGAAGTCTGACTTATTTTGGAGTCACTCTAACATGCAGTAAGGTGGGAGGCAGAGCCTTATCTCAGGTAAGACAGGGCTCTTTACAGATCTTAAGTGTTCTAATTCTGATGTTGATCTTTGCTTCTTCCTTAAATATCATTAAGTAGTTTACATATACTGTTTCCTGAGTCTATATAAACTTTATAATTAACACAATTTAACATAGTATCTAAAACATGAATCAAAGAAAGGCTGAGAGAGCTTTTAACTTTCCTTTTGTGATTAAATGGCAAAATGTTTTCATGTTTCTTTCATGTTTCACAATATTAACCTTTAAACAAATCAGACTCTAATGTTTAGAAATACATTTACATTTGAAATTCTTTATCCAGTGTAAAAAGTAACAAATTTTACACATACCCTATTGATAGCAGGTCCTATAATAGAACATTAAATGATAGAAATAAATCCCCAATAAAATTTACTCTTTATAAGATTAAGATTACCATTACAGACAAGTTTAATCTGGAGGATAGCAGAGCTTAATAAATTCCTTGCTTTAAAAACTTGTGGTCCTGAAAAATATGAACACATTTAATATACAACTAGTGACCATTTCACAATTACCTTGATGCTTTTATCTTACCAAATTTAGTTTTTAAAGAAAAATGTAGACTCTGTAACAAACTACAATACTCTATAACAGTTGTTTAACCATAATTGTATATACCCCAATTTTTAAGACTAATTGTTCTAAAGAATAAACTTAATAGACACAAAGTTAAGAGTAAATTAGTGTTTCAAATCCTTGTCATTTTACCATGTCATTCTACCATATAGATTAAACTTTGGTTTATATCAGAACGTTAGTATTTCACCTTAGGAAAAACCTTCAATATTTTTAGCTGTCTCACATACATATAACCAACTTAGTTACACACAAACTTGTTGAAACTTGCCCTTTACTTACACAGACTTTCTTAGCACTTACTTAGACCCTCATGTATTTCATCACACAAGCACTTTCTTACCCAGAAACATTTCCTATTTCCTTTTACTAAATATATTTCAATACCCAGAACCTTTTATTTTCTCTTTCCTATTCGTTGTCCCCTTTTTGTTCACATTCTGAAACAACTCTTATGAAATTTCTGAATTTAGATAAATTACTCTATTTTAATAAGATTAAATATTCTATTGTTTATAGTACTCTAATTGAAACACAGTTGAAACTTTTGGGACCCTTTGTATATAGAATTGCACTTGTTAGGACATAACTCTTAGTAACCTTGTTTTTAGTTTAGTGATGACACAAAGCAAGTTTAAACCCTTTTATTTACCGACCTATGAAAACACCAATAATGTTTAAGTATGATACCCCATGGAATTTAAGGAGTTAAAAGTACTCGATGTTATTTAACAATTAGCATTTTAACTTTGTAAATTAATCAGATGTCTCTACAAACACATTAGAGTAATCCCATACATGTTAACTCTAATTCACTTATTCTGTAAAAAACCAAGATATCAGACAAGTGTCCTGTACAGTATTTGCTGTCTCTTTCCTGTTGAAGAAAAGTCCTAGAAACAATTGATATTAGACACTTTATTAACATCAATATTTTATTAGCTTGACCACCTAGAGACTTGTGAGTTATTTTCAAAGATATTTTGCTTTTATTAGTTTACCCAATTTGAACCTTTTAAAATCACGTGAATTAAAAGTATCTGGATCCATTTTTAAGTCTTAATTTTAGGAGCGCTCAGTTTTGATACAGACAAAACATGACATCAGACAGCACAACATACAAATAACACAAAATCAAGCCCTTGTAACTTTATAGGTGAATCTCCATTGCAATGTAACAGATGTTCAAAAACTCTAGTTGAATAAAAATAGAACTGATCAAGAAAATCATGAGCTCAAAAAAACATAATTAAAAAAACCAAGAGTCCTGGAAAAAAATCATATGGCCGTTAATTACTTTATTAAAGTACCATAAAATTTACTTTGCTGGAGTTTTAAAGACTCTTTTTACCTTTTCTTTCCCTGGGTTTGAGACTGGTCTCCTACTGAGCCTTTAGGCTTCTTTTATTTATATTTCAATGCAAGCCTGGACTGAGATCTGGAAGGATCTAACAGGTTTTAACAGAAACTCTGTGTCTAAGGCATTTTAGCCATCTCATCCGGACAGGTTGGATGTTAAAATTATGAGACCTTATTTCTCATTACTTTTGAGACTGAAGCTACTTTGCTAAGTTACCCTTCAGGGCTGTAGGGAGGGGGAGTCCAGAGAAGGAACCTTTGGGGTCCACCCGAGAGTAGCCCGGGCTGAGAACCCCCTAGTTGTTCCAACCCTTCCTCCACCTCCGCCACAAACACACAACAGAACCAGATACAGACGGGCGCCAATCTCTGATCCACCAATTGAACCCCATCAGCGCCCTTACCGACAGAGACTACCAGGCGTCCCTGGCTCTCCTCCACCCTTAGGGCGTCCCCCAGGGCTGCAACCTGTGGTCCCCCAGGCACGTCTACCGGCCACTGTCCGGCCACTCTCACGAGTCACCGAACGGTTGCCACCGAAACCGAAAGCGCGCTCACAGAACCAGACCAACTAACAAAACACAAGACAAAGACAGACAACTTCGGGGTACCCCTTCTTACCTCCAAGGTCGACTCCACAGATGAGGGGGGGCCATCTTATCCCGGACGAGCCCCCAAATGTAAGGCCCCCCAAAAGGAAACCCCAACTCTGTCCCATGGATGGATGGCAACCCCAATCAACTGCAGGAGGCGTCACTTGATGCAAACCGCAAGAGGTGTTTATTCCAGCGCGCTGGGACCCAACTCCAGGAGTCGAGTCCCAAGTGCTTTAGAGTTATGATCTCATGCACTGCCGAGGGACAGTTATTTTTGATTTCCCTGTAAGGAAACCAAAGCATAGAGGATGTGTGTATCACAGAGCTAGTACAGCAGCCACGCCTGGATCTACACCCAGGTTTTAAGTACTATGTTATAAATATGCATCAGTAAGGAAGGAAAGATTTTCCTAGGTGGCCAGCCTAGGGCTTGGTATAGGGAAACCCACTGAAGCAGAACTCAAAAATGCTAAGGTGAGTGTTGGTCACTAGAGGAGGTGACTAGTCTCCATGGCAGGGCTTTCTTCCTGACACTCCCTAATCCACTCCCTCTTTCACCATCTAGGGATGCTGGGTTCATTGTCTCTGTTCAGCAAAAAACTGAAGAACAGGACACAGAGATAGCAAGCAAGAAGTAGGTTCATTGTAAAGGCAACAGATAGAGATAGACTTCTCTGAAGAGAGGGGGGCCCAGAGCTGGGAGTCCAGTGGGGGAGTTTTGGCCTGTTCTTTTTACGGTCTCTGGAGTCTCCTCCTTTCCTTATCTCCTCCCCTGCCCACACACTCCTCACTATTATTGATTGGTGCCCCCTCTGCCTGTGCATCTGTTTTAGTTTTGCTATTGGATCCCCTGCTTGACACAGAAGTGTCTGTCTGATTGCGTCTCCCGCTTGTGTCCACGAGCCCTTTTGTCAAGTTGGAAGTTGCTCTCATTAGAAGACCTTCTCCTTGCTCCTTTGGTCTGACCCTGCTCTCGACCTTGCCATCTTGCCCTGGCTGCCCATGCTCTTCTATATCTCCCTCACCTCTTTTCTGGGTCCATTGTCCATCCTACAGACTCCCATTCATAAAGTGGTTTCTTACTTGTTTTTCTAACCATATGGGTTCGCCCCTTGATGACTGCCGAGTCAATAAGCACAACTGGAGATAAAAGAGTGAAGAAAGCTTTATGACTTGCAGCAAGTAAGAGGTGCACTGGGGATAAGCCCAAAGCCTGTCCCCCTGAACAAAGAAAGCAAGGACTTTTATTGGGGAAACATACTGATTCATATGGGACACTACAGGTAGAGGAAGCCACCTTCTTGAGCATGCTCAGGTGGAGTGTGCTTCTTCATATATTACATGTTCAAAGGTGGCAGACAGGAATACTCCTGGGGCAGAGAATTTAGCATCATAATGAGATTATAATGAGCAAAGTTTCCTCTGTGTAACCTCGAGGAACTGGATGGCCATGGTTGACTGAGCTTGGTTCTTTGTAGTTTTCTCTGGAAGGCCTTCTCTGAAACAGAGACAGCGTGAAGGGCTGAGCAGCTTGTTCCCCACAAGCACAGGGCTTGCCCTTAAGCTCCTGCCTAGCAGCTGACAGTTTGACCAGTTCTTCTTACCATCAAGTTTCTCAAGGCCAACAAGCACACTGGCATTTGCGTTCATCTCTGAAGAGGGTTCTACTCCCTACTGTGGGGACCCTCTGGGGATTAGGTCCTTGACAGGAGTAATTCACAGTGATTATCTTCCCTGCCAACATTTCAACCTCACCAAGAGCTTTTCTACTCAAAATAATAATCTCCATGTCTATAGTGTGACTCTCAACTAAGTTAAAAACCAAAAGGTTGGAAAATGAATGCATACAATGTACATATCAGTTCAAATGTTCACCTGAAATTTCCTAGCAGATTATGGCTGATCAAACCAATTATGGTAAAAGGTGTAGAAAAAAAAAGGCACTATTAGCATATTAGTCTTTAAAATAGCACATTACTGTTGATAAATGTGTGTGCAAAAGACTTTCGTTCTAAAGGTGAAAGGAATAAGGGACTTTTTTAGCACTATCCATCAACTTAGGTGTCTTTAGTTATCAGATCAGAGCTTCAGAGTTCAATAGTTTCAAAGGGATCAGAATTGGCATCACTTCTACGTACTTTGTTCTCCTCTTACCTTTTATCTGGACATACCTCTGCAATGCAAGTGTTATGTGGTAAGTGACATTAACGTATCCATTGTACGGGAAGATAGAAAGTTCCCAGTAAAGTTCACAGGATGTTAGACTTGCTCCAGTAGCTTGTTTTAGAACTATTTTGTGTATATATGTCTTACAATAAATATCTGTAGATCCACTTGAGAGGGCTATCTCTTACACACACACACATACACACACACACACACACACACACACACACACACCAGTCCTCTGCCTCATTTCTAAATTCACTGTACCACTGAGCTACACCTCTAACCCAAGTTATTCTCATTGATTTAGATTTGGGCCCAGGGACCTCCAGGAAATTCAAATAGGAAGTTCAAATTGACCAATACTGGGAGCACAATATAGGACATAATGCAATAGTCAGAATGGTGGCAAAGGGTCAAAAATAATAAAATTATTTAAAAACATATTTGATATTTTTTCAGGCACGCCCCCTACAGACATCATGGGGAAAGTCAGAATTCTGTTTGACTTCCCTACAAAGATTTTGCAGTGGGCTATTATTTTTGCTTGCATCATGTATTTGGGGGTGAAGGGGCAAAGTGGAGGCTGCTGTGTGAGGCTTGCACTGGAGCAGCATGTCCAGATAAGAGGTGAGAGGAGAAGAAATTCCAGCCTGCATTCTGCTATCCAGCCTGCGTGTCCTGTGAGGGGCTGCTTCCAGGAGAGGAGGAAGGACTTTTTCCTAATTATCCCAAGGTTCTATAGGTGCTTAACTTGGTCCCACGGGCAGAGCTTTTATTTCAGTACTTAAGACTACTGAATGTCATAAAATATTTTCTTGAATGTAAAACAAGTGTTCAAAGTAGTTATGGGGACAACCTGTTTGTATGGGGACAACCTGTTTGTATAGGCATCTACCAGTTAGGTGCTGGGTAGCAGCCCACAGGGAGAAGACTGAGTGTCTTCCCTACTATCCATCTGCCACCTTGCTAGGGGCTGACCCTGTATCATTGGATGGAGTGAAGTGGGAGAGGCAGTCCAGTGCAGCTGGGGTGACACTGGAGGGCACTTACAGGACTCAGTGGCTCTTCAGCGTCTGGTGGGAGTTATTTCCATATTTGAACAATCGATATGGCTTTAGGGTGTGTGCAGGCAAGCATGACCTCTGCCTACCGCCAATCTCAAAACTCCAAGTTTCCCATTTCTTTCTCCCTTCCTTTTGATGTTCGCATATGGCGAATGACCCAGGTTTACCACCAGTTCTGGGAAATAATAATCATGGCAATACTTACTTTGAACTGATTATTTTATTTCATCTTCATACTAACCCTTGAGGCCCACAGCATTTTAAACAGGAGGAAGCTGAGGTTAAAGAACGTGTCCCCAACCCTAGTTGGGAAGTGGAAGAACCAGCCTTTAAACCCAGGTCTTTTTGGGTCTTAAACCAAGCTTGAAGTCTGGACTCCATTGCTGGACCCTGGCCGCCAATTTGCTCACGTCCTCCTCCTTCATTCCCATGTCAGCAAATCCATGGGTGAGGAGATAAAGAGCAGAGACAGTGGGGACAAGAAGTAGCAGCAGTGAGAGGAGATGGACCACAAGAAGAGCTGAGAGATTCTGCTCCCCCTTCTCAAAAGGGGTGCTTAGCCCCAGAATTCAGGAGGTAAGAGGAAAAAGTCACAAGCACACCTCTTCTCAGTTTTTGTTCAAAATTATTTGCAAAGAATATTTTTGAAAAGTTTCTAGCGTATATTTGGAAAATGAAGAATTTTGTTTATAAGAAAAACTGTGGATTGTTTCCATACTCCTTTAAAAAATTCTTGTTAAACTTGTGTGCTGCTAGTAAATTAAGTCATTATTTATTTTATGTAATGGAAAGCATGCCTGGAGTGTGACTCAGTAGACCCCACTCTAGGAATGGCGTGGCCCCAAGTTCACTGTAACATTGGGCGAGTCTCTCAAACTTCCTGAGTCTCAGCCTTCTCTCCTATTAATCAGGGAGTTTGGGCTGGTCCTGTCTCAGGTGGGATGGGCAAACCCTCTTGCATCCACTGCCCATCTCTTGAAGCTTCAGCTTCTTTTTGGTGATAATTTAATTAAACATGGTAACAAATCAGGGTATTTTATACCATGTCTGGTACACATGGTGTCTGAGATTGTTATCTCCAGTATGGAAAGTAGGTGGTTTGGAAATTAATGACCTGTAGATTTTAATGTGGGTTGGGCGTTTCAAAATCCATTCGAATTTATCTACTTACCACTTTTATTCCAAAATCCTTTCTTCTGTAGACCAAGTAAGATTTATGGACAATAGTCTAATGCCAGAAATTTGCTTAGTGCACTTAAGAAGAATTGGATTAGTAGAGATTCAAACGTAGTTCCCTAAAAAGGGTTGGTGCCTTTTGTTTCTTTGTTTTTTTCTAGTTATGAAGAAAAGAGATTTATTTTGGTCCACGGTTCTGGTTCAAAGCCACGGGACCACATCTGGTGATGGCCTTCTTACTGATAGAGTCCCAAGACATCACATAGCAAGAGACAGGTTGCAGCTAGATTTTTTTTTTAACATAAACCGCCCATAATAATTGAAACATTCATGCAGTTTGGATTTTTAAACAAAACAACCACAGTAATGAGTTCTCATCTCCTGCTCTGTTCTGTTCCATTCCTTTTCTGTTGGGCTTTACAGCATGCCTAAAATCGTGTTAACTGCTAGCACAGGTACTCCAAAGCATCCCTGTTTTTCTTTGTTTCTGGGGCCTCATACTTACTAGGCGAGCACTCTCCCACAGAGCCATATCCCCAGTCACAAGTATGACTTTATATCCAAGGAGATGGCAAAATTATTGGAAAAAAGCCTTAAACACAGATTGACTTTGGGCAACAATACAAAACAACACATAATCCAAGTTTTGATTGTGTCTGTTTTATGGCTATGCTCTAAAACAAAGCACCCTTTGTTCCATGTGGGGAAGAAGCCAGACTGAATGGCACACAGGTGAAAGGAGTGGACTCAGGAAGAGAGCATGTGCTTTTCATTGCAGGACTCGTGTGGCCTGGGCTTCTTTCTGTGGTGTCTGTCCATAAGGGATCCTGGATGTGTTTCAGCTACTCACCCTTGCCTTCCAGCTTACATTCTTTGTTGCCTTGCCTGTGACATTACATTCTTGCTAAGTGGATGAAGGTAAGCATATACTGAAGTTAAAAACAAAAACAAAAAAGCAATTAAGGTGGTGATTTAGAGGAAGGGTAGATTCTGTGGAAAAGACCCATTTGAATTGCAGGACCTGTTGAAAACTCATATTACCGCCAGATGGAAGCCAACGCTGCTTTTGCAGATCACTGGGAACAAATTAAAAATTTACCATGTTTTCAAGTGGTTTAGAAAAGTGAACTCTGATAGCAACCATTTCTAAATTATTATCTGTAATAACCCAGTAGCTTATGGAAAAATGACCACTAAAGAAATAACTATTAAAAATATACCAGGTTGTGATAAGGGTGAAGTTTTAGATAACACCAGGAGATATTTTTTTCTTTAGGCAGGGGAAAAAAAAAAAATACCTGGCGCAGATTTCTCTTTGACAGAGTGACCTGCCAGAATCCCCACTCGGCAGCCCATCTGATAAAGGTCAAGGAGGGAACACCCCAAGCCGATTCCCACAGCACCTGCCTGACCAAAGCAGCTACATCCTCTTCTGGGTCCACACTGCACTGTTTTCTCAAAGTCTGAGGAATAATAAACTAAATTTCCTGATGCCATATATGTTTCCTTTTTTCTATCCTGGAGAGCAAACTGTTGTTGTGAAAGTCAATGAAGAAAGATGACTGTTTTCTTCTGCTTTTGTCCCTTTCTTTAAAACATCTCCAACAACATCTCTCACATCTAAACTGAGAAGAAGACAAGAAGGAAAAACTGTGCATCCACTTTAAAACGGCCTTTGAAGAAGAGCAATGACGTGCGTAGTGTTTTTATTACTATGACAAGTTTGGGTTTACAAGGTGATCCGTATTTTCTGAATTACTGCTTTTGATTGTCAAGTGGTACAAGACCTGGCAAATCAAACTCCCCAAAATGTGTAGTCCTCAACACATTTTCTTGGTAGTGTTATTATCATTATTTATTATTATTATTATTATAAACAGAAATGGCAGGGATAAAACTTAAAGCAAGTTTTGTGAACACCCAAATCCCATCTGTGCATGTGTGTGCGTGGAGTGGGGGGTAGCTTAGACAGAGCAGGATTAATCCACTTCCTCTCTCACAGCTGTGCTCAGTACCATTGCTCTCATGCCATGGGCTGCCCGAAATTTGCTGGCTTGGGGCTGCGTCCAATTAAACAAGAAAACGAGGTGGGAAGGGTCAGAGACAATAGCAGGGTAACGGAATTGGGCCCAAAGCCTAGCTTCATCCACTCCCTTGATTTTTTAAGTGGTTTGTTTTTCAGAAGTATCTGTCGTGACCTATAAATCATTATTAATTTCATCATTAAACTGACCTTGGAGAGATTTTGGTTTAAAGAGACAGCACAGTTAGAGAATCATGATCTCTGAACTTAGAAGCCCAGAACTTCAGAGTGGAAGCAGCCAGACCCAAGCCGGTGAAGGTCTCCCAAGGGATGGTCTCCCAGTGCCAGTGAGAGCAGCAGATTCTGCTTGCTGTGTGTGCGGTCTTCCCTCTCTCTCTTCACTCCCAGCTGCTGCTTCCCTCTGTTCCCCCTCCTCCCTGGCTTCCCTAGGCTTAGTGGAAGTAAACATTGTTAATTTATATTAAATGCAAATGGATTTTGCATTTCTGGTGATGGCTGGCCTGGCTGAACGTGAGGGTGGCTGGGCAGGACCCCCACTCTTCAGGTCAGCCCTCTTTTTCTGTCACCCTACCCAGCTTCTGCTCCGTGCTCCTCTTTATCTCTAAACGTCTCCCCTCCCTTTCCCATGCCAAGGCTTAAAAGGTTTCAAATACTTCAAAAAATAAATGGTTTCTAAATCATCTCAAGATGACTAACACATGAGGTTTTATCACATTTTCCCAAAGCACAATGGCATATTAAGAATTGATTTCATTTTCATCCATATTCTTAGGATATAGAGACATTATCTCAAATTATTACTCCAGAGACAGAGACAAGAATTTTGTACCATTCTACTTTTCAAATCATTTTAGGTTTTCTTTCATTTCATTTCACCTAAATCTCTTAGACAGTTATTTCCTTCCGTTTTTTCTTGTATCACTTAAAAATTACATTGTATTTGGTCAGGGCCTAAAGAATTGCATTGGAAAACTAAGGAATTATCGAAAAAAAAATTTCACTAGCGCAGCAAGGGTGATCAGAAGAAATTGGCTAATTTCAGTGTCTTTCTTTGGGCTCTTCATAGAAAATGACTGAAATGTGTCTGCCATAAATAACTGTCACTCGAAACTGATTTAAAGCTGTAGCAGGGAAGAAAAGCTACTTTGGAAAAATTAAATCTTAGACTTGAAGGTATTAAAAAACACCCCCCAAAATCTCAGTCTCATGCCCAGGGATCAAAGACGTTGGCCCTCTCTTTCAGCCATTAGATGTGAGGAAAGAAAACTGGTACGGAGGATAGACCGTGGCTTCCGTTGGCCATTTTAATACTAAGGCTTTAAAGAGTATTTTCTTGTTAATAGCTCCTGCTGTTTCTATGGAGGAAAGTGCATGTTGCTGTTCTCTGGTGGAAGCACCACCCAGGATGTCAGGTTCTCAGTGGGTGCGAATAGCAGGAGTAGTACAGCTGTCAGGCCACGCGTCTCCTGGCTGGGTCCGGTGCAGTCTTCCCCTTCATAGCTCTGCAAGCTCTTACTCCTTCCAAGGACTGGAGCTCGTGGCCTTTGTCCATCTCTTTCTGCAGCCAGAGCCCCTCTACTGAGAAGCACACCTTTACCTGGCTGTGGGCTTCGACCCACGCCCTGTGGCCTCCCCAGCAGGTGCGTGACTGGTATTAGCAAAATGAATGGGTGCACCCACAGGTGTGTGTGCTGTGGCACGAGGGCTCAGTACCCGGTGCACGTGAGCCTGGCAGCTTTAAGTAGTGTTATGTGCTCCAGGGCGAGAGTGGAGGTCGCCAGGCAAGCTGAGGGAGAGGAGCTGGAAGGAGACAGGAAAGGAGACAGCGAAGGAGAGAGTGGAAGACAGAAGGAAAAATTAGACAAGGAGTTGGGATGTCAGAGGGAGTTAGGAGAGGAGCACTGGAAAGCAGTCGAGGGAACTCAAGTCTTCAGGGTTCCTCACTGTCAGTGGATGAAGGCACCAAAAAGGAGCTCGGCCTTTAAGCACGGCAGGAGCTGGGCCTTTGGAGTGTGGGGGTGGCATTCCAGGTGGGGAGAAGAGGGGCAGGAGGGTGGAAAGCCCTGGCACCCAAGGGAGATGTGAGTTAGTTCCTCTGCGGTAGGTTCCGTGAAGGCAGCTCATGCAGACCGGTGTGGAAACAGGCTGTGGCCAGGCTGCAGGCACCTGGACTTAGGCCACAGGAGATGTGGAACCACAGCAGATATCTGAGAGGGTGTTGGCCAGCCCTGGGCTTCAGAGAGAGGCATGGCAGTGGTGGGGAGCCTGCTTGGGAGCTAGGCAGCCTGGACCAAGCAGGGCCAGTTGGAAACTTCTCAGGGCCAATTGGAAACCGAGGTTCAGGTGGGGGCTGCTGATTTATGGAAGTGGGTGGAGTCAGGGGAAAGAAAGAGGGGGATAAAGGTGGGCTTCTGAGAAATGGCAGGAGGAAAAGAAATCCCACTACAGAGAAGGTATTCAATAACATGAAGTCTCCGGAGAGCTGGGGGTCTGGCTCAGTGGTAGAACGCTTGCCCACCACGTGAGGCCTGGGTTCCATCCCCAGAACTAACCACCCCCCAAAAGTCCCACCCCCAAAACACCCCACATAAAATTTAAGTCTACAGAGAAGTTGAGGAAGGTAGAGGAAGGAGACCCTGAAGAAGCTTGCTTGAGGAGCCCAAGAAGATAAATCCTAGTTGGAAATGGTGAAGGGAACAAGACCCAAGGCACAAGTCCAGGCTCAGTGAAGGGTGGGGACTCTGGTGCTGCAATGCTTGGCTTTGATGCTTAGGTTGCCACTTGCTTGCTGGGTGAACATGGGTGAATTACTGCCTACGTCTGTCTTTCTTTCTTCATTTGTAAAGTGGGAATCTAGATAGTAACCAGTTGCTAGGACTGTGGTGAGTGTTAAGAGTTCATAACACAATGTCTCAGAGCAGAGCCAGGCAGGTAATGAGCCATGCATTTGTCTGCTATCATGAGGAGGCCTTGAAAGAACTTTAGTGGAGAAAAGTATAAATGGCACTGTTGGAATAAGTAGCAGAATCGAGGGAAGTGCTTTCCTTGTGGTTAACAGAGATCTTCAAGCTTGTTTAGCTTGAAGGAGAAAATCACAGGAGAGGAAGGAAACGGAAGATGAACGCAGAGGTGTTGGAAGTGAAGGCAGACCCATGCTCAGGACATGGGGATAAGGTGGCAGGGGGCAGTGTTGGAGGATAATGGCTTCACTTTGCCCTTGGGATCAAACTGAGGCTCTGCCCCTGGGCCTTCAAATCCCTGCAGGGGCTTCCTGCCCTTCCGGAGTCCAAACCTCCATTCTCCCCTGCTGCCCTGGGCACCTCGTGCATTTTCTCAGCCCTGCCAGGGCAGTCCTGGCCTGGACCCTGTTCCCGCTCTTCCACCTTCCCTCACTTTCCTACCTGGTCCCCCTCTGCATCATGTTGCTTTCACTTGGAATTCATGAAGGCCTTCCTGACCAGGCAGTCCAAGACAGCCACCTGTGTCTGTCACACTGCCTGTTTTCCCATCTCTGAATTGCACTCATCACCTCTTGATGTTTCCCTTTGCCACTTCATCAGTGTCTGGTCTGTCTGTCTTCACTAAGTGTGAGCTTCCTTGGGGCAGAGACCTCTTCTATTTATCATTACAGTGTTCTTTATGCCTGGCACATGATAGGAGCTCAATTAAATGTTGAATGAAGAAATGAACACCTTTTTCATTAATATACGAGAAAATGAGAGGCAAGTCTAGGTGGAGAAGATACATTTTGGTGTGGAGAAGAAGATTGAGGAAATTGAATCATTTTTTCCTTAATTTTCTATTATAAATCAGGAAGTAAAATAACATCTAGAAAGCAAGGGTGTGCATGTGTAGATTTCTGGGTATATCCAAAGGCAAATGAAATCAGCATTTCAAATAGACACCAGCATTCCCTTGTCCATTGTGACATTATTCATAATAGCTGAGATATGGAATCACCGTGTGTCCATCAACGGATGAGTGGATAAGGAAAATGTGATACATAAAGTGCAATACTATCCAGCTACTGAAAGGGAAATCTTGTCATTTATAACAGCGTGGATGAAACTGGAGTACATTAGGCTAAGTGGAATAAGTCAGGCACAGAAAGGCCAACTGCATGATTTCTTGTGGAATCTAAAAGAGCTGAACTCCTAGAAGCAGGGACTAGGTTGGTGGGCTGCTGGGTGGAGGTCAGCGGACAGAGTGGGGAGACGTTGGTTAAGGGGTGGGTAGTTTTAGATAGGATGAGGAAGTTCTAAAGATCTAACGTCAGCATGGTGACTATGGCCAACGATACTGTACTGAGGCCTTCAGAATTGCCAAGAGAGTAGATCTTAAGTGTGTTCATCACAAAAGATGATAAAATATGTGAGGTTAATTACCTAGACTTAATTATTTCATATTATACACATACATTGTACCTTATAGACATATACAGTGTTTGTTATTAAAAAAGAAAGTGAGGGGTGGGCTTGTGGCTCAGAATGTATTTCAGAGGAATATCCCAAGGGTTTCAGGAGGAAGTACATAGTGAAAGGAGAGGAAGCCAGGGTGCCACCACCCTGCACCCCACCCCGAGAATGGAGAAGAAATTCTTAGGACTGGAAATACTCAGCACAGTTGGGTGAGCAGGAAGTTAGAAGTTCTTGCTCTGGCCTCTTTCTAATGCCGTTTTCTTGGGCTACATGAAATCATAACCATGATTAGCACTTACCATGAGCTTGACCCTGAGATCAATTTCTGCATGCTTTGCTCATTTCGTCAGCTCGTTTCAGTAACCTCTGAAGTGGGGCTCTCCATATTCCCCTTTGTAAACTAAGAAAGTCGAGGCTTAGACTTAGAGTGGTTAAATAGCCAGACAGGGAGGTGCCGGAGCCAATCCCAAGCCTGACGCCAGACACACTGGTTGAGCCTCTGGTTCCAGAGTCTGTACTTTCCAAAACCCAGCTGGGGAGGGTTGCAGGTTGTCCAGGCTGCTCCCCAGGGAAAACTGGTTTCAAGTCACATCAAATTCAAGTGTGAATGAAGAGAGAAGGGAGTTTATGCCAGGAGTCCCACCACCCGACTCCAGCTGTGGGCGCTGGTAGGGCGTTGGAATGCAGGTCTTCTCATAATCACCTTTCCTTTATGTGTTGAACAGGACTCAGCTGGGATCTCCTTAGGTCGCAGACTCCTTTTCAAGGACAGCTTTTCAATCACCTTTCCTACTCGCTATGATGATTGATCTACTCAACTTTTCCCACAACTTCTCAGGTCAATTTTACTAATTTTTTTTTCCTAGGAAGGTTACCAGGCCGCACACCCGCTTCCATTGACCTAGACTTGGGTGCGTGATTCTCTAAACCCCCCTGATTTCTCATTCATAGTTTTCCTTTCTCCTCTTTTGTGTCAGCTTTAGAAGAAGTTTGTCTATTTTGTTGATCTTTTCCAAGAAGCAGATTTTAGATTTACTTATTCTTTTTTTTTGTTATCTTTCCTTTAAGCTTCAAGCTCTAGCTTCTTAATTTCTTTGATTTTGGATTTCTTAAAATGAGTATTAAATAATATTTTATAAATATTTTAAATTAAATATTTTATAGATAACATATATATTTTGAGCTGCATCTATGTGAATTTTTTCTCCATGACCCAGAGATTTTGGTTTCATATTTCCAGGATGGTTGGAGAGTCACCTTTAATTCTCTTTTGTTCTTTTTCTTATTTTTGCAGTGCTAGGGATCCAAGGGTATACTAGTTAAGTGTCCTTCCATGAGCTACATCCCTAACCTTCACCTTTGGTTGTCTGGATTCCCAAGATTAGTTTTATATGTATGCATATATAGATATATATGTATATATAATCTCCCATTTTTAACTAAAGATTTTTCTTTTTATTCACACTTTATTGGATTATTTTCAGATTATATGGCCTGGAAACCTCAACTATTTTTTTTTAGTATGAAATTAATTAATTAATTAATTACTTTTAAAAATTGTAAACAAACAGGATACATGTTGTTTCTGTGTTTGTACATGGAGTAAAGGCATACCATTTGTGTAATCATAAATTTACACAGGGTGATGTTGTTTGATTCATTCTGTTTTTTTTCCCTTCCCCCCTCCCCTCCCACCCCTCTTTTCCCTCTATACAGTCTTTTTAAAAAATATTTTTACACATTCTTTGTGTCCAGATACATAACTAAATTTTATAGATGGTTGATGGATAGATTTTTTTAAAATTCTCCAATTGAAAGATGTAAGATTCTATCACCAAAAATGTAGATAACTGAATGTAATATTGATTCACTCCTAAAAAAATGCATCAGTGTCTCTCATAACTACATTTTAATGAAGTTCTTGCTCTTCCAAAAAGTTTTTACTCTATGTATTTATTTTATTTTATTTTATTTTATTTATTTTTTTATTGTAAACAAATGGGGTACATGTTGTTTCTCTGTTTGTACATGGCATAAAGGCATACCATTTGTGTAATCATAAATTTACATAGAGTAATGTTGTTTGATTCATTCTGTTATTTTTTCCCTTCCCCCCACCCCTCCCACCCCTCTTTACCCTCTATACAGTACTTCCTTCCTCCATACTTGCCCCCCTCCCTAACCCTAACTCTAACCCTAACACTAACCCTTCCCTCCCCCCCATTATGTGTCATCCTCCACTTATTAGCGATATCATTCATCCTTTGGCTTTTTGAGATTGGCTTATCTCACTTAGCATGATATTCTCCAATTTCATCCATTTGCCTGCAAATGCCATCATTTTATCATTCTTTATGGCTGAGTAATATTCCATTGTATATATATACCACAGTTTCTTTATCCACTCATCAATTGAAGGGCATCTAGGTTGGTTCCACAGTCTGGCTATTGTGAATTGAGCAGCTATGAACATTGATGTGGCTGTGTCTCTGTAGTATGCTGATTTTAAGTCCTTTGGGTATAGGCCAAGGAGTGGGATAGCTGGGTCAAATGGCGGGTCCATTCCAAGTTTTCTAAGGAATCTCCACACTGCTTTCCAGAGTGGCTGCACTAATTTGCAGCCCCACCAGCAATGTATGAGTGTACCTTTCTCCCCACATCCTCGCCAACACCTGTTGTTGCTCGTATTCTTGATAATCGCCATTCTAATTGGGGTGAGATGGAATCTTAGGGTGGTTTTGATTTGCATTTCTCTTCTTACTAGAGATGTTGAACATTTTTCCATATGTTTGTTGATTGCTTGTAGATCTTCTTCTGTGAAGTGTCTATTCATTTCCTTAGCCCATTTGTCGACTGGATTATTTGAATTCTTGGTGTAGAGTTTTTTGAGTTCTTTATAGATTCTGGAGATTAGTGCTCTATCTGAAGTATGATTGGCAAAGATATTCTCCCATTCTGTAGGCTCTTTCTTTGCATTGCTGATAGTTTCCTTTGCTGAGAGAAAGCTTTTTAGTTTGAATCTATCCCAGTGGTTGATTCTAGCTTTTATTTCTTGTGCTATGGGAGTCCTGTTAAGGAAGTCTGATCCTAGACCAACAAGGTGAAGATTTGGACCTACTTTTTCTTCTATAATCTGCAGGGTCTCTGGTCTGATTCCGAGGTCCTTAATCCATTTTGAGTTTAGTTTCGTGCATGGTGAGAGATATGGGTTTAGTTTCATTCTGTTGCATATGGATTTCCAATTCTCCCAGCACCATTTGTTGAAGAGGCTATCTTTTCTCCATTGCATATTTTTGGCCCCTTTGTCTAGTATGAGAAAATTGTATTTATTTGGGTTTGTGTCCGTGTCCTCTATTCTATACCATTGATCTACCTTTCTATTTTGGTACCAATACCATGCCGTTTTTGTTACTATTGCTTTGTAGTAGAGTTGAAGATCTGGTATTGCAATACCCCCTGTTTCACTCTTCCTGCTAAGGATTGCTTTAGCTATTCTGGGTTTCTTATTCTTCCAGATGAATTTCATAATTGCTTGCTCTATTTCTGTAAGGTACATCATTGGGATTTTAATTGGAATTGCATTGAATTTGTATAGCACTTTAGGCAGTATGGCCATTTTGACAATATTAATTCTGCCTATCCAAGAACATGGAAGATCTTTCCATCTTCTAAGGTGTTCTTTAATTTCTTTCTTTAGTGTTGTATAGTTCTCATTGTAGAGGTCTTTCACCTCTTTTGTGAGATTGATTCCCAAGTATTTTATTTTTTCCGAGGCTATTGTGAATGGGGTAGTTTTCCTAATTTCTCTTTCTGAAGATTCATCACTTCTGTATAAAAATGCGTTGGATTTATGGGCATTGATCTTGTAACCTGCTACTTTACTGAATTCACTTATGAGTTCTAAGAGTTTTCTGGTGGAATTTCCAGGTTCCTCTAAATATATAATCATGTCATCAGCGAACAGGGATAGTTTGAGTTCTTCTTTCCCAATTCGTATCCCTTTAATCTCTTTGGTTTGTCTAATTGCTCTGGCCAGAGTCTCAAGAACGATGTTGAATAGAAGTGGTGAAAGAGGGCATCCCTGCCTTGTTCCTGTTTTTAGGGGGAATGCTTTCAGTTTTTCACCATTTAGAATGATATTAGCCATGGGCTTAGCATAAATGGCCTTTACAATGTTAAGGAATGTTCCCACTATCCCTATTTTTTCTAGTGTTTTGAGCATGAAGGGGTGCTGTATTTTATCAAATGCTTTTTCTGCATCTATTGAAATAATCATGTGATTCTTGACTTTAAGTCTATTAATGTGGTGAATTACGTTTATTGATTTCCTGATGTTGAACCAACCTTGCATCCCTGGGATGAAACCAACTTGATCATGGTGCACTATCTTTTTAATATGTTTTTGTATGCGATTTGCTAAAATTTTGTTGAGAATTTTTGCATCGATGTTCATTAAGGATATTGGTCTGAAATGTTCTTTCCTTGATGAGTCTCTGTCTGGTTTAGGTATCAGGGTGATATTGGCTTCATAGAATGAGTTTGTGAGGGTTCCCTCCTCTTCTATTTTATGGAATACTTTGAGAAGTATTGGAATGAGCTCTTCTTTAAAGGTTTTGTAGAACTTGGCTGAGAACCCATCTGGTCCCGGACTTTTCTTTGTTGGTAGGCTTTTGATGACTTCTTCTATTTCAGTACTTGAAATTGGTCTATTTAAATTGCTTATGTCCTCCTCGTTCAGTTTAGGCAATTCATATGTCTCTAGAAACCTGTTGATGCCTTCAAAATTTTCTATTTTGTTGGAATATAGATTTTCAAAATAGCTTCTAATTATGTTTTGTATTTCAATCCTGTCTGTTGTGATATTTCCTTGTTCATTCCGAATTTTAGTGATTTGGGTTTTCTCTCGTCTTCTCTTTGTTAGTGTGGCTAAAGGTTTATCAATTTTGTTTATTTTTTCGAAGAACCAACTATTTATTTTGTCAATTTTTTGTATTGTTTCTTTTGTTTCAATTTCATTGATTTCAGCTCTGAGTTTAACTATTTCCTGTCTTCTACTACTTTTGGTGCTGTTCTGTTCTTCTTTTTCTAGGGCTTTGAGCTGTAGTGTTAGGTCGTTTATTTCTTGAGTTTTACTTCTTTTATTAAATGCGCTCCATGAAATAAATTTCCCTCTAAGTACTGCTTTCATAGTGTCCCAGAGATTTTGATATGATGTTTCTTTGTTCTCATTTACCTCTAAGAATTTTTTCATTTCCTTCCTAATATCTTCTGTTATCCATTCATCATATAATAGCATATTGTTTAATCTCCAGATGTTGGAATAGTTTCTGTGTTTTACTCTTTCATTTATTTCTAACTTCAATCCATTATGATCTGATAGAATACATGCTAGTGTCTCTATCTTCTTGTATTTGCTAACATTAGCTTTGTGGCATAATATATGGTCTATTTTAGAGAAGGATCCATGTGCTGCTGAGAAGAAAGTGTATTCGCTCTTGGTTGGATGGTATATTCTATAAATGTCCGTTAAGTCTAAATTATTGATTGTGTTATTGAGATCTATGGTTTCTTTGTTCAATTTTTGTCTGGAAGATCTGTCCAGTGGTGAGAGAGGCGTGTTAAAATCACCTAGTATTATTGTGTTATGGTCTATTTGGTTTCTGAAATTGAGAAGGATTTGTTTGACATACATGGATGAGCCACTGTTTGGGGCATAGATGTTTATGATTGTTATGTCTTGCTGATTTATGCTTCCCTTAAGCAGTATGAAATGACCTTCTTTATCCCTTCTGACTAACTTTGGCTTGAAGTCCACATTATCTGAAATGAGGATGGATACTCCAGCTTTTTTGCTGAGTCCATGTGCATGGTATGTTTTTCCCCATCCTTTCACCTTTAGTCTATGGGTATCTTTTTCTATGAGGTGAGTCTCTTGCAGGCAACATATTGTTGGATCTTTCTTTTTAATCCAGTCTGCCAGTCTATGTCTTTTGATTGATGAATTCAGGCCATTAACATTCAGGGTTATTATAGAGATATGGTTTGGTTTCCCGGTCATTTGGTTCATTTTTAAAATTTTATTTATTTATTTGTTTGACACAACTTGTTTCCTCCTTTATTTGACAATTCCTTTAGGATAATTCCTCCCTTTGCTGATTTGCTTCTTTGTTTTTCATCTCTTCCTCATGGAATATTTTGCTGAGAATGTTCTGTAATGCTGGCTTTCTTTTTGTAAATTCTTTTAGCTTTTGTTTATCATGGAAGGATTTTATTTCATCGTCAAATTTGAAGGTAAGTTTTGCTGGGTATAAGATTCTTGGTTGGCATCCATTTTCTTTCAGGGCTTGAAAAATGTTGTTCCAGGCCCTTCTAGCTTTTAGGGTCTGGATTGAAAAATCTGCTGATATCCGTATTGGTTTCCCCCTGAATGTAATTTGGTTCTTTTCTCTCACAGCCTTTAAAATTCTGTCTTTATTTTGTATGTTCGGTATTTTCATTATAATGTGCCTTGGTGTGTGTCTGTTGTAATTTTGTGTATTTGGAGTCCTATAAGCCTCTTGAACTTGATTTTCCATTTCATTCTTCAGATTTGGGAAATTTTCTGATATTATTTCATTGAATAGGTTGTTCATTCCTTTGGCTTGTTTCTCTAGGCCTTCCTCAATCCCAATAATTCTTAAATTTGGCCTTTTCATGATATCCCATAGTTCTTGTAGATTCTGTTCATGATTTCTTACCATCTTCTCTGTTCAACTTTGTTTTCAAGGTTAAATATTTTGTCTTCAATGTCTGAGGTTCTGTCTTCCAGGTGTTCTATCCTATTGGATATACTTTCTATGGAGTTCTTAATTTGGTTTATTGTTTCCTTCATGTCAAGGATTTCTGTTTGGTTTTTTTTCAATATCTCTAACTCTTTATTGAAATGATCTTTTGCTTCATGTATTTGCTCTTTTAACTGTCGATTGGTGCGATCAATCAATGCTTGCATTTGCTCTTTCATCTCATCATTCAGTGTGTGCATTTGCTCTTTCATCTCATCGTTTGCTTCTCTGATCATTTTAATTATGTACATTCTGAACTCCTTTTCTGTCATTTCTTCTGCCATGCTGTCACTGGGTTTTATTGATGTAACATCTAGATTTGTTTGCAGCATTTTCTTTCCTTGTTTTCTCATATTGTTCAGGTATCAGAGGACCGCTGAGATATTGCAGATTTCCTCTATTGACTTACAATGTCCCTGAAGATTTCTCTATATATCCCCCCTTAGCCTTCAGTAGGCTGAAGTCTTGGAGGAAGTTGATAATGCGGTGCTCCACAAGGAAGCTGCCTCTCTAGGAGTGGTGGCCTTCAGGTAGGGTATAATCCCTGCTAGTGGGCAGAGGTGCCTCCACTTGTTGACCAATGGTCATCCAAAGGGGACCTAGGCTGTGGGCTGAGGCAAGGCCTGTTTGGGCCTGAGTCTCTGGTTTTACCGTCCTTGTGGGGAAACCTCACCCAGCAGGGAAGACTCACCCGGTGGGGAGGTCTCGCTGGTCAGTTCCCTCCTAGAGGTTCCCCTCAATTTACAGCTACCGCCTGGGCTGGGCTGCCTTCCTCTGCAAAGTTCCCAGGGGCCCGGCCCTACCTCCTGGGCCTGGGAGCCTCACCCTTTGTAGATGACTCTCCTTAGGCTGCCCTTCCTCAGAGAATCTGCCTGCAGGCCTGGAACCTTCGCTCCGCCCTAAGCCTGTCTCTGTGCGGCTCTTCCACCAAGAAGCCTCCTAGATCCTGGGACCCTGCTCTGCACCTAATCGCCTGGCTATGCGGCCCCTCCTCTGAGCAGCCACCTGGGGCCCTGTACAATCGCTCTGAATCCCAGAGACATGCCACATGCCTCTTCCTCCAGATAGCCGCCCAGTATTCCGGTGGGGTCACTAGGAGTCCAAGAAACTCACTGCGTGCCTCCACCTCCCACCAACCACCCGTAGCCCTGGGCAATCAATCACTCCGAGTCGAAGTGACCCTCCCCGTTCCTCCTCCTTCTCCAGATAACCCCCGGGGTGTTCAGGAGCGGTCACTCTGAGTGGCTCTGAGTCCACGTGACCCGCAGCACGGGTCCTCTGGGCAACCGCCCGGAGCTCTGGTGCGGCCACTGAAGACCAAGCGTCCCACCACGCTTCTCCTCCAGGCAGCCCCCCTGTGTTCAGGAGCTGTCACTTTAAGTCCAAACAACTCACCACTTGCCTTCTCCTCTGAGCAGCCGCCTGGAGCGCTAATGCAGTCACTGCGAGTCCAAAGGACCCGCCGCGCTCCTCCTCCTCCTCCTCCTCCTCCTCCTCCTCCTCCTCCTCCGGGCAGGCCCCGGGGTTCAGAAGTGGTCTGAGTCCAAATAGCTCGCCACGCAGCTTCTCCTCTGGCAACCGCCTGTAGCTCTGGTGTAGTCACCCGAATCCAAGCGGCCGCGCTCCTCTTCCTCCTCCTCGTCCTCAGGGCAGGCCCCGGTGTTCAGAAGCGTCGTTCTGAGTCCACACAGCTCTCCTCACCACTCTTCCCCTGGGCAGCCGCCGGAGCCCCAGTGGTTGCTCCGAGTCCCAGCGCTGTGCCCAGCGGCCTCCTTTACGGCGCTCCCAGCTGTCCGAGTTCACTGCTCCAGCGGGGGGAGGGGCGTCTCGCCGGCAGTTCTACTTCATAAAGTTTCCTACGTTCCGGGACCACCGTCCCATCCGGGATGCCCCCCCAGGGGGTGAGAGTCACCTGGCTGCTTTGAGTTGGTCCCAAGCGTCTCAATATCTCCTCTTTTGAGTCCTGAGTCCTGGAGCAACATGAAATGCAGCCTCCCTCTAGGCCGCCATCTTGAAACCTCCCTACTCTATGTATTTAGCCTCTATGATGTTTGGGCTTATTGACTGTTGTATCTCCTTCATAAAAGTGTATTATATTACACAATATCTCGGTTCTGTTTGTCCAGTTTTTCTATAACTAACTAAAATTCCCTGGTATTAATGTGGCTCTTTTTGAAATTAGCTTATGTTACTCTGCTCCTATCATGTTGTACTTGGCCTTTGGGATTTATTGTTCTAAGGCTGTGTATCCCACATGTGAGTCTATCAAAGTAGTCTATGAAAATTCATAGTACTTTTTGCCATTTTGGGGAGTGAGGGGATTTACCTATTGATTCCAAGCATGCTCAAATTGGACTTTAATTATAACCAAGTGACTTTCTCCATTATAAAAGAAAATGCACACTTTTCTATTGGGCCTAAGTTGCAGTTCCTTTCTATCTAAGACCTCCAGACTCACCTGCCCCACTTCAATATCTTCTAGACACCAGTACAAATCCACGGGCAACAGAGTATTCAGTAAGAATGCACTGGATGTCCACTGAGAAATGCTACGCTTTGAAAAGAAGAAATAATGTAGAGATATATTTTCAGATCATTGGATTTTCAACCACAGCATTGGAGTGCCTTGGTGATTTACAAAAACAAATATTTTTCTCATTCCTCAGCTAATTTCTAGTAATCTGGTGTGTATATAAAGGAAAAACTAAGGTTGTAAGAGAAGGGAGGATGGCCCTTATACTATTGAGTCTTTGCCTGTTATAAGAAAGTGCTCTTGACTGTCAGGCTATACACAATAACAAATATTTACACAGTACCTAGTGAATGTATGAATTACAAAGTACTCCAATTACATGTGCATTCATTGATTGACTCAAAAAATACTGATTGAGGGTCTACTATATATCTGTTTCCAGCCAAGGGCTTGCGATGGATTGCTGGACTGTTCAGGTACATATTTATGCTCCAGTTACTCTTCTGAGTGCAAATAATTACCCGGTTAGATCAGTGGCTTCAGATGCTGAAATTTATTTCAATAAGTTTCTGAGTTACTTTAAAACCAGAAGTGTTTGGGGAACTACAGATGAGTCATCCCTTCCTTCTTATCTTCCTTCTCCTTTTCTTCTCCCCTCTTATTACTTTTGTAGGAATTTGAAATAGATGGAAGTAAAAAGAAATTGATGTTGCAATTGGTCACGTTTTGGAAAAATTTCATTTGTGCAGTGTGTCCTAATCATGAAGAAAAAGCCATCGTTTTACGCTGAATCTTTCTTAATGATTCCTATACTGCTGTTTTTTTCATACTTACCCTAAAAATTAAAGTGCTTCCCTTAACGTATCTCATTTACTCACTAGCATAACTTGGCCATTAAACATTAAGAATTGTTTTGGACTCATAAATTAAGTCAGGCTGTGGTGAAAAAAAATTAGCAAAATTTGAGTTGAGGTCAGAACTGGAACCATGGGATTTAAGGGCTAGTTGGCTGATTTACCATCTGCAGATTCTGCTATGGACCAGATGGGGGCAGCAGAGAGCTGACCGAGGGCCACCAAGTGGAGGCCAGGACTTGTCCTTGGAGTCCAAGGCAGGGGTGGAAATGGCAATGTTAGGAGAATCAAGGTTTTGATTCTGCATCTGAGAAGAAGGGAGCAAAGTAAGAGAGTTAGAAACACCACCAAAGTCAGAACTCAGGGGAAGCAGGAACTGAAGTAGGACAGAGTTGATGTTAAAGAGCTTGGTGGTGGAGGCAGAGACGGCAGAACAGACAGGAAGGTGAGGGTGGGTGGGGTGGGTAGACTGGAGGAGCCAGCTAAGCAAGTCTGCTTTCCAGTGTTTCTTCCAGGGCCTTCCCAACATGGTGGGCCAGGTCCCAACTCCATCTTGCTTGGTCCTCTTAGGATAATGGTTCTGAATGAACTGACATGTGAGAGACACCCACTGCCTTTCCCTCTAGAGCTTGGAATATAATGGAAGTTCTTGTTCCTGCAACAAACATTAAAATGAATTGAGAACATTTGGGATGACTTGGTCCCCATCAGGGTGTGGTGACAAAGTTTCGCTTGGGATTTTCCTTCTGGCTACTGCAAAAGATGAAAGCCCACAATATCTTCTCACCCGTCTTTTGAAAGATTTTGCACAAT
Organism: Sciurus vulgaris; assembly: GCF_902686455.1. NCBI lineage: Eukaryota > Metazoa > Chordata > Mammalia > Rodentia > Sciuridae > Sciurus > Sciurus vulgaris. The sequence goes on along the minus strand of NC_136467.1, from coordinate 15,166,536 downwards.
CACCAAGGAAATACAGTCCAGCGCTCCTGTTATTTAAAGGTCTACTACACTCAAAGCATCATACTCTCCCTGTGTGGTCTTCATAATTATCTTCAAATAGTGCTAATTAAGAGAGCTAACACGCAGGCAGCCATCCCTCCCCTGACTTGACACCCTCGCAGGATGTATTAAGCGCCCCCTCGTGGGCGGCAGTAAGTGCCTCATCCACACCCCCACCCCCATCTTCCCCTTCACTCCCTGTGAGCTTCTTGCTGGAGAACCTGCCATCCAATGAAGAACGGCGCCCAGTCCAGGCAGATGGTGGCTTATCTCAAGGCACATCCATCCCCCCAAATCCCAGCAGAAGAAAAAGGCTTCTGGATAGTTCCTTGGAGCTAATTATAACACAGTTTGATTTGTGCAAGACAGTTTGGAAATGGGGAGAGTCTGGAGAAAGAAAGACAAAGAACACACAAGAGTCCTTGGAAAAAAGAAGAGAAATTTGTTAGGCTTTAGAATGAACACTAAACTGTAGGCACTTTTTTTTTTTTTTTTTTTTTTTTTTGGGAAAATGGGTGGAAAGTTTTTGGTGAGGGACAACAGGATGAACCATTTATCGGTTCTATTCTTAGGTGTGGCTGAGGTAGCTCAGCTGTGACTTCATTCATCAAAATGGTCAACCTCTTCCTGCCTTTATTTCCCTTTCTGGGAAATGGGAATTAAAGGGCTAGCTGACAATGATTCCAAGAGATTTTTAGGGTACGAATGTAGATGGCTGCTGGGGGCGGTGGCACACACTCCAGAGGTTGAGGCAGGAGGATTGCAAGTTCAAAGCCAGCCTCAGCAACTGAGCAAGGCCATGTCTTCAAGATAAAAAAATAAAAAAGGCTGGGGATGTGGCCCAGTTCTTAAGTGCCCAGGGTTCAATACCAAAAAAAAAAAAAAAAGAATGGAGATTATTGACTGATGGATGTTTCTCTGAGAGGGTTCCTGTGAATGAATGTCAACAGCAAGAGCATTTTATTAATGAAGTTCAATCTTTCTTTGAAGAATAAACAGACACCCAGTAGTAGTATTGGCTTAGTTTGCATTGTTCTGTTGCATTGTTTGTAAATCTTTTGAGTGATTACACAGTACTTTTCCTCTTTTGTTCGAAATAGTCTTTAAAAAGCTGAATATAGAACTTCAGTCCCTGCTGGTTTTGTTCTTTTCCACCTGGGAAAAATTGATTGATTTTATTTTTCTTTTGGCCTGTGCTTCTTAGTGGCTTGAAATGAGCATGGCTTTTTTTGTTTGTTTGTTTACATCTTTACCCACATTGTCAATAATAGAGTCGCACTGGGAACCGCGTGCTCAGGGTAATTTCAGAAGGAGAATTTGTAAAGGGAGAGCTTGGTAAAAAAGTTTGGGATATGGCACTGAGAAACTTGCTTTTCTCAAATGCTAGAACTTTTTCTTCTTTCTCTAATAGAAATTCATGCATTCTCTTGAGCGGTTTTGTTAAACATGGTAGATGTGTTTAAAAGATCATGAAAAATGTGTTAATACAAATGTTAGGAAAGAAGCAGGAAGTAAGTGTATAGAAACGGCAATGTGCGGAGCTGGCTCTGTTACAGTTTGTGTGTGTGTGTGTGTGTGTGAGGCACATGCACAGGGCTGAATGGAACAGATGAATAGCAACGGTGAGAAAATATGAATCCAAGTGAATGGTTTTCCACTCTCCTTGCACATTAGAATCTCTTGGAATTTTGAAAACATGTTGACACCAGCATCTCTCCCCAGAAACCAGAACACCTGAGGATGTGGGCAAGGCATAGATGTTTGTAGGTCTCCTTAGTTTTATGGTCAGGGCTGGGAATTGCTGATAAACCATAGAAATGAGCTTCTAGCGGAGTCTCTAGAGGAGGGGTCTTGGCCTGGCTGCAGACACCTGTCTGGGCTGACACACACCTGTGGATTTTATCTAACCTTGATGGCAATGCTCTCACGCTATCTGGGACTTCCTGGCTTTAAACAACACAGTTTTCCTTCAGGTGAACTCCTGGAGCACTTAGGATAGTATAGAAATGTCAAAAGAAGTGGTTCGAAATAGAGAGATGTATTGCCTTTAGTAAAATTTTTTTCTCAGAGGTTCTCAGCCAGCTGTGGAAAGGTTGCTTCAGAGTGCGGACATCTGTTTTGTGTCTCAAAGGCACTGCCCTCTCCTCAGAGACACTGTCCTCTCCGTGCGATTCCAAGAGTTAGGTGTCCCAAGTGTCACAGGATGCCACATGTCCAAAACAAGATATGCTTCTTTCTTTTGGTGTGGCCTAGAAGTCCCTTATTGAAAAGGACTCACATTAGCTTGGACATGTCATTGACAGGCCAATAGTTGTTAGTTTGGTTTGCATCTCTTAGTCTTATTATATTTGTCTGTTAATTTACTTTATATCTGTTAGAGCTCAAGAGAATGGGACTCAGGAAAGGTAACTGGTTGGGGTCAAGAGAGAGGCAGCAGTCAAGAGCATGGAAGGCAAACCTTGCATGGGAGGTCACAGGCAGGATGGGGATCCTGGGGCTGAATGAAGGGAAGAGATGGCGGTGTCTTGTGTCTGCAAGCTGGGGTCAGCAGCTCTGAAGACTAAGATGTCCTCTAGGTACCCAAGACTCCCCAAGTCCTTTGCCTTGCCTTGCTTTTTGCCAACTTATGGTGTTTGGCTGCCTAATTGGTGCCTCTAATTTAACATATCTAAAACTAGATTCTGGAACCCTCTCTTCCCTCAAACCTGTACCCACTGTGAACCTCTTTTCTCAGTAAGTGACAGCTTCCTATCAGGGTTCTAGAGACTCCAAGGGAGTAGCGCTGGCCTCCTCTCTTTCCCTCCAGGCATCTGACCTATCAGCAGTCCTGTTGGCTCCACCTTTCAAATGTACCCAGAATGTGAGTACCGGGCACCACCTAGCACCACTGCCTGGGTCAAGCACTGGCACTTCTCCCAGGTGCTATGCATTGGGTGTTGGCTTCCCTCTCAAATTCATGTGCTGAAATCCCACAACAAGATGCTCTCAGGAGGTGATTAGGTCCGGTGGAGCCCTTGTGAATCCATCAATGCCCTTACAGAAGAGACGTGAGAGTCTGCTCTCTCCTTCTCTCTGCCATGTGAGGATACAAGAAGACAGGACCTGCAGATGAGAAAGCAGCCCCTTACCAGATGCTGGGTCTGTCTGAACCTTGATCTTGGACTTCCAGCCTCAGAACTGTGAGAAATGCATTTCTGTGGCTTCAGCCACTCAGTCTGTGCTCTTTGTTACAGCAGCCCCAACAGCCTAAGACATCAGGTAGTTGCAGGGTCCTCTCCCATCTCTGCTCCCACACGCCCATCTGTCCTGGTCAGTTATGTGGCCTGGTAAAATGCAGGTTGGACCATGGGCGCTCCTGCTTACAAGTCCCAGTGCCTTCTTGCTCGCTGTGCTGAGTGGAAGTCGCGCATGGTTCTTTGATGACTGCTGGGGTTCGCACGCCCTGGTTCTGCTTTCTTTCCCGCCTCCTCCTCCTTCTCTCCCTTGCTGGTGGCAGCTCAGCCCCACCTGCTTCCTCTCCCTTTCCCAGTTATATCTGGAACACTCTCTGGGCTGATATGTGCCCAGAATGAGCTTCCTCCTGCATGGCTCCTTGTTTCCTTGCAGGCACCGTGATCCAGAGTCACTGTGTCACCCCCATACTGACCTCCCTGTCTCCATGCCCTGAAAGTCTTCAGCTTAGTGCCACTGTCATTCGTCCTCTCTCTGTTTTATGTGTTGGCTATCGTCTTAGCTTAGGCTCCTGTGACAAATGCCATAAACTGGGAGACTTCAAAAACGTAAATCTGTCAGCGTTCTGGAAGTCTGAGTTCAGGGTGCTGCATGGACTGGCTCCGGTAGGGGCTCTTCTGGGTTGCCCATGGCCTCCTTCTTGCTGTGACTTACATGACAGAAAGAGCGGCAGAGCTCTCTGGGGTAGGTCTCCTCTATAAGGGCACTAAACTCATCCCGAGGATCCCACCCTGGTGACCTCGCCACCTCTGAAGGCCCTGCCTCCTACCAGTGTCAGGTTGGGGGTTCGGGTTTCAGCATATGAATTTTGGGGGAACACAGACTTTCCGTCCTTAACAGTTTGCTCTTCTCACACTACTGGCAGGTACACTCTGTGAGGCCAGGAGATTTGCTCCTTTTGTCTGCTGCCATGCTGCACCTGGATCAGTGCCTGGGGTGTTTTGTGTGGAGAAGATGCACTGGTCTCCTACATGGCCTCTAACGTCCAAGTGGCTGTGTCTGCCTGGCTCCCTTGTGACCAAGTCTCAACCTGTGTCCTCATGTGCCCCCTGGGGAGAACTGAGATTCTCAGTCTGTCATGGCTCTCTCACCTTCACTGCCCCCAGAGTCCTGCCAACTGCATGGGATGACTGCTGGTCACTTTCTTCCCTGATCATTCAGCCAGTTGGGGTCTTGGTGTGGACCCCTTCACTCACAGTCCTCCTGCCCCCTGCCCCTTCTTCTGTGGCCCTGTCTGCTGGCTGAGACCTCACCTGGGTTTACCTTGTTATTTTTTCCTTAAATAAACACCCCTGGCCCCCTGCCCCAACTGCCCAGCACCTGGAATTACGGTACGTTGGTCAAGCCCGGTCCTGCGTGAGCTTCCCTTTGAACGATTCCTGCGCAGCCGACCATGTCAATAATGATTCTTTCTAAGCCTGCACTGGAGTGTGAGGTGGGAAAAATGCCTCAGGGTCATTGTACCGAGTCTCTCTGAAGTGACTAATGGGACCCTGTGGCCAGAGCTTCATGCCACTGGTGGAGGTGGGGCAGTGGCAGGTGGGCAAGGTCCCATGTGGCTGTGCCTGGGGCCCTGACTGTTGATCTTGTCAGGTAGAAGCCTCTGGAAGCATGAGCAACTGTGGAAACTAGAGGCTGTTCCTGGACTATTTCACAACCCTTTTCTCCAGGAAAAAGGAGGGGGAGAAAGAAAGCCTCATTCTCCTCATCCCGTGTTACATAACCTGATTTTTCTCTTGCTGGTTGAAATAAATATTCTTTCTCTGCCTGAATAAACAGCACACTAGCTCTGTGGGACAGGCGGCTTCCTCTACTCTGATGCTTCCGAGGGGCTGGTGGCTTTGTGTGGAGGCCACAGCTGGACCTGGAGCCGGGTGTGCCTTCACGCCTCTTTCCTGGGGTGCAGATGCTGCCAAAACACCTTTTAAATGTCTCCACTCAGAACAAACGAGGCCCCACCTCTGGCACTTGTAGGGACTCCTGAAGACCTGCTCACCAAGAGGTGGGGCTGTGAGGTTGGACATCTGCTGTCACAGCTTACACAGAGTCAATGGGAAGCCACAGCAGGAGGCCCTGGGAAAGAGGCTCAAACTCTGGAGTTGCCACAGGCGTGGAGGAGTCTGTCATTGGAAGACCATCTGATACCTTAGCGCTGTGTTTGACCCTTACTCCTGGTCCAGGTTTTCTTATTTTTATGTTATTATCTCACACCTCAATAAGTCTTTGTATAACCAGTTGCTTTGCTTGTTCACACTTTTGTCTTTTTTTTTTTTTTTTTTTTTTCACACGAGAAAAATAAAAAGCCCCTTGACTTGCCCAACAGAGACTGTGCTGCCCCACACTAAGGCTGATTTTGCCTCTTCCATTTCCTCAAGTGTAAAGCTTTGTAGGTGTGAAAGGTGGGACGATGTGGCCCTCTGTGGGGCCAGGTCCAGCTTCATGCCACCACTTGGTAACTGCTCAGTAGACCTAAAGTTTTGAAAGTTGGAATCTCTTTGGAGTTTCACCAGTGAGATTTTCAAAACTGAGAAATGACCACTCTGATTTATTTTAGAAGATGCAAATTGCAAAATTATATGAATTTGGTAAAAGGTACTAATTTGGAAAGGAAAAGTGATGTATGGGCAATGTTTATAAATTGCAAAGAGACATTAACAGTATACTCTGTAGTATGTTAAGTGTTGCCTTTATAATGATACATCCATTCCTTTGCTTTTCAATCTTGTTTGGATTTCCTTAAGAATTTGATAAAGTTTCCAAGTTCTTCCTTCTGAAGAATAAATATGTGTTTATGAACCCAAAAGTTCAGGTATGATTTCAGGGGGTTTCAAATGCCCTGGAATTACCCATGTGGCTGTTTGTTGTGAAGGGTGGGATAAACAAACCAGTAGAACAGAGACTCATTTCATGAAAGAGAAAAATTGTATAATAACCAGGCAAAATATAATTGTGAGGAAAATGCCTAAGAGATAGGTAACACAAAATTATATTCATATTATTATCTGTTTTAAGCATACTTTACACTTATAGTAATCTAAATGTCCGTTATTTGCTTTTATTCTCTTATTTTACTTAATGTTGGTACGGTGCAACTTAATTATGTGCTATCTCTGATGTAATTATCTAATTTTGTTCTTTCTTTTTTCCTTATATTTTGTCTTTTGCTTGGCCCTTCAAGGACCTTGAAGATACTGGGACTGGGGGAAAGGTAGTTTCCAGTATAGGTTTTGGTATCACAGAGGAAGCTTTCCAAGCCCAGGCAGGGTTGCACTTGGGATTAGGCTATGTAGTACCTCTGTGTGTGACCAACTCCTTTTCTGCTGCTTGGAGAGCAGGTGAATGCCACCCTCTTTGGTCACTGGGGATGGCAGAGGGAAGTAGATGGCAGAGGGACTGGCTTTTATGCTCTTTCAATCCAAACTGAAATGCATTTGAAGGAAAAAAAGTAAAAGCTGTGTTCAGCAGGCATTGTGTGGTGTACGGCATAGATCTAGGTGGAGTAAGACATATTCCCAGGTAAACTGCAATCTGATGGTGGTAGGAGGTGTAGAAGGACGACTCAGGGCCAGACTGAATCTGCCACTTACCTAAGAGTGCCACTGAGTGTTCCTTGGAAGTGTGCTCTGATCAGTGTCTGGGTTCTACCGTTCACCTGTGGAAAGGTCTTTCTCCTTTCCCAGACACAGCTCCTCAAGGCCACGTGTGTTCTTGCTCAGCATAGAGGAGAGGCCCCATAGGCACTTACTGCTACAGGAGAGGGGCAGGCAAGGCACTGTGGGACCCAGAGGATGGGGAGCTTAAGCCAAGCCAGGCCACCAGAGAGGGCTCCAGGGAGAAGGTGTTCTTTGAGATGAACCTTGAAGAAGTGACTTGGTCATGACTGAGCTGAAAGGAGAAGAGGCTGAGATGGAGGCCCCTGGACCAGAGTGTGAGACTGGTGAAAGGGCTGGGACCAGATGACTTACAGGGACATTGTGAGTTGTTTGTAATTAATGTGACTTATAGTGACGTGGTGCGGATGATTAAAGAGGAAGGTAATCTGGTGAAGCTGCGTTCAGTGGATTAGCAGTGGGAGAGGCTAGAGGCAATCAGGATGCTGTCAGTAGTTTCCCAGAGCTGAAGAGGATCTGCACAGTGACGGGGGAAGGACAGAGAAGATCTGGAGGCTGGAGGTATTTTGGAAATGATGTCTGCAATCCCTAGAGTATACGAGTCTGGGTGAAAATAGGAGGAAAACAGTTAACAAAACAATAGTTTTCTCCGACCGTTCCTCATCAACTGTCTGACAGCCTGCGGCCCTTTCAAACTCTTCACTTCTTTGGTGCTAGGTGAATAAGCATGTGCTGCAGAACTGGCCTCAGTGCAGACTGCCACTGTGGGCTCTCAGGAGCCAGTAGTATTGGTGGGCCAAGGTTGTCCATGCTGATGCCCTTCAAAGGCAATAAAAGAGCAGGACCCATTGCCTCTGATTCTCCATGGTTGCTCTTTCCTAGATTTCATCTTTTTTTTTTTTTTTTTTGTAGCAGGGACACTCAAACACTGAGCCACATCCCCAGCCCTATTTTCATTTTTTATTTTGAGACAGGGTCTTGCTAAGTTGGTCAGAGCCTCACTAAGTTACTCAGGCTGGCTTTGAACTTGGGAGCCTCCTGCCTCAGCCCCCAGAGCCGCTAGGATTATGAGTATGCGCCACCGAGCCTGGCTCATCTGGTTCTGGATTCCTGCTCTTATAAGGGTCAAGGTTTCCTCTGCTCTCATTTGTTTACAGGTGTTTCCCTCCCATAAAGAGGCCTCTTCTGTCACCAGGGTTTTGGTGTCTGGGTGAGCTGGGCAGATGAATGTGGTGACAGATTCTGTGCTGCATTTAAAAATCATTTTTCTCTGACATTGGCTCCTTGTCATTAGATGAAATTTATGGGTTCTCCTTTCCTGCCAGAAATAGACCTTAGTAGTTGAAAATGTACTACTGGGAGGACCACCAATCAGGCATGGATGCAGCTGTAACTGAGCCTGCCCATCTCAACTGGCTGGGTTTTTCTGTCCTGGTACAACTTTACTTACTAGGGGTCTTTGCTTCCTATGTCTTCCATTCCACCCCCAAACGTTTCCTGTGAGACTCATACCTCAGTGTAGGTTTCCAAATTTATACTCTTGAGAGCCTCGATGTGATCGGCCAAGTTCATTTTTTTCCTGTTGGTTGTGTTCTAGGTCACTGGCCAGACTGCAGACTGGCTAGCCAGGTGCCTGACTGAGGTCCAGCTAATAGTAATCGGGGTGCGGGGATGTGGGCTCCAAAGGTATCTGCTTGGTTGTCTAGACAACAGGAGCTGAGGGCAGGGCAATTTCCCCTGTAAAGATGGCTAGATGGGTGGTCAGGTACTGACTGATATCTCCAAGCTAGGACAGTTTCAATTCTGGTTGCTCTTCAGAAGGAAAACCAAAAACTTCGAGCTGCTTTTATAGTGTGATGAACTGAGAAGGTTTTGGAGTACTGCCCAAAGTGGAAGCATCTTTGCTAATAAGGAAAAATGGAGAATATGGGCAATTACCTGTGTTTCTGAGTCCCAAACTCTGATATCATCTGGGGTGTCTGACAAAAGCACACATTCCCAGTCATAAACCTGATTTTTTATTTTAGCCCGAATCACCCAGATCACAGAAAGATTTTACTTGAATGACCCAGACAGATTGCATCAATTTTCTGCTTTACTTTGCTTGTAGAAACCAGGCTACTGGCTGGTTCTGGAATAGAACAATGTATTAAAAAAAAAAAAAAAAAAAAAAAAAAAAAACAAGGTTGTAACCTGAAAAAATTTTTTAGAATTTCATTATTCAGTGTTCCTTAATAAACCACATGACTCTATAACATACACATTATAAATGTGTGCTGGCCCTCTTATTTTTTAGTAAAGATAGAGCAGATAGCATGATTTTGACGAAAGGTTGGGTTTCATTTTTCATTTTAAAAATGTGTATTAGGGAATCGGGCATGATATTTCTTTCTGAATTACACTTATGAGATTTAATTTGTCCTGTTTATTTCTATTATGCTGTATTACAGTGCTTCATTTAAATTGTTCTTTTTTTTTTTCATTATCACCTCTAATAGTAGTGAATACAGTTTAATTAGATACTTTTCCTCAAAGGAGTTTTTTTTTTTTTTTTCTTCTGTATGAAAACACAGAGTATTTGAAAACAATGTTAGTCTGAGCACACATTTTTAATTTTAGTGAATTCATTAGGATGATAAACTTCAATGGTTCAAAATAAACTTTCTATATCAAACTGTTTAAATTGTTCTTTACTTATTCACTGATGAAACTTTACTGTCTCCCCAGGATGCATAGGACACTTGGGTGTTCTCATAGTGTGAGATCCTGTGTTGGTTCAGATGCTACAGGGGAGTGTTGAAGGTGTGAGGTTTGAGCCAGACTGCCTGAGTTTGAGCCCCCCTGTCAGCTGGTATGGGTACTTAAGCTTAGTATCCCATGGTCTCCACATCTGAGTTTTGGTTGAACTTACATCACTGTGAAAGTGGGTGGAATTCCTGTACTTACATGCTCAAGAGACATTTGCTATTATTTTAATTTTCTTCTGCTCAAGAAAGCACATACTGAAATGCAAGTGAATATCAATAATACTATTTTAAGGGTAAGTAATCTAATTTATATTTTATATGAAATTTATGCTATATATTCATATTTTCTAAAGAAAAGGAAATAATCTATAATCAGTTTAAAATCTGTTGAATGTCCTATTTTAAGAACTGTTGCTCTCTGTGATTTTTCTTCCCTGTATTGATGTGCACAACTGATTTTAACAGGAAGCTAAATGCTGTTTGAAAACATAATTCATCCATTCTCGAAAATAAAATAATGGAAGGGTTTAATTAAATTAGAAAAAGTATTTTGCTTTTAAAACATTTAAACTGCTCAAAACATTTAAAGTTTACCTTACCAGAAATCATAAACAACAACAATAAAAAGCTAACAAAGTTCCCTTACTGCTTAGTATAAATGATTATTCCTCATGTAAGTGAATCTTGTTAAAATTTCAGGTTTGTTAAACTCAACCAAGTTCTTTACATCTTAACTAAATTGCCTCCTGCTCTACATTTTTTGGAAAAGTTAATCTCAGACAAGTTTGCTTATTCCAATTATTTATGGACTAATTCACCAGTATGGAAAAGATTGAAGACAGTTGAGATCATTTATTTAAAAAAAAATGTTTAAAGCGTTGATTCTGACAGTTTCAGTTTCCTTTCTTCCCTAAGCCATTTCTGAGCTGCCTCTCCTGCATGTGGCCTTCTGCGCTGAGCCCAAGAGGTACAGTGGCCAGAGAGAGTTCCCTCCGCCTCCCTTCATCTGTCTCCGCCCTCACTTCCGGAAAACTAGCCTTTCTCAGACTTTCAGAATGGAAAAAGCTAATATATATTCTAAAAAGTCCTTTAGAGTACATGCCACATAGCCTACAGCAGACTTTATGAGCTATTAAAATTTCAATATCATTAAAAATTTTTAATATTATTTTAAAGCTCATTTTTCTACTTTAGAATGTTTGTCTCTGGGTTCTAAGCAAACAAACACACACCAACAATCAAAAAACCCCATAAACTTGTAAACAATTGCAGGAACATGCCAGACAGTTTATGGAAGAATCATAGGGCAGAAGAAGGAGTTCAAAGTCAGAGAAGCTGAACCTGTGCAGGTCACCAAAGTTGGGCAGGTCATTAATCAGCGACAAGAGAAAGTTACTAAGATGCTCACAGGTAGGTCTCATTCCTGCTTTTAGCTGCGGCTGATTTTGGATGAACGAAATTGTTCCAAATGTGCTGAATGAAAGCTTTATTGACTCCCCACCCCATTTGTCTAGACTTCAAGTTTTATTATGAGTAAACAGAAAATGGGCTGGATTACATTAAAAAATTTTTTTGGGTGGATGAACACATGACTTTGCTCTTGTTAAACATCTATCAAAACGGAAGTGCTAAGCAAGTTAGAATCAGTCCTGGATGGAAGGCCACTGCTGCCTTTATTATTTGAAGGAGATTTTCCAGTCCCAGTCAAATGGTGGTGCTAGTTCTTTATTCTTGAGTTTCTGCATTTCCTAATTTCATGGTCACAACAGCCTCAGAACGGTTTCTACCAAAACTGAAAATGCAGGCTCCCTGTTCAGCAGCTCTGTGACGGGCAGCAAAGGTTAAGGCCCCTTCTGCTGCCCTTCTCTAGCACAAGAAGACAGTCTCTGAGTGACTTTCTTCTCCTCAAGTAGGTACTCCTATTTCTTCTTCTGAATTGATTATTTTTTCTTTTGGCTATAATGTGCTACTGTGTTCAAGCAGGGTATAAGCTCAGACCTTACCTTTCTTGCGAAATGATGTTCATTTCTCTCTCACAGCTCCAGGGGTATTTTGCAAAGTTCCTAGAAAGTCTTATCATGATGTTAGCATGTTGATGTGAACTTGGTAGTAAGATTCAGCTGAGTCACAGGGCAACCCGACGGCCTCTCCTTTGTACAGCACTGACAGGCTTCCTGCCTGCCCCAGATAACTGTATTTATTGGATCCAGCTCTAGCCATGAGATACCATGGTTGCTATGTGTTGGAATTTTAGAAGTTCATGACTGAAGTGATCTCGAACTAGCCTGAACACTGTTTCCTTAATCTTTCTTTGGTGCTAGAACTCATGTGAGTTTGAACTAAGCAATCGGAATAAAACATTATTTACTTCCTGAAGGCAGACGAGTTTTCTGAAAAGCTGTGCGAGGTAGCAATACAAGGACGAAATTGCCCCATGATTTTAGGCAAGTTCTTTTGAGTCCTGTGGTTCTGGTTTTCTCTCTCTGAACACAACTGCTAAGGACTTTTTGCAGCTGGATGGTGTGCACATTAACTACAGCACCACATGTAGCCTGTTGCTCCCGTAATGACGTGGTAGTCAAAAAAGATAGGGCAGGATACTTTCATTTTGGTTACAGGAATGCTACACGTTTCAGGAAATGTTCATTAAGTCGTAAGTTTCATGCTGGCTTAAGAAGCTAACCAGTTTTTGTTTTCTTTGACATACATGTAGAAGTCAACATGATTAACAATTTTTTTTTTAAAGTTTCTTAATAGAAGGGTTGGCTTTATCAGGGCTTGAAAACATGGTACTGATTCCTATTCCAAAGTACCAGATTTTTAATGATTTTATGGGTCAGATCTAATAAGCTTACAGAGTACCTTCAAATATAAGGTTGCTGGGAAACTTGTCTGGTTTTGAATAAGATATATATATATATTTATTTATTTATTTTTTACATATATAAAAATATACTTGTTTATTAATGTTGAGAGTGAACTTAGGGGAACCAGGTAGGAATACTTGAACTAAATCATAGATTGCATGGAGAACCAAAAAACAAACAAAAAATTAAGTAGGATAGGAATCTCTGAGGTCTTGGATTCAGAGCCCATTCTATTCTTTAAAATTCCTTCCTATTTCTTAAAAGCAAATGTTTGCTCTGGTTTTATTAATATCCTATGAAGGGTGCCAACTAGAACTTGGGATGCAAAGACGTAGTCTCATTACCATAGAGGTTGGATACAATACTGTACGTGTCGTTAGATTTTCCAGAAAATTAGAATAAAAAATAATGTAGGCATGAGAGACAGGGTGCAGGAAAAAAAGGCAAAATTTTGATTATAAACACAAGGGTTATATTTACTCATAAGATTTTTTCTCACGCTCTTGGAGATACTTGTTTTGTTTTGTAACTGGTGACAGTCAAGGAGAGGCATAAAGCTCTTGTACTTAAATGAGAATGAAACCAAACAACTACCTTTTATTTCAGTGAACTCTGTGTCTCTCATTCAGTGTAGGATTCAGAGCTAGTGCCCTCCACCTGTCCCCTAACACTTACTCTAAAGCAACCTGCACTGTAAGCATGACACCTGGTACCGGTTGACCATTCTCATCTGGTTGTCTGTAGGGCTGCTCTGAGTATTTGTCTGTATTCCTTTAGCTCAGTTGGTTGGAGCAAATGCTGAGACTGAGGCTCATTGGTTGAAATTTTGTTTGATCTGAATGGAGAAAAGCTCTGCTCCGTAAAGAGGCAAAAAAAAAAAAAAAAAAAAAAAAAAAAAAGAGGGGGTAGCTCTGAGAAGACTATGGAGTTACTGGTAAGAAAACCTCTCAGCATATCCTTCATCCATGGTGGGTGAGATGTGGTCCTGCCCATCTACCTCCACCAGGGCTGAGTCTGTCGTTAATCCCTCAGAAAGAGACACCTCCCATGAAGCCCCTGCAAGAGTCTAATAAGGTGCCATTTTAAAAGGTATTTTACAGGTGACTCTTGCTAAAGATGGCAGTGATAAAGGTGTATGCCTTCTGGGTAGCATCCTAGTAGGCTTCCTCTGGGCCTTTCCCGCTGTACCACGACAGCGAAACCTTGTACAACTGTGAGTTGTTGCTTCTTTCCAAGGCAGTATAAAATTTTTCTCTCTGAAAGTCTGTGACTGTTTTAGAGTTTAAACAGGCTCCCACTATTCATTTGCTCCTAAAAATGCTTCTATAAAGCTTGTTTTCAGCTCATTTTTTTCTATCCCAGATAACTCTTCAGTGAAGTTTCAGACACAAATAACTAGGATATGACTAATTCCAAGACTTAGTTACATCACTCTCTACCTGTGCAATTCAGGCAGAATTTCACCTCTGACCTCGAGGTTCTCATCTGCAAAACAGGGTACCAAGACTAGCCACCAGATATAATTTAGTGGAAAAAGTGAGATTAAACCACTTATTAAATTACTTGCACTCGTCAAGTGATAGAAATCGACACAAGAAAGTAGTTTTCTTTCCAAGTCTAGTACGGTGCCTGGTGCTCAAAAAAATGTTGGCAAATATATGAATAGAACTCAAGGTTAGTACCATGACTGGTAGGAGTTCACATCCATCTGATCATAACCAGGGACTTACCCTGAAAAATAATGGGTGGTCAGTTCAGCCCACCGAGAAAGCCACCTGCTGAATAAGTACAAAATGTTCAAAGAGGAGGCCCAGAAACCTCCAATGTCCTTATTCCCTTATTTCTCTGCTTTGTGGCTGTAGGACAGTTACATTCCTTTGGGATAAGAAAGGTAGCCAGGAATATCTTGCTGAGATGTCAATACTTCATTATAAAATTTTTCACATTATAAGAAATATTTCAAGGGGTAGGGGTAGATGGAGTTCAGAGGTATGGCACCACGCCCCACCCCCACCCCCCCAAAAAAAAGAAAAACAAAAATCATTTTGCTTTGTTGGGTAAAATCTTAGCCCATGTATGCAGAGCTTGTTAAATCCTAATTCAGCGTGGTACCAAAGAACTGAAATAGTCTCTCTCTCACTGATCACACATGTATTTCGGGCCCATGATGTTGTAATAATAGCAATTACATTAGCACTTACTGTTTTGGTAGATCTTATTTTGTGCGATACTTTTATAAGTATATCATGCTTGATCCTCACGCCAATACCAGGTCATAAACAGTAATATGACTTCCAACGTACAAATGAGGAAACTAAGTCTTTGCAAGTAAGGGATTTGTCTCATATTATACAGCTTTGTAAATGACAAACCTAGCCCTGGAAGATAAACACATCTAATTTCAAAATTCATGTTCCCCGCTATTACTTGAAATAGTATCCATTTCTAAAGTCTCTCTTCGATGTGGACTTCACCTTGGAGAAGCAGGCTGAGCTCAGAGAAGATATTATTATACCTTCCCTAAGGCTTGATGTCTTCATCTGTACAATGGGAATAATGATATTGAATTTAACAGAATTTTGTGGCTACTGATGAAAATTCAATGTGATAGTATCTGTAAAAGAGCATTGTGAAAAATTCACTTTAATCAAATGCAAATTATTACACGGAATGCACAAATTATGACTCAGTTACATGTAACGTCTTGTCACCAGGTGAGTGAGGGTAGCCTGGGTGTGGTGCTGGGCAGTGGGTAGGAGAGGCAGGGCATTTTGTGCATCTGGAGAACTGACAGCATGGAAGTGTGGGTCCAGAGAGTTCTGGCTCCCTAGGCATGTGGCAAAACATGCATATGAGTAAAGGGCAGGGTGGATAGGATTGTGGAGGAAGATGGCGACCTTCTCCCTGGGCCATCTTTGCAAACTTGGGGGATGATCTCTGATTTATTGGGAGAAAACAAATGCCTAGGAGCTGCCCCGGCTTGCTGCTGTAAAAACCATGAAGACTCTCATTGGCCGTACGCGTGGAGTGGCCAGTGTCCTGTGAGCACAGCCTTCAGGAGCTTAATCCAGCTTGGGTCTCTTATTTGAGGTTGATCTTGTCATCAACTCTTGATTCTTTTGTGCTTTCCTGCTAAGAATGGATGTAAGTGGGGCACAATCTTCCACCTCTCTTTTCTCATTGCCTTGGAGATGATGTCCAGGGCCTTTGTGGTTACTGTCAATCACAAGGAGGAAGAGACAGGCCACGACAAAATGACACGTCTGGGGAACTTATGAAGTTAAGCAACTTGCAAGTCTCATAGTCAAGGTTCTGGCTCTTCACTGGTCAAGGAGAGTGCCACTGGGTTTTGGCCATTTCTTCTTCCTTGGATCTCACTTACCTGTTCTCTTCTCAAATGGCTAGCAGTTGAGCTCCCAACATGCACCTCCTTCCCAAGGCTGGTGCAGAACCCAGCAGGGTTCCTCTGAAAATGGATGATCTGCATTTATTTTTTCTTCCTTTTTTGTGGAACTGGGGATGGAACCCAGGGTTCCTTGCATGATAGGCAAGCACTCTACCATTGAGCTATCTCCCTAGCCCTGTGATCCAAATTTCTTTCTTCTTTTCAAATTCACTTTAGATTTCAATTAATTAATTAATTAATTAATTTATATTGGTTCTTTTTAGTTATACATGACAGTAGAGTCCATTTTTATATAATTATACAAGCAAGGAATATATCCTAATCTAATTAGGACCCCAGTTTTGGGAATGTACACGATCTTGAGATTCACTGTGGTATATTAATATACATACATAGTACAGTTATGTCAGATTCATTCCACTGTCTTTCCTTTTCCCTTCCCATCTTCCCCTCTGTCTAATGAATTTCTGTTTCCCATTCCCTCCACCCCACCTTATTGTGGATTAGCTTCCACATAGCAGAGAAAATTTTCGGCCTTTGGTTTTTTTGGGATTGGTTTATTTCACTTGGCAAATAGTCTCCAATTCCATCCATTTACTGGTAAATGTCATAAAATTATTCTTCTTTATGATTAAGTAATACTCCATTGTGTATATATGCAACAATTTCTCTCTATTCATTGGTTGAAGGGCACCTAGTTTGGCTCGGTAGCTTAGTTATTGTGAATTGTACTGCTATGAGCATTGATGTGGCCATCTTGCTGTGGTATACTGACTTTTAAAATTAATTACTTTTATTTGTTCCAATTGGTTGTATATGACAGTAGAATGCATTTATATATTTTGATAGATCATACATAAATGGAGTATAATCTCTCATTTTTCTGATTATACATATTGCAGGATCACATTGTTCATGCAATCATATATGTACTTGAGGTAATAATGTCTGTTTCACTCTATTATAATTCCCTCCCCCATACCCCTTCCCTTCCCTTCATTCCCCTCTACCTGATATAAATTAACTCTATTCCTTATCCCCACCCCTTATTGTGAATTAGCATCTGCATATTAGAGAAAACATTTGGCTTTTGTTTTTTTGGGTTTGGCTTATTTCACTTAGCATTATATTCTCTAACTCCATCCATTTACTGGCAAATGCCAGAAGTTCAGTCTTCTTTAAAACTGAGTGATATTCCATCGTATCAAAATATCAAAATATACTACAGTTTCTTTATCCGTTCATCTGTTGAAGGGCATCTGGGTTGGTTCCATAGTTTAGCTATTGTGAAATGAGCTGCTATAAACATTGATGTGGCTATGTCACTGTAGTATGCTGATTTAAAATTCTTTGGCTATATACTGAGAAGTGGGATAATTGGCTCAAATGGTGGTTACATTTCATGTTTTCTGAGGAATCTCAATACTTCTTTCCAGAGTAGCTGCACCAATTTGCAGTCCTACCAGCAATGTATGAGTGTACTCCTTCCCCCATATTCTTGCCAATATTTATTGTTACTTGCATTCTTGATAATTGTTACACTAGTTGGAGTAAAATGAAATCTCAGTATAATTTTAAATTGCATTTCTCTAATTGCTTGAGATGTTGAACATTTTTTCATGTATTTGTTTACCATTCATATTTCTTCATTTGAGAAGTGTCTGTTTAGTTCTTTTGCACATTTATTGGTTGGTTTATTTGACTTTTTGGTGTTAAGTTTTTTGAGTTCTTTGTATATACTGAAGATTAACACCATATCTAAGGTATAGGAGGAAAAGATAGTCTCTCATTCTGTAGGTTCTTTCTTCATGCTCTTGATGGTTTCCTGTGCTGTGAAGAAGCTTTTTAGTTTGATGCCATCCTATTTATAAATTTTTGAGTTTACATCTTGCACTTTAGGAATCTTGTTAAGGAAATCATTTCCTTAGTCAACATGTTGGAGTGTTGGGCCTACATTTTCTTCTAATAGGTGTGGGGTTTCTGGCCTAATTCCTAAGTCTTTGATCCACTTTGAGGTGAGTTTTGTGCAGGGTGAGAGATAGGGGTTCAGTTTCATTCTACTGCATATGGATTTCCAGTTTACCCAGAACCATTTGTTGAAGAAGCCCTTTTCTCCTATGTATGTTTTTGGCACATTTGTCTAGTATGAGATAACTGTATTTATGTGGGTTTGTCTCTGTGTCTTCTGTTCTATTTCATTGGTCTTCTTGCCTGTTTTGCTGTCAACGCTATGCTGTTTTTGTTACTATGGGTCTATAGTATAATTTAAGGTTTGGGTCGTGATGCCTCTTCCTTTGTTTTTCTTACTAAGGATTGCTTTGGTTATTTTGGTCCTCTTATTTTTCAAATGAATTTCATGACTGTTTATTTTTTCTATTTCTATGAAGGATTTCATTGGAATTTTAATGGGAATCACATTAAATCTGTATAGTGCTTTTGGTAGTATGGCCATTTTGACAATATTAATTCTGACTATCCAAGAACATAGGAGAAGTGATCTGCATTTATGAGACCCATCTTCTTCTGCTATTCTTAGAAATGGTCTTATTGGGATATTTCCTTCCAGGAGACACCAAGAAATCCAGTAGCAATTTTGAGTGTATCTGACAAAAAGCATTTGTCTTCTGTACTCTAATTTTGATTTACTACAAGCAGTAGTAAACCAGGATTTATTTTCTTAAAACCTTGTGAAAAAGGGGCTTAATGAAGATGATCACATCATATGTAATAATTCATTTTAATATCTTTTATTTATTTATTTTTTGTTACCAGGGATTGAACCCAGGGGTGCTCAACTACTGAGCCACGTCCTCAGCCCTTAAAAAAAATTTTTTTTTTAAAATTTTGAGACAGGGCCTCACTATGTTGCTTAGGGCCTCAGTAAGTTGTCATTTTGGTATCTTTTACTTTAAATCTATGTGACAAATACACACATACCCACATATGTAGGAATTTTAGAAGTCCTACTTGCATTGAGTTTTACTATAGGATATTTAGGGATTAAGTTTACTCAGAGCCAAATATAATTTAATTCGACCCACTTAGTTAACTTCTTTCCCTAATTTTACCTAGGAAATGAGCAGTTACTACAGGACGCCACTGTGGTTCATTAGGCTTTGTCCTAGAGATCCCGCTCCCACGGAACAGAAGTTGCTCAGGCTCAGAAATGGGGTTTGCTCACAGGTGCCCTGGAAGAGCCTGCTACACACTGGTGTTGGGGCATAATTGTGTTTGACTGAGCCTGGCATTTCTTGGATCCCTAGGCATCCTCTTACTAGGTATGGTCAGCAGGGCACTGGCTATGATATATGACTATTATCTAATAACTATAATATACCCTTTATATCATAATGGCAGGTAACAGTGGAGTAGCATGTGATAAGAAGTGCTTTGAGAGGGATGAGTTCTGTGGGGAGTAGGAAGGGAATAGAGGAAGTTGTTTCTAGTTGGCACAGGGTGTTTAGGGGTGATTTCAGGAAAGAAGTGACATTTGACCTTGACCTTGATGTATGGGCAATGTCTCCACAGGAAGATGTAAGGAAAGGGCAGAAAATAAGCACAGTAAAGGCTGTGGGGAATCATTATCAGTTTGATAGAAATTAGGACATATGCAGGGAGGCAGTAGGAGATGATCTAGGAATGGAGAGTTCATGTCATTTTGGGGAATTTGCCCTTCATAGTGTAAGCATTAGAGATTTTGGTGTAGGGTCAGAAAGAAATAACGCCTTAAATTTAGGAAAATACTGTAGAGTTTGGAGTTTTCAGATGATAAGTGAGTGCATCCATATGGAGGTGATCTGAATAGTGCAAGAGAGGTGAACTATTCACTTAAAGGGAACAACTTAAATCGAACAATTTAATAAATATTTTAGGACTTGCTCTTTAAACCATGATTATTTATGGTTGTAGAGAAGATTTTGTTTCAAAAATGATTAATGGAGAAACAAGTGGGAATCAAAAGATCTTACTTTGCCACTGATGTGCTTATCAAATAGTTGCAGACTCTGAGGTCTATATCCTTAACTGTAAATTGGGTTTGACAACTACCGTGCACTCATTGAAGCGCTAAACTAGTGGTATCCTGGAATCCAGGAGCTAGAACCTGGCAGGTACCACACCTCATATGTATGAAAGGCTATGTACTCAGAATATTTTCGTAGGACAATGTTTATTTGGACTGGAAATAGGTTCATAAGAAAGGAGTTCATATCTCTACTGGTAATAGTGCTATTACTACTAATATCAGTCATCTCTAAGATAACTCTTAATCTTATTGTGATTAATAGGATCATTATAATTTTTGTGTATACTTATTAAATAGATATTCTTTGTTGGGCACTGAGAGTTTTGACTTTGGAGGCCTCAGTTCCCTCACAAAATGGACACAGGCATTGACCTAGAAAACCGCATGGTCTCTGAACCTTTGATAATCTGGTGGTTCTTGCCTGCAGCCACCTCGGATTAGAACAGTGAGTTGAGATACCATCATAAGCCCAATCAAACTGATAGGCATCTGTCTGGGAGTAAGAGACAGACTCATCACTAGCCCATAGACTCAGGGTTCTAGTTGGAAAGGTGAACTGATTTGTCTTTCCACTGCCAAAATGCTTAGCATTATGGGAATGGGGAGCTGACCCCAGGGATTGTGGGTAGAAGAAAGGGGGAAGGTTGGGCTCTCTCTCTTCCTCTTTCCTCTTACAGGGAAATAAAAGGCAGGGGCAACAATTATGAAAAGAAAAATGGTAAAGAGCAGTCTGCGGTAGGGGTTGAGAGAAAAGGCCAAGTGCACTCAATAATCTAATTTCAGTTATAATAAATCTCCAGGGCTGGTGCTTCACTTCTGAGAGTGCTCAGTGGCTAACATCTGGCTTTTGTATTTGAGAAGAGGCGTACAGAGAGAAGGTGATATTGTACCACTCAGCAGGAAGAACATTGCTCGTATTGGTTTGATGGTCTTTCCCTCTAGATCACTCAACCTGCACAAAGTAAGCAGGCAGGTACTTTAAATCTAGTTTGGAACAAAAAAGATTCATAGAAAAGTGTTTTCTAGGAAAAGAAAAGTCAAAAAGTAAAGATCTGCTTACTGCAGCATTCATGTTGCATAAGCTGTATTAAAGTGGTTGAGTATTAATCATTTAGAACAGTTCACAAGTTACTCACATTTGGCGATGTGGGAACCTCATTTCACTCCTTCTCACCATCTGGATTCTGTCCATTTTACTCCTCCCTCAGCACTTGGAATAGAAATGAAATTTCAATGTGCCAATTTTCTACTTGTTAGAAGCTATGGTAATATGTTCAGTAGGGAAGGGGATTTATATTGTTATGTAGAAGGAGGGTTTGGGATTATCTAAGGCTTTCATTTGTTGATAGGATTGCTAGAATCCATTACTATCAATGTTTGAGAACTGGGTGCACTAGAGAAATTTATAGACGTACAAAAGTGTAACCAACATGGGGTGCACTTGACTTCTTTATCCAGCTCTTTAGTTCTAAATTTATTGTTAGTTTTATTTATCAAACCAATTCTCAGAGGAGTGGTATTTGCTGTGGCCACAAGGAAACATCTGTGAGTTTAAACCTTAGAGGCAAAAAGCCAGCTAGAACATTTGGCATAATGAAGCTCAGATTGCAGAAGAGAAAAATTAATCAAGGAAACCCTCAAAACTATTGAGACTACACTAAAGAAAAGTGTCTTATCACTGATATGCTGAAGGACTGAGTTCACATTAATTAAGAAATGTCAGAATCCATCATGAATCAAGTAGGAGTGTCATACTCTGGTAAATTTGGAAGTTGATGTTAATCTGACTGCCAGGATTTATGGTAGATTATATAATGGAATCCCAAGTTCTAAGAGATCAAAGGAAAATTCTGGCTCTTCCTTCATCCATTCTCTTAGGTCAAGCCTACCCAGCCAAAAGCCAAATGGAGAGTTGAGCAATTATCTGAAGTGGGCAGTAGAGACAGCCAAACCAGATAATGCATGATCCGAAAGTCACTGTGGAGGGAAAAGTGGACTGAAAGTAGGGTAGGAGTGAGGTGGAATGTCAAGAAATTTGGTCAGTGTCCATGGTTCAAACTTACTGAATAACAGCCAATGCCTTCTGCATGTAGTTGTTTAGAATGAGACTGAAGGATGAGGATAAAAATAAAAGAGGCTCGCTACAGAGTTTGTTGCATGTTTGTGCAGAGTTGCTCCGTATCTGTATTATTATCTGTGACATGTCTAATCCTGAGTATTTCCAGGGATTGAATTCCACTGTTTTAGACTAGTGGGTTGAAGTGTGGAGAAAACTGACTTACGGAGGGGGTGGATCTTTTATAGTTTTGTTGAACATTGTATTTCATTAGTCTTTTTACCCTCCACAGTGCATGCTGGCGAATTTTCCGTTGAAAACTCTGATGCTCTCTCTCCTTTCTCATTTCCTCATGTGGCAATTTTTATACCTTCTTAATTTTAGCAGAACCTGAGAAGGAAGCATACAAGTCTGTTAGAAGTGGATTGCATTGCTTTTGGTGAAAGAAAAAAGAAAGAAAAAAAAATAAAACCTCCAAAAGTCTCAGTCAGTGTGGTATTTTTAAAAATTGAATGTGGAAACCATAAGCTACTCACTTTGAGCAGATGTTTCCCAACTCCAAATTCTAGCTATCCATCATTATCCCCTTTGTCTGTCAGTGTGGACTCGGTCATTGTCAAAACTCTTTCATTCAATGTCATGCTTTTCATTTGTTGTTTTTTTTTTTTAATTGAGAAAAGTTCATAAATTAAGTTCACTATTGCTTAGAATAAGGAAAAGACATAGGTACACTGGTATTTCAGATGGAAAAACAAAGTTAAGAAATTAAATGAGTTTTTTTCACGTTATTATGTTTTGTACATGGGGAGTCATGATACAGCATTTTAGAAACAAACAAACAAGCACAAATAAACCCCAGGACCTGATTTTCAATAGCTTAAGTTGATGTTTGAAACCCGTAGTAAAAAATGCCCTGTGGCATATTGTTGAAGCCCTCCAAGGGAGTCCATTGAAATACCTTATAATAAAGTAGAAATTCAAAAGCAGTTTTACATGTAAATAAGGATTAAGAAAGTTGTAGAAGCAATGGACTAAAACCATGTATTAAATGGAATTGCTAATTTGTCATTTGCTGATTATCTGGTAAAACCACACAGCCATCACAGATGACTGGTGCTGGACACATGTTTTGAGACACTGTGGACCAGGAGGTTTTGTGCTAATGGCAAAATGAATCTGCAGAAATTAAAGTCATTCCCTGGATGTGAGTTGAGATAGTTGGCTATGGCCTATAAGTAAATGAATCAAAATGACTAATTACATCAGTGGTAAATAGCTCAGGATATTTACTTAGTTTCATAGAAACTATGATCAGGGAACTTGATCTGAGCAGATAAGGGAGACATTGATTCTTCAGTGCCACTAACAAGGAAGACTACTTATATTTTTAATCACCTTGTTTTATTTAAGTGGGGGATAAAATCAGAATTCATAAAGGAGATCTTTGGAAATCACCCATATTATGAAACCATCCCACTCTGTTAGAAAACAAAAGGAAGAAGAAAACCAAGAAGATATAAGCACAAAAATCTCTTTATCCTGTTCTAGAATGTAGTACCAAATTTCAACTCAGCTCTTTCCAGAAAGGATGTAGATACAGATCTCAATTGAACTACCATCAAAGTAGGTGATCCTATTAGTTTCCCTATTTCTCAGCTTCTTCCGGGGATATATAAAATCTAATTTGACCCTCAATTTGGGGAATGAGTTTTCATTTAATTTCTTTGATTATTGAGCAGGTATTGCCAGGGGCTTACCAGTACATTTGCTCTCTGAGGAGCACTGCAGGTGTGTTTCTTGAGTTCAAGTACAGGCTACAATCTGAACTACCACCATTTAAAAAGTCCCCCTAAACTACCGTGTGGCTGAAGTTTCTTTAGGTATTATCAGGGAGGTTGGCCAACTTATCTACAATGTTCAATATTTCATTCTCAATATAGAAAACACTACTTAAAAAATCCTTTAAATATTATTTTCTTTCTCTAATAGTTTTATCATAACTGCTAGCAAGTGAAACATTTCCTTATTGGAATTTCACAACTTCCTTCTTGTCTTGCCAGTTGTCTGATGTTAATTAAACACAAGATGTGAGTTTGTATTTAACCCTAAAATCAGAGAACATCTTCAGAATGTAGACTTTATATGTTCAGATACTATATAAAACCAGAGACATAACTCTTACATTCTCAGACAAGATTGGACACGTGCAGGGTAGTATGGTCATAGACCTGTTATATTTTCAATAATTAGGAAATCTTCCTATGGAATTTAATTATTCAAAGTGACAAGGGGCAGTTTCATAAGGAAAAAAAAGTCATTTAGGTGGGCAAGAAGACTTTTTTTTTTTTTGTATTGTGATTACCAAATAATCAGATCATTTTTATTTAAAATTTAAAGAGAAAATAACTCACTGACCTCCAAGTCCTTTCTCATTTCCTCCATAAAACATTTTAAAACTAGTTCAGAACCCTTTTGGAAAGCCATGCCTATATTACAATGAAAGCTGTTACCATTGCCTAAAGCCAGCTGGAGAAGCTGTGTAGTTATAGTTATTTTGCAGTATGCGAATCCAGTAGTAGGCATGTGATATATTTTATTAAATCCCCTCTTATTTGTAAATTCCATGCTATCCTTCAAAATGATTAAAAGCCCAAGAAGCCTGGGTCAACTTAATAATATGTAAGGTTTGTTTTTATGTAACATGCCTGAATTGCCGGGGAGGTCGGGGTATGGACCTACGTCTGTCTGTCAATCAGCTAGAGAGGCCAGTGCTAAACCTGATCTCACTAGGGTCCAAACTGGCGTTTTAGGCTCAGAGAGATGACCTAATTGGAGAACTAGTAGTTTTGGTGAAGTATTTCAGGAAAGTTTTTGGTGATACCTTGCTTAAGAAATGAAGGTTTCCTAGGCAAAGACTTTGGGACTAATCAAAATGTTAAATAATATTACCAATTCCAGGCTTAGTCACTGTCCTCAGAAGTGCTGTGCAACTGGTTAGGTCGGTTTTCTGAGGAGGCTGGAGATGATCAACTGTCCCCAGGCACGTGAAACCCTCTGAACCTTGTCTGCAAGAACAAGGCTGACTGCAGGCTATGTAGAAGCTCCCACCCCCAAAATTGCTCTGGCTTAAGAATCAAAGACGGTTATGGTTCTAATACCTTATTAAGAGTCTGAGCAACCGCAGATCAACTCTCATGTGAATCACAGCAGAGCCAGGGGCTCGGCTGCGGCAGCTTCTCACTTCCAAGAAGACAGTGCCTGGAGCTAGTTGCCAACCTAGTGTAGCCAGCTTGATTTCTCTTTTGGACAGCAGGGGAAAGAAAAGGGAAGGACAGAGTACTAACAAATACACAAGTCTCTATCTAGATTACAACGCTAGGAGAACCAGTGCAAAGCCTGGGAGTTTGGACCCCACATCATTTTCAGTATATCATCCTACTTCCTCTCTCCCTTTGTGTTCCCATCCGCTCCTCTGGTCTCTGAATAGTCTTGCATTTCTTTTCCTACTTTGAGGTCCCGGATGTGAAGTTGACTATTCCAGAAAGGTCTAAGGTTGCTATTGCTGTGACTCTGAAAGAGGTCTGAAACAAAGCCATCAGGCTTCTAGCTGGCATGGAACTTAGGATTTAATGGGGAGTACCCGCAACACTTAGGTGGTACGCCAGAATCTTTCCTTCCCATGCCGGCTGCTCTTCCATTTATAAGTCACCCTGAAGATTAGTGTTTCTCCTGTCTCAGATGTATTTGGCTCCATTAATATGAAATGTTGGTCTTAAGTAGAAAGAACCTGAAAGTTATAAAAGGAAATACATGAAGTGTTAGTAGGTTACAGAGCGTCTGCATGTGGGGTTCCCCACCAGCACTCTAAATTTAAAGTCCTATGTCTTTCATGGTCTAGTTTTCTCGTTCCTGGGGTCGGTGAGTTCAGTCAAGTAGTTAATAAAATGACAGTAATAACAGCTATCCATTATTCTGGTGCTTTGTACTTTATAAAGATAACTCATTTGGTCTCTAGGGGTGGGTGTCTGTACGCTCACTTTCTAGGGACTCAAGTAATTTTCTGAAGTCCACCTCTCTGGTAAGTGGTATAACAAGACTGGGAGTCAGGATCCTGGCCACTTTAAGTAGGGGTTTCCAGGTGAAGGCAGGTGAAGGGCATTGGTACTGGAGGAAATACAGAAAGTAGTGATGGAATGGTAAGTCTCCTCCCAGTAGACCCTCATCATCCATTTGAAATGAGGAGCTCAAATTTCTCTGTGAATTGGTATTTGTGTCCCCACTGTGTGGGACAGATGCCTATGGTTTTCTTTTCTTTTCTTTTTTTTTTTTTTTTTAACGTTTAGAGCTCATTTATTCAAGTTGAGAACTCTGAGTCTGTGTCTTTACCAGGCATGGACAATGGCTTTTCAATTTTTTGTCATCCTATAAGTACATTTTCCTGCTTATAAATGACACTTAATGAAGTCAACTGATTAAATATATCTAGACCAATTTTACTTATTAAAAAGACAACAGGCAAAATTAGCTAACCAGTCTCTTCAATCCTCAAACTGACTTTTTTCCAACTAGTGAAAATGTGTCACAGGATTTTGTACCAAAATAGAGAGTGGAAGGGGTCCCTTGACCAGACCATTGGTTTTGCTTCCCGGTTTATGATAGGTAATGGTAAATATGATTTTGGGGGTTCTGGAAATTTGACCTAAAGATGGAAAGAGATGACACAAATGTGCACAGGATAGCAGAGGGAAGGGCCATCCACAGCACTGGTAAATCACACCTGAATGATCAGGAACTGACTACAATGTAACAATGTGTTCACTTTCATTCATAAACAAGCAACCATTACACTTCATTCTCTATTTAGAGTATATTACTTCTCTACTATATTCTCACTTGGTGTCTATTTGTTGTGATTTCTTCTAGTTTTGACTCTCATTGCTTTAATCTATCTCTAAGTAAATTACAACCCAATAAATATATTTTAGTATTTTTTTTTACAATTCTTTATGTCAGGTGGCAGGAGGAAGGGGCTTCTTTTATTAATTTATCAGTCTGTGTATAACCTAACAGCAAGCAGAAACACACTCTGATTATGGTTGGTGAAGTCTAATTGGTTATGGTTTATTCAATTTATTTTGCCTGTCTACATAATAATGCCACACACATAGGTGATTACACTAGTTTTCTACTCACATTATTGACCTGACATAATATTAATCAGAACGTTCTCTCCAGTCAGAAGTTATATGTATACAACAAGTGGAAATCTTAGTCATCTGGAATTCCATGATTTCAGAACAAGCCAGACACCTGGAGCTGGAATCAGTTATGAACACAATGCCCATATGCATGTCTACATTTTCTTCCCATTGCAACACTTAGCTATTGTTTAGACACATGGTTAAATAATAATATGATATTACTTGTCAAAGTGTAGATGACATTTTGTTACTAGTTGAGCATTGAAAAGCTCTACAGAGTAATTTTGGGATTTTTACTCAGTTCAAACATGCAGAACACATTTCTTCAAATTACTTTCACAAGAGAAACTGGTTAATGTGCTTTAAAGAAATTCACCATGTTTCTGTTGATCTTCCTTCAATCCTGATGGGTCACAGGAAAAATGATGTATCGGGGAATCCTTGTTCTCATCACTCAGGAAGCAAGAGTCCTTCCAAGGGACAGGAGGGAGGGAAAGGGAGGGAAGGAGCACACCTCACAGGTTACTGGGTACCTTGTTGGCCTGTCTGTCCTTTCAGGATAGATTTCCTGGGATGAGAACAAAGCTTACTGGTTGTCCCTGCTGTGCACAAGAGCACACCAGGTCCCAAACAAGCACTATTGTATTGTTTGCTTTCCCACACTGGCTCTACCTCATGTTTCAACTGAAATTCTTTCCACGCAGGAGAAACAAGAGAAAAAATGGAGGGAGTGTCTCCAGTTTGGGGTCCTCTGTCCAAACTTCAGGCATCTGCTGTAACTGGAAAGATGGAGAAATAAATGGCATGTGCCATTCAGCAGAGTTAACATGAAAAGCAGGTTTGGAATCATGGAAGGCTTTCTCTGCAGCCTTGGCAGAGCAGCCTCCCTGAGAGTCTGCCTGGAAATGTGGGGGTTTATGGGGTACTAGGGTTGTAAGGTTATCTGAGATGGGCATAGTGTGGTCATCTAGGGGCTCTGTGCTTCTGCTCTTAAACAATGGGTGTGTGAGACTTGTGTTTAGGTGACTGAGAGTCTTTCTCATGCTGGAGGAGCCCTGGAGGAAGGCCATGCCTCTGAACTTTTAGAATCAACTGGAAGTGTCATACTTCACTTCAAGAGGAAACCACCACCTTTCTTATGCTTCC
Source organism: Sciurus vulgaris (assembly GCF_902686455.1). Classification (NCBI taxonomy): domain Eukaryota; kingdom Metazoa; phylum Chordata; class Mammalia; order Rodentia; family Sciuridae; genus Sciurus; species Sciurus vulgaris. The sequence goes on along the minus strand of NC_136467.1, from coordinate 15,138,208 downwards.
ATTTAAAAATGGTATTGTGTTTTTTCATATTGTAGGGTGCCTGCTTATTTTGCAAGTTTAGAAAAGAGAAAACATGTAGGTGGAAATCATCTATAATCTTAAGCCACAGAAATTTGCTAATAATGTTAGCACATTTTCTTTTAGTCTTTTTCTTGGTAATATGTATGTGTATAGATATACAAGTTCATGTGCACATATATGTGTATTGAATAACATGAAAAGATTCCACAGTATAATGTTAGTGACAATTTAAGACAGAATAATTTCCTTTTATAATACACCTGTATAATACACACATACATACATAGTATAGATGTGTAACATGTGTATGCACACATGCACACATACAGGTATATATTTTGCAAATTGAGGTTATGTTATAGCCTTAATATTAGAATTTATTTAAGTATTTTGATGTTTTAAGAAGTGTCATCTTTATTTCCTTAATATAAATTCCTGAAAGTGAAAACAGAATGTCAAAGGGGAAAGCTTTTTTTAAGGTTTTTAAGGGATAAAAGGCAGTTTTTAAGGTTTTTAAGGGATATTTTCAGATATCTTTTCTTTTCTCTTTAAAAATTACTGTATTGTAGAAACTTTCTTTCAAAATTCCAAGGGAAAATTGTTTATAATTCCATCTAGAAATAAAGTCACTATTTTGTGTCACCTTGTATGTGAGCTTACTCTGTTACTGGAACTTTCCAATAATAGATAGAATTTTATTTTCTGCATTTTCTTTGGTTATTGTGCCTTTGGTTTCCTGTCATGCCACAGTCTCCGTTTGGTCCGCCCTCCTCCTTTCCTGTCTCTTTGCTTCATCCATACTCCTTCTGAGAAACCAACGCATACAGCTTGATGTGCACCCACTACTCTTCTCTCACACAACCCTATACGAATGTACACACTGATATTCAGAGGAATGGTCTCCATTTGTCTTAACATGGGGGATCAATTGCATACACAATGTGTGTCTGAGTGTGTGCATGTGTGCATATTACTCTATACCTTGGTTTTCTCTTTACAATGCATCGTGGGAATCCTTAGAACTGTACATGTATCTTATTCTTTTCAATAGTTGCAAGAGGTAGGAATTTGCAAAAATTTATACAAGCAATCTTCTTTCATCAGTTTATTCTGTTGTGAAAAGTTCTCAACACATAAAAAAAGTGCTGTCACTACAAATATTCTTAGACACATAGTCTTAACTATTGGTGGTTTTATTTTTATGGTGTAATTCCCAGAAGTAGGACCGCTGGTTCAAAGGGTATGTGTATTTTTAAATTTTAATGGGTTTTTCCACATTATTTTCTAAAAATATAACAAATCACAGTCCTACTAGGAATGTTTGAGAGTATTGTTTTCCTCACTTTTCCCCTGGCATTCCTGTTTCTTCACTTTCAAATTTTTGCTGATCAAGTGAATAAATTGTTAATTTCCTTTTTTTTTTAAAATACATTTTGCAGTACTGGGGATTGAACCTGGGGCTTTGCACGTGCTTGGCAAGTCCTCTACCACTGAGCCTCATTCCCAGCCCTAATTTCCAAAGTTTTGGATGTTTAAGCAGGTTGAACATCTTTTTTTCATTTTCGTTAGTCCTTTGGATTTCCTTTTACATATATAGTTTTTTTTTATTTACAAATGTCCTTCTATTTATATTATAGATTTTAAAAATTACCAGATAAACTTGCATGTGTTTATCATGAGCAGCATGGTATTTTGAACCATATATATATATGAACCATATATATATATATATAAACCATATATATATATGTGATGGAATGGCTAAATATAGCTAATTAATATATGTGTTATCTCACAAAATTATTCCTGTAGTGAGAACACTTAAAATCTACTCTCTTAGTACTTTTTGAGAATGCAATGTTATTATTAGCTATAGTCACTGTGTTGTGTAATAGAACCCTTGAACTTTTTCCACCTATCTAAATGAAATTTTGTATTCTTTGATCAACATCTGCATAACTTCCCTAACTCCTGGTTACCACCATTCTACTCTATTTCTATGACAGGAACTAAAACATTCCATACAAGAGAGGTCATGCAAATATGTATAATCAGAAAAAATGAGAATTACACTCATTTATGTATGGTCTATCAAAATGTATAAATGTGTTCTACTGTCATGTACAATTAATTAGAACAAATAAGATAAGAAAATTTAAAAAAAAAACAGAGGTCATGCAGGATTTGTCTTTCTGTGCCTGGCTTATCTCACTTAGCCTAATGTCCTCTAGGTTCATCCATTTTGTTACAAATGACAGGGGTTTCTTCATTTTTAGGGTGAACAGTATTCTGTTGTGTATATCCACCACAGTATCTTTATCCATTCATCCATTAATGGACACTTAGATTGATTCCATATCTTAGCTATTGATGGGGGTACAGATAACCTCTTAGACATATTGATTTTAGTTTCTTTTGATATATACATAGTAGTGGGATTGCTGGATCCTATGGTAATTCTATATTTAATTTTTAAGGAAAAATACTGTTTTCCACAATAGTTGTACTAATTTACATTCATACCAACAGTGTATTATCTTGTAAATGTTTCTTTTTGTATAATAGCCATTTTAACAGTTGTGAGCAAATATTGTGCTTGTAACTTTTTATTTTTCTAATGTTTAGGGATATCCAACAACTTTTTCTATAAACTTTTTTTTGGTCACATCAGTTACTATGTCTTTCCCCATCAAAAATTTCTCCTTTAAGCACAAGGCCCTGGGTTCAAATCCCCAGCACCACAAAAAAAAAAAAAAAAAAAATTCTCCTTTCATTTTATTTTTGTAGTTATCCTGCCATGAAATTTAAAAAGTAATTTTGTGAAACTCAGTTTGTCTCTCTCTCTCTTTTTTTTTTTGCGGTGCTGGGGATCGAACCCAGGGCCCTGTGCTTATAAGGCAAGCACTTTACCAACTGAGCTATTTCCCCAGCCCCCAGTTTGTCTCTCTTCCTCTACAGATTCAGGATCTCCTTACTTTAAAAGATATCTCACCTCTTTTTTTCTTACAATTTCTTCTACAAATTATATTTTCTCTTTTCCCATTTTAACATGTTATTATTTTTTACATCTGAGTTTTTTGTGTGTCTAAAAGTGTGAGGTTCGATTGTATTTTCTTTAATTTGAATAGTCTATCATTTAAGCATCACATATGAAATAAACTTTTTCTTAATTGTACTAGTATCTCTTTAAAAATCATTTACTTTATTCCACTGATATATTTTTGTATTGCTGTGATCGCTATATATATATATATATATAATACATATATAAAATACATATATATGCATATATGTAATACATATTAACATTTGTGAACTTTGATGCTCTCATTCACATCATTAGCTATATTTTGGTGTAATTTTCAATGATTATTCTTCCCTATGAATTTTTAAAAAATTATGCAGCTTTATTTTAAAAGACCATAAACAGAAGCAGAGTATGTTAGGCTTTGTTGCTATAATTAACATGAATGAATATGCTCATTTTCAGTGGTGGACTGCTTTGTGATATTATTTTCTTATTCAAGAACGTGGTATACCTTTTCATTGTTTAGCTCTTGTGTTAGGTTCCTTTATGGGATTAATTCTCTTCATATTGTTCTCATATCTTTCTAGTTGTTTTTCCTATTAGAGTAAAAATAATCCCATAAGAGGAAAAAACTAGAAGAAAATATGTTAAACCATTAACATTAGCTGATCCTGGTGGTAGGGTGATGAATCTTTCACTTGTTCCGCTCTTCTGTATTTTCAGCCTTTTCTATATTGATGATGCATTCTTTTTATAGGGGTAAGAAATTAGTAACATGTACTTTTAAGACGTATGTCTTGAGAACTCACAGATACTGCAGTTTCTTCTGACATTCTCCTGTCATCTCACTGGATCGGTGGATCTCAAGGACAGATCCTGGGGAGTGGGGAGAAGCTCTTTGGTGTTGTGTGTATAAGTTGAGATATTGTTTTCCTTATTAATCATCATCATCGACTGTAGCAGACAGTTGGCATCTCATAGTGCTCAGTGAACATCAGATGAATAAGTGAGAGAATGTCATAAATCACTGTAACAAAATATGGTGACACTCTGTATTTGGAAAACAAACCCAGTCTATGGTTTTCATGATATGAAATGGGAAAATGAAATTAAATAAGTGTATCACTGGTTGGCGAGAATATACAAAAGACACATCTCTTCTGTGAATCAGTAATAAGAAATTGTTCCAAGGAAGCCAGTTCTCTTCAGAGAGTTCTGTCTGGAAGATGGAGCTTGAGATTTATCTACTGATAAATGAGAAGGATGAAAAGCACTGGATTAAGTTACAATAGGGTGTCACTGTATCATCCTAAAACGTCAGCACTTAGCCCAGAGACTAACTCTGATTAAACACTCAAGCTGTGTTGGCAAATTAGGCAATGTTGAATTATTTCTGATGACCAAAGAATAGAGATTTTCGTTTTGAAAACATGCATGAGATCTGCCTTTCTACCTACTACTAAAATAGCGTTCAGACAAAGACTGGGAGAAAAAAGAATCACATCTGTCTTTGCCAATGAGCTGGATACAGAGGTGACGGACTGGTTTTACTAGGCATAGGACTGGAAATAGGTTATGGTGCCCCAGCAAGTCTTTGTTGCTTGCTGACAATTAGTAATGTCTGTTTAAATCATGCAGTTTTATTGGGCCTTAAAACTATCTTTTTGCTAGTTTCAGTTTCAGCAAGAGAGAAAGGCAGGGGCACGTGGCAGGCTGCTCACAGTCCACTTGAAGATCTAAGCTTTATTCTACCATTTTCCAGATACGTGCCCTCGCCACTTCTTCCTCTTCTTCATCTCCTCTGGTCATTTCCTTCCCTCCTTCTCTCTTGTCTTAGCTCTTCTTTTCTTCCTCTGCATCTTCAGGGTATGGACAAGGAGCCTGAATCAGTACAGAGTCAGGAAAGAAGACTCCCTCTCCCCGAGTCTTGCTGGTTCCATCCCTGCCTCAGCTCTGCCTTCCCTGCACTGCTGGGTACCATTCAGCTGACAGTCTTCATTCATTCCTACCAAAAATGCTGAGCCCCTGCTGTATCGAGGTAGTGTTCTGGATGCCCAGCACGACCCAATCTTGGCCTTATGGGGCTTACATATTATGGTGGAGGCAAATCGGTAGTAAGCCAATGTGCAGGTGTAGATGGTAGAAGATGGTCACAGCTACAGGAAAGAGCAAACAGTAGACTGAGGTGAGGCGGGTTGCCCAGTCCTGTGGGTGCAGAGGGAGGAAGCAGTCAGATGGCCATAGTAAGCCTTCCTCAGAAGGGAACACGTGAGACAGGTGAGGGGGTAAGACATGGATATCTGGGGAGGAAATTTCCAGACTGAATTAAGAGCCAGCCCTAAGCGTCAGGGCAGGACCCTTGCTGTGTGATTGGAGAGTCACAGAGGTCAGTGTGCCTGAAGCCCAGTCAAGGAGAAAACTTGAAGGGTCAAGGAGTGGCTGTGGCAGGTGAACTTCTTTTCTTTAGGGGAGTTCAAAGGGTAATGCTTTGGATAGATTTAAATGACCAATATCTCAAATTTGTTCTGATATTATGTATACAATCACTTTCATGTGAAAACTTGATTGGCCAGCAGACTGCTGTATGGTGATCTTCCCTCAGAACTTGAGGACAATTCTGTTTTGCAAATTTCTCTTTTTTCATTCACCCATAGAGAAGGGAGTTATTTATTTTTTTAAACATTAAAATTTCTATTTTTGTTTTTTAGATATATATGACAATAGAGTGTATTTGGACATATCATACATACATGGAGTATAACTTCCCATTCTTGTGGTTGTACATGATGTGGAGTTACACTGGTCATGTATTCATATATGATCATAGGAAAGTTATGTCTGATTTATTCCACTGTGCTTACTATTCCCATCCCTGCTCCCTTCCCTTCATTCCCCTTTGTCTAGTCCAATGGACTTCTCCCACCCCCTTTGTTGTGTGTTAGCATCCACATATCAGAGAAAACAGTTGGCCTTTTTTTGGGGGGGATTGGCCTATTTCGCTTAGCATGATAGTCTCCAGATTCATCCATTTACTAGTAAATACCATAATTTCATTCTTCTTTATGACTGAGAAGTATTCCATTGTGTATATATACCACATTTTCTTTATACATTCATCTGTTGAAGGGCACCTAGGTTGATTCCATAGCTTAGCTATTATGAATTGAGCTGCTATAAACATTGATGTGGCTGTGTCACTGTAGTATGCTGATTTTTAGTCCTTTGGGTATAAACCAAGGAATGGGATGGAATGGTGGTTCCATTCCAAGTTTTCTGAGAATCTCCACACTGCTTTCCAGAGTGGGTGCATTAATTTGCATTCCCACCAGCAATGTATGAGTGTACCTTTTCCCCCACATCCTTGCCAACATTTATTGTTACTTGTATTCTTGAAAATTGTCATTCTGATTGGAGTGAGGTGGAATGTCAGTGTAGTTTTAATCTTGCATTTCTCTAATTGCTAGAGATATTGAACATTTTTTTCATATATTTGTTGACCAATCAATCATATTTCTTCTGTGAAATGCCTGTTCAGTTCCTTCGCCCATTTATTGATTGGATTATTTGTTTTTTTTTTTTAAATTTTTTTGGATTTAAGGTTTTTTGAGTTCTTTGGAGATCAATGGCAAAGATTTTAGAGAAGGGAGTTATAAAGGAGCTGCAGAAATTTATAGTAAGATTCTCCAAGAGCGACTAAGATAGAAGTATATTCAAGTTACCACGGAGTATATTCATATATTTCTTTTAACTACCAAGTATATTTATGTGTTTATTTTTAATGTTAGAAGGGACAGAAGCACTTGACTTAGGATGCAGGATGGTTTAGAAATGTGACTCCACTGTTTAAATATCTAAACTGTAGCTCTCAGAGAGAATGCAAGGTCAAAGCCTAGTGGTTGATAATAACAAAAATGAGGCCAGAATGTTTTGGAATGTTATGACTTGGGTAATCCACTTCCATTTTTTTGGTGGACCCAAGAGTATAAGATAATCAATGTTGCCAATATTTTATATCTGTAATTTATTTTTCATTTGCCGTATGCCTGGCCATATGCTGAATGTTCTACCTCTGTCATTACATGCGAACTGCAATCTGCCTGTCAAAATAGGTATCACTGACTCCATCTTGTGAGGGAAGGAAACTGAGTCCCAGAGAGGTTAAATAAGAAGTTCAGAATCATCCCCAGACCTGTGAAGTGGTACACTAAAGTATTCTCTCTTTTGACTGCACTCTTTGCTCTTGCCTTACTTAAGTTTAAATGAGCAAAGAAACTCACCTTTTAAAGAGATATCTAGAAAGCAGAATATTCCCAAGTTCCACTCATCTGCAAAAGTCTTGCTCAAATAAATTTTAAAAATGTTCCAAATTTCTTGGAGCAGAATCGTTTGCACATTTCTCCTCTGTCCTTACAGAAGGCAGGATTTTTTTTTCAAATTTAACTCAGTTCTTCTTTGGCTATGTCCCTTACTGTAATTATTAACTTTGTAAATTTGTGACTTGTGTTTGCAAATTTCACTTGTTTGTTGCACTGATGTGCCCACGTAGTAATTTTTAGTTTGGTTGTAAAAAGGAAAAAAAAAAAACAAAAAACCAAAAACGCTAAACCAAAATTAAGTTTTATTTTCTTTTTAACTAGTTCCAGATTTAAAAACTTGAAATAGGTTTAAACTCTATAAATTGCATTTTGATCACATCTTATATTAAAGTGGCTAAAAAAAAAGCTGTAAATTCTGTGCTTCCTCTTGAGAGATTAACATGCAGATTAGTACGTGAAGGCCTCTGGGAAGTTTGTGGTGAAGAAACCTGATTAACTTATTTGATTAACTTATTTTTTCCCTTTTCCCCCAAACTTTTTGATTGTGCAGTCTAAAAAGTATTAGTGTAATAGTTTCTAATATTCTTTGGGAAGCACTTGGAGAAATGTTAAATGAAAAGATATACAAGGATTGAAAAAACAGAAAGAATTCTTAAAAATGACGATAATTTGGAACAAAACATTAATTTTGTTCTTAGGTGGTCTGACATACATTAGTTAGGACGTAATGTGCTTTTGGTTATTCGCATTCTTTATTTGCTTTTGAATTTCATGTTACTTTTTAAAGTAATTATTTGAATCATTTGTTAATTATCAGCAGTGTGCTAGGTGCTAGTACTATAAAGAGGATAATCTAAAAATTAATAGAACTTATCTCCTGCTATGGATTCACACTGCAGTGACAGAAAAAGAAGTAATTTATAGGATTAAAATAGGTGCCATGTAATTTGCATCAATCATGTGCTATGGAAACAAAGTCACAAGGACTTAGCTGCCCAGGGACGTCTTTCAGCAAGAGGTGATGTTTGATCTTAGAGGAGGCATAGATATTTATCAGGGTGGCCATGGTAACATGCTGGAGGTGATGGTTCAAGAAAGAGGCAACAAGAAACATGTTTGGGTGACCAGACAGGATGTGGTGTGTCCAGGGAGCTGTAAGTGACTTATCATGACTGGAGTGCAGGGTTCCATTGAGAGACTAGGAATGAGGAGATTGCTCAGGATCTGGGTCCCCTCCGGCAGGCTATCAAGAGAGAAATACACCAGTCAGATGTGAGTTTAGAAAGTGCTCTGGCTGCAAGTGGGTGCATGATAGATAAATGATAGAACAAGACTCCTGAGGAGGTAGAAAGGGATTGGGGCTCATACATCTGCTGATGTTTTAACATTCAATCAGGAAATTATAGGTAGCAAAATCAGAACAGACCTACCGACTCTAAAAATCCTGGGAGCAGAATGGTTAGACAAGAAGGCACCAAAGTTTTTCCTTCATTTGTTAAACTCCTATGCATTAAATGTCTGCTTGGCCCTAAGCAGTGTGTCCAATGCACAGTGTGAGATTCCGGAAAGATCCAGACCTCCCTTTCACCCAACCTCAGTTGGCAGACTTGTAGGTTTACAGTTGCAACCATGGGCTTTTCGAATAACCACTTAACAAGATTTCTCTCTTTTTAAAGAGCAGTTCATTAGTTCAACAAGTTAAATTAAAGAATAATTACGTAAATTAAAGAATAAATCCATAAATAAATAAATTGTTAAATAAATGTATATGGCATCCTAGTAGATTCTTGGGGAGCGGGAGGGCCATGCTGAGGATGTTTCATATTTTGAATGAATTCACAGACACGTGAACGACTCAGGCGGTATCAGGCAGGTGTGAATGGCTTTCCAACTGTGGGTGACACATTGATTTCCTAAGAGACTTATCCACTTAGAGACACTGGGAGAAATCCTGTTCAGGAGGTAGATTGTAGTGAGGACCTTGGGGAACTGGCAGGAAAAATTGTGGCCAGTATAGCTGGGAGGAAGGGGACAGCCCCTGAGCAAGGATTGGGGAGTGTTGGCGTGAGTATGGCCTGTTCAGGGGCTGGGGAGGGTGTGCAGGAAGGGCGTTGGGGTTTGATCTCGAAGAGGTAGGTGTGCCCTGACTGTGGAATCCTGCCTGCCAAGAAGTTTTGACTTCTTTCTGTAGCGACAGGCAGCTATGCGAGCTCTTTGAATGGGGAAGTAACACGTTTAAAGCAAGGATTTGCACTGAGAAGTCCCTGCATGCAGGGTGGATTAAACTGGAAAGAGCCTGGCTTAGGAGGAGGCCACAGCAAGGCAGAGAAAAAGACAGATGTAGACAAAGACGGAGCAGAAGAGGAAAATGCCACCCAAGACGGTGTGTAGCTGGAACAGACAGTGCCTTTGGCAAGAACATGTGAGCCAACCCAAGTGACAGTCGAGTGTTCAAACAAACTGGTCCCATGTGCCCAGATTACTGATGTCTGGACCCTCCAGTGATAGTAACTCTGGCACTAATGTGCCCAAATGTCTATAAATCCTGATATGTTTCTAAACTTGGGTAACTTCATAGTCCTGCTATATTGAATTAAAAATCTAGACTTCTCTAAACCATTGTCTTTTCCATAAAATGGTAATGATCACAAGTAGCATACATCTTCATACAGAGCTGCTGAGACAAAATCCTGTTTAGAGCTAATTCATTACCTGGGCAAGTTGCCACTTCATAGTGTGATGTAAAGGGGGTCTGGGAGGCAGAGCATCAGTACCGTTTTAGCTAACTTCATTTCACAGCATTTATTATAAATCTTTCTCTACCCCTCCCTGGAACATGCCCATAAATACAGCCACTTACTTAGGAGCAAGCAATGTTTATAAAATGTGAATGGTTAGATGTATCCAGGTTCTCAGTGTATTGAGAACTTTGTAGTTCATTAGAAGTATCTATATATATTTGTTGTATTTTCCAATTTGGGTTTTTAGTGTACACATAAGCCATGCGTCATAACTTTTCAAATTTTAGAATAGGAAGGAGATGGGAGTGGGTTGGGCATTGGGCATTTGGAGCCGTGTAGACAGGTGCCCTGCAGGTCGCATATAAAACCCGACCAGAAACTTCTGACTAAACTTAGAAACTGACTACTAAAATGCCAAAAAAGGAATGAAGAAAGGCACCAAACTACAAGAACAAACAATGATAGGAGAAGAGACAACAGCCATACATGAATTCTGGAGTGTGGGCAGCTTCTGGGTGAAGCGATAAACAGCTCCCCAGACCAGCTGGGGTGAATCCTGAGCCTTCAGAGGCAGCAGTATGAAGAGCCAGCTCATCCAACTAAGAAACCCCAGGTCAGCTGGGGGTTTAGGGGCAGCAGACGCCGTCAAAGACTAGGGTTGGGATAGGGTTGAAAACAGAGCCAGCCGAGAGTAATACCTGTGGCAATTAGAACCACAGACAGCCTCCTAGTGGAGTGGATGTGGGTAGATGCCTTCCTGACAGTAGAGAAATCAAGCCAGGGCCATGATGTCGAATGGGCAGACCCCAGTTCCTCCTGCCTTGAGACTTGGCAACAAGGCTTAAACAAGGCAGGCAGGAGGAGTTTGGAGAGGTGGCTAATTGAGGAAACTAATCACTTCCAAGAAAGGACCTCTGAAACTGACATAGAAGAGACTTGGTCCCCACCTGATTACCCTAGAAATACATAGAAACGCGATTCTCCAGAGAAGGACAGTCATCTGAGCATGGTAAAATGAACGAAGGATGCACACACACACACACACACACACACACACACACGCACACACACACTTCTGTCCCTTTGGAGGAATTACACAGGACAAAAAACATCTTGTATCTTTCTTGAACTACTGTTTGGGAAAAGCAATACTTGCATGTGTTCTTGGCTAAGACAATTAACCTGAACACTAACCAGAAAACTAAGAATCAGATGCCCAGAAAGATCTTTGTGAGGCAGAGAAAATCTGCTTAGCATTTGTCCTGGGTCCCTCTTGGTCTCTATCCCTGCTCTTCCTCATTTTTGGATTTAAATTCAGAATGACTACAAATGCTAACACCTGAAACAAATTTATGGCTCTGTTTTTGTAATTCATCAAGGAGTCTTGGGAAACCTATGAAATATGCTTTTATTTGTTCATCTCAGGAGCCAAGTTTCAGAATTTTTAAGTATTTTATGCTGTGTTGTCAACAAATGAAATTAGGGACCATATTCATAGCCATTCCATGCATTCTGTCTTATATTTCAAATTCAGAGTGAAGTATTTAAGAAAGATAGCAGCTTTCTTTCCCTTTGTATGTGATCCGTGGAAGGCTTTCTGTTATAGATTTATTTAAATTCCCACCTCTGCTCTCAGATTAAGGAATTGTAGGCTCTTTTCCATGATAACCCCCCATCTTGTTCCGGTGGTAATTGGTCGACTCTTAGCAGATTTTGTTGATCTGAGCTCAGCTTTTGTTTGCTGAGCCAATGTTGAAGTGTTTTCAGGTAGTGGGGATGCTAGGTTTAATTGTGCTCCTCTGGTATAATAAGACTCTTACTTCAAAGCATCTTGATGATTGTGTGGGGTGTGTGTGTGTGTGTGTTTGTGTTGTTGTTTAAGGCCCTGTTCTTTGATTTGGGATTAGAGAGTTTTTGGGTAAAGTGTCTGATTCTGATTCTTAGTTTTCTAGATTCTTAGGAATGGATAAGACTCCCAAAATATTGTTTGCCATACCCTTCTAATTAATAGGAAAGAAACATATAAAGCTTACATTTCAAAGATTTTGGGCCATTTCACCCACTTGGCTTGGAAGCAAAGCATAGTCTAATTCTTACCCAGGGATTTCAGCAACATTGCCTTCAAAACAGGTCACGTTTGTGTGTGGTGCATTTCCTGTATGAGGGGCATGAAGTGAGGGTGCAAGAGAGAAACCTGAGGTCTGAATGTGGTCCTCTTGGAGAGAATGTTTTCATTGGGAAATGAATTGGGAAGGTTCAACAACATATTTGCATGAATACACGAGTTTGAGAGCATTACTAAGACTACTGTCAAATAGTATAAAGGAATTCAAGACAAGAGAAATTGAAAAATTGAGTTGCACAAGGAAGGACTTTTAAAATGGTGGGCTCTTGTGGATCTGGGTGGATGAAGAAGAGAGGAATAAAAATAAAGGTAGACACCATGGGGTATACTTCATTGACAGAAAGAAGGAAAGTACTAATGTGGGGGTGTACCCTCCATTCCAAACTTCTAGACCAGTTAGGGTAGTTGGGCTTGATAAGGAGCCAAAGCCAACTCTGGTTTGCTTAGGCAGAAAAGGAATTTACAATACTGGGTCTTACAATATGTGAGTATGATCTGTCCCTCCTTTCATTTCAGCCTACTGTCTTTATTTTTACAGTTTGAGTAGTTTTCTATGTAGAAGACTTGTACATCTTTTATTACATTTGTTCCTAGACTATTTGACACTTTTATGCTATTGTTAAAGATTTCATCTTTTTAAGATTTCATCTTTTTTAGTGCATTATAGTTTTACAGAAGTGTGGGGCTTGTTCTGACGTATTCTGAATGCAGATACCATGATTTGCTCCATTTTCATCCCTAGTACTACTCCTTTCCTACTCCTCTCTCTCCCATCTCCTACCTCTATTCTACTGGTCTTTCTTTTATTAATTAGTTATTTTTTAAATTCATGCATTATATACATAAATGTGGACTTACTCTGCTACATTCATACATGCACATAGCATAATTTGGTCAGTTTCATTCTGAAGTTCTTCTCATCCTTTCTTCCCCACACCCTTGATCTCCTTTCTTTACTCCACTGTTCTCCTTTCTATTTTCATGAGATTCCAATTTAAAAAAAAATTCCTTATTTCTCTCTAGCTTCCACATATGAGAAAAAAAAATTCAGCCCTTGACTTTCTGAGTTTGGCTTATTTCACTTAGTGTGATGTTCACCAGTTTCATCCATTTACTCCACAAATGACATAAATTCATTCTTTATGGCTGAGTAGAACTCCATTGAGTATATGGACCACAGTTTCTTTATCCATTTGTCTATTGAGGAACACCTATGCTGGTTCCATTACTTGGCTGCTGTGAATTGTGTTGCGCTAAACATTGATGTGCCTGTATCACTATAATATGCAGATTTTAATTCTTTTGGATAAATACCAAGGAGTGGGATAGTTTGATAGCTTGACTTTCTCCAAAACCTTGAATACTTTTAAAAACTCATTTATGATATTTGAACTCTTTGATGACTTTCAAACTTTAAGTTTTTAAACAGCTTTTTTTGAGGTATAGTTTATACACCATTAACTGCACATAAAGTGTATGATTTGGTAATTTTTTGATATACATAAACTGCTATTCAACCTTTATGACAATCAACACAAGGGATACACACCTCTTCCAAGTTTTTAAATCCCTTTCCATTTCTCAGTGTCTGTCAAAGAATGTTTGATGATGCCTTGGGCAATCTGACCCTGCCTGGAAAAACTCCATTAGAGAAAGACAGTGGAAGTACCTCCTTATTACTGGATTTCGATGGACTCAGATGTAGCATAAGCCACATAAGCCAGTAATACAATGTAAGATTTGTTCCAGAAGGGTGGTAGTAGAAATGCATTATGAAGCTAGTATTTAATTTTCAGCCATCAAAGTGCAATACTAAGATGCGACAGCCTAGGAATGCCTATATTCTGTTACCACTGTACCATGCTTTTGGTGTTCATTTGCAGTGGGCTGAATATTCAGGTCCCTTTCCCTGCCAGTTCACATGTTGAAATCCTAGCCTCAAAAGTGATGGTATCAGAAGATGGGTCCTTTGGAAGGTGAGTGGGTGATGAAAATATAGCCTTTGTAAATGGGATTAATACCCTTATGAAGTAACCACAGAGAGCTAGCTTACCCTTTCTACCTTTTGAAGATACAGCCCGAAGCCATCATCTATGACCTGGAAAGTAGGCCCTCACCAGACTTGGTCTTCATTTTGGACTTTCCCAGCCACCAGAACTGTGAGAAATAAACTTCTGTCATTTATAAGCCACCTAATTTATGGCATTTTGTTATCACAGCCTGAATGAACTGAGACCTTGTTCACCATCAGTTGACTCACTGTGGAGCATCCGGGGCTGTGTGTCTCTGGTGCTGCAGCAGGAATTAGGTAGGATACGTAGGGGAATCAATAATGCTTGGACCTCCCATGAAGAAACTCAGAGTTTCGTAGGGATAGACTGCAAGGAGAAGAGGGCAAAGGAAAGTAAGTGACATTTGTTGAGACTCAGCTTGTGCTAACACTGGGCGCACATAATTAATTTTTTTGGGTGGGGGTACCAGGGATTGAACTCAGGGACACTCGACCACCGAACCACATCTCCAGTCCTATTTTGTGTTTTATTTAGAGACAGGGTCTCACGGAGTTGCTTAGCTCCTCAATTTTGCTGAGGCTGGCTTTGAACTGTCAATCCTCCTGCCTCAGCCTCCTGAGCTGTTGGGATTACAGGTGTGCACCACCACGCCCAGCTTATTATTTATTTCTTTATTTAACATCTCAGTACTCAGAGGCAGGTCCTATTAGTCCACTCACAGATGGGAAAGCTGAAACTCAGAGAGGTTAAGTAACTTGCCAAGGTCATGGAATGATCAGTGGCAAGACTGAAAGTGACAAAGGGCAGTTTCCAGTTGGGGAAAATGAAGAGATCTAGGGATCTTTCTGTGATGGCATCACATGCGTCTTGTCACACCCCTAGTTGGAATTGTGTCTGAAGCCTGCTAACTAGTTCCTTGTTGGTGTCTGCTGCAAGACTCTGCCTCTGCCCTGGGTCTGGCCCATCAGTGGTCCCTGCCCTCTCTCAGCATCTTCTGGTCTGGTCCAGCCTCCCATTTCCCACTCTGGCCTGTCCCCAGGGGTCCGCTCCTTAGGCAGGAACTCTCATTTTTCCAATTTGGCTGGTCCATGGCCAGCACCTGTCTTACTGACCTCATCACTAGTTCTTTTGAAGAATTCCTCTCCTTTTGGATCTAGCTTTGACCTTGCAGTATGAATTGCTATCAAACAGATATGTTTGATAGTCCTTCTAGCGTGGAGTTCACTCTGGTCCTACAGATGGTGAGGAAGCAATGTCTCCTATTCAACATCTTGACATCACTCAAAGGCACTGGGTGCCCTGGGTTTTGCGGCCCTGCGATTCTATGATGTGACGAGCTTACGAGAATCAAGTGTGGCTCTGAAGACTTTCCTGCTGCTCTTCCCTGGTAAAATTTCCATCCTAATTTTCCCTCTTATCTCTGGGGCCACTTTCACACAAGTTTTAATAGGTCATTAAACTAAATAGATACAATTTTCTCCATCTAGCCAAACTGTGGTTAGAAGGATCTTTGTACTAGATTCATCATAACAAAGACATTTTACTTGAATCTTTTTTTTTTTTTTTTTTTTTTAAAGAGCAACGCCCATGTCACCCAAGAGTGAAGGACACACTCATTCTTTTCTGCTTTGTTGTGGGAAATTGACTAGCAGACAGAAACACGGGTGCAGATAAGGTTTCTTGTGTTTTGATTTGTTCGTGTGTCTTTGGAAGACTTGGCTGGTGGTCACCTACAGCAGTGTGGAAACCAAGTGGCAACTTGTAGTACACATGGAGGCCTGGGACCATGACAAGAAAGGGGGATGAAGATGGCACCAGGTGCCTGCTGCTTCCCTCCAGACCAGTCCCTCACTGTGAATAAGACTCTTCTTAAAACCTCAGAGAGTTTACACCCACCCAGTGCCTCAGCCACAGCTTACCTGCCATAGAACACTGATCAGATTTTATCTTGGTTGCATGAAATAAGAGCCATGTGATCACTGTGAGATTTCAAATGCAGGGTCTTTGGTTGCTAATAACCTTCATAATGTTCTTGTTCCTCTCATCAGGGAGACAAAATAAGGTGTCTGAATTACCACTTTCATTATCCAAGAACAAGACAGAGGTTAAATTGGTAGTTATGTCTTCATAGACCACAGCAGGCTTCTACATCTGGAGAAAAATGCTGTTTTTCTCATTAATCATAAAAGAAATTTCTAGTCCAAATGAAATGGTTGACTGTGAAGTTGGGGATTAGAAACAGGGTATGTGGAATTATGAGCAATGACAGAGGTGCCTGGAATTGCCCCTGTACCTCAGATTACATTGTTAACTGGTTGCTGTTTACTGGGTCTTCCTATAAATTTTTTGAGAAATAAAATATGCAAATGTAAGTTTCTTCAAGTTACAATTAGTGACTTTCTATAATAGAGTTTTAGAAAGCCGTGTTTCTTCTCTTCTTCTAGGGCAACGTTTTTATTTCAATTATAAAATTGCCACTATAAATAGCCAGTGCAAGTTCATAGGGTATTAGTCTCATCAGGCAGTTAATTACATTGTAAAATAAGTGTGAGTCATTTAACTGAAATAAAAAGTAACTGATATCTTGTCACATACTGCAGATGATCCATTTTGTCAGAAAAATGGAAAGTGATTTCAATGTAATTCCAAAGAACTAAGGACCTTAGTGCTTGTGAATTGAAGTTAATCTGTTTATAAGCAAGTCACACTGTTTCTCTGATTACCAACTAAAAGGGCTTTTTGCTTTCAGGACTTACATAATGGTAAATGGGATTCCCTTGGTTTTTATGTGTTTGTGAATGTGTGTATGTGATTACATGACATGCACATATCTTGTACTTCTGTGATAATGGGTATTAATTGAGTTTGATGGTCTTCTTTTGAACTGTTGGATTTGAAGTGATTTTTTTTATATATAGTGTCTTAATCTAGAAATAACTCCAATGATGAAAAGACTTTGGGATTCACACAGAGGTTAGTAGGGCACATACTTTTAGGTAGAAGGTTTTTTTTCAGCCCTCAGATCCGATCTCATAGCTGTGACTGCTACCATCATGACCTGTGTGTAGGACAAACTGTGATGTGAAAACCGAAAGGAATGGGTACCTGTAGGGCCAGAGAAGGTTGAAGGTTTTGACTTGGTCCTTCTACCCTCTCCTGCCACCTCTCCCATGGCTCCTGGCCACACACCTTCTGCAGTGGTCCCTCTCCCGTCCTACCCAGGACCACAGCCCTTTGTTGCTTTTATCTTCTGGACCTTTAGAAAGCCTAGCTAACAGTAAGTACCAGGTGACATGTCTAGTGGGACACTAACACACTCTCCTATGTACTTCACACATTGTTATTCTTTTAGTCAACAAGACCCGATTAATACCTCACTTTGGGAGGACACAAAGGCACTAAGGGGAAAAATAACTTGTCCACGTCCAGAAAATAAGGAGTGGAGCCAGGATTTGAACCCAGTCAGTCTAATCCAAGAACCCATGTCATTAGCCAGCACACTCTGTGGCACCCCAAACCACATCAAATGCACTGCTCCATTACAGAGTGAAAATAATCAGGCCACGCCTGTCTCTTTTGCTTAATTGTGTGCTACTGGGCTGAGGTGAACATGTGCCATGTCCAGCACTAGGGCCACACAGGCAGGGGCCCTGTAACTGTTAATTGTCATCTTCTATGGCATATTTGAAATATTTGTATCTCACTTCACATAAATTAAATTTTCACTACAATCTTGTGAGATCCACATTGTTCCCATTTCATGTTGGAAAGACCTTGCATTCAGAAAGCTGTGGAACCCGAGTCTGAGACTCCTCTGTTTGGTTTCTTAATCCTTTCATGCCTGTACAGTACATGCTCAATCAAGAAAAAAGGAATTAGATATAGGTGAGAATAAAACAAAGATGTGATGAGTTTTGTTTCCCCAGGCATTAGGATTTCTCTTTTCCTCTTGGTAGATTCTAGAACACTCAGAACACATGTAGCTGTCTCTCTGAAGGGAAGGGTCAAGTTTTCATGGGCTCATAAGGATACTTCTGCCCTGAACCAGATGCTTCACCTTACATACTATTTTCTTCCATGAATTCAGATGACTACATATTCATTTGGGACAATTGGGGTAATCCTCCTATTTTATTTATTTTTAAGATTTTTATTGGCATTATAATTATACATATCACTGAGATTCATTGTTATATTCCATATGTGCACACAACATAATTTGATCAATTTCATTCCCCAGTACATCCCTCTTGTTTTAAAATTATGAGATAATTCATTCAATTCCCAGCTTAGTATGAAGCTCTTGAATCAGATTTCTTTGCTGGTAATGCCTGGGCTCATACAAGTGTTGTGTTTTGTTTCTGGGGTGGAGCCCAGAGCCTCATAATTCTGGGCCATGACAGCCCAGAAATGGCAGTTTAAATTGAAAGTAGGATTGAGAGGTTGTTTTGGAGCATTGGAGCTACTTTAAGAAAGGTAAAATGCTATTGAAATAATGGAGCCTTTCCCTGGGTTTCCCTGGACAGGCAGTGAGAGGCCTGCCTGCTTATGAGACACTGAGAACATTCTCATATATAAGAGAGATGCAGAAAAAGAAGTGGACATAATCCAAAGTCAAGTTTCATCTTCGCTGTGATTTGCCAAGGCCAGGTGGCAGCTACTGGGGGGTCACTGAAGGACATTGTCCTGAGCTCTCTTTGCAGAGACTGTGCCAGTAGTTTCACATGCTATCACCTGGTTGCCATCAAAGGATTGATTTATCAGAGGAGGGCTTCAGATGAACTACCCATCTTTCAGCTGACACAGCCCCACCAGTGGCTTGCTGCTCCCTGGCATGGCACCCACTTCATTGCTTCTATCCTCCTGCATGGGGAGAGGGTCACACGTCCTGGGTGAAAAGGTGAAGGGTCACTTACTGCATTTTTTGGCAACTCACTGCTCCCTGTATGTGGGCAAAGCCAAGCTTCAAAAGAAAGAATGTACAAACTGAAATGAGGCCTAGGACCTAATGGGTTATTGGATGGTTTAACAAATACCTACTAAAATAGGACGTTTATGAAGTATTTATGAGATCACTATATTTATGTGGGTTTGTCTCTGTGTCTTCTATTGGTCAATGTGTCTGTTTTGGTGCCAATACCAAGCTGTTTTTGTTACTATAGCTTTGTAGTATAGTTTAAGTTCTGATATTGTGATGTTTCTTGCTATACTCTTCTTGACAAGGATTGCTTTGGCTATTCTGGGTCTCTTATTTTTCCAAATGAATTTCATGACTACTTTTTCTAATTCATTGGGATTTTAATAGGAATTGCATTAAATTTGTATAATGCTTTTGGTAGTATGACCATTTTGGCAATATTAATTCTGTCTATCCAGGAGCATGGGAGGTCTTTCCATCTTCTAAGGTCTTCTTCAATTTCTTTCTTTAGTGGTCTTTAGTTTTCATTATAGAGGTCTTTCACCTCTTTTGTTAGATTAATTCCCAAGTATTTTATTTTTTTGAGACTACTGTGAATGAGGTAGTTTTCTTTGTTTCTTTTTTAGTGGATTCATTACTGATGAATAGGAATGCATATGATTTATGGGTATTGATTTTATATCCTGCTACTTTGCTGAATTCATTTATTAGTTCTAGAAATTTTTTTGGTGGAATTTTTTGGATCTTCAAAATATGGAATCATGTCATCAGAAAGTAGTGATAGTTTGAGTTCTTCTTTACCTATTTGTATACCTTTAATTTCTTTCTTCTGTCTAATTTCTCTGGCTAGAGTTTCAAGGATGATGTTAAATAAAAGTGGTGAAAGAGGGCATCCTTGTCTTGTTCCTTGTTTAGAGGAAATGCTTTCAAATTTTCTACATTTAGAATGATATTGGTCTTGAGGCTAGCATACATGGCTTTTATGATGTTAAGGTATATTCCTACTAGTTTTTCTAGTGTTTTGGACATGAAGGGGTGCTGTATTTTGTCAAATGCTTTTTCTGCATCTATTGAGGTGATCATATGATACTTGTTTTTAAGTCTATTGATATGATGAATTATATTTATTGATTTCCATATGGTGAACCAACCCTGCATCCCTGGGATGAACCCCACTTGAATCATGGTGCATTATCTTTTCAATATGTTCTTGTATGTGAGTTGCCAGAATTTTATTGAGAATTTTTGCATCAATGTTCATCGGGGATATTGGTCTGAAGTTTTCTTTCTTTGATTCATCTTTGTATGGTTTTGGTATCAGGGTGATTCTTGCCTCATAGAATGAGTTTGGAAGGGTTCCCTACTTTTCTGTTTCATGGAATAATTTGAGGAGTATGGTATTGGGACCAAAACAGACATGTAGACCAATGGTACAGAATAGAAGACACAGAGACAAATCCACATAAATACAGTTATCTCATACTAGACAAAGGTGCCAAAAACATGCACTGGAGAAAAGATAGCCTCTTCAACAAATGGTGATGTGGATGGAAATCCACATGTAACAAAATGAAATTAAACCTGTATCTCTCACCCTGCATGAAACGCAATTCAAAGTGGATAGAAGGCGGCTTACGCACTAGAACAGAGACCCTGGGATTACTAGAAGAACTAGGCCCAAATCTTCACCATGTTGGCCTAGGATCTGACTTCCTAAGATGCAAGACCCCTAAAATGCAAGAAGTAAAATCAAGAATCAAAAATGGGATAGATTCAAACTAAACAGTTTCTTCTCAGCAAAAGGAACAATCAGTAGTGTGAAGAGAGAGCATACAGATTGGGAGAAAATCTGTACCGCATGCACCTCAGATAAAGCATTAATCTTTAGGATATATAAAGAACATAAAAAACTTAACACCAAAAAAAAAAAAAAAAAAAAACCAAAAAACCAAATCAATAAATGGGTTAAGGAACTGAACAGACACTTTTCAGAAGAAGGTATACAATTGATCAACAAATACATGAAAAATGTTAACATCTCTAGCAATTAGAGAAATGCAAATCAAAACTACTCTAAGATTTCATCTCACTTCAATCAGAATGTCAATTATCAAGAATATAAGCAACAATAAATGTTGGTGAGGATGTGGGGAAAAAGGTACAACTCATATATTGATATTGGGAATGCAAAATTATGCAACCACTCTGGAAAGCAGTATGGAGATTCCTCAGAAAACTTGGAATGACACCACCATTTGACCCAGCTATCCCACTCCTTGGCCTATACCCAAAGGACTTAAAATCAGCATACTACAGTGATACAGCCACATCAATGTTTATAGCAGCTCAACTCACAATAGCTAACCTATGGAACCAAACTAGGTACCCTTCAACAGATGAATGGATGAAGAAAATGGGTTATACATATTTGATGGAATATCACTCAGCTTTAAAGAAGAATTAAATTATAGCATTTGCTGGTAATGATGGAGTTGGAGAATATCATGCTAAGTGAAATAAGCAAACCCCCAAAATAGACTAATCGAACACTGACTGAGTTTTCCGAATTCTGGACTAGATTTCTTAGCCTCAGGAATTTTGGTGCTCCTCATGGTGTCCATTCTTTCTTGCCAAACCTTTCTCTTCAGTTCCCTGTCGTCCTGCAGAGTTCTGAGGCACCGAAATCCTGGAAACAGAGTTCTTGTTTCAGTAGGATGATCCTGACCACCCTCTCCTACAGGTTGGTGAAAGTTTTGTGCTTATGAACCACAGAATACCCCAAGAGCATTTTTTTTTTTTCCTGGAGACTTCTCCTCCACCAGTTCAGTAGAAAAGTACACCTTGTTGTGAATCCACAATCAGGTGTCCATAGGAAATAACTTCCTCCTAAAGGTGAGAGGGCAGAAGTCTCACCTCAG
The DNA here is from genome assembly GCF_902686455.1 of Sciurus vulgaris. NCBI lineage: Eukaryota > Metazoa > Chordata > Mammalia > Rodentia > Sciuridae > Sciurus > Sciurus vulgaris. Next base: position 15,116,129 of record NC_136467.1, on the reverse strand, counting down.
TTGGGAAGGACTGTATCTGTTTTTTGTAGGCTCTTTGTGTTTATTTGATTTTGCACTCAGATATCAATAATAGAAGGCTCTTTACCCTTTTTAATTTGGAGGGTCAAATCAATACTAGCCCATCCCATCATAAGGATCTTGTGATTAAATATTTTCCATTCCTTGTCCCCCAAATCTCCGTACACATTTGATTTTTATTCTTAGTAACATGTAATGCAGTGGAGGTTGGAATTGCATAATAAATTGTAAATCTTTTATGATTTAAAAATCTTTTTAAAACAATTTAAAAAGTCTTCCAAATATTTTCTTCCCAAATTATAAAAGTAATGACAGCAGTAATAGTGTATTTCAGGAACTGTTCTAAGCAGTATGCTTCTGTTAATTCATGGAACTCACCATAGCCCTTGGGGGTTACCATTACCTGCATTTACAGACAGTATGGAGGCGCAGTAACTGAGGTACGAAGAGGTCACGTAACTTGCACATAGAGCCACTGTGGCAAGCAGCAGCACGGGCAGTGGACGTCTGGCAGTTTGCTTCTTGAGACCAATCTCAAAATGGCTCTGTGTTTGTTACATGAAGAGAACTTCAAAAACATGGGGAAAAATAAATTTTCCACTTTCTCACCATTCAAAGGTATCTATTAACTGGAAGCATTTGACACTCAGTTGTATGCACTTTCTGAATTTTTATGTAAATATAAGCCTAAAAAAGAAGTAGTTTCTTTGCACATCCTGTTTGTATCCCCCTCTGGCACTCTCCCAGGTCCCAAATTGTTCTTCTTCACCCCCGGCTTTTGGCTTCTCACTGTTCCATTGTATGGAAGTACATCATTTCCATAATTAAATTTCTTATTGAAAGACATCTATGTTATTTCCAAATCTGCAATAAATGTCATTGCACATTATTTTTAGACATACGTTTGGTTATTTCCTTATAATGGATTCCTAGAATGACTTCTAAGGGACTGAGGCTGAGGGAAGAGAGACACTCATTTTAAGTCTCTTTATTCATCTTGCCAATTGTCCTCCAGAAAGATTGTCTCAAGTTTCACTCATGCCAGCAATGAACAAGAATGCCTGTTTTCCTGGACACTGGATACCTCAGGGTTATTATTCTTCCCCCTCTCTTCTTGACAAAACCAAACAAGTTTCTCATTTCAATAAGCATTTCTTGGATGTGCAAAATGTTTAAAAATTAACACAATTTTATTTATTCCTTAAGTAGGTGTGTATCATTCAAGTTATTAAAGAAACAAAATATTATATGGTGAAAAGTACATGTACCTCCAACAGTAGGCTCTCAGAGTCCAGCTGTATCCTCAGGGAGAGCCACTGGTACCGCTGTCTCCAGTAACCTTCTTAAAGACGTCGTGTATGTGCAATCCAAGAAGTGCATAAGTGGTCTTCTGTGCACACACACACAAAATGTGTGGACTTTTTCCACAAAAGGGAAACATACTATACATCTTGTTTGGTCCTTTGCTTTATCCATTTAACAGTAAATGTTTGCGATTATTCCATATCAGTAAACAAAGAATTATCTTATTATTTACAATATCTACATAGCATTGCATTATTAGGAAATGATTGTAAACATTAACATTTGGTTTTGGATTTTGGGCCTTTCTTCCTTTATAATTGCCTGTCAGTGTCCTTTGAGCATTTTTCAAATGTAGTTTTAACTTTTATGTTATTGATGAAGATTCACCAGTCTTTGTTGTAAAATGAAATTACCAAGCCATTGGTATTAAATAATGCAAATTTTATTTCACATTCCATTGTTGGTTTTTTAATCTTGTTTTGTGGTGGTTCTTTTTTTTGCCATTTGTTTTGTTTTGTTTTGGTGTGGATGTAGAGAAGTCTTCTTATGTACTTAAATCTATCAATCTTTTTGGTTTGGTTTGTGAATGATTTTAGTCTTTTTATTTACTTTAGTCTCATTACATGGGGGTTTGGCTATTGGGAATAATGCTGTTTTAACAGTAGTGTGCAAATCTTTTTATGATACTGCTTTCAGTTTCTTGGCTATGTATACAGAATAGGGATGCTGGGCCATGAGGCAGTTCTACATTCCACTTTTTGAGGAACCACCATGTTGTTCTCCACAGCAGATGAATTATTTTACAGTCTAGCCAACACTGTTCAAGGGGTCTCATTTCCCTACATCCTCGCCAACACTTGGTATTTTCTCTCTCTCTCTCTCTTTTTGATAGTATCCCATTGTAAGGGGCACCAGGATCATTCTGAATATAAAATCTGTCATAATTAAAAAAAAAAGTTTCCAAATGACCTTCTTCCAACCTCACATATTCTTTAAGAGCAATACCATGAATAAGAACCATCTGTGAGAACTTGTAGTCTGAAGACTTTTGTTTTCTCTGAGTTAGTTCCGTTTTACATATACTTCTTTTAGGAAATAATTTTTAGTGGACCTGAGCTGAAATTCAGTGCCTGTGCCAAAGGAGACTTAAGTTTGAGTTTAAGACGAAATGACTGATAAGCTTTATATTGACTTGGAAGCTGCTTGTGGCTAAATGTTCATTAAGTAATTGGGACCATGTTGAAACTTTCCTTCATTTCTACCCCTATCAGTCTTAGAATATTAGGATTGCAGATAGCACCCAGTAGGTATTTTCTGGTGCCTGAAGACCACAGGATGCTCACAGCCACATTCAAATCAGAGAGTGCAGATTGTTAGTAGAGACTTCTCCATCCTAAGTCCTTTGTCACATTTTATGCTTTGTCTTATTTATAAGAACAGGTTTCACTGAGTAGCACTTTTTTAATTTGGTCCATAGATGAACATGGATAAGTTTTAAAATTTTGGTAATTGTTAGATTTACAATATTTAAAATAGGAGTAATAATAATAATAACAGTATCTATTTCATAGACTTGTGAGGACCAAATGAGCTAAGGTATGAAAAACATGTTGTATGTAAGTGCTAGATAAATGTAGTGGTTGTTGTTATCATTGTTGAGCAATAAGATTAAGTTATTATTCCTGATACTCAAGATAAATATATGCAACCAAGGTCAGGGCTCTTTTCCACGCAAATTTTGCTAGCACCAGATATTGTCTGTGTAAAAGGTCTTCTTCCCTCCTTCCCTCCGTCCCTCCTTCCCTCCTTTGTTCCTCCCTCCCTCCCTCCCTCTGTCCCTCCTTCCCTCCTTCCTTCCTTCATTCCTCCTTCCCTCCCTCCCTCCCTCCTTTCTCCCTCCCTCCCTTCCTTTCTTCCATTGGTGTGAAGGGGTTCCAAGTCCAGTTCTGACCACGAATTGTCAGCCATAGTGAAAACACCTGTTGCCAGCAGAGTCATGACCACAATATCTTCAAAGTGCTCTGTGGGATGTAACTCAAGGATTTATTTTCCACTGAACCACTCTCATGAGCTCTCAAATGACAAGGAATTCTTTGCAGGCTGTACCTTCAAGCCCCTTCAATTCCATTTCCAAAATGTGGCCATGCCGTAGATTAAGGTGATTGTTTTCTTTCATCTTGTCCTCATTCTCCATGCTCTGAGTTCATTTTGAACTTCTGCCATTACTTATGGGTGCCATACTTGCATTGCTCTTTCTTATCTTTATTTTCGTCTCTAGCAACCTATCCACAGTCTTCCACTCCATGATCCTTATTTGCTGTCTCTTCCTTCTCTTCCTCCCTCCATCTTTTTTTTTCCCCCACGATCAATCTGGTATTTATTGAGAACCTTTGTGTGCAAGGCACTGTACTGGATGCTGTCTTTTCATATTCTGTCACTCAAGTTTCCTCAGAGCAGTTTAAATCTGCACAGTTTCACCAGGGCTCCCCTCCATACGGTGAAACAAATGTTCTCTGAGGATATTTCCATTTTCTGCTATTTACAACCAGGCTATTGCTTTTGAGTCGTGTCTGGGCCATTATTAACCCCCTGTGCTATCCCCACAGCTGACAAGACTCTGAAAGGCTCTCACCTCAACCTCACCTCTGTCTGGGGCCTCTCTCCTGTCTCTAGGAACATTCTTCAGATTTCCTTGGAGTTTCCTTAGTTATTTTTGATACATGCGTTCTATATAGAGGCTTTTAACTAAAATGTTCTGGCATGTTTGTGTCAACAGTTCTTTGAAACAGATGCCCAGTTTTCTGTTTGGTTTACTCTGAATTTTTTTTTCTGAGACCTTGTTTAGCATTTTGACTTCTTCTCTTTAAACAATTAAAAAAAATTCTGGGGATGCTGTTCTGTTCTGCAGGTGGATGGACATTGGTGTTTTGTTCTGCAGGTGGATGAACATGGCTGAGACCACCAATGTTTAAGACCACTCAGTCCTCCATGCTGCTACCAGGGCCACCTGTGATGTCCCCTGGGACCTCCTCTGTTCTCCTCTGCTTATCTTTTTGGTGTGTTGCTTACCATTTCATATTATAGCTCTCTCTACCCATGAACTCATACATGATAAGGGAAGGGTATTGTTATTATTTTAGTTCGAGAAATAACAGGTTTTTTTCCTTATAACTTCAAACATGCTTTCTTTCTGTGAGTTATATTTCAGGAAATTTGTAGTGCAGGAAAATTGCCGGTTAGTTAGAGATGACTGAATTATTGATATTCTCTTAAGGTGTATTTTTTAGGTGTATTGAGGTATAATTTGCAAATCAATTCGTATCCCTTTAATTTCTTTGGTTTGTCTAATTGCTCTGGCTAGAGTCTCAAGAACGATGTTGAATAGAAGTGGTAAAAGAGGGCATCCCTGCCTTCTTCCAGTTTTTAGGGAGAATGCTTTCAGTTTTTCACCATTTAGAATGATATTAGCCATGGGCTTAGCATAAATGGCCTTTACAATGTTAAGGAATGTTCCCACTATCCCTATTTTTTCTAGTGTTTTGAGCATGAAGGGGTGCTGTATTTTATCAAATGCTTTTTCTGCATCTATTGAAATAATCATGTGATTCTTGACTTTAAGTCTATTGATATGGTGAATGACATTTATTGATTTCCTGATGTTGAACCAACCTTGCATCCCTGGGATGAAACCCACTTGATCATGGTGCACTATCTTTTTAATATGTTTTTGTATGCGATTTGCTAAAATTTTGTTGAGAATTTTTGCGTTGATGTTCATTAAGGATATTGGTCTGAAATTTTCTTTCCTTGATGAGTCTCTGTCTGGTTTAGGTATCAGTGTGATATTGGCTTCATAGAATGAGTTTGTGAGGGTTCCCTCCTCTTCTATTTTATGGAATACTTTGAGAAGTATTGGAATGAGCTCTTCTTTAAAGGTTTTGTAGAACTCGGCTGAGAACCCATCTGGTCCCGGACTTTTCTTTGTTGGTAGATCATACATATTTAAGGTATACAGATTGTTTTTTTAGAATTAATTTAGAAGTAAATTTCATAGTATTATGTTTGAGAGACAAAACATACTGCTATAGGTTACCTATAAGTAGTAACATACTACAGTAAAGAAGATTTACATAGCCATCATCTCATATGGTACCTATTTTTGTGTATGTGGCAAGACCCAGTAAAATCTACTCATCAAACAAAATTCCCTGATAAAATCCTATTTCATTACCTATGGTCCTCACTGGTGACATGAGCTGTCTAGACTGTTCATCCCACATATTTTCTACTTTGTGTCTTTGGCTACACCTCCCCATTTCCTCCCCAACCTCTGTCCTAATAACCATGGCTTTATTCTCTCCTCTGTCTTTATGTATTTGACTACATTTTTGATTCCACATGTAACTGAGATCATGCAATATTTTTCTTGTGTCTGGCTCATTTCACACATCATGGTGTTCCCTAGCTTTATCCAAGTGGTGGCAAAAGACAGGATCTCCTTTTTATGACTGAATAGCATTCCTTTGTATGGATCTACCACAGTGTCCTTATTCATTCATCCATCAGTGGGTACTTAGGTTGATTCCATATCTTGGCTATTGTGAATTTGCTGCAGTGAGCTTGGAGTGCAGATTCGTTTCCTTTGAACATATACCAGAAGAGAGTTTGCTAGGTCAAATGGTAGCTCTAATTTTGATCTTTTTAGGAACTTCTATACTGCTTCCTGGGTGACTGCACTAAACTGTATTCCCATCAAGAGTATATAAGGATTCCCTTTTCTCTCCACATTTGCCAAATCTCATCTCTTGCAATTTTTTTTTTTAATAACAGAAGGGCAGGTGTTATTAGCATAATTTTCTTTAAGTTTAGCTAGACAAATACAGCAGAGTAGTTTCTGTCTCTGGAATAAGCCTGCTCATGTTTGCATCTTGTCCCTGCCAGTTCTTAACTATAACCTTGGGTGAGTTGCTGAACTTCTCTGTGCCTCAGTTCCCCCCTCTGTAACATAGGAGTTATAATGATGATGCTCAACAGTTACTGTCATATGTATAAATACTATTAAATATTTGCTGTCATTTTTGAATTCAGTTTAACAGAATCATTATAATCATAATCACCAGTCATTTCTAGAATGAAGGTATATGTTTTGTTCATTGATGTCATAACACCTAGAATAGAGCTGGGGATATTACAGGTGTTTGAAAATATTTTTCAGTGAGTGAATGAATGCATGCGAAATAAAAATGATTTTTTAATTTTAGACCTCACAGTCTGATTGGGAATACAAGAGAAAGATAAGATGATAATTGAAAGGTGCTTAAATACTAGGTTTATGTATCATTTCAAGATTCCTCTTTCAGAGTCATTTGGGAGGTTTATTAAATTGCAGATTTTCCAGTGAAACTCATTAATTTTGATCCAACAAATATGAATTGAGGCTCAGGAATCCATGTCAAAAAATTCTCCAGAAGTTTTGGTGAGTTCCAGTGAACAACCATGTTTGGGATCCACAGGCACAGGGAGGAAATTACAAAGGACATCAGAGGAGGGAGAGAGCTCTGTGGGCTGAGCTCCTGGCATGGCCTGGTGGAAGAGGGGACATCCACATGGGCATGTGGGGCTTGGGTATGGGAAGGAGGACCATTGTGGTGTCAGGTTGGCCTTGGTGAGTGTGTTCATCAGCCTTTTGTCACTGTCACAAGAGACCTGATAAGAACAAGTTGGAGGAGGAAAAGCTTATTTAGGCTCACAGTTTCAGAGGTTCAGTCCATTGTTGGCCAGACTCCATTGCTCTGGGGTGAGGTGAGGCATAATATCATGGCAGAAGTGCATGGCAGAGGAAAGTTCCTCAGCTCATGGTAGCTGAAAGAGAGAGAGAGAGAGAGAGAGAGAGAGAGAGAGAGAGAGAGAGAAGAAGAAGAAGAAGAAGAAGAAGAAGAAGGAGGAGGAGCAGGAGGAGGAGGGGGAGGAGGAGGAGGAGGAGGAGGAGGAAGGAGAAGGGGAAAGAGAAGAAGAGGAGGAGGAGAGAGCTTACCTGCCTACAATTACCACTCAGTATCCATTGAAATTATCAATCCATCAAATGGATTCATCTACTGGTGAGGTTGGGGCTCTCACAAGCTAATCGTTTCACCTCTGAACGTTGCTCCATTGCTTAACACATGAGCTTTTGCGTGTGTGTGTGTGTGTGCCACTCTAGAACCGAATCGTAGCTGTGCATCTTAACAGTGGGTTTGACATTCAGGAACAGAGACAGTCTGGTCACGTTTTCCTGCCTACCAGCTCTCTCAGGCTCCTGGATTGTCCTAACAAAGTCACGAGGACACAGAGTCATTTGTTGGAAGGCGCCTGAAATCTGCTCTTTGCTGAGTGCTTTCCTTGCACTTGTCGATTCGGTGTGGAGAACTACTGTTGGTTGCATCCTGATGTGGCCTCTGACTCAGCAATTAATAGCCCAAAAATGGGCCCAAAGATTACGCTGTATGTTCAAGTTGTATAAATTTCATAGAATTTGTCTCTGATGTTATAGAGATCATGGTAACAGTTCCCCAGATATTCAGGATTTCCAACTTCTCAATGGTCACATCTCTGTCAGACCCGGCAGACCAAGTAGTCACCGATATTGTAAGAACTCTTGTCACTTTTAACCATAGTCCTTAACATAAGTAAATAAATTTACATATACATATATGTAATTCATATGCCATAAAATTGACCCATGTAAGCATACAGTTCAGTATATTTTAAGTATCTTCAGAGTTGTACAGCCTTCACTGCTAAATGATTTTAGGATATGTTTTGTCCCCCAACTATTACTGAGACTATTATTCTTATACATTTACTATTACCACTACTATTACTCTTAAAATTTACTATTACTCCTACTATTATTCCCTCTCCATGTCCCCTGTCTCTCACTCCCTGGCAACCACTGATCTACTTCCTGTCTCTCTGGTGTCCTGGGTTGGACAATTTATAAATGAGAAAAATGTAACAAGTCACTTGGTGACTGACTTCTTTCACTTAGCATAATGTTTTCAAGGTTCATCTAGCTTGCAGCAGGTATCATTACTTTTATCAATGAGATAAAAGTGTCAGAATAATATCCCATTATATGGAGTTACCACATTTTCTTTATCATTTGTTTGCTCATGGACATTTGGATTTTCATTTTTGACTGTTATGAATAAGATTTTATGAATGCTTGCACACAAAAGATATGTATGGGCACATTTTCATTTTTCTTGTGAATCTACCCAGGAGTGGAGTTGTTGAGACATATGGTGACTCTGTATTTACTAATTTTTTTTTTAATTTTTAGATTCAAGATATTTTATCAACAGCTACTACAAACACTAAGATATCTCAATTGGATTACCAAGTACAAAATCAACATATAAAAATCAGTAGTTTACATATATTCAGACAATCTTTTGGAAGATTTAATGGAAGAAAAGAGTTCATATATTACAGTAACAAAAATATATTAATATATTTGTCAATAAAAATATGAGACCTATTAAAAATAAAAATTAAAATACCACTGGAGCCAAAAAATCGCCTTTCTATACATAGAAGGACCATATTATTGGGTAAATTAATCTGTAAATTTAACAAAATCTCAATGAAAACTTAACAGTTTTAAGCTAAATTTAGTGGAAAAATAAACATAGAAGTGGTACCAGCATTAAAACACATTAAGGCATTTTTAAAAGTCTAAATAATTTGAGAGTGTCATACTGGTCTATTAGCAAAACAGAATGCCCAGATGTAAGTACACTCAGATACACATAGAAATTAAATGTATAAAGAGGACATCGTCTCAAATCACTGGGCAAAAGAAGTAGTCATAAGGATAAATAATGTAATATCCTGCCTTACCTCATATACCTCATATACCATGATAAATTCCATATGTACCAAAGATATTTTTTAAATAAAGCAACCAATAAATAATAAGAAGAAAACTTTAAAATATTTTCTTTACAAATCTGGAGTTAGCAAGAACTATCTAACCTTTCATGACTCAAAATCCCCAAGCCATAAATTATTTCACTGGTCCTTTTTTTTTACATAAAAATAAATTCTTTATGGAAATAAGCATCATAAACTTAAAAGACAATTAAGGGAGATATTTACAGCTCATATCACAAAGAGTTATCCTTCCTAAGATACAAATTGACAAAATCATAACCCTTTTGAAACATAGAAAAAGGAAATAAAATTTGCTATGTATAGAGGGAAAAGAGGGGTGGGAGGAGTGAGGGGGAAGGGGAAAAATAACAGAATGAATCAAACAACATTGCCCTATGTAAATTTATGATTTTTAATTAAAATAAATAAAAAAATAAACAACAAGATAGTTAACTTCACTCATTAAAAGAGAAATGTAAATTAAAACTGTGGATGAAAGATCGTTTTCTCTCTCTCCATTGGCAAATATCAAAAATTAGCTAACACACTTTATTGATAGGACTCCGGAGGGGAAAGCATTTTCTCATGCATTCGGACAGCGGTGTGTTAAAGTTACCCAGAATTATTGTGTTGTGGTCTATATTTGATTCCTGGAATTGTTTGACATACATGGATGAGCTGTTGTTTGGGGCATAAATATTTATGATCATTATGTCTTCCCGGTTTATGGTTCCCTTAAGTGGTATGAAATGTCCTTCTTTATCCCTTCTGACTAACTTTGGCTTGAAGTCCACTTTATCTGATATAAGGATGGAAACCCCCACTTTTTTACTGAGTCCATGTGCATGGTATGTATTTTCCCATCCTTTTACCTTTAGTCTGTGGATGTCTTTCTATGAGATGAATCTCTTAAAGGCAGCATAGTGTTGGGTCTTACTTTTTAATTCAATCTGCCAGTCTGTGTCTTTTGATTGATGAGTTTAGGTCATTAACATTCAGGATTATTATTGAGATATGATTTGTATTCCCAGTCATTTGGCTTATTTTTGTTTTTTAACTTGGTTTCTTCTTTGATTGGTTTTTCTTTTAGGGTAGTTCTTCCCTTTGCTGACCTACATTGTTGTTTTTCATTTCCTCCTCATGGAATATTTTGCTGAAAATGTTCTGTAGTGCAGACTTTCTATTTGTAAATTCTTTTAACTTTTATTTATCATGGAAGGATTTTATTTCATCTTCAAATCTGAAGGTTAGTTTTGCTGGGTATAGGATTCTTGGTTGGCAACCATGTTCTTTCAGAGATTGAAATATGTTGTTCCAGGCCCTTCTATATGTACCAAAGATATTTTTTAAATAAAGCAACCAATAAATAATAAGAGAAGTCTGGGTTGAGAAGTCTGCTGCTAACCGTATTGGTCTCCCCCTATATGTAATCTGATGCTTTTCTCTTGCGGCCTTCAAAATCCTATCTTTATTTTGAATGTTAAGCATTTTCATTATAATGTGCTTTGGTGTAGATCTGTTGTGATTTTTGTGCATTTGGTGTTCTGTAAGCCTCTTGTATTTGATTTTCCATTTCATTCTTCAGGTTTGGGAAATTTTCTGAAATTATTTCATTGAATAGGTTGTTCATTCCTTTGGTTTGTATCTCTGTGCCTTCCTCAATCCCGGTAATACTTAAATTTGGTCTTTTCATGATATCCCATAGTTCTTGGAGGTTCCATTCATGATTTCTTACCATCTTCTCTGTTCAGTCAATTTTATTTTCAAGATTAAATATTTTGTCTTCGTTGTCTGAAGTTCTGTCTTCCAAGTGATCTAGTCTATTGGTGATGTTTTCCATTGAGTTTTTTCATTTGATTTATTGTTTCCTTCATTTCAAGGATTTCTGTTTGTTTTTCTTTTTTCCAGAATCTCTATCTCTTTGTTGAAATGATCTCTGCTTCCTGCAGTTGCTCTTTTAACTGTTTATTGGAGTGATCATTCATTGCCTGCATTTGCTCTTATCCCTCATTCTTTGCTTCATGAATCATTCTAATTAAGTGTGTTTTGAACTCCTTTTCTGATGACCTTTCTTCTACCATGCTGTCATTGGATTCTATTAATATAGAATCTTGGTTTGTTTGGAACACTTTTTTCCCTTGTTTTTTCATGTTGTTTACTTATCTTCTCCTCTAGCAGTGCAGATATTGGATACTGCAGTTTCTCCCCTATAGGCTTATAGTGACCCTGCAGGTTTCCAAAACCTCTTCTTTAAGGGGGAGATCAATATTAGCAGCACCCAGTACAGACAATTTGCAGCCCTAAACCAAATAGCCTCTATGAAGATGTTAACAATATTGTCATAATAAACAGAGAGGATGAATTCAATTATTATTTACAGTATAACAAATAAATTTGCAATGAGGTCTACAGTTTCTAAAGGTGGACAAAGAGGATGGGAAGGGGTAGAGGATGTAACTGTTAATGGGATAAGAAAAGAGTATGTAGAAGTACTAAATCATAGGAAGAGTGAAAGTGGAATCAAAAGAAGTTGGTTGTTAGCATAAGAAAAGGGAGAAAGTGATCCTGAGGAAACAGGTAAACAAAAGGAAAATAGAGTGAGAAAAATAAAGAAATGAAAACTTAAAAATTTTCAAAAAGGAGAAAAAAATCTACACTATAACACTCATATACTATTCAAAGCTCCCAGTCTTCAGTAGCCTGATGCATGAGAGTTACCTCACAATGAGTTTCCAGTCTTCAGCAGGCATCTCAGGATGAGAGTCACCCAACCTAAAGATGGCTGCTTTTGCTTCCAGGATAATCCAAGATGGTTGCACTGGCTTCCAAACCTGTTGGCAAATGGCAGCTAGCTGCAGCATGGGGCGTGGGTGCCAAGTCTGTGTGGGGTACAGTCAGGCTTGGGGGTACAGGAGGTGGGGTGTGGTCAGTTGGGCAGGGGGTCCTGCAGGTCCTAGCTGTTGTCCCAAAATGGCAGCAGCCACACATAACCAAACCTGTGAGTACTGACAGTGGACTTCCAGGCAACAGCAGGCAGCTGACAATCAGCTAGTGGTCTGCAGGAGGTCTGCAGGCTACCAGTGGATGATCAGCAGGTGGACCTCAGGTGGTAGGTGATGGGTAGGTGAAAGGCAGGTGATGGGCAGGCAAGAGGCAGCCAAACAGGCAAATGGCAGATGATAGGTGGCAGCCAGTGAGGAATCTGCACTCAAAAAGTAGGTGATATGCTGGCAGAGGCAGATAATTGAGGTGGACAAATGGGGTAAATAGCAGGGGATCGATCAGCAGCAAAGACTGCCTCATGGAGAAACAGACTTTCCCTGAGTTACAGAGCGACAAGCAACACATCCTCCCTCTAGTACTCCATCTTGGATCTCATGTATTTACTAATTTTTTGAGGAACAGGTTAAAATGTTTCCTTCAGAGGCTGTGCTATTTTACAAGTCTACCAATGATGCACAAGTGTTACAATTCCTCTACATCTTCGCTAATATTTTTTATTGTCTTTGTTGACATCCTAGAGGGTAAGCAGTACCTTATCATTTTGATGTTAACATCTTTTCATATGCATATTAGCTATTTGTATATCTTTGGAAAATGTATATTCAATTCTTTGCTCATTTAAAATTTGAACTGTCATTTTATTGTTTAGCTATAAAAGTCTTTATATATATTGGATACTAGATCCTTATCAAATATTTCTTCCCATTTTATGGGTCTTCTCACTTTCTTTCTTTTTCAATGTTTTTTATTGGTGCAATATTGTTGTACATATTGATGAAATTTGTTGTTACATATTTGTACATGCTTACAATATAACAATATCATTTGACCAACACCTCCTCTCTCATGCCCAATTTTAGTCAGCAATTCTGTTGCTGTGACTAAAATGACCTGACCAGAACAACTATAAAACAGGAAATGTTTATTTAGGGGATCATGGTGTCAGAGGTCTCAATCCATAGACAGCAAGCTCCATTTCTCAGGGCTTGAGTTGAGGTAGAACATCATGGTATGGCGGAAGAGTAGGCAGCTCACATGGTGATCAGAAAGCAAAGAGAGACTCCATTCTCCAGATACAAAATATAAACCCCATAGCCATTCCCACAGTGAACCACTTCTTCCACCCATACCCTCCTGCCTCCAGTTACCACTCAGTTAATCCCATCAGGGGGGTTAATCCACTGATTATGTTAAGGCTATAACCCAATCATTTCTCCTCCAAATCTTCTTGCTTTGTCTCACACCTGAGCTTTTGGGGGCATACACATAAAAACCATAACACTCTCCTTGGTCCTTTTTCTCTACTCATCTCCCTTAGATTTTTAGGGGATACACCCCAACTTTGTTTTTGTTTTTTCTCTCTAGCTTCTGAAGATGAGAGAAAACATGACCCCGGGCCCTCTGAGTTTGACTTATTTGGCTTAACATGATGGTCTCTATTTCCATCCATTTTCCTGCAGATGACATAATTTTATATTCTTAATGACTGAATAAAACTTTATTGTGCATACATACCACAGTTTCCTTATCCATTCATCCATTAATGGGCACCTAAGCCAATTCCATAGTTTGGATATTATGAATTATGCTTCTATAAAAATGGATATGCATGTATCATTGTAGTAAGATGAATTTAATTCTTCAGGATAAATACTGAGAAGTAGTATAGCTGGGTTGGATGGTGGTTCCATGCCTAGACTTTTGAGGAGCCTCCATACTGATCCTCATAGTGGTTGTACTAATTTACAGTCCCATAAACAGTGTAAGAGTGTTCCCTTTTCTCTACATTCTCTCCTGTATTTCTTATTATTTGTATTCTTGATGATTGCCATTCGGACTGGTGTGAATCAAAATCTCAGTGTATTTTTTATTTGAATTTCTCCAATTCCTAATGATGTTGAACATTTTTTTTTCACATCTTTTTTTGACAATTTGAATTTCTTTTTCTAAGAAATGTCTGTTGAGTTCATTTACCTATTTATTAATTGGGTTATTTGATTTTTGATGTAAAGTTTTTTGAGCTCTTTATATATTCTAGATATTAATCCTCTATCAGAAGAGTAGCTAGCAAAGATTTTCCCCCATTTCTTGGGCTTTCTCTTCACATTCTTAATTGTTTCCTTTGCTGTGTGGAATTTCTTTTAATTTGATGCTGTCCCATTTATTAACTCTTGGTATTATTTCCTGAACTTTAGGGGTCCTGTTGAGAAAGTTGTTGCCTGTGCCTAAAAACTGGAGTGTTGATTGTACATTTTCTTCTAGGAGTTGCATAGTTTCTAGTCTAATTTTATGATCTTTGATCCATTTTGAGTTGATTGTTGTTCAGGGTGAACATATGGATGGCTGTTGTCCCAACATTTTTTGTTAAAAAGACTGTATTTTTTCCAATCTATGTTTTAGTCATATTTTTCATTGCTGAGACAAAAAATCTGACCAGGAAATTTTAGGGGAGAAAAAGTTTATAAGAGGGCTCACGATTTCAGAGGTCTTAGTAGACAGAAGGCTGGCTCCATTCCTCAGGGCTCAAGGTGAGGCAGAACATCATGGAGGAAGAGTGTGGCAGTGGGAAGCAGCTCACATGGTGATCAGAAAGCAGAGAGAGACTCCACTCTCAAGATACAAATGTTTATCCCAAAGCCATGTCTCAATTCCCACCTCCTCTAGCCACATCCTACCTGCCTCCAGTAAATGCTCAGTTAATCCCTATCAGGGGATTAATTTACTGATTGGGTTTAGACTCTTATAACCCAAACATTTCTCCTCTGAACCTTCTTGCATTGTCTTATCTCTGAACTTTTGGGGGATACCACATCTAAATTATAACAGCATATTTTTGGCATCTTTGTCAAAGAATAGATGATTGTATCTGTGTGGGTTTGTTTCTGTGTCTTCTATTCTGTACCAGTGGTCTAGGTGTCTATTTTTATGGCAGTACCATGAAGTCTTTTGTTACTCTATCTCTGTAGTAATTTGAAGTAAGGTATTGGGTCCCTCCAGTGTTGCCTTTTTGGCTCAAATTTGCTTTGATTATTCTGGGTCATTTATTCTCATGAATGAATTTTTTTAAAAATATATTTTCAGTTGTCAATGGACATTTATTTATTGATTTATTTATATGTGGTGCTGAGAATTGAACCCAGTGCCTCACACGTGCTAGGCAAGTGCTGTACCGCTGAGCCACAACCCCAGCCTGTGAATGAATTTTAAGGCTTTTTTTTTTTCTACTTTTATGAAGAATATCATGGGTATTTTATGGGAATTGCATTGAATCTGTATACTGCTTTTGGTAGTATGGTCATTTTAACAATAGTAATTTTGTCTATCCCGTGAACATAGGAGATCTTTCCATCTTCTGAAGTCTTCTTCAATGTTCTATAGTTTTCATTGAAGAGGTCTTTCACCTACTTGGTTAGGACTGTATTTTATTTTATTTCTTTTTGATGTTTTTGTGAATGAAATTGTTTCCCTAATTTCCTTCTCAGCAGATACATTGTTGGTAAATAGGAAAGCTATTGATCTTTGCGTGTGGATTTTGTACCTGATACTTTGTCAAATTTGATTATTAGCCTTAGCAGTCTTTTAGGGGAGTTTTTAGGATCTTCTAGGTGTGGGATCATATCATTTGCAAACAGTGATAATCTGACTTTTTCCTTTACTATTTTAAAATTTTTTTTAAAGTTGTCAATGGACCTTTATTTAATTTATTATACGTGGTGCTGAGAATTGAAATCAGTGCCTCACACATGCCAGGCAAGTGCTCTACCACTGAGCCACAACCTTAGCCCCTCTTTTCCTGTTTTTAAACTGTTCTAATTCCTTCTCTTGACTTGTTGCTCTGGCTAGAATTTATAGCACTATATTAAATAGGAGTGGTGAGAGTGGACATTCCTGTCTTGTCCCGATTTTAAAGAAAATGCTGTTAGATTTCTCCCATTTACTATAAGGTTGGCTTTGTTTTTTCATACATACTTTTTTTATGATTTTGAGGTAGGATTCTTTTATCCCTAGTTTCTTCCAGGTTTTTATCATGAATGTGCTGAATTTTGTCAAATCTTCTCTGCATCTATTGAGATTATTAAGTGATTTTTTTCTTCTGTTAATGTGATGAGTTACATTTATTGTAACGTGTCTAGCATCTCTGGAATAAAACTACCCTGTCATGGTGTGCAATCTTCTTAATACGTTGTTGAACATGATTTTCTAATCCTTTATTAAGTATTTTTCCATCTAAATTCATCAGGGATATTGGTCTGTAGTTTTCTTCCCTTGATGTGTCCTTATCTGGTTTTGGTATGGGTGTGATACCAGCTTCATAGAATGAATTTGCAGTGCTCCATCCTTTTTATTTCATGAAATAATTTGGGGAGTATTGGCATTATTTCTTCTTTAAAGGTTTGATAAAATTCAGCTGAGAATCCATCTGGTCCTGGACTCTTCTTTGTTAGAAGGATTTTTATTGCTGTTTGTATCTCATTACAAGTTATTAGTCTATTTAAGTTTTCCATATCCTCTTGATTCAGTTTTGGCACATGATATTTGTGTAGAAATGTATCTATTTCTTCTAGGTCTTCCAATGTATTGGAGTGTAAGTTTTCAAAATATTCCCTAGTGATCTGCTAGATTTCTGAGATGTTTTCAGTGAGTTCTCCTTTTTCATCTCTACTTTTATTAATTTGTTTTCTCTTCCTTTTTCTTTTGGTTAGTTTGGCTAAGGGCTTATCAATCTTGTTTCTTTTCAAAGAATCTGCTCCTTGTTTCATCAATATTTTGTATTTTTTTTTTTTTTTGATTTTCAAGTTCATTGATTTTTGTCTCTGATCTTAATTGTTTACTTCCTTTTTCTGGTTTTGGAATTGGTTAGTTCTTCTTTTTTAAGAGCTTTGAGCTGCATCATTAGGCTGTTTATTTGAAATCTTCCTGATTTTCTTATGTAGGTATGCACTCAAAGTTATAAACTTTCCTCTTAGAACTCCCTTCCCAGTGTCCCAGAGTTTCTAGTGTGTTCTGTCAATATTCTAATTTGAGTCTAAGACTTTTTACATTTCTCCCTTGATTTCTTCTATCACCCATTAATCATTCAGGAGTACTGTTCAATTTCCAAGTGTTTGTATAGTTTCTGTAGGGTTTGATCATGTTGATTCTAATTTCATTCCATTATGGTTTGATAAGATGCAAGGAATTATAACAGTGTTTTTATATTTGCTAAGAGGTGCTTTGTAGCATAAAAGATGGTCTATTTTGAAGAGGTTCCATGAATCACTGAGAAGAAAGTGCATTCAGCTCTTGTTGGACAAAATATTTTACATACATCTGTTAGGTCATTTGATTTATAATATTTTTCAGGTACAAAGAGTCTTTACTGAGTTTATGTATGGATGAACCATCTATTATGGTTATGTGTGAAGTGTCCCCCAAAATCTCATGTGTGAGACAATGCAAGAAGGTTCAGAGAAGAAATGATTGGGTTGTAAGAGTCTTAACCCAATCAGTGATTTAATCCCCTGATAGGGAGTAACTGTAGTAACTGAAGTGGTGGGTGTGGCTGGAGGAGGTGGGAATTGAGGCATGGCTTTGGGGTATATATTTTGTATCTGGAGAGTGGTGACTCTCTGTCTCTGCTTCCTGATAATGTGAGCTGCTTTCCTCTGCCACACTCTTTTTCCAGGGTGTTCTGCCTCTCCTTGAGCCCTGAGGAATGGAGTTGGCCTTCTATGGACTAAGATTTCTGAAACCATATGCCTTCAAGTAAACTTTTCCCCCCTTAAATTTATTCTGGTCAGATCTTTTAGTCACAGCAGTGAAAACAATGACTAAAACTGACTAAACTCTAATGGTGAGAGAGTTGTGTTGAAATCCACCCTATATCATTGTATTGGGGTCTAGCTGGGGCTTTAATCTGAGTAGTGTCTCTTTTATATAAAAGACATAAATATTTATTACTATTTTATCTTCTGGTTGGTTTGAACAATCTTGTTGGATTATTCTCTTTACCAATATGAAGTGGCCTTTGTTTTTCTGATTAATTTTGGTGTGAAATCTGCTTTATTGGATATGAGAGAAGCTACTTCTGCTTGTTTTGGGGCTCCATTTACATAGTATATTATCCTTTCTCTTTCAGCTTGTGACTGTCTTTGCCTGTATGGTGCATTTCATGCAAGAAACATAGGGTTGGGGCTTGTTTTTTAATTCATTCTGCCAGCTTATGTCTTTTAATTGGAGAATTGAGACCATCTGCATTCAATGTTGTTATAGAGAGGTGTTAATTTCTATTTATTTATATCCATCTCTATTTACTTATTTATCTCATTTAATTTGGGTCTGTTTCTCATTTGATTAACAACTCTTCAAATGAGATTTGTTTTTCTGTGAGTTCTAAGATTTACTCTTCATATCTTCTGTGTGCATTTTTTTTTCCTTTTTAGTAGCAGGGATTGAACCCACGGGCCTCAATTGCTGAACCACATCTCCACCACTATTATTTTTTATGTTGAGATAGTGTCTCACTAAGTTGCTTAGTTGCTGAGTCTGGCTTTGAACTCATGATCCTCTTTAGCTTCTGGAGCTGCTGGGATCACAAGCATTCACCACTGTGCTGGGCCCAGTATTTTGTTAAGTAATTTCTGTAGTGCTGGTTTAGTAGTCATATTTTCTTTTAGTGTCTGCTTATCTTAGAAGATTTTAAATTAATTTTCAATTTTGAATGATAGCTTTGTTGAATATAGCAGTCTTGGTTGACAGTTATTCTCTTTCAGGACTTGGAACACATCATTCCAAACCCTCCTGGATTGTGGTTTATGCTGAGAAATCAGAAGTGATTTTAATTGCCTTGTCTCTAAATGTGACCTTATTGTTTTCACTTGAGGCTTTTAACATTCTATCTGTATGTTAAGCATATAAAGTGTCATGGAGAGGTTCTTTTTTTATCTTGTCTATTTGGGATTCTGAATGCCTCCTATATCTGGATATCCATATCATTCTGAAGAGTTATTATTTTCCTGAAGAGTTTGCCCATTCCATTAGCCCACGTCTCACAGCTCTCCTCAATTCCAATGATTCTTAAATTTGGTTTATTCATGTTGCACTACAGTTCTTGTGTATTACGATTAGGGTTACTTTTTTTTTTTTTTTTTCTTTAATACTGTCTGAATGTTCAAGGCTGGTCACTTTGTCTTCCAGTTCTGAGATTCTGTCTTCAATATGGTCTACTCTATTAGAGAAACTTTCAACTGAAAATTTCATTTGATTTATTATGTCTTCCATTTCTAAGGTCTTTGTTTGGTTATTTTTCAATATTTTTGCCTCTGTATTGAATTTCTCATTCATATTCTATATGTACTTCCTTAATTCATTCAGTTGTTTTTCTGTGTTCTCTTGGAATTCATTGATCATTTTTATAATGATTCTTTAGAATTTCTTATCTGATACTTCATCCACTTCAATATTTTGGGGATCATTTGGTGTTGAATTATAACCTTTAAGAGGTGTTGTGTTAGCTTGCTTTCTCATATTTCTTGTATTCATGTGTTGTGTTTTATGTACCTGTTCAAAGTTATTTTTCTTCCATTACTATGTGTGGGCCTTTTTAGGGCAGTCTTCACTTGCCAAAATGTCCTACAGTGATCTGGATTGAGACCCCCTTGAGGTAAGGTATGCACAGTTTTTGTGTTATTTCTCTGTCTTTGCTATAGCAGTGTATATGCATAGGTGGGACCTGGGTACCCACCCCTAGCTGTTTCTTTTTGGGTTTTGTCATTAGTTTGGGTTTTTGTCCATTCTATTCTTTGTATTAGAGTATAACTGAAGAATGAGTGTCATTAATTTGTGTGTGGAACAAGGTGTTCTGTCTTTTGGTTGAGTTGAGTTTAGCAGAAACTTGTAGTGTCCCTGTAGGTTCCGAGCACCTCACAAAATACAGGGAAACAAACAATACCAATAACCAATGTAAAGACGATACATCATTAAACTAAATACTTGGTTCCTATTATGACATCTATAATGTTAATTGCCACAAAAAACAGAAATGGTTGGGTCGGAAATTGTCAACAGCAAAAATAATAAGTAACCATTAACTATTCTGGCATTAAAGAAAACAACAGATGTCAACTATGACATCCATGATAGTAATAATTACAAAAGCATTAGTGGTGGGGGCAAGAGTTAGATAAAATTAGTGTTAAAAGATATTAAGAATACAGTTAATTAAGAGAACAGAAAATGTGATATGAAGGTAGAAAAAATTATGATTTTAAAAAGTGAACAGAGAATGCAGAAGAGGTGTAGAATGTGATGGTTATAAAGAAGGAGGAGAAAAAGTAGAAGTAAGGGAGAGTGAGAGAGAGAACCATAAAATTTGGCTGTTAGCAGAAGAAAGAAAGAGAGAAAAGAGAAACAGACAAATGAAAAACAAAACAAAACCAAACCAAAATATACTATTCAAAAACCTTAACTAACCCTCAGAAGAGAAGGAAAGAAAAAATAACTACATTTAAAAAATGCTAAAAATGTGAAAAAAAGAAACAAATATGTATATGTATATAATGTCCATGAACCAGTCAGTATAGCAAAAGCACACAGAAAAATAAAAAGGGAAACATACCCCCCACCACCACACACACACACAAAAGAAAGAAAAGATTCTTTTTAAAAATTTTGGGGGAGTATCAGAGATTGAATTCAGGGACACTCAACTACTGAGTCATATCCCCAGCCCTATTTTGTATTTTATTTAGAGACAGGTGCTTAACACCTTGCTTTTGCTGAGGCTGGCTTTGAACTTGTGATCCTCCTGCCTCAGCCTACTGTGCTGCTGGGATTTTAGGGATGGGTCACCATGCCCAGCCAGAAAAGATTCTTAATGAAAAATTAAGGAATAGTTTCCACAAAGGTGGTCAAAATCGTTAACAAAGATAGATGGTCAGTGTTGATGCCTGTCTTTCTTCCCACTTCTTCTTGAGCTGTGTACTTAGCATGTGAATAAGGGCTGGGGGATATTAAACTGTTCCTCTTTTAGTGTTTGCTCACTAAGCTGCCAGTTGGAGTGGCCTAAGACTAAAGCTGATTCAAATAATTCTCTCAAAGCTCACAAACTCCCAGGGTTGGGGCTGCAGCAGACTTCTACGAGTGGAATTCTAGCAGATGGGGCTTAGGTCTGATCAGGCCTTGGGGGTTTTGTTGGGTGGTGTCTACTCTGGAATGATGAGATCAACACACAGGCAGATGCTAATTTCTTCTGGGAGTCTGGATCTCAGTAGCCTCCCAAAGATTCTCCTCGTGGGGTGGGGAAGCCCATCTTTCACCCTCTCTGCTGCCCATGAACACAGTCTTTCCAGGCTTTCCAGGCTTAGTCCCTGAATGTATTCACATCTGTCTGTTCAGATTCCCAACCTGCTTCAGCTGGTCACATGTGCCACCGGACTCAGAGGGGGAGGTGGTTTGGGTTCCCCTTTACTTTTCTGACTTTACTCCCCCTAGGCAAAATATCCTCTGAGCCTGTTTCACTCCCGCTCTGCTAGATACACCCTAGGTCAGGTAGCAGACACTTGTCAGGACTGGTCAGCCATGTTTACTCAGATATCTCTGCTTCTACAGCAGCAGCTGCAGTGTGGCTGCCTCAAGATGGCTCCCCCTCAGCTCTCTGAAGCCAGTTGGGAAACCTGGGGCACTTTTCAAGCACCAGTGCACAGTGTAGCCATTGGATCAGCTAAGGGCAGCTGTTTTTTCAGATCTCTGGTTTTTCTCTACTAAATCTGACTGTTCTATTTCTGTGTTCTCCCTCCCTCTGTGCAGAACCAGGACTGCTGCCCCAACTGGCATAGCTCCAATGTAGTCTTTCTTCTTTGTTTAATGAACCCAAATTTCTGAGTCTCTACACTCTGACTATCCAATATTGAGTTTTAGTGAAATCCCTCTTTTACCCATCTCGCAGAGAAGCAGTATTCCTGCTGCTTTAATTCCAAACCACGGGGTGACTAGGAATGTAGCTTTCTTCAAGCCTGCCATTCTTGAATCTCTGGTCTTCTCACTTTCCAAATAGTGTTCTTTGTTGCACAAAAGATTTTAATTTTATTGCAGACCAATTTGTGTATGTTTTCTTTTGTTTGCTTATGTTTTAGGTACATATCTAAGAAACAGTTGCACAATCCACAGTCAGAAGACTGACATCTATGTTTTCTTCTAAGCGTTTTATATTTTTCGCTCTTACATTTAGGACTTTGATTCCTTTGGAATAAAATTTTGCAAATGTTGTGAGGCAACAATTCAAATTTGTTACTTTGCATGTAGGGTATCTAGTTTCCCAGCATCAAATATCCAGTATGTTTTCATTCTTTGAATTCATCTTGTCCAGACTGTTGAGGTAGCCACCTCATGGCTTTTCCTGATTGTAGCTCTTCTCCACCAGAGTCCAGGTACCATCCTGCTACCAGTTATTCTTATTCTCAGATGTGTTTATGTCCTTTCCTTAATCAAAATAATAGGATTTTCCATAAAATATTCCAAGTATTCAGCACATAATTCAAGGTCCTGTGTATGCTGACCTCAGTCTTCCTTCCAATTTTATGTTACTTCCTTCTTGCCTGCCATCCCAGCCCCACCATCCCTGACTCCTTGGCTTGTCTCCTTCTGGCCAAGTGGCATCTGGGTTAGATATGTGGCTTTAGTGTCTGCTTATGGGACAACCAGGGACTCGGAATAATGGAGGTGTTATCACATTTTCTTATCTAAATGACTGGAGGAACCCTTAAGAGGCAAGTGTTTTAGGACTTGCAGTCTACTTGAAAACATTTAGAAGAAAATGAACTTTCATTTTATAGGTAGAGTCACATTCACAAATGATCCTTAAGTTGTTTTTTCAATAATCAACCAGTCATCATCTCAAACTCTACAGTTTTGTTGGTAAGTTGGGTGTGTCCTACGTCCATATTTTTACATTCCAACACTCATGTGTAAGGCTGCCGACATCACTAAAACTAAAGCTTTCATAACTGAAGTCATTAATTTATGAAAGCTATTTGTTTTATTTTTAATTGCAAAAAATAACACAAAATTTACCATCTTAACCTTTTAGAAGCATACGTTCACTGGTGTTAAGTATAACCACATTGTGGTGCAACGTGTCTCTAGAACTTGTAAACTGAAACTTTGAACCCATTAAACAATTCCACATTTCCCTCTCCTCCAAGACCCTGGTAACCTCCATTCTACTTTGACTGGAATTTCACTATCTTTGATACCTTATATAAATAGGGTTATATAATATTTGTCTTTTTGTAACTGATTTATTTCATTTAGCATAATGTCCTCAAGGTTTGTTCATGCTGTAACATCTGACAGAATTTACTTCTATTTTAAGGCTGAATAATATTCCTCTAAATATATGTATCACATTCCCATTATTCATTTTTATGTCAATAGATATTTGAAGGTGAGCTCAGTGGCACGTGCCTATAATTCCAGCAACTTGGGAGGCTGAGGCAGGAGGGTTGCAAGTTTGAAGCCAGTTTGGAGAATTGAAAATTTGAAGCCAGTTTCAGTAACTTAGTGAGACCCTGAGCAACTTAGCAAGTCTTGTCTCAAAATAAAAAATAAAAAGGGCTGGGGATGTGGCTGAGTGGTTAAGTGCCCTGAGTTCAATCCCTGGTAAACCCCCTCCCCCCAAAAAAAGAAAAAAAAAAAAAATAGGACATTTGGGTTGCTTCTACCTCTTGGCTCTTAGAAACTGTGCTTTTAATTCTTTTAGATCTGGGATTGCTGAATCATGTGCTTCTCCTATTTTTAATTTTTTTAGAAACTGCTATACTGATTTCCATGGTGGCTGACCCATTTTTGCATTCCCTTCAACAGTGCACGAGGAGAAGACATTAATGGTGCAACTTCTCTAATGGAAGCAGGAGCCAAGAGCCCTTTCCCTAGTGCTACCAGGAATAAGTCTAGTGTCTTTACAGCTTTGAAAGTTATATTACCGATAAGAAAATACTGAACCAAAATTCTCACCTTTGTATATTTGTAAGAATTGTGCACACTAAGATGATTATCAAAGAAAATTGCCTTCTGTTTTTTAGGTTTTAACTTTTGTAATCAACCACATGTATAATTAAGATGAAGTTGTTTATTTCTCTCTGGGTTTTCTGGGTTGACTGTTAGCATCTTCCTAAATTCACTAAATAATCAAGCAGTTCGCAGCCAGTGACTCCTGTTTCCTGATTTAGGCTTTTCATTATTCTGACCATTTCGACCTCTATACTTTGCTTCTTTTTGGACATATCTCATTAAGGTAACCATGAACAAATCAGACTTGAATTCTACCTACCCATGCTTTCTTTTGCAAATAGTGGATTTGCTAAAGTCAATCGAACTTGCAGACCTCTAAGTAGGTCGATCGCTCTTATTGCTGTTGGGTTATAGCTAGTTCTGTATTACTCCAGGAAGACTTTGTTTGATTCAGGGACGAAAGTCACATCAGACTAAAAAGAATTGGGTGTGGTGGTGAGCATCTGTAGTCCCAGGGACTGGGGAGTTGGAGACAAGGGGATCACCAAGTTCAAGGCCAACTTCAGCAACTTAGTGAGACCTTGTCTCAAAATAAAAAAATAGAAAGTGCTGGGGATGTAACTCAGTGGTAAAGTTCCCCTAGATTCAGTAGTACAAAAAAAGAAAGAGATTAAAAAGAAGAGGAAAAATAATACCCTCCCTTCCTTTTTTGAGAAGTTTGTAGACCCAATATTTGACTAGTTTAAATGTTTCTTTTCCTTTTAGATGTGTGTGGTTCTGATCGTTTTAGACATCCATAATGAAGAGAATGAGTAAATTCATCCCCGTGACAACTGTAAAGTTTCAATAATTTAATGTTTCATAAGCATTTTTGTTTTTTATAATAAACCTTTAATGCAAAAGCCAAAAGTTTTAATACCACAAGTTTCTTTACATCAAAATACAGAGTACAGATCTCTGTAAGGCCATCTAACTAACAGATAGCACATCAGGATTGCATCTGACTTGGTGGTAGAAGCCGAAGGGCTGTGTGCCATGTGGAAGGGGTTCTCATTGAGGCACTTGCAGAGTCTAGCCAATGAAAGGTACAAATTAGGGGATGATGTGAGTTTGAGTTTAACTTTTACTTTGAATAAAAATATTGTAAGGGAAAATAACATTGCAACTCTTCCATAACAAACCGGGACTTAGGTAAGGGATGGGTAGAACAGGGTCAGAGCAGGGATTCTGGATTCAAAGTGTTTGGTGCCAGTGTAGCCTCTGCCACCAGTAGCTGTGTGACTTTGGGAAGTCTCACAATCTCAGATCCCTCATCTGTAAAACACAGTTAACAATAGTTGTGGAATTTAAAAGATTTAATATATAACTTGCTACAGCAATGCCCAGTATGGAGGAAGTGTTAAAAAAGATTTTATTACTGATTTTATAGTACAAGCCATGAATTCTTAGGCTGTTCTTCCTTTCTTATTTTATCCCAGTCATCAATATTGTCATTTGCCAAAAAAAAAAAAAAAAAAAAAAAAAAAGGTTTTAAATGTGGACAAATTAAAAGTCAAAAGTCCCTTTTCCCTTTAGTAACTGATTAGTACATAAATTGAAAGAGTGATGGATGGAACATTTTGTACCCCGAAAGCTCTTAGACTGTGCACAGGAAACCCAGGAGATTCAGTGAGTGCATCACAAATACATTCTGTGTGACTGCAAGAGTTTTTAATGAATGATTCATTGAATAGGCAGATGGGCTGTGGGAGGCAAACCCGAAGAGCTTTTTTTTTTCTCTTACTACAGAAATATTTGAGAGAGGTAAAGGCCCAGACTGCTGTTCACGACAATAGGTGCTTGTTAATTTTTGAGTAATGGCTGTTTGTCTTTTCTGTATTTTGTTGTCTGCATCATCTCATCTGCTCTTCCCATCTCCCTCTTCTCTCAGGATGGATGAGAAGATTGGATGTGATCTTTTGCCATAGTATTTCTAAAAAATTTTTTTTTACAGTTTATTGTGATGCATTTCATGTAAGAATGTACAATCCACACAGTTTAAGTGTAAAATTCAGTGCTTTTTAGTATTGTGCACAGTTGAACAACCGTTGCCACAATCTAATTTCGAAAATTCTCAACTTCTTTGTCTCTAGGGAGTCCTGCTTTAATGTTTTATATAAATGGTACAATACAATTCGTGGTCTTTTATATCTGGTTGAGTTCTCTTAGCATGATGTTTTCGAGGGCCTTTTATGTTGTAGCATGTATCAATACTTCACTGTTTATTGTCAAGTAAGATTTCATTGTATGTATACAGACTGCATTTTCTTTTTTCCATTCATGAGTTGAGGAATAATTTGTCTTACCAATTTTTGGCTATTATAAATAATGCTTCTCTGAATGTTTGTGTACAAGTCTTTGCAGGGACATATGCTTTTTATTCTCTTGGGTATGTATGTAGGTGGGAAATTGTTGAGTCATACGGTCACTCCATATTTGGCATTTTCAGGAACCGTCAAATGGATGCACAATTTTGCATTTCCATTAACGACGTATAAGGTTTTCAACTTCTCTATACCCTCATCACCCTCATGATTACCTGTCTTGTCATATTGGATATGAACTGGTAAAACTTTTTTAATGAATTTTAAAAAGTAATGTATTTCTAAAGTAAAAAGGAAATTGAAACAGTGCAGAAAGTACTGTCCAGGCTCAGAAGTTCTCCCAGAATCACATTGTTTTTCTATAAGTCTTTAAAATTCTCTATGTGCCTATGATATATATTTTAAAAAGATATCTAGGAGTATACTTTTTGTATCATTTCTTTCACTAATAATATACCTTAGAGTAATTTCTATAGAAGAACTGTTTGGTCTACCTATTCTTTTTGCTCGGCGCAGAGTATTTCTTGGTGAGGGTATGTCATAATTAATGTAAACAGTTTTTCTATTGGAAGGATTTTGGTCCATTCCGATATTTTGCTATTATAAGTAATGCTCATGTGAGGATCCATGTATAATTTGTCTTTGAGCAATAGTAGTGGTGACATTCACAGGAAAAATAAGCCACACTGCTGTGTGTTACCACCAATTGGGGTGGAAGTGCCTGTCAGTCCAGGTCTCTCCAACCTGACATCATGTGTCATCAAATCTTCCCATCTCGGCCAATGTGGTAGGTGAAAATAGGTTAAAGTAAATTTGAACTGTAAGAGGCAAGTCAGGTGTATGTTCTTATAAAGCTTGAAATTTAACTTTTCAAATATGTTGAAGTTGAGCTCCCAGTAATATGGTTGAAACATTCAAATTTCTGAACTGTACGCAGGCACAGTAATTATGTTCAAATATGCCTTAATGCTTAGTGTAATGTTATGCCAAATGAAGAAGTTGATTGGCTTCTTTATTTATTCAGCTGACATTTACAAAGTATTGTATGCCAGACAGAACTTTAAGAGCTAAAGAAAGATGAATAAGAAGCACACATTGCTCACAAGTAATTTGTGATCTAGCAAAGGAGACACATGTCAACAATTTGCATAGTGAACATGGCACAAATACAAGTCAATGCAGTCTGTGAGGCAGGTCACAGGCTAAGCTACTGTGAAAATAAGGCCCCCAAATCCTTTGGGGATTGTTTTTGGTAAAAGGCAAGAAAAGCTCGTGGAGTAGGTGAAGGAGTGGACATCAAGACATCAACAAGCTATTTCCTTCAAGCAAGAAACGTGTGTGCTGTACACAGTGCTTCTCAAGATGCATTGGCAAGCCACTTCCAGTTGTAAGGCAGGCTGAGAACACAAAGACCAGCTGTGTGTCCATGGCTGCTGTGGTCCTCTGGGCGCAGAGAAGCATGAATTTAGGCTCCACAATGTGGAAGCAGGTGGAAGGGCAGTTAGGTTAGTGTCACTGTGAGGTTTCTTAGAACTGCTGGACAGATCTTTGCCAACACAGAATGTGAAACTGCATTGTGATGAATAAAATTATTCCATGCAAAATCATGGTGACATAACACATGTGATTCACAGGATCATATAATCAATGCTGTGAAATAGGATTTAAGCAAGACACTGTGTGGCCTGGCTGCTATGGTAGTCAGCTTTCCATACTGTGACAAAGACCTGAGATAAATCAGCTTAAAGTGGGGAAAGGTTTATTTTTGGCTTCTGGTTTCAGAGGTTTCAGTCTGTGGTGGTTTGGCCATGTCACTTTTTTGGGGGCCTCTAATGGCCCAATATATCATGGCTAAGTGCATGGCAGAAGAGCTCTGTTCATCTTATGGTAACTGGGAAGCAAACAGCGAGGCAGAAGGGACCAGGGTCACAATACCCCTCTCATATCCTTTTCAATGGCCTAAATTCCTCCCTGTCTAGGCCCCTCCTCCCAACGTTTCCACACCTCCCAGTAACACTAGGGCTGAGAACCAAACCTTTAGCATATGGGCCTGGGGGAAAATTTAAGATTCAAAACACAACAGCTGCTTAAAAAGAAAAGGAATGAAAAAGAGAGAGATGAGAGTGGATGTGTTACCATGGGAAGACCCTTAAGATGTATTTGGTATTTTGCTATGTAAACATATTTACTTTTGTGGATACTTCTTTATGCTGTGTTTTTTAAAACAGAGATTCAGGGGTTTTATATATCCAAAACTCTCTGTGGAAAAAACATAACTCTAGTTTTTTATATCCATATTTATTAGAAATTCAATTGGTTTTGGTACTATTTGTGAGTATATATTTTTCTTATGGCCAATGTTTCACAGAAAGTAAGTTACCAGTGTAATCATTTCTGATCATGAATATTGTATAATAACAGTTCTAGGCAATGGTAGTTTGGTCATTGACAGAGAATTGGAGGCTAGCAATTCGTAGGGTACTTGGGACAGCAGGAGGGGAGAAGTGGGGCTGGCTTCTCTTGACAGATTTGGGTCAGTTCTCTACTAATACTGATGAGCAGGGAGCCTTCGGTTTACAAGGTAGTGATTGCTCTGTCTTCTCCAGGTACTTTAAGAGAAATCATTTGTAGTTTTCCTTTGGAATCAATAGTAGGTTATCTCTGATGAAGAACACTTCCCAGGCTTCCAGAGAAAAAAATTTATATACCTAGGTAGCATTTTTGCCTAGCTTTTCAAAGTGGTTTTCCTGTAGGGTGAGAAACAATCCTTATTTTCTTGAAGTCAAACCTCTTCTTCTTAGGCTAATCCTAAAACAAGATCTTTGCAGACAGGTTTTGTTTTGCTATCAAACTTGCAATTCTGAAGATATGACATATGAGGAGCCTGTGCCAATGGAATTAGCTTTGCTCTGGAAATCAGGCTTGCTTTTATGACCATGATTAAAAAAAAAAAACCCACATACAACAGGAAACAAAGGTCAGGGTTAGACTACTCATCCTGCCTCTGTAAGCTCTTTGTTCTAGAAGCTGAATGTTTATTTGAGGAAAATTCTGGATAACTATCCCAAGTTGAGAAGAAAAAAAAAAAAAAGATTTCATGTGAAAGGCAGGAAAGACAGTTGGGAAGAATTGAAATTTAAATATCGTCAGGGTCTCTGTACTAGTCTTCAGACACTTAAAACAATATTTTACAGACACTTTAGGTGTTTGAGGAAACAAGAAAATCAATGAAGGATAAGCATTAGTGGACTTACTTTTGGCTAAAGTTGACTTTGTCATATGACTCTGGACAAATTTGTCTGAAATGGGCGATATTAACTTCTTTAGGGAAAGGCTGTCTACTGGGATTTCTCAAGGGCTGTAATCTATGAAGCAGGAGAGAGCACATGCTCAGCTGCATGATCTTTACATATCTTTGGTCCAGAATCCTAGAACTGGAAAATTCATTCATTATCTGTTTGAGAGTATAAGTGGATTATTTTAAAGTTACTACTTCTGGATTTTTCTCTCCTCCATATTCTCAGTAATTCCTTTCCAATAACCCAGCTGGCCATCCTAGACTGGGGCTAACACAGAATAAGACACAAAGAGTCTTGGAAACCAAATGAGAACAACAATGCTCATAAGACAGGCCAGTCAGGTTTTGAATGTTTAATGAAATTATTGTAGGAGAGTATTGATAGAACGCTCTTTTAAAAAGACAGAATATTTGAATGAGACTGTAAATTTAGAAAACCCAAACCCAACCGAACAAACCCAACCAGAAGAGTTAATATTCAAATCAGGAGACTTACCTAGTAGGTTTTACTTCACTGGTAAAATGTGATCCAAATTAAACAAAGTATTTTTAATTTTCTCAGAACAAACATCCAACACAAACACAAATGATGATGTGAGACAGCGATATAACTTGGTCCACAATATTTTCCAAAACTATAGTGCCCCAGTTGGTTGGTATGGCACACAGGAGGGATAATAAATAAGAATGTGCTAATCATGTGGCACAGGGCTTGAAACGACTTATTACAATAGGAAGACACTTTACTGAGATTCTTCAAATGGGAATATTAATTGTGCATTAAGAAGTTCATATTTTCTCCAGTGGCCTTGTAGGTGGCTCTTAAAGATTCCTGTCTCTATGCATTTAAGTGACAGAGTTGGCTCTGTATATGGGCGGCAAATTTTGCAGACGTGTAGCTTTGGCAGAGGAGAGGTAAAAGTACTGTACCCTGTATACTGCTGAGGCCACAACACAGCAACTCTGGCTTTTAGCAACTACCAGATTTGCTAAAAGCAGCCACTTCCAATTAGCAGTAAGTGCCCTGCACCTGGTATTACTAGGAATTCAGGCTGATTCTTAATATGGCTTTAAAGGAAGAACAAAAATCATACTCATATTTTGGGAGACTCAAGGAAAGTTAACAATGGCAAGATGGAAGGATCCTGACGTGTTATTATTAATGATGATTTAGAATACAGGGGGGCATGCACCTCGATGGCACCTTCCAACTGCATCACTTCTCAGTGCTGTTTCCTCATAATTTAGTTCATAATTTTGCATATAATCTGCGTATCACTGTTGCAGTTGTTAACTTACAAATTTAGAACCCTGCCACAGGCTCCCTATGTGTGTTTCCATCACTCTCTACAAAAAATTTTCACCATGTTGATTAAAAAAAAAAAGTTCCACATTGTAAAGACGTAGAGAATATTCTCTTCAACTTCTTTTCCAGGCGTCAAATTTTACCATCATGGAAAGTACTATAATATGCTATGAAGATGTTATTTTCAACTCAGAGGACATATTTTTAAATGTTTTAAGGATTTCCCTCTTAAATAGTTGATGCCTTTTTCCTGAAAATGTTTGTTTACCTTCAGAAAATATTTCTGAGCGTTTCGGGTCATTTGATGCTTCTTGTACTTTTCTACTTTTTTTTTCTCTTTTAAAGGGTTTTGTAGGACAAAATCATCTGTTGGATTAAGCGTTTTTTGGAGCTCCTAGGTTCTAATAAGACTAGTAGACTCATAAAATAACTCATCTCATTGCAATGGGAATGTGTATTTTTCCTCTATTTTCAGTCATGATTATTTCAAAAGAGTTAAGAACATGAAAATAATCAACCTAGCTGGGTGTGGTGGGGCATGCCTGTAATCATAGCAATTTGGGAGGCTAAGGCAGGAGGATCCCGAGTTTAAAGCCAGCCTCAGCAATTTAGTGAGGCTCTAAGCAACTCAGTGAGACCCTGTCTCTAAGGAAAATACAAAAAAGGACTGAGGATGTGGCTCAGTGGTTAAGTGCCCCTGGGTACAATCCCTGGTACCAAAGGGAAAAAAAAAAAAAAAAAAAAAAGAAAGAAAGAAAGAAAAAGAAAAGAATCAACCTAAGGTAGAACATACAGTAACTTTTATCAGCTTATCATATTCTGAGATTTACCATAATAAATAAACCAGAAATATTGAAACTTCAGCTTTCTAGCAAACTCACTATGCTGGTAACATAGTCACCAATTGTGTGGCTTCTTCAATTGTTGGTGTACTTTGAGTTAGGATTATGTTATCCTGCCAAAAAGGTCTTGTAAACCATCACTAGTCTGGTTTGTACAGCGACCAAACCAGTGAGAACCACGCAGTTTTAATGCACAGAAAAGTTAAGAAAATTCTGGAAAAATTAAGCAAATAGTAAGTTTTTCTCAAAATTTGTTATTTGATAACATTCATTGGATTGATTTCCAATCAGTACCATCAGTTTGGAGCATAGATATGGCCACTAGTGTTTATTTATTGCACATATCAAATTATTTAGGTAAAAGTTTGGTCAGAATTTATCAATATGGAATTTCTAGATCCTGGTTTAACCTGTTTATATTAGCAATATAAATACTGGGATCCCTTGTTAAGTGCCTCTTTTTCTCTGACCGATCTTTGCATCTGCTCATATTCCTTCTTGTTGGCCTCTTTTTAGAAACCATTATGGTTTCTCAGTGACATCACTCTGCTGCTGTTGGAATGAGTGGAATGTTATGTCCAAGGTCAAATAGATTATGATAGTGCAGAGCAAGAATATGGAGAGCAGTCAGAGACTGCCTGGGCTTGAGGGAGGGAGAAACCTGCGATGCTCACACAGAGAAAACCTTCAGGAAGGAGAGGAAGTGGAGAGCAAAAATTAAAATCAAGATAACCAATGAAAATAAAACATTTTTGCATTAGAATTATAATTTGGAAAAGAAAGAAAAGTTTTATTTTGAATTAAGAAAAATGTCACCTGTAATTTCCTGAGCCCAGAAAGTGAAAAATATGTGAGCCTCACTTGAAGTTAAGCCTTCCGTTGTGGGATAAGAAGTGTTACTATTAAACTTGTCCCTGGAGAAAACATGGAAATCTCTATCTACCTATTATTATTTTACTTCATAAGGGGAAGGAAAAAGTGTGTTTATTCTTCCAACTTTTGGCCCATATAGTAAGATTTATGAATCAAAGGACAAACTGAAGATGCTGAGGATTTTCCCTAATATTTAATTATTTAACCAAAACTTGATTGATGTCTTTCATTCAGGTAGTGGTTAAGTGAGCATTCAGTCTTCACTGGCCTTACTTGGGAAATTTATTGAGTCTTAAGTCATTTTTCTGTCTTTATCTTATTTAATGTTGTCAGCCACACTTGATCATTCCGCCATCTTGAGACCTCCCTTGATTGGGCTTCCATTATACCCTGATCTCTTTTTCTTTCCCTTTCTTCATTGGTTGTACCTTCTCAAGTCTTCTTTGCTCTTTGTTCCTTATTTCCACAGTCTCTCAAAGTTGGAGGTTCTCTAGGGTTCAGTTCCTGGACTTCTCTCCTTTGTCTCATTCACTTCTGATGTGTAGCTCTAAACACATCTATCATTCCCTGTCTTCTTGAACTCTAGACATGTCCATTCAACTGCCGACTCAACATCTCCACCTGGATGTCTAATACATATCTTACACTTCACATGTCCAAAACAAATTCCTAGTCTCTCTTTCTCTCAACAGGCTTTTTCATCTCACAATGGATACCATTTTTGATTTGGGTAGATCCTTTCTTCCAGGACTCAGGCCAAAACCTGTGGGATGATTATTAACTCCTCTCTTCTTTACTGCCCATCAGAGAATCCCTTTGGCTTTATAATAAAAACACATCTGGGATTTAATTACTTCCTGCTAATGCTAACCCCACCATCCTCATCCTAGCTACCCCAATTTGTTGCTTGGAGTGTTATAGTCGCCTTAGAACTGGTCTTTCTGCTTCTGCCTTTCCTGCCCATGTGCATGCAGTCAGCTCTGTCCTTTACAAAGGGAAATCAGATTGTGCCATGACTGTAAAGTCTCCTAATCACCTCAATGGTCACTCAGTAAAAACCAGACCTGCACGGCCCCATCCTTAGCTCTTGGATTGACTGCCGACTCTACTCCTTTGGCTACAGGCACACTGGCCTCTGATCCAGAAATTTTGTTTTGAATGTCTCCTCAGACATGTGGCTTGCTCCTTCATTTTCTTCAGGCAGTTATTCAAATGTCACCTTGGCAGGGCCTTCTCTGTTCACCTGCTCAGAATTGCAACACTCTGCCTCCCCACCACCCATATCCACTTACTCCTTACCTGATGTGATTCTTTCCCCTTTGACATCTTCTAGCCAATTGTGTGTTTTTCTTATTTGTCTGGCTCCTTACACTAGAATAGAAGGTCTGTGAAAGCAGAGTTCCTTGTTTTGTCCAATTCTGTATTTCCAGTACTTAGGACATTCTCAGACACATAGTAGGCATACAATCAATGTTTATTAAATGAGTTAAGAATAATACATTATAATTGGTTAACATAGATCAAATGAGTTCATAGCATATCATTATTAGATCGAATGAGAAGGAAAAAAATGTACGTCGGGCTGAGGAGAAGGCATGGTGTGCAGAGAACCTTACTTGGCATTGATGTGGGGGTTCACGTTGGCCCTATCTAACCTCCTCACTTGGCGGGTTCCATTATCTTTCTCCTGATTCAAACCAATACTCTTGTGCACACCTTTTACTTGTACTGAGGCTATTTTAATGTTCCATTAAAAACCATTTAAAATTCAAAAACAAGGCAGTATTACTTTAACTCTGACCTTACAAGACTCTCAGTTTTATAACTGTTTAGAGAAAATGTGGAAAGGTTGAATATGTTTGCTGGCCTCAATCTTTTTATTACTCATCTCTGTAAAGAGGCTTTTAAGGACATATTAAAAAGTTTCCATCTCTCTTGTCTCCCGCCTTCCTTCTCATCTTCCATCCATGTGCCCTAAATGGTTGAAAACAAGACCCTGAGAGTCTGAAGGGAATGTGTTACCACCAGGACAGACGGGGCGGGAGCTGGCCTCGAACCTTGGGTCCTGACCTCAGAATTACTGCCCAAGTGATAGCTCTTCAGGAGAGCAAGCTCACGCAGGTTGATGATCAGCAAGCTCTCAATCAGCTGCTGTCCCACCCAGGGGTGGACGTTCTCACTTGGACCCTTTGCTGGTTTGTGCTTTTCCAGATGCAT
The DNA here is from genome assembly GCF_902686455.1 of Sciurus vulgaris. Classification (NCBI taxonomy): domain Eukaryota; kingdom Metazoa; phylum Chordata; class Mammalia; order Rodentia; family Sciuridae; genus Sciurus; species Sciurus vulgaris. The sequence continues at coordinate 15,081,002 of NC_136467.1, read as the reverse complement.
TTCCTCCCATTCTGCTAGAGCGAAGATGAAGGGGTCTGTTCTGAGAACAAGTGTTACAGCTGAGGAGGCAAAAAGAGGCATAGCAGGATGTGGAGTGGTCAACTGACACAGTAGGTAGTTTTTCAGAAAAATCGAGAAGCCAGGAATGATCTCATCCACTTCCTGCAATGAGGCAATTGTCTTGACCTTGAGGAATCTACCAAAGTGTGCTTTCAGACACAGAGGCCATTTCTAGGGTTAGCTGTAGAACAGCATTTACCCTCCACTGTATCCTGAGACATGGTAATTTATAAACTCCGGCATAGCTCATAAGACTTGAGAAATGTGAACTTTTGCAAAGACTCCAGAATCCTTGGAGATTGAATGTTCATGCCATATAAATTCTTGCTTGTTTCCTATCTTGGCTATTTAGCATTCTTTAGAGACATCTGTGTGCTAGAAATTTAGTAGGAATTTGTGTGCAATTTTGTGAGTCATGGGTTGGTTTGTTTCTTTTTCGTATTAGTGGTAGCCAAATAGATGCTAAGACGCAAACTACTTTATCATTATGGATGTCTCAGGGGGCCTTTCATCAATGCAACTTAAAATATACTTGTCTGCTCTGTACCTTTTTAATGCATTTATTCAATAGTCCTCAACCGATTTGTTCTTTCTGAGTTATAGCACACTACTTCAAGAGAAGCAGCAATAATGATGCATTTAGACTTGGAAAATTATTGCATGTAGGAGCCACAGAGGACATTAGAGGACACCTAGCCCAATCCCTTAGTTCACAGAAGAGGAAACTAAGTCTGAGGATGGGCAGTGACTGACCCCAGTCATTGAGTTTTTGGCAGATTTGGTCATTAAAATCTGCCTCTCCTAATTTCTTCCCAGTGCTCTTGTACCACAATGACTTAAAATAAAAATTACTATATGACTTGTAGCAAAACAGCATGGTGTGTGCTGAAAGGTTGCTTTGGACGTTGCAGATTCCTGTGATAAACTTGTTTTGCTGATGTGATATTTGATTGCTTGAAAGTGGCATGGACGTGTTTTTTGGCATCCCAGAAGGTTACTGTCATCTCTAAAGGTCTCCTTCAGCCCTGGCTCTTCCATTTCCTCATTTTCTGAACTCGGACAAGTTTCTTGCCCACGTACTGACCTCTGGAACTCCTCTTCTACTGTTTCTACCTGTTCTCTCCTGCTTGTCGTGTGCCTCGTGTTTCCTCTCACACTGGAAAGAAGTGTGCAGAACGAGCCCTTCCAATGCCCAAAGGCAAACGTGACCAGCCTGTGTAGAAAATGGAAGTGAGAGTGTTTCGTTTTGGTTTGGTTCCATTGTTGTTGCTTTTGGGTGCGTGACCCTCTCTCCCAAGCCCTCGCCCTCCCTGGGTTGTGGTGTGCATGTCCTTAGGGGTTACAGACCAACAGGACGGTGTTATTCATTGTGTTGGGGGAACCAAGAATGGGGAAAGATATTCCAAATCTAGGAAATGCGGAGCCATCCGGTCCTGAAACGATTTGTCAGTGGTTACATCAGAAGAGGGTTGTTGGCTGCAAGAAAGCCCAGGTTAGCAGAGCTTGGGGCCTTTCTAAGACACCTCAGTTGTCATTCAATCACAAATTCAGTGACTATGAGATGGCAATATTGGAAAGAATGGCAAGACTCCTGTCCTCAAGGAGCATGCAGCTGATGGGAGGCTCAGGAGGACAGAGAATTAACATACAGCCCGGAGGAAGGGGAAGGAGCCATGCGGGGAAGATGACTTGTGTCAGGCAAGGGTGGCGGGTTGAAGGGAAGGAGGCTAAAAGCTGCAGGGAAACACAGGCAGTCCAGCGCTCTGGAGCACAGAGGGTGGGTTCCCCTTTCCCCTGCTGTGCTGCCAACAGGTGAGACTGGCAAGGAGGGAGACCAGCCGCCCTGCTTTGTCTGGGACTCAGGGTTTCCCAGAAGGGAAGAATTTCAATACCCACACCAGGAGAGTCGTGAGCAAAAACCCAGTCTTTGTGTGGGTATCTGCCAACAGAATCGAGGGCTATCTGGTTTGTTTGTCTGCTTTTTCTTTTAAGTATCAGAAGAATATGTTAAAAATGGAATATGAAAAAGGAGAAAAGGGGAGGTTCCCAGATCAGGAGGAGACATTCTTGATGAAGGATGTGTTGGTACTTAGGAGCAAGTGCGCTTCAGCCCCTGAAGACTCAGGGTAGACTCTGGAGGAGTCCATGTACTTGGGCTTCTTAGAACAAAGATATGTCTGGGGATGTGATGCTGAAAATTGATGGAAGAAATAGAACAGCAAACAAATTTAGTGGAATTTCTTTAAAACGTTTGCTTCCTGTTAACGGTTTATTAACCATGCAGGAGATAATCATGTAATTGCATTCAGTAGAATTAGATTTTCTTCTGTTTTATGATATTTATCAGTCACAATGATGATCTTCATTGAAGAGGGATTTAAATTATTTCCTCTAAAAGTTGTGTTATGTTAACCTATAGAAGTTACAGGGTCTGCCACATGTTTTTGTAAAATCAATCTTGAGGTTGAATAGTGCATTTGTAAATAGTGCTTCATGTGATTCTGCCCGCACTGAACACACTCCCTTCTGTCTCTTTTGCCTTTTAATGGATTAAAATAGCACTGTGCAACTGAAATATGTCAGTCACTAGTCATTTAAAATTTTCTAGTAATTTCTCTTAAAAAAGCAATGAGAAACCAATGAAGTTAGTTGTAATAATATATTTTGTTTGACACAATATAGCTAAAATGTGACAATTTCAACATACAATCAACATAAACCATTATTACAGAGACATATTCTTTTGCTTCCTACTAACTTTGAAATTTAAATAAAATGTTCATTAGGAATATTTTATCTATATGTACATCTTTAAAATATACATTTAAAAAAGTGTGTTCATATATCTAAGTAGCTGTAAATATATTTTGGTTTTCAATGACTGAGTTAAATATTCATTTTAAGATGAAAAACAATTAGATTAATTAAGATGACAAATATTTTCCATAGTAGCTTGCCTTACTTAAACCTTCATTCAGAAGAACACTAGTTCTCCAAGCGTTGTGGGTCTTGCTGCTCGTTTTTGACAGAACCAAGAACATGAGAGGTGCCTCTTAGTTCTCTTTGTATCCGCAGCACTGGAAATATTTGCTACAGGCTCATGACAGTTAGAAAATACAAAATTGGATATCATCCTAAAAATTGTATATCTTTATTATTAAATCAAGATTCTACTTCGAGTTTCAAAAGCAAAACATAGTAACGATGGAGTTAGTGATAAAACTGTTTTGACTACCATTTTGAAAATTAAAGATACTAGTCAGTGAATGCCCTTTTCTTATCAATCAGGATTTCCAAGTTCGAATGGATCATGGGAAAACAATCTTTGCTCACAAAAATTCAATTATCTTTACCATGGTTTTGATTCACAATTCAAATATTACATTTCAAGCATAGAGGTATTATCACTTGCCTTACATTTGAGAACTTAAGACTCCAATCTGCCGTCACACTAGCCACATTCTAGGGGTTTAATAGCCACTTGTGTCTAGAGGCTGCTGTATTGGACGGCAAAGACTTGACTCTGCGAGGCGCAGGAATTTGGAAGTGGGCGTATTTCATTCCTCTCTTTGGAGACTGCTACCCGCCTGCCCTTAGCTGAGTGCTTCAGAATCCACCAGACCCCACCTTTTTTGCAGGCGTTAGTTCCGTATGCTCCCTGTAGGTGGCACCACTTTCTTCCTGAAACTACAGGAGGAGGTGGTGTTGGGACCTTTTCACTCTGATTCTGGCATTTTTCATAGAAAGTCTCAATTCTCTGGAAAATTCTTTCATAGCATAGGTCAGAATCTTTTCAGCGCTAGTGTCATTCGGCACAGATGGCTTTTGATTATGGAAACAGTTTCTCAGCCTTCAGAGTGGAGAGTTGCTCATTGCTCAGTTTGGGGTGAGAGAAAAGAAAGCAAGGTGAGAAGAGAAAGGGGCGAAGTTAAGAACTGTTACCAGAAGGCTTTTGTTTGCTCACACCCACCCTTTGGCAGTGGCGATTCCAAGTGCCACTTAATGAAATATTTCAGTAGATGAGAGATGGCTTTTGTTTCCAATGCCGTGGCAGTATTAAGACGTTTTCATTTTCTACTGGATTTTATAATTGATTTTTTGGAGAATACACACGGAATTTCATATTGCTTTTATATATAAGATAGGTAGCCACACCTAGTATTGGAAGAATTTAATGGAATGTAACTAAGGTTAATATTTACCTGTATAAAAATTTATGTTTTTAACGTTTAAAGTGTCCTTTCCCTCTCTTCACATTGCATTTGAGATTAGCAAACATGAGGTAACATGTTGGAGAGATGGAGATTCAGAGTTAGGGTCTCTGAGACTGAAGTACATGCCACCTGTCTGGGACAAAACGCTGGAAATTTGTGGTTTGGTGTCTTTTTTTTTTTTTGATTGACATTTAAAAATTACTCTCTCCCTTTTCTGTAAATTTTCACTCAATTTGTTTCTCAAATAGACTACCAAGGTTCTGTTTAAATTTTCATCATGATTTTGCTTATGTTAGCTTTATTGCTAGAATATTTGTACTGTACCTAGTATAATAGGTAAAATGCTGTGCTTTTAACTCAGAAAAATTTTGTTTTCATAATATACTCTTTAATTAGGTTAAACTCTAACATATGAAATGCATCTCTAAAGGTGGTGGAGGGGAAAATGGGGAGAAAAGTTGACTGCACGAGATGGGTACCTGTTAGAAGGTGTCCTAGGTTCTTTGGCATGTGTTTGCTCTCAGTACCTGTTTAAACCAGACAGCACTTTTTATCGATAAAGAAACCTGCTCTTAGGTATAAATCCTATCATCTTGTAAATGATGGATACAGTTAAGAAAATCTACTGAAGTGGTTTGGTCTCCCCCTCCCCCTCCCCCTTCTCCTCCCCTCCTCCTCCTCCTCCTCTTCTTCTTCTTCATCCTCTTCTTCAGCAGAGATTACATATAAGGGTTGCCATATGAAGACATCAGAGAAGTGAAATTATGGTGTCAGATTTATGTAATCTCTTGCACAGTGTATTCCTTCTTCTATTTGTCTACTCTCTTCATAATATTTTGTCTCCCTTTCCTTCAAACCATGATTACACTAAATCCAAGACTTGTCTTCTATTTTTTCCATCTGTCTTCTTGATGATCACACTCAATCCTGTGGCTTCTACCATCTTCCCATGCATACAATTTCCAAATTTACAACTTTGTTCTCTGTAGCAGTCAGGTTAGGGTAATTTTTGAACAAATCAATGCATAAATATGATCTTAAAATAATAAGAGTTTATTTCTCAGCCACACATATTCTAATGTAGATATTTCCCATCTGTTCTCCTGGGTGGCTTCTCAAACTGCAGCGACTGGAGGAGTCCTCTCTGTCTTAACCCATTTCATGTCTTGCTTCCCTTCAGCGGTCAGGCAGAGCCTGTAAATATCCTCCTGGGATGGTTTTTCTAAATGTTGAAAAAAGAAAAAAAATGTAATAACAGATTTAATACCTAAAATTAAAAGTGAATTTCAAGTTAGTGATAGGTGTCCTTCAACAGGACACATTTTATCATGAAAATGTTGTATATATACACAATGCAATATTACTCAGCCTTAAAGAAGAATGAAATTGTGACATTTACAGGTAAATGGATGGAGCTGGAGAATATCATACTAGGTGAAATAAGCCAATCTTAAAAAAACAAAGGCCAAATATTTTCTGTATTGATCCATGATGGGGGTAAGTGGGTAGGGAAGAATGAAGGAACTTTGGATTGGGCAGAGGGGAGTGAGGGGAGGGGAAGGGGTGTGGGGGTGGGAAGGGCAGTGGAAAGAGATGGACATTATTACCCTACATACATGTATGATTTTGCACCAGGTGCAGCCAGAGGAGTGAGAAGTTGTGCTCCATGTGTACAATGTGTCAAAATGCATTCTGCTGTCATGTATAACTAATTAGAATACATTAAAGAAAAATGGAAAAAATATAAAAATGGTAAATACATTTCAAGATAGCTACATCAAGTATCTGTGATATGAACTATAGATGACAAACTATAAGTATTAATACTATTATAATTATTGCTTATTTGAATAAAAGAAATGGCAAGTTCCAATAAAAAGTTAGTTAAAGATAGATTCTCCTCACTCAAGTTCATTAGACTTCCTGAATGGTATAGACCCTGAGGTGTAGTGACTACAATTACCAAAGCCACCTTATCTTATGCATCCACCTGAATGACAAAGAACTTGTGGGATAACAGTGGGGGGGGGGCATTTGAGGGACCAACTCTGGAAGAGGCATGTGCCACTTCTAATCATGGTTCTGTGAACTAGAACTAGTTATCTCATCCCCCTAGATTAAAGAGGACCGGAAACCGATTTCAGCTGTTGACCTAAGAAGAAGGGAAAGCATAGGAAGAGTAGAGGAAGAATTAACAATGGAGGCTAAATTCAGTGCAGGAAAATAGGTTGAGGAGTAAATATTTTCAAAGTCTCTAAGTACCTCCATACGAGATACTTATTAACTGCAAAGGGGGAAGATTCACTTCACAGAGAGGAAGAGATGGCAGACATCATCTTACCCAGGAAATCAAAGCTCACACCAGTAGTGGTATGGATTAGCACCACATGCTTCCCGCACAACGGATGCACAACGGAAAAAGGACATCATTTCTCTGGTGTGCTGCCCATACTCTATAACCTGTCAGAGTTATCAGAAAAGCCCAAATTGAGGGATGTTCTACAAAATAGATGGCTAAAACTCTTTGAAATGGCCATGATCACAAACTGTTCCAGAGCCATGACAACTAAATTCCAGTGAGATCTTGGATTGAATCTTGGGTTAGAAAATGGGCATTAGCAAGACAGTTCACAAAATATGAATAAATTCTATCAATTTGAAAATAGTACTATATCTATGTGAATTTCCTCATTTTGATAAGAGTACTGTGGTTAGGAAAGAAAAAAGTGACTTTGTTTTTGGAAACACATACTGATATGTGCAACTTACTCTCAAGCATCTCAGAAAAACAAAAACAAGGTAAATAGATGATGGATAGATATATAGATGATAGAGTGATAAAGTAAGTGTGGTAAAATGTGATTTGAGGAATCTAGGCAAAATATATATGAGCATATTTTGTGTTATTTTTGCAACTTTTCCTTTAAGTCTGAAATAATTTTTTAAAAAGTTATTAACTAAGTAGTTTGGCCCAAATTTTCACATGCTTCCTCCTTTCCTCTTTGTCAAAGAATCTTTGGTGGTGATAATCTGGGTTGGTCACTGATATTTTAGTGAACACCAGAATAAGTCTTGGAGTTTCTGGACCATGTGCAAAAAATATAGTTCTGCATATGTTAATCCATTTTCCTGATAATCATCAATTTGTGCTTCATTGTCTGGACATTGCCTAGTAATTTGCATCCAATCCTGCAGATTCTGGAACATTTTGTTATCTTGATTCATCTTATATATTTAGGTAGATATGAATGTCAGAATCATCAGACTTCATTGGGAAAACTGGACTTGGAAGTTTAATTTTGCAAGGCATTTTTCCAAGTGTGACTGTTTACATCACAGAAGAAAAGATTCGCTCAAACTCATTTATTAACAAAGCCTTACATAGGCTCCCATTATTAATCCAAATAACTAAAATCCAAAATGCTCCAAAATCTGAAACTTTCTGAGCATCAACATGATGTCACGAGTGGAAAATTCTATACCAGTCAAAACATAGGCACGCCAAGAATACTGTACTGTAGTACTTCGGGCTGTACATATATAAATGAATTTTGTGTTGAATGTGGGTCTCGTTCTCGACGTCTTATACATATGCAGGTACTCTAGGATACAAAAGAAATTCAAACTCCAAAACACTTCTCGTCCCAAGCACCTCAGAGAAAGTATGTTCAACCTGTAATATTGAATGGTAACTCTGGGAAAGTGAGGGAATATTCATCTTTATCTTTGAACTCATGATCCTCAACATACCTGGTCTTGGCTTTGGCCAATGGACAATGCCCCCCAACACTCATACCAGTGAGATTATAGGGGGAAGTGAGAGTGGAGTAAATATCCCAGTAATGTTTAATTGTAGGGCTCACATTTAGGTAACGTATTGATGGTGTTCTAATAGCCCTATTTTGGGAGACATTCCCTTTTAATTTATATTTTGGAATAAGCTTGACTGTCATTACCTCAGCAGTCAGGTCAGACACTAATAGGAAAAAACAAACAAAAAACTCAAACCAAATGACCCTGATGTATTTGCCAAGACTCTATAAACAAAATCCAGTTGAAGCTACTCACTCTTATTCTGTTTGAAGTACTAGACCTCACATAAGTAAAAGAAGTTAATTATAAACTGAACCAAAGAAAAAAATTAAGCCCATGCAAAATCTCACCCTCTTAATCATTATCTACAAACTTTTAAAATGTTTTCTAGTTTTAATAGCCTACATATAATTTATATTATGCTTTTTAGACATCTTTTTCAATGTCTACACCAGTGTTAATACAATGTAATTACATATAATGTATACGTGTAGACTATTGTCTATTATTGTTATGTGCCCAAACTTATTCAACCAGTCCATTACTATTAGAATGTGAATTTTTTTCTCTAATTTTTCATAAAAGAAAACTAACCAACCCCACCGTTTAAAGCATCTATGTGTATTTTACTTCTGTTGAATGTGCTCCTTGGGATAAATTTCCAGAGTGAGATTGCTCTACCTAATCAATGTGCATAGATTGATAGATGACAGACAGGCAGCTAAGTGGGTGTGTAAGTACATATTCTTCCTGTTTTATTTCCAAAATGGCTCTACCTGTTTGTGGTGGTATGTGCATACCATTTATACCATTTTAATCATCAGCATACCAGATTTGGGCATTAGAGTCCAATTTTTGCCTAACCTAATCATAGAAGGCAACAGAGGGTGGTGGAAAGAGCTTGAGTTTTGAAGTTAGATAGTTTTATGTTCTAGTCCTGGTTCTCAGGGATTCCAGGATGCAAGTCATTTAACCTCTATGAGTTCAGTTTCCTTTTCTAAAATATGATTAATGGTACTCACTTCTTAAAGCTTCTGTGGCTATCAACTGAAATAGTTGGTAAACACCTAAACAGGGTCTAACTGAAAAAGTATTTGTTGAATAAGAAAGTTAAATAAACACTCATCCTTTCACTGTCTTCTCTTCCACTCTTGCAGGAATATTCTCTCAGTATGAATAACAAGTAAGATCAAGTTTATTTTTAAGTGGGAAATCCTTCCTCTCTGTAACATCCAAGACTGATTAGTATTTTAAGGATTCCTCCCTAAACCTATATCAGCTCTTTTCTCACCAAATTGTCCTTTATAAGGGGGTGATCAGTCACGATTCATTTTAGCAAAAAACTGAAGCTGTTTTTGACAATAAGAAAATTTATCTTACAAAGCAGGGACTCCAGATGTGGGGTGGGGTAGGCTGGATCTGGTGTTGGTTGAATCACTAGCTTAATAATGTTTTTTGAGACTGGGTTCCCTCCAGCTTTCTGCTCTGCCATTTTCCATGTGTCTGTTTTGCCCTGCGGCAGGGTCACCACACTGACAAAAAGCTTTTTTCTACCAGCTTCTAATCACGTTTCTTGCTCATGTTGAGAAAAACAGGACAAATTTTGTTAAGTGTGGAATGTTAGTGATTCCTTTCAGTCCGTTTAATTTGTGTTGGGCTCATCCTTGGACCAACTGACTGGAAGGGATTAATCTGGATCTCCCTCTGAAGCTGGAGATGGTGGAAGGATACATGACTTTAATTGAGCATCTTTTAAGCTGAAGAGAATGGATTTTGTGTCATCACTGGGTACATACTGCAAGGAAAATGAGTTTTGGATACATTGGTCACAACTAGCCTTACTGCCCAAGATTTATTAAATTGAAAAAATTGTCCAGAAGACTTAAAGTTGTTTCCAAGATCCATAGCCTTTGATTCCATATTGAGAAATAATTTGTAATTCAAGTGATTACCTTGGTTTTGGACTATTACCAATCTTCTGGATTTTGTGTCATGATGTTACTATACATGTAAGAGACAGTGGAACTATGCATACAGGCAACAAATATTTATTGAGCTCTTGTTCCTTGCTATGCCTGGTAACTGCTAGGGATGCAGTGGGCCATGTCAGGGTCTTTGATGTTGCGAATCTCAGCAAATAGTAGAATAATAAATCTCTGTTTTTAAGGGGGTTTGTACTGACTTCTTATGTCTAAGTACCTTCGTCTAGCTGACTTGCAAACAGCACTCTCCATCTTGTTGCAGGAAATGGAAAGCAGATTTCTTTGGTACTAATGTCATAAATCTTTTATTTTTTGGTTAGAAGTTTTGCTAGAAGGGGTTGAAATCTAACTCATTGCTATCAGAAGGGACAACTCTTGGTTTTGGGTGAACTTCCTCCAACTTTAAATGGGCGATCCCAAATGGTCTGAGTCAGCAGGATAATTCATCTAGTGGCACTTGCCTGATGATAGCCCCATAGTGCATAGTTCCTAACAGCACTATCACACAGACCCCCTTTGTTTCCTCTGTGGATGGTGAGTAGTAGAACGAGAGAGACCATTAGGATGATAATTGACAGGCCTGTGATTGATTGAATGGACACTGAATTTCTAGGCTGAAAGTAATTGATTTGGGTGACATGTAATAGGATAGAAAACATGGGATGAAAGATCAGCCTGGGCCAGGCAGAGAGGGGACTATCTGTTCAGTCTGGGATATGACAAGTTTGAGGTTTTTGTAAAATGTCCATGTGAAGATGTCTACTGGGGCATTGGATATTTATGTCGACATCCCTTGTCAATCCATAAGCTTCCAAGAAAATCTGATTTTTAAACTTCTTTGAACAACAATGGTGGAAGATTGTGGTAACATTTGATTGTGTGATAGCTTATGGAAGAATTTTAAATAAAATTTCTGAAGAGGAGTGGGTAGAACTCAGGTTGTATTAGCCTGGATGGAATAGGGATTTGGGGAGACAGGGGTGCAACAGATAAGAAGGAAGTTATTGCTTCTATAGCCGGTTAGATGATTTATGGTGACATTCTAAGAGATTTGGAACAATTTGATTCAGCATTATGTGCACTTAATTTTTCATTTATGAATATGAATGTTATGTAATACTCGACATCTTTCTCAGCTGAACACAGAATGTTAATGAAATTGCAATTAAAAAACTGTTTTTCTCGGAAGAGATTTCATTATAAATATGTATTAAATTTAGGTAAAGTATTCTTGAAATATTTATCATGCAGAATTAAAAATAGAGCCATCACTAATAAAGTCAGGCATAATTTCAACTGTTTTATAATATTTTAGTTATTAAATATAACTGATATATAACTGTAACTAATATTAACTTAATGTAACCATAATTACATGTAATTGATAAATATGATTGAAAAAGGTTAAAATTGAACTATGAAGAAGAATTCTAATATTGCCCTCTTTTTTCCAGGAAGTGAAGGTGGTGTGTGATTGGCAATGACTAGGCAAAGGCAATAAGCCAATTTTGAGAATCTCAAGCAAACGTGCTTTTGGTATAATTAATTTGGGGATAAATAACTACGCACTATAATGTTGCTATTAGAAATCGAGTCATCTGTTTTCTCCAAGATTCTGTCATAGGATGTGGAAGAAGTTTAGAGGGAAGGAAATGCCTGCTAGAAATCCCTCTCACCTCAGAAGAGACTTGGAGATGATCCGTTTGACAATCTCAGTTGTTTCTGAGCAAAAAAAAAAAAAAAAAATCAAGAGAGTAAAAACATTCAAATCAGAGAGAAAAAAAAGTTTGAAGAAGAGAAAAAGAAGGCAAAAAGAAAGCATGGGGGAAAAGCAGAAATATAAAGGAAGCCCTAAACCAGTTGTATTAGAGTTTTCAACAGAAGTATTGCAAATCACTGAGAAATAGTGTACAACCTATTTGCTTAAAATTTTCCGTTAATGTGCTTCAGCAGCATTTTGCAGATAACAACTCTCCCTCTGTCTTATTATGAAGCGGAGCTGTTTCTCTTTGTCCCATTCTGTCTTGTGATATACTTTTTATTGCTCAAGAGCTGTAGAATTGTGTCCATGCCTATTGTTGTCTGCCTGATGGGAATTCGTGTAATTGAAAGCGTTTATCCTCTCTTAGTAGAAAAATTGGGCACTCGGAAGTAATGAAATCCCCCACCTTTGTCCAAGGCCCAGGAAATGCTGTTCAGTCAGTTTTGCTCTAAAGTTTCCACTTTTCCCAGGCTAACCTGTTGAAAATGTGGTCCTGCACTAGAAATGCCACCAGCCTCTCCTGGCAGACTAGCCATGCGTGTTCACAGGGTTACATCTTGGTTGCCGCTTTGGCACTGATCAAAAAATAAAATTGTATTCTTTCAAAAGAAAGACGGAATGGCACGAAGAAAGCCCATAATATATCATGGAGTGAAAAAAGCCAGTTATGGTGCAAATGTCAAATAGATCCTACTTTTTGAATAAGGAACTGTATATGTCACATTTAAGTATATGTGTTCAGATATTAGGGACGAAGATTACCTCTGGGGAGTGAGATTAGTAAAAGCAAAGTGACACTTTCACTGTTAACATTATACTTTTTATTTTGTATGCTTCTGTATCATCTGAATTTTTAAAAAGAGCAAGGGTTAGTTTGTAATTAAAAACAAAAACAACTGACAGTCAACCACTGGGAGCGAGAAATTACTTGGGGAGGAATATGTTTAAATCATTAATTTGTTGATAAGCTGCTTGACTATTATTTTCTTTTGCTACACCAAAACTCCCCTGCTTTCTCAGGAGGTGGCTTTGAAAAGGAAGGGTAAATGTTTCTGATGAAATGAGCAGCTCAACCTTCCCACCTCCTGCCTAAAGGGCTCATTTTGGTTTTGTCAGTAGCAAATGTGACATGCAAGTCTTTGTGGTAAATCAAAGATGGTGGGCGTTTAACAGGGCAATTCAATGGGAAACCATACTTTTGTAATTGCTGATTTATCAAATTGAAGCAGGAAGGGAAATTTGGAACAACAGGAATGAGGGACCAGAAGGGATCTCAGTTGTACTGGGCACGGTGACATGGCACCCAAATGTCATGAAAGAGTGGACCTTCCAATATGTACACCAACCTGACTCTCTGAATTCTCTTGAATGTGCTACAAAACAATGAAGAAAGTTGTTGCTAGTAACTTTGGTAATAACTTTTACATCATGTGACAAAGCATGGATTGTGTTGTCTATGGCCACAGGTGTGTGCAAAAGAAGACTGTGGGCGTGGGATGAGAGAGATTAGACTCAGATTCCCTCTTAATTTTAATTTTTATGGGAAAATATTTGAGAAAATATGTGGCAGATTCTTCAGCTATGTATCAAAATCATTATCAATATCAAAACATTATCTGCTTTGGGGGGATTTATGACAGAGAGCCTTTTTGGAGTTTGAGTGCAATGAGGTCAGAGAGACAGGGCTAAGAAAGATGACAACTGACACACTAGTGAGCTATTCAAAGTTGGATTCTGGTGAGTGGAAAATCCCCGTCAGCAAATCCACTATGAAACTTGAAATTCTCATCAGATGTCCAGCCTCGATACCATATTCGTAAATGCTAAGAGACTGCTTGACAGAGAGGTTACAAAGATAAAAACTCTGAGTGGTGGTGAAACAGGCAAATTGAGCAGCATTAGTCATGGGTTCACTCTTCCTCTCACTGGTTTATAAAAAATCCTATCTTTGTGCCTCAGATCTTTTACCTCTTGGATGATGAAACATTCCTTTCCTCCAAGATCTTGATATCTTTCTTTATAGACAGAATTTTGTCCTCCTTAAAAAAAGGTACACTGAAATCCTGAACCTCAGGATCTCAGAATGTGACTTTATTTGGAGGTGGGGCTTTTATAGAGGTCATGGACTGGAACTGAAGCCATAGCATTGACCTTAATTCAGTACAACTGGTGTCCTTCTAAAAAGGGTAAATATGGACAGACACACAGAGGGAGAAATCCAGGGGAAGGTGAGGGTGGAGAATGGAGTGATGTTTCTCCACGCCAAGGGACACCAGAAGATTGCCAGTAAACCACCAGAGGATATGGAGGCTCCTGGCACAAATTCTTAGCCACAGTCCTCAGAAAGTACTCACCCTATTAACACCTTCTTTTTTACGTGTCTAGCTTCCAGAACTGTGAGACAATACATTTCTGAAGTTTAAGCCACTGAATTTGTTGTGCTTTGTTACAGCAGCCCCATGAATTTATGTCTGTGATAACATGAATGCTCTAGAACAATCCTTACTCATTCTTCCATAGGAACAGAAAGTCTACTGATAAAGAATAATTATCTTTGCCAAAGTGCATGTTTGAAGGCAGCTGCTGGGAGGCTACTGGAGGCTTTTACCCTAGACCTAGTTGAAGGGAGGTCCCTGAGTGGAGTCAGGGAGCCCTCTTGGCAGGTGACCCAGTGAATCAGGAGAGTCAGGTAGATTTCCTTACCCCACAGATCTTTGTGCAAGTAGCAACTGTGACATCTTTTCTTTTCTATTAGTTTATGGGGAATCATGCTTGTTGCAGAGTTATGGGCAAAACTTTCAGATAAAATATAATTATCTTTTTTTAAAAAAAAACCTCATTTCCTTTGTTGGCAAATGATTGGATTGTGGAGGTTCTAGTTGGAAAAGTGATGTAGGTCAACTTCGCTTTTGGATCTGTGATCACTACTGTCCTGGTGTCTGATGACTTTCAACTAAATAAACACATCCCACATCCTTGGTAAAGATATGGGCTTCTAAAACAAGGGTAGCAAACAGATTGGGACCCAATGCTTTCCACAAGGTAGGTGTCCTTATTGGAAAGCTGGAGTTGGTTGATTAAGCAGGGTTGTTTAAGGAACATTGCCAGAAGGAAATTAGGGAATGCTGTAGGAAGAGTTTGGTTAGTTTTAATTCAACCTGAAATGAATTTGGTCCAAGACCTTTTCACTAGCTAATACAATTTATGAGCAACTGAAGGTAGAGAATGTCACTCATTTACTTCTCAAAACACGCTTAGGTTATACTGAATAGTGTGTAGCTTGAGTAAGGACAGCATATTACAGAACCAGGGAAGTTGATGGTGGCAGAAGAACAGATGGCTGTTCTATGATAATGAATAACTTTGACATTTTGTTTGAAGTTGAGTTGTGTTGTTGGAACTTTCCTGTTCCTGGATGAGACATTGAGGCATTATATGCTAAGAACAGGTAACACTTTCTGGATCACTGGGGACCAATTAGTCATGGATGGACAGTGGGTCCTGTGTGTGGTCTTTCTGTAAGATTTAAAAGTGTAAGCTGCTTGGGATGAATTCTTTGTATTTTTGCACAAGAATTAGGAAGGCTGAGTGGTCATTACTTTTTACCCCCAACTTCCATCTTTTGAAGTCTGTGATGATCACTGACTGGAAAGGATGGATTCAGACAGTCTATATTTAGGAAGAGTGTCTTCTACCCACGGTGTTGAGCATTTACAGGTGAAACCTAAAGCATTAAAGCCCCTTTTAGACCTTCATTGGCATATTCATAGAATTAACCTATTGGGTAAGTCAAAGAAACTTGGGACTAGATCAAGTTGCCTTTAAATGACTCTACAGCGATTCAAGCTTTTTCTCTTGGTGGTTACTGGCTTCATTTTTAGGGTCATGTGAATTAACCTATCTCTCATTTCACCCCAAGGAACTAATGGGTTGGGGTGGACTTTGAACCAATGACTAGCACAATATATCCCTTTGGTTTTGGAAAAGGTCAAACTTCAAAATTTGTCTGCATGACTACTCTGTAGGCAGCCAGCAAGGACTGGGTAAGGACTGAAGGGGCAGGAGAGGAAAAAGGAGGAATCAGAAAAAAATCAGATATTGAAAGAGCACAATCAATCACAGAGATGTACCTTCAGCAGAAGACCTGGGTGATAGAGAAATAGGTGGTCCAACTTGCAATGGCATGAATTAAGGTTCTTTTTGTTTTGCTTTGCCGTGGTGTAAAAGTAATCCACATTCAGTAGAGACTAAGCTCAAATTCTGAATTCTAAGCTTTTCTTGGGTTGGAGAGGTACTGTACAATCCTCTCTCTCAATGCTGGACAAGGACAGTGAGCCCAGTTCCCTGTTGGTAACCAACACTCAACAGTGTGTTGTGCTGCTAAGCTGGAAGGCTGGGGAGGCATTTTCCACTTAGGATGTGTTCTCAAGATGTAACCCCTCTGTAGGTCAAGGAGCATCTGTATCAGCAAGCTGAAACAATCCTGGACTTTACAACTGGAAAACAAAATGGCACTACAGAAGATGGCATTCAAGGCATGTTCATACTGGCACCTGGATAGCATGGGGAAGAGGGCATGCCAAGAAAAGCCGTCCCAGGAGGCTGGTCCACACAGAAGATTGTTTTATGATCTGGAGAGCAAGAGTTGTGATCAAGAAGTTGCCTAAATATAAAAGTGGACATGAGAGCACCTTAAATCACAGAAGGGCAGCAGAGTGGATGGGCAGTTGTAGTTGCAAATTGAAA